>NC_050068.2:278793619-280253943 GCF_009764565.3 Dermochelys coriacea
TAGAGCTGGAGAGGCGTCTGGACGCCAGCCCCGAGGATCCACCCCTCTGCGGAGCATGCCGGGAGAAGCGGGAGGAGCTCCGGAGCCTCGAGGACCATCGGGCCCGGGGTGCCTTTGTTCGATCCCGCATCCGTCTCCTTCAGGAGATGGATTGCGGCTCCCGCTTCTTCTACGCCGTGGAAAAAAAGAGGGGGGCTAAGAAACATATCATCTGCCTACTGGCAGAAGATGGCACCCCCCTCACGGATCCGGTGGAGATGTGCGAGAGGGCAAGAGCCTTCTACGCAAGCCTATTCTCCCCGGATCCGACTGATCCTAACGCTTGCAGAGTGCTTTGGGAGGAGCTCCCGACGGTCAGCGTGGGCGACCGAGACCGGCTAGAGCTGCCTCTCACTCTGGCCGAGTTCTCGGAAGCCCTCCGTCGCATGCACACCAATAAATCTCCGGGCAAGGATGGGCTGACCGTGGAGTTCTACCGCGTTTTCTGGGACGTCTTGGACCCAGACCTAGTCACCGTCTGGGCCGAGTCTTTGCAGAGCGGGGTCCTCCCTCTTTCGTGCAGGCGAGCCGTGCTTGCCTTATTGCCGAAGAAGGGAGACCTCCGCGATTTACGAAATTGGCGTCCCGTCTCGCTCCTTAGCACGGATTACAAAATCGTGGCAAAAGCCATCTTCCTGAGGCTAGGGTCCGTGCTGGCGGACGTGGTCCACCAGACCAGACCTACACCGTCCCGGGCAGCAGAATCTTCGACAACCTATATCTGGTCCGGGACCTATTGGGACTTGGGTGTAGGGATGGTCTGTCGTTCGCCCTCCTGTCCTTAGATCAGGAGAAGGCTTTCGACAGGGTGGATCACGGGTATCTCCTGAGCACTCTGCAGGCATTTGGATTTGGACCCAGGTTTGTGAATTTTCTCCGGGTGCTGTACACTTCCGCAGAGTGTTTGGTCAGGCTCACCTGGACCCTGACCAAACCGGTCAGCTTCGGGCGAGGAGTACGGCAGGGGTGCCCCCTCTCGGGCCAGCTGTACGCTCTGGCGATCGAGCCCTTTCTCTGTCTCCTCCGAAGAAGGTTGACAGGGTTGGTGCTGAGGGAACCGGAGCTGCGGCTGGTCCTGTCGGCGTACGCTGATGACGTGCTCCTCGTGGTCCAGGACCCGGGCGACTTGGTGCGTGTGGAGGCTTGCCAGGTCATCTATTCAGCAGCCTCCTCTGTGCGGGTCAACTGGGTCAAGAGCTCTGGCTTGGTGGTAGGAGACTGGCGGCAGGTGAGCTCCCTCCCACCCGCGCTTCGGGCCATCCGGTGGAGCACGGGTCCGCTGCTCTATCTGGGCGTTTACCTTTCTGCCACGCATCCCTCTCTGCCGGAGAACTGGCAGAATTTAGAGGGCGGGGTGATAGAGCGGCTCCGGAAATGGACAGGACTACTCCGGTGCCTATCCCTTCGAGGGAGAGCGTTAGTGCTTAATCAACTCTTCCTGTCCATGCTCTGATACCGGCTCAACACCCTGGTCCCGGCCCCGGCTTTCCGGACCAAGCTCCGGACATCGATTCTGGAGTTCTTTTGGTCAGGACTGCACTGGGTCCCTGCAGGGGTTCTCCATCTACCTGTGGAGGAGGGAGGGCAGGGCCTAAAATGTCTGCTTACTCAGGTCCATGTCTTCCGCCTCCACACCCTGCAGAGGCTCCTTTATGGTGCAGGTAGTCCGGCGTGGAGCATACTGGCGCACGCCTTCCTGCGTCGCTTCCGAGGGCTCTGATACGACCGGCAGCTCCTTTATCTCCATCCGAGAGGTCTTCCGCGAGACCTCTCCGGGCTGCCGGTCTTCTACCAGGACCTCCTCCGGACCTGGAAACTCTTTACAACGAGCAGGTCCGTGGCGGCCACCGAGGGGGTCGATCTCCTCGCGGAGCCCCTGCTACACAACCCCCAGCTCCGTGTGCAGGTGGCGTAGTCCCGCTCGGTGCACCAGAGTTTGGTCCTGGCAGAGGTTACAAGAGTCGGAGACCTCCTGGACTATGACCGGGGAGAGTGGCTGGATCCCCTAACCTTCGCTCAGCGCATGGGGCTTTCCAGACCTTGTACTCCCCGACGCATACTTCAGGAGATGAAGGCCGCTTTGCCGCCCGCTGCTCGGGTTTATCTCGACCGGGTCCTGCACGAGGGCACGCCCCGCCCACCCACTACTCCAGGCCCGCCGGACCTTTTCATTGGACCTCTGCCCCATGGACCCAACCGACGCCTTCACCCCTTCACTAGAAGCCGGCTGCACAAGATGCAGCCGGTCTGCTTTCAAACCGCACCAAGAAAACATCTCTACACGCTCGTGCTCCACACCCTTCACGCCCGCACCCTCGTGTCCCGCTCCGATACAAAATGGCGGGACCTCCTGCCACCTTTGGAGGGTGAGGAGCCCCGGTGGTCCAGCCTATATTCCACCTTAGTCCGAAGGCCCGCCGTGGATGTCAGTTGGCGGCTCCTTCAGGGAGCCGTGAGCACGGGCGTGTACTTTGCGCGGTTCACCACAATCCCAGACACCTGCCCCTTTTGCGGCGTGAGGGATACCCTGGCACATGTCTACCTGGAGTGTGCCAGGCTGCAGCCCCTAGTCCGGCTCCTCACCAATATCTTATTGCGTTTTTGGCTGCACTTCTCCCCTCACCTTCTCATTTATGCACTCCCATCCGTGGCCCCACAAAGTCACAGGATCTCCTGGTCAACCTCCTCCTGGCCCTAGCTAAAATGGCCATCTACAAAACCAGAGTGAGGAGGTTGGCCAATGGAGTCTCCTGTGACTGTAGGGCCTATTTTCGATCCTCGGTCCGTTCACATATCCGGGCAGAGTTCCTTGGGCGGCGTCCTCTGAGTCCCTTGACGCCTTTGAGGAGCAGTGGGCGCTCTCTGGGGTTCTCAGCTCGGTGTCCCCGTCCGGTTCCCTTCTTTTGACCCTTTGACCGCACTCCTGTCCCTGTTATTTTATTAGTTGTCCCCCGGAATTTTTTGGGTATCTAGGTCCTGTGGATCCCCCTTTTAGGCTGGGGGGATCCTTTAGCAGTGGACGGGCTTCGCCCGACCACTTCCCGGATCCCAATAAGACTGCTCTTCCATAGCCTTCTAGCTTGGAGGGAGGTGGAAAGCTGCTACTCCTGCTGCTAGGCCCTAAGCTCTCCCTGCTGCTCCAGCTGCTCCCCTGGCTGCACCAAGAGGAGCCGGAATTCCACCCTTTGTCGGTGACTGACCCCAACCCCTGATTGTTCCCCGTCCAGCCCACCCATTTTGGCGCCCTCCTCCCTTGCTTGCAGCCTAGCGGGGAGGAGTGGTCGACCTGCTTCCCCTTACCCTCCTTCTTCTGGTATCTCCCTTCCCTCCCTGCTCACGATGCTGGGGGATGAGACGGGTGGGGCCCCTCCAGCAGCTCGAGCTGCCCCTCCCCCGCCTGCCCCTCTGTCACCCCCCCAAGCCTCTACCTCTGCTGCTGAACCATCTGCCACTGCCCCCGCTGGGGCACCAGCAGCGACGTGCACCGGGGTGACCTCCACTGCTGCCACGTTTCTTGGAGACAGAGAGGCACTGGAGGGGTCCTTCCTAGTCCCCTACCAGGGGGCCCATTACCAGATGCATTACTACATGGGGGAGGCCTGGTGCTACCTCTGTCGGGCGATGGGGCATATCCGGAGGGACTGCCCCTTGGCCCGGCAAGGAGGGGCATCCGGGACCCCCGAGCCCCGGCAGGGAACCGGTTCCGTCATCGCTGGTGCCCTGAGCTGCCCGGTGCCCGAAACCACCCCTCCTCCTTCCCAGTCCACCATTGCTCCCGCTCGGGCGCAAGGGGCACCTCCCCAACTATGCCCAGATGAGCGGGAGAGCCCCGCCCCCGCTGCTTGCAATCTGGCGGAGCCTGTGGAGGAGGGTGCGGCAGTGACACCGCTGGGCATGGGAGAGGGCCCGCCCCAAGGGGAATCTTCCCTCCCTTGTGCTGCCCCACCATTATCTCCTCGAGTCCCTGAGCCATCGCCTCTGCCCCTTGATACAACCCCTGCTAGCCAGCCCCCGGATGATGCTATGGAGGGCTGGGCCCTAGTCCAGGGGAAGCGGGTCAAGCGGAAGGCTCGAGCTCCACTCCTTCCATCTGATGTGGAGGCCCCCCGGAAGACCAGGAAGGGGGGCACCGATGCCGAGCCTTCCGCTTTACCCAAGGATATGTTCCATCCACCAGTGCCAGCTGGGGATGATGTGGCAGCACTGGAAGGCAGTATCTCCCCTCCACGGGAGTCCCTCCCCTCCGAGGCCCCCGAGGGAGCCACCCCGCCTTGGCACCATCTGAAACTTCAGCGTGCCCCGAGGTGACCGTTGCGTCAGGTGCTGGCAGGGAGAATCCTGGGGTGGCGGAAAATAATTTCCCATCCATTTATGAGGAGATCGAGGCCCTGGGTCTGACCCCAGTCACCCAGGGGGAGGATGACCCTATGCCAGTGGGCCTCGATCTGGGCGACTTCACTCCAGCCCCCCTTTCCCCATGCTCCCTCCCCCTAACCGTTGCTTCCGCTCCCACCTCCGAGGAGCCCCTGGACTTCTTTATCAACCTGGCTGCAGATGGCAGCCTGTTGAGGTGACCACCAGTGTCACGCGGCCGGGACCTGAGCCACCAGGGGCACTCCTCGTTGGTGAAGAGCATTCGACCTCTTTCCCGGGAGAGGGCCCTACAGAAGAGAGTCCACCTCCTGATGCCGTGGCTGCCAAATCCACCATATAGCCTGCGCCCGGCATCACTGAGAGCCCTCTCCCAGCCCAGAATATCGCCTCTAACCTTGCCCCTGCCCCAGTCCCTATCCCGTCCACCTCCCGAGATATTATCGCCACCTCTGGGGCTGTCTCCTTCCCTTTTCCAATCGATGACCCCCCGGGAGCGGCCTTTGTGTTCACCCGTCCCGACCCACCACCGGCTGATATCCTCCCTCCGCCGCCCCCTATCACCCCAGTGTTCAGGCCAACCTATCAGGAGCCCCGCCGTGGGTCCGCACCCTGTCTGCCCGTCTCGGTGGGCCACGGGGCTGTACCAAAAGCCCCGTCTGGGAGTAACCAGGAGATCGTAACCCCAGCCCCCCATGCGCTGCGAGAGGAGTTGCGGGAGTTTTTAGAAGACGTCCGTGGCTCCCGCAACAAAGTACAGCTTGCTCTACAGCGATGGGGGGACTTTAACCAAATCCTCTAGGCCACAAGGGCCCTCATGGGGGAGGGTAAAAGGACCGGGAGGCAGGGTGCTGCGGCCTACCAGCGGTTCCGCCTCTTCCGTGACTCCTTACTCACCTACGGGGTAGGTCACGGACTGCTGCGTGGGCCATCGGGAGCCGCGAGGATCTCCCCACAGCCCTCCTTATGGCACCTCTTACCATCGCAACATTGAACACCCGTGGCTGGGTCTCCGCAGGTCTCAGGTGCTCTCCTTCCTTCGGGAGGGGGGGTACTCTGTGGTTTTCCTGCAGGAGACCCATACGGATCCGACCGCCGAAGACAGCTGGCGGCTGGATTGGGGGGACAGGGTCTACTTTAGCCATCTCACAGTTCGTACGGCTGGAGTGGCGACCCTGTTCTCCCCCGACCTATGGCCCGAGGTGCTGGGGGTCGCCGAGGCTGTGCCGGTCCGCCTGCTGCACCTCCAGTTCCGCATGGAGGGGCTCGTAGTTAACCTCGTCAACATCTATGCCCCAGCAGCGAGTCTGGAACGGCTGCAATTCTATCAGCAGGTGTCGGCCTTTCTCGGCACCTTGGATCCTCATGAGTGCCTGGTACTGGGAGGGAACTTTAACATCACCCTTGAGGAGCGGGACCGCTCGGGGACCGAGCAGAGCCTGGCCACTGCTGCTGTCCTCCAGGAGATAGTTGAACACCACTCCCTGGTGGACGTCTGGTGCGAGCACCACCCGAATGACACTTCCACGTTCACCTTTGTCCGGGTGGAGGCCAATCAGTCGCGCCACCCCCGGTTGGACCGCATTTATTTATCACGCTTTCATCTTTCACAAGCCCACTCCTCCAGCATTCGTCTGGCCCCATTTTCTGATCATCATTTTGCCACCGTGACAGCCTCCCTGTGCGCGGAGAGGCCGGTGCCGGCCTATTGGTATTTTAACAAAAGCTTGCTGGAGGATGCGGGCTTCGTGGCATCCTTCCGGGAGTTCTGGCTGGCCTGGCGAGGGCAGCGGCGTGCCTTTCCCTCGGCACGGCGGTGGTGGGACGTAGGGAAGGTGCGCGCCTGGCTCTTCTGCCGTGACTACACCCGGGGCACCAGCCGATGGAGGGATGCGGTGATAGAGCAGGTGGAACGGGAAGTCTTAGAGCTGGAGAGGCGTCTGGCCACCAGCCCCAAGGATCTGCCCATCTGCGGAGCATGCCGGGAGAAGCGGGAGGAGCTCCGGACCCTCGAGGACCTTCGGGCCCGGGGTGCCTTTGTTCGATCCCGCATCCGTCTCCTTCGGGAGATGGATTGCGGCTCCCGCTTCTTCTACGCCCTGGAGAAAAAGAGGGGAGCTAAAAAACATGTCATCTGCCTACTGTCATAAGACGGCACCCCCCTCACAGATCCGGTGGAGATGTGCAGGAGGGCGAGAGCCTTCTACGCAAGCCTTTTCTCCCCGGATCCGACCGATCCTAACGCTTGCAGAGTGCTCTGGGAGGAGCTCCAGACGGTCAGCGTGGGTGACCGAAACTGGCTAGAGCTGCCTCTCACTCTGGCCGAGTTCTCAGAAGCTCTCCGTCGCATGCCCACCAATAAATCTCTGGGCATGGACTGGCTGAACGTGGAGTTTTATCGCGTGTTCTGGGATGTCCTGGGCCCAGACCTAGTCACCATCTGGACCGAGTCTTTGCAGAGCGGGTTCCTCCCTCTTTCGTGCAGGCGAGCCGTGCTGGCCTTATTGCTGAAAAAGGGGGACCTCCACGATTTACAAAATAGGCATCCCGTCTCGCTCCTCAGCACGGACTACAAAGTTGTGGCAAAAGCAATCTCTCTGCGGCTAGGGTCCATGCTGGTGGACATGGCCCACCTAGACCAGATCTACACCGTCCTGGGCCGCAGCATCTTCGAAAACCTATATCTGGTCCGGGACCTTTTGGAACTCGGGTGTAGGGATGGTCTGTCGTTTGCCCTCCTGTCCTTAGCTCAAGAGAAGGCTTTCGACAGGGTGGATCACGGGTATCTCCTGAGCACTCTGCAAGCGTTTGGCTTCGGACCCCAGTTTGTGGGTTATCTCTGGGCGCTGTATGCCTCCGCAGAGTGTTTGGTCAGGCTCAACTGGACCCTGACTGAACCGGTCAGCTTCGGGCGAGGAGTACGGCAGGGGTGCCCCCTCTCAGGCCAGCTGTACGCTCTGGCGATTGAGCCCTTCCTCTGTCTCCTCTGATGGAGGTTGACAGGGTTGGTGCTGTGAGAGACGGAGCTGCGGAGCTGCGGAGCTGCGGTCCTGTCGGCGTACGCTGATGATGTGCTCCTCGTGGTCCAGGACCCAGGCGACTTGGCTCGGGTGGAGGCTTGCCAGGCCATCTATTCGGCAGCCTTCTCTGCACGGGTCAACTGGGTCAAGAGCTCTGGCTTGGTAGTAGGGGACTGGCGGCAGGCGAGCTCCCTTCCACCCGCACTTCAGGCCATCCAGTGGAGCACGGGTCCGCTGCTCTATCTCAGCGTTTACCTTTCTGCCACGCGTCCCTCTCCGCTGGAGAACTGACAGAATTTAGAGGGCGGGGTGACAGAGTGGCTCCGGAAATGGACAGGAGTACTCCGGTGCCTCTCCCTTTGAGGGAGAGCGCTGATGCTTAATCAGCTAGTCCTGTCCATGCTCTGGTACCAGCTCAACACCCTGGTCCCGGCCCCGGGTTTCCTGGCCAACGTCCGGATATTGATTCTGGAGTTCTTTTGGTCAGGACTGCACTGGGTCCCTGCAGAGGTTCTCCATCTATCCCTGGAGGAAGGAGGGCAGGGCCTGAAATGTCCACTTACTCAGGTCCATTTCCTCCACCTCCAGGCCCTGCAGAGGCTCCTTCATGTTGCAGGTAGTCCGGCGTGGAACATACTGGTGCACGCCTTCCTGCGCTACTTCCGAGGGCTCTGATATGACCGGCAGCTCCTTTATCTCCATCCGAAAGGTCTTCTGCGAGACCTCTCTGGGTTTCCGGTCTTCTACCAGGACCTCCTCCGGACCTGGAAATTCTTTTCAACGACCAGGTCCGTGGTGGCCACCGAGGGGGCAGATCTCCTCGCAGAGCCCCTGCTACACAACCCCCAGCTCCGTGTGCAGGTGGCGGAGTCCCGCTCGGTGCGCCAGAGGTTGGTCCTGGCAGAAGTCACAAGAATTGGAGACCTCCTGGACTATAACCAGGGAGACTGGCTGGATCCCCTGATGCTCGCTCAGCGCATGGGGCTCTCCAGACCTTGTACTCCCCAGCGCATACTTCAGGAGGTGAAGGCCGCTTTGCCACCTGCTGCTCAGGTTTATCTTGACCGGGTCCTGCACGAGAGCATGCCCCGCCCACCCCCTACCCTAGGCCCGCTGGACCTTTTAATTGGACCCCTGCCCCGTGAACCCAACCGACCCCCTTCACTGTAAGCCGGTTGCACAAGATACAGCCGGTCTGCTTTCAAACCGCGCCAAGAAAACATCTATACACGCTCGTGCTCCACACCCTTCACGCCCTCACTCTCCTGTCCCTTCCCGATAGTAAATGGCAGGACCTTCTGCCACCTTTGGAGGGTGAGGAGCCCCGGTGGTCCAGCCTATATTCCACCTTAGTCCCGAGACCCGCCGGGGATATCAGTTGGCAGCTCTTTCATGGAGCTGTGAGCACGGGCGTGTACTTGACGCGGTTCACCTCAATCCCAGACACCTGCCCCTTTTGCGGCATGAGGGAAACCCTGGCACATATATACCTGGAGTGTGCCAGGCTGCAGCCCCTAGTCCGGCTCCTCACCAATATTTTATTATGCTTTTGGTTGCACTTTTCCCCTCACCTTCTTATCTATGCACTCCCTATTCGTGGCCCCACAAGTCACAGGATCTTCTGGTCAGCCTCCTCCTGGCCCTAGCTAAAATGGCCATCTAGAAAACCAGAGTGAGGAGGTTGGCCGATGGAGTCTCCTGTGACTGTGGGGCCTATTTCCGATCCTCGGTCCGTTCACGTATCTGGGCAGAGTTTCTCTGGGCGGCGTCCTCTGACTCCCTTGATGCCTTTGAGGAGCAGTGGTTGCTGTCTGGGGTTCTCTGATCGGTGTCCCCGTCCGGTTCCCTTTATTTGACTCTTTGACCACACTCCTGTCCCTGTTATTTCATTAGTTGTCCCCCGGAATTTTTTGTTATCTAGGTCCTGTGGATCCCCCTTTTAGGCTGGGGAGGATCCTTTAGCGGTGGACAGGCTTCGCCTGCCCACTTCCCGGATCTCAATAAGGCTACTTTTTTACAGCTATCTGGCCTTGCCCCATCACAGCACCCACAGTTGAGGCACTATCATTGACAGTGTGAGCAATACACTGTGGCTACCTATCCCACAGTCCAGCTCGACATCTGCTGCTGCTAGGTCTTGTGGGAAGGCAGAGCAGATTGAGGCGCAACTTGGGACTGGGCTCAATGACCTATGATGCATTGTTTTCTGTCCCAGTATTCCATGGGCTTCCTGCTTTCTTTCACAGGATTTTTCAATGGTCCTTGTTTGCTGTGCACCCTGGCAGCTTTGTGAGAAGGGATGGATCTTGCACTGCTCTCCTGTGCTCTAATAACTGTCATTAAGACATCGTGGATGCAGTGCAGTTAATCACAAAGTTCCTAACTGAAGAAGACCCCAGTTGCCTGACCCACTAGGAGCAACTTTAGATTGCTTTTGGCATTCATGGAATAGCTGCAGACAGTGGACTGTTGCTTTTGCACTCGGGAAAGAAGCACCGAATGGTGGAATTGTATCATCATGCTGGTCTGGTATGATGAGCAATGGTTACAGAACTTTCAAATGCAGAAAGCCACCTTCCTGGAACTGTGTGCAGAGCTCACCCCAGCACTATGGCAGAAAGACGCCAGAATGAGAGCTGCCCTATCAGTAGAGAATCAATGACAATTGATGTGTGGAAGCTGGTGACTCCAGACTGCTACCAGTTGGTCACAAATCAAATTGGAGTTGGGAGGTTGACCTTTGGGGCTATATTAATGCAAGTGTGCTGGGCAATTAATCGTATCCTGTTACAAAGGACCATGATTCTGGAAATGTGTGTGAAAGAATGGACTGCTTTGCAGAAATGGGTTTCCCTAACTGTGGAGGGGCAATAGATGGTGCACATGTTCCAATTTTGGCACCAGACCACCTTGCCGATGGAGTACATCAGTAGGAAGGGGTACTTCTCCATGGTGTTGCAGGCGCTTGTGGATCACCGTGGGTGTTTCACTGACATCAAAGCGGGGTGGTCCGGGAAGGTGAATGTCTCACGCATGTATAGAAAGCTACAAGAGTAGACTTTCTTTCCAGATCAGAAGATTACAGTGGGGGACGTTGAAATGCCCATTGAGATCCTGGGAGATCCGGCGCACCCCTTACAGTCGTGGCTCATAAAACTTTACATGGGAAACCTGGACAGCAGTAAGGAGCGGTTCAACAACAGGCTGAGTAGGTGCTGGACGACAGTAGAATGTGCCTTTGGCAGATTAAAGGTGTGCTGGTGATGCCTTTATGGCAGGTTAGACCTCAATGAGGTGTGACGAGGCAAGGACAGATGGCTATAAAAATGTAGTGGGAGAGAGAGAGATTAGCTCCAGGCTAAACAAATCCCTGGTACCAGGTTAAGTGAAATGGCAGCTGCTCCAGGTCAATTAAGACATCTGGGGCAATTAAGAACTTTCCAGAAGACAGGGAGAAGGCTATGTTGATTGGGACACCTGAAACCAATCAGGGGCTGGCTGAAACTAGTTAAAAGCCTCCCAGTCAGTCAGGTGGGTGTGCATGTCAGGAGCTGTGGGAAGAAGTTGCGCTGTTGGAGAGGCTGAGTAGTACACACCATATCAGGCACAAGGAAGGAGGCCCTGAGGTAAGGGTGAAGTGGAGCTTGAGGAAGTGAGGGCTGCTGTGGGGGAAGTAGCCCAGGGAATTGTACATGTCATGTTTCTAAAAGGTCAGCTACCATAGCTGATACTATTAGGGTCCCTGGGCTGGAGCCCGGAGTAGAGGGTGCGCCTGGCTCCCCCTCCCGCACCTTTGCTCCCTGTTTAATCACTGAGACTGGGAGACAACAGAGACTGTGCAAGGAAGGATAACTTCTCCTCACCTCTCTCGCTGGCTTATGATGAAAATGGCTCAGTAGACTGTGACCCTTGTCTCTAGAGAAAGAAGGGTTACGTGGAGGGTCACAGTGAGCCTCTGAAGCTAGTGAAATCCGCCAGGAAACGCTGGACCCACGGAGGCAAGGACAGAGCTTTGTCAAAGACAATGATGTTCCCATGGTCATAGCCGCGTGTTGTACATTGCATAATCTTTGTGAAGCTAAGGGTGCTCAGAGGTGGAGTGTTGAGGCAGACTGCTTGGCTGCTGATTTTGAGCAGCCAGATATTAGGGCTATCAGAGGGGCCAGAGGGGGGCAATTTGAATCAGGAAGCTTTGAGACAACACTTGGAAAATGAGAACCAGTAATGTATATCTCTGTGATTGGTGCTACAATGTTACTTTACATGTAGTTTTCCTAGAAAGCAATGGTGAAATTTGGGGCCTTACATTTGAGTAAGGAAATGATTGAATTGCCTGTGTATGTATTGGTAGTGCCTGCTATATCAATTTGTAGGAAACAAATAAAGATGTTACCATTCAAAAACTTTGCTTTTTTTGCCCAAGAAACAACACACACATACACGGAGATGCTTGGTGGGAAAGGAGATACCAGGGAAAGGCAGACTTTCGGAGCTGTGTGTAGGTCCAGCTATCATTTTGAAAGTTGTCCGATGGGGTGGAGTGAAGTGGAAACCAAGAAGTTGCAGAAAGCGGAAAGGATTGTACGGGTGGAGTTTCAGGGTGGGGGGGCACTGAAAAGGGTTCTGAATGTGCTGCAGGGGAGGGCGGGCATTAACTTGCTGAGTCTTCAGTGTTATTAAGGACTTCAGCATCTGTGTTTGCTCCTCTATGACTTTAATCATCCGCTCAGTAGCATCCTTAACGAACTCCTGATTTTTCTTTTCTGTCCCGCCTTTCAACTTCGATCTACTCCTTGCGTTCCCTTTTCTCTGCATTGGAGTTCAGTACCTCCTGGAATATATCATCTTTGCTCTGTCTTGAGCACTTTCTTATCTGGTGGAGACGCTTGGCCGGTATGTGTGGGGTGTTCTTCCAGGCCACATCTGTTGAAGCAGAAAGAACAATATACAGAAGCATGATTAAGTTCATGCACAGCATTGAAACATTTCTGTAAAATACACCTCTGTTAATAAAACAATCACTTTCTCACTGACCCTTGGCAAGCACACATCTCAGCGAACACCCAAACAGGGTGAGTGTTGGCTGAGGGGGCGGGGGTGCTCTGTACTGGGGGGGAAGAGCACTCTGCAAGGATTGCAGTGCAGCTGACTAGGGAAAAATTGTAAAATTCTCCCACACTTTTCTACAGGCGGGGGTCATTGTAGCAGATCTCTCACTACTGAAGGTAAGCAGGGAAATGAGGGTACATCTACTATATGCTTGTGGCTTCTGCCCTGCTCCCAATGCTGCTTGCTTATGTGCTGCTTTGGTCCCTGCAGAAGTGATTGCTGAATGGGTGTGGGAAAGTTCCCTACAATGCGGGAAGAAACAAAGCAGCTCTGCCAAGGAACCTTCAGCAGAGGATTGCCGAGTACCTCCAGGAAACTTTCCTAGAGATCTCTCTGGAGGATTCCCACGAGATCTCGGTGTGCATCAACACTCTGTTCCAATGCACTGATTAGCTGCACAGGGAAATGTCCAGCCTTGTACATTTTTATACCCTGAACCCACCTCCGCACTACACAAACCACAGCCACTTACCACGCATCTCCTCGCCTGCTTCTTGCTCACCAGAGAGCAACTGCTGAGACCGGCTAGGCACCTCCGGAGTGATGAACAGTTCTTGACTGCCTGCCCCACTGAGCAACCCCGCCAGGAGCTCCACATAATTGTCTAACTCCACCTCTTTATCAATGACTTCATCCTCTGGCTTAGGTCCTCTTTCTGCTGCCTCCAGCCCGCCGAAGTATCCACAGGTTTCTTGCAGTGTAGGTGGGGTTGCCACAGAGGATATCATTCAGCTCCTTATAGAACCAGCAGGTCTTAGGTGCAATGCTGGAACAACGGTTTGTCTCCCTTGCCTTATGGTATGCCTGCCTCAGCTCTTTTATCTTCGCTCTGCACTGCAGTGTGTCCCGATCATAGCTCTTTTCGCACAAGCCTCGAGAAATCTGCTCATAGGTATCAAAATTCCTATGGCTAATGCACAGCTGGGACTGCAGTCTCCTCTCCCTATATACTGAGCAAATCCAGCAGCTGTGCAGTGGTCCAGGTGGGAGAGCATTTGCTGCGATAAGCCACCATGGTCATCTGGGAAGATGCAATGAGACCTCTCAACGCCACGCCAACAGAAAATGGAATTTCAAAAATTTCCAGGGTTTCTAAGGGGGAGGGGTAGATGGTTGTTTACCTGGCTGCAGGGCAATGGAATTCAAACTGCTGACCAAAGTGGTCAGGATGGGCATTGTGGGACACCTTCTGGTAGCCAATTAAAGCAATAAAATCAAGCATGGTGTCTACACTGGCACTTTGTCGACAAAAATTTTGTACAAAATTATGTGTCTTGTCAGGGTGGTTTTATTTTGTCACCAAAACTGGACATTTTTGCTGCCAAAAGTCACATTGCAATGTGTACACATGCACTGTTTGTTTTATGAACAAAAGCTGCCTTTTATTGACAAAACTCTGTAATGTAGACAAGGCCTTACTGGTTAAATCTTTTAGTTAGGATCCCTTCGCAAGTCTAATGCTGCTTCCTTTGTTCTTCAAGTGTTGTGGATGCCATGGTTAGAGAGAAAAAGAGAGATCATTTGGGGCATCTTCTCTCCCTTCATTTCTTTGAGAATCATCTCCAGGTGAGGTTCAGGAGACAGTCTGTGTGGATGGGAACCCCCTGCTGTCTTTGTCAAGGTACAGATTTTCTCCCACATCCTCTTTCCTGCCAAAGAATGGCCAGTTAACCAGATGATAGTCCATTTGATTTTGTTGACACCTAGCTGAGGTGTTGGCTAGCCTTTTGTCTCATAGGAACTGGTTTGTGACTGTGCTCCAGACTTGGAACATGGCTCAGTAATATCATACAGTATAATCTTATATCTTTACATACAGTGTGGCCACACACTTTACCAGGACCATAATGATCAGCAAATTGAGTTTTCAAATGATACCTCATAAGGCATACTTTGAATGAAATTTATCATAGTCCTGTAAAAGGGGATATAGACTGTCACACACATCTCAAAGCTCTTACCCACAGCATTAGTTCTTAGGCCTTGGGAAAGAATAGCACCAGACCTGTGTACGGAACAGGGACATACTGTATCCAGTAGCCATTATTTCCTGTGACTAATATCTACAAATCTAGGACTTTTCTTGTTCTGGCATTCCAGAACAAGTCTTTTCTTGTTCTGGCATTCCAGAAGAAATGGTTATTGACAATCGACTGACGTTTGCCATCTCTGAAATCTAAGTTTCTAAGGACATGACTTTTCAGAAGTATTGCATACCCCCAACTAGAAAAGGAGTCAGTAAGAGCACCCTTTATAATCAAGCCTTTGGTATCTAAAGATGGGCATCCAAAACTAAGACATCTAAAATTCAAGGCTACTTTTAGAAATCTAACCCTTAGAAAGGTTAAGGGTCAAATTTCCTCCTGTAATATGGGACTGCTTATGTTTACTGACTTATTAACTAAATGTTTGTAAAGTACTACATAAGTGCAAATATAAGATTTAAGATTCAGTCAGAGGCACAAATGAAACTAGCACTCAAGGTCTCCTTGCTTTCAGCATGGAGCTTATTTCACTACAATGGGGTCTTAGACCATGACAAGAGATCATAGATATTACAATAATACAAATAGACTGACTTTTGAAGGGCCACTACTTTTGTCTCTTCCTGGAGTAGCTTTTTCAAAATTCTTATGTGCGCTTTGTCACATGATAATGACACTAACTTTTAAGTGTGCGAAACTTCTTATGAAAAAGATCTCTCAAATTTTCAAATGGCTTGTTGATGCTCTATTCTTTTAGGAGTAATCAGTTGTTTTGTGTAAATCATGCAAAAACTAGTGGGGGAAAAATAATTTTGTTTTTCAAAAAAAAGTCCCATTTCCACTCTCTCAGGGATTGAGGAGCCACAAAATCTTGCTGGGGCTCTACAGGGTCACCACCAGTGATGGCTGCAGCAGGGATTATTAGCATAAAATAGTTAACTAGCTCAGTGCTAAGTAGTTATGTATTCTGCTGACCTTTAATTAATTGACCCTGGTTATCTGACTCACTTTGTATCTAACCCCAATAGCTAACAAATTGGCACCCCATATGGGATATGAATGGCCCATATCAATTAAGCCCCTTAACAGAGACTGCAGCCTGATTAGCAGTAATAGGTGATAGCAGTATAGAGATAAGACTCTGATGGCTAACAGTCTAGGGTGTATAGCATATGCTAGCAGCAAGGCTGTGTAATTGTTTAAAGACCGATTATAGCAAAACACTTTTATAGGTGAAACTTCTATAATGCTGACAGAAAATAAAGAACCGCTCAAGCATTTTTTAAATGTAATATGTAATGGAATATGGATGTGCTTCATTTTTGCTGGACACGACACAAAAAGGATCTATGGAGTTATATTTATAAGGGGTATAGGCAAGATAAGATAAAGGTAAGAAATGAAAGGAGAATCAAAAGCAGTTCAGGGGCTTCCATATGGCCTGCATGGCCCTTAATAATAAGGTAGTACAGATAAGTAAGTAAATAAAAGAATTAAAGGAAGGATTAAAACTAGAAGAACAAAATAAATAATTTTTTTAAAGTATTGAGTGTAAGTACCCTCAAATCTCTTGCTCATAATTTGGAAGAAATAAAAGGGATACTAGGAAGATATCAAAATAGATGTAACCAGGAGAAAGGTGAAAAGTTGAGGCTGAGGACCTATCTTTGCCTGCCTCCCCATCCTCACTACCTCAGTCTTTCCAGCTTTGACCTCCCTCCTCTAATACATTCAGTTTTTACAGACCGTTCCAGTCCTTTCTCTGTTTGACCCATCTCTCTTTCTCTCTCTCTCCTGTACCCCCTCACTTGGCTCAATATGCTGAACTTGCTGCTGTGGCTTGTGCATTGTAATTATTCACTCCTTCTACACTTCCCTTTTCTTTTTATCTGAGATTCTGCATGGGTTTGTAATGCCCTTATGGAATTCCTTCCTTTCTGGCATTCTCATAATTTTACTTCTGCAGGCTCCCCACTAGCATATGCATCCCTACTATCTTATTGTCTTTCTTACCTGTGCCCTCCACTTCCTTCATTTTGAAGTTTAAAAATCATAGTGAAATGGAGCACATTAGTATGAAAAGTCTGTTGCTCACTCTCTTACTAAACAGGTGCCCAATGGGAGGTGGGGAGGAGGCATGATGGACTGTCCTCACATAAGATTCTGAGCACTGCAGAGACCATACCTGATTTGCAAGCACTGCAGAAGCAGAATGCAGTGTTGTCAGAAGCAATAAAACAGGTGCAGGCAGGGAAGGAATTGTCACAGGACTTGCCCTTAAAAACCTTGTAAACTAAAATTAACCTTAGCAAGGGAGAGTTGCTTAGTCACGGATAGAGGGAATAAGGAAGCAGTATGGGTGGTGCCAGAGCAAATTTTGTAAAGATCTGATTTATATTTGGTACATGATATTCTCTCAGGAGGATATCAAGGGGAACTGATAAAACCATGCAAAAATTGAAAACTAGGTTGGTGGCCGGGTCTAAGAAATGTGAAAGGTACTGTGACAATTGCTTAATCTGTGCAACAAACTAAGTTTCAAAAGGTGCATAAAACGCTTCTGTTAATTCAAAGTACACAGACTGAAGACACTTCCTTTGCTGTATCTCTACAGATATTGGACCGTGGCACCACCATATTTGATAATTGGGCAGTTGTCCATTCTCTGGGTTACTTGGAAGGAGACCTCTACCAGAAGCATATGGAGCTACCACAACTATTGGTATTTCATCTAGCAATCAAATCTGGAGGACACCACATGTGGCCTGCTGCTCTAAAAATGAATATTGGCATATGTGGTCAGTGTGACATCCTTGGCACCACAATTCATGTCTGGCCATCCTAGCCTGCAATGTGTTGGCACGAGGGGGCTACAACCCCTGAATGGAACTTTAATGGTTCCCAGTGGAGCAGATTACTGTCATACTAGTGAAAAAGGTCCACAGTAATTAACTTGCATACACTGCAGTTTATTCAAGAAGGAATTACACAAGTGGTAAGGGGTTACATTAAGCACATAACTCCCATGTTAGACATTAAAGAACTATAAATTAAGAGCGATACATTCCTCTTAGTGAGCCTCTCTTTCACAAACATACACAAACAAGTCCTGTGCTAGCCTCACACAGTTCCTGCTTGGCAAACAGAGAAGGTGGTTACCAATTTTATGGATGAATTTTTCTCTCCAGGTCTAGTCTCCTCAACCTTCTGGTCTGTCTCTGATTCCCTCGCGGCAAGGCCTTGACTGCCTGGAAACCCCTTTGGCTCACAATCCTACTTGAGCAGAGTTTTGGCTACTCTATCTAGTTACGATGCTTCTTTAAGTGTTAATTAAGGAATCTCCCCAACAGTAATTGAATTTGCTTGATTTTTATACTGTTTTTCCTCAAAGGAGTCACATGTTTTAAAAGCATGCCCAGTGTGGGTGTGGCTACTAACTTTTACCTAATTAATACTTTAGGAGGAGACTGCAGAGTGGTGCCAACTGAACATTACCCCACATTCACTCCCTTATCAATCTTTCACTTCACCCCCTGTGTGATGTCCTTCAACAGGGTCGAGATGCCCCAGTCAGCCCATGCTCCACCCGTGATGTTCTACACGTGTTGTTTGCTTTCAAGTGGACATATTTGCTGACTCAAAGATAAGTATTGATCATACATGCAGCATGGAGCCAGTCAGTTTTACCTCTGCTATCTGGCTGATGCTAAGAGAAGGATTTTGCTCCCAGAATAACTGTTTCGCAATTCAGTCATGTCAAGCCATGTTCTCACCATTCATTCAGTATGGCCACACCTATTAGGCACCATCCCAACAAGATGGCTCAACAAGAAAAGTGAAATAGCTGCTACTGCCTCTTGCCTGGTGAAGCTTAGCAAGTGGCGATGCCCAGCAGTAAGGGTGACCTGCAATATAAATGGATAGTAATATATAGTGAATAATTATAAAAAAGTCACTACTCCAGATTTGTTTCACTCCTCATACGTGCAGCATTATGGGTTTAAACCATGATTATGCCCGTTCCAATTTACCGCAATTCATTCATTATTCAAAGTGAGCTCAGTCACCAGGATGAAGTTGAGAAATACATATCAGTTTCTAACTTACACATTGATCCACTAACCTTTAAATTTTTTAAAAAATTATTAGATCTAAAGAACACCCATTCAGATTAGCAATGACCTGCAAAAAACAAAACAAAACAAAAAGTTCTCGATGGCATCAGACATGATGGTGACTTAGAAATACTTATTTCTAATACATGAATGGAAGTTACTTTTAAGGGTGTGATTGTTTTACACATAGTATTGATTTTGCTTGTGTTGATTTTGTATTGTCACTTATGCATTTTGCTCAAACAGATATTGCACTTTGGATGCTTGCATACAGCTACATACAGTAGATTCTGCTTCATAGCAATACTGATACTAGCAACTTTCACTTAATGGCAACATTTTGCTGGGAACCAGTCCCATCCCATTAACATCAATGGAATGTGCCTTGTGGGGCTGCAGCCAGAAAAGCCTACCTGCAGCCAATGCTCAGCCCATCCTAAATGCTTCAATCTGGTGCTGCACCCTAGCAAACCTGCCTGCATATTGGAGCTAAAGGGCGGGACTGGGAGGGGAGGCTGTGGGCAAGGCAGCAGCAGGGAAGAGGGCTGCAGTCCAGATGTTGGGACTGCATGGTACTTCTCCCTGCACTCTCCTGGCTGTGCCCTGGTGGAGGACTGCACAGAAGGAAGGAAACACTGGGACATGATGAGCCCCAAACTCCACAGAGCAGGGAGAGGTAAGGTGCAACCCCATAGGCTCACAGCACCCTTGCTTTCCATAGAAAGCCCTGGCATCCAGGCTGCAGCCCCCCTTACCACTGCTGCCCTGGTTGCAGGCAGGTTTGCAGGGCTGCAGCCAGAGAAGACATGTCCCAGCACTTCCTTCCCTGGCTGCTGCCTTGCAAACCTGTTTTCCACTTATTAGTAACTGCTAGATAATGACAACTTTTTGCTGGCAACTGAGGGATTGATAATAAGCTGAATCTGCTGTATATGCATTTTTCACAGGTGCCATCCTGATGCTGTGATCAAGGTGACAAAGGGGGAACTAGTAGTTAAATTGTCTGTTCTTTGTATACGCAGAATTTGTCAGAAGCAAGATGTATGTTTTGTTTAGATCAACTCACTAGGACAGGATTCTCAAACTGGGGGTCGGGACCTCTCAGGGGGTTGTGAGGTTCTTACATGGGGGGTCGCGAGCTGTCAGCCTCCACCCCAGACCCTGTGTTGCCACTAGTATTTATAATGGTGTTAAATATATAAAAATGTGTTTTTAATTTATAAGGGGGGGTTGCACTCAGAGGCTTGCTGTGTGAATGGGGTCACCAGTAAAAAAAGTTTGAGAACCACTGCACTCCAGAGCAAATGGAGCTGATGTGGGAAGTGACCACAATTTGTGTGGCAAAACAGAAGATCAAACTCTAGAAACACTGCCCGAAAAGCATCAAGAAAATTGACAACAAAAGGCTAGCAGACAAAACATTACAGCAGCGATTTTTCAAAATGAATTGATTTCAGGGCTTAGATCTACAACAAGAAGTCAACATTAACATGACCTGGCCCTTCCTGTGTCTCAGTATCACAGATGCTGCAATAACTGCAGTTTGGTTTCCAGAATAACAAATCTATAGTCTGGATGAGTGAGGATATGTGAACGAATGGAAACCTGTGACCTCAGAATGGAAAAAGATGTTTGAAAGAATGGAAAGGATGTGTGAAAGAAAGGAAACCTGTGACTTCAGAGCACCCAAATGCAAAATGGTAAGGGTTTTCCTTGTATGTAACAGTAAAACTCAGCTAGCCTGATTAGCGCATTACACCTCACACACTTTTATTTAACAGGTGTCATGTAATATATCATTTGAAAACTAATAACACACTGGTCATTAATCACTGTGAAATGTCTGTAACAATACTGATGGTGAAGCTATGGATACTCTGATATGTTTTGGAGACTAAACAAAGGAGGCAACATTTTTCCCCAGAGAAATGGGAAGACAAACACCTGTCTCAATGGCGAACTGAGTCAGGTGTGACCAGAGACATGGATAATGAACTTTCATTTGCAGGAGATTGCAGGAAGGGTATTTGCATTGTAAAATCACAGGAGACTGTGAAATCAATATTGCTTCAGCTCCCTGGGGTACTCGGCAAGAAGTCCAAGATAAACTTTGGGGAATATAAGGAACTGTTTAAAGACTTTGAGGGTATCCATCTCTTAAGTGAATAAAGAAACCAGCATGTTGATGTTGTAAGGGTGGATCCTGGCTGGAACAGCCAGTCAAGCTGGAGAAATTGCTGTGACTAGGGAAACCATGCTGAACAAGAATAATAGTTGATTAAGTTTTAGTCTTAGGAGATTGTTTTGCTTTTGTTTAACCATTTCTATCTTTATTCCTTCTTCTTGGTATCACTTAGCCTATGTCTTCCTGTTAATAAACTTGTTTTTACTATACTATCCTTGTTTTCAGTGCTGTGCTTTAAATAAGTGTTAAATTGAGCTGAAATGTATTGACTTGTTAAAAGGCACAGTGAATGTAAATTGATAGGGCTGTGTACTGCAGAGACACTGGAGTTCATTGTTACCTGCAAGGCAAGGTTATGACTTGTAGATTCAAGGAGTTTGCTGGTAAGGAAGACAGACTGGTATGGCAGGAAGCTGACAGCCTAATCACCAGGATAGCTCACTCTTGCTGAGGCAGAGAGGTAACACCCAGAGCTATGAGCCACTATCCTGAGTAGCATGTGACACCAGCCAAGGCCAATATTTTTCTCAAAAACACCTACAGAAAAAGCAATAGCAAAAATCTGTATAAAACACAGGACAAAGCAGTAAAAAGCAGTGCAAGGAGAGATGAGGAAAAAATGGATAACATCACCAAAGGAGCTGAAGCAGCTGCTGCAAGAGGTGATAGAACTTTGTTGAGTACATAGCTTTTTATTAACTGGCACGTTTACATCAGCTGGCAGGCCTGTTACAGATAAACAAGGAAAGGCCTTAGTAACAGAATGAATAATGATCCGCAGAGTATTTTCAACACTCCTAGAAACTACTGACTAAATTAGACACACACTACTAGATGTGACATCTCTTATCACAAACAAAAGTGAGAGACACAATAAAGCTAACTTAAGAAAGCTGCAGTTGCAAGCCACTGGGAAAATGTTGAAAGCTTGTGATGAGACCATTGATGTAATCCCCAAACTTTTCAAATTATGGGACCAGGAAGAGCCCCTCAAACAATGAAAAAATGGCATATATCAAAATACCAGAGATGTGACCTAAGCAACTGCAATGAGCTGGAAGTGTTAGGCAAAATCTTCTGCAGTATCATCTTAGCTTTACCTTAAAAGCTTTCTTTATTCTACCTAAGTGAAGAGCAGGCTGAATTTCAACCTGGAAGATTATGTCTAAGAGGTTTTCAACCTAAGCATAATAATCAAAGACAGCATCAAATGCATAAGCGCCGACTCTGTCAGTGCACCAGGGCTTGAGCACCCACAGAAAAAAATTAGTGGGTACTTAGCACCTAACCGTAACCAGTTCCCTCCCTCCTCTCCAGCGCCCGCTCCTGCAATCAGCTGTTCTGTGGCATGTAAGAGGTGCTGTGAGGAGGGGGAGGAGCAGAAATATTCGGGGAGGGGGTGGAACTGAGTAGGAAGAAGTAGAGCAGGGGGCAGGAAGAGGCGAGGTGGGGTAAGGCTTTGGGGGAAGGGGTGGAATGGGAGCAGGGCATGGGGCTAAGCTGGGGTTGAGCAACCCCAAGGAAAGAAGGAAGCTGACATCTGTGATCAAAGGTCAAAATCTACTCTTCATAATCTTTGTAGATTTTTAAGAAAGCATTTGACAGCCTCCATGATTTATTCTTGAACATCTTGAAGTGTTACGGAATACCAACAAAAATAATCCTCAATGCTTTATATCTAGATGCAGCTTGACAATTAAAGTAATGCCTACCTGGCAAATGGTTTAACAAACACTGGTGTCCAAGAAGGATATATTCGCTCACCTCTCCTGTTTGACTTGCCATTGATTTATGTTAGGAGTATAGATGGATATAACAGGCATCACAGGGTTTAACAGTATACAAAATTTTTAGATTTGCTGATGACATAGCTCTTCTAAATGATAGTTCAACATGCAAGCAAAGACCAAAAGATTGTCCAGCATTGCAAAAAAGGGGTTAATAGTTAGTTATGAAAAAAAAAGTCTAATGAGAACCCAAGCAACTCCTAACTTGCGCATTATGTTAGAAGCAGAGGAATAAAAGAGGTGAGACAATTCACATACTTTAGAAGTAATATGCAAGCTAAAGGGGGTTATCTAGAGGGAATAATTTCATGACTTAGAAAGAGGCAGGTGCATCCACCACTTATCAAGATTTAGTAATTGAAAATCTACAACTGAAAGACCAAACAACAAATCTTTTCACTCACATGTTGTTTCCACTTTAATATAGGGATGTGAAAGCTGGAAATCCACCAAATGTATAGTCATTTAAATGCCTTCCAAGTATTAAATGCAATGAATTTATAATAAATGCCAAGATTCATCAGCGTTCAACAACCTTTGTCTCCAAAGTTATGCAGAAGAGAAAATGAACGTTTCTGTTGTCACACTGACAGACCCCGGTTGTCAGCGGGCAAGATTGAACAGGGGCCCTCTGGAGCTTAGTGCATGAGCCTCTACCACATGAGCTAAAAGCCAACTGGCTGCTAGCTAAGGCTGTAGAGCAGATTCATATTCTCTCTCCCGCTCTCTCTGCGCCACTAGATGGGACAGAACACCACACCCAGGAGGTGTGTGGGTTACACTGGGACATAATAACAAAGCCAGAATATCTGCCTTGGCAGGCATGCCATTGGGCAGCTGGAGGAACACTGTAAAAGAGGCCAACTAAAAGAATCCTTCAGTTGGACAGTACTGAGAGAAGGAAAACTTATGGGACCTAACAACACAGAACATGCAAAGAGTGGCCCAGGACAGATAGGGATGGTGAAGCCTTATTCATGCCCTAAGGGACAATTGGTATAGAAAGGATTCAAATACCATACAAAATGTAACTTGGAAGATCATGAACTTACCCTGTCAATCTGATCATTTCTCTCTCTTCTTTGAATCCTACCACTGGCTCTTTCTTCCCCACTGCATCAAGTTCAAACTTTGTCTCCACCTTGAAGGTATTGGATAAATCTACCCCTCCCTATTGATGCAGCCTTTTATAGCATTGTTCCCTTGCACAATCACTTCTTTCACAACCATCTCCATGATTTCTTCCATATGACTCCTGCAACTGCTTGCACTCTCTCAACCCTCCTAACAGCCTCTCCCAGCTATTTTTATATCCTTCAATTCCTGTCCTTCCTTACTGCCCCTTGGCTTCAGAATATTTTCTTCTGTTCATTAAGGGCTCCAATTCAGCATAATCTTTAAGGACATTTTTAGATTTAAGCACATGCTTAAGGTCCGCTGAAGTCAGTGCCCATGTTCCAAAGAGAGTTTAAAATTAAGCACGTGCTTAAGGGCTCTGCTGAATCATGGCCACACATCTTTTCTTATAACACACTTATAGAACGTAGGCCTTCATCTGTGATTTCCCCCAGAATATCTGTACTGCTTCAGAATTGTTCCAGAATATCATATCTGAACTACATAGTGTGAGTCTGATTGGGTTCTGATACTGCAAACATGCATGTGTGAACTCAACTCAGGTCAATGAAGTTACTAATGTGGATGGTATTTGGAGGATTGGGTAAAATAAATGGGGTAGGAACCATGCCTTTTGGATGGTTGTTGTTTTTTTTAACAGAGGCGAGTACACTATGAACTTTCACAGGTTTCAGAGTAGCAGCCGTGTTAGTCTGTATTCGCAAAAAGAAAAGGAGTACTTGTGGCACCTTAGAGACTAACAAATTTATTAGAGCATAAGCTTTCGTGAGCTACAGCTCACTTCATCGGATGCATTTGGTGGAAAAAACAGAGGAGAGATTTATATACACACACACAGAGAACATGAAACAATGGGTTTATCATACACACTGTAAGGAGAGTGATCACTTAAGATAAGCCATCACCAGCAGCAGGGGGGGGAAGGAGGAAAACCTTTCATGGTGACAAGCAGGTAGGCTAATTCCAGCAGTTAACAAGAATATCAGAGGAACAGTGGGGGGTGGGGTGGGAGGGAGAAATACCATGGGGAAATAGTTTTACTTTGTGTAATGACTCATCCATTCCCAGTCTCTATTCAAGCCTAAGTTAATTGTATCCAGTTTGCAAATTAATTCCAATTCAGCAGTCTCTCGTTGGAGTCTGTTTTTGAAGCTTTTTTGTTGAAGTATAGCCACTCTTAGGTCTGTGATCGAGTGACCAGAGAGATTGAAGTGTTCTCCAACTGGTTTTTGAATGTTATAATTCTTGACGTCTGATTTGTGTCCATTCATTCTTTTACGTAGAGACTGTCCAGTTTGGCCAATGTACATGGCAGAGGGGCATTGCTGGCACATGATGGCATATATCACATTGGTAGATGCGCAGGTGAACGAGCCTCTGATAGTGTGGCTGATGTGATTCCACCATGATTTCAACAATTTCCATCCCACCATCAACCTCAGCCTGGACCAGTCCACACAAGAGATCCACTTCCTGGACACTACGGTGCTAATAAGCGATGGTCACATAAACACCACCCTATATCGGAAACCTACTGACCGCTATTCCTACCTACATGCCTCTAGCTTTCATCCAGATCATACCACTCGATCCATTGTCTACAGCCAAGCGCTACGATATAACCGCATTTGCTCCAACCCCTCAGACAGAGACAAACACCTACAAGATCTCTATCATGCATTCCTACAACTACAATACCCACCTGCTGAAGTGAAGAAACAGATTGACAGAGCCAGAAGAGTACCCAGAAGTCACCTACTACAGGACAGGCCCAACAAAGAAAACAACAGAACGCCACTAGCCATCAACTTCAGCCCCCAACTAAAACCTCTCCAACGCATCATCAAGGATCTACAACCTAACCTGAAGGACGAGCCATCGCTCTCTCAGATCTTGGGAGACAGACCAGTCCTTGCTTACAGTCAGCCCCCCAATCTGAAGCAAATACTCACCAGCAACCACACACCACACAACAGAACCACTAACCCAGGAACCTATCCTTGCAACAAAGCCCGTTGCCAACTCTGTCCACATATCTATTCAGGGGATACCATCATAGGGCCTAATCACATCAGCCACACTATCAGAGGCTCGTTCACCTGCGCATCTACCAATGTGATATATGCCATCATGTGCCAGCAATGCCCCTCTGCCATGTACATTGGCCAAACTGGACAGTCTCCACGTAAAAGAATGAATGGACACAAATCAGACGTCAAGAATTATAACATTCAAAAACCAGTTGGAGAACACTTCAATCTCTCTGGTCACTCGATCACAGACCTAAGAGTGGCTATACTTCAACAAAAAAGCTTCAAAAACAGACTCCAACGAGAGACTGCTGAATTGGAATTAATTTGCAAACTGGATACAATTAACTTAGGCTTGAATAGAGACTGGGAATGGATGAGTCATTACACAAAGTAAAACTATTTCCCCATGGTATTTCTCCCTCCCACCCCACCCCCCACTGTTCCTCTGATATTCTTGTTAACTGCTGGAATTAGCCTACCTGCTTGTCACCATGAAAGGTTTTCCTCCTTCCCCCCCCTGCTGTTGGTGATGGCTTATCTTAAGTGATCACTCTCCTTACAGTGTGTATGATAAACCCATTGTTTCATGTTCTCTGTGTGTGTGTATATAAATCTCTCCTCTGTTTTTTCCACCAAATGCATCTGATGAAGTGAGCTGTAGCTCACGAAAGCTTATGCTCTAATAAATTTGTTAGTCTCTAAGGTGCCACAAGTACTCCTTTTCTTTTTATGAACTTTCAGTAAGTATAGGACTTCTCGTATTGGCAAAAAGAACATAACATTAGGACAGTTCCTGAATGCAGCTGTCAGGGCAAAGCAGTATGCAGTTGTCCATCTTGATTAACTCAGTTGCTTCTTAAAACTTGAGCAAAAGGATGTTTTTGAGATTTTGATATGATCTGTGGAATTCATCACCTGACATGTGGTTTTGTGAGGGACCAGTAGGAAGCAGAAGTCTTTATAGATCTTGGCAACTACAGAAGCTAGTTTTCCCCCCTTTGGTAAAGAACGATATTTTCCCCTGCCAATTTATAATAGTAATAATGATATGACATCCATCTGGTGTCAGCACAATTTAAATTGGGTTCCACATTTGGCCTGGCTGACTTGAGTTCCGCGGACACCAGCAGTGATAAGTGGCATGTTAGGGTTACTGATTTCCCAATAAAAAGGAGTACTTGTGGCACCTTAGAGACTAACAAATTTATTAGAGCATAAGCTTTTGTGAGCTGTAGCTCACGAAAGCTTATGCTCTAATAAATTTGTTAGTCTCTAAGGTGCCACAAGTACTCCTTTTCTTTTTGCGAATACAGACTAACACGGCTGCTACTCTGAAACCTGATTTCCCAATGATATCTATACTACCGATTTGTGTCCAACAGCAGAGCTGTGTGATGAAACCAGATGAGGGTCACAATCTTAAAAGTAAGGTTCTCAAAACTGAGTCTGGTCTGGTTTATAGTGAGGAATGTAAGCCATGTGACAGTCAGTGGGTTTTCCTGGATTTGCTAAATTCTGTCTGGTTTCATGTCAGTTTTTGTTGAATTTCCTTTTAATTTTTAGTCCCTGAAAAACGAAGTTGAAAAATAAATTGACATTAAACATGGGCCTCTGCTTTTTGTACAATTCTACTCAATAGTCTAAGACCTGAGGAAATGTGTAGGAAATAACTTTAGTTCCTGTGGTGAGGGTACCCCATGTTCATTAAAATGGATCCCATAGCTTCATATATGAGCCTGAGATAATCTTGTTTTTTTCCAAAGTAGGCTGAGATCCCTTCCACAATCTTTAGGGAGTCAGGAATTAACTCCAGAAATGGTTGCTTTGCTCAGCAATAAACGCTTTTATCTGGGCAGAGGCAAAATCTCAGTGTTCAGGCGCACCTAGGAGGACTCTCAAATACCTTTCTCCACTTAAATGTACTGAGTCTCTCGAATGTCTAGAAATAAAAATACTCTGTAGCCCAATTAAGAGTTCAAACAGCCTGCAATTCCAGTGTCTTAGGCCCAGATCCACGATGGAATTTAGCAGGACTATAGCATAGCTATAGTGGTGCAGTTGTACCATGGCCCAAGAAGCTATGGGTGCACAATCAGGAGAGGCCACTCTACCTTAAGCACCATTGTAATTATGTTCTAATTTTCCAAGATGGTAAAAATAAGTGAAATTTCCAATTTTTGGGAAGGAGCCCCAATCTATTCTTGCTCCAGGGCCCTCTAGGGCCTTGCTAGGTCCTTGGTATTTAGGCTCCTAATTTCCATTGATTTCAACTGAAGTCAGTGAAAGTTAGGAGTCTAAATACCTTGTATGAGTTTGGGTCTTAGTCCTGAAACAGGGTACCTTCTGCCCTATGTGGTGCAAGCTTGAACAGGTGAGTATCAGTCTCTGCTGGGTTGCCTGGGGTCCAAACCTGCTGTTGCCATGCTGATCAGGGCTCCTCTGCTACATCTGGGTTGCTCTTCCAGACAGGCTGCAAATGTGCCCCAACCTGCTCCCTATGGCTAGTCCCCTAACCCCGGTGATATTCAGGCCTCCTCCAAATGATGGTCTTAAGCACATATTCTTGCATAAGCTGGATGGCTCCTCTCTCCAGCCTCATTGCCATGTCAGCAAATTGACTGAGAACCAACCAGGTGGCCTGTAACCACCCTGTCCCCAAGAGCTCTGCAGGGCAGAGTTCTTGCACTGAAGTGGCATTCCAATCCTCTCATGATAAATGGGCTAGCAGAAAAAAATTTCATCCCAGTTCGTTAGCCATCTGTGGATCTGGGGTCAGCTCCCTGCTCTGCCTGCTTCCTAATCAATCCAAGGCTTGTGGGGATAGGGCTGGTCCTTTGACACTGAGGCCCTCTGCATGCAGGACTCCACAGTTCTGACATCTTACAACTTAGGCTCTAACACTCCACTTCATTTTGGCTCCAGAAAAGCTACCCCCAATAGACAGAATTTCATGGACTGATAGTGAGAGAGAGAGATACCCCCTCACACCCACTTCTGTGGGTAAAATTGCTTTCAAATACCATGAAGAAAATATTGACAAATCTCCTAACACTTCTCCCATAAGAATTGTTTCTTGCTTGTATGAATATATTGTAATCGTTTGGCTGCATGTTGCTATCCCAGAAGACTGCCCAAATATCTGCCCATTTTAACCTCTTCTCCATCATATCCTGCCTCTTGCACATTCTTTGGGCCACAATTCCCTTGAGCTGCTTCTCATGTTTGTTGCACATCTCCTTTTCACTATTTGTCTTTCCTTCAAAGCAGCAGCAGCAGCACTTCTGCTGCCGTTTCCTTGGCTTAGAACCAATTCCCATTTCCTGACAAGTGCCATAGATCCTACAAAGTGCTTGTTCTGCACTTGTAATTTTGCTACTTAATAAAAGAGCAGAATTTGTTCTGGAGCTCTTCTATAAATAGAATAGAATTTTTCCAAGGTCTCACACTAATTTGCCAAACTGATTGTATCCCTGATAATTGACTTGAATTATAAAATGACACTTTCTCCTCTTCAACTAGAACTATAATCTATTAGTTTTTGTATAGTTATTTATATTCTGAAGGGGAAAAATATTTTCTTTTTATACACTAACACTCAATATTCTGTTCCCTTCCTGTTATGTTCAAACCTAATTAAAGATGTGAAATAAACCAACAAAAAGTCTGGATACTGGAACTTTAAGCCTGATAGAGCTGACCTTAAATCCTTTTTTAAAAAGGGGGGATAAAGTCTGTTTGTCAGTTACCCACAGAATACCTTAATAAAAACAGAGGTGTGTGTGAATTCTGAACTGTCTAAACAAAATAAGTTGCTCACTTCTACACTGCTCCCAATACAAATATCCCAAAGAGAGTAATTTAAATTATGGATTAGTGTCCTGAACAATTTTAATCTAACAACAGATCCATTTTAGATATATAAGTGTGGAAAAATGATAAAGCTTAACATTTAGCAGTAAGGCTTTTAAAAATAATGTAATTTAAGATCTCAACTCACAATACTATAGGGCTGGTAACTGATATGGTAATTTTGCTATTCTGGGAGAAGGTGAGGGGGAGAGAAAATGTATAAAAATATTTGTTGCAAAAATAGTTGATTGCCATTGTGCTTTAAATTAACGTACTGAAAACTGTGAAAACACGTAGGGCCAGATTTTCAAAAGGCTCAGCCTCTCTCTTGACAAATGGTACTTCTGCTTGTAATATTTGCAATTGCAGAATTGAATTCTAACTGAAATTTGCACCCCCAGTCTAAATATATGTACAAATCAGAGTAACTATTTTTAATGACCTATTTTTGTTTGCAGATCTGGTAGATTGTCATTGCTTCAACAACTGCCCTGGATGGTTAAGGCACTAGTCTGTGAGTCAGGAGCCCTGGGTTTGATATGTAGCACTGGCATAGCTTCCTTTGGAACATTAGGTAAGACACTTAGGCTGGAATTTTCAAATGATTATACATGATTAAGACAACTGTTGTGCTCTCCGGCTGGGACTTGGCACATGTTTAGATGCCTAGGTGATTTTTGGAATCTGTCTGCAGTTGTGCTGGGGTCTCACTTGTTTGGGTGCTTGTTTGAGTGAACCAAGAACACAGGGACAAAAGCTATGCAGGAACTCTGGATTTAGCATACTTTCCATCAGTGCTTGGCATGCCATAGTGCATTCAAGCCAGATACCTTGGAGAGCTCCTAGGAGAGACAATGCTGCCTTCTGGAGTAGGAAACCCACCCAGGGAGGACGACCGACCAACCTGAGGTTAGTTTAATGGTGTTTGTAGCAAGATTCCCTTGGTTTTGCCATGACTCCTATATCTTCTTAGATCAGCCATACCAATATTGTTCCAAAAAGAAGTCTGGTTTAATATGGAGTGAATAGAAAAGACCATTAATATCCAGACCGTACAGATTTGCACAAGACCACATGTATTCATGACAATGGTAGAAGGCATATGCTAGCTAGTATTTTGCACCTCTCTCAGGAGACATATCTTCTAAAGAACTTGGTTCTTCACTCATCATAAATCTTCTAGCAAGTCTGAGAGCATTCTTATGCGGTTCTTGAACAGTCAGAGTGCTTTTGGTCTTCTCAAAAAGAGCTTCAGGAGTCTCTGCATCAGAGTGGGGGCAATATGCCCCCAAAATGTTTAACAAGCTGTTCCTGGTAAATTGAATGGTTCGATATCTTTTGCTTAGGGAGGCTGGTACTAATGATGATATGAACCCAACAAATCAGAGCGCTCAGGAAGAAGGGAATGAAAGGCCTCAATAGCGAAACACAATGAACAGGATATAGGAGGTGGTAGTAGACCTGGGGTGAAAAAGTCAGTCACTTTTACTGAGCCTAATAGAATAGGGTGATAGCAAATGCTTCTTCAGGTAACGATGAGGAAGAAATGAACAGGAAAAATAGTCATATTCTGATAGATAAGATGTTAAATGTGCATATGTATTACAATAATAAACTCACAGCAATAGGTGCTAGTATTCTCAAGATGATCATGTTATTTAGAAAATATTGCTGGGAGGGAAGAAGGAGAGTAGGAGAGGGATTTGACAAGGGCTCACTACAGATAAGTAGATCTTAAGCATTTTTATACAATTTACACACATGATAAATGCAGAGAGGTTTGGTGGCTTGTCTAAGGCAACACAGCAAGTTAGTAGGTCAGCAAGGAGCAGAGCCTCTTCTAAGTACTGGACCACAAAAACTGGGTTCCACCACTGCACAATCTAAACCATAAGGAAAGACTGTTAGCATTATAAAATACTGTAGTTACAGCATTATGAAGAATGTCTGTAATACTGCTTTAAAAATGTAACCAAATAAATCATGAAAAATATTAAACATATCAGGTCAAACTTTAGGTAGTGTAAATTAGAGTATCGGGGGTAGCCGTATTAATCTGTATCCACAAAAACAACAAGGAGTCCAGTGGCACCTTAAAGACTAACAGATTTATTTGAGCATAAGCTTTTGTGGGAAAAAACCCCACTTCTTCAGACTCCATGTATCCGAAGAAGTGGGGTTTTTACCCAAGAAAGCTTATGCTCAAATAAATCTGTTAGTCTTTAAGGTGCCATCAGACTCCTTTTTGTTTAAATTAGAGTAGTGTCGTTACCAACAAACATAAATTGAAGTACCAGACTTCAGAGCAAGTAACTGATACTTTGAACATTGGAATGAAGTCATTAGAAATCCCATGCTGGAATGCAATTTACAATGCAGCTTTTGCAATGTAAGGTGGATAATGTATTAAATGACTAAAGATTTTCATGGCTTGTAGAATGGAGATTAATTTTCACTTATAATTATACATCAAATATGGGCATGAAGAAACATCCCTGATTATTAAAATATTATAAAAAGTATAAACGTTATTGGTGAAGTGAGGTTTATGTTAAGAGACTATAGTAGCACTCAGTAACATTTCTCCCTCTTCTTCTATGCCCTGGAGATAGAGGTGCCAAAAAGCATATCACCTGCCTCCTGGTGGAGGATATCACCCCTCTTACAGATCCAGTGGAGATCCAGCCCCTTCTCCCTGGATCCAACCAATGCTGACAGCTGCAGGGTCCTGTGGGATGACCTGTCCTATGGTTAGTGGAGGTGACTGGGAATGTTTAGAGCAACCTGTGACTCTGGCAGAATTTTCAGAAGCCCTCCATCTGATGCTTACTAACAAATCTCTGGTCATATGCGAGATGGCTGTGATGTTCTACCGCACATTCTGGGACATGCTTGACCCAGACCTTGCCACTGTCTGGGCCAAGACATTTGGTGGTGGTGGAGGGCAATGTGCTCCTCCTGTGCTTTCCCTGATGCCTAAAAAGGGAAAATCTCTGTGTCTTAAGGAATCGGCACCCACTTTCACTCCTCAGCACAGACTACAAAGTTATAGCAAAAGCCATCATGCTGCAGCTGAAGTCATTGCTTGTGGACATGATCCATCCTGACCAGACCTATACCATCCTGGGCCTGACCATCTTTGATAACCTCTATCTGGTCCAAGATCTACTTCATCTAGTGTGTAGGAATGCTCTTTCACTGGTCCTTCTGTCCCTGGACCAGAAAAAGGCATTTTACAGAATGGATTGTGGGTCTCTCATGGGCATGCTGTGGGCGTTTGATTTCAGGCCCGGCTTCATGGGGTTTCTCCAGGTTCTGTATGCCTCTGTAAAGTGTCTGGTCAAGCTCAACTGGGCCTTGACCGAACCTGTCACCTTCGGTTGAGGGGAACATAAAGGCTGCCTGCTGTCCAGCTAGTTCTATACCATCACTATCAAGTCCTTTGTCCATCTCCTTGGCAAGAGGAAGACAGGGTTGTTGCTTTGGGAGCTGGACTTGAGGGTGGTCCTGCTGGCATATGCCAGTGACATGCTTCTCGTGGGCCAGGTCCTGGGAGACCTGGCATGGGTGGAGGCTTGCCAAGCCATCTATTTGGCAACCTCCTCTATGCAGGTCAACTGGATCAAGAGTTCTGGCCTGATGGTTAGGGATAGGTGACAGGCAAGCTCTGTCCCTTCTGCATTCTGTGCCAACCAGTAGGGCACAGATTCACTGCTCTATCTGGGTGTGTACCTTTCTGCCACTGATCCCTCCCACTGCAGAATTCAATTTATGTAGAGGCCAGGGTGTCTGACTGGCTGCAGAGGTGGATGGGAGAACTCTGGTGTCTTTTGCCTCAGGTTAGGGGGTAGTACTCAACCAGCTGGTCCTATTTGTGCTCTGTCACTGGTTCAACACCCCGAACCTAGCCCTGGGAATTCTGGTCAGCCTCCAGAAGATGATCCTGGACTTTTTCTGGCCAGGACTGCAGTGTGTCTCTATGGGTGTCCTGAGCCTCCTCTGCAGGGTGGACAGAGCCTGGCTTGTATCTACAGTCAGGTCCATGCCTTTGGTCTTCAGCCCTGCATAGACTCCTTTACAGTGGAGTATGCTGGCACACACCTTCCTCTGCTACCTCTGAGGGCTCCAATATGACTGGCAGCTCTTTTGTCTCCACTTAAGAGGCCTCCCCAGAGCGCTTTCTGAGTTGCTGGTCTTTTACCAGGACCTCCTCAGTACCCTGGAAGCTAATTTCTGTGACCAGGTCCTTAGTGGCTGCTGAGGGGAGGACGTCCTTACAGAACCCTTGCTACACAATGCACACTTTATTGTGCAGGTGGTACACTGCCTTGGTGATCCAGAGGATGGTTCTGGCTGGTGCCACCAGAATTGGAGACCTCCTGGACTATAATCAGAGCGACTGAGTGAAGTCTGTGGTGCTCCTCTGTGTCCCCTGTTGTGTGATCCAGGAAGTGTGGGCAGCTTTGCCTCTTGTTTCTCTCACTTTTCTCAAACAAGTCCTGCAGAAGGTGCTCCCTGTCCACTCCTCACTCCAGCCCTCCAGAACTCATCACTGGGCCTCTGTACTGGGCCTCCATCTCTAAACAGCACCCAGAGAACATCTGTACATGCTCATGCTTCATACCATGCTCTTCCTCACCCTCATGTCCCACCCCTACATCAAGTAGCAGGACCTGTTGCCATTTAAGGAGGGTGAGAAACCGCAGTAGGCCAATCTGTACTCTACTGTGTTTCCACAGCCTGCCAGGGATATTAGTTGGTGGCTTCTCAATGGAGCCATAAATACGGGCACATGCTTGGCACAGTTCATGAAGTCTCCTGACACCTGTTCCTTTTGTGACAAGAGGGAGACTCTGTGCATGTCTATGTGGGGTGTGTCAGGTTGCAGCCCCTCTGCCGCTTCCTCCAGAACTTGTTAGTAGGGTTCTGACTGTGCTTCCCCCCACACTTCTTAATTTATGCACACCCCAACCATGGCTTCACAAAGACCTCCTTCTCAACCTCTTCCTGGCACTGGCCAAGATGGCTATTCATCATACAGGAGGAGGAAGCTGGAAAGTGGAGGGGTTGCTCTGCGACTGTGGATCCTATTTCCAGTCTTTCATCACACCTCAGGACAGAGTTCCACTAGGTAGAGGCCACCAGCTCCTTAGATGAGCAGTGGCAACTGTTGGGGGTTTTCTGCTCCCCCACTGGATCCCTGGATTAACTTTCACTCCTATCTGTTTTTCATTTGTTGTTCCCACTATTCACTTGTGGCCTGGGTTCAATGGCTCCTCCCCCTCGGTGGAGGGAGATGAGCCTCTAGCATTGGATAGGCCTCACTCCCCTTGTCTCAGTACCCACAAAGAATACACACCTTCCAACTTCTGCAACAAATGAGGCATGAAGCCTATAGACAAGAGCTTTCTTCACTATACAACTCTGATTCATCCCTAGAGCAGGTTCATTCTGTGCACTGAATAAGACAGGATTCTGTGGGAAAATGAGTTTGTGATCATGTAATTAAGGACTGTATCATACTGCATAAACACAAGGAAACTGAACTAAAGTTGCAATAGCAATCATTTGAGTGCTCATCTTTGCTATCTTAACATTCTTTTAAGGTATTTTTAAATGTAATATCCTATGTTTTTAAAAAAACTTTAAAACTGAAAAAACAGAAAGTCCATCATGTGGAACCATATCAACCTCTGACATATGATCCAGCTGCAGGTTTGGGACCTTTAGAACCCTAGTAAAGTCCTCTACCGCTTGAGCTAACAAAGCAACTGGTAGCAATAGAAGGCTGTTATCTTCTATGTGGCTCTGTTGCTAGAGGCATTTGCTAATGGGTTTCACATCTACTTGTTAGACAGCTCAGGAATGTTGAGAATCAGGAATTATGGGTTCAGTTCCAGGTTCTGTAGCGAGTACTTACAGATTTGCTCTAGTACTTACAGATTTTCTGCCCAAGTTTCTCCTCTTATTCTTCAGCTCCTGCCCCTTTCATCTACCTGAACCCTGCCCATACCCCTAGCCTTACTCCTACCCCAACTCTTATCCTGTTCCCTCCATCCCCCTTCCCCTGCCTATGTTTTGCCACTATTCTTTGGCTCCTGTCCTCCCCTGTCCCCAGCTCCTGCCCCTCTCTCCTATCTAGTTCTTATCCCCCACATCTTCTGTCCCAGTGCTCTGGTTATGTAAGAACATAAAGGTGGCCATACTGGGTCAGACCAGTACCTAACCCAGTATCCTATTTTCTGACAGTGACCAATGCCAGATGCTTCTAATGGAGTGAACAGAAATGGGGAATCATCAAATGATCCAGTACCAGCATTTGGCAGTCATAGGCACAGGGACACCCAAAGCATGGGATTGCATCCCTTACTTTGTTGGATGACAGCCATTGATGGACCTATCCTCTAGGAACTTATCTAATTTTTTTTAGATCCAGTTATAGTTTCAGCCTTCACAACATTCCCTGGCAATGAGTTCCACAGGTTGACTAGGCATTGTGTGAAGAAATACTTCTTTTTGTTTGTTTTAATCCTGCTGCCTATTAATTTCACTGGGTGACACCAGGTTCTTGTGTTATGCGAAGGAGTAAATATTACTTCCTTATTCACTTTCTGCACACCATTCATGATTGAGGAATGGAAGAAATGTAGCTGCCCGATGTTCAACTCCTGTTGGTTTAAATAAGAGAGGCAAGTGTTCAATGTCTCTGAGAATGAGGCCCCATATGTATAACAACCTGATGAGTTTCATTGCATTAGCACAAGAGACCAACCTTACACAGCACTGGCATTAGCATCAACTTCCTAGAAGACAGTTCTTTTGCCCATCCTGCTAGCAAGAGTATTTACAACATAAGCAGCCTTCAAGAACAGAAGATTCAGTTGCAAAAGTGGAAAAAATGAGGACAGTTCAAAACAAAGGGAGCTAGTTTCTTGACTCTCTCTAAACCAAGTTAGTAGTATGGCCAAAATCCTCAATACAGAACCAGGCAAAGGTCATTATTTGAGAGTTCAAGGGTCACACACCATCTGCAGTGATGGCAGATGCTGTAGTGCTAACCCACTTTCCCTGAACAGAACATCTGTAATAGGTACTGCCCTCTGTTGGATTAATTTAGATGGAATAAATGGGCCAAAGGTGACTACAGCCTAGTCACTCCCCAACATTAAACAATGTAAAACAACATTTGGGGTTTGATATACAGAGACCTCAGCCTGCTTAGTACCATGGCAAACACATAAACATCTTTTTTAACCTTTTATTAAAAATACAGACAAGAAGGAAAAGCAATTAGAGCATTTGAAATGTAAGGTATTAAATAAGACTTTCATTTTAAAAACATCCCTTGTTCCCTTTCACTGGAGAGAGTTTTTAGAAGGAAAAAAAATTGTTTTACAGTCTTTTAGATGATATCAAAGATGGTAATAATCATTCTTTTTGGGGCAAGGACAGGAGATAACTGAGATGGCCTAGAGCTGTCATTGTTGCTGTTGTTATTAAAGTCTGATCTCGTTTCCTAGAAGATACCACAAAACAAACACACAAAAGGGAAAAGAAAAGAACAGAAAAGATAGAAAATGCAGTTTCTGTGTCTCTTGTTGATTTTTACTTGCAATATCACTGCTGGAGAAACAAGTACAGCACACGGTTTTACCAGCCACTCTGAGGCCCGGCAATCTTGTATCAGCATCTACTGTTTAGGACATTGTTTTGAGCTGCCTCTTTCTAGACACAGGCTTATAACAGTATTGTAAAATATACAGTTTTGGCAAGCTAAGCCAGACTCTTATTAGACAGAAGGAAAAAGGAGAGAGATAGGAAAAAGTAGGGAAGGAAAAGTACACACTTTGGGGGGAACGGCAGTGGGGGAGGGAGAGAGAGGGAGGGAGAAAAATTTTGCATCCTAGATGGTATATGGGATTAAGATAGAGCTGTGTCCAATCTCCCTAGCCAGGCTGATCAGGACATATTTCAGAATTAGGATGAAGAAGATCTGGGGTCCCAGGAGACAGTGAATGTGGTAGCCATGGATGGTGAAGCTCACTCCAGTAGCCATTCCCCCCCACCAATTTTTTTTAAGTACCCCAAAGGGGAATGATGGGCAGAATAGCCCATCCCCTCATTATTTTGTTTACCAAACATGATCTTAACACAGTCCTTGAATTATATCACAAGGCCTATTTGTTTGGACTAATTCAGTTTTTGTCTTCCTTTCCTAACTTGTCCATCAACATTTGTTATTATAGGTTATTGTGACATCTTATGACTTGTCAGTACTGGAGCTCATAATTAGGGTAAATTTGTAGGCCCAGTTATCACACCTCCCTGCAGGGGGACTGCCAAGCAGCCCATTTATGGTGTGTGAGAGAGGAAACATGATGAGGCTCAGCTGCGGCCCATTACCGCATTAGGTGGTTGTAGTATGATGAGTGGGAACTGGAGAAAGAGGGTCAGGTGGCAAGAGGGTCCTAGTTTGATGTGACATCAGGGTGCTTAGGTGTGCAACCTGCAGCATATTTCTGCATAGACCTCTCAGCAGGTAATACTGGCCTCTATGAATGCTTAACAAAGATCTTTTTCCTGAAATGCTGCCTGCCTGTTGCTAATGAAACAACTGTTACTCAGAGTCTACTGAACCTGCTGAAATCAAGCACAAGAGAAGATGGAACATTTAAATTGTCCTAGTGTTGTCAGCACATGTGATTTTATAGTTAGCCTTGCAATATTGGGTTTTTTTCTTTGAGCTCTATACCCGCCCCCCGCATCATGTGACTGCAACAAAATCTCAGCTTTGATTTTTTTTTTTAGTAAGGTTCTAGCCCTCCTGGCTGTAGAGAAAAGCTTTAAAATGTGAGCCCTGAATGTTTAAATTCTAGCAGACAAATAAAAAGAATTGTGTAAAATCTCATGATTTTTGAGTGCTCAAGGTTGCTATTGTTCTTTGAGTTTGGAGAGATGTTATGATTAGAATTGCCCTGGAACAAGGGGACAAAGAGGCTTTGAGTACCCCTTTTATCTATCTTTATTGTACTCCAATGGCAAGACCCCTGCCCCTGCCCTCTTTTTTCTTTCTTCATTTACCTGTGAAAAAGCAGTGTTTTGGGGTTCTAGCTAGAAAAACCCTGTTTGGATTTGCCCTTTGAACCAGCCATACAAGTTTCCAGTTTGAGGGTGTTTCTCCACCAATCAGCCCAAACTCCCCTACCTTGTTGAAACCATCACACAAAGTGCACACAAGTGAATTGACAAGTGGCTTCGACTATCCTCATTATTCACTGAGCAGCAGAAAATATAGCCATGTGTAAAATGTACATAAACTGTTAGGGTGTAAGCTAAAATGGCCCTGGGCAGCTTTTTTACTTTCCTTTTGGAATAAGCTTTTTTTTTCTCACTGTTCACCAATTGCCATTATATCGCTATACAAAATGATAGGTGATGAGCTTAAAATGCAATTAACAACATCCCTTGTATTGCTAAAACAAAGCTTTGCAGCCTTTTAATGAACTTTAATGAGATGGACTCCCCCTGGTGCAGTAAAGCATCTAACACTGAACTGTGGGGTTAATATACACTCCACTAGAAAAAGCTTTTGTCCCCTCTACTTCTGATCTGCTGTGCATTTCCATCTTATCCACTCACACAAATTTGCTGTTCTTATTGGAAGTTGTCATTTATTTTATCAAAATATGGCTTCGAATGTAGCTTTTCATCTCAATGAAAATAATTTCTGGAAGAATAAGCAGAATAAATGAAGAGAAATTCAATTACTCATTCACAGGCCCATTTAGTGAAGATTCTGCTTTTGTTTCTCACAAAAAGAAAAGAAAATTTACACCAACGGAATGGAGCACGCTGCTTTGATAGTAGCACTGCCTCAATCTAGTTGCCAGAGCTGCACATTTCCTAAACATTACTTTACACAGACAATTTTTTTGAGGGGGAGAAATGAAATAATTATGAGATTTTACTATGAAAACATCCTAAATAATGTGTTCCTCTGAGTGTTCCAAACAGATTATTTTTCAGTTTGTTCATGGCACAAAGATGAAGGGCCAATGAAACTAAGCCAATTTACACATGCTAGGGATCTGGCCCTGGATTAATGGATTAAAAACATTGTAGCAACGCCCACCAGTTTGTACTGCTTCTAAGAACATTTTACAGGCGTAGAATTCTTCAAAGCCTGACATGCTATTTATTATTTATACTCTAGTCTACTCTGAGTTTAATAAAATGGTTTAAAAAAATACAAAGAAAAACTGACAGTATGAGTCTTGAGAAAATACTGATAATTTTAGGGCCCTAAAATATTCTATTTCCCAGATTCCATGTTGATTCTTCTTTTGGGTGTGGCATGCCAATCCCCCATTAAAACCTTGTATTTTTATTTTTCTAGGTAGGCGCATTAATGGAAGCAATTTGTTACACACTAATGTGTATTTTGGAGTAAGAAATATTATTAAAGTAAGTTATCACTTCTTAAACAACTGCTTATTTTGGAGCAAGCAGGATTATTAAAGTAATTTATCACGAGCTGAACTGCTTATTTTGAAGCAAGAGACATTAAAGTTGGTTTTCATTGTTTAAATTCTTTATGGCCACAGAACCCATGGGATAATTTCAAGGAAGTGCTGAAGTTGTGTTAACTGGTTGTTTGTTTTCTTGGTGTTTACATTTTCTTCCCCACCATTCAGAAGTCAGTCAAAAGGCTAACAAACCTGGGTTGGTATTCATATTTATTATCATTCTAAGCTGCAGCTTTCCTCTTTTTGCTATCTGTTTGTACATTGTCCAAGTAAACACACTACATTCCAGGAAAAATGAGCTTTTCTGTCAAAAGTTTAAGTCAGTGCTGCACCTGGAATGGGTGATGGGTTGGGCTGGAAAGGAGTGAGAAAGTACTGTAAGTGCATCCTGTACCGGTAGCATTTCATCTCCTTAATTGGCTGAAAAACAAAATGACCTGTTCCCCCAGCCAGGATATTCTGTATGGCAGCTGATTAGTATCTAATTCCGTACAATGTTTTATAATGAACACTTACATTTAAACAACATAAGAAAAAGAAAGTGGACTTGCAGTTCTTTGTCATTATTTTGCACATAGAATTATCCATTGGTGTCCAGCAAGTTGCTGCCTTTAGATTTCATATATAGAAAATGGCAGCCCATAAGCATAGAAAAGCTAGACCTGCTGAAAATGTGATTTGTTTTTTTAATGAAAATTTATGTAAACTGTCACATGGTCAGACATAGGAAGTAAGCAATGCAAAACAAATTCCAGAAAAGTAACAGGATCTATGGTTTTTAAAATGATATTGAAAAAAATATAAAATTTCAGCTCCTTTCATCTTGATGCAAATAGATACAAGATGACAAATGTGCCAAAAGGTTTTTATTTCTCTTATGACAAAACTCTTCCTATCTGGCTCTTGCCTCTGTCCTCTGAACTATCACATAGACTTATTTTGACCATGACCAAAATTTTCAAATATATGGGCCTAAATTAGAGACCTAAATCCTTATTTAGGCATCTAAATAAGTGGTCTGAATGTACAACATGCTGCTCATTCATATCTCCCACTAGTAGTGTGCATGCTTAGTGCTTTCAAAAATTTTGACCTATGGGCCAGTATCAAGCAATTTCATAGATCTATTAGATTTTAAGGCCAGAAAGAACAATTATGGTAATCTGACTTGATGAATAACACAGAATTTCACCCAGCAATCACTACTACTAGAGTGTTTTGGTCCACTAAAGATGCCATACTGCAGTCGATGATACTGTGTAGTTGTGGAAAGGGGAGTGGCTCTGCTGAGTATGGTTACAACCACTTAAGTCTCCTGTCTGGTTTCCGTTGTCCCTTTATCCTAAATGAAGTAAATGTACAACAATGCTCACAAAGTCTCTAATACCAACAGCTGGTAGTTTTATGTTCAGGCTACTTGATAACATTCCTAACACTTCTACTTCCTACACCAGATCCTGGTATGGTAGCTCTGATTCGCCTCTCTCACCAGTTTCATAGCAGTTTGCTTCCCTTGATTTCAGTGCAGTTATTCTTGACTTATTCCAACATAATAGGGGAGAATCAAGAGCAGTAGTTAATTAAATACTTAATAATATTGACTGAAAAAACAAATTGGAACATATTAAATAGAATGGGAACATCACATCTGAAACACCTTGAACTTTGGATCTGAGCTTTCCCAAGGTTTGTGGTTCGAGCCCCTGTCTGATGAATTAACTTCTTCAACTTAGTTGTATCATTCAGCAAGTTTTAGATGTATGCTTTGGCACTTGTAATAGGAAGAAAGCCTGAAACATAAGCCCTTGTATTAGAGGCCTCGTATGAGGCCAGAGACCTAAACTAAAGTAATGGTCCAAGCTTTGCTACTATAAAGCAAAGTTAAGTTGTGTGCAGAAGGCAGGGCCTGCTCACAGAATCTGGCAAAACAGGGCTGATATTGCAGAAATGCACATTCCTAAGCAGTGCTAGGCACAAGAACACACACATGAACACATTCCAGAAGGATGGTACCAAAACAACCTGATACCAGCACATTCCCCAAAGATAACTGGAACACACTGACCCATCTTAAAGATAAGATCAGAATGACAGCATAATGGATAGAGATGTTTTGATCGAACCTGTACAAGGCCCCTGGATACGTCAGAGGGTGGCACCTGGCCACTTCAGAGGGACAATATATAACTTGTTTGTATCAGTGTATAAAGAGATATCTCAGAGGGAGTGTCTTTGGCCAGCTTAGGGGGGAATGGAAAGTCCCGCCATTCACTGAGCTCCATCCATTGTCACGAGAATACATGTCTTAGTATCCTTGTAGAGTCTGCCAAATGCTATTACCGTGCTTCATCAACAATAAACTTGGCTGGGCACCTTTGTACCTTAACAGATCTTGTGGTCCTTGGGTGGTTCACTCAAGGTCTGCTGTGGCAGCTGTCTGTGCAGAGCTGGGACGGCATGCAGAGGGAACACACACACACAGCCAAACATCTAACAACAGCACTATAGGGTCATTTTGTAACATCTGGCAGCACTACTGCCATTAAGGATCTGTTAGCACTTTCTTTTAAATTCTCCTTCTGGATGGTTCATAATTTACTTGTAATAATTTGTTTCATGATGGTTCTTGCCATGTACATTCTTGCCTTAGATACAGATATTGGTCAAAATCTGCTGTAAACCAATCTAGTAACTCTGTGCTAATCAGAGACTCGCTATTTTAAAAGTTTTAGCACTGGACACGTTTGGATTGTCACCTGCCTGCCCTAGGTACATTGTGTTCAGTGCTTAATTAACCATTAATGCAATTGTGAGAGATAGCTGGTACTTTTAAACAGCTTGCCTTAAGAGAGATGTAACTATCTGCTAAATTGTATTTCCCATTTCCTTCACTAATATTTTTACATTCACTTAAAAAAAACCATACAGCGCTTAGATTCAGCCTTTGAGGTACAATGTTGCACAGACGGAAGCAGAGATAGAGGTCACAGGTAGAATTAAACTAAAATTGGAAAAGGTGACATATTCCAACCTCCCTGCAGTCCTGGGTTTTGTGAGACTCTCCCTTGTCCCCACATCCCCTTATCCTAAATGAAGTGAATATTTCCTGCATACAAGGCTGGGAGGAGAAGGGGCAGTTTGCCCCACCCCATGCCCTTCATTTGAGAGGATCCCCAAAGTGAGCAGTGTTGCAACCTGGCACATAGGTTTGGACTGTCTGCTACTTTGTCTCCATCTATAGAGGGGCGCATGGGCCAAAGCTTAGTGGAACTTCATTCCGCGTTAGCCACTTGAAAAACTCGGGAGGTATGCTCATTGTCTTCGGGGGCTGGTCACATTGTGCTACTTATTTAAAGCAAGATTGGAAGGTCACTGCTGAGGGCCTTGTAATGGCTCATTTGCGCAACTGCACTGTGTGGGGCACAGGATCCGTTTACTCCTGCTGGGGGAAAACAGGAGGCCAAACAGGGGGTAAGTAGTGTAGTGGTTGTGGAGAATCCATTCCATTATCTGTGATGATCTTTTAGAGTATCAAGTATATGGGCCCATTAATGTGACTCCATTCCAGGTTTTGGTTTTGACTAGAGACTGCAGTTAGCTACCAACAGATAAACTGCCTGCTGTGTTGTATGAGCTGCAGGATTAAACCAGGGCTCTGTGGACTTTTGTTTTAAAACTATATACTGCATCTGTGTGATTCATTCCAGAAGTTCCTAATCAGTTAGGGCACAAGAAGGAGGAGCCTGGGTTTGAGGGGGAACCGTCTGCATGGACTTGTGGAGCAGAGGGTGGTGCACTCTGCAAGGAATCTCCTGTAACCCTAACAGAGAGAGCAAATTGCACACACTCTCCTCCACGCAGATCAGCTAAAGAGAGCTGGAGTTTTCCTGAGGTACAATCTATCTGAGGCTTCTCTTGGGAGGGAGCAAGTCTGCACCACCCCTACGTGGAGCAATGCATCAATGTCACAATCTAACTCCTATTGTATATATCACCCTTGGTCACCCTTGGTCACAGCTGACTGGAAAAGATGTACAACTTCCCTTCCAAGAGAACTTGTCATTTTTATACCCAGTGCGGTAAATGACCATCAGAAAGGATGGGAAAGAAGTAAAAGCTTTATGATAATAATTTGGGCAGGAACCCACTTACAGTGTAGGTCAAATTTCTGCCTCCTCCAGTGCTGAGGAGCATTTGGGAACTGCAGTATGCTTGGAGTATGGTGTTGCAGAGGAGAAAAGAGATCCACCTTCAGTAGCAGCATTTCAGAGTAGCAGCCGTGTTAGTCTGTATTCGCAAAAAGAAAAGGAGTATTTGTGGCACCTTAGAGACTAACAAATTTATTAGAGCATAAGCTTTCGTGAGCTACAGTACTCCTTTTCTAGTAGCAGCATTGTAGCTGCTACTTGGTTGCTTGGTGCCCCACCCTCTACCACAAAGGCAGAATCTGAGAGTCCGTTCCACTTCCCTCCACTACTATCATATGCACGAGATGGGGCACTAGCAAGTATTGTTTGGAGACATTTGTTCTCCAGTCCTGGTGGTGGGGGTGGGGTTGGATCCTCTCTGTCTGACTGACAGTTAGGGTCTGGGACCCAAAACTCTGTAACAGCTGTCACCTGAGAAGGACCAGCTGTCTTGATAAATTGTCATAAAATCCTGTGATATGGGTAGGCTATGTTGTCAATTTCTGATTTATTGGCTTTTTACTTTCTAAAAAGAAAGTGTGATATGCTATAACCTTATCCAATGAAGAAACACTTACAGATTTGGAACTTTATGTACACATGACAAAGTTGTTTGAAAACACTTTGAATATCCATTAAAATGACTTTAAAAATTGTCTAAAGTCATGAAATAATTAAGTCTTCAATGTGGCTTCAAGATTTGTTAAGAACCTCCTATCCAATTCCATTGTAGGGTGATTACAAACCAAACTGAACTTTTTCCATCATGAAAGGGTTAAAGCTAGTCTCCTATTTTGTAAGCAAAAATTATTTTATTTTCAGAAGAACTGAGTGCCCCCAAATCCCAGTGAATTCATTTGGATCCACAGAGGCACAGCACCTTTGAAAAACCAGGTCAAAACCATAGTAACAGTTTCCATTTTAGATTCTGTAGCTGATCAGTGAGCATTTGTGCACCTTTTTAAATTCCAGCAATAAACAACAAAAGTGCAAAGTGCTTTCAGCTGTCACATTACTGGGTTTATAAAACTCACTTCATATGTTTCTAATAATTGCTTCAGGCTTTTGCAAATTTCAAGTTTTCTACAGCATGGTCATTCTTTCTTATATGACCTCAGTCACAGAACTCTGTAGCAAGCTAATTAGAATTATCATCGAATTATGCAGAGATAGCAGTCACTGTATGTTAAAGTGGGCTTGTCCTTCCAGTGGAAAATCTGATCTAAGTGTCTGATTATATTTTCAAAATGAGCTACATGTCCCTATTAATAATAATAATACCAATTTGCAGGGGTGGATTCTAGGAGTTCATTTTGAGGATAAGGAAGGGGGTGGCAGAGAAAAGGGAATAAGAAATTTTCTAGGAGGTGCTAACAAAATGTCCATAGAAAGAAGAAATGTTTATATATAAACTATATACATAATAATTTGTCCTTATTCTTTTCAAGCACTATAGAAACATTGATGGCTGAGCCTTATAACGCTCCTTTGAAGTGTAAGAATAGGATCATGTAACTAGTATGGTTGACAATACTAATTCTTTCAGGAAGGAAGAACAGCTGTCTATTGCAACTTTGTGGTTGATAACCCCAAATATACAGACAGATCTAACGGCATGAGGAAAGATGTTTGTCTTTTGTCTATGGGCAAAATATTTCCCCCACAGAATCAGTAAAAACCTTAGCCTGGATTTGTGTCCTGAAAATAAGGGTTTGAACATGTTTCCATACTCCTAGTGTTTTATAATGTAGATATCAAGAGATGAAGCAATTTTAATAATCTAGATCTGGCTATAACTTTAACACCCACTAGAAGATCATGTGCACTCTTTGGAAACTTAATGCTGACCAGGAGTCCATAATTTGAAGAATAAACTATTCAGAATAAACTTTTTACAGTGGTGATTTTTATAATGTGGAACAAAAGGATGAAACACTATACTGGGCTGTGACTTCTTGTTGATAGGACGTTAGTTCCTGAGATTTCAGAATCGTTGTTGAGGATTGATAGTTTTGACAGCTGGAATGGAAAATATTTGCACCTATTTCTTGGGTAGTTTGTCAGTGGATCAGATTATATTTGAATATCTTAGAACTGAATATATTTGAAGATCTTAGACCAGCGATACCCACCTTATGGCTCTAACCTGTGCATGGACTGAATGCCATCTCATCCAAAACTAACCAAACACCCTTTCTGGTAGGGAAGCAGCAGCTCTTTTAGGAGATAAGCTATAGGGAAGTTTTCAAATGTCAGAGGAGTAAAAGGCACATATCAGTTTGAAGTGGCTCTTTTATGTCACAAGATTGTTGGTACAGAATAAATGTAAGTATTTGTTGATTGTGCAAAGTAATGTGAGAGACTAACTCATCAGCATGTCTTATTCTTCCTGTGCAGACTGTTGTAGCAAAGAGACACAAAGAAAACAATCGTAGGATATTGGGAAAGGATTATAAAAATATTTTGTGCTAGCACTGTGTGATATTCTATGTCCTGCTCTTGGTTAAATAAATTCATAGTCCAGGATGTTGCAAAAATGACCATTTATTGACAGAAAACAAACACGAATATTCTAATGAACAAATAATCTACAGATAATCTTCGAGAACCACAGAGTTTCACAAACCTGCTATGCTATTTAGAAGAGGTAATGCATCCGATGAAGTGAGCTGTAGCTCACGAAAGCTTATGCTCTAATAAATTTGTTAGTCTCTAAGGTACCACAAGTACTCCTTTTCTTTTTGCGAATACAGACTAACACGGCTGCTACTCTGAAACCAGTTCCTTACCCTGTTAACTATGGTTCTTCGAGAGAACTGTCTGCATGAATCCATGCAGTAGGTGATCGGTTTGCCACAGCCATGTAAGGTTAGAACTTTCTGGCCACTTCCTGGCTGCTCCCTGCACATTTAAAGAAATAGTGCATCTATCTTCTTCTTCCTCCCTTCCAGTGTCCACTAACATCACTCACCAGTTCTGGCTCACTTAGATTATAAGTTCTTCTGGACACAGACCACATCTTCACTTATTAGGTTCCCATTGATAATGGTTGTAACAGCATTAGCACCCATCTCTCACAGGCACCCCCTTTCTAGTTGGGTGTGAACCTGCTTTTCTTTTTGTTCTTACAATGGGGTGGCACCCACCTCTTGCAAATGCTCCCCCCCACAGCTGATGGTTCTTTCGGTGACTCAGCCCTCTGGTCAAGTCAGACATGGTGTCCCCTCTTTTGGGGTGTTCAGTCTCTAGTTCCTTCTCACAGCCCTGGTATGGTGCCAAAGTATCAAGGCTTCCTCCCAGGGTCACTGCCTTCTTTAACAGCCCAACAGGGGTCCATCTTGATACCCTCAGTTGGTGTCCTTTTGGCAGCCCTGCCTAGGCTCAGTCTCTAACCAGACCACCAGGGGCCATCCCAGTATCCTCGCCCCATCTGTTTAGGCTCTGGGCTCAATCCACCCACACTGACCAGTCCATGATCCTGCTGCTCTTCCAGGTACCCAGTACTCCTTCCTCAACCTCCAAGCAGCAACTGGCTGGTCTGCTGCTGCTGCTTCCTTTTATAGGGCCCTTCTGGCCCCTGATTGGTTGCTTCTAGAGACCCTCTAATTGGTTGCTCCTCTGCAGCCACTCTAGGCTGCCTGAAGAACTTCTCCTCTGCTCTTTTCTGGGACAGCAGGGGGCCTCCGGACCTAGTCCAAACCATCACAGTGATATAAAAATAATATGATGGAAAAAACCTGCACAGGAGCTACAATGAATAGATATGAAATTATTAGGTTTGGTTTGGTTTTCTAAAGTAAAACTGATATATAGAGAAACAAGAATGAATTGTTTTGCTTTCGCACTTTCATACTATAGAATCGTCAAAATATGAGTAAAGTACATAGAGATAGTAAGCCCTGCCCACAAAGGCTTACAATCTATATGTGATATTTAGATATAATCTATAGATCTACGTGCATACAGCATCTAGCATAAAGGGTCTTTGCCCCAATCAGGCCACTGGGCACATTAATAAGTATTACATGACAATCTTGTGAGGTTTACAACAACAAGAGGATAACACCAACAACTGGTGTTCTCAGTTGCTTGTAACTAACCTGGTCACCTTCTATGGGAATGTAGTGGGATCAAGAGAGGTCTCAGTTCAGAGCCTCCTGCTACAATCTCCTTTCAACTTGTCTTTCTGGTACATGTTTGTACAGCACCTAGCACAGTGGAGCTCTGATCTGGGCATCAGGCACTAGTATAATGCAAATAATAACTTCAGTGCCCTTTAGCAGCTAGTAGTAAGTAACTGTGTTGATGCAGGCAAACAGAGTAGCCATGACAGACTCAGCAATACTTTATGCACACAGCCTTGAACACTACTGAGAGAGGTAATTCTACACCTTGGGTACTATTATGTTAATTTAGTAGTATCCAGGAAACCCAGTCAAGGATCAGGGCTCCAATATGGTAAGCACTGTACAAAACAAAGTAATAAAAAAATCAGTTCCTGCCCCAGAAAGTTTATAATCTCGGTGTCAAAGAGAATATAACTGGCTGATGAAACAGACAAACAGCATAAGGGTGAGTGGGAGGATGAAGTAACAGTAACATAGAAGTCTCATATTTCCTTTTGAAGAATTATTGTCTCTAGATATTATAAAGTAGTTTTAACATATGTATAAACTGATAATAGATTCAGTGTATTATGTATGAGTTGGGGAGATTATATTGCTATAGCAAAGGTCATGTGCTACTGTTTAAACTCATCAAACCATGCATCTAGAAGAAAACTAAATTGCTTGCTTAAATGAATCATGTAAAATAATGGAGTAGAAGGAATTCTGTAGGATTGGGGAAGTTTATCAGGCATTATACAGCCTTACTTGTTTCTGCAACATGGCTCCAGTCTCATTCAAAGATTTGGATTTCATTTTTTCCTATTGCACTGTACTTTAAAGGGATACTATCAAGGTTTACAGGCCCAAAATGTGCTCCTATCCCGAAAAAAAAAATCTGCTTTTAAAATGTCCTCCTGATAGGTTTTTACTACTAACCTTAAAATAGTTATCAAATGCCAATGTAGTGAGAGAGAAGGGTGGGGGGATGACGATGAAAGATTCTATATAACTCTCTCTCTGTGGTTCTTTCACTCCACTTAACTCCTTTTTCATAGATCAGTGCTATTATTGCTTTCCCCCATTCATTCTGAACTGCCTCTTGTTTGTAAATCTCGTTGAATAGCTTGGGCATCACCTGCTTGCAGCAGTTCTGTGGTTCTATTGTCACTTCCATTTTCCTTTTCAAGCGTTCTCTCAAGATCTTTGCTACTTCTTCTAAGAATCCTGACCTCTGCTGTCCTTCATTTGTACTGAGAAACTTCTCCAGGACCACTTCATTTACTGTGTTCTGTACATTCTACAGCTCTTCAAAATATTCTTTCCATTGCTTATTCTTCTTTGTTCATCCTCAATTATTTGCCTGCACTTGTCTTTCACTTCTGACATCTTCAACAACCCCTGGGTCACATTTCTGTTAACATATTCTTCTGCTTCTTTACATTATTTGCCTATTTAATTGTTTCTATCTCTCTTTGTTTTCTCTTTTATCTTCTGGTCAACCTATTGTACTCAGCTTTTAAGACTTCATTTTATTTTCCGTCATCTTCCTACACTTGTCACGCACTTCATCCATTTTCCATCTTGGTTTCTTCATGTTGGCCTTGTAGCCCACTTGTGCAGCCACTCTTGTAATCCCATTTTTTATACTTCAACATTCATTTCTTCTTTCACCAGAGACGTGATGTTTTTCTGCACAGCTTCTCTCTATTCTTTCTCATGTCTGGCTATTTCTATTTTTTCATGTCCTAGATCTTAGTTCTTGGCATTCTTTCAGTTGCTTTCAGCCTCGACCTCTTTGACACTAGTATTAACTTATTCAATTCAATATTGGCTTCAAATGATCTGCACAACAACACGCTTGATTTCCATATGCAGTTCACAAGTATGAACTCTATCATGTTCTTCATTTGTCACTAGGTGATATGCAAGAACTACAGAGGAATCAGCTTCTTGGGTGTGCCAGGAAAAGCATTCTCCAAGATGTTGCAGAGGAGAATGAAGAGATACATGGAAGGGGAAAGGCCGGATTTCAGCCAGGATGAAGTGCAATAGATCAGCTATTAGTAGATAGAACAGCTATCGGAAAAGTACATAGAACCCAAATGACCCTGCTTACAACAGCTTTAGAGACTTCAAAAGGCTTTTGATACCACTTGGCAAAAAGGGCTATAGAAAGTTTTGAGAATGTATGGGATCCCTGAGAAATTGATCGAGCTGACTGAGAAGATCTACAGCAAGTCAGTGAGCGTGGTCCGAGTAGACAAGAAGCTGACAGCATAGTGAAAAGAAAAGGAGTACTTGTGGCACCTTAGAGACTAACAAATTTATTAGAGCATAAGCTTTCGTGAGCTACAGCTCACTTCATTGGATGCATTTGGTGGAAAAAACAGAGGGGAGATTGATATACACACACAGAGAACATGAAACAATGGGTTTATCATACACACTGTAAGGAGAGTGATCACTTAAGATAAGCCATCACCAGCAGCGGGGTGGGGGGAGGGAAGGAGGAAAACCTTTCATGGTGACAAGCAAGGTAGGCTATTTCCAGCAGTTAACAAGAATATCTGACGAACAGTGGGGGGTGGGGTGGGGGGGGAGAAATGACATGGGGAAATAGTTTTACTTTGTGTAATGACTCATCCATTCCCAGTCTCTATTCAAGCCTAAGTTAATTGTATCCAGTTTGCAAATTAATTCCAATTCAACAGTCTCTAGCTGGAGTCTGTTTTTGAAGCTTTTTTGTTGAAGGATAGCCACTCTTAGGTCTGTATCATATGAATACCCTTATGGATATTTGAAAACTTCATGGCTCCTCGCAACCAAATACTGTTTTTTATTTGTTTGGGTTTTTGCTGACTCAGCACATTAGCTCCAAGAGGGACACTAGAGTTTGATTTGGTTTGTAAATTTATTCAACTATATATAGTTTGTTTAATTAAACAGTCCAATTAACCCATGTTTTTCAAACTGTAATTTGAAAATACAGGTTTTTTGACATGGGCAGACACAGCCTAAGATTTTAATAAGAAGAATGGGCCTGTATCAAACTGCAAAGTTGTACAATGTTGTTTGAATCTGATACTGCCAGATGTAAGTTGTTTTCCAAGTTTAAATGATTTCTATGTTCAGTTTTCACAGAAATCATTGCTGAAAACTCATCATCACAGAGGTAACTGGAAGTGAATGGAAGCTGCATTTTCAGATGTTCATCACTGAGTTCTTCATACTTTCCTTTCACTGAAATCCAGAATTCATGGTTTGTTCAATTTGAAAATGTGGTCTTCAGCATGTGGTCACTTGACAAGTCAAGAAATTTTCTTGAACCAAAATACTGAGTCAACTGTTACTGAGAACAGCTTTCCATCCCACCATCAACCTCAGCCTGGACCAGTCCACACAAGAGATCCACTTCCTGGACACTACGGTGCTAATAAGCGATGGTCACATAAACACCACCCTATATCGGAAACCTACTGACCGCTATTCCTACCTACATGCCTCTAGCTTTCATCCAGATCATACCACTCGATCCATTGTCTACAGCCAAGCGCTACGATATAACCGCATTTGCTCCAACCCCTCAGACAGAGACAAACACCTACAAGATCTCTATCATGCATTCCTACAACTACAATACCCACCTGCTGAAGTGAAGAAACAGATTGACAGAGCCAGAAGAGTACCCATAAGTCACCTACTACAGGACAGGCCCAACAAAGAAAACAACAGAACGCCACTAGCCATCACCTTCAGCCCCCAACTAAAACCTCTCCAACGCATCATCAAGGATCTACAACCTATCCTGAAGGACGAGCCATCACTCTCACAGATCTTGGGAGACAGACCAGTCCTTGCTTACAGACAGCCCCCCAATCTGAAGCAAATACTCACCAGCAACCACACACCACACAACAGAACCACTAACCCAGGAACCTATCCTTGCAACAAAGCCCGTTGCCAACTCTGTCCACATATCTATTCAGGGGATACCATCATAGGGCCTAATCACATCAGCCACACTATCAGAGGCTCGTTCACCTGCGCATCTACCAATGTGATATATGCCATCATGTGCCAGCAATGCCCCTCTGCCATGTACATTGGCCAAACTGGACAGTCTCTACGTAAAAGAATGAATGGACATAAATCCGACGTAAAGAATTATAACATTCAAAAACCAGTTGGAGAACACTTCAATCTCTCTGGTCACTCGATCACAGATCTTAGAGTGGCTATACTTCAACAAAAAAGCTTCAAAAACAGACTCCAACGAGAGACTGCTGAATTGGAATTAATTTGCAAACTGGATACAATTAACTTAGGCTTGAATAGAGACTGGGAATGGATGAGTCATTACACAAAGTAAAACTATTTCCCCATGGTATTTCTCCCTCCCACCCCACCCCCCACTGTTCCTCTGATATTCTTGTTAACTGCTGGAATTAGCCTACCTTGCTTGTCACCATGAAAGGTTTTCCTCCTTTCCCCCCCCCCCCCCCCCCCCCCCGCTGCTGGTGATGGCTTATCTTAAGTGATCACTCTCCTTACAGTGTGTATGATAAACCCATTGTTTCATGTTCTCTGTGTGTGTGTATATAAATCTCTCCTCTGTTTTTTACACCAAATGCATCCGATGAAGTGAGCTGTAGCTCACGAAAGCTTATGCTCTAATAAATTTGTTAGTCTCTAAGGTGCCACCGGTACTCCTTTTCTTTTTGCGAATACAGACTAACACGGCTGCTACTCTGAAACCTGAATCCAGTGAGTATCTGGAGATTCATCTTCAATTCCAGGAAAATATTCTTTAAAATAGGAATGCAGTCCAGACAAATTAGTTAATATTTGGTCTTTAATAGCATTTAGCTCACTTTCACTCTGTTCTTTTAACAAATTTGATACACATAGTCCAGTTAAGACCTCTATCAATACAAATTTATCAAGGATCTTGCATATTTCCCCACCAGTTGTTTGGGTTGGGATTTCTTTGCAAAATAAAAGTTCTTCAAATGTTATAACTGCTTTGACAAATCTCACAGAACACAGAAGCTGAGCCATGTTAGCTATGTCTGTGGATTCATCAAGCTGCAGTGCAAAATATATCAACTGCTTCAGGACATTTTCTGCAAGGTCATCAATGTATCCATGTATGGTACTACTTGATATAGGAATGGTTTTCAGGGCTATGGCTGCTTGTTCAATAATCATAATCATAATAATCATAATTCTACGCATTTCTATTTCCCACAGCAATAGACAGATCTCACCTATGTGTGTGCTTGCTTGCATTTTGCAATTTGCATGGCCACAACATAAAATCCTGCTCAGGCTTTTTGAGGAACAGTTGCATCTTTAGACATGACCTTTTTCTCTGCTTTAGTTCTTTTTTCCAAAGGAAACATTGTGGCACAGATTCTAGGTGTGTGGTTTCTAAACCTCACTGTAGCTTCCCTGGCCTCACACTTTCATTTACTGACACTTGAAAACAAATCACACATTGTGGCTGTAGACTTTCCACAGTAATACTGGTTTCAGAGTAGCAGCCGTGTTAGTCTGTATTCGCAAAAAGAAAAGGAGTACTTGTGGCACCTTAGAGACTAACAAATTTATTAGAGCATAAGCTTTCGTGAGCTACAGCTGTAGCTCACGAAAGCTTATGCTCTAATAAATTTGTTAGTCTCTAAGGTGCCACAAGTACTCCTTTTCTTTTCACAGTAATACTGAGACATGAAAATCCAAACATAATGTAACTACCATCCTATTGTCTCATTTGCTTCTTTTCCTCTTTAACTTTATTAAAATCATCATCCTCTATCTGCTAATGCGGGCGCTGCTAGCCCCAAGAGCCTCTCTGTGCTCTCTGTTCCAGGAGGGACTTTCACCAGATAAATTTCACCAGCAGGGAGTCTGTCTGCTGAAGGCCCCCTGCAGAAGCAGAGGGCACAGAGAGGGTCCCAGTAGCAGAAGCATCAGACGCAGACCCATAGATAAGACACAGGTGATTTTTAAGTCCAGTTTTATAGTTTCTTAATTTGAAAATAACAATTTTCCCCAAATGCTTGTGGCTCCTCCATGAACACTTTTTGGGTCCTCAAGGGAGCCCTGGTTTGGGAAGCACTATTCTAAAACATTGTAAATAGCATTTAGAATATTTTGAGCAACTGTTACATAAAAGCTATTAGACAGTAAATCTATTGATGTTCCTTATACAGACTTTCCCACTTTATTTCTAAGTACATTCAAATATAAAGTTTCAATTTATACTTTAGCACAAACATCAAAACACATTCCCCTCTGACCTTCTTTCAGAGATGGCTTTTCAGTCTTTGTACTGCGATCATAGTCTGTCACCTGAACCCTTCAGAGCTTGATGAGAATGGCAGCCTCTCAGTCCTTTCAAACACTTCATAGTACCCTGTCAAACAATGTGGGAATCGCCACAGCTATCGCCATTCCAGTCCTTGGGTTAATATATCTGAATGGTCTTCTCAGTTTCTGGTGAAACAGAAATCTGTAGCCTGTATCCAAAGTGATACAGATATTGGGATCAACATCTACAATATCCATTCCCTGGAGCTCTGTAAGGCTCTCACTTTACATGGAACCATATTATCCCCCTAAGCTCAGCTGAGGGTATGTCTATACGTATAGACATACCCTATATGTCTGTATCAGTACAGCTGCGCTGCTACAGCTCACCTCGTGAAGGCGCTCTATGACAATAGGAGAACGCTCTTCCGTCAGCATAAAACCCCAACCCTGCTAGCGACAGAAGCTATGTTGATGGGAGAAGCTCTCCTGCCGACATTATGCAGTATCAACAAGTGCTTGTGTTGCTCAGGGTGGGGGTGTTGGAATATTCACATCCCTGAGCGACATACATTTTGCTGACATAGGTTGTAGTGTAGATGTAGCCTAAGTCAAGAGAGAATGTACAAACTCTCACCTCACTCAGTGCTGCCCCATTATATCTCTTTAACTGTGGGCAGGTCTACACTACTGCTTAAGTCAATCTAACTTATGTTGCTCAGGCATGTGAAAAAGCCTCCCCCCATACCCCTGGAGAGATGCAAGTTACAGTGATCTAAGCGCTGTCCACACCGACATAGCTTCCTACTCTCATGAAGGTAGAGTAATTATGCCGACGGGAGCACGCTCTTCAGCAGATGCTGTGCAGCTGCATCGATGTAGCCCTTCTAGTGTGGATCTGCCCTCAGACAGAATCCCAGTTTAAAGCAGTTAGCTTATAGTTAAATATCAGTTCCATAGGCTCTGTGGACTCTAGGGGGGTAACAAAATGCCTTAGGAATTATTTTGGAGATCTTCTATGGCCTGTGTTATATAAGAGGTCAGACTACATGATCACAATGGTCTCTTATGGCCTTGGAATTTATGAATCTATGCAAATATGTCCCCTCCCACAGCTTTCTCTCTAATTCCATAAAATGCACCATGATGGACCAAATATTATCTGAATGGAGGGGCTTCCCTAGTAAATAAAGCTGGAATAACACTAACCTGTATCCCAAGTATTACAGGTATTGGGACCCAGCCCTCACAGCAAACCCATCTTTTGGTCCTACATGGATCACCTGCTGAGTCCATGTAGACCAGAGGTGTATTTAGTTTCTGGGTTTTTTTAACTCTTACTCTTACCCATTTGTGCTCTGATTGGTTCAGCTATCACCAGGTGATTAGGGTTCTGACCTGCCCAGTAGAGTGCCCATAATGAAAATTTCCTGTAGAGCCTCAGAAGAGCTAATGAGCATGTCTAGTAACTGCCACACCCTATTTCTAGATGTTTCTGGGCCTTACTAGCTGAGTTGCTCTGGTCAGCACTTTGCACGTGTGCAGAGACAGAGTATTCCAGCTCAAATCCATGTCTCCTTCCCCCAGCTTATTTCCTTTCTTGGGGCAAAAAAAGGTCAAATACTGCAGTGTAAATCATGTGGGTTACACCAGTGTTTAAGCTAGGCAACCATTCAACTAATTCAGTGGACTGGCTTCATTGCGAGCAACCACATTATGTTGTCTTTCTCATTCTTCCTGTTTTGGAATGGGTGGCAGTGGCTTTATACTTATGAAATTCATGCCCTCTCTGGACTTCAGAGATCAGGAACCTCACCAGCAACATTCCTCTGTTGTTTCATTAGACCACAGCAAGAAGGAAGACTACAGGGAATGCATGATCTGAGCATTCACTATCCTGAAACCACACATCCTGGACTGCCATTTAGCCTAGGTGGCAGTCCAGGATGTATGGAATTTGAGTTTAAGATTGTCATGGGCCTCTTTTTTGAAGTACTGATAGTGAAAAACTTGTTAGGGCTTTAAAAATCTTTTGGGGAGGGATTGTGATCCTGCCCATGCAAATGGGAAAGGGGAGGTAAGGTATTCCATACATCCCTGTGCACACAGCTGGGACCTAGGGTCTGGTTGTGCAGGAGTAAGTACATTCTGCATGCCCACTTGTTCCCAAGCATAATGTGTGGTCAGGGAGTGGACCAGGAAAGGTGGGGAGTGGATGGAGCCAAGGTTCCACCTCCCCAATGCACTGTACTGCACAGATGAGTTAGTGCAGGGTGTTTTCTAAGTCTAATAGTGTAGGCCAATAGCAAATTACTACCTCTCCAGTCTGGAGTAATAAGGAATCAGAGTGGAATTGTGCTTCAGAGGACAATACCTCCCAGGACTACTCTTCAGGTGATGCTGCCTATACACTGCCTTTTGTTCAGGACTGCCCAAAGATAAAATTTAGCCCTTTAAGGATATCAGCGCAATTGTTCCAGAATTACAGCTGAAACTACAGTTCCATATAGAATGCTTAATAGAAGGAATTTGTCAATTTAGTGTGGTACATATAGAAAATGAATCCTAATCACATTTAACTTGCACATTAATAATGGTGTCTCACTCTAACTCTCATTTATTTTGTTTCAATGTGTAGCGGGCCTTTTCTTCGCCCTTCCCCCCCACTACTTTGCATCATTCTGAGTTGGAAGCAGAGGTGTAAATAACTAAACAAGGTGAAAGACCATGAGAATCAAGTCTAAAATGATCCTAACTGTGGAAACTTAAAAAATAGAACTGGTTGGGAATTTTCTATTGAAACATTATTTGAACAGAACATACTGTTTCTGCAGGAAAAATTTAAATTTTGATTAAAAACAAAACAAAAAAATTCATTTCAGGTCAGTTCTTCCTGAATTGAAACATTTAGTTTTTTGAAACCACTATCAGGTCAGTTTGCTATCTGGCTGTGCTGCTGTGTTGCCTCATGAGAGTTGTAGTTCAGGGGCCTAATTTTATGGGCTATATATAGGCTGGTTCCCTACCTGGCTGGACTACATTTCCCATGATGCATCCCTTTGGTTGAACCACTGTAGTGTATCACGAGAGTCCCATCCAAAAAAGGTACCCAAAGTGTGACTAGATGACAGTCAATGGCAGTTTAGATAGACACAATTTAATATCAAACCAAACTGAAACTAATTTCAATTTAGTTCAAAAATCAAAACAAAATGTTTCAACCCAGGAATGTTGGAACATTTTCGTTTTGACTGAAAATGTGAAAGCAAAATATTTTGACATATCTGAATTGAAATCGTTCTGTTCTGAGAAAAAATTAATTATTTCTACCTTTTATATTGATTAGTGATTAAAACAAATGTTGAAATATTGTAAATTATCACTGGACAGAAATTCAAATTTTCAACTATTTCTAGTAATAAGTAAATAATTTTTTTACCTGCAGTTATGAAATAGGATGTTAAGGACCAATGTGATGTTAAAAGAAGCATTTTATCATTGTGTCATTGTGTCATATTCCTACTGAGCAAACTCCCAGACCAAAGTTACCATGACAATATCCCTAAAGAATCCATAAGTACGTCATTGGAAAAATCAAAATGGTTCCTCTGTTTACATTCTGCCTTATTTATTTTCTAAAATGTAATTTTATTTATTTATATTATACCTCACTTCGTTATTGAAGCAATGGACTATGTAGAAGCCACTGAAAAATTATGGGTAAAATTATGGAGTGGGTAGCATGGAGATGAAGGGGAAGGGGGGAAGACAGATGTTTCTGAGGTATGTTAGAAAAAATGTTTGCAATAACAGCTGCCAACCTATTACTGTGTGCTATGCTCATAGGCGCCAACTCTGGGGCTGGAGCACCCACAGGAAAAAAAATAGTGGGTGCTCAGCATCCAATGGCAGCTCTGTTGATCAGATCCTTCCCCTCCCTGTCAGAGCTCCCCGCCCACTGGCGGGCCCCAGTGATCACCTCTTCCCCCTCTCTTCCAGAGCCTCCTGCCCGCCGCGATCAGCTGTTCAGCAGCATTCAGGAGGCTCGGGGGGCCGGGAGTGGGGTCAGGAAGAGGCAGGGGAGGGGCAGAATGGGGTGGGGACAGGGTGGGAAGTGGTGGGGCAGGGGCAGGAAGAGGTGGGGAAGGGGTGGAGTGGGAGCAGGGCCTGGGGCGGAGCTGGGATCGAGCACCCCAGGAACTGAGGAAGTCAGCACGTCTGGCTATGCGGTCTATTCTTATGAATACCTCAAAGGAAGTAGCTCTTGAGAATCAAAGAGTAAAATGCTAGCTCCACTGAAATCAGTGGCAAAACTTTACTGGGACCAGGGTTTCACCTATAGAGAGCTGTGCTTGGAGCTAAACATCTAATATGATAGTAAGAAAATAGGTTTGGAAACATGCCTTACTTTGAGAAAGGTAAGAATTTCTTATTCTGATGAAGAAAAGGCCTTATAAAACCTAAACAATATCTGTCTTACTGTGTGTGTATCCTCATATGCAATAAATACAACTGTTCCTAAACAATTTAAGACTATAAATCTATATATTTGAATTAGTCAATATTTGAGTCAGATTGACGGTACAGATTCATTGACTGTTTGCATGGAATTTACAATGCATACAAAGATGAGTCATTTAAAGGTCCTCCTTGTTTTGAAACATTTCCAAGATGATTGTAGAATATTTTTGAAATGTTCATAAATTTGCAAATGTGTGTTTTCTGAGGGGACATTAGAACGTTTTGTTCTATTGTTTTATCTGACAAGCGTGTTCTATTTTTCATGATTTTATCTCCTCTTGATAAAATGACAGTTTTGAAATTGATTGTTTTCTTTGCAAAAGATGTGGCAAATAAATTATTAGTGAATTTGCACTCTGCACAGCGAGGGACATGATTGTATTAAAATGGAAACAACGAGGTCCCTGACCATAACATTTTAAATACATTTCTTAAACAGAGCAACTGTCTGATTTTCTCCAACAATCAATCTAAAAGAAGACAACTTTCTGAATATTATTATGCTCAGTCAGTTAGATTATAGGAAGAGAATTAGCCTCAAGATAATCCTTATAATTCAAATAAAATTATCTGAAGGGTGAATTTGGTAACTACTGTGTGACAGGGTGTACCAGGCCCTTTGGGGCCCCCTGCTTGTGGCTCCACATTCCTACCACATCCTGGCTCCAAGAAAGAAGCAGCTAAGGTGGGTCCTTCAGGCCTGCCTAGAGAGACTGCATAGAAGCAACCAATCAGAGCCCAGCAGGCTCAGATAAAAGGAGTTGCAGGACCTGAGCAGGTCAGCTCTTGGCTGGGATTAGAGAAGCAAGGAAAGGTGCTTCTTGCTTGTCACAGGAGCTCAAGAAGAGAACCAGAAGATGAATTCTGGTGGTACTTGCATTCAGCGAGGAGGAAGAGAATCTGAAATTTTCAGCACGAGGTAAGGGTGAAGAGAAAGGGGCTATGTGGGAAGAGGGCTAGAGAATAGCAAAAGCAAACTATTGCTGCTGTGTGTAGGATCCATGGACTGGGACCTGCAGTGGGGGGCAGGCCCAGGTCTCCCCACTGGTCTACTAGTGAAGTGGTTGAAGAAAGGGAAAAGGCTCTGTTGGGAAGCCCAAGTGAAAGGCAGGACTTCAAAGGGCCCAGAGACGGTGCTGAAAACACTGGTGAGGGCAGACAGCATGTCAAACTATTTGCTACCCTGGAAGGGGTTCATCCATTTTAGACTGTGTGACTTGGCTGGAGGGCTAAGCCACTGAAGACCCATTGAGCAAGATCAACAACTTGCAGGGGGTGCCAAGACCAGAAAAGATGGCAGTATCACACCCATTGTATTATTTTGTTATGTTGATTATGCCTTCCTTCACCTAACTCAAAAGAATTGCAGAGTGGCTGTCATATTGAACTATTGTTTTGGATATGTTTGGTATCTCATTAGTGGTCACTTTTTCAGGTACTGCTAAGTTATGGTGCTGTTACAAACTGGACTGATGGGAAAGGCCACCTTGCCATCTACATGGTTTGCTGTGGTGAGACAAAAAAGGCAGCTTTAAACTCCACTTTTGGTTAGGAGGATTTCATATTGTACTATCAATCACAATGTTTCTAACAGCTTTTATTGAAAATATACCATACCATTTACTAATAAGAGTAAATTATAATACTGTCTTTCATAACTAGAGATGAATCCCATATTAAAAAACTGGATCCAAACACCCTGGAACTTTGAGAAAGTTTAAATTCAAATCAGATGTTCTGTATAGGTGTCAACTCCAGTAATCACTCTGTAAGTCTCAGTTCTTTTGCACAGAAACACTGCTGGCACATTAGCTCAGCTCACAGAAATGAGCAAGTGAGTTTAGCAAACCACCCAAATTCTTCTTAATGCCAATTTTCTTTCTAGTGCTCTAGAGAGATATGTAAAATGTCAGTGTGCAGTGTAAATATTTTCAATAGTTTGATATTTGTTTTGCTTTTAAAATAGCATCCCGCTCTTCTGTCAGTCTCCTGGAGTTGCACTAAATTATAGGTTTCAGAGTAGCAGCCGTGGTAGTCTGTATTCGCAAAAAGAAAAGGAGTACTTGTGGCACCTTAGAGACTAACAAATTTATTAGAGCATAAGCTTTCGTGAGCTTTTGCATCCGATGAAGTGAGCTGTAGCTCACGAAAGCTTATGCTCTAATAAATTTGTTAGTCTCTAAGGTGCCACAAGTACTAAATTATAGTTGATACAGGGACGGGTCAACTCATATACAAAGTGTAGAAAATAGACTCATTTCGTGACTCAGATTATAATGTGAATGGATGTTCAATGTCATGATCTGTTCATATGTCTGAAAAATCATCTAGTATTTACTACAAGAAAAAGGACTACCATCTCTTTAAAAGTGGATTTATGTTTGTCAAAGTAAGTAATAAAACTGTCACTTATTCTTAATAACATATAATACACTTTTAACTAATAATCGTAGAGGGACATACATAATAATCAGCAAATGGCCATTATATTGTTATGTAAAGATTTTATTAAAAAAAATTATCAGTGCTTTTTCAGAAAAGATCATCTACAGAAGACCACTTAGATGGGCAGATAGGAAATAGATATCTTAAACCATTTGTCTAGCTGGGACAGTGACAATTGTTTACTGCATACTTTGTCTCCAACAATGTGGGAAGCTTATCCTCACTGCTCAGCTTCTTGGTTAAATTCAAACCATGCAGCAAAAATGCTCATCTCTTTAGAGAGCCAATGTACAAACTGCTGAACTGAAAGAAAAGCTGAGTGGGTGATGAAAGGAGTATAAAATCTTTCTTGACGTTGAAGACACAGCTCAGTGATTAAAATCAAAGCAAACACAATGCAATTCAGGAGGGATATATGGAAAGGTCACCTGTGTGATCTCCCAGGCCTGGACCAGCCGTGCACCAGATCAGTCCCCCAGCAGAACTTAGAGTGCCTGAGGACAGCTGTAACTTGTATCAGTTGCCTCAAGGGGACAATAGGGTAGCAGGGGATCAGCAGGATAGAAGTACCTGGACCAGTATGGCTGCAGGGAGAGAGATGGCCTTGGAGCTATCATGTCAGCTCTACACCTTATATTAGGATGAGCTGCTGGCTTTATGGGCTATTTGTGCCTGTGGGGCAGCGCAGAGTGGCCAACACAACATTTAAAATCTGAGCCAAGAAGTGTTTCTTTTGCAAAGCTTGTGTCTGTCTGCAATTAGTGGAATGACTGCTCCTTACCTGGAATGTCTCAGACAGTGTAGATCATGTCAAGATCAGTGTATCCAGTGTTGGCTCACTGGAAGGCATTCAGGCTTGTACTATGGGAACATGGTATTGGCTAACGGAGTAGCCCCTGTACAGAAACCCTCTGTAGAAGCTGCAAAGCCAGCTATGCTGGCTCTATGCTCTAACTGCGCAGCAGGTCTCAGCTAATAGGTATGTTGGCTGGGGACAGAAGTGCCTAGGTGTGAAGGTGATTCTGTGCCACTGCAGTGCTTTTATAGACAGCTTTAAGATCAGATATATGCAGCGTGATTTGGTATTTTCTCTTCATAGGAAGAAGTTACAGTGTTGCTCGAAAGACCTGCTCCTCTATGGTTTGTGTGTGTGATGTCAATAGATCATGTGTCTCCCTTTGGGTGTGCTTTCTTTTAAAATTATCTACCAAAGATAAATTGTGTGTCTCTTCAGGAGAGGACATACACAGCCTCCTTTCTTTCTAATTTCAGCCTCCCCCCACAATGATTGATTAACAAAACAACCTAAATAAATAACTCACTGATACTGGTCCAATATTACCGTAATCTCTGAAAAATGATGGATGGGGTGAAATCGAGGATTCAGTAACTTGAAGGCATTTCACCCATTAATCATTTTTATTCTCATTACTACTTTGAAAGGATGGTGCAAATAAATTCTTAGGAAGTACAAAACTGCACCTAGCACCCGACTTGCACGTTAATAGCTTCACCTCTTCAGTAGGTACTACTGAGGCATATTAAACCACATATTCTGGATTTCAGCCCTGTGCAGTGACCCTTTAAAGAGCCTGTGCACCATTTCAGTCCCACTTATCATTCGAACCTCAGAATAGCTAACTCAAAATTTCAAACACCAGTAAGTTATGAAGCCATACCATGTATACTTTTACAAAGACATAGTTTTAACAATCTCTTTAAAATTATGCAACCACAAATTAATCATTAAGGGATAGTCATGCTGCCCTCACATTTTAACTTCAGAAGGTCTAAGACATAACTACAAGCTGCAGTATCACTTTAAAATAGCAAATGTCATTTGTCTGAAAATGTTAATTAAAAAAAGAAGCATTTCTAAATTGAGAGGAAGGGAGGGATTCCTGGAGGGATTTTTTCCCCTTGTTAAATAATTATAACAGTGCAAATGTGCCGTTATAATATTTTCAAACAGTACATGTCAATTTTACATTTAGGATTATTTCAAAAACAATCGCACATACAAAATGCCAAGTCTGAGGAAAAAACCCAAACAATACATCCATATAAAGATGAGACTATGCCTATAAAAAGAGCCAAAACAAAGAACAGTTATCTATTGAAATGGACAGATTAAAGAAGAGAAAGTTAATGCTAAATTGGTCTTCCTACTAATGTTTATGAAACCACACAAGGGAACTGTGAACTAGGGATTGGACCAAATTAATCCTAATTGTGTTTTGTTGTCATTTGACCACTTAAATGGCTAATCCTCCTGTAGCAAGGCTGGGTTTTTTAGATGATGTATATAGCTCAACCATTGGTTTCAGAGTAGCAGCCGTGTTAGTCTGTATTCGCAAAAAGAAAAGGAGTACCCGTGGCACCTTAGAGACTAACAAAGTTATTAGAGCATAAGCTTTCGTGAGCTACAGCTCACTTCATCGGATGCATTTCTTTTTCTAACTACTAGAATGTTCTGTATGTTTTGGATTGGTTAACATTTTGTTTGCTTTAGAAAATATTAAGTTACAGTATTAAACTGCAATCACATAAATGGGATAGACTTATTAGAAATGTTAATCAAAACACAACACCCATCTTGCTTCTTTGTAAATATAATACCAATACTTTGGGCCAAGTGTTTTAAAAGGATAGGCCAAAATGCACAAATCACCTCCATTTGTGTGTGCAGATTATTTAAATTCACATGCAAATAGATATTTTCCAACACATATCCAAATGTGGATGCATAGAGACCTGGACCTCTATATTTCAAAACACTGGCCTTTTGTCTGTTAGCTTATTGTATTGATGTTATTATATTGGTCACTGGAGGGCTTCCATGTTGTTCCATGGATGAACAAAAATTGAATTTAGATATCCATAATATATCCCCCAAAATTCAAATAAAATGAATTAATTACTTCATACTAGCTTGTACCATCACTGAAAATGTCACAAAATTGTATTTAAATTACTCAGTTTTGCTTTAACATAAAAATAAAACTTTTCCTAGTTTTTCAATATGAATTTCTCTATAAATAGGACTACAAAATGGAATTTATATGCAGGCCAATACCATAAAACAGACTGTCTCAAGTTACAGTGCTTGGTATTTCCAGGGGAATATGTAAATTTCCCATCAAGTATGGACCAGAGTAGACAGTCCCTGACAGTGTTCTTTTCTAACCTTCTGAATCGGTATGGTGATTCGTCTGCACGTGTAGCAAATGTTACCAACACAGGGTAAAAGTTTCTAAAGTTCCTAAGTAGTCTAGGAGTCCAAGTCTCATTGACATTCAAGATGCCTTTTAGGTGCCTCACTTTCCAAACATTTCTTTAAATGTACACCTCTTGAGATGAAGAAGGTGCTACCTTCTTCCTTTATTTGCTCCAGGTGGGAGTGAGCTGTGGCAGAAAAGCAACAGCTCAGCTACATACTCACCAGCTGACAGAGGTCTCACCTCTTCAATGCTGTGCAATAAAGGGCTACAAATCTATGGGAGTAGAGTGTGGTGATATGAGGTTGAGCTGAGACCATGGTGATATGCAAAGAGTTAATTTGATGGAGTATTCTACTACCTAACCTTGGCTTTCAGAGTGGAAATATGCTTGATAGCTACTGTATCTTAGAGCAGCAGTAACTCATTCCCTTTCATCCCTTTTTATTCCCTTTGGAGTTGGGAGAGGCACACCCCAGGACTGGAGTACATGTTTGCCAATGGCAGCTGAGTTGGTAAAGAAGCCAGAAAAGTTGGCAGAGGTCCATGTCCTACCTACATGGGGGTAGCCTGGGATCCAAGGATTTATTTCCTGCCTTCACCCTGGTCAAGGATCCATGAGATTTGCAAGCCACTCCCATAGCCATCATCAGCCCCCAACCCTTCCTCTTTGAGGGGAGAATCCAAATGGAAGTGCAAGTTCAAACATACAGATATTTTGCTGTTTCTACACTCCTGTAGGTTTTTCTACGAGATGGTAACATGTTGTCCATAGTTCTCTGACTGGATGTAGCTTGGTATCTCAGCTTCCACCTGTATCCTTTTTAGCTAAGGGAAGGGAGGTGAACATCTTCCATTAGTGTCCAAACTAGAAATCTTTTTCTCCTTATATTTCTGCCACTCTGGCTGCTATAAACCTTTTTTCCCTTTTTGGCAAATATTTGCAGTGAGGGGTAAAAAAACCCATTTGCGTTAAAGGAAAGCTCTAGCACTGCCACTGATTGTTCCTTTGAAAAGTGGCATTGAACAATGTATGTCCTTCTGTCCCCCTTAATGTATTTGGGTGTTTTCATTCTTTAAATTTATTATTAATATTGTGCAGGGTATTTTAGGTGCCAGTGTTGATCAGTGCAATTCCTGGAGGGATGTACATTTGAACTGGCAAAGAAGGAATGACTGGCATCAAGTTTAAATATTTATTGTCAAGGTTGGGTTTTTTTGTCATGTCATTTACTGTGAAACTAATTCTAAAAATGCCATCTAACACCTTCAAGGTATGAAAGGTTTGTGACAACATATTTTAAATGCAGATTATCAATAGTCACTAAAAACTTAACATTTTTGCTTTTGATCTGTACAGATTCAACGTAGGGAATAAAACAGTAATTTTTGTGATGGGGTCAAATCATGCTGGCTCAACCCAGGTAACACTCCCAAGGAAGTCTCAAGGGAGTTTTGCTAAAAAAATCTTCAGAACTTGACCCATAGAGGAAGCAACTAGGGCCGGTTTTGCACTGGTTAGTTCTGTAGGGGCTGAAGGAGGTATTTCTTCCATAGCTGCAAAGCACCACCTCTCACAGTATGATTCTGAAAGTCAGAAATCCATCAGTGCTGCATCTTTGCATCACCTACCCCATTTTTTTTTTTTGCTGGAATTGGTCACAGAATGCAGTATCGCATTTTGCCTACCCTCAGCCCCTATGGTAGAGGGACGTCAATGATATAAGGTTCCTCCAAGGCCATGGAGGATGGGACAGAATTTGCACTACAACTGATAAGGTAATGTAGGCTATCCCCGTGAAATGTCCTTGAGCACCACATACGTATAATATTTCCTTCCGCATATATAGATTTTTACACAGAAATATTTGCCTACCACCTGCTCTCAAGTATATATGGTCAGTTCTCTTTAAAATCACATGTGGCTTGTAAAAAATAAAATAAAAAATAACACTGCTTGATTGATCCTAAATAATCCTCTGCTATTACTAATGTCTTAATTTTATATATGCTAGTAAGTGAGATACTAAAGTGCATTGTCTCTGATTTTAGCAAAGTATTGTCAGTTTGCACACTTTATTCACCCAAGCCATTTTAAATAAACTATTATCTGAATGTTTACATGCTTATCCATGAGAAGTTATAAAAAGGACATTTACATTTTTTTGCCTAATACCTGTCTCTCCTTTATTTTAAGAATTACTTTGTTCTGTTTCACTGTGCTCTCGTTCAAGTTAAGTTACATGCAGTCCTGCCTTATCTGTATTTAATACATTGTGAGGATATAAAGAATTAGGCAGTGACCCTTAACAGAGAGATGGAGAATAAATTAATGAATGCCTCAGTTTCTGCAGTAAATTCATTCTTTGGTACCCACTGTCTCCTTGATAAGAGAGAATTTGAAAGGAAGGATTTTTGAATGACCTTATGCTTTTATTCTGGCACACAAGTTATTGGCTGAGTTCCACTGTAAAGAAACAGGTTATGGTATTACTACTACCTGACCCCATTAAGTGCTCACTGAAGTTTGGTATAATGGCTTGTATGGGGAAGGGGAAGCGAGAACAATTTGACAAAATTCAGCATTTATTCGTGTAGTCAGGGTTAAATTGGTTTAAAATAAAATAGTTGAGTAGAGTGTGGTGCTGCTAAAGAGGGCTGACTTGTCCATTTTAAGTACCCTCTTTGAAATCAAAGCAAAGTTATTGTGTTTCAGAAATGCACATATCAGGAGGTTTCCTGTACAAATAGAGTGAAGGAATGGAAGTTGCCTTTCCTAGTAAAAATGATTGGCATAAACAAGTTGCTATTTTAAGGAATCCTGGGGAAGTCAGTGGGTTCTGTTTTCCTTTCATTGCCTTAGTACTAACTTCTATTAGTACTAATGAATTATCCATTTTAGCACCTTGCTTCAAATGGCTAATACTTCATGTGAATGGAAATTATATGCATAAATCTTTTGTGCACTGAAATAATAGATTGTAAGATCTTTGGGTCAGGAACTGTTTCTTACAGCCCCTAGCAAAACAGGACTCCAATCCTAATTGGTGCCTCTGAGTGCTACTGTAATATAAATAATAAGGGCCCATTTCCAACACCTTTGCTCTCATATTGAGTAGTTTTTTTACTCCACAAGTAATCCTATTGGGTCAGATAGTGCTCTGCCTATGCTGCCATGCAGGAGCACAAAGGGAGTAAGACATACTTCCGTGGGACAGACCTTGGGATTGGAGCAAGGGAGAAAGCAGATTCTGTGTGCCCACTACTCCCATCCCTAGCAAATGAGTGGGAATGGGTGGAGTTTTGGCCCTGTCCCACCAATATGCTGTTCAACATAGTTGAGTTAGTGCAAAGGAGACTAACACAATCCTGGTCTTGGCCACTAGCAGATTAAACACCCTTGGAGCAAACTGGGTGTAGAGACACAATTCTTTCCCTTTTCTGCTCCTGGAATTTATAGAGACAGACTTCATATGCAAAAGCAATCTCCTGGTTTACAGTGAGATTTATTGAACAGTACCTGACTCTGTAAAGTGTTGTAATTTGACCCTGTATAATTAATAATAATAATAATTAATAAATTAATTACTGTACCTTACTGTTGTGCACCTTTACAACACGGTTGGCTGTAATCTTAGACAAAGGCATTTTATTACATTTGTCATGTTAGATAATAGCAATTTGAAATTTTACATAAGGATAATTCATTTAATATGCCTGCCATAACTTTAAGTCAATATTATAAGGCAGTACTCAACCCTCTCAACAATTACAATAGAAATAAATACATTTAAAATAGCTAAAGGTATGACATTTTATATTTAGTACAGGAATAAAGTAATCCGTTCAGAGCCAACAACTCCCAGAACACCTGTCATAAAAACAGATTCTCCAGAAAAAAATATACTGGCTTTGATTAAATTCTTATGGATATTTATTGTTACATTCTTAGCAGTAACCATCAATGTTAATTATTTCTAAGGAAGTATGATAATAAACATGGTTGGAGGAATATCATATAGCTTTTGTGTTATTCCCAGTTCAAGAAAAAAACTTAAATCAATTATCTTTATAATAGTTATGGGCATAATAGTCAGCTCTCCTATTATTAAATCTCCAGCCACTTCACATTAAGCATGTTTTTCAAAAATTTAAATAGTCAGCATCCTTCTGACAGCAAGTGCTGCCCTTGAAAGGAAAAACATCAATAATTGTCTCTGCTAGTAAGTGCCAAGTCAAACAGGAAAATGTTAGAGGGGAGAGTAATAAGGAGTGAGGAGGTAAAGCATAACCTAGAGTCCTCTGAAAACCTACAGAACAGACTTGGGGTTATACAGTAACACATACCTTTGCAGTCTTCTCTGCTGGGAAGTAACTATGATAGAGATAATGCATTACAAACAGAAGGTGATGTCAAGTAAGAGAGTTCACAACATAAGAGACTATTAGCAACAAGAAGGTCAGGGAAAGTGTGGGACCCTTACTGAATGGGGAGGAAACTTAGTGACAGACGATGTGGAAAAAGCTGAAGTACTCAATACTTTTTTTTGCCTCGGTCTTCACACACAAGGTCAACTCTTAGACTGCTGCACTGGGCAGCACAGTATAGGGAGGGGTGACCAGCCCTCAGTGGTGAAAGAACAGGTTAAAGACTATTTAGAAAAGCTGGACATGCACAAGTCCATCGGGCTGGATCTAATGCATCCGAGGGTGCTAAGGGAGTTGGATTGCAGAGCCATTGGTCATTATCTTTGAAAACTTGTGGCAATCGGAGAAGGTCCCGGATGATTAGAAAAATGCAAATATAGTGCCCATCTTTAAAAAAGGAAAGAAGGAGAATCTGGGGAACTACAGACCGGTCAGCCTCACCTCATGGAGCAGGTCCTCAAGGAATTCATTTTGAATCACTTGCTGGAGAGGAAGGTGATCAGGAACAGTCAACATGGATTCACTAAGGGCAAGTCATGCCTGACCAACCTGATTGCCTTCTATGATGAGATAACTGGTTCTGTGGATATGGTGAAAGCGGTGAATGTGATATATCTTGACTTTAACAAAGCTTTTGATATGGTCTCCCACCTTATTCTTGCCAGCAAGTTAAAAAAGTATGGATTGCATGAATGAACTATAAGGTGGATAGAAAGCTGGCTAGATAGTCAGGCTCAATGGGTAGTGATCCATGGCTCGATGTCTAGTTGGTAGCCAGTATCAAGCAGAGTGCCCCAGGGGTCTGTCCTGGGAGCGGTTTTCTTCAACATCTTTATTAATGATGGGATGGATTAAACCCTCAGCAAGTTCACGGATGACACTAAGCTGGGGGGAGAGGTAGATACACTGAAGGGTAGGGATCGGGTCCAGAGTGACCTAGAAAAATTGGAGGACTGGGCCAAAAGAAATCTGGTGAGGTTCAACAAGGACAAGTGCAGAGTTCTGCACTTAGGATGGAAGAATCCCATGCACTGCTACAGGCTTGGGACCGACTGGCTAAGCGGCAGTTCTGCAGAAAAGGACCCGGGGATTACAGTGGAGAGGAAGCTGGATATGAGTAAAAGTGTGCCCTTGTTGACAAGAAGGCTAACGGCATATTGGGCTGCATTTGTAGGAGGATTGCAGCAGATTGAGAGAAGTGATTATTCCCCTCTATTTGGCACCGATGAAACCACATCTGGAGTATTTCGTCCAGTTTTGCGTCCAGTCCCTGCGGCCCACGCTGCTTCCCACAGCTCCCATTGGCTGGGAACAGTGAACCGTGGCCACTAGGAGCTGCAGGAGCCCGTGCCTGCAGACAGTCAATGTAAGCAAACTGTCTCGCGGCCTGCCAGCTGATTATCATGATGGGCTATGTGCAGCCTGCGGGTCACAGGTTGCCCACCACTGAGCTAGGCTGTTCTCAGCGGTGGCAGATGACAGAACAAGGATCAATGGTCTCAAGTTGCAGTGTGGGAGGTCTAGATTGGATATTAAGGAGAACTATATTTCACTAGGAGGGTGGTGAAGCACTGGAATGGGTTACCTAGGGAAATGGTGGAATCTCCATCCTTAGAGGGTTTTTAAGGCCTGACTTGACAAAATCCTGGCTGGGATGATTTAGTTGGTGTTGGTCCTGCTTTGAGCAGGGGGTTGGACTAGATGACCTCCTGAGGTCTCTTCCAACCCTAATCTTCTATGATTCTACTGTAATTATGATTTAATATAGGTGATTAGCCTAGTGCATTTAAATTATCATTGAAGTTGTTTCTGTTTAAGTAATGCTAAACATTGTAGTGCTCATCATCATGGGATGTCTGACTGTTCTAGCAGGCTGATGAGTTTTTGCCCTTCAAAAACAGAGACTGGTTACTAATGTGCTGACAGAAAGATACTAGATTTAATACGGAAATAATGTATGTGCCTAAAAACATTCTTTTTTTGTTTCATATAGTATCTTATAAGCATAACAGGGAATAGGGTTATGATTCTAGAATAAACTGTTCTCTCATATACCAACTGTAATAATGCTGGACAAGAGAGAGACCCTTAGGAGAGAGACATGTACTTTTATTTATTTTTTCAAATATATCTGTTGCATAACAAACAAAACTCTATGTTAAAAGATTTTAAGGTGGCAGAACTAAGCATGTAGTTGTCAGAAAATGCCAGAATTAAGGTTGCCTGAATTGCATGGTCAGCTTCAATTCTGGCATTTCCTAACTTTGAGTGCTTAACTTTGCAACCTTAACATTCTTTTAACATACTTTTTAAAAAGTGTAATTTCCTATTTAAAAAAACAACTCCCCCCACAAAATTCCATTACATGAATATTGACCTCCAACTCAGGTCATCAGCAGGTTTTGAATCTTTAGATCTACAGCACAGACAACTACTGTTTGAGCTAACAGAGTAACCGGTAGCAGTAGTAGGCTGTTATCCTCTTTGTGAAGCAGTCACTAGAAGGAGCTGAGACACACACTTTGCAAGTGAGTTTCACAGATATTTGCTGATGGCAAAGGAATTAGAGACTACATTCCTGAGTTAATTTCTAAGTTCTGGAGGGGAGTGGGCACTAGTAGTTACAGACCTTTCTTCCCCGTGCCCCCAGCTTTTCTTCACCCCTTTTTCCTCTTATCCACCGACCTCATCCCCTGACTCCTTTGCTCCTATCACCCCTCCCACGCCTACCTCCCTGGCTCCTGCCCCCTTCTACTTCTCTGCAACACTTACCTCCTGGGTTCTGCCCCCTCCTCTTCTGTGCCTGTCTACCCTCTACCCCACCCCTCAACTACTCTATCCCTCTCCCTCTGAATCTATATACTGTCCCAACCACCTCTTCTCCCACCCACCTCCTGGCTCCTAAACCCTCTCCTCCCCTCTTCTGTTCTCCTCCATCCCTCTGCCTTCCTCCTCTTCATCCTTTCTGCCTGGATACCATCAGGGGATGCATTGAGATTACAAGAGAAACTGTATCCTTACTCTCTGTTCCTATACCTGGCACCACAGAGGGCCCTGGCAGCAGGGATGAACAATTGCATAGAAAGTCCTACTAAGCCCTGCATTTCTGGGCTGGGACATACTCAATACAGAAGGAATCTTTGGAGAATTTAGCTGCCAAACTCTTTTGAATGTGTTTGAACTGAGATTTTTCAAAGGCTTATAACTTGGTCACATTCAAACAGATTTTCATAAGGATGGTGAAAAGGCACATTCCTGACTCTAGGAAATTGTCCTGCCAAATTTCAAGTCACCAAAGTATGGGGTCACTACAACTACTCAGTGAAATGGTTGTAAGACATTTTTGAACATAGACAAAACAATATCATTCCTGGAAATGGCTGAATCATTTTGGCTGAGACTTTCCCAAAACTTTCAGCCTGAGGCAGACACCTGGCACGGAAAATTTTCAGCTTGAACTGCTAAAGTTTGGCAAATTTATAAGTGACTGAAACAAGAGTGCTTTAATGGAAAGTGTCAGTGTGAGCCTGGGAGTCCCTCAGTGCCAACTGGAAGAGGGTGCTCTATACCATGACCCACATCAGGCCTGACCCACTCATTGCCCCAACATACTGTTGTCATAATCTGTATCTAAAAGGTTTAATGTAAAGTATTATATGCAAACTGACAACATGCTGGTCCTGAAAATTATGGTGATGCATGTATAGGATGTGTACAAAATATATACTGGAAAGATCTTAAAATGTATTTGGCAGGCAGTGCATAAAGCCCAGCCAGCTCTAGACAAAGCAATGTGTAAGTCAGTGAAAAGTACATTTACATATAAGGTAAATAAAGTAATCTAGCTAGCAAGTCATGGAGCTAACTATTTAATGATCATGATGGAGTCTGACTCTTGAAACAGAGCTAATGAACCTTCTCTCGACAAATAGAGGCTATGAACTTTGGGGTAATATAGGGGGAGGCAAAGAGACATTCAAGTCATCCATCACCTGAGAGATCAAAGAAGCCAGCACTTTGTATCTGTAAAAGATTGGTCCCCCTGCTAAAACAGAATGGAGAATGCTGACAATTTGATATGAGTAAGAAAATATGTTAGGCAAAGATATATCTTGCTAAAATTAAGTTTTAGACACTAGAAAGTATGTTATTTTTTGTTTTGTTTGTATTTTTTGTTTTATTTGTAACCCTTTCCTCTCTTTCACTCTTATTTGAAACATGTAAATCTGTTCTTTGTTAATAAATTTATTCTTAGTTTTACTACAAAACACCTCAGTGCTGTGTATTAAGGTGGAGTTTATAACACTAGTTGGATTAACAAGCTGTTGCATGTCCAGGCTCTTTGGAAGCAGTGAACTTGGTTTTATGTCTCTGAGTATCCAGGGAGAAGGACTGGACACTGGCGGGGAGATGGTTTTGGGGAGACTTGAGACTGGAAAGGTTGTTGGGGGTCATCCGGCAAGGAGTAACTAGGCTTGTGGAAGCCAGGGAGCTGTGGGGATGCTGCTGGTGTCAAGGCTCTGAACCAAAGCTGCATAGCACAGAGGGATACAAGTCAGGCAGCAACAGAACCCCTCACTGTTCTAGGTGAACCCCCAAAGTGTCACAGATAGACAACCTTAACTTTAGGCAGCACTACTGCCTCTATCTATAGTACACCTAGCAGATCTCTTTGAGTGCACACACACACTAAAAATGTTGACATACCTTTTTAAATCTGAAAAGAAATATTAACAATTCTAAAACAATTCCCCATCTATCCTCCAAAAAACAAAAAACAAACAGAGCTTTTTACCTGCCCCTCCCCCACTTAACCTAGTCCTTCACAAAAAAATATATGGCTGAACTGCTCTTCTTCCTAATCAGTTGTATTAGTATATTTTAAAATATATACTATAGATATACCAATATATTCATTTCTTTGGGAAAGTGATAAGGATTAATCTGTAATCATGTAATCACATTAATGGAGTAATGATGCTCAGAATTTTTTTTAATGGTGATTGCTCCTTGCTTGAACTGTTGGCCCCTTAAACAAATGAAAAGATATGAAGTCAGTCTATTTGCCTCCCAAAAGTGTACCTCCCACAAATTATAATCAATCTCATGCCACTTTCCTGGAGGCTGATATGTTTCTATTGTATCTTGGGACAAACTAGTTCTAGAACACACAAGAAGAGAGGCTATTCTTGACTATATCATGAAGGCATAGGCTCAAGAAATAATTACAGGTAAGTCACAGGGTAAGAATGAGCACAATATAAATATGTTCAACATTCTCTAGGGATTGTCCCAAAACCCAATCATTGTGACACCAAACTTCCACAAAATGGGACTTTTTAAAACCTGAATCAAGAATGAGGTGCCACTTAGTCTCCAGTATGAAACTGAGAAACCCTGGGGCACTGATTACAAAGTTCCTGATCATATTTCTAATTGAAATTTAGAGCACCTAAAATTCCCATTTTAGGGAGTAAAAAAGTTTTCTTTCGAAGTCCAAGCTTCCCAAATACTGATGAGCTAACCTAACATTCAAATACAGGTATCTCCCAGGTGTCACATTATAATCGCATCATAATGCAAAATAGGCTAAATTAGCCAGCTAGTTTACTTAATGGTAATCCATTATTCCTGTGCCGAATTCAACTTCAGTAACTAAAACATTGTTAGTGTTTGGCATCTTTCAAATGTTTTACCTCTTGTTGAGCTCTTTGCCTGCCTGGTTTCCCTACCATTGATTTACAGTTATAGAGTAGAAACTCCCTAAACAGCACTTTGCTGAACCCGTAAATTGCACAGATACAACAAAAAATGATCTCTCCCTACTTTTCATCAAAGATTTAATAGCTGAGTGCTGTAGTGAGATTTCAAGTAACTAAGAATTCATGCAGAACATTTCCTAGTCTATGATGCATTATTATTAAAACTAATTTAAATTGCACTTCACAATTAAATGTGCAAAATATTTTGTGCTACATTACGCCTGCTTTATGTCTGTGTACTTGGTAATCTATAAAATTCAAATATATAAAATAAGTCTTTAATGCAAAATAATGAAATTCTATTGCTTTATAAAACACTTCAGGATAATTTACACTCCTGTTTTTCAAAAGTCCTAAATTTCAGAATCAAAACCAGTTCCCTTCAGTACCCTGTACACATAGCATTAAGGAAGATCTATTATTATAGAAACTATTTGCCAACATGAAATGAGAGCTCTTCTTTGGAAAAAAACAGTCTGGAAATGCTCTAATAGTTTAATTGACTGAAGATCTATAACAAAATGTGAGCAACATAGTATATTCAAAGTACAACTTCCTGGGTGCCAAGAGAGTGTCTCTAGTTGTTTAAAATCAAGACAAAGTGTCATTATGTCTTGTTTTTAACTGAGATCCTAGATAATTTCTCAAAAGCTGCAAAATTCACCAAAGATCTCATTATATGTAGAGCTTCTGGCCTATTATACGTTTTGTAGAAATCCTATTGAATACAAGGGACTTGATTCTCATTTATACTAAAGTTACTTTGGCAATGTGAAGGGGCTGTAAAATGAATGTAATGTAATTTGTTTAAAGTTTAAAGCCCATTTATGCTGTCAGAGTTGTGTAAAGCTCCTTTAGTGTAAATGAGAATTGGGCTCAAGATCATCAAACTATTTAACCTCCTTTGAATAGTTACTGCACTCCATCTATACCAATTGAATTTCAGCTAATGTTCCATAGCAGAAGAGTTCCAGTCTTTTCCTGTGCATTAACTTAGCCTATTTAAATCATCATTTTGCCAACATGTATCTTACTATGCGGACATTTCATCAGCTAAGGTATACCACATGCATGAAGTAAATGTGGTAAAATCCTTTAACATGACATTCCTTACTAATTAAATGTCTCTCTTTTATAGATATTTTATGGAGAGCTTATATACTAAGTCTGTCTATCTGTATGTTTCTAGAGAGACACAAGGTAGGTGAGGTAATATCTTTTATTTGACCAACTTCTGCTGGTGGAAGGGACTGACTTCTTATTTTCACAGAGCTCTCCATCAGGTCTGGATTGGAGAAGGTAACCAGAGTGTCTGAGATAAATACAAGATGGGACAGATTGTGAAGTGTAAGGGTTCACCCATGCTGTAGGAGACCACTCAAACTTAAATGGATACTTAAGGGTTAGCACGCAATAGGGAATGTTCCAAATTGTTGTAATGAACCATAAAACCAGAGTGTCTGTTAAGTCCATCAGTTTTAGTGTTCAGTACAGTTATGAATTTAAGTTCCTTGGCTCATCTTTTGAAAGTGTTATACAGTCTTTGAGGATGAGGACTGAGATATCAGATATGGTGTGATTTCTTTGTGAAAAGTGTTTTCCCATGGCTAATAGGGTGTTTTTATCTAATAATTTTTCTGTGTAGGTTCATTCAAGAACATAGTGATTGTCTGGTTTCACCCACATAATTGTTGTTGGGGCATTTGATGCACTAAATGAGGTATACCATGTGTTATGATTGGCATGTATTGGAGCAATGAATCCTGAAAGGTGTGTTGTGGGGATTTCAATTATTGTAGCAGTGGGGACGTCTCTTCAGGTTTTGCATCTGTTGTTCTGGCAGGGTGCGGTGCTTTAAGTTGGTGTGTCCTGTGGGGAGCTTGCTTCTGATAATGAACTTGGCCAGACATAGGCACCTAAATCCCAGTTTTAGACTCAACTGCAATCAACAATAGCCCTGCTTAGCTGCTGTCTAACCCTGTAGTCACCTGCGTTCACTCAGCACCTCAGTGTTCACTGTGAAAGTTCCCTAGGTCCCTATGTTTCTCCCTCTGGGTATACGAACTGCTACCTCACTCTAGGCATCTGAATGCCTATCTTGTGTGATCCACGATCAGGGAGAAGATAGGTGCTCCTTCACCTCTCTTGCCTGCAGGCTCCAATCAAGTAGGTGTGTTCAGAGGCTACCTACCAGATTGTATCCCGTTCAAAAACTGGATTTGAACAGAGGTCTCCCATACCTCCCAGGAGAGTGCCCTAACCACTAGGCTAAGGGATGTTTTGAGGTGGAGTTCTTTCAGTCTCTCCTGTTGAAGCTATTGTGTTTGTATAAATAGAGTATTTGGAACAGGAGGACTGAACCTTAGGTCATCCACCTCCTAAACTGGTGCCTTAGTCACCAGGTTACACAGTCAGTCTCTCTCTCTCTCTTTCTCCCTCCCTCTGTCATTCCTTCCCCCTCCAACACTTTTTCAGTAATGAATCCAAAGTGGAACAGTTTCAACAGGAGAGACTGAGAGAGCCCAACATCAGAGTATCCCATAGCTCGTTGGTTAGAGCTAGCTTCTATAAGGTGTGGGAGACCCATTTTCAAATCCTTCCTCCGCCCTCAGGCAAAAGGAGGAACTGACCCTGGGTTGCCCACATCCCAGGTGAGTGCTCTTGCACTGGCTAAAAATTATAAGGTCACCATCTCTTTTTCCTTTGGTGTGGAGTGAGACAGACACTTAGTTCATTCTCACAAGAAATTACTTAGGCAGCTAATCCACCTGACTCCTGGAGAGGGGTCCCCAGTTATGGATCACTAGCAGAGGAAAGCACTTCCCTGCAGCCTGGACTTAGGCATCTATCTCTAGGAGAGGAAAGGGGCTTAGGACACATTCCCTGTCATTGGTCTCTCCCATTGGCTAGTTTATGCAGCTCCCCACCTGTGCTGGCTTTTGTGAATCACATCCTAGATGTTTGTGGATTGCAGTGTGGTTCCTGTGATTTTCTAGGCATCTGAAAGCTAGGCATTATAATGTTCAGTGTTGCTGTGCCTAAATCCCTTTGTGGATCAGGCCTCAGTTACCAAAAGTATAGAGAATAAATAGCTTTTTAACAATTTTTATTAATTTTATCAGCAAGTCCAAACTATATACGTTAGCAGTAATATAAGTTTTAAACTGAGAATAAGATCTTTTCCCCTCTCCAATACACTTGAGTAGTTGAGGAGGAGGTGAGCTGGAAGGGGAGCTGCTGGTGGGTGCAGAGCACCCACAATTTTTCCCTGTGGGTGCTCCAGCTCTGGGGCACCCACGGAGTCAGTGTCTATGGGGTAAACATAAGAACGGCCATACTGACTCCGACCAATGGTCCATTTAGCCTAGTATCCTGTTTTCCAACAGTGGCCAATGCCAGGTGCTTCAGAGGGAATGAATAGAACAGGTAATTGTCAAGTGATTCATCCCCTGTTGCCCATTCCCAGCTTCTGAGAGACTTTTGGTGAACTGCAGATTACTACATCTCTGCTATCATTTGGAATTATAGGCTATCACTCGCCTGTACATATATTTTACCTGCTTTAATCTTTCAATAACTCTCATTTCCTTTCCTTAGCCAATAAACTTTTAGTCAGTTTACTATAGAATTGGCTACCAGCATTGTCTATGGTGTAAATACTAGGGTGCCAATTGCTCTGGGGTAAGTGACTGGGCTCTTGGGACTAGGAGCAACCTCATATGGTGTAATTTTTGGTGTAAATGACCTTTTTATTGCAAAGTCCAGTTTGTCTGGGTGGCAATATAGCCTGGAGAGACTAAGGGGATTGTCTGTGATTTCATGGTAAGACTGGTAGAGCGATCCAGGCATTCACATTTGTTACAGGCTTGGTGAAATCTAATTCTGGAACACACTACCAGTTTGGGGTGTCTGGCCTGTTTTCTGATAGTCTGCCCTGAGGTAGGCACTCATGGTCATAAGCCACTTCAGTGACATCAAGATCAGGGCAAATTCAGCTGGAAAAAAGGACATTTGAGTATTGTTACAAGGTAACCTGACATGAAATTCAAGGCCAATGCTTTTTGGAAAGACAATTCAACTGCAGGCATATTGCACTGTAAGAAGCCCATGCAATTCTCTTATTACCACCATGCACCAGATTCCTGAGTATTACCAGTCCTCTGACAATATGCAGATTCCTGACATGATCTTGATCTGTATACTAAAACCTTGCAGTTTCACAGTTAGTAGATCTTTGTCTTAACACTGAAAGTATCCTTTCAGTTGAGTTGAAAGTTAGAGAATAACTGCTATTGGTTGTTATGCAATGCGAGGCAAATGACTCTCCATTCCATTTCCATTGCTTATCACGGCTGCAGGAGTATTTTTTTCAAAGAATTCCAAAAAGCTAGGTAAACAAAACTTCTTCTTCATTGAACTAAATTGATTCTGATCATATTAGGTTTTTCAGTGTGTCCCCATTTCCCCAACCCAATATTATTTCTAAATTTTCCTTAAATAACTGATGTTAATCTAACCAGACTATCCCTCATTGTGAGCCATTTTTCCTCAATCTGATCTGTTATCTGTTAATTACAAATATTAAGAATTATTGAAGTTCTGTACTTTTGTTCTTTGAAAGTGATGGATGGATGTTCCATAGACCAAGTTGGTGCTATAGCTGCATGAAGACAGACTCTTAGTCCATTCACTTAGCAACTGCAAAATTACTCATTTCTGCACACTAACTCCTTTCTCATCTTAATAGGAAACATGACCCCCAAAGACAGAAGAAAAGTAGTTTTGTTTAACAAATCTATCATTTTTTGATCTGTTGTCTCCAATTTCCTTTTACTTATTATTTTAATAGATTTTTTGTCCTTTTTCAGTTGTACTCAGAATACAGAAGATAAAAAATCCTATATTGTTAGACAACATTAGCTTTCATTCATCATTAATAATTTCTCTTTGCTTTGTTAATGATTCTTTGACTTGCATTTGCTTATTTTTTATAGAGAAATAAAAAAAACAAAGCCTTCTGCTCAGTGTTTTCAGGACTCTGATCAAAAGTTTTCAAAAAATGGCTGCTTAAAGTTAGGCTTCTAAATCCATATTTAGGCACCCAAATAAATGACTTGATTTTCTAACATACTCAGCACCTGGTGGCTCCCATAGAGGTTAATGTCAACTGCCAGTGCTCAGCATTTTTGAAAATCAAGACACAGACGTAGGTACCTAAGTGTGGATTTACGGCCTAATATTAGGCAGCCATTTTTTGAAAATTTTGGCCTTTATACCCACTGTTGTTGCTTTTGTCTCTGTTTATATTTAACTCAGACGACTTTCAATTTTACAACTGGTTTTGGTCCATTTTGTATTCATTTAGCTCTTATGATAGTAAGTGAATATGTATGAACCAAGCTCCAAGGGTGGTCAGAGTTTTTGCAAGCTTTATCCGTGCTCTGTCACTCCAACTCAGTCCTAGACTTCTCTGGTACCAAGACACTCAATCGTGTCCAGTTTGTGTGGTGATTGGATGGGGACATGAGCCCGATCTCCAGCTTTCTTAAATATATGTTAATTTAATATATTTAAATATATCTTAATATGTTTAACTATCTGTAATATCTAATAAAATTGTGGTCTTTAAGTGTGCAATTCACAAAGTTACTTAGTCACCTAAACCCAGATTTAGGTGCCTAAATTTGATTTTTAGGTGCCTACGTCCCCACTGCGATCCACAAAACTCTCGCTGAAGCATGTAGGCCTAACCTCACTCAGCAACTGATTTTCAAAGTAAAAATTCCTTAGGCACCTCAGTTTTTGGCTGTGGGCACTAGCATTGCTGCCTCACACTAGGCGTCCAGACATCTATCTACCACCAAGGTCGCAGAGCGATTCACAAACCAGGGGTTCATCTGCCTAACTTGCCCAAGACTCAGAGGCCTGATCAGGTAGGCATGGTCAGCAGGAGCCTAATGTATTGGGCCCCATTAATCCAGGAGGAGGAAGTGGTGGTGTGCTAACCTCTGAGCTATGGGATATTCTGATGTGGGGCTCCTTCAGTCTCTCCTGTTTAAGCTGTTGCAGTCTGGATAAATAAAGAGAATGAGATAAAGGAGAGAATGATTGGACTTGCCCTAGGGTCTACTGGCCTTGTGCCCTAACTACTAGACTGCAGAGTTATTCTATCTCTCCTATACACATGCATGCATGCATGCATGCACTCTGCCTCTCTCCTCGGAGACAGGAGATCCCTGTTCAAATCCTTTCTCTACCTCTGCCAGAGAGGGATGGAAAATTGATCCCGGGTCTCCCACAATCCAAGTCAGAAACTAGCCAATGGATCAAAATTTATAAGGTGGGCACCACCACCTCTCATTTTCTGCTGAGTGAGGCAGGCACCTAACTCATTCCCACAGAAAACTATGTAGACGCTGAAGAGGGGGTTCTCATTCATGGATCACAAACCTCACTGCAGCTGAGACTTAGATGCCTATCTCTGAGAAGGGGGTGGGTCTTAGTATATCGGTGTCTCCCATTGGCTTACTTAGGCAGGGAGCTGCCTAGCATTCTGGATTTTGTGCATTATATCCTAAAGCTCCTTTCTCTCCCACTCATTTCATAGGGCGCCTCAGCAACTTACTTGGCTTTGCGATCACAGTGTTGTTGCTGGTATTTTTTTTATTTTTAGGTTTTTAGTTTGGTGCTGTGTTGCTCAGCATTGCAATGCCTAAATCCTTTCATGGATTATACTCTAGGACCCCAGTCCTGCAATGAGATCCACATTGAAAGGCCCCCTTTGATTTGATTTAATTTAATTTAATCTGTCCCCCTCCTAAAGAATACAGAATCACCCCTTGCTCTGGGGTTTTATCCAGTCTAATTTTAAATATCCCAAGTGATATATACTACTCAGCTTTAACCTTACCATTTTATCATTCTCCATTCTTAGGAGTAGAATAGCCCACTATGCAGGCTGTTTAACAATATGTGTAAATATAAAATCCTGAGCTAATTCTGGAAACATGCAACGTTGCTGCTCTCCCAAATTTTTGTGGTGCAACTATTTCAGTCTATGGCAGAGTAATTATAAATCTATTGTATTGTTCTTACACACTTTGTGATGCTGTGTATAAGAAAGGTGACCATTTATATCACCGTTATTACCACTGTTACATGATTACCATAAATTTTGTACGAAGTATGAAATTTAAGGTATCAATAGAAAAGTTATGAATGCTAAGTATGATTATTTTGTTTATATGTATCATCTTTGTATCTGAAGTTATGAATATTGGCTATGCACTTGAATCTTTAACGTGTTGTATTCCTGGGTAACACTCCCCACCCCCCCAGATAGATTTATATTAGGGCTAGACAGTTATATGCTGGTAGCCCATGAAGGACACTCTACTCTCGCAATAGGCCATTGAAGAATCTCATTTCACCCTGCAGGCCTTTCCTGTGGATGCCTCAGACAGCGAGGAGCCAATGGCCATCCACTGTGAGTCAGCAAAACATGTAGGGGCATATGATATGCTCATGTGACCCTGGACTCCATCTTGGGCCACTAATTTTCCATACACAGGGGCTGTAGGCTTTGTTTGGGAAAGTAAATTTCCATGCACATGGTGAAGGATATAAAACACCGCAGACATCTCCATTTTGCCTCTTTCTTGCTCTAATTCTATTGACTGTGGATTTACAACTAAAAGGAGTATCTTGCATTATGGACTGAGGACCTGCCAATCATTTGGAAGTTACCAGAGAGACTTTTGCAAGCCAGCAGTCTATTCCATCACTACTACAAACTTAAGACAAACAATCTTCAGTTATCAGAGTAGCAGCTGTGTTAATCTGTATCCACAAAAAGAAAAGGAGTACTTGTGGTACCTTAGAGACTAACAAATTTATTTGAGCATAAGCTTTCGTGAGCTACAGCTCACTTCATCGGATGCATGTAATGGTAAATACAGAGGGGAGATTTTATATACACAGAGAACATGAAACAATGGGTGTTACCATACAGACTGTAACAAGAGTGATCAGGTAAGGTGAGCTATTACCAGAAGGAGAGCGGAGAGTGGGGGGACCTTTTGTAATGATAATCAAGGTGGGCCATTTCCAGCACTTGACAAGAACATCTGAAGAACAGTGGCTCGGGGCGGGGGGGGGAATAAACATGAGGAAATAGTTTTACTTTGTGTAATGACACATCCACTCCCAGTCTTTATTCAAGTCTAAGTTAATTGTATTCAGTTTGCAAATTAATTCCAATTCAGCAGTCTCTCGTTGGAGTCTGTTTTTGAAGTTTTTTTGTTGAAGGATAGCCACCCTTAGGTCTGTAATCGAGTGACCAAAGAGATTGAAGTGTTCTCCGACTGGTTTTTGAATGTTATAATTCTTGATGTCTGATTTGTGTGCATTTACTCTTTTACGGTAGAGACTGTCCAGTATGGCCACTGTACATGGCCGAGGGGCATTGCTGGCACACGATGGCATATATCATATTGGTATATATCACATATTTAAACTTTAAATATGAGTCTTCACTTAGTTTACTAAGATTGGCTGACATGGTGTATTTGGGTAAGATTTCAGATACATATTGACCTAGGGATAAATGTCTGATCTTTTGGGATTAGTGAGAACCTCACATACGGTGAAATGGGTTTTCAGTAACCTCTATTAGAGCTGTTTGTCTAGTTCGGAGTCAAGGGCTGGAATTGCTAAAGGGGACTGTGTTTGGCTTCTGGTTAACTGGCATGATATTGTGGAAGCTCTTTTGTTACTGGCTTGGTGAATCTAATTATAGAATAAATCACCCATTCTTAAGGATTATCTGCCCTGATTCTTGCAGTCTGCTCTGACTGTGGCATTTTCAGTATGGCTCCCAGTCACACTTTGCACCTGGAAAAATATTCTACCGATCATTATATTTTCTACATACTGCCCAAGAAGTCTATGGCACGGTAAATGTGCAAAAATTACTGGAAAACATTAATATTCCTAATGTCTATCCAAATGAGCTTTGCTGTGTCTCCTGAAAATTTCAGACTCTAAAATGTGCAATGAAAGAAATAAAAATAAGCAATCTGTAATTTCTAAAAGCAAACTAGGTTGAGTTTACAACCTTGTGAAGTGTGTAATTCAGGTTATCTATAAACATTTATTAGCCAGACATCTAGCAGATAAGTTCTCTTTCTTCTTTCAAAATCTAGCATATATCTTAGATATCTTTTAGCACACAGTCTTTATTCAGATCCTCTGAGAACATTTTAAAGTTTTCTGCTTAGAATGGTGAAATCTCTTATCTGGCACAGGTCATGGTTATTGGATCTGGGCCTGGAAATTTATAATGTTTTGATTTGCTCAGATCTAAACTACAGTTATGATCTTGGAAGGGTTTTAAAAGCACAGTGGTATGAAGACTGCCCTGATATGAACATTAGAGTTAGACAGGGGGGAAAAAATCAACTGTTTAATAAATGGCTTACTTGGGATCAGACTACTGGTAGCTAAATTCATTAAGAAGTTAGGGGGAAATTAGCCATCTAATAGTAATACCTAGATTTTAATGAAGGGTTATATATTTAGATCATCTGGATTTGAAAATTGTTTCACACCCGTAATTATTTTTAGGACAGGAAGGGCATATCCTGAAAATCACAAGTATGCTAAAATTGATTGTTAGCCTAATTTGTCTGAATGAGACTACATCTTTTTTGAAAACCTCATCTACCTTGCTTACAGTGCTAAGCTCAGACAAGTAATAAAAATAACCTCCATTTATTCAGCACCTTTTATCTTAAAGGATCCTAGATTTTTGGTAGACTGCTCATATAGGGCCATATTCTAATATGCTTACCAGTCTTGAACAGTACCTTTGAAGCCCATTTATGGAGTACAGTGCTCCTCAGTATGAGAAAGTGTCTCTGGATCTGGGCCATGTTGATCATTCACCTGTCCCTAGAAGGCAATCCTTCTGGGATGGAACATGGCAATCATTTTGTGCCAACCTCATGGCACAAGAGAGAACCTGAAGAGAAACATCTACATAGTGCTTTGGAGGATAGGATTAAAAAATGATCTGCACAAACTGGAGAAATGATCTGGAAGTAAATTGGATGGAACTCAATAAGGACAAATGCAAAGTACTTTACTTAGGAAGGAACAATCAGTTGCACACCCACAAAATGGGAAATGACTGCCTAGGAAGGAGTACTGTAGAAAGGGATCTGGGGGTCATAGTGGATCACAAGCTAAATATGAGTCGACAGTATAACGCTGTTGCAAAAAAAGCGAACATCATTCTGGGATGTATTAGCAGGAGTGTTGTAAGCAAGACACGAGAAGTAATTCTGCTCTATTCTGCGCTGTTTAGGCCTCAACTGGAGTATTGTGTCCACTCCATGGACTGGGCACCACTTTTCAGGAAAGATGTGGAGAATTTGGAGAAAGTCCAGAGAAGAGCAACAAAAATGATTAAAGGTCTAGGAAACATGATCTGTGAGAGAAGATTGAAAAAACTGGGTTTGTTTAATCTGGAGAAGAGAAGACTGAGAGGGGACATGATAACAGTTTTCAAGTACCTAAAAAGGTTGTTAGAAGGAGGAGGGTGAAAAATTGTTCCCGTTAACCTCTACAGATAGGACAAAAAGCAATGGGCTTAAATTGCAGTTAGAGAGGTTCAGCTTGGACATGGCACAAGAGAGGACCTGAAGAGAAACATCTACATAGTGCTTTGGAGGATAGGATTAAAATTCAATTTGATCTGGACAAACTGGAGAAATGGTCTGAAGTAAACAGGATGAAATTCAATAAGGACAAATGCAAAGTACTACACTTAGGAAGGAACAATCATTTGCGTACATACAAAATGAGAAATGACTGCCCGGGAAGGAGTACTGTGGAAAGGGATCTGGGGATTATAGTAGATCACAAGCTAAATATGAGTCAACAGTGTAAGTAATTTAAGTAAGTAAGTAAAGACACGAGAAGTAATTCTTCCGCTCTACTCTGTGTTGATAAGGCCTCAGTGGAATATTGTGTCCAGTTCTGGGTGCAACATTTTGGGAAGAATGTGTACAAATTAGAAAGGGTTCAGACGAGGACAACAAAAATGATTAAAGGTCTAGAAAATATGACCCAGGAAGAAATATGGAAAAAACTGGGTTTGTTTAGGCTGGAGAAGAAAAGAATGAAATGGGACATAACAGTTTTCAAGTACATAAAAAGGTTGTTAGGAGGAGGAGGGTGAAAAATTGTTCCTGTTAACCTCTACAGATAGGACAAGAAGCAATGGGCTTAAACTGCAGCAAGAGAGGTTCGGCTTGGATATTAGGAAAAACTTCCGAACTGTCAGGATAGTTAAGCACTGGAACAAACTGCATAGGGAGGCTGTAGAATCTCTGTCACAGGAGATTTTTAAAAACATTCTATTTTATCATCAGCTTATTTTAAATACCCCCTCTGTGCTCTCTGGTGTGACTGCACTTTTGAAATTGTCTCTGTGGAACATCTTGTAGGATAGGGGCCTAATACATGAAGTGAAGAAGAATCTCATATCCAATTGAAACTAGAGAATGGTGGATAATACTGAAACTTTTCATACTTCAGTATAAGTGGTCAGCACCTGGACTTTACATCTCATCCAAAAGAATCTAAAATATAGTCAGACTACTGTAGAATTCCAGTGTAGATATTAGACTGTTCTAACATTGCTTCTCCATACTAGAAATAAGAGTACTATTAAATGAATGCAAATGTTCTCTTTTCAGAGGCAGTGGCAATGATTTACTGCTCTTCACATAATTCTCCTCTTCTTGGCTCCATACCGAGGTTCTTTGCACTGAAAAGGCTCTTCACAGCTAGTGGAATACCACAAGTCCATCACAGCTGTAGCGGTTGCTGTTCATCATATTTACATATTGAACAGCCACACACATGGAGGTGACCAGCAGAGAGAAAACATTTTACATATCGTTTTCTGGTCCTGTCAGAACAACAACAAATCTGAAATTGCTAGGCAGGGTGTAAGGCTTGGGGTAAGGCTGAATGTGACAGGGGAACAGTTTCAGAGTTGGTTAAGAACCAGCAAGGTCTGCATTGGCTATTTTCCCCTCAAGATTTATTTGTAATTGATTTTGTTTTTACAGAGTTGCATGTTCTTTAAACAATTTAATTGCTTGTGTCAATTTTATTGTTTAGGCTACAGATGTTTCGTTCAGTGTGCAATCATGGCCAGTAAAGCCAAATAATTCAGAATAATTGGTCATGCTATAATTAGATTTGATTGTGTGTTCTTGTGTTTAATAAAATGCTCCAGATACACATTAAATTTATTTGCTTGATACAAGTAATTGGGATGGGACTGCAGGTGCTTGGGTAAAAGGAAAGAAAGATTTGTCTGGTTTTATTGCAGATGCTCTGATGTGGTGGTGAGGTACCCACCTGAAGGGCTGGGGACTTAAGGTACAGCTACACAGCAAGTGGCAGAGTCTCAGAGCCCCAGTCGACAGACTTGGACTCAGGGGGCTCACGCTACAGAACTAAAAATAGCAATGTAGATGTTACAGCTTGGTTCTGAAGCCTAGGGAGGGAGCTGGGCTTCACAGTCTGAGCCGCACTTCTACACAGCTGTTTTTAGCACTGTAGCATGAGCCCCAGTCTGTTGTCCTGGGCTTTGAGACTTGCTGCTGAAGGCTGTCTAGATGTACACCTAGGATCCAGTCCCCCTGGTCCAAAGTTTCCCTAATAATTTGTCCACAGTGGAACAGCTTAAACAGGAGAGATTGAGGGGAACCTTACATCAGAATATCCCATAGCTCAGTGGTTAGAGTACTCTCCTGAGAGGTGATAGACCCCTTGTGATGGGGTATACCGGACCCTTTGAGGCCCCCTTTTGGAGGCCTCATGGCCCTGCCACGCCCCATTGCAAGGGGTCTATAACGTCTCAGGAGAGTACCCTAAGCACTGAGCTATGGAATATTCTGATGTAAGGTTCCCCAGAAAAGGGCAGTGGAGAGTGTCCTCCAAGCTGCCTAGAGTGGCTGTGTGGGACACTGCCAATCAGGGCCCAGCAGCCCAGTATAAGAAGAGTTGCAGGGCCATAGGCAGGTCAGTTCCTTGCTAGAGTTGGAGGAGTGTGACTGGCTGATGGATAGAGCTGCAGAGCCTCAGACAAGGCAGCGCTGCCAGAAGCTGGGGAAAGCGAGAAGGAGGCCTGAGGTGGTTTCTGGGACTCAATTAGAACAAGGCCCTGGGGTAAGGGTGATGATGATGTGGGGCTTGGGGAAGTTGCCCAAGGAATTAGAGCAGCAGTGTGACATGGATAAAGGGACACAGTGGACAGCTGCTATGTATGGGGTCCCTGGGTTGGGACCTGGATTAGTGGGCAGGCCTGGGTTCCCTCCACCCCCTCATTAGCCACAAGGGGAAGTGACCTGAATGTTAAGGCACCCCAGGGGGGAAACTGAACTGTGGTGGCCCAAATGGAGAGCTGTGACCAGAAAGGATATGACAGGCTGAAGATGCTCCCTCCAGGGAGGGAGCCCTGGGCCACTGCTCTATCCTGGAGTGGGGAAGAGTGCAGGCACATTTACTCAGCCAAGGGGGTGCTTGTGAGAGGTGTCTGTGTCCTGTTACACCCCTGTTCTAATCCTTTCTTTGGGCAGTGGGGAGAATTGAATGTGTGTCTCCTGTGTCCCAGCTGAGTGTTCTAACCACTGGGCTAGAAGGAGCACCTGGGTGTCACTACCTCGTGCTGGTTTTTTGTTGTTGTGGCATTAGGCAGGTGCCTAACTGATTCCTGAAGAAACAGGTTAGACAACTAAGCAGCCTGACTCCAAGAGAGGGTTCCCACTAGCAGAGCTAGGTGCCTCCCTGCAGCTGTAGCTTAGGCACCTATCTCTGTGACAATGGAAGGGTTGAGGACACCCCCCCATCATTGGCATCTCCCATGAGCTAGCTTAGGTGGCTCCCTGTCTACTGTGCTGGCTGTTGTGGATCACAGCCTAAGGCACCTTCTTTCCCTGCTCATTTTACAGGGAGCCTAGGCACCTAACTCAGGCCTTGTGGATCTCAGTGTTGTTCCTGTGATTTTTTTTTTTTCTAGACACCTAAAAGTTAAGCACTGCAAAGCTGAGAGGTGCAATGCCTAAGACACTGTGGGTCTGAGCCCTGGTGGGATTTTCAAAAGCACCTAGACAGGTGCCTAGCTGCCATTGATTTAAATAGGCGTTGGGCACTCTTGAAAATCTCACTAGGTGCCTATCTGCATCTTTAGGTGCCTAATTACCTTTGAAAATCTGGCCTGGGTCCCAGTCTTGCAAAGATTGAAATATGTGCTTAACTTTATTCACATGAGTGACCCCTTTTAAGCCAATAGGACTATTCAGATACATTAAGGTAAGCATGTGTGTAAATCTTAGCACCATTGTAGCTCGGAGGATCATTGGGTAGCCTAAAAGTTGCTCTCAGTTTAATATATTCCCTAATTTTAAAACAATATACCCGAGTAAGTGGGCACTCCTACCAAAAATAAAATACACCCTCCTCTCTTCCCACAATTTCTCAAGCAGAGATAAGTGGGGCTATTGAATGTATGTGTGCGCACACACACTATTTCACTGGTCAGATATAGGTATTATTTTCACCAATACATTATATGAAAATCATTTTCTTGTATTGTACTTCAAACAGATGTTGTTGAGACTTGTAGCCCTAGTTTCTGCCAGTTAATTTGAACCCTGCAATTTGTATAGGTAGTACAATTTATTTCTTATTACCTTGGACTTGTCTACATTGTATTTGAAGGTCCATCATTCTGCACATTGGACTAGCTTTGTTGGGTCTCTCTAGAATTCCTCACGGTCTTCTCCATTTTATGAAGCATAGCTGTGGGAGGAATATTCTTTCAGTCTGAAAGGTACATAAGACTGAATCCTGCGGAGACCTCAAATATAGGCAAAGACTGATTTTTGGCATGGAGGTAGAAACATTGTGTAAGTATCCTGCTGAAAAATCCTGACTTTTTACTGTGAGAAACCCATCATAGTAATTTGGGAAGGACACCTGGGATTGCATGAAACATCTGTGCTCACTGATTGCCCCTGGCTCCTGGCACTTATTGGATCTCTACTGTCAGCCAGAGGAAAAGAGATGCACCGCTTTACAAAGTGACGCCAATCTATCTGGCTAGCCCCATTATTTTCAAACTATGCCCTCAGTGACAACTGGTGTGATAGGTTGGCTTGGGACTCCAAAAGGGTTCTTTTGTAGCCTAATAAACCTTAGCCCCAGAATAAAATAAGGTTAAGCCTAAATGGGATGGGATTCAGGGGAAAAGAGGGCCTAACAGGGTTCTTTGCATAGCTCAGGAAACTTGGTTTAGATCTGAATCTCTTTGCGAGTCTGACTCACGACAGCAAAGGCAGCTGTGCTAAATTACCTGTAGAGAGGTTTATAACTAAGAAGTCAGTCTCTAACATCTCTTTTCATTTCTCTGGGAGGCTTAGGGGGATATGCTTGGCATAGTTAGAATTAAATCCCCTTATTGTAAGTGTTTTTTAATTTACATTTGGGATTGTTTGTGCAGACAGGAAGCTCTTTGGGGTAATGACTGTCATTTTTTGTTCTGTGTTTATACAGCACCTAGCACAATGAGGTGCAGGTCCATCCCTGGGGTTCATGGGCACTACCACAAATAATAATGATAGCAAGGTCTGAGGGACTGAATAGAGAATTTGAATCTGACTGCTTTAATTGAGGTTATCTGAGCCTAATAAATGGGGCCTCTCAGAAGAAGCTTTGACTTTGCTTTCAGCAGAATTGTCTCCGGCTGTTCTTGTTGGACAACTGAAATCAGGGCAAGGCCATACCTATGCAACTTGCTTTCAGCTAATAGGGTCTCCTAAGTGTCATGGATGACATCATGTAAGGAGAAGGGAGTTGTCTTTCTGCCAGAGCTTCTACTCTTCAGCTGGAGTATCCTTGAGCAAAGACCAGTCTGTCTTATCTTTCTGGGTTAAGACAGCTGGATTTGCCCATTAAGCCTCCAACTGAAAATAGATTTCTAGCCCCATCCTAGTTCAGAATCCAAACTCAGACAGTCCAATCCAGCATCTGTTATGATGATGATATGGGGAGATGATCAGTTGCCCCCTATAAATTTTTCCTTTTCCTGTCTTCAGCCTATTCCCTTTGCGCTGGAGGTTGGGGGAACAAGGTGGGATCTAATGGGGCTTTTCCTTCTCCAAAACATGTTTGTTTTTTTTTCCCCTGTAGTACACTGTAGCAAAGGAGAGGTACAAGAATGTCCAGTATGCTAGGGTATTTTGTGTAACTTGTAACTAATGTTAATTGTTAGCTTTGTAAGTGAGCTGTTATATATATATATATATATATATATATATATATATATATATATATATATATATATATATATATATATATATATATATATATATATATATATATATATATATATATATATATATATATATATATATGAGAGAGAGAGAATATGAATGAATATATATATGGAAACTCTATTTGGAAATAGACACTTACATTTTCTTGCAAGGACCAAAAACTTGGGTAACTACAGAACTTGGAAGGATTTATCTCCTATAAATAGCTGCAGGAAGGAAAGGAGTGGTACTTCATAATTGGTAAATGGTGGTGATTTAGTGATGGTGGAAGGTACCATATTGGCAGCTCTTGAAGACTTTAATCCTAATTATCCTCAGAGTAAATACAGCACAGGGAGTGGCAGAACAAACTTCCTGCAAACACATTGCTCCACCAATGTGCCTAAATCCTGTGCTGCAAAGACTTCCTCTAAAGATGAGAGGTCAAATTAAGCCTTTTCTCTCTGCTGAAGTTGCAAACAAGAGGTGATGATTAGGACCAACTTGAGTTGGTAGGGGAAAGTGGTGGGGGCTTTTGTTTTTATCATAGTAAATGTATTGAACTATTCCTGATTGGGTTTTTTTCAAAATTAAAAAAATTAAGTTGTCCAAAAAAATTGGCCCCAGAGCTGGTGGAAAACTATTTTGAACTTTTTTTGTTGGAAATTTTTGAACTTTTTTAATTCAAATTTGATTTTTGTTTCAATGAAAATTTTTGTTGAAACATGGTGCTGCAAAACTGCAGGAAAGCATATACTTTCCCACCTCTGACATTTTCCCCTAGACAAACTATTAAGAGCTGTTGCATCTTTGAGTCTGTAAGAAAAAAAATGCACTGTAGTCACTGATGGCACATCTTTACATGCCATCTATTTTATGGTTTATCAGATCAGTTATACCTGCCTTGTGAAAATGGTGAGCTCCGCAAGACTCTTGCGAACAACAGGTGAACAGTTTGATGCTTAATCAATGTGGAGAAGTGGTGTGCCCTACTAGACAGAGCATTGGACTAGGACTCAGGACACCTGGGTACTATTCCCAGTTCTGCCACTCACCTGCTAGATGACCTGTGGCAAGTCACTTCACCTCTTCATGCCACAGTTTCCCCATCTGTAAAATGCGGGTCAACGATACTGATCCCTTTTTAAGTGCTTTGACATCTATTAACCCAAAGTACGATATAAGAGCTAGGTATGCTATCTATTAATCTGCACGTTGATATACTCTCTATTCGTCAAAATGGGCGGTTCCAAAGAGACCGTCAGCTGCTGTGTAACTACTTTTAAGTGGATGTTTTGCTCTTTAGGATCCTACTTGCTTTCTGTACATTGACATCTCTCCAGTTTTGCCCATATAAGAATTTTTTCTTGCTGTCCATGTAGCTAGTAAACTTGAGAGCCTGGAATACTTTAAGACTTTTTGCTTTTGCAACTGGCAAGAGGTGGGAGGTCCTATTCTGGCCTCCAGAAATCAAAAGTAAGAATACGCCATTTACTCCCACATGCCTTTCACTACATGCCCACTTACAGGAAGTCAGTGCTAATGCTAACAGCAATCCAAGATGTTGGTGCACCCAAGATGCAAATAGCTATGCTTGAAGTTCTGTTTCTACAAAGAGAAAATAAGGTATGTGAGTACCATAAAATGAAGTAATCTCATGTTAAAAAATCTACTTCAGGCTATAATTAACAAGACATGTTTCTGTAAGATCGACCATATCTTTTCCCTATGATGATGATTTTTAGGAGGGTTTTATTATTCCAAACAATGTATATTTTGGATTACACTTTAAGATGGAAAATCAGCTTTTGAAAAGTAGAAGTTCTGTATGCTGACTCTGCATTGTTGGGTTATTCCAACTGGTTGATTTCCTTTAACAACAAAAAAGGCAACAGACTTGAAATCCAGTGTTGGCATCTTTGCTAATTCTGGTGTTATCTATTTCTTTCAATGTATACAATGCATCTACCACCCATTGCTGATCATACCCAGTTTGAAAAGCTCATGTATAAATAGTTTAAAATGACTATTTTTAACAGAGCTAAATTAATTGCACATGCACACACAACAAAACCCTTTTTTTTTTTATTGGACTCGCACCTTGAAGAAAAAGCAGGAAAATGACTCATGGCAGAAGGCAGTTTTAGAGTTGAAGGGCCTTCTGCTGAAAATATCATGGCCTCAATGCCCAGCACCACACCTCTGCTGAGCTTGACTGTCCATTAAGACTTCTAAAAGTCAGTCAGAATCTTGAGTTGCACCTCAATGAACTGGAAGCCAGTATAGTGTCTAGTATAATGTGTTCAATGTGTGAAATATTACTATGAGACACATCTGACATTAGCTGAAATCTGAATGGTCTTCACATGTGCTTTTAAACTAGAAGATTTTTTGATAACCCAGAGCCCAGTAACATGTATTGCAGCTGCTGGTGGTGGTTTAAACAAATTATACTTATTACTGAAAGCAACTAAAAGGGGGACTTTCTGAAACCTTAGCACAACTAACAGACCAGGAGGGAAAGGTGAAGTGAGTGACCTCAAGGAGTGAACATGACCCTCTGCCCTCCTGACTTGAGAGGGTGTGGGTGGGTGTGTGTGTGTGTGTGTGTGGTATGTGGATTTTGCAAGGTTGAAAGTCTGGTAATAGTTAACCAGCTGTATAGCAATAGTTAACTGATAGAAAATTCCCTGCCTAACAGGTTGGAAATCTCCACACTTAATTTAGCTTCTGCTTACTAGTGTTGGGGTGTGTATGCATTGGGTTTTTTATGAACAAGCTATGTAATACTAACAAATTGGATATAAAAAAGGAAGAAATCTGAGGTTAATGGACACTTGAATGCTTGGACATCTCAAGTTCCCCAGCAGACAGCCGGCTGGCCACTGGACATTTGCAGTTAGTCATGTGACGCCTCCTCAAGAGCCTGAGTAAATAGGGATTTTTTTGGGGTGTGTTTTACTAACCTGTTGTGGACATGTAGTCTCAAGTACTTCTACAAGTATAGCTTTAAGTGAGAGCACTCTTGTATCATACTGTTTGCACAAGCCATCTATCATGTGGATGGCCATGTCTCCATTAGGGGAGCCAACCCTCCCAGTTTTGCCAGTAGTCTCCTGGAATCATGTGCTCTACCTCCTGGAAGCTACTGCAGCCAAGCCAGGAGATTTTGGGTGCTAAGTCTGGCAGGGCAGTGGGGCTAAGGCAGCCTCCCTACCTGCCTTAGCACCACACCGCTCCTGGAAGCAGCTGGCTCGGACCCTGAGGGTGGAGGTAGAGGGTCTCCACACACTGCCCATGCTCCAAGTACCAACTCTTCAGCTCCCATTGACCAGGAACTATGGCTGGTGGGAGCTGCAGGGGCAGTGCCTGTGGGCAGGGACAGCAGTGTGTGGAGATCCCTCTGGCAGTGGCTCCTGGGGGGGGTTGGAGGTATGTGCCAGTTGCTTTTGGGAACCACCCTAGGTAAGTGCCACCCCCACTTACTCCCTCCTGCACCCCAGCCCAGAGCCCACACACCTCTTGCACTCCAACTCACTGCCACAGCCTGGTAAAAGTGGGTGAGAGTGGGGGAGAGGAAGTGATGTATAGAATGAGGGATGAAGTTAGCTAGGGCAGGGCCTTGGAGAAGGGGTGGGACAGTGGTGTATCCTTGGGGCAGGGCAAGAGTGTTCAGGTTTGTGCAACTAGACAGTTGGCAACCCCTGATCTCCATTGATTTATTTCATGACACCAGCTCACACAGAGTAAAGTTACCAAGAGCTTTGGGTTTAAAGAACCCCAGGTAACAAGACAAAAATGGAAACAAGCATTTTTGGTTATGCTGCTGTTTGGGCATCTAGAAGGAACTAGGGCTCTTTTATATCTGGACCCAGCAAAGAAGGGGATGCAGACAGAAGAGCCCATTTAAGCACAGCTAGCTGTCATGGAAACTTTTGTATTCATGCAGCAAAACTGAAATAACCCAAAAGTGAGGCTTTGTGCTGTGGAGGGGAACAGTGCTCAAATATTTAAAGGGTCAGGACATCACAGGATCCAACAGGAATTCTAGGCTGCAACTTCTTTATCAAAAGGTAATCATAACTCCTCCACAGTCTCCTCTGAATGCTTCTCCAACATTATTTTTCTTTTAAATCTGTAATGAGTTGCAGACAGCTACTTCTTGGCCAGCAACTGGGAAATCACACAAATAAGGCCTGATAAAACAGGGAAACTGAGCTGACTATTAGTAGCACACTAGTGGCATTGGAACTCAGACCCTCACTACAGTGTTATTTATATATCAAACAAGAGGGCTGACAAAATAGAAATACACTTGAGAGAGGGACTTGAGTCAGAAGAGCAATTACACAGCACTACTCACTGGGCATTCTCCAAAAAGGGCAAACTGAACTATTTCATTGCTACTCCATCTGTCTCTGCCAAAGATTGCAGATGTGCCATCTCTGTTCCACGACCAACAATACCAAAGACAGCTGATAGGTCTAAGATGATCAGCATGGTCATTCAGCCTTTTTTCATTATTGGGAAATAATTGACCAATGAAATTGGCACAGGCACTATCTAATACCTATGTCTAAAATCAGATTGAAAGAAGCCATTATTTGTGGATCGTAAGTGGACATAAAGATGTGGGAGGGTGTGCTGCTTGTACTAGACATGTCTCACAAAATAGACCTTCTCTGAATGGCAAGTCTCACATACAGCATACTTCTGAAGCACATCTTTAAGAGGTGCTTGTTTGGGACCACTATCACTCCCCCCCCCTTTTGATTAAGAATATGTTGATTGTTGTAACATAAAAGCAAAGTGTCTTCCCCCCCAAACACACCCCAAAACAACTTCATTAATTGTATAATTCTGCTTATACAAGATTAATTTGCTTATTAGGATCTTAAATAATTCTGCCTCAATGCATATGGAGTTTTACTGTCTGAGTTCACTAAAATCAGGTTCTTCCATGTTTACCTCTGACCTTTTTTTTTTTAAAGGTGCAGTTGTCTCATAAGGTGAAGTGGAATATGATGGGAGTGCTCCCTTTTCATTGTGCTGCAGTGTAGGGCTCGGTGAATGTTGTTCAGATGTTACTGGAGCATAAGCAACAGAATAAAAATAAAGGAAAGCACAGAAGGCTACTCCAAGCCACTTCTATGTTGAAGTTGCAAATGGCCACTTAATGTTCCAAATAAATGGCATGCCTAATTTTATTTTTTTTTTATATTTTGGTGCATGGTAAACTTCCTTCCCTGGGGACTTCTCCTTGAGGAGATGGGAAGGCTTGTGTTCTACAATACTGGGATGAATCTTAACTCCTGCTAGGATCACCCAAGCTGGATAGACTAAAGGGTAGGGACTAGATGAGAAGCAGCCCACTGGTGCTTTTAAGTAGGGGGTTAAGCAATAGGTCAAGAAGCTTATCTTCAACTCATTACCAGATGCAGCATACTTCCATGTTCCCATCACTTCCAGTCAGCTCCTTTTTGTGGTGGAGAGTTAGAGTAATGGAGATTGGAAGGGAGTAAATGGAATCATCTCCACTCTGGCCCTACTCTACCCACTTCTTTAAGAGAGGCAAGGTGTATTGGGTATGCAGCCCCACTGTTCTCCTCAATCTGGTAAATCCTATGTGGCCTTATGCCCCCTTCCTTCCTTGTGTAGCTGTGTAAAGTCACAATCCAGCTATTAAATAGGGCATAAATCCAATCCAAGCTATGTAATGATACAGGAAAGGAGAAATACTTGGATACAACTTCTGGCACCCTCGCTATTCTAAGCCACGATTTCATGTTGAGAGAGAAATGCTTTCAGTATGTTTAGCAGCTCAAAATATTACAGACTTTGATAGCCATTGTGTCTAAATGGCTATTATGACTTAAGGTCACACTTTTTCTTGTGCTTTCCTTTACACTTCTACCACAATACTAGGTTTTCCAAAGTTCCCATTTCTCTGGTTAAGATAACATCTATTATGTCCAGAGGTTAGTGCATCTTGAAGTCTGAGTAGTTTCTTTTGATCATTTCAATTAGAACTGTCAAAATAATACTTTGCACTTAAGGGACTGTTTTAACATCATGGCATTTACAACTATTGTACTTAATGTAAACCTCAGTTGCTTTCTGGAGTTTTAATGAAGTCTTTGACCAGAATATGCAACAACAATGTTTGGGCAAATATTCATTTTCCTAATCTTTATTTGCTGTTTCCTTAACTTTGAATTTTCTTGACAACTTGCTATGACCTGGTATAAGGGTATATTTATTTACTATTTATGATCACTTTAATCTACACTCTTTTGTTACCTTCACTTTCAGGGGAAGGGGCAAGTTAGATATAAAAAAAAACTTGTGTCTATGTAATGTTTTCATCCCAGTGTATTTCAAAGTGCTTTATAATTGTTGGGTTAAATGAAGCCTGCAATGAAATAGAATTACATTCAGAGTGGAGGACAACAGTAAGGGATAACGCTATATAACAGAGGTGACAGGAGAAATTATTTACAAGATAGTTTGTTTTTTTGATGTTCTTTATTGTAAAGCAAACAAGAATTATTTTAATAGGAGAGATCCTCACTTTATATAAATCAGTGCTTCTGATTTAAGAAGCTGGCCTCTTTTCTCCTTGAAATTCTTCCATAGAGTACTTTATATGTATGCTGTGGAAACATAAAAACACTGATTTGATCATGCCTGAATCTGACTTGAATCTGTGTAAGTAGGGATTCTACTATAATAATAGGTTTCAAGTCTGAAGTTTATTATAGGTAGAGTAGGTAGTGGTGCCTATTAAGGTAGTCCAACACTTTTTTCATTATACTACATTTTTTCATTTTCTTCTAACATTGCCAGATTTTAAGTTTGCAATACATTTTCCATGTCAGGTGTCTGTTCTGAGCTGAATTTTTTTGGAAACTTTCAGTAAAAATGGGTCAGCCTTTTCCAAAGACAATCTCTCCTATGCTTGCACTATTCTCATTGCTGGTTCCCAAGCAGAGTGGTGGTGGTGGAGGAGGAGGAATAGGCTTAACTTGAATACAGATGGTAAGGAATAGGAGAGGGGAGGGTGAAGACATGTAGGGCAGTTGAGAGGATTGGAAGGATAGGAGCATGAGCCAGGATCAACAAGGGGAGACAGGAGCAAAGGAAGATGGGGAGGATAGGAGCAGGGATGGGGTAAGGCAGGAGATGTGCAAGGGAAGATAAGAGCAGAAGGGAGGAAAAACACAGTGACAAGAGCAGGAGCTAGAAGTGGAGGGCACAGTTACATGGTGTAACTATGTGCCTCTGTGGGTCACAACTGAGTATCAAATTCAGGACAAACTGCTGAGAAATAACACCCAAAAACTGGAGGTTATTCTCCCATGAGATGTATCAAACCAGCAACAAAAGTAAACTTCTTTTCACCACAGTGGTTAACAAGAAGTCATAAAAGCAATTTCCTTAGTCTTCCAGTCTTTGTAATACCACCAAAAACACTAGACTTAGCCCTGGTCTACACTAAGTTGAGGTCAAATTTAGCAGCATTAAATCAATTTAACCCTGCATCCGTCCACACAACGAAGCCATTTTTGTCAACTTAAAGGGCTCTTAAAATTGATCTCTGTACTCCTCCCCAACGAGGGGATTAGCACTGAAATCAACATTGCCAGGTCAAATTTGGGGTGGTGTGGTCACAATTTGATGGTATCGACCTCCATGAGCTATCCCAAAGTGCTCCATTGTGACCACTCTGGACAGCACTTTCAATTCCAATGCACTAGCCAGGTACACAGGAAAAGCCCCGGGAACTCTTGAATTTCATTTCCTGTTTAGCCAGCCTGGCAAGCTCATCAGCACAGGTGACCATGCAGTCCCAGAATCGCAAACGAGCTCCAGCATAGACCGAACAGGAAGTACTGATCTAATCGATCTATGGGGAGATGAATCCGTGGTATCAGAGCTGCGTTCCAAAAGAAGAAATGCCAAAATATTTGCAAAAATCTCCATTTGCATGATGGACAGAGGCTACAACAGGGACCCACAGCTGTGCAACGTGAAAATTAAGGAGCTCAGGCAAGCCTACCAAAGAGGCAAACAGCCGCTCCAGGTCAGAGCCCCATACATGCTGCTTCTATGATGAGCTGCATGCAGTTCTAGTGGGGGCCCTACCACTATCCCACCCTGTCCATGGACACGTGCAAGGGGGGAGTCTTATGCAACAGGGATGAGGATTTTGGGGACAAGGAAGATGAGGAGGATAGCATATGGCAGGCAAGCAGAGAAACCATTCTCCCTGACCGCCAGGAACTGTTTATCACCCTGGAGCCAATACTCTCCCAAGGCAGGCTCCCGGACCATGAAGCCAGAGAAGGCGCCTGTGGCGAGTGTACCTTTGTAAATATAATACATGGTTTAAAAGCAAGCGTGTTTAATGATTGATTTTGCCCTGAAGATTTGGAATGTATTTGTGGCCAGTACTGCTACTGGAAAAGTCTTAACGTGTCTGGGGATGGAGCAACAATCCTCCAGGAACATCTCCATGAAGCTCTCCTGGAGGTACTCTAAAAGCCTTTGCAGAAGGCTTCTGGGGAGTGCAGCCTTATTCCATCCTCCATGGTAGGACACTTTACCATGCTAGGCCAGTAGCACGTAGTCTGGAATCATTGCATGGCAGCATATGGTCCTGGTGTCTGCTGGCATTCAAGCAACATCTGTTCTTTCTCTCTGCTCTCCTCAGGAGAGTGATGATCCCAGAGAATTGGGTGGGTGAGGGGGGTTAACCTGAAAACCACAACTCCTCTTTTTAAATGGCCAACCTAATGGGTGCTTGGTATGGGAAAGGAGGACGCTGCTGTTTGAAACCATTCCCACATGTTAAGAAGGTTGAAGCTGAAACCCTTTGCCTTACCATGGCTGCCTGCAAGCCAAAATGTGTTTTTTAAATACTACTCTTCCTTTTTTCCCTCCCATAGCTGCAAATGTTTCTACGCTCCCCCCTATCATCTCCATCCCAGAGGCTAGCACAGATAAGAAGGCAAAAAAAACCACAATTGCAATGAAATGCTCTCTGAGCTCATGCAGTCCTCATGCACTAAAAGAGCTCAGCAGAATGCTTGGAGGCAAACAATGTCGGAGTCCAGGAAAGAAGAAAATGAATGCAAGGACAGGAGGGACGAACAAGATGAGAGGTGGTGGCAGCACAATGAGGCAGGATGCAATGCTGAGGCTACTGGGGGATCAAACTGATATGCTCCAGTGTCTGGTGGAGCTGCAGGAAAGGCAGCAGGAGCACAGAGTGCCACTGCAGCCCCTGTGTAACTGTCCACCTTCCTCCCCAAGTTCCATAACCTCCTCACCCAGATGCCCAAGAATGCAGGGGGGTGGGCCTCTGGACCACTGCACCCCAGAGGACTGCCCAGGCAACAGAAGGCTGGCATTCAATAAGTTCTGAACTGTAGTGTGGCCTTGTCCTTCCCTCCTCCCCCACCCCTACCGGACTACCTTGGCAGTTAACCCTCTATTTGTGTGATGAATTAAAAAAGAATGCATGATTTTGAAACAACAATGACTTTATTGCCTCTGCAAGCAGTGATCAAAGGGGGAGGGCAGTTAGCTCACAGGGAAGTAGAGTGAACGAAGGGGGTGGGTTTTCATCAAGGAGAAACAAACAGAACGGTCACACTGTAGCCTGGCCAGTCATGAAACTGGTTTTCAAGCTTCTCTGATGTGCAGTGCACCCTGCTGTGCTCTTCTAATCACCATGGTGTCTGGCTGCATGTAATCGGTGTCCAGGCAATTTGCCTCAACCTCCCACCCTGCCATAAATGTCTTCCCCCTTACTCTCTGATATTGTGGAGCACACAGCAAGCAGCAATAACAGTGGGGATAGTGGTTTTGCTGAGATCTAACCGAGACAGTAAACTGTGCCAGTACGCTTTTAAACATCCAAATGCACATTCTACCACCATTCTGCACTTGCTCAGCCTATAGTTGAACAGCTCCTTACTACTGTCCAGGGTACCTGTGTGTGGCTTCATGAGCCATGGCATTAAGGGGTAGGCTCAGTTCCCAAGGAATACTATAGACATTTCAAAATCCCCAACAGTTATTTTCTGGTCTGGGAAGTAAGTTCCTTCCTGCAGCTGTTCAAATAGACCAGAGTTCCTGAAGATGTGAGTGTCATGCACCTTTCCCAGCCATCCCACAATGATGTCAGTGAAACATCCCTTGTGATCCACCAGTGTTTGCAAAACCATCGAAAAGTACTCCTTTCGGTTTATGTACTGGCTGCCAACATGGTCCAGTCCCAAGATGGTGATATGTGTTTCATCTATCGCTCCACCACAGTTACGGAATCCCATTGCAGCAAAGCCATCCACTGTGACCTGCACGTTTCCCAGAGTCACTCCCCTTGATAGCAGCAGCTCAGTGATTGTGTTAGCTACATCGATCACAGCAGCCCCCACAGTATACTTGCCCGCTCCAAATTGATTCCCAACTGACCGGTAGCTGTCTGGTGTTGCAAGCTTCCAGAGGGCTATTGCCACTTGCTTCTCAGCTATGAGGGCTGCTCTCATCTTGGTATTCTTGTGCGTCAGGGCAGGGGAAAGCAAGTCACAAAGTTCCATAAAAGTGCCCTTATGCATTGGAAAGTTTTGCAGCCACTGGGAATCATCTGAGACCAGTAACACTATGCGGTCCCACCAGTCTGTGCTTGTTTCCCAGGCCCAAAATGAGCCCACAGCATGAGCCTGCCTCGTTGCCACCAGGATGTCCAAATTGCCAGGGCCCGTGTTTTGAGAGAAGTTTGTGTCCTTGTTCTCATCACCCTTGTCACCGCGCTGCCGTCGCCTCCTCGCCTGCTTTTACAGGTTCTGGTTCTGCACATACTGCAGGATAATGCACGGGGTGTATACAATGCTTGCAACAGTTGCGGTGAGCTGAGCGGGCTCTATGCTTGCTGTGGTATGGTGTCTGCAGGAGAGCAGAGTTGCAGCGGAAGTGGTGGCTGATGACAGATGCCACGAGAATACATATTTATAGAGAATGACAAGAGAACCTGCGAGGTGGATTCAGGAGAGCAGAGTTGGAGCAGAAGCGGTGGAGGATGACGGTTAGCACCACACACATTTCCCGAGGAAGAACACATGAACCCGGGAGCCCATGACAGACAACATGGAGAAATTCGGTATTGAAACAATAGCAGCAGAGCAGAGTTGCAGCAGAAGCAGTGGATGATGACAAAAAAGGACAAGTGCAGAATCCTGCACTTATGACAGAAGAATCCCATGCACTGCTACAGACTAAGGATCGAATGGCCAGGCAGCAGTTCTGCAGAAAAAGACCTAGGGGTTACAGTGGACGAGAAGCTGGATATGAGTCAACAGTGTGCCCTTGTTGCCAAGAAGGCCAATGGCATTTTGGGATGTATAAGTAGGGGCATTGCCAGCAGATCGAGGGATGTGATCGTTCCCCTCTTTTTGACATTGGTGAGGCCTCATCTGCAGTTCTGTGTCCAGTTTTGGGCACCAACTACAAGAAGGATGTGGAAAAATTGGAGAACGTCCCACGGAGGGGAACAAAAATGAGTAGGGGACTGGAACACATGACTTATGAGGAGAGGCTGAAGGAACTGGGATTGTTTAGTCTGTGGAAGAGAAGAATGAGGGGGAATTTGATAGCTGCTTTCAACTACCTGAAAGGGGGTTCCAAAGAGGATGGATCTAGACTGTTCTCAGTGGTAGCAGATGACAGAATGAGGAGTAATGGTCTCAAGTTGCAGTGGGGGAGGTTTAGGTTGGATATTAGGAAAAACTTGTTCACTAGGAGGGTGGTGAAACACTGGAATGCATTATCTAGGGAGGTGTTGAAATCTCCTTCCTTTGAAGTTTTTAAGGTCAGGCTTGACAAAGCCCTGGCTGGGATGATTTAGTTGGGGATTGTTCCTGCTTTGAGCAGGGGGTTGGACTAGATGACCTCCTGAGGTCCCTTCCAACCCTGATATTCTATGATTGGTCAATTGTCTATATATATGGATGAATAGAGAGAGTGTCTCCAGAAATCATACTTCCTCTGTTTGTAATAAGAGCTGGGAGATGTCTTAGCATATAATACTCTTTTGGTGGTTTTCATTAATCATTTCTGAACATAATTGGTTAAGGTCAGAGAACAGATTTTGGTGGAAAATGGTGTGTGTGTGTGTGTGTGTGTGTGTGTGTGTGTGTGTGCTGTTTCCAAACCTTTGGAGTTATCTGGCAAGGAGTTATCTGCTAGCTGGGTTGCCCCACTGTGATTCTGCCTGACCAACAGAGCTTCAGTGTTTATGATTTCATTTCCATAATAAATATTGTTTAAATACTTACTAATGATTCCAGAATTGGATATCTCGAACCAGGCAGGTAGTAGGAGGAACCTGCAAAGGAGTACTATTGCTTGGGAAGTGAAAGGCAGAGTAGACACCAACAGTGTCTCTGCCCGGATGTAGCCAGACACATTTTCCAAAATTGGGGTACTCACGCCTATTTGCAAACAAGGCCAACATAAAATATCATCAGTTTTGCTCCCTACAAGGCAGCCATCCCAGCTCAATCACAGATACTTTCTTGCTACCCTGATCAAGCATGTTTTACTACGCTTTCTCCCGAGTCCCATTCCTGCACTGAATGCTGCTAAGATCAAGCAGAACCAAGGCTGAGTTATATTAATAGTCCCAGAATGGCCTTGCCAATATTGGTTCTCCACTCTTCTGGGCCTGGTGGTGGCAACTCCAATTTCACTTTTACACCTGGATTTGATCTCCCACGATCATGGGCAGCTGCTCCACCCTGTGAACCCTTCTCTTAACAGCCTGGAAGTTCCATAGCTAAATCCCAGGCAGGAGTCTTGCTTGGAGCATGTCTTGCTCAGCATGTCTTGCTGAATAGTGCAAAGCTTTTCACTGGAGCTGACTACCTGTCAAAATGGAGATGTTTCTCTATCTGGGCTCTTCAAACCAGAGTCTCACCAATGCAGTCCTCTATGCAACACAGTTTAGTATATCTATTGCACCTAAAACAGCATGGGTTTCTTCTATCAATTTCTTCTATCACAGTCCCCCTGGCAGTAATATCAGCTTTCCATCTTCATGTAGATAGCAGTCTGTATTCTCGAATGACATGACAATCAGGTTTATGAAGGACCTGGAAAGGTTAAACCCTTAAATAGAGAACCTATTTCCCTATGGGACTTGAACCTACTTTTGCCGAAGCTTATGGGACCCTCATTTGAGCCTATAGCAACGTGCTCCTTAGTACACCTTTCTCCAAAGCTGTCTTTCCTGCAGGGCTGGCCAACAACATTTTGGCATCTGAGGCAGGGAGCTCAAATGACGCCCCCATGTCCCCTTGCTTGGGCCAAAACTTTGAAAGGTCTCAATTCTGCCTTCTTCCTTTTCTACTCCTCTCATGGTATTGCTCTGCTACCTACCCAATAAAGGAGAACTAAAAACTTAAATGCCTTGTTCAAAAATTTTAAGTAACACTTACATTTGCTGTTCAGGCGTTTGAAAGTTAACTTTTCTTGTGTGCATAATAAACACTGACATTTTTATCTGTTTGAATAATCAAAGTGGTGATTTCCATGCCTTCGTGGTTGCAAAGATTTGAACTGCTTCCTGAAGGTCCACAGCCTGGGCCAGCTCATACTCTATTGAGATGGTTGCAAGGCCGACCAGCCTCTCCTGTGTCATTGTGGAGTGCAGATGTGTTTTATTAACTTCAGCTTGGAGAAGCTGGGTTCTCCACTGGCAACTGTTACAGGAAGTGTTAGAAGTATGCGCAAAGCAATAAAAGCATTTGGAAAGAGGGTGGTCATATTATTTGTGCACATATATTCCAAAACAGACTTTGGAGTTGATCCTGCTGAAATATATCTTGAAAGGGCTTTCAGTTCATCACCTAAATCACTCGCATCAATATCACGCATGTCATCATGTTTCAACACTGTCTCTAGTGCCCTGCATTGCTGGTCTAGGTCTTCAGGTATAGTGAGGAGTTTTGGAATATCATACAACATCCCAAATATACTGCTGTGTTCCTTGAGCTGCATGAAACGTTCTTCAACTGACTATTGCACAATCTAGCACCTGGTTAAAGAATTCAACTTTGAATTGTTGTTTGGGGTCTCTTATGGGTTTATCCCATGCCTCGTAATCAAAATGTCATCTTCTTCAGTGACTCTTGTATTCTTGAATGGGTGGGAAAATAGCTTCAATGTGAAGTTCCTCTGCCAACTTCTGTGCACTCTTCATAACGTTTTGAAACCCCTCATCTGACCGGTAAGACTGTAGGTATGACTTTGCTTTGTCCAGTTGTTCCATTGCTTCAGATACATCAAGGTCAACACCTTGAAGTCTCTTGCTTACAACATTTATTTCAAAAAGTATGTCATGCCACAACACTAAGCCACACAGAAATGTGAAGTTATGTATGTTTCTGGTGATTTCATTTCCCTCTGCCACCGTTCTCCAGTAAACAGTTCCTGTCATAGCATTATCCTCCTTAATAGCAACTATGGCATCATCTATCTTCCCAATTTGGTGTTTAATAGGCTTTATCGCTTCCATTCGACTTTCCCATCATGTGGCACTCAGTGGTTTCAGTGTCAGAGAGGATGTTCCCAGATGTTGCTTCAAAATTTGCCATCGATGAGTTGATGCAGAGAAAAATTATATAGATGCTTTGAATTACATTAAAAAATTCAGCAGCCTCACTAGAAGCTGATGCTGCATCACTGACCACCAAATTCAATGAATGAGAAATGCACGGGACAAAAAAATCTCAGGGGCTTAACTCTCGGATCCGTGTTTGCATTCCTCTGTTCTTTCCTCATATTGGCACCATTATCGTAGCCCTGACCTCTCATGTCCGCTATCGTAATTCTCATATCTTCCAGCTTTTTAAGAAGCACATTTGTCATACCAGCTCCTGTAGTATCATCAATGTCAATAAATTCTAGAAAATGCTCTCTAACCGTCACCATTGCAGGGACATTTTCACTAGGTTCTCTTGTTTTTACAAAATGCACCATGAAAGTCATTTGTTCCATATGGCTGATGTCAGGTGTGCAGTCCAGAATAACAGAGTAATATCTTGCTGACTTCAGATCTGTCGCAATCTTCTGTTTGACTTTTTTTTGCCAGTAACTGTTGGATCTCATTTTGAATTGTTTTTCCAAGATAATGGTGTGTGCACATTTCTTGGGTGGTGACTCTTCTTAGATGCTCCTGGAGTACAGCATCAAACTCAGCCATCAGCTCCACAATTTTAAGGAAGTTTCCATTGTTTGGCAGATACAGCTGATCTGAAGTGCCACGCAGTGCTAGGTTTTGTGTAGCAAGCATTCTCACAATGGCAATGAGTCTTTTCAGAACATTTTTGCAAGTAAAGAGACTCTGATGCAATCTTCTTTTAATGCTGATCATCTATGGTTGCATTTAACCTTAGTCTCATCTCAAGCTCTTTCCACCTATGGAATGCTCTCAGGTGAATTGCTGCCTTCTCATGGCATGCCAGATTTCTGGCCAGATTTTTCCAGTCCTTTGTTCCTATAGAACCCAATGTGGCTGGAACATTAGACTGGCAGAATTTGCAACAAAAACAGTATGCAGCATTCTGGGTTTTTGAGTACATAAGCCATGGCCTCTCCGCTTTGTCACCATTGGGGATTTCACGCCAGCAATGTGTTGGATGGAAACTTCTATTTTCATTATCTTTGGGGAACATGAAGTTTTTCACTTGCTGTGGCCCATGCAGCACAAGGAAGTCGCTCAGGCTAATGCTCAAGTGGGTCCTCAGTCCTGGATCATCTAGACTTAAGGAACTAAACTCAGCAGCAGCTGTTTCTTGTGCCTCCACCACACTCTTTTCCGATCTACACTTTTCTTCAGGAAAGTGCATGGTTACATCCATTTGAGATGGAGATATGGATGCTGCAGTAGCTGCCAGGTCACCTGCACTCTGACTAACTGGAAGATCAGGCATCTCCTCACCACTCACTGGGGCTGGAAGGGTCACCATGAACATTTGTGTCTATGTATCTCAGGAGAGCTCCTTCCTGCTTAGATAGAAAAGCTTCCTTTGCTTGCTTTCTTTTTCTGAACGCTGCCCCAGAGGGGTGTTTTCTTCTTTCACTCATGACTGTTGTTCTGTGCCAGCTATAGTGGCTCTCAACGCTCAGTTGAAGGGGACAAATAAGCAGACTGGTAGCAGTGATGTGAGGGAAGATATCAGCATCTTAAGGGCCTAACTAGCTCCTATTACTTCAGTTGACTGCCTGTTCTCCTCACATGGGTTCAAATGGGAAGCAGCAGGAAACAGGAAGCCCCCTGAGAAGCTGGTGTTAATCAGTTCAGGCTCCTGGGGGTGCTACAGAGGTACATAAGAGGCTCCTCCTTCTCTCTCTCCCTGCACCTCCTGCTGCTTTCTGTTATTCAATCTCACCTTTTCTCCTGCCTGCCTGTTATGTCCCTTGTGCCCTCCTTCCTCCAGCACAGCACTCCACCATCTCTGTGCATCTAGAGCAGAGAGAATACATATGCACCAGCAGCAGACACAATTTTCTACACTGGGTCCTAGTGGTGCCTCCCCAGAGTCCGGCTTCTGAGGTGGCTGACTCAGTTCGCCTCATGGTAAGGCCAGCCCTGCTTTCCTGGTGGCTATCATTTCAGCCAGGAGGGTGGCTGACTTGCATATTCTGACATCCAAACCACCTTTATAGTTGTAGTTTTTTAATGCCCTCATCTAAGATTTCTCTCAAGTGGTATCAAATTTCATATTAGCCGGTCAATTTATTCACCTGCATTTTACACAAACCTACACACCAATATAGAAGAGCAACCACTTCATACCTTAGATGTTAGAAAGGCATTGGCTTTCTATACAGGTGGGACTAATTTTTTTTTTTTTGGTCAATTTAACTGTTCATGGGTATGGCAGATGGAATAATAGGTCTGTTTCTTCACAAATAATTTTGTCTTGGATAACTTCCTGTATTCATGTTTGTTATGATCTAGCAGGCATTTCCTGGCCGGGCAAACTGACGGCATGTTCCACAAGATCACAAACAGCCTCAGCAGCGTTCCTTGCACAAGTCCCTATCTAAGACGTATGTAGAGCAGCAACCTGGACTTCAGTTCACACCTTCCCATCTCATTATTCCATCATTCAATACTCTGGAGATATTGTAAATCTGAATGAGTTGTACTCTAATCTGTGTGTATATGAACTCTGATTCCTCTTCCTACATTACTGCATGTGAGGCACCATGAGTGGAGTGCTCTTGTGCAATCACTCAGAAAAGAAAAAATGGTTCCTAACTTTTTTGTAACTATTCTTTGAGATGTCTTACACATTTCAATTCCATGACCTCCCCTCCATCCATCTGCATTGGAGTCATCTGCCAAGAAGGAACTAAGGGGGGCAGGGTCAGCTGGACCCTTTATACTGGTGCACAGTGATGTGAGGAAGTACAGAGGGCACTCAAACCACCCCGATGGGTATCACTGAAGGAAAAATTTCTGACGACTGTGCACGTGGTGTGTGCACAGCAAGAGTGGATGGACATGTGCAACGCATCTTGAAGAACAACAGTTACAAAAAAAGTTAGTAACCATTTTTTATATGGCCACACTTTTTCTGCAGGACCCCACCTCATTTTTTTTCCTTCACTCTTGTCTGCAGGACCCTTGCCTCATCTGCTGCATAAAATTGAAAGGGGGTGCTGAATAAGGCAAGGGCTAGGGTAGTTTTTTTGGGATGTAACATTTATGTAGTTTAGTCTTACTTCTGCTGACCAGGATGATGCTGGTCACCTGCAAATGTGACTGTTGCACAATTAATATGACAAACCACCTTATACTTTCAACTGGGTGTTTGCAAAGCTGGGCATACAGAAAACAGATTCTTTTTCCCCCCCATGTGTATAAGGGCAAGTGACCTACCAATCATTGAGGAGATCCGCATCTGACACAATGACCAAAAGCCAGACAGTCAAGTTAAGGTCCCTGGAATTAGTTTTGGCTCTGATAAATGCCATCAGAATTTGAGCAATGTGTGACAAATTAAGTCTGATTTATTAATTATCTGTGTTAGACTGAAAATATTTCATGTAGAATTGTCTCCACACATGTCCTTCAGGAATTATTTTTTCACAGTTGCTTATTTGTCTTTGCTTATAGGCTGGCTTCAGAAGCATTTACCTTTAAACCTGTGGGGGGGGGCACGATGAGTTCATATTTGGCTTTCTCTTGAATAAGATCAAAGCCTATGTACCTTTTAAAATTTCTCTGGTATATTTCTCAGCATTTTGTGCATTAGCTCTTTAGAGGTGAGATCACCTCATGTACAGGAAGAGCCAATTCAAACATACATTTCACACGTTAATGGGAGTTACTTTCATAAATTCCCAGTGGGCTGATGAGAGATGAAACCTGTCTATTGCACATCCTGTACAAAGCATTCTTCGAAACATTCATTCAATTCCTTAGGTAATTGCTTCCATTTGTTACCAACCATCTGCGTGTACCAATATTTATCCCACAGGAATTCTAACTTCCTGGCACAATGATGAAAGTTAATTTAGTCAATGAACATAATGGATGTGCCCTATTAATATATTGCATTATTTTCCAATAGCATGGAATCTGTCTATGCATACAGTATTTTCAAACAAAACATTAGTCATAGGAAAATATCGTCTAGTGCAGAGGTTCCCATACTGTGGCCCATGGACTACTGTTGGTCTTCCAAACACTTGCTGGTGATCCTTGGCAAGCTGGCTGAGCACATGGTTCTTGCTCCTTCACCACATTTTCAGTCACAACATTTCATTAAAAGACAGATAAAATATATTAAATACATGGCTAATATTCCTGTTTCCTACAAGAAACTGCTGTGGCTGCATTATCCGGTCAGTGCAGGAGCAGGAAGTAGGGGCAGGGGCAAAAAGTGGCTTCATGCTCTCATTATGGTCTCCTGGGAATTCTGTGAGGGACTGGGCAGTTGCTCTAAATAATGCCCAACTATCTATGGCCCTAGGTGCTGTTCTGGCAGCCAGAGATCTGTCAGAGAGACTCCCTGCCAATACTCACTGATCTGGATGCTGAGAGGAGAACATGGCACATGAGCAGCTATGTCAGACCTCTGCCACCTAGAAATTCTAATATACAAGGGGAATCCTTGGATAGCTGATTAGGCTATCTTTCTGGCTGTGTTGCATTGGTGGAGCAGCTGCTGTAATGGATCCCAGGATAAGGCCCATGATATTTACATCCATATTTACATTAAAGTGTTAGCTTTACTGCATTTAGATATGTGAAATATTTCCTATCAGGAGAGGTAATCTTCTGAGTCTGATTGACTTTATCAGGAATAGTTTATTTGGAACTAATAGAATGAATGCATTATAAAAGAGGTCTGTATGAACTGCCTCCAACCTTAGCATGCATGTGGCCTCTCATTTACACTGGTTTTACTCCAGTGTAACTCCTTGAAGTTTCTCTTGATTTACATCAGTAGAAGTGAAAGGAGAATTTTAAGTGCACCCACATTGGCTTATAAATTTTGTGTCTTGCCTTTCTGTTGAAAATGAGGTCCCGTCTTTTAAAGACATCTGACATATACATTTTTGTACTGGTAATTTATTTAGTCAGAATTCTCTCACACCTGGCCCAGGCAATTGTACAGAGAGCCTAAGGCCAACTGAATCCTGATAGCTACTAGACATCAGTAAATAACAGAGGCCAGAGTTTTAGGGTGAGTTACTGTAACTGATATAAAGAAAAGGAGTACTTGTGGCACCTTAGAGACTAACAAATTTATTAGAGCATAAGCTTTCGTGAGCTACAGCTCACTTCATCGGAAGTGAGCTGTAGCTCACGAAAGCTTATGCTCTAATAAATTTGTTAGTCTCTAAGGTGCCACAAGTACTCCTTTTCTTTTTGCAAATACAGACTAACACGGCTGCTACTCTGAAACCTGTAACTGATATATTTATTTACAGTGCTCACTATAAGGTGAAATGTACATAATTCAGTAAGATTTGGGAAGTACTGTAGACTGCAGAAAGGAGGTTATTGCTCCTAGTAACATGAGCTATATGGCTGGAGTCCGGATGAAGTCTCACATCAGTGTCAACATACAAGGATTTAGTGAACACTATAAATGAACACTTATATGGCAGATCATACCAATGTCAATGCTTCAGGATCCAGCCAAGCTGGGATGCACCTGGCTTCCCAGACAGATGTCTCGACAGGAAAGGATGGACCGGAGGACCCTCCCCCCAACCCAGAGTGGAGAACACGACGTTGAGGGTAGAAAGTGACCCGGGGAACTTTAGAGATAAGCAGCGTTAAAGTTGCACTGACACTCAGCGTGTTGTGGGCGGATCCCCACCGAGCTAACCGCGAGGGGGAACCCTGCCAATAAGCAAGTCCTGGTCAGGACCTGGGGGAGAGGGTTGGCCCAGGTCCCCCTACCACTGACATTAGGATACACTTCACCGCCTGAGAGGGCGAGTTATATGGACTCTGGCCACTGGGCCACGCTGCCTGGATATGTGGGGCGAGCGTGGGGAAACCGGCCATTGGGCCACATTAGAATGCCCTTAAATGGATGGGCATGGGAAGTTAAGAATGGCAAGGCCCCAACACCCCATCCACCCCTGCCAGAAAGGGGCGCTGTGGCCGGACCTGTCACAATGCCTCACAACCATATAGAGGTGTGGTTAGCACAACTGCCTGATAGACCTTTAGCTTAGTGCTTATTTTGACACCCTTATATTTGGATTTCATAGAATATCAGGGTTGGAAGGGACGTCAGGAGATCATCTAGTCCAATCCCCTGCTCAAAGCAAGATGAATCCCCTATTTTTGGCCTAGGTTCCTAAATGGCCCCCTCAAGGATTGAACTCACAACACTGGGTTTAGGAAGCTAATGCTCAAACCACTGAGCTGTTCCTTCCCCCATACTACCTATCTTTCCATAGGTAGTGTGGCAACATTCCAAATGCAGAGCTGCTCTTGGCTATGAGATGGTTAATTTCACGATCAGTTGATGCACTCTGCAAAAGCATGCTTCCTAGGTAACAAAACTTCTCCATGGACTCGAGGAACACTGTCGATCTTAATAGTTAGGTGGACATGCGCATACCTAGCACAGCATGGTACAGTATTTCAGTTTTCTTTAGGTGAATTGTGAATCCAAAATAATTGATTGCACAGGAGAAGTGCTCAGTTATAAATTGAATGTCATTGATCAAATGAGCAACTAGTACACAGTCATCAGCAAATAAAAGTGCCTTAAGTAAATCTGCCACTTCTGTGTGATCACAGAAGCATTGCAGATTAAGCAACTTCCCATTGGTGCAGAACTGAAAATGCTTCTCGGTCAGTGTTGTGAAATGCATCCATAAGCAGAGCCGAAAGAGTGTGGGAGCCAGCACACAGCCCTATTTGGTGCCTTTAGTGACCGGAAAGGGGTCTGATATCTTGCATTTTCTCACTACTCTGGCCATCATACAATTGTGGCAGGACCGAATGACAGAAATAAATTTTGCAGGGCATCCAAAGATCAACACAAGCGTACAGAGTCCCTCATGCTTTAAAGACTCAGAAACCTTGGCTAAATCAACAAACCATATAAAGGCGGTGGTTTTGTTCTCAACATTTTCTCTGAAGCTGTTGGGCTGTGAAGACCAGGTGTACAGTGCCCCGTCCAGACCAAAATCTACCTTGAGACTTAGGGAAGATGGTTTCCACAAAATAGATATTAAGTCCATTCAATATAACCCATGCAAGGATTTTTCCAGGAACAGAGAATAGGGACACAGCACAGTGATTATCACAGTTTGACCTAATACCCTTACATTTATAAAGTGAACAATGCTGGTATCCTTGAAATCCCGTGGCACCAACTCTTGCTCCTAGATAATGCAGAAGAGCCTTGTAAGATGTCTTGCAATATGGTGGACATCCTGCTTGTAAATCTCTGCTGGAATGCTGTCTAGTCCAAGTGCTTTCCCTTACGACATCTGCTTGACTGCTGTTGTGATCTTGTATAAGGAAGGGACTAAGAAAAAAGCTCTTTTAGGGGGTGTTGGGAAACAGCATTGATTGCTTCCTCAGAGATGTTCAAAGGGTGATTGAGAAGCAAACTGAAATGTTCTATCAAGTAAGTATTTCTTTTTTGTCAGTTAAGAGTTGATTGCCATCCCGTATGAATAGAGGGATTATCCTGTTGCACCTCGGTCCATACACAGCACAGAAATCAGCAAAAAAGCTTTTAAGGTCTTTGTGGTCTGCTGCCAGTTGTAACTCCACCACTTTCTTTTCCCACCACTGGTTTTTCATTTGCCGAAGTCCGGTCTGAACCATCTGTTTTGCTAGATGATGTGCAGCCCTCCTAGCTGCCAAATCCTTATCCTTTAAGTAGGCTAGATGGATAGCATGTGGTGAGTTCAAGAGCTGATATCAGCTTTTTTCTCTACTTTCTGTCTGTCAGGGCCATCCTTACCCATACGCAAAGCACATAGCTGCATAGGGCACCAGGAAATTTGTGCCCTGCGCAGCTGCGTGCTGCTCCAGCCCTGCTCCGGCTCTTCCCCAGGGCCCCTGCCCGAGCCCCACCTCTTTCCACTCCCACTCCCCTGAGCTCTGCAACAGGGCTGGGCCTGCACTCACCGGCAGCGGGAAGTACAGACCCGGCCCCAGCCGTGCTGGGGGGTAGTTTCCCCCTGCCCCCTAAGCCTGCCCCCCTGCTCCCCCCCCGGAGAGGCCTACCCCTCCCCTCCCGCACCCCCGCAGGGGGGCTGCGTAGGGCCCCAGAATAGCTAGGTATGGCCCTGCTGTCTGTTATCTGTGTTTGGAGTGGGTGTTTAAGGAGAGAAGGTTTTCTACTGATGGTAGGCACAGTGTGGTCTCTCCCTGCCCTGTGCTCAGTCCAACAGGTGCGCTAGTGTGATATGTTCTAAACTTCACTCACTTTTATTTGTATTTTGAAATATTGGTTAAAACTTCCTCCCCCCCCCAAGTGGCTTTCAGGGTTCCCTAGCATTGGGCTGTCAGTGTAATACTAACACCTGTGCTACCTCAGGCTTAACCCCTCTGCCCCTTTACATGCAGTATATTGAATTTCCACAAACTGCAGGGTTCAGCTATTTTTGTCTCTTGAAAAATAAGAGGTCTTTTTCACTATACTTCTGTGCAATTATTTGACATTCAAATGAAGCTTAATAAACCAAACACAGACTGCAAAGTAACATTTAAATGCCGTGAATCTGAGTTCCCCTTTGCACTTTGGGTGGCTCCTGGGTTTTTATGCTTTTTTGTATGAACCATTTTGTAGTAAAGGGAATAGGAAAAAATCTTAAATTGCAATGAGAATAGCAAAGAATGCAGGCAGTGCCATTCTATAGGTCTCAGTTTAGCTTTCTTAGTGCTGTTTATATTGATACCATACCTACGTTTGTGGCAGGATTTTAGCATTTTTTACCCATTACCACATTCTTTCTTCAAGACAAATTTCATTTAGGTCCAATCCACATGTTTAATTGAATTGCTGGATTGGAGCCAGAATATTCAGCTGTTTGAAGGATCAATCCCCAAGATGTCTCCACTGTAACCAAATTAGGGTTGCAGTTATAATATTGAAGTATTGTTGTTTGATGAAGAGAATTGCTCTTAGAGAACTATTGTTTTAGTTTCTCGTTTCTACAAGGCGGCGCCTCTGGCCTTTGGTTTTCCTGCTCCTATCCTCTCTGTCCTTGTGGCTGTCATGCCCTTGAGTCCAATATGCAGCTTCCCATCCTTTAAATATAAAGTAAAAATGGTGCAATGTATTAAAAGCTGTAATCTCCTCAACAAAGCATTTCTTGTTTGGTGATGTCATGCTGTTTATATAGAGAAATAAAATGGCATCTTCCTCATTATTCTCCTTCTCTCACTTATTTTATATCCATTGTTTCATGTTCTCTATGTATATAAATCTCTGCACTGTATTTTCCACTGAATGCATCCGATGAAGTGAGCTGTAGCTCACGAAAGCTTATGCTCAAATAAATATGTTAGTCTCTAAGGTGCCACAAGTCCTCCTTTTCTTTTTGCGAATACAGACTAACATGGCTGCTACTCTGAAACCTGTTATTTTATACTTGTTACTATTCATTTTTATTCCAAAAAATAAATAGCAGAAAAGGTGGAAAATTGCTCAGTATTGTGAATATGATTCATACATCTATTTATATTAGGCAACATGGTTTCTCTCTCTCTCTAAAGTTTCATAACCCGCTTTTCCTATTCTGGCCTCTCTCAATCTCTCAGAGCTATAATCAGTAATTCACCAACAGCTGTGCTGTCTTTTAACTTTCACTTATTATTTAAAACCTTAGTCCTTGACATATTTTTTTATCTTAATTTATGCTGGCATTTTCTCACTAAAATTTACTATTTAGAACGACCATAGTGAAGCATTACTGAAAACCACAGACCCACTAATCATGACAGGAAAAAAACGAGTTATGAAACATGTGTTTGAGAGAGACACAACCTACAAGCTTTAGAGTACAGCATGGACCTATGTCCATATTCTCTAATATCCTGGTGAACTCATATATCATGCTTTCTCTCTTGGAATGATGTTTTAAATACCAAACAGATTTAAAGTATTTTGTGGTCTTCTCTGGACACAGATTTCCTGGTGATTTGGCCTCAAGTCTGTAAGGGGAAAAAACAGGGGCCAGAGGATGGTGTAAATTGGCATAGAGCCATCCACTTTAATTGAGATATGCATTTACAGAAGCTGAGGGGCTGTACCATACTTAATCGCACAACCACCAGGGATACCTTCCTGCCAGCTTTCAGTTAGGGAAATGAGGTATTAGTTGTGAATGTTTAGATCCACCACTAGGGGGCTTAGATAGAGTTGCCAGGAACGCCTGGTCAAAAAGGGACCCTGGTGGCTCTGGTCAGCACTGCTGACCAGGCTGTTAAAAGTCCAGTCGGCGGTGCAGTGGGGCTAAGGCAGGATCCCTGCCCTGGCTCTACGCAGCTCCAGGAAGCGGCCAGCATGTCCCTGCAGCCCCTAGGCACTGGGATGGCCACGGAGGCTCTGTGCATTGTCCCTGTCCCAAACGCTGGCTCTGCAGCTCCCATTGGCCAGGAACCATGGCCAATTGGAGCTGCGGGGCAGAGTCTGCATGGGCGGGCAGCGCACAGAGCCATCTGGTCACGCCTCCACCTAGGGGCTGCAGGGACATGCTGGCCAATTCCAGGAACTGCCTAAGATAAGCACTGCCTGGAGCCTGCACCCCTGCCACAGTGCTGAGCCCCCTTGTGCACCCTAACTCTCTCCCAGAGGTTGCACCCCCTCCTGCATTTCAAACCCATTGGCTCCACCCTACAGCCCGGAGACCCCTCCTATACCCCAAACTCCTCATCCCCAACCCCATCCCACAGCCCGTACCCCCAGCCAGAGCCTTTACCCCTTCCTGCACTTCAACCCTCTGCCTCAGACTTGAGCTCTCTTCCACACTGAAACTCCTTCCCAGAGCCTGCACCCCTACCAATACTCCAAAACCTTCAGCCCGGAGCCCCCTCCTGCATCCCACACTCCTCATCCCCAGCCCCAGCCCAGTGAAAATGAGCGAGTGAGCGAGGGTGGTGGAGAGAGAGAGGGATGGAGTGAGTGGGGGCGGGCCTTGGAGAAGGGGCAGGACAGGGGAAGGGCCTTGTGGGAGGGGCAAGGGTGAGACAAGGGTGTTCGGTTTTCTATAACCAGAAAGTTGTCAACCCTAGCCTTAGAGCAAGGAGGCAGTCTGGGTAAACAAGAAATAAAGGCAGTCTTGCACCCCCCCTTCCCCTCCCCCTCCATTCACTGTGTGCTAGGTTTCTGTAATCTCTAAAGGGAGGGCAGCAATGTTTCCCCGCAACTTTGAAACTGTGGCTAAGGGGAAGGGAGGGAGGCCATGAGAGAGAGGCCATGAGAGAGCAGTCCCAGCCCCATAAGTGTGTGAAGCAGCAGTAGGCTTTGTACTTCCTCCTCTTCACTTTGTGGGAGCTGCCTAATAGCTTATGAGCTAATGTGTGGAGAAGCAGAGATAGTTGAGAGAATTGGATGAAAGAGCCCAGCTCTCCTCCTCCTGGCTCCTCTCAAAGGAAGGGGAAGGAAAAAGGTGTCCCCTCCCTGCCTCCACATCCTCCCCAAGGCCTAAAGTACATGGGAGGAGGCAGAGGAGCCCTCTGGAGATACGAAAGTACCTTTTGAGAGGGCCCTTATTTTGGAGAATGCCCCCAAAGGGGACAGGGATGCAGACCACAGATGGGGGTGACAGAGCACTGAGGGCCATGGAGATACAAAACATGGGGGATAATGCAGAACATGGCGGGAAGTAGGACATAGCATTGGGGGAGTGCCACAGAGGGCCCAGAATGTGCTGGGTAGACATGGAGCCCTGGGAAAGACAGAGCCCTATTCAAACACATGAATGTATGCTTCTGTGCATGCGGATGCACCTGTCTGGCATAAATGTAGATCATGCTGCTACTAAGGAGCTTTGGGAAGGGGAACTGAGCTCCAGTGTGCAGCCAGTTCTTCATCCCTTGCCATGTTTAGGGCAAAATATAAATCCACGGCTGTTATTTCTGCCCCCAACACTTTTCTGTGGTTACCTCTATGGGCCTATACTCTTTTCCCCTCAGGTCCTTATACAGATGCTTGGACCATGTAATATTTTGTCTGAAGAGAACTCTCAGTCAATCACACAATTAATTTTGATAATGGACTATAGTATTTTCCAAAGTATTAACCAATGTGGAATATTTCCAAAAGACAGTTCTCCTGAATTATATGCTAAACCTTTGAAGAAATATGGTTTTTAATAGTATTAGTTGGTAGTAAGTAAGGCTTGTAAATAAAATTGAAATATGAATTGCTGATTGCAGTACTGAAAGATTAGAAGCTGTGGGTTATCATTAGATTGACTACTATAAGTGGCAGCCATGAGCCTGTCAAAACACATAGCTTAGATTATTACTTAATTCAATAACTCTAAGGCAGGGTTCCAGAGAAATAATAATATGGGTTATGTAATTAAAGACTATTCTAATGCCCTGCCACAAGGGACAGTGTTAAGGCTACAGAAATAAACTTACCTTGATCATTTCTTAACTCTTGAGTACAATCTTAACATTATTTTAATACCACTTTTAAAATGGAATTTCCTAAGGGTCTTTCAAGCTGCCATACTGGATGAGACCAGTGGTCCATCTAATCGACCATGCTGTCTCCAACAGCAACCAGTTGCTGCAGAGGAAGGTGCAAGAAGCCCCACAAAAGGCAGTTATGGGATAACATGTCCCCAGGGAAAGATCAGACCCCTTCCAAAACTCAGTCTTTCAGTAGTTTTACATATCTTGTTTAGTCTGCTGAAAGTCTATATCTGTCTAATGAAAATTCTGGAGTTATGGAAGTGTGATGAAATAATGCAATATTTGGAACAATAAATAAATATCCTGTTACTTCTCTTTACTAACAGCGCTTTGCATCTTATGGCATTTCAACCAGATCTACATGACTTTCTGGCAGAACCAATGGAGAACTGTAGTACTGAGATGGATATAGTGAATGCTGGAGATGGACTATCTTCCAGGCTGTTTATAAATTGCATCCTCATGACTCAAGTCTTCTAACTGAGGATGGACTGACAAATTCTTCTTAAAGAGAAAAATACTATTTTTCTTCTAAAACATAGTACTTTTAACCATTAGTGAGGGTCTCTTCTCTTGGCTGCTATGTGCCAATTTGCCTAACCAGATTATACACTTCCAATTTATTTTGACCAAAAGAGATCTCAGAATAGATCTGTAATATAAGCACATTTGCAACTTAATGTTATTTGTTCACTGTTACACAGGGAAACTTCTTTAGTCTTCTTAGTTAGTTGTTTTCTATTACTTATTAATAGGCATGGTGTTGAAATTAGACTTTTTATGTACAGGGAGGAAGTATATTGCTTAAGTTTTCTATTTCACTTAATGAGTCATTACTTTCATTCCTGAACATAGGCTACAAATTAAAGATCTACAGTATATATTTTGCGTTCTGTTGGAGATAGATAAGGGTACTGTGGAAAAATAGTATGTGATCATGTAATTAATGTCATCATAATGCATATGCACAAGAAAGCAGAGGTGTGTTGCACAGGCAATCTTAATTCTGGCATTTCCCAACTTTGTGAGTGTTTGCAACCATAATAATCTTCTAAAATACATTGTGTTTGTGTGCATAATTTCCTAGGCTTTTAAAAAAGCAAACAAAAATAACAGACATTCCATCATGTAGTATCATATGGATACCCATATGAATCATCAGAAGGATTGGAACTTTTAGATCCAATGCACAGAGCTCTGACATTTGAACTAACAAATAGTAGTTATAGCAGTAGTAGGTTGTTATCCTCTGTATGGACCAGCACTAAAAGGGGTGAGACACTGTGTCAGTGGGTTTCACAGATACTTGTTATCTGCAGAGGAATGGTGGGAGTCAGAAATCTTTGGTTAAATTCCAGGTTCTGGCATGGGAGGGGCAGTGTTCTCTAATGAGCACAGACTCTTCTGCCTATTACCCCTTCTGCCCCTTTCCCTGCAATCCATTCTTGCCCTAGTCCTGCCTCTTTTCCATCCCTGGCTCCTGGTCCTAGTGCCATTCTCCTTGACCATCCAGGCCTAGTCTCACCCCCTAAACTCCTCAGTCCAGTCCTCACCTCTCAGTTCCCTTACTCAGTCATTTCAAGTTCACCCCATCCCCCAGTTCCTTGTCCCCAGTCTCCTTGCCCAGCCAGCCCCAGTTCCCCCCTCCTAATTCCTCATCGATTCTCTCTGCCCACCCCCTTGGCCTCCATTTTCCCTCCTCTTCACTCATGTTTCCCAAGGCCACTGGCACACAGTTCCAGTCTCCCACCCTGGGCTCTCTTCCTTGTACCTCCGCAGACTCACTCCCTTGTTCAGTCTCTGTGTCCCCCTCCACCAGTTGTCCTATTCTCCTTATTTCACCAGTCCCAGTGTCCCCCTTACTCCTACTACTAGTCCAAGTCGTCTCCTCCCCTGGTTCCTTGTCCCAATCTATTCCCCCATCCTTCACAGGTGTGGCTCTTGTCTCCTTTGCATTCAAATGAAGCAAATTCCTCCTTGCTGCCTGGACATCAGAAGGGTGGTCACTGAGAGCAAAAGAAACACTCTCCATGCTCTCAGTTCCGGTGCCCCACTTTGACCCATTCTGCAGCAACCCACAGCTCAGATGCAGAGAAATTCTTGGTCAACTGCAGGCTGGATCATGCCTATTGTATATGGAATCTTCAAGGAATTGAGTTGCAAAGCTGTGGCAAATCTCTAGTGAGCATGTACGAGCTGTGATAGTTCAAAGGCTTATAACATGGCCAAATTTAGGCAGATTTTCACGGAGATGGCAAAAGGTGCATCCCTGGAAAAGAGAACATATTTCAAGTCTCTGCTCCAAATCATGGAGGTGCTAGAGTTTCTCAAAGAAAAGGTTGTGAGAATTTTGTAAGATGGGCAAAACAATGTATTTTTTCCCTACCTTCAATCTTGGAAATAGCTGGACAGTTTGGGTTGAAATTTTCCAAAAACTATGGCAGACACTCGGCATGGAAAATTTCAACCCCAGTGGTTCAAATTTGGCAAAGTTATAAGCAACTAAAATGGGATCTGATAATGAGAAGTACAGGGCAACCTTAAGCATAGGCAGTGCTACCAGCCCTCCCTATAAATAAGCTTCTAAAGAGTTGTTGTAAAGTTACAGACACACACAAGACATGGGGATTCTCTGCTGGCATAACCCTGTTCAGCTTCAGCGGGGTTACACCTGTAGAGAATTTAGCTTATGGTCTCTGGCTCAAATGGTTTACAATCTTAGGGTCTGAAATAGTAAGCACTTGTTATCGGGCATAGTGCTTACTGTGATAGCCCCATTGACTTGAACAAGACTTCTCTTTGTAGTAAGCACTATACTGCACTGTTTGTTTGCAGGATCAGGTCCTAAAGAATACCACCTGGGAGTGTTTCAGCATCAGAATAGTAACTGGTCTGCCATATCACTAATGAGATCTTTCCATTAGTTTTCTTATCAAGAATACCATTCATTAAGAAGACTATAGCACCTGGCATTCCTTAAGACATTATAATTCTTAGTCCCAAGTGGGGCAGAGGTAAGTCAAACTGCATGAAATCTAAATGATCTGAGTGCGGCTTACATTTGCCTTTTGTCAAGCAATACTGAGCAAATTTAATGTATGTTCACTGCCAGCTAACTGTTCCTTTTTTCCTCCCAACATTCTATTATGCCTATTTTGTGTGTGTGCCATATTTACACTGATAGCTTGCGTGGATGTGACTATGGAGGATTGCTCCTGCAAAATAAACAAGGCAAAAAAATTACAGTATTGCCTGTCAGAGTTATTTGGCCTACGTTTTATTATAATTGGATGCTGACAAGATGCTGCCAGCAGTGAACCAAATTTGTTGTAAAAAGTTAACTTTCATAAGAATATCTGAAATTAACTTGGAGCTATTTAGAGCTATTCAACTTGTCCAACACCTTTTTTTCTCCTGCAAGTGTGACAAAAGTTTGCAGAGGGAAATATCATGCTCTTATTTTTTGAGGAATTTTTGCCTTTTTCATGGCAAAATGACATTTTTTCATTTGTCTGAACTGCCCTTGTTTCACAAAGATCAATGGAGAAATTAGAGGCAAAATAAAGTATTTGCTAAGAGTGAAAAATCTCTACCATCAACCTTCATTGGCTGCTTGTTGTGCACCATAACTGAAACCCAGACTTCGAAGTGACCCTACCAATCTGTTCCTTTTCTATCCCCTCCCCTCCTGAGTTGACTGAGCCCAAATGAATCAGATTTGGGGCATTCGTACTTGCAGGTGCCATAGCTCGTCTGTCCATTGGACATATTCTCCATTTGGAACCATGAATGACGGCCAGAAAGGAAGTATTGGTAGCATAATAATAATTAATCATTTATATGTTTCACTGTTTCTTGAGTCTTGTATTAAAATAGATAAGATCTTCAGGGCAGGGACTGTTTCTTACTTAGCATTTCTGCAATGCCTAACACAACAGGCCTCAATCCTGATCTGGGCACTTTTGTAATAGAATTACACAGGGGGAGGGGGAACCCCAATGTTAAAAATGTTCTATAGGATGCAAGTTAAGCATTTAAAAGTTAGGAAAAGCTAAATTAACAACCTTAATTCTGCCGCCTTGTGCATCTTCTATTTCCCCACCAACCCCGATACAGTTGCTCCAGCACCTCCCTGGTATTCCCAGTGCAGTTTGTGATGGTGGTGGCACTGCTGCTGCTTTAGCAGCAATGTGAACCTGGCCTCGGAATCATAGGCGCCGACTCTGTGGGTTCTCCAGAGCAGGTGCACCCACAGGAAAAAATAGTGGGTACTCAGCACCCACTAGCCACAGCTGTTTGGTGGGGCGCTGCCAATCTGATGTTTGGCGACTGGGGGAATGGCATGGGGAGGGCAGAGAGCAGTGAGGGGCAGGTGGCAGGGGCCTCAGGAAGGGGTGGAGCAGCAGTGGGAGGAGGCACAGTGAGGGCAGAGCCTCAAGGGAAGGGGTGGAGGGGGGGCTGGGGCCTCCGGGCAGAGCAAAGGTGGAGCACCTCCAGAGAAAACTAAGTCAGTACCTGTGTTCAGAATGTGTTTTGGGCTGGCTGGCAAAATTTCTCATGAACACAAATGAGAGAAGGGAAATGGTTGTTTTGACTAGTTCATATCTCAGCTGAATCTAAATGAAATTTCAGCAGACAAAGAAAAGTTGTTGTAGTCCAAAGGGCTTCCTCCTGCTGAATAATCAGACTTGTTGCAAACACTGGAAGTGTGAGAATTCCTCAAAGAAAAGATCACAAGAATCCTTTATAGTGGAAAGTGTTAGGCAATCTAAATATAGGGGTCACTAATCACTCCAACTTCCCTTTTTGTAAAATAATCTGAGAGCTGGGGGAGAGAGAGTGGGGCCTGGTCTACACAGAAAAGTTATATTGGCATAGCTACATCAGTCAGGATGTGAAAAAAGCCACACCTCAGACTGATGTAGTTATGTCAACATAACCCCCATAGTAGACACAGCTTTGTCAACAGCGCAGGACTTCTGTCAACAGGTAACTTTGTATGGGGAGGTGGTGTTCCTACACTGATGGAAATACCTCTTCTTTTGGTGTACGCTATGCTTACCCTACAAGGCTATGCCGACATAATTATGCCTGTGTAGTCTCTATAGTATATCTATATCCATATATAGATATAATATATTGAACCAGAAAAGCCTGATGCAGATAGGAGAAAGATATAAATGGATTTGGAGTAGTAAAAACTGGAATCCTGGAATAAAACAAAACCCCCATAAATTAACTAACAAACAAAAACACACAAATAAACACTGATCCATAAAACAATACTGGTGGTTTTAGACTTTAAGAGTACTATGTCTGATTCTGCAACTATGCTGACTGATTTATGTTCTTTATAAGGAAGGTCACCTGAAGATACAGTATGTATACCTTTGTCAATATGATGCCTTGTGAGGACACTGAAATATATAAGAGTTCACATTTGTTTCAGACAGAAGGAAGCAATCTGACAATGTTTTAGGTAAGCCCAAATAATTTGAGGAAGACATTAATAATGCATTTCCAACTAACAAAAAAACCGGCATTTGATGCATTCATATTTATTAATGGTCAAGTTTTTTATAAATGACGAGTGATTTTCAGGTTTCAGAGTAGCAGCCACGTTAGTCACCAAATGCATCCGATGAAGTGAGCTGTAGCTCACGAAAGCTTATGCTCTAATAAATTTGTTAGTCTCTAAGGTGCCACAAGTACTCCTTTTCTTTTTGAGTGATTTTCAGGAACTGCTGAGTACCCACCTCCAGAAAATCAGGCACTTTTAAGGAGTCTCAACTTGGGCACCCCAAAATCACAGTACCTAAAGTCACTAGTCATTTTTTTAAAAACCTTGACCCATAGCTACAATTTTTCTCCAGGTTCTCAGAGATTTGGAGACCCTAAAGAGGCTCCAAGTTTAGGCTGCTTTAAATCAGTGGTTTTCAAACTGTGGGTTTTGACCCAGTACTGGGTTGCGGAATATATGGCACTGGCTCCGGTCAGCACCGCCAACCGGGCAGTTAAAAGTCCCATCAGCGGTGCTGCCTGGCTGAGACTGGCTAGTCCCTACCTGTTCTGACACCACGCTGTGCCCCGGAAGCGGCCAGCAGTAGGTCCAGCTCCTATGCCAGAGGGGGGTGAGGGAAGGCTCAATGGCTCCATGCACTGCCCTCGCCCAAAGCACCAGCTCTGCACGCCCATTGGCTGGGAGCTAGGGGGGAAGAGGCAGTAACTGTAGGCAAGAGTTGCACAGAGCCGTTTGCACACCTCCATCTAGGAGCCGGACCTGCTGCTGGCCACTTCCGGGACGCAGTGTGGTCTGCGGTGCCAGGACAGGCGGAAAGCCTGCCTCCGCACTCCAGCTGCGCCGCTGACTGGGAGCTGCCAGAGGTAAGCCTGCTCCCCAACACAATGCCCCAATCTGATGCCCCAGGCCTGATCTCCCCTCCTCAAACCCAGAGCCCTTCCTGCACCCCAAACCTCTCATCACTGGCCCCACCCCAGCACCTGCACCCCCAGCCCAGAGCACTCCCAAACCTCAATCCCCTGCCCTAGCCCTGAGCCCCCCCAAACCTGGAGCCCCCTCCTGCACCCCAAACCCCTCATCCCCAGCCACAGCCCAGAGCCTGCATCTCCAGTCCAGAGCCCCCCCCCTCCTGCACCCTACCCTCTGCCCCAGCCCTGAGCCCCTCCCATACCCCAAACCACTCATCCCCAGCTCCATTAGGTCACGGGCATCAACAATGTTTAACTGGATTGCCCGAAAAAAAAGTTTGAAAACCACTGCTTTAAACCTTCAATACTGAATATCCCATATAATGACCACCATCTTATTGGCCATGGCTGACTTGACAAACTTCGTTGTTGTTGTTTTTTGTAATATCCAGACCTAAATAGAATAGGATTCCTTTTAGAACCAAGTAGTTTACCTCATTATTCAGCCAGAATATTGATGTATTATTGCAGTCTCCCCTTAGTTGCTTAATACTCTGTCATTAAGCACTCCCATCCCAGTTTTGCAGTCTGATCTTCAAATGGTATATATCCACATAGCTCCACCTGGTCTCCTCATTCCAACATTTTAAACTCAAAGTGTATACATAAATAGCCCATCCCAAATTATTGAATTTGAACTTCAAAATTCATAAGAGTTAACCAGTCACAACTAAGATATAATTCTGTTTCAAACCTGCAAGGGATTATTATGAAAAGGGAGTCCAAAAATCACAATTTGTTAGAAAATACCTTGAGTGTTTCCTTCCACGAATGTATGTTCACCAAAACACCATTTTTTATAGTTTCACTTTGGCACCCCGTATTTTCACTTTCGTATGAACCTTGGTAGATTAATGATGATGTCGTCTATATGTCAGATGCCTGTGTGGAGTTATACTGTTGCTGTGGTGATGGTTGTTAGAAGCAAACTAGCAGAGGGTGAATAATCATTATTGGTAGAAGTGCTTTTTGTGTCTTCTAGCATGTCTCTGGTGGTTAGCCTCTACAGCTTGCTGAAATAAAACCTGGTACCTTTTGTCTGTGTCTTGTGGCTGTTCTTGGATAATGTAGTGGATATTGTATAAGTGAACAGGTGAGAAAGTAAAAATGCTGGGCTTGATTCTGATCTCACGCTGGTTTTATGCCAGTGTAACTCCATTAAGGGAGGTTGGTCTTGTGGTTGATACAATAGATAATAAACAACAATAATAATTAACTAAGCATCGTGTTGGAACTCAAATGATCTGTGTTAAATTCCCAGCTTTGACAAGGACTTCCCATGTAACCTTGGACAAGTCATTTAATTCTCCCGTGCCTCAGTTTCTCATCTATAAAACAGGAATAATATCTGAAGATAAATTCATTACAGTTTGTGAAATGCCTAGATACTACAGCAGAGTAGGTAGATGAGTATGTAGATGGATATACACTTCATAAGTGAGATCAGAATCAAGCCCTTTGTGTGATCTCTCAGATGAAACAAGTTAAATGTTGTACATTAACATGATTGTATATAAATGGATACCTGCCAAAGATCTAATAGGTAAAATGATCTGGGAATGTGATGGATTTGGGAAGAGTGGAATTATACCATCATTGCAATATCTTTGTGATGGGTGGCCTAAAATGGGGATTAGACATACTGTAGACATTGATCACTGATGGAAGAAAAAGGAGAGTCAAATGCAGTAGTTTTGAATCCCCTTTTATCAACTGCTGGGATGGTGGCTTGCTTATGGTAGTAGAGAGGATGAGAAAAGAAACCTAGAAGCCACAGAAAGAAGTTATTTTTCTTGGCTACACAAGGTCCCCACAGCTGTGTAAATAGATTACATGTTCTGCTATCACACATGCTGAATGTTGTAATTGAAAGCTTTACTGGATCTTATATACATATTGAACTAGATTGTGGCTTTTAAGCCACAGCCCTATGTAGGGCCACACTGCTCCAGGAGGAGAACAGAAGGGCTTAGATAAATACAACCTCTCTGGGGCTGCTTTTGAGCTTGGAGGATGACAAATCTGCTCTCTTCATTAAAATGGAGCAGATTGCTTTCCCTTGGTGCACCAGCCTCACTCTGAGGGAGAATGCAAAGATGAGGGAAATAGGGGATGGTGGGAAATTGGGCCCTGACCCCCTCTCCCTCTTCACAATTCTCCTCTTTCTCTTCTGAGCCCTGCGAAGAGGAGTGGGACCATACATTCCCCAGAGTACAGGGTTGGTTTCTGTGAGCTGCACAGTTGACAAGAAGAAAGGTAGTTGACTTCTTGCTGGTCCAGTGGTTGCTCACAATCTGGGCCATAACTAAGGCAAGTGTAACTCAGAAATCAGGAAGTTTTATTGTCTGTCTTGTGCTGAACAGCAATAGCTGCTTGGTGGCAGAGGACATGGTAGGATCCAATCAACTTTTCTGCTACTGTCAAGAGACCCTGATTAATGACTTTGTTTATTTTCTATAGCTTCTAGGATTTTTTTCTTCTGTTGACATTCTATCTCATAGCAAACCTTGATTTTTATCAGATATTTCATTGTTGTGTGAAAAAGGGATGACGTTTCACATTTTCTCAGATTCACTTCAGTGAAGTATATAATTGTGTGATCTTTGTATCAAGGGGACATTTAAAATAATTTTAACTGATCTGAATGAAATAGTTTTCCCAGACATTATTATTATTTATTTAGCAAAGTGCTTTTTGCAAAGCAACAAACTGCTATACTGAAGCATAATAAAACGTTAAATGGGTATGATCAAAATTGGTAAGCTACAAAAATGAACTGATTGAAAAGAGACTAATTTGTTTCAAGTGTCTAGAGCATTAGTTGAGTGTTTAAATAAAAGGGAGCAGTATCTGTCAAAGCCATTTGATTTGAAAAACTAGCAGCAGTGGTTGTGATGATTGCTGAACAAGTAACCTCAGCAAATAATATCAACAAATTCAGTCACTTTTTCTCGTTGCAGAATGGCTATGAACAGATCAGGATTTTCTCACATTTATTTAAAACTTACTGTGTTTTGCAAGTTATTTGTAGTCAGGGGCCCTGGAACAATTTGTATAGTGGGGGTGCTGAGAACCATTGACCCAAACTGTAAACGCTCTATGATGGAAACCACTTCAAGCCAGGAGCTGCTGCCATACCCCTAACACCCCTAGTTCCAGCACCTATGTTTGTAAAAGGGAAGGAAGAAGGCTTACTGTCTGGGTCAATTTTGATCAGTTTGCTGCAGGTATCTGATGTTCATTATATGAAATTTGAGCTGTTCTGGTTGGTGGGGGTGATCATGTAAGTCACATGATGTTGTTTCTGTTCCCAGAATGGATAAGCATGATCACGAAGAGCATAATCCTGCCAGTTTTTCCACACGGGCAGACCCTTGCTCCCATAAAAAGTCCTACTGAAGTCCACCTGCATGGAACAACTTTCAGGATCAGAGCCACTGTTAAGAGGCAGACTTGAGGAAGCTAAGGAAGATGTAAATATCTCTGGGAGAGGGAGAAGGCTATGGAAATGTAGCAGATAAACTGGTTTAGGGAATTAAAAAACAAACACTTTTTCCTTGCTGGTTCACACAGCCCTTGCCTGAGCAATCTTTTCTCGAAATGGTAGGCTACTGACAGATTCACTGGCTAGAGTGCGGAGTTTTAATATACGCTTCACAAACAGGAGTCTCCCCTTTTAATTGCACAAATTTATCCATGATCCATTTAATTGTTTGAAAAATCTATTGTGGGAGTCATTCCATTGATTTCAATAGGGTTTAGCTCAAGCTTATAATGGAGAGGCTTTCTAAACTCTCTTCTACACCTTTGCAGAATGGGGCAAAGATTGTACAGTAGTCCCAGAAACCTTGAGTCCCATTTGTACTCCCTTTGCCTTCACCATCCCACAGCTCTCTGACAGGTCAGCTTCAAAGGAAACATGCTTCCAGGTAATTCCCAGGCAGCAGCTGCTTAACATGGCCTGGGGCCACCTCAGGTTGCATTAATTTTTCAATGAAGTTTCCAGAGGCCTTGTAATGAATGATGTGCATCCTTTCCCCATCCTTGCATGCTCCCATTCCTGGTCACAGATCCATATCCCTGCAGAGGGGACATACCACCATCTCTGCCATCTGGCCTGGCAGGTTGCATTGAGTTTGGTTTCTTTCCATTCATGGTAGTAGAAATCAGAATATGGCCCTGAATATAATAAGCATTATAAAAAGCTTTTTCATGTTTGTCTATAAAATGACAAGCTAATGAGAAGATTAAGATAAAGAAATAAAATAAGTAAAGAAATCTTTAAAAATATCTTTAGTTATCAGAATTGTTTTATATAGATTGTTAGGACAGCAAACACACCTAAAATAAAACTAGCTATTTTTCCATTGATTTTTCTTTTAATGGCAAGATTCTGTTAAGTCCCAAGTCTGATTTCTGTACTTCCCAGTTTCTCTCATGGATTATTTTTGGCCATTGCCACCATAGGAGGATACATCATTAACTATAAACCTGTTTTATTTCCCCCCCGGATATCATTGGTAAATATTAGTTACACCCACTGAGCTGTAACTGAATTTACTGACAGTGAAATGATTCTTTTTGAGAACATGTTTATGTTAGGTGACAGCTGGAGGGTTAGTAATAAATATTAGTGATTACCAAACACAGTTAATCAGTTCAAACCACCTTATATTTTAAACTGTATTTTATTTTGTTTCCAGATGTTTTGTTCACATTGTCCTGTGTTTCAGAACTATGGCAAATGGACTGAGAGGGTTTGTTCACAGATAGCATCAGAGCTATTACCAGGTAAGAGAGCAAGGTGAACATTTTCAGCATAGTGTAAATCTTTGGGGAATTAAGTGCATTGAGCTTGTAAATGGAAGCTGCTCACTAATGATGAGGGCCCCAATTCAGCACAGCTCTTGAACCATCTGCTTAACTTTAAGCCTGTGCTTAAAGCCCATTGAAGTCAATGCATTGCTTCATAGTTCTTGCTAGTTGCACAGCATCCTCTTTCCCTATAAAAGCCAACCCCTTGGAGCATGGGTGGTGGAACCAGGAGAGAATGGGGTGGTAACATACCTGCAATGGAAATACTGTGGAGACTCTACCCTTATGTAAACTTTCACATGTGGTGGGAGGGGGCAGAGGTGAGAGCAAGACCCAAAGGGGCTGGAGTGGCCATGGTGGTACCTGGGATCAGATCAGTGAGCAGGTAGGAACCATTGGTTCTCCCCAATCTGAAGCCATCTCAAGTAGCTCCCCTCATTGCCCCTCTTATACTTCTGTCCCACATCCCATTCACAGTGAGCTTCTGCCCCATCCCACCACCCACCTTCCAAAGCAAATCCATGATTCCTCAGACTAAAAATGGTACTAAGCTTTCCCAGCCAAGCCCTGTCTCCTATGTTCTGAGATACATTTGCCATCTGTCCAGAAAAGAAAAACTGTTAGTCATTAAGCAATTTTTTTTAATGACCAAGCCACTCAGCAGTGTCTGGTGAGAGGCAGGTACAACCCAAGATATCCATTCATTTTCCAAAAGAAAGGGGTCAAAGAACTATGTATCCTTCATAGCTACAAGATTCAGTCTAGCATAATTTTGCAACTGCTTTTCAGTATCTACCAGCTGTCTAAATATATGTCCATACAGAGGCAAGCTCAAAGAAGCAGTTATCCTCAAAGATGCACTGTAATTAAAAAAGGAACATAATTCAGTAAATAGTGGGGTACATCTCATATTTATTCCAAAACAAAAATGACAGAAAATACATTTAAGGATTCTGAGTCAAAACACTGAACTGACCTGTCAGATCATTAATAAAACACAGTGCTTAAATGCCAAGAAATAAATTCATTACAAAATTTACATTGTCCTCATAATAAAAAAAATTATTCTTATAAACTGTAAATAATGCATGTTTCAATATAACCTTAACTCTGACCCAAAATGAACACTATTCTTTCACAAGAATTTCAAAAGATAAAGGAAACACTAAGCCTTTTTGAATATTACATGTTCAGATTAATGATACACAGAGTATGCTATTATGTCTCCTTAATTTAGAAGTATGTTTGGGGGGGGGGAACAGTAAAAGCAATTAACCTTGAAATAAATAACCAAGGGAAGTGGTCAAGGCAACATCAGTACTGATATTGAAGTCTATGACGTTAGTGGGAATGATTTAATGAGCAGCTGTGCAAAATGTAGGTCATTCTACATAGTACAAATGATTGGATTTTTTTGACCCTAGTATCTATGAAGGTATGAAACTGAAGGCTTCAGCTTCTATGGCTGTCATTCTGTCACCTTTTGCTTCCTGGAAGGACCCTCCTCGGTTGGCCATCTTCCCTGCTTAAAGTGGGTGCAGTGCTGTTGCTGCTCCTAAACGGAGAAGCGTGGATTTCTCTCTCCACCCTACCATGATCTGGCCACCCTGAACTGTCCTTTACTTCATTTTCCCTTCCCTTTTTTATTTGATCTTTTTCTTTTGTTGTACTTATTTTTTGTGTTGTTTGTCTCTTCCCTGTTATGTTTTTTACTTTCTCCTTTCCCTTCCCTTTTTCAGTCCCGACCTCCCCTTGTCCATCTCCTCTCCCAGTCTCTACCTACAGTGAAGAACTTGGGAGATAGCTATGTTATTTTTATGAATACCATGTGCACCTCTGTTTGATAGTTGTTTTGCTGTCTGATACATGGGTTCAAAGGTTAACTCCTGTAGGAGCTCTCACCATGTTCACAGGAAGGCAGCCAAAGGCTTTAGATAACCCAGTTACTGGTACTTAATGGACAATACAGGTGTTCAATTACTTCAGTGTTTTGCCTCTGATCAAGCTGAACCTCTAGCTTCTGACAGGGAAGGGGGCCTTTAGGTGGAAAACCTGGACCAAAAACCTAAGCTCATGGGACGCAGTGTCTGCAGGAAAGTAGGCGGAATACCGGTCTCCAGAAGTAGGGGTACCTGGATGAGTTGTGCCTGCCTAACCTTTGAGGGAAGTGCTAAGCTTTAGATAAAACAAGATGTACATAAGCTTCTTTGTTATGTTCCTTTGGATAAATAAGCAATACTTTGTCTTAAATAAGCTGTTCTACTGGTCATAGCTCCTGAAAGGAAGTCTCTTGCAGGTGCCAAACCCAGTTGGATCTGCTGAGGAAACCTCATCAGTAATCATGGATGCTGCATCCTGCAGACCTGGTCTGTGAGTGGGAGCAGCACAGAATTCATCCTGAGAAGAGTGGAGGTGCAGGGCCTGTCACTTGAAAAGGTACTCTCAGGAAAGACCAGAGATGGGTTGAGGTACAGCTAACTCTCTAACTGTGACATCTGCCTTGGGAGACCTTTTAACCTTTAGAGGACAGGTTGCCCCAATCCCATCTCCCCTTTTCCTTGTCACATTTGTATTTCCATTTCCTCCTTACCCCTACCCATTTTTGCATATCCCAGTACACCTGTTGTACAATCCCCATCTATGTGCACAGCTATGGAGGTTCCCTCAGTGCACTGGAGGTTGGTTCTAGTGGGTGTCACCAGTCAGAGAGCTCCTGGACTATAGCTGGCAGGGTTGGGTAGACCCTGCAATGATCACCCTGTGCATGGGGCTGCTCCCCCACATGTTCCTCTCTGTGTGCTTGAGGAGGTGAAGACTATCCAGTTCCTTGCAGATCCTGGGAAGGAGTCCTCTGAAGCTTGACATTAGGTCCCTGTCCTATGAGCTCTCCTAGTTGCTTGCAATTAATTCACATAGGCCAGCTTTCATTCCATGTTGCTTACAAAGCCTGCTTGGGACATAAGTGGGTGCCACCTTCACATAGCTGTGAGGTATGGTTTACAATCTCCTGCCACCTGCCATTTCTGCAGTAACTCGGAGAGGAAACCATGGAGCATGCTTCATTCCTTAAATCACACATGCGGGCAGAGTTCCTTTAAGCATTGTCCACTGATTTCTTAGAGTCTGTCTCCAAACAGTGGGCATTATCCAGAGTTCTCTGCTTGGTGGCCTCCTCTGGTTCCATCATTCTGACCCTATGACCTGCACTCCGGTTCTTGCATACTTTGTCCCCCATAATTAATTGTTCCTTGCTCCTCTATAGCTTGCCTCTCCCTACCTTTTGTCGAGGTGTGGTTAAATGTGTTTGTTGAGGGAGGAGCCCCTTTGGCCCCACCCATCCCTACAGGGATCACATAGTCTGGCAATTTCATGAGCAGTCAGTTCACATTATATTAAAAAAAAAATCCATTGTTACCAGAATACCAGGATTATCGAAGAGAACAACGTGCCATACTGAAATTACAAATGGATGATTTTTAGTGAACAGCCTACTTTTACAAAAGAAACCTATTACATCATATGTATTTATTTTGTGGTTCATGACGATAATTAGTTCAGCACTCTTGTTAGATATGTTACAAAAACACTCAAGAAGATGGAAATTACTCCGCAGTTCACCAGCATGAAAAGCCATCTGGGCTAGTTGTCTTCCAGACTATCTTCCTACTGTGTTAACTCTACCCACAAATTATAACTCAATAATAAGGAACATGGTGGGGCAGTGAAAGTGACTTCAAAAAAAAAAAGCCCCATTAATCACAGTAGCAGCCAAGATACATTCAATGTGAAAGTTAAAGTTTAAACCTGTAGGGTCAGATTCTGCCAAGCTGAGTAGTGCCTTACTGCATGAGGAAAGAAATGCAACTTCTCCCAGAGGGAGATACTACTTAACATGAATAATGGGGGCAGAATCTGGGCCATCCTCAAGTGAATTATATTTCAGTCTGCTGGATGGGTGCCTGTTGGCATGTTTACAAATTGAAATAAATAAACTATAGACCAATTTGTTATTAAAAGTGCAGTCAGACTTATCTGATGCCATTTACCTCCTCTATGGCTGTATTGTGACTATTCTGAAGATTAAATAACAGATGTGAAGGAAACATTTAGTTTTTTGCCAGATCATTTTTCAGTAACCAATAATTCCTTACTTTAGTACTCATTTAATGGTCTCACCTTCTTTTTTTGTCCAATAAAGTTAATGAATCTCTTATTGCTTTTCTAAATAAGCTTAGCTAAATTATTCATTTTTCCTGTTTGTGAATACATTCTTTACATCCTATAAAAATTAACAATGCTACAATATTTTGATTGCTGTGACTAAAGAGCTTTGATTTTACTGGCAATTAACTTTAACTACTTATCACATGTTCACACTGGTCTTGAAGGTCAGTTCAGTTTTGTGTGGCAGGAAACACTCCTCTTGAATCAACTCTGCTATCACTTTACCATTTAAATGCCTGCTAATGTTGCCAGTTCATTTAACTTCAGTTAACCCTCAAATTTAACCTTTTAAAGAAATTTAATTAAATCTTTTTGTGCACCCCAAATTTTTCCACTGGTTAAAATTGAGAACTGTATTGAACTGTGATCACTATTTCCCAAATCATCCTCACTAGGTGTTTTATTTAGCATATCTTCATTGGCTCATATTTAGTCCAAAATGGCTAGTTGACTCAAAGACATAACTAATTTTAGAAAATAGATTCTCTACAATACAACTTCTATTCTATTCCTACTGATCTGTGATAAACTTCTAAATGCGACTCCTAGCCTGCTGGGATTAACTATCTTTAGTGTCTCTTATAAGATTTCAGGGCTTTCTTTAGTAAAGATTTCCTATAAAAACACTTGACCTTTGTCCCTTAATACTTCAGTCTAAACTGCCTCAACAATTCCTCTTATTGAAACAACAACAAAAACCCCAAACCACCCCTATCCCTCAGCTGTAATTTATCATCACTATCATAGACTGCAGTTTCACACCCTTCCTCCTGTGTCTCATTAATATTTTCAAATATCTAACCTAACTCTATCCATCATCCACCTAATTTAGTAATTCCTATAGGGTGAACCATGTCGGCTCCTGCACTGGTACACTAGTAGGAGGAAAGGGTGCAGGTATCCTGGATTCATCCTCAGGAATGAGGTAAAAAAGAGGTGTGCCTTCTAGCGATGTTACTGGGTGACCTCAATAGCAGTCACACCTGTAACTGACAGCAGAATTGAACAGCATAGCTTTTGTATTCCCAATCCCAAGGGGATGAATAGAATAAAAAAAAAAAACACACTTAAGAATGTTTCTTAATTTTTGGCTTCCACAAATAGTGAAAACTGTATATGGCACTTGAGAGGAAATCACTTACCACCAATTTCCTTCAAAAAGCAAGAAGTCTGCCCTTTCACATATAGTTTCCAGTTAGAGAAAATAAATTGGAGTACAGACAAAACATTTGCTTCAATGAATTACAACAGCATTTGATAGTAGTTACAACCTTCAGATAAGTCAGGTTTGGTCAGCTAGGTCACCTACAGTATATATTTCACAGAGTCTTTTGCTGCAACTGTAAAGTTATTTAATTTATTTTTGAGAGGAAAAAAGCAATTTGACCTATCTAAACTGATATAACCCCTGGTGGGAGAAATGCTTAATAAGTTTATCAGTTACCTAGGGGAGCAGATGATGGGAATAGAATAAATAGGAATCACATTTAAAATTGAGTTCACCTTTGATGCATGTACTTTTGTTTAGTTTATTTAAGTTTTACACATCTTTCTAGAGATGTTACACAATACAATATAATGAAGATAAACTCTTTGGCCCTCATTGAGTCTCATTTCTTTTAAGGCCCCTTTAAAATGCTAGAGAAGTGTAAATGGATATTAATGAGAATTAGAATCAGTCCCTTTATCTTAAAATTAAGGGTTTGGGGGGGGGTTTAATTTACATTTATAAAGCATATTTCCTGCCAAAATGCTTTTCAGCATGTATAACACACCACTGCTGAAATACATAACAGCTGGAGAGGAAAACAGGAGACACATGGAGCATAATATAACTTAAGTAAAAGAAGAAAAAGTTTTGGGCAAGGAAATTGGGGTAAACCATTAATCTTAGGAAAGGGCTTATGAGATCTTTGAAATCCACATAGTAAAGACAGGGCTGCAGCTTTAAGGTCTCATAAAAGACCAAAATATATTAAATTGCATGCCAGTTTAGTCTGTCACCTCAGAAGGAGTAAGGGCTAAGTCAGTCCTGTCAGGATTTGAACCTATAGTTCAAGGGAGTGTGGTGATCCTTAGACTGCTGCTTTATCACTTTATATTATAGCTGCATAAATCATTTTATCAGACCAAATAACAAACATTAATATACTCTTACATCTAAATCCTTAATCATAAAAAGAGTTTTCAGGCAGAGTCCTCAATCAATAGAGGATTTTTTCTTAGAGTCCTGTGTATAAAAAAAAGTTCATATCATTGTGTAGCTAATCTTTTTGCATATCTACCTTTATATCTATCCCTCCATTCATCTGTCCAATTCAATCCAAATCCTAATAACTGGGTCAGTTTTTTGCAGTGGCTTCTTGGTGAATTAGAAAATGAAAAAGCAGACAACATTCTCCTCCCCCCAAAAAAAACCCCAAAAACAAAAGAAAACACAAACCAACCAACCAAACACCATTCAATCATATTTGGTTTTGGTGAATAAATATTTTACTTGGTGAGGGGACTGCGTTTTTCACCAGCTTTCTCAACCTAAAGCATTTTTTAAAATCTTTCATTTTCTCCCATTCACTGGAGGGAATCAAACTGGTTAACCCTAGCATTCTAATACAAATATAATATAAAAGTTGTCAATATTTTCAATGTATAGATGAATGTGAGCAAACACTTTTATGCTCAGAAATGATTATCAAACAATTAATATTCTAATAAATATATGAGAAATGCCGGAGTCTCTTTCTACTCTGTACTGTGCCTCAGAAAGGAGAAAGTAATAGTTGCGCTTTTACTTAATCCACACTGGAATAGCTATATGGAAGTGACAGCAGTTCTCTTTACTTCTGCATTTGCTTTTTAAGGATTTCTTTCATCTATTACATGACATAGAATTCTTTGGACCAAGAAATATAGGTCCTGATTCTCCATAGCCCTGCACTTTGTGTAGTCATTTACACCAAGGTGAGGTGATTGCACAGTGGATGTAAAATACTATCAGATCAGAATGGTACCATTTAACACCCATTTTGCCCTGGTGTAAATGTGAGTCAGACCTATAGGAGGCAGAAGGTTCCTCCAAATTCTCTTTACAGAGTACCCTAGGAAGCATTCCTCAAGTCAGAGAAGGTTTGGGAGACTGGAAATTTTGCAGGGAGACAGGCCTTCCAGGCTCAGAGATCCACAAAGTTTATGACAAAGGGACTCCTCCTCAGCTCTGCAAAGGTTAAAGCTATCCTGTATATACTACCGCTCCTTTAAGCTGGTTCCCCCATCCCTATGGCTCCAGTTTGCCACAAACAGTTTGCTAAGCAATGCTCTAATTGATTGCAGTGGATCTTACAGAATTGATCAGTAATGGCCACATTTCTAATTTGTTCCATTCCCCTCTCTTATGGCTCTTTCCTTTGATAACCTAATGAAAGGAAAGCAGTAGCTAGGAGACAATTATAAGCAGGAGCACATTAGGCAAGTCTGCATATTTTCCCCTTTGTGAATAGTATGTTTTGAGTTCACAAACATTCCCCTCTGACTCAATACATGTAATACTGAGGAATACTGATGACAGTATAAACCCGCTCCAGCTGAAACTTGCTCCAGCTGAAATGATATTGACGTGATGCCAAAATTTTAACACATTACCCTTAAATTGTTCTACCTTAATCTGTGATGCTGTTGTTCATCATTGTACTGTGATAGTGCTTAGCTGCCCCACTCATGGATCTGGGATACATACTAGGCATAATAGAAACATATAACAAAGAGATTCCACCTTGAAGAGCTTACAATCTAAGTAGCACAATCTGTAACCAGCAATATATATGACATCCCCTCAGTAAAATACATGCCACTGATTGGTCAAGTAGGGAGTGGGTCCCCTTTGTTTTTTGCAGGCGGCAGTCTCTTCTGACTAAAAGTGGTCTAACCTACCGGATGCAGCGTTGCTAACCTTTGAATCACAAGTAATGTGATTTTGGCCCCTTGCTCAAGCCAGTCTCCAGCCATAAAACTCCTACTCTCACACGATTTCCATCCTGGCATGGGGGAAATCCCCCAGGATTGGCTGCCCTCCCCACTTCTCTGCCTCCTGGGTATGACTCAGGCACAGCTCTCATTCCACACATACCCCAAACTCCTCTCAGCTCCTGAGGGGGGTAGGTAAGGGGGGAAGCAGGAGAGGCTAACATCATTCTCATAAGAGGAGTGAGGGAGGAGGAAAACATCCAGCAGTTCAGGGTGGCACTGCTCCCTCCTCCCCATCTGTGAAAAATGGCTCAGGAGGAGTCCACTCACTTCTCCTCCCCTTTCCATTCCTGCACCACCAGGCTTTGGAAGAAGAGGTGAAGAATGCAATGAAATGTACTCCACACAGGCCTGGAAAGAGGTAGAAGAGGACCTTATTGCAGCTGCTTTCTGGGCCTGGAGAGAGGAGAAATGATCTGGGATGTCCCTCTGCTTTCCCTCTCCCAGATATTGTCTGCTCCCCAACACCATCTTTCTCTCTCCCTCAGTGTCTGCTTCAGTTATTTTTCTAGCCTCCCTCTATTATCCCTAGACACAGAGAATGGTGTAAAAGGCCACCCAAACTACCTCCTCTGGCCTTAAAGTCAGCCCTAAAATCTTCTTACATGGGAGGAATTGAGAAACACACCTTGTTGGTCTACTCCCAGACCATTTTAAATAATCTATCTTCCACTAATATAATGCATTCAGAAATGGGTAGCTGGTCATTAGGGACTAATAGGGCTAAAACCCACTAATAATGTCATGGTAGTGTGACTGATGTTCTACAGGGTGCAGAACTGCCCATTTCCATTGGAGGACTACTGGTGCAGCTGGTGAGCCCTTAACCCCACCACTACCCACTTAATAGAAGAAACCTGCTCCTGTAGCCTATTCTCTACCTGAGCCAGGAGAAAGCCTTATCCACCCCACCCTCTCTCTTCAGCAGTATCGTCATACCCAAAAACATGAGATTCTAAAATAAATCTCATGATTTTGAGACCAATTTGTCCTTTTTTGGGGGGGGTGTCCTGTCTTTTGATTTTTGAACTCCCTCTGCCCCTCCCAGTGTATGGTGCAATTACAGTAGTGCCAACTCTCCCAGATATAGAGTAAAGTGATTCTCACCCCTGCTGCAGGAGCTCTTACCATGTGCATGATGGTACAGAGCTTCCAACCTGAAAATTCTAATAATTCTTTGGCCCATCTCTTAGCTCAGCAATTAATTATGCACCTTTCCAACCCCACCTCTGCTCCTCCTGCAGCTCCAGAGGTTCTTCACCTTCCCAGCCAGCACACACAGAGGATTAGGCTTATGAGACCCACTTGGGGAGGATTCAGAGACTGATTAGTTGACTGGGTGGGTGACTTAAAAAGAGGATCTAAGTTCAGTCAAATGGGGAGTTGCTTTAAGCCAGGGAGTATCTTAAAACAGGAGGGAACTTTTAGTGCACTGTAGCAGGTCCATAAGGAGAGTTAATGCATGGCAGGCTAGCGCAAGGTACATTTACACCCCATCTTGCTGCAAGTTGAGTAGACAAGCCCTGAGAGGAAGAACTCAGGTAGGACACAAGTGCAAGGAGGAGCGCTATGAAACCTGAACCTAAGGGGACAGTCTACAGAACAGCCTGGGCAGGACTAGAAACACAGCCTCAAGAAGCAGGTTTCAGAGTAGCAGCCGTGTTAGTCTGTATTCGCAAAAAGAAAAGGAGTACTTGTGGCACCTTAGAGACTAACAAATTTATTAGAGCATAAGCTTTCGTGAGCTACAGCCACTTCATCGGATGCATTTGGTGCATCCGATGAAGTGAGCTGTAGCTCACGAAAGCTTATGCTCTAATAAATTTGTTAGTCTCTAAGGTGCCACAAGTACTCCTTTTCTTTTAGCCTCAAGAAGGAGTGTGAAACACCTGAACTGGAAAGAGGCTTGGGAAGTCAAAACTAAAAGCACATAACCCCCCAAAAAGAAGGGCCATGAAGATCTTGAACGGGTGGGGAGAGTTACAAGCTAGGAAAGCCACAGCTTGAAACATCCAGCCCCAGAAAGGGCCTGGGAAACCCTAAATCTAAAAAATGCACTCTTTATGGGCAGAGCTAGTTAATCTGATTAGATTAGCCCCAAGGGAGGGGACATATTAGTCTTAAAGACTCTGGGTATAAGTGGGCTAGTCTCACAATGAATGAGGGAGAGTGAGGCAGGGTTCCTGCCAGGCCATCCTTTGCCATGAGAGGGTGTATGCAATATTCCTACAATATGCTATTTTAATATTTTATATTATAATTTATATAGGACTGTATGTGTACACAATAAAATCAAAGCCAAACAAAAGCACAAAGGGTTGTGATGATATAAAATCAGTTACGGAATCTGTTTTATAATGAAACTGTGTTATAGGCAGTGCAGGTAGTGACACCTATGGTTTAGGTTGCATAACACTTTCCATTATAAGTCCCTCTTTTTCAGTTGCTTATAAGTTTTGCCTAACTTTAGACCATTCAGGCTAAAGTTTTCCAGGCTATGTCTCAGCCTATGGCTGATTTTTCTAAAGTTCCAGCTAAAAATAGATCAGCCATTTCTCAGAGATTAGGGGAAATATGGTGTTTTGCCCATATTAAAAAAAATACTTACAACTGTTTTGTAGAGAAGTTACAGTACCTCTGTGTTTTAGAGCAAAGGCTTGAAGTTTGGCAGGGGGCACCCTTGTTTCTGGGGATATGCCTGCTACATCTTTGTAAAATTTTTCTTAAATTTGCCTAAGTTATAAGCCTCTGAAAAAAAAACACAGTTTGCACGTGCTCAGTAGAGATTTGTTAGTGTTTGACAGCTAAAGATTCCATCCCCTCTTGACTACCTTATACCAATTGGACTGTTCATATGCCATCCCTGGTGAGTGACTGAGCATGCTCCATCCCAGCACTGCAGGACTGAGCTCCTCCTGGGTATTTCACACCACTGTGGCACCAGAACTGAGAACAAAGAGAGTGTTCTTAATGGTTCCCCTTCTCACATTCAGAAGAAAGAGGGAGAAGCCTGACCTGAATGAAGGATGGAGATCAAGGGAGTGGGGGGAAGAGATTCAGGGCAGGAGGACAGAGGTAAGAGTTCAGGAAGGAAGAGGGATAGGAGCAGGAGCTGGGATGGGAGAAAAGAAGCAGGAAGCATTGGCAAGGAAGGGATAGTTGGGAACAAACGGGGCAGGTGCAGAAGTGGAAAGAGGGGCAGGAGCATGGAAGAATAGGAACAGAGATGGAAGGGACGGGATGGAAGAGAAGATAAATACAGGAGCAGGGAGTGGTGAGGACAGGATTTGGAGCAGAAGGAGAAACAGGCAGGGAATGGGAAGAGGAGCAGAGGGAGGAGGGCAATGGGAGAATAATGGTATGGGAATAGGGACAGTATCTGGGGATGGGGAGATAGAAACAGAGGGGACAGTGAGTAGAATCCTGGGGTCTGATTTACAGAAGTGCTGAATAGAAGCTTAGGCCCTTAGGGTCTCAAATTGGGCTCCAAATGTAGTAATTTGGTAATTTCTATCTTGATCTATGTGCCTTATTTGCCATGTTGAAATGGAGGTAATATATCATTTTACCTCACAGCCTGATGGTGAAGATAAATTCATTCAGGTTTTTCAAGAACTAAGTTATGATGTTGAGACCTGCATAGAAAAGCCCATGAGGAAATGAATAATTCCATATGCAGTGCTGGTAGGGCTGATTCTAGAGGCAGGTGAGCAGGGTGGCTACCCTAATTGCTAACTTCCAGTGGCCCCATATCTCTTCACTGCTTGACCTCCTCCAAACACCTGCAGCCACTCACAGGCGATGGGTTGGAGACAGCACTGAAAATATTTTCCTTGTCCGGCAAATCAGCTGGGGCTGCTCTTGAGTGTAGGGTTTGGATGGTGCCCAGTAATTATGCATACAGCCATACTTAGAATGATGAGGATAAAAAGAAACATTGAGCTTCCCATTCAGTCAAAACCACCTATCCTATGCACTGAATGAGGCAGGGGTCCTGTGCTAAAAATTGTACGTGATCATGGTAAAGAGTGTATCATAGGGTATAATACATAATAGGTCCAATTAAGCAACTTTTGAAAGCTGGATTTTGCCATTTTAACATTTTCTTAATTTGTTTTTTGGGGTAGAATAGGGATGCAGAATATTGTTACTAAATGCTGCAGTGTTCAAACAGCAAGTGTATGTCCAGGTTATATTTTTTTAAATAAAACTACCTCCTTTTGGGTCTGGGTCTGTTCCCATTACAGTCAATGGCAAAACTCCCATTGATTTCAATTAAGCTCTTTATGGGGTTCCTTAGTGCATTGTGGTTTATATGGTTATCAGGACCACCTGATTAAAAATGCAAGTTTTGAATTGTGCTGTTTTCAGTACATTATACCTTATGGAGGGGTTTTTGTTTGTTTGTTTTTACTAGTTATGTCCTTTCTGAATATAAATGGCAGGTTTTTTCTTGAAAAATATTGTGGTTTGTTATCTTGTACTATGATGATGATCATGCCTATGACATACTTTGCTGCTTCAACCTAAAGAAGAAGAAGATTAGAGAAATATTAGCTTGTTTTCTTTTTATTTTTCTGAGCATATAAAGCACAATGCTAAATAGAGATTTTAAACGATTTATGTTGTTAAATTCAAGTACATTAATAAAGCTCTCAATTTTTGCTTGTCTGGCTTGTCAATATATTCATGATCCTTCATTGTATGTATAGGTTTACACCCTGATTTTTATGCACATGACTAACTTTAAGCATATGAACAGTACAATTTACGATACATTTTAAAAAAAAGTAAAATATTCAAAGCACAGTGAAGTATTTAGCTGCATCATCAATACCTTTCTGGAGATGCTTATAACTACTGCCAGATATTGTTGTCTGACAAACATTAAACAGAAGAAATGATGATTAAATCATCCATAAATGTGACAACAAGTCATAATTCAAACAGTCGCACCACGTTGATGGATTGGTTAGGGTTTTTGATGGATTTGTTAGGAGGGTTTTTTTAATGAAAAGGTAACTTATTATTGGTATTGCTAGGGCCAAATTTATCCTTGATGTTAGTGGATGAAACTCCACTGAAGCAAATTGCGTTATGACTGATCATGTTGTCCAGTGAATAACAAAAGTAAATTTACTTAGTTATATTCTAAAGATTAATAAGGGATTATGTATACCCAGCTGCACAAGTGCTTACATTTAAGCATATGAGTAGTCCCATGGAAGTTACTTACAGAGAGTCAGTCAGAATTTGGCCTAAGTGTTTTCCCTTCTGTATAAAGTGTGTGTTTGTGATTTGGTTGGTAATATGTAAAAGAACAGTAATTTGAGGAGGAATGGAAGCAACCTAATATGATTGCCCTCAAAACATCCTACTATAGCAGTTCTAGATGCTACAGGAGATGACTATGGCAGTGATATCTCAGTTACACAATATATAACATTATGAAATGTCCTAAAAGGAGGCATGATTAAAAAGGAAACTAAAGCTTTCATAGGAAGTAGAAACATGAATCAAATATGTCAAAGTAAGATGATCACAGAAGCATTAAAGGTCTAAGTGTTCAGCACTGATCTAAGGATTTCTCTGTTGTTACTGACACAGTCATCCCTCCAGGCCAAAATTTAAAGTGAGGGGATAGAGTTGAGAGCTATCCAGACATATGAAACTGCATGTGCAACTAATACAGGTTATTAAAAGCTCGACTCTTTGACATTCTGTTTTAGATTAAATTCATTAAACCAATTCAGTGAAATTCAAAATTCTGATAAATAATTGTTTTACATTTTCTCATTAATTGAAAATGAATAGAAAACCCCCTCATCTACCTGCTTATCTTCTATGAATTTGTCCTGTCATGTTTTCTAGTAAAAAAAATAAAAATAAAAATCAGTAAGTCATCTCTGACGCAAACTTCGCTATAACAATCTTGCTATCGGTACAAACTATTGCTGCAGTTCTGAGAACATGCTAGCTTTTTAGGTAGATCAACAAATCTTTCCACTTCATGCTGCTTTGATAGTGCTCCTCATTATATTTGAGATCTAGGTAAGAAGAAAAAAACAATAAGAACATAAGAAAGGCCATATTGGGTCAGACCAGTATCCTGTCTACTGACAGAGGCCAATGCCAGGTGCCCCAGAGGAAGTGAACCTAACAGGTAATGATCAAGTGATCTCTCTCTTGTCATCCATCTCCACCCTCTGACAAACAGAGGCTAGGGACACCATTCCTTACCCATCCTGGCTAATAGCCATTAATGGACTTAACCTCCATGATTTATCCAGTTCTCTTTTAAATCCTGTTATAGTCCTAGCCTTCACAAGCTCCTCAGGCAAGGAGTTCCACAAGTTGACTGTGCACTGCATGAAGAACTTCCTTTTATTTGTTTTAAACCTGCTACCCACTAATTTCATTTGGTGGCCCCTAGTTCTTATATTATGGGAACAAGTAAATAACTTTTCCTTATTCACGTTCTTCACACCACTCATGATTTTATATACCTCTATCATATCCCCCCTTAGTCTCCTCTTTTCCAAGCTGAAAAGTCCTAGCCTCTTTAATCTCTCCTCATATGGGACCCATTCCAAACTCCTAATCATTTTAGTTGCCCTTCTCTGAACCTTTTCTAATGCCAGTATATCTTTTTTGAGATGAGGAGATCACATCTGTATGCAGTATTCAAGATGTGGGTGTACCAAGGATTAATATAAGGGCAATAAGATATTCTCCATCTTATTCTCTATCCCTTTTTTAATGATTCCTAACATCATGTTTGCATTTTTGACTGTGGCTGCACACTGCCTGGACATCTTCAATGAACTATCCACGATGACTCCAAGATCTCTTTCCTGATTAGCTGTAGCTAAATTAGCCCCCAGCATATTGTATGTATAATTGAGGTTATTTTTTTTCAATGTGCATTACTATACATTTATCCACATTAAATTTCATTTGCCATTTTGTTGCCCAATCACTTAGTTTTGTGAGATCTTTTTGAAGTTCTTCACAGTCTGCTTTGGTCTTGACTATCTTGAGCAGTTTAGTATCATCTGCAAACTTTGCCACCTCATTGTTTACTCCTTTCTCCAGATCATTTATGAATAAGTTGAATAGGATTGGTCCTAGGACTGACCTTGGAGAATACCACTAGTTACTCCTCTCCATTCTGAAAATTTACCATTTATTCCTACCCTTTGTTCCCTGTCTTTTAACCAGTTCTCAATCCATGAAAAGATCTTCCCTCTTATCCCATGACAATTTAATTTACGTACGAGCCTTTGGTGAGGGACCTTGTCAAAGGCTTTCTGGAAATCTAAGTACACTGTGTCCACTGGATCCCCCTTGTCCACATGTTTGTTGACCCCCTCAAAGAACTCTAATAGATTACTAAGACATGATCTCCCTTTACAAAACCATGTTGACTTCTGTGCAACAATTTATGTTCTTCTATGTGTCTCACAATTTTATTCTTTATTATTGTTTCAACTAATTTGCCCGGTACTCACATTAGACTTATCGGTCTGTAATTGCCAGAATCACCTCTAGAGCCCTTCTTAAATATTAGCGTTACATTAGCTATCTTCCAGTCATTGGGTACAGTAGCTGATTTAAAGGACAGGTTAAAAACCATAGTTAATAGTTCCGCAATTTCACATTTGAGTTCTTTCAGAACTCCTGGGTGAATGCCATCTGGTCCCGGTGACTTGTTACTGTTAAATTCCTCAATTAATTCCAAAACCTCTTCTAGTGACAGTTCAATCTGTGACAATTCCTCAGATTTGTCACCTACAAAAGATGGCTCAGGTTTTGGAATCTCCCTAACATCCTCAGTCGTGAAGACTGAAGCAAAGAATTCATTTAGTTTCTCTGCAATGACTTTATCATCTTTAAGTGCTCCTTTTGTATCTCAATCATCCATGGACCCCACTGGTTGTTTAGCAGGCTTCCTGCTTCTGATGTACTTAAAAACATTTTGTTATTACCTTTTGAGTTTTTGGCTAGCTGTTATTCAAACTCCTTTTTGGCTTTTCTTATTACATTTTTACATTTAATTTGGCAGTGTTTATGCTCCTTTTTATTTACCTCACTAGGATTTGACTTCCACTTTTTAAAAGATGCCTTTTTATCTCTTACTGCTTCTTTTACATGGTAGTTAAGCCACGGTGACTCTTTTTTAGTTCTTTTACTGTGTTTTTTAGTTTGGGGTATATATTTAAGGTGAGCCTCCATTATGGTGTCTTTGAAAAATGTCCACGCAGCTTGCAGGGATTTCACTCTAGTCACTGTACCTTTTAATTTCTGTTTAACTTACCTCCTCATATTTACATAGTTCCCCTTTCTGAAATTAAATGCCACAGTGTTGGGCTGTTGAGGTGTTCTTCCCACCACAGGAATGTTAAATGTTATTATATTATGGTCACTATTTCCAAGCGGTCCTGTTATAGTTACCTCTTGGACCAGATCCTGCGCTCCACTCAGGACTAGATCGAGTGTTGCCTCTCCCCTTGTGGGTTCCTCTACTAGCTGCTCCAAGAAGCAGTCATTTAAAGTATCGAGAAATTTTGTCTCTGCATTTTGTCCTGAGGTGATATGTACCCAGTCAATGTGGGAATAATTGAAATCCCCACTATTATTGAGTTTTTTATTTTGATAGCCTCTCTAATCTCCCTTAGTATTTCATCGTCACTATCATTGTCCTGGTCAGGTCGTCGATAATAGATCCCTACTGTTATATTCTTATTAGAGCATGGAATTACTATCCACAGAGATTCTATGGAACATGTGGATTCATTTTAGATTTTTTATTTCATTTGATTTTACATTTTCTTTCATATATAGTGCCACCACACCCCCCGCCATGACCTGTTCTGTCCTTCCAATATATTTTGTACCCCGGAATGATTGTGTCCCATTGATTGTCCTCACTCCACCAGGTATCTGTGATGCCTATTATATCAATATCCTCCTTTAACACGATGCACTCTAGTTCACCCATTTTATTATTTAGACTTCTAGCATTTGTGTACAAGCACTTTAAAAACTTGTCACTGTTTATTTGTCTGCCCTTTTCTGATGTGTCAGATTCTTTATGTGAATGTTTCTTGTCTGATCTGGCCCATACTTTATCCTCTTCCATCCTCACCTCCTGACTAAAACCTAGAGAATCTCTAACAATAGACTCTCCTCTAAGAGAAGTCTCTGTCTGATCCAGGTGCGCCTCTGCAGCAATCGGCTTTCCCCCATCTCTTAGTTTAAAAACTGCTCTGCAATCTTTTTAGTGTTAAGTGCCAGCAGTCTGGATCCACTTTGGTTTAGGTGGAGCCCATCCTTCCTGTATAGGTTCCCCCATCTCAAAAGTTTCCCCATTTCCTAATAAATCTAAACTCCTCCTCTCTACACCATCATCTCATCCATGCATTGAGACTCTGAAGCTCTGCCTGCCTACCTGGCCCTGCACGTGGAACTGGAAGCATTTCTGAGAATGCCACCATAGAGGTCCTGGATTTCAGTCTCTTTCCTAGCAGCCTAAATTTGGCCTCCAGGACATCTCTCCTACCCTTTCCTCTGTCATTGGTGCCTACATGTACCACAACCACCGGCTCCTCCCCAGCACTACACATAAGTCTATCTAGATGCCTCAAGAGATATGCAACCTTCGCACCAGGCAAGCAAGTCACTATACGGTTCTCCCAGTCATCACAAACCCAGCTATCTATGTTTCTAATCATCAAATCTCCCATTACTAACACCTGCCTAATATATGCCTAATTCTATTTTTTTTAAGTGGGCTGGGCTGGATTAATGTATTCAAATAAAAAATAACTACCTCTATAGTTCCAGAGGGGAGTTTTTGATTGTGACTTCAACAAGACAAAATAATTCCTAGTGGGAGGGGAATGGAGAGGGACGATACAGGAGGTATTCCAAAGCCTATTGAAATCAATGAGATCCTTTCCATTCTCTTCTTTGGCCTTTAGGGTCAGGCACATAAAGGAGTATTTACTCTCCTTCCTCTTGTTTTGTCTATGCAGTATGTACCAAAAATAGTTTACATACGCTGGCCAACTTACCCCCACCTCACCTTCTGAGAGCAGACCTCTACAAATACAGTCTGGAGATCTGACCAGGGATCTACCAGATGATATATTTTAAATTTTTAGCACTAAATGCCAAGTGTGGAACTCTTTTCTCATTTTATAGTAACTGTGACAGAATACACCCCTGTGTTCACGCTCCACATACTACTGTAATAATGTTTGTACAAGATATTGTGATACCTCTTGTTTGCCCTGAAAGGGTTAATGTAGATTGAGAAGGGGGTTAATTAATCTGAAAGGCCACATCAGAGGGAAATCAGATGACTAAGTAATCCCCTGACTGAGTGAGGGAGCCCAGCTGAAGTGTAAGAGCCAGGCTGGGTTTATAAAGACAGGAAAGTAGGAGCAGAAAGAGCTACTGGGGAAATCTATAGTTACTCTGTAGAAGAAAGGAGGAATTTTCTAGAGCTCTAGAGACAAGTTACTTCTTGGGAGGAAGGAGTTGTGAGGCTAGCAAACTCAGTAAGAAGCAAAAAAAAACCAATGGTAAGGAAAAGGTTTAGGGAAAGGCAGTAAGGTCCAGGAGAGAACAGACCTTTGCTGACTAGAGAGTCCCTGAGCTGGCAGCTGGAGTAAAGCGTGGGCCCAGGTTCCTCTACCAACCATTGAGGAAGTGGTACTGTAGAGTAATGAATGTGAGTCTTGCCTAAGACTGAGGAGAAAATCCTCTGGAAGGGGAAAATGTGTATAGTGACTTGGCTGGAGGGCTGAATCCTGAAGAGGCAGCAGAAACTCATGGAGCAAGAGGGGGCCTGCAGGGGGAGGGAGAGAGATGGTGAGCAACTGTGGAAAAGGGTGTTGACCTCATGAAGCTAATCCCCAGAATGGCTAGGCAGTGTGGCCATCTATTAGTGAGTCCAGCACCACATCACAGGTATGACTTGTGAGGTATCACTTAAACTCAATTTACTGATCAATAATATCAATGCATGTAGTGACATTATGCCTATAAGATGAAATCCTGACTGAAGTATGTTTTCCACATAAATCTAGGGAGTAACTAAACCAGTTCCTCCAAGACAAAGGGCAAGCTGCTGCCTCAGCCCGGGGTCAATAAGGCTGATATACCATTAGCTACTGAACTGATGATTTTCAAACTTTTGAGCTGAGTTGTTCCTCTTTGAGTTAAAAATTTTGGTTATGCCCCTAGGTGGGGGATAGGACTGGTAGCCAGGGGCTCCTGCTGTCGTCCCCTTTCCCTAGCAGGGGCTGGTGGCACTGCACCAAATGTTCCTACATACCCCTTCCTCCCCCCCCCCCCAGGGAGGGTGTGCCCCACAATTTGAAAATCTCTGCTAAATGGCCATTCTTTGGCTGGGAAAGGAGCTGGAAGAAAAAGCTGTATATTTTAGCAAAGAAATAGCATGGAGTTTCCTTTCTTCAGCAGCCTGCCTTTTGCCTTACTCCCAGTTGGAAATGCTTCTGAAAATGGGGACTGAGCTATAAAAAGAAGCAGGTAGACCCTGCCAGCCTCCTTCCCCCACCCCCCCCATTCTCTGCACCTGAAAAGACAAAAGGCAATATGTGTTGGACTTTGGGGGAGGGATCCTGACCTGAAGAGTAACACTAGTTCATAACTGAAGAGAGATTATTCATAAATGGGCAAAAACTGATACTTCCCCTAGCCAGCTACATCATCACAGACCCCCCACCCCAAAAAGCCATGGCCACACCCATTCATCTGGGGAAAAAAAAACCCATCAAGAAAATCCAAAGGCATGATGAAGCCTATTTAAGAAATTAAATGTGACATGTTACTGATTGCTATATATAGATTTGAGAGAGGCACAGTAGCTTAAGTTGCTCATGATGTAACTGAGTAAACTCTCCATATGCCAAAAATGCTAAAGTATTCATAGAAGATCAGTTGAACTTAATCTTCTTTTGCAAAGAAATGTGGACCCATAAGGTGCATTGGAGATGTCATGGTTTTGAGAGACAAACACAATGCACTGTCTTGTGCAGTGTTGAATTCATCTTTTAAATCCCCTTTAATATAAATAGTTAAAAACAGTTTTGTATTCCTGAAGGCTATTGCTGTCCTATATATTTTGAGCGCTACCTATTATATCTGTTGGGTTGTGCCTCACCTTTCATAATGGTAGCTGAGCTCTGTCTTCTAATTCCTTAATGAACATATGCTTTTTATGGTTAAATTACTAAGGGGCAATCCTCAGCTGGTATAAATTACATAGTTTTACTGACTTGGAGGAGGATCTGAGAATCTTCCTGGTTTTCTAGTTAAAAAAATTATTCTCATGCTGAAGAAATATACAAAAAAGTGCCAAAGTACCATTTGAGATTTCAAATGACATTGCAATATCACTCCTTTATACTAGGAGAATAAAATATTGATCCAAGATCCACAAAGCACAAATAAAATAAGGGTTTTTACATGTTGTGTGCTGACTTTTCAGAGAGCTGAACCAATTTATTTCAATTTTGCTACTTGCTGTTTTTTCTACAATTTAAGGTTCTCACCTTGCAATAATCCTCAAAATAGGAGGCTCCCAGAGTCCTCCCTATCTGTGTGTTGTCTTTGACTCCATAAAGGTGAACTGTGAAGATTAGAGCTATTGTAGTAAACATCATAGTAAGATCTCAGAGGGGGAAAATTGACTAACACTGCATTATAACAAAATTTGAAACAATTACAATCTTAGGTCTGGGGCTGAACCAAAATCCCAGGTCCAGACACCAACCCCATAAACTCTGAAGAGGTATTATTTGCATCTGAACTTTACAACTAATGAATTACTTAACTTCCTGAGAGATTTTAGCTGCAGTTTTCCAGCACCAGAGCAAGTGACATCTCAACTACTATGATCATAGGCCTAATCCTGGAAACACTAAAGTGTGTGTGTGCAACAGTATTCACATGGAGATTTCTGGTGAAGTCAATCTGACTAATCACATGCTGAATATCTGAAAACCCCACTCTAGAGAGACACTAATGCTAAATATATTTATTTTCACTCCATAAGTTTCTCAGACTTTTCATCTGGGGCTGAAATGTGTCAGATCCGTCTCTACTCAAAGGTGATTTTTCTGAAAGTTTCAACAACATTGATTGAGCTATTTTTTTAATTATGTACAGATTGGAGGTGGTAGAGAATCCCCTGAGCATGAAAGAAGAGGTAGCTATACAATCACTGCAAAAAAACTGAGCTTCAGATATCAGTAGACTAGACATTCCAGTAAATTTTACAGTTGACAATATCAGAGTTGTGGCAAAGAATAATGGCCCCTTTTATGGTATTTCTAATGCAGCAGCCATAACATACAGTAGAGGATGCAGAAGGAGGCAATAATGGCTAGAGATGGAAATTACACAATTATCATTGTTTTAAGTTAGAAGCAGGTTCTGGGTCCTCTTCAGTTTTTGGCCCTGATACATGTCTGCTCCAGATTATTTCACTAATTCCTGCCTCTCCAGATGCTATGGTTCACGCTTGCAAATTGTTACAGATTTATGTGCTTGTAATGCTGCTGGCTTTCTCTGCAATTCATTGTGTGTGGTGAATCAGGGAAAAAGTTATTTAAATATTACAATATTTCCATCCAGATTTTTTTCTCTTGTCTGTCTTCATTGGAGATGCTTTCTGTCCAATCTGTCTAGATACTTATATGGGTGTTACTCCAGCAAAACTCTTAAGTACATTTTAACTTCAAGCAGGAGTAGTTCCATTATTATAACTTCAGTGGGGCTACTTTCATGTTTAAAGTTAAGCATGTGCTTAAATGTTTTGGATCAGGACAATAGCTCTAATCACAGTAATATTGTAGTCCTAGTCATGAGGTTGGTGGATCCAGATTTTTGCTTCTTTGGGTGTGTAACAGAGCACTTACCTCTTTATCATGGAAACATGACCACTACCTGAGTTTCTCTCTTCCATACCTGGGTAGTTAGTTTGGCTGTCCAGCTAAGCCAAGACCATTCTGTGACTTCCAGGCCAATAGAGCATATTTTATAATGGGACTTTAACACAAGCAGCCCTTTATCCTGTTGTTCTCCCTCTGGGCCAAAGCCCTTCCTCCATAGTCTGTAATTTCTTTGATGCAGAGGTTCTACTTTCTTGGAATATCCACAACACATTTTAGTAGACACTCGGTCATTGTGGAACTCGGCTTCTCCATCTTCCATAAGCTACTTCTCTGGGGCCCCAGACAAATGAAGTGGCCATCTAGTCTGTCCTCCCCAAACGATCTCAAATTCTGTTTCCTCTAAGGATACTTCCTACACTCTACCCCAAACTAGGGTACTCAAAATACCATCTGTAACCAGCCCCCAAGTTTTCCCATTGAGCTCCGTACCACCTTCCACCTCAACTTCCTCTTTCCTGAGATTCCTTTTTAGGTCTCTTCTCGGGCTCTTTATAGAGCTGCTTGAAAGACCAACCCCCAAGCAGTCTCTTGCTAATTATATATGGCCCCCCCCTTTCCAGCATGCCTTGCCAATCCCTAATTCCCAGAATGCTTCTGGAGAACAAGTCTACAATCAGTGTGTTCTGGATGAAATCTGGGACAGAGTGGGATCTTAAACATATTTTAAACATTTTTAGCATTTTTGTAAATCTAAACAAACTAATTCATCAAATTGGCACGGTGAAATGGTTCATATTTGTAAATTAGTTTTACGAGCTGCTGCTACCTTCCTGCTTCTTTAATTTTAGTTCTTTGCTGTACAACATAGTAAATAATACATAATTTCTAAACTCCCACAAGCCTATTCTAAACTTGAAACAAAAAGGCTCTTTATAAGTAATGGGCCTGATTCTCTTCTGACTACCATCAGTTTTACATCAGTGTAGCTCTTTTGACTTTAGCAGCATTTCTGTAGACTAAGTGAAAGGAGAATCAAGCCCAGCGTTTACAAGTTGAAATATGCTGACGTTCCTAGGCCTATGCTATGCTCAGACTTTCGCGCCTACCAAAACTGAAATTTCTGCAGAGTTCTGAACTTTATGCAAAGCTCAGCAAGCCTGAATGGAATGGTGTGAAACGCAAATAGACAGTTAAATTCACCATTGCTGCCATGAGACTGCTCTATTTACATCGTAAAAGAGGATGACATAAGGACTGAAAAAAAGATATTCCAACACCAAGACGTTTCATTGGCCAAATGCTTAGTAACACTATCATGCTCTTCCTCTCATAATTTTTACTAGCATAACTGATATCAGAGTTCAAATTCAATTAACTGCTTGTTAGTCGAAAGAAAGACACAGGTTGTATACATTATAATTTGCAGTGATTTCCCTAGATTCTAGTAAACTTTAAAAGGTCAGCCCATACTTATGACCCTACTCTATAAAGTCTCAAAATCTTGTTACAATTTTTTTTGTAAAGTTTCCCAAGTAGTTTGGCAACCTTCTTACAGGGCTATTTGCTGATAAACATTCAAGTCACTGCAATTTTAATATTGACTGATCAGCCATCTTGTTAATGAAAGACCCTCAGTGGACCAGCATAGAAACCAAAGGAACATGCATTGTCTTGTGATTAAGGCACTGGACTGAAAGTTGGAGGATCTAGGCTCAAGTCCTGGTTTTATTACAGACTTTTTGAAAGTCCTTGGACAAGTCAATCATTCTGCCTCAGTTTACCATCTGCAAAATGGGGATACTACTACTATTTGCACATATTTTAATGTCTTGTTACATGTAAGCTCTTTGGGGCAGGAGCTATCTTCACATACATTAAAATAAGATACACAAATGGCATGCAGTTCTCCATATGTCAGGCAAGCAAACCAGACATTTCACCACTTAAAGGTTTAAAATGGATTAATTTTATATTCCAAAGATGATATTTACAGGGGCTTTGGATGCCTAACTTCCATTAATTTTAACAGGAACATGGGCCTAGATCCTCAAAGGTATTTAGATTTTGTTCCATTCAGCATTGCAATGCCTAACCACTAGGTGACTGCCACCTAGTGGAATCCTCATCCCCAAACTAGGCTCCCTGGCTCTCCATTCAATGCAGGGGGAGATATAGGTGCCTAAGAAAGGTGTCTTCATAAGTCAGCCAGCTGAGAAGGGAGCTACCTAAGCTAGCCAGAAGTGAACTACTGAGGTGAGGTGATGGGAGAGGAGAGGGACTTAGGCACCTGACTGACAGGGTAGAGATAGATACCTCCCTCAGGACCTTCAGCCACAAACTCTCTCCTGGAGTTGGGCACCTAAGCCAGGTTAACTGCTTAGGTTGCCCATGCTCTAGCAACCAAAACAGACTTTTTCTCTGTCTCCTGCTCTAGTTTAGTTTCAGGGGTTCTGGGCCTTTATCTCAAGTGAGGGCTCCAAGCTGCTCATCACCTGTGGTGCAGCACCTAGGCTTAGACAGCTTTGTAAATGCCAATTGGTGGAAACTTAAGCACTTATGGGATTTCAGTACCTATGGGATTAGGTGTGAGCTGAGTGGAAGTTTTAGAAATGTCAGTGGCCCTTAAATGGTGGACTAAAGAGGCAGATATGTGCCTAAATACCTTTTGAGAGTCTGGTGTCTGAATCCCCAAGCAAACTTGAAAATCTCATCCTGACCAAGTTAACCAGTAGGACTGTATATCCAGCAATATGTAGATGTGAACATAAAAGCAAATATGGAACAAAGAAATGATGCCAAATCCCTACCAGATGCTGAAGCTTCACCACAAGGAACAATGATCATCCTCCAGTTTGGTATAGGCAAGGGAATTACACTGGATGGAACTGAAAGAGGAGAGTGACAGATATAGAGCTGAACTGTAATAATGTATGCTAACCTGGTTGCTGGGATGTGTACTGTATGACTATATCAGGTTAAATCAAAAAGGCTTTTGGGAAACAGGCCAAAAGGCAAAACAATCACTCAAAATAAGAACCCCCTGCAAACAGTTGAGGGGAGACAATGGGAGAGCCACTGGCCTTGGGGATCTTCTGCTGAACCCCATTGGTTTTTGACTAGGAAGGTCAAAAAGCCACAGAACTGAAGCCACAAGGAAGTTGGGTTAAATATAAAATCCCTCTCTGTAGGGAGGGAAGAGGTTGTTGGTTAGACTAATACAGGCACTGGCTGCAATGTCTGAAGAAGCTAGTCCTACTTGGGTCACCATCACAGGTTCGTAGGGTTTAGGTATGAGAGATACATGCAGGCTGTTACTTTAAATCATTTTACTCTTCTGTTATGCTAAGTGCTTACTGTTAAGGTTAAACAGTACTTTGGTCCTAAGAAGGCTGTCTGGTCACTACATTCACTGTTGGTCACAGACTCTCAAAGGGAAGAACTGCAGGTGTCAAACCCAGGATAGAAAAGGCACAAAGCCTGATCCCTGAGGGGGTGCACTCAGAGATCACAAAGGTGCAGCTAGCCCTGTACCGGTAGCAGAGCCCAAAAGGGGTTATCAACCCACTTCAGCTCTTCAGCACACTTCCCACCCTATGGGACACTGCAGAGCTCCATTGCATGTATGATGCCTGAGCGCTCTACATAGCAGGGGTGGCCAAACTTACTTACCCTCCAAGCTGCATATGACAATCTTCAGAAGTTCAAGAGCCAGGGCACACCTGCTGGGTCTCAGGGCTCCATCCCCATGGGAGGTGCCTGATGGGGCTTGGGACTTCAGCTTCGCTCCTGCTGAAGCCTCGAGTCCTAGCAGGTGCACCCCATGGTGCAGAAGCCTCCACCCCACCGCCCTGCTGCAAGCAGAGGTCCAAAGCTCCCCCACAACCCACCCAGTCTGGTAGGTGGAGAATGGGAGGGCATAGGGGGTTTTGCAAGCCACGCTTTAATGATAAAAGAGCTTGCAGTTTGGCTACCCCTCTATATAAGATGTCAAGGGCAGAAGGTGCTCTGGAATCATGACAATTTTTGTCAACCACAGACAATAAACTACTGGATTGCATGTCTCTGTTCAGTGTGAGGAAATCCCCCTAGGGCACTCTAGAGAGCAGCACAAAGGAAATGGTCTAGATTCCATGGGATTGTGCTCTGTTTTCTCTGCTGATCTTCATGATCTGTGTGTTTTCAGGCTATACCTCCTTTGCATTCTGCAAGGCCATAAACACCTCTCCTTTTGAGCTTTGAAGGCTGAGTGTGGTTCCAGTTCTGAGGGTGCCTCTTGTCTTTTTTAAAATAGTTTTTCCTTCTCCAATGTTGCTTTTATCAGAAAGGAAGCATCCAGCCTATGCATGAACTTAATATAATTCTGATTGAACTAACACTTGCTAAGGGATATAAAGAGAGTTTAAGGGGGTTATAAAAATGTTTCCTCATTTTCTCATTCCCTTTACTGTGTCCCAGTAGCAGTCATGGAAAAGATGACGTACAGGAAGTGTATAGCTGTACTGTTTTTGGATGGGAGTGGCATTATAGAGCCTGGTGAGGGGGAGACTGATATAAAGTTAATGATAGCAGACTTCATCATTGTGAAATGTGAAAAGCTAAGCCTTACTCTTACCATTATCAGTTACCACAACTTAGACTGGCAGTCAAAGCACAGTGCAAACCAAGAGAAGAATGATCTTGGAATCAATGGGATAGGAGATTTAACAGACAATTTCAACTTCAGGGTCCAAAATGCAAGGCAGGAAGAGAAAATTTGATGAAATATCTATCTGAAATTATGAAAGGCTGAGGGGGAGGGGAGTAGCTGCATAGCCATGACAGAAAGGAGTGAGATGGCAGACAGCTTACTGCTACGTGGCATAGTGTCACCACCTCAGACATGGACATAGGAGAGAACACCAAACACATGGTAATTATCCTGTCCTGGACAGATAATTGAGGTCTCTTTTTATTACACTTCAGAAACACTTGTACAGAATAAAAAGCATTGTAGAATTACTTGCCTGCCCTGTCCTGGAACAATGGCCTCTCATCACAAGGAGGCACTTACCACACGTAGGATATGTCTACATTACAACCGATGTCCACATAACTTATGTCACTCAGGGGTGTGAATATAAGTTACGCTGACATAGGCACTCATGTGCACGACACTATGTCGGCAGGAAAGCTAATCTTGCCGACATAGCTTCTGCCCCTCCTGGAGGTGGGTTTTATTTTTGCATGCTGATGGGAGAGCTCTCTCCCATGGGCAATAGAGCATCTTCACCAGACGCGCTGCAGCAACACAGGTGTTTTGGTACAGCTGCACTGCTGCAGCACTATACGTATAGATGTAGCCTTAAATTTCCTCTGCCAACTGGAGAGAAGCCAGTAAGAATAGCCAACTGGGAAGGAAGCAATTTTACCCCACCATTCTTTTGTCTAGTGAATATTTCCACAGGAAGAAAAGACGCAGGACTGAGGAGTCTATAGGACTAGAAAGAAAGATGGCTGCCGAATAGCTCTGTCACTAAGGTGGGGATCTAATTACAAAGTGACAAGCTCAGAAAGTGTCAGCTGAACCAGAAAGCTGGGCACAGAAAGAGGGAAAAGACACCAAGGGAAGATTCCAAACAAAGAGTTAAGTGGACAGACCAATGGGGTCCAGTGAAAGCGCGGTAGCCAACCAGTGAATACCAAAAATTAGTAAGTGTGAGTAGAAGTTTACCATGCCATGTTGTGAGAAATCAACAGGGTGGCAGTACACAGACATCATAGTTAAGTTCAGACAGGACACCTGGCTGTCAGTGAGATTAGACCAGATCTGGTGAAAGATGAAAAAACAGACCAGACCGCATTCTTAAACAGGGTTCTCTCTGCTACAACCCACCCTGGCTGAATAATTATGAATTGGCTGGAAAGTGATCTGAGTAAAGTCAACCCTAACAAAACATAAGCAACTCAGCTGGAGGTCAGGTAGGGGCCCCATATTGGTGAGGTAATTGCTAATGATTTTCTAATGGATTGGTACTTTTTCCAATGATTTGTTTAGTGAGATCTGCAAGGGATGAACCATCTATAACTTTGGGACAGTCAGAAGATCAGTGAAGAATATCTATAAATTTGGTAAATATCTAGGGAAAGACTTGTCAAGTGATTTATTCTGTTTACCTCAGGCTATTTTCCAAATTAAACTGTCTGCTTCAATGGAACCGTCACTAATGTGCTTCATTACACAAAGTAAAACTATTTCCCCATGTTATTTCTCCGCCCCCCCAACCCCCACTGTTCCTCAGATGTTCTTGTTAATTGCTGGAAATAGCCTACCTTGCTTGTCACCATGAAAGGTTTTCCTCATTCTCCCCTTCCCCCCCCCCCCGCTGCTGGTGATGGCTCATCTTAAGTGATCACTCTCCTTACAGTGTGTATGATAAACCCATTGTTTCATGTTCTCTGTGTGTGTACATAAATCTCCCCACTATTTTCCACCAAATGCATCCGATGCAGTGAGCTGTAGCTCACAAAAGCTTATGCTCAAATAAATTTGTTAGTCTCTAAGGTGCCACAAGTACTCCTTTTCTTTTTGCGAATACAGACTAACACGGCTGCTACTCTGAAACCTGTCATTACGCAAGGCACTGAATTTAACCGTATAGAGTGGAAATCTGTCAACTTCATGAAAAAACTCATACAGATACAGACAGACATCATCTTCCTCTCCAAATGCAAACAGATGGACATCATACTAAAGGGACTGAAGGTAAAAAAATCCATTACAATCTACATACCACACAGACTATGCTGACAGCTTGTGCCACACGCTCTCAAAGAAACTGTGGAACCACCTGATCAACATCCTCTACAGCAAACAGGGAAAGATTAAGAATGAGCTCTCAAAACGGGATACTCTCATAAAGAACCAACCTTCCACACAAACTTCCTCGTGGCTGGACTTTACAAAAACTAGACAAGCCATTTACAACATACACTTTGCTTCTCTACAAAAGAAAAAGGACACTAAGCTATATAAACTACGACATGCCACAAGGGGCCACAACAGTGGTTCCCGTAACCCACCCAGCAATATTGTTAATGTATCCAACTATACTCTTAACCCAGCAGAAGAATCTGTCCTATCTCGGGGCCTCTTCTTTTGCCCTTCCATCCCCACAAACATGATACAGTTTTGTGGTGACCTAAAATCCTATTTTCGACATCTCCGACTCAAGGAATATTTCCAACACACCTCTGACCAACATATTAACCCACAGAAACCTTCCTACCAACATTACAAAAAGAAGGATTCTGGGTGGACTCCTCCTGAAGGTCGAAACAGCAGACTGGACTTCTACATAGAGTGCTTCCGCCGACGTGCATATTCTGAAATTGTGGAAAAGCAGCATCTCTTGCCCTATAACCTCAGCCATGCAGAACACAATGCCATCCACAGCCTCAGAAACAACTCTGACATCATAATCAAAAAGGCTGACAAAGGAGGTGCTGTCGTCATCATGAATAGGTCGGAGTATGAACAAGAGGCTACTAGGCAGCTCTCCAACACCACTTTCTACAAGCCATTACCCTCTGATCCCACTAGAGTTACCAAAAGAAACTACAGCATTTGCTCAAGAAACTCCCTGAAAAAGCACAAGAACAAATCCGCACAGACACACCCCTGCAACCCTGACCTGGGGTATTCTATCTGCAACCCAAGATCCATAAACCTGGAAATCCTGGACGCCCCATCATCTCAGGCATTGGCACCCTGACAGCAGGATTGTCTGGCTACGTAGACTCCCTCCTCAGGCCCTACGCTACCAGCACTTCCAATCTTCGAGACACCACTGACTTCCTGAGGAAACTACAATCCGTTGGTGGTCTCCCTAAAAACACCATCCTAGCCACTATGGATGTAGAAGCCCTCTACACCAACATTCCACACAAAGATGGACTACAAGCCATCAGGAACAGTATCCCCGATAATGTCACGGCACACCTGGTGGCTGAACTTTGTGACTTTGTCCTCACCCATAACTATTTCACATTTGGGGACAAGGTATATCTTCAACGCAGCGGCACTGCGATGGCCCCACAGTATGCCAACATTTTTATGGTTGACTTAGAACAACGCTTCCTCAGCTCTCGTCTCCTAATGCCCCTACTCTACTTGCGCTACATTGATAACATCTTCATCATCTGGACCCATGGAAAAGAAGCTCTTGAGGAATTCCACCATGATTTCAACAATTTCCATCCCACCATCAACCTCAGCCTGGACCAGTCCACACGAGAGATCCACTTCCTGGACACTACGATGCTAATATGCGGTGGTCATATAAACACCACTCTATATCGGAAACCTACTGACCGCTATTCATACCTACATGCCTCTAGCTTTCATCCAGATCACACCACTCGATCCATTGTCTACAGCCAAGCGCTACGATATAACCGCATTTGCTCCAACCCCTCAGACAGAGACAAACACCTACAAGATCTCTATCATGCATTCCTACAACTACAATACCCACCTGCTGAAGTGAAGAAACAGATTGACAGAGCCAGGAGAGTACCCAGAAGTCACCTACTACAGGATAGGCCCAACAAAGAAAATAACAGAACACCACTAGCCATCACCTTCAGCCCCCAACTAAAACCTCTCCAACGCATCATCAAGGATCTACACCTATCCTGAAGGACAACCCATCACTCTCACAGATCTTGGGAGACAGGCCAGTCCTTGCTTACAGACAGCCCCCCAACTTGAAGCAAATACTCACCAGCAACCACACACCACACAACAGAACCACTAACCCAGGAACCTATCCTTGCAACAAAGCCCATTGCCAACTCTGTCCACATATCTATTCAGGGGACACCATCATAGGGCCTAATCACATCAGCCACACTATCAGAGGCTCGTTCACCTGCGCATCTACCAATGTGATATATACCATCATGTGCCAGCAATGCCCCTCTCCCATGTACATTGGTCAAACTGGACAGTCTCTACGTAAAAGAATAAATGGACACAAATCAGACGTCAAGAATTATAACATTCAAAAACCAGTTGGAGAACACTTCAATCTCTTTGGTCACTCGATTACAGACCTAAGGGTGGCTATCCTTCAACAAAAAAAACTTCTTCAAAAACAGACTCCAACAAGAGACTGCTGAATTGAAATTAATTTGCAAACTGGATACAATTAACTTTAGGCTTGAATAGAGACTGGGAATGGATGAGTCATTGCACAAAGTAAAACTATTTCCCCATGTTATTTCCCCCCCCCCCACTCCACCCCCCACTTTTCCTCAGATGTTCTTGTTACCTGCTGGAAATAGCCTACCTTGCTTGTCACCAGGAAAGGTTTTCCTCCTTCACCCCCCCTCCCCCCCCCCCCGCTGCTGGTGATGACTTATCTTAAGTGATCACTCTCCTTACTGTGTGTATGATAAAAAACCATTGTTTCATGTGCTCTGTGTGTGTATATAAATCTCTCCACTGTATTTTCCACCAAATGCATCCGATGAAGTGAGCTGTAGCTCACGAAAGCTTATGCTCAAATAAATTTGTTAGTCTCTAAGGTGCCACAAGTACTCCTTTTCTTTTGACGTGCTTCTCTGTTCTTTTCCCCTTCCCTAAACAGAGCAATGATTCTCACCTTGAAGCCAAACAATCAGGCCACTATTAGTTATTTTATTTCACACATGAATAAGAAATGTGACCAGTTTACAGAGAGGGTTAATCCATATTTGAAAGTCAGTGGATAACCTGGAGCAGGAGTTTATCATAACCCACAAAGCACCAAGACATTACGAGGTGTCAAGTATATATATTTTAAGAACAAAAGTGAGCTTTTGAAAAATCAAGTAGTGTTGTACAATGTATAGAGAGTGGGATTGTCAGAGCTGGTACTGGAAAGAGGCATTAGGTTGCTAGATTGTTTTTTGAAATCATACAATCCATTATGTACATATATCTCTCACAAAGGCCTTGATTCTGCAATGAGATCCATGGCCACACAGAGTCCCATTAAAGTCAATACAGCTAAATGCTTTCACAAAGATCTGCCTTTTTCAGGCACAAGGTTCTTTCATAACCATATTAAAAATACAGTGCTTGTTCAGATCTCAGAGTTGGGAGACCCGGGGTGGGGGGTATAATTAAATTGAAATATTCCACTATCTCAGCTATGAAATCTCTTTGGACCTAGGCCACACAATGAAATGAACCTTTAGGCTTTTTGTTGACAGCAGCAAAGGTTGTGTAACAAAGAGAGTGACAAAAACAGCAGAGATGCAGAGAACTGTTAATGAATAGAACAGGAGTAGCAAGTGAGACAGAGGGCCTGTCTAAACGAGATTGTTGCAGCAGTGTAACTTAAGGTGCAACTATAAACTGATGATTTTAAAACAATGCAGTATAAACATTCTTAGGTTGATTTGAGAGTAGTTTATTTTGGTTTAAATGTCATTAGGAACAGATTTAAATTTAGTGACATAAGCCATTCATTCTGAAATCAGAGCTATTTGCACTGGTCTAGTTATATTGGTGATAAAGCCAATGCAAGTTTCTCATTGAGATGAGAAACAAAGGTAAAGCTTTGCAGGGCAAGAGAGAGTTGCTGAGTCAAGGGAGGTGACTGTGTAAACAAGCAGTCTGAACACACCCATTTTTGTAACAGTTTTTCTTAACATTAATCAGTATTATTGGAGTTGCTTAAAATTACTTGGCAATTAGTGATAAAATTTGCTGGTGGCTCTGTGAAAATAATTACCAAAACAATTAGTTTCAACTAGGGCTGTCGAGCAATTAAAACAATTAATTGCACGGTTAAATGGTAATAGACTACCATTTATTTAAACATTTTTGGATGTTTTTTTACATTTTCAAATATATTTTCAGTTACAACACAGAACACAGTGTACAGTGCTCACTTTATTTTTTTATTACAAATATTTGCACTGTAAAAAACAAATATTTTTCAATTCACCTCATACAAGTACTATAGTGCAATCTCTTATCACGAAAGTTAAACTTAGAAATGTAGAATTATGTATTAAAAAAAAACAACAATCCTGCATTCAAAAATAAAACAATGTAAAACTTTAGTCTGAAAGTCCACTCAATCCTACTTCTTGTTCAGCCAGTCACTTAGACAAGTTTGTTTACATTTGCAGGAGATATTGCTGTCCGCTTCTTGTTTACAATCTCGTCTGAAAGTGAGAACAGGCATTTGCATGGTGCTGTTGTAGCTGACATCACAAGATATTTACGTGCCAGATGCACTAAAGATTCATATGTCTCTTCATGCTTCAACAGCCATTCCAGAAGATATGCCTCCATGCTGATGAGGGGTTCTGCTCAATAATGGTCCAAAGCAGTGCGGACCATGCATGTTGATTTTCATCATCTGAGTCAGATGCCACTAGCAGAAAGTTGATTTTCTGTTTTGGTGGTTCGGGTTCTGTAGTTTCCATGTCGGAGTGTTGCTCTTTTGAGACTTCTGAAAGCACACTCCACACCTCATCCCTCTCAGATTTTCGGAAGGCACTTTAGATTCTTAAACCTTGGGTCAAGTGCTGTAGCTACCTTTAGAAATCTCACATTAGTACCTTCTTTGCATTTTGTCAAATCTGCAGTGAAAGTGTTCCTTTTAAGAACATGTGCTGAGTCATCATTGGAGACTGCTATAACATAAAATATATGGCAGACTGCAGGTAAAACAGCAGACCTACTATTCTCCCCCAAAGAGTTCAGTCAAAAATGTAATATTTTATTTTTTTTTAGCGCATCATCAGCATAGAAGCATGTTCTCTGGAATGGTGGCCGAAGCATGAAGGAGCATACAAATGGTTAGCATATCTGGCACATACCCTTGCAATGCCAGTTACAAAGGTGCCATGTGAATGCCTGTTCTCACTTTCAGGTGACATTGTAAATACAAAGCCAGCAGCATTATCACCCGTAAATGTAAACAAAATTTTGTCTTAGTGATTGGTTGAACAAGAAATAGGACTGAGTGGATGTATAGGCTCTAAAGTTTTACATTGTTTTGTTTCTGAGTGCAGTTATGTAACAAATCTAAGTTTGTAAGTTTGTATTTTTCAGTTCACCTTATCCAAGTACTATAGTGCAATTTTTTTAATCATTTTTACAGTACAAATATTTGTAATAAAAATAAGATGAGCACTGTACATCTTGTATTCTGGATTGTAATTGAAATCAATATATTTGAAAATGTAGAAAAACATCCAAACATTTAATAAATTTCAATTGATATTGTTTAACAGTGCGATTAAAAGTGCAATTAATCGCAATTAATTTTGTTTAGTTAATCACTATTAATTGACAGCCCTAGTTTCAACCCTTGGTAGTGTGATACAAATCAAGTTAGGATGACCTTTCTTGAAACATATTAACACTGACCATGTTACTCATGAGCTTTTAACTCTCTAAAAAGGAACTTGGGACAAGAGATCTCAACTCAAAGATACACAGTTTGTAGTTGTAGATCATGGTTTTATGAAATCCATTTGATTGAGAGCTGATCTAAGAAAACAGGAGTGTGAGCACACTACGTTTTTTGCACATCTCTCCATTCAAGGGAATGGATAGCAACAACTGAAACTTGTCAGAAATGGGAAAAGGAAGAAGAAAGGTCCCATTCCTGACCCAGTGATCCCAAAAGGGTATGCCTCTAGAGAGGGTGTAACATTCAGTAGGAGTCATGAAACTAGAGCTGGGTGACTTTTTGGCCAAACAGATTCTACTCAAACAAATTTGTGAAAATTTCAAATTAATTTTCTTTTAAACCTGAAAAAAATAAAAACATTTTGTTCTAACATTTTCTAAATAAAATGTCTTGATTTTTCAATTCAAAATAACTTTGTTTGAAATTTATTTCATTTTATAAAATTAAAAGGTACATAAAGTATTTCATTTTGGGGTCAAAGAAAGCATTATGTGGGACCCAAAACAAAATAATTTTATATTTATTAGTTAACCCTAAACTTTTAAAAATTGTGTTGACGTGATTTTTTTGTACAATCAGTGAACTGAAAAGTCAGTTATTGGCACAGCTGTTCACGAGTCCCTAGAATGAAACTATTAGTTTAAAAAAATATTTTTGGACCATGCTGATAGAATCTGGATGCATAACAAATTTTGGTGGACAAAGAAGTTTGTATCTGATTCAAGCAAGCTGATCTTCAGTAGGTTTATCCAACATGAATTAAATAGAAATATATAGGTGCCTGTGTTGGAAATAGCAATGGTTGTGGTTTTATTTTATTAGAAGCTTTTGTGAGTTGATCATGATTGGTGACCTATTCACCAAACTATGCATATGATCATGTTATCTTTCAGAATCCCAGGCTTGGTCTACACTACAGAGTTAGGTTAATGTGAGGCAGCTTATCTCATGTGCGTCTACACTACAGCTTTGGTCCCGATGATGTAAGTGACCTACTACATCGACATAATAACTCCACCTCTGTGAGAGGCATAGGGCTTATGTCAGTGTAGTTAGCGAGATGCAATGTCCATGTAAACACTGTGAGTTACTTACAGCAGCTGTTGGCTGTCACTCCCTGCTTCCTATGTATCTGGCTGCTGGGCAGCAGAGTCCAAAAGGTAACCAAAGTGGGCACCTCTGGGAGGCCACTAAAATTGATATAAATAACTCCATATCTATGCGTCGACCTAACTATGTTGACCTAAACTCGATACCTCCTGCAGAGGTGGAGTTAAGTCGGCATCATGGGTGAGTTACATTGGCGGGAGCGAAATTGTAAAAGTGCCTTATGTCGATCTAACTCTATAGTGTAGACTAGACCTTACACATCTAAGTAGCTTTGTGGATCTGGGTCCGAGGCTATGTCAACCTACATTACACAACTCCAGCTACGTAAATAACATAGCTGGAGTCAATGTACCTTAGGTCAAGTTACTGCAGGGTCTACACTGTGAGGGGTCAACGGGAGAAAATGACCCTCATTCCTTGAGGTAGCCTTTCACAACAGCGGTGATTTACACTGATAGGGTTAGGGCAGGAACCATGGTTCTGGGCACAAGTCAGGAGTTAGGATCCATGATGGGATTTCACAATCAGACAGAACTGCAGTTGCCATGGAGATTAGGGAGCAGGAAGGGACATTCATAGGACAAGAGCTACCCCTTGATTCTACCAAGGGGATTAGCAGAAGGAAAAAAGAGAAAATGCCTCAGGGCTCTGAAGTGGCAGTGTAGGAGAAGGAAGAGACCTTAGGGCTCAAGGAAGCTGAAGAGGAAGATGCTCTTGGGCATGGGACCAGAAGTCAGGCAGGCAGAATGCAGGTATCTCACATGTTTTGTATGTGGGGGTTATTGACAGGAAGGGATGCTGTGCAGATAAGCAAAATGAATTAACAAGATTCTAATTTAGTGAGGGGGAGGGATATTTAGAGGTACACTGCAGTTTCATTTCTTTCCCGCTTCCCAAATAGCAACAGCAGATCAGAACTAAAGCCTTTTTCCTCCCACAGGAACCCGAAACTTCACCCTGGCTTTCCCAGGGCAGGACCCCTGTTGCCATACTTATACATATGCCCCCCCCCAAAAGCTCACTTCTTGATGACAGAGAAAGGAGCAAAAAGAGTAATATCATTGTCATTTTTATTTGTGGGATGTGCTCAGCCACTATGGTGAGTGGGGGGCCATGTAAGAAACAAGATATATAGATATATTTCTGCAGGGGAAAGGATGTGTTAGTATACACAGTTCTAAACATCTGGGCAATGCTCCTTCTGACCATGAAACAATGTATAATAGTCACTACAGGTTGAGGAAAAAAATTAAAATGCATTGTATAAGATTTTGCATCAGCATTGCAATTTCTCTCATTTTGCTTATCTAAAAACCATGTGTGTGTGTGGGAGGGGCAGGGGGTTGCTGTTGCAACTCTTTCTCCATCTATCAGAGTAGGATGATAGTAGCATTAAATTTCCATCCTTAACTTGTAGGCTCCCCCTTTTAGAAATTTTTTACTCATTCTAGCTGTTAGGCCCTCATTTTGTAAACTGTTACATATATACTTTACTAAAGTGAGTAGGTTTCAGAGTAGCAGCCGTGTTAGTCTGTATTCGCAAAAAGAAAAGGAGTACTTGTGGCACCTTAGAGACTAACAAATTTATTAGAGCATAAGCTTTCGTGAGCTACAGCTCACTTCATCGGATGCATTTGGTGGAAAAAACAGAGGAGAGATTTATATATACACACACACACACACACACAGAGAACATGAAACAATGGTTTATCATACACACTGTAAGGAGACCTAAGAGTGGCTATCCTTCAACAAAAAAGCTTCAAAAACAGACTCCAACGAGAGACTGCTGAATTGGAATTAATTTGCAAACTGGATACAATTAATTTAGGCTTGAATAGAGACTGGGAATGGATGAGTCATTACACAAAGTAAAACTATTTCCCCATGGTATTTCTCCCTCCCACCCCACCCCCCACTGTTCCTCTGATATTCTTGTTAACTGCTGGAATTAGCCTACCTTGCTTGTCACCATGAAAGGTTTTCCTCCTTTCCCCCCCCCTGCTACTGGTGATGGCTTATCTTAAGTGATCACTCTCCTTACAGTGTGTATGATAAACCCATTGTTTCATGTTCTCTGTGTGTGTGTGTGTATATAAATCTCTCCTCTGTTTTTTCCACCAAATGCATCCGATGAAGTGAGCTGTAGCTCACGAAAGCTTATGCTCTAATAAATTTGTTAGTCTCTAAGGTGCCACAAGTACTCCTTTTCTTACTGTGAGTAGTGTCCCCTCAAAGTCAAGCCTATGTGAAAATATTCTCAGGATCGTAGCCTTTCTGTGTCCATCTAAGCCTTTCTATGGAGAGTTATATCAGCGTTTCAAAAAAGTCAAAAAGAAAAGGAGTACTTGTGGCACCTTAGAGACTAACAAATTTATTAGAGCATAAGCTTTCGTGAGCTACAGCTCACTTCATCGGATGCATTTGGTGGAAAAAAAAGTCATTATATTTGATTTTTCAGATAAGTTTCAGGTAAGCTACAAATCTTTCACAGTAAAGATGCTGCTCCAGTCTGAGATAAGCTCCTTTTACCCTGCTGCACCAGTCCTCTGGAAAAGGGAAAAACAAGGATAAAAAATTTAGGTTATGCATCCTACTTCTCTTTTTACTTTAAACACCATCAACCAGCAACAGACCAAATCTGTCCTCTGTTATTCACTTGCAACTTCATCTCAATCACTCTGGGAACCGTTGGAAACCTCGATGTTCAAGATTGTCACTGGGTGTAAGATGCAGTGCTAGTGGTCAGTCATGGCTCTTCACTTTTCATGAGAGAGAGCTGAAAGCCACAATTAGGAAGGTCAGGGGTTACATACAGAACCAGACATTTCTATTAAAACACACACACACACACACACACACCAAAAAACAGTCCATACATTTATTTTTAAAGCTCTTTTAAATGACTCGGCTCCTGTATTCCATGTAGCTCTTTCTATAGTCCCCCATTACTGTAGTATCTGGTAGCTTCACAATATTCCTGTGAAATAGAGAAGTATTTTGGAGATGGGAAACTGAGACCCAAAAAGATTAAGGATTGGATCCACAAAGGTACTTCGTTTCCTACTCCCCAGATTTAGGCACTAGAACCCCCAAAAATCTGCTTGGCTGCTGCCTAACCCTGTAGGCACTTAAACTCACTCCTCACCTAAGTTTTCAGGGTAAAACTTCACTGGATACGTAGGCGTGGGAATCAAGGATGCAGGGGGTGCTGTAGCACCCCCAAGTTTTGTGCAGGGTCACAGCACTGCCAGACCCATGTCTGGGGTCCCAGTTGCAGGACCCGTGCCCGGGGCTCTGCTCCCACCCCCAGCTATGGTCCCAGCCTCAGCTCCCTTACCTCTGTCTGCATCCCCTTCCCCATCCCAGAGCCATGGCCTGGCCCTGGCCCCAGCTCTGGGGAGAGGGGGCATAGAGAGGGCTAAGGCAGGGTGCAAAGTAAAAAGTTTGGGGACCACTGCCTTTCAGCACGCCCACTGTAAAAAGTGTTCCAGTGCCACTGACTGGATACCTACGGTTCAGCCTCGGAGATGCACACACCAGTGCTTCTCTATAAGCAGCTGGATGCTTATCTCCCTCATAAGCCCTAGAGCAGGGGTCTTCAACCTCTAGCACCTGGCCCATAAGTAATATCCACTAGCGGGCTGGGATGCTAAATCCACATCCCTCAGCCAGCGCCGCTTCCCGCTGCCCCCATTGGCCTGGAATGGCGAACCACAGCCAGTGGGAGCCGCAATCGGCCAAACCTGCAGATGCTGGTGGTAAACAAACCGGCCCGGCCTGCCAGCAGATTTCCCTGACGGGCCGCATGCCAAAGGTTGCCGATCCCTGCCCCAGAGCGATCTATGAAGTGGGAGAAGACTGGCATTCCTTGTAACTCACGTGCAGGGTCTGGTCCTATAAGTGTGCTCAAAGGCCACTTAATTCCAGACAAAACAGCTGGAGAGGGGGAACAAGGAGACCCTCCTTTATAACCTTTAGCTCAGTAGTTAGGGTACTAAGTTAGAATGTAGGAGAACCCCAGTTAAATTTCTCCCCTCTCCCTGAGGAGGAGTTGGGATCTGAACAGTGCTTTGCTACTTCACAGGTGAGTGCCCTGGGCTGTAGGATATCCCTCAACTTCTCCTATTGAAGTTTTTCCACTTTAAATAAATGAATAATTAAATATTGGAGAAGAGGAAATGTGAGAAACTCTAGCCTAATGGCTAGATCACTCACCTAAGTGGCATATTCCTCTTCAAATACCTTCCCCTTGTTTGGTCGGGGGGGGGACCTTGAATCAGGGGTTTCTCACATTCCAGCTCAGTACCCTACTCCCTGGGATAAATGTTACAAGGGAGCACCTTCTCTCAGCCATTTTGTGTGGCATTAGGGGCCTCTCACCCCAGATTAGGCCCTGCATGCAAGTTAAGCAGAGGAACATCTATTTTCCACAACTTCATTGATAGCTAGCAGACACAGGTTCCTAAGGAGGCACCCATCTCTGCAAGAGGGAAGGGGCTTAAGACACACTCCTCTCATCAGCATCTCACATTGGCTAGCTTAGGCAGTTTCCTTCCTAGCATGCAGGGTTTTGTGAATCACATTCTAGTATGTCTTTTCCCCTTCATTGTATAGGGGAACTTAGGGTGGCTTATGGATCACAGTGTTGTTCCTGTGATTTTCAAGGCATTGCACCACTCAGCATCACAATGCTTTAGTTTTGCTGTGGAGCTGGGCCAAAGTGATTAGCCAAAGGTTGCACAAGAAGTTAGTGGTAGAGCTAAGAATTGAATTTATATCTCCTTTAGCACAAGGCTATCCTTCCTTCCCCTGCTTTTCCACTTCAAGAGGGACAGATTTCAATTATACTTATATCAATCAGACTCAATGATTTTTCATGCCACACAATGCATATACACATATTTACCTCTATGGTTAGCTTTACAATCTCATTAATTTGTGCTGTTTTAATTATTAGCTTGTACTAATGTCCCAGTTGTTAAGTTGTCATCCTCCTGCAATTGGTCAAACAGATAAAATGCACATAAAAGACCTTTTAGTGGAAAAATAAACTAAAATAGGACAAATCTGCAGAGCACTCGCTCAACCACAGATCTAACTTGATATAATAATTTCACATGCTTTGCACATTGTGCTATGTTTATACTATGCAATCTGTTGTAAAGTTTGTATAAAATATTTAAAATAAAAAGTTTAAGGATTACAATTGGTATAAGAAAGTAGCTCTTTGCTAATTAACTAATATGCACTAAACCCAGAAAAGTGTATTCACCAGAGTCAGGTAGACATGTGGGCACTTTGGTTAGAATCGATTCAACCCAACTCTTTATCCACCACGGAGTAGTGGGGTGGGTCAAAGCCTGAACACATTGTCTTTGAAGTTAGAGGACGCTAGTCTTCAGGCTTAAATTAATGAACCCTAAATTCATTTAAAGAGAAACATGATGTAATGTACAAACAGGGTAACGAGAAACAGGATAAAGAAGCATTGAGCATAAAAATATAAAATCTAATTAAGACAAAAAATATCTGCTGAAGCCAAATACACAAGATATTAGTCAGTGAAGCTCGGGCAATATCATGCCATGTTTACCTCAGGCCTGATGCAACACTCTTTGAAGGTAATGGACAGATTTTTTTGACTTAAGTGGAGCTGAATGAGGCCCAAAGAGCCCTCTGGACTTCTTTAATTTCATCGTGCAGCTTTTCCAAGTAGTTGCATTCACTAAAGACCCTGTTGGTGGCTGAAAAAGGGAGAAATCAGTATGTGTTAAGAGGAGGAGGCTGTGAGGCCCTATGAAGTTTCACTTCTCTTCTCTCCTTTCTGACGATTCCAGCAGGTTGTGTAAAGTCCTTGGGGTTGATTGAACACTGTTTATGCACTATGAGCTCCTTGTCTGGTATTTTGAAGTCAAGGAAGCTTGGGGAAGGTCAAACTGTGTCCAGAGCTTCTAGGGTACCAGGAAACATGTGACAAGAGCATTAATGATATGGTTGAACAGCTATTCAGTTTGCAGAGCCACATGCAGGCTTTCCTACTGAAACGTAATTCCTGAAATCATTTAATGATGGCTAGGATTAAGGGACAGATCAATGCATTGGAAAAGGAACTTGGTTTCTTGCAGGATAAAAAATCAGTGTGAGCTCTTAAGAGATCAGCAGTTAAGGATGCAACTCCAGCACCTGCGTGGGCAGGTTGTGTCTACAGTGCTCCAGGTGCAGAAGGAGTTTACAGCTGAACAAAATAGAAAAAACTAGACACCCTCTGACTGGGAAGAATTGGTCGTGGTGGTGGCTGACACTCAAGCTCAGAGAGGCATGGCCATAGGAAAGGAGCAATGCTCAAAGACCCAAATAACTAAACTCAAGGAGGAGCACAGCAATAGCACAAATGGGGAACAACTGAACCACAAGAGCAAACTGGTAGGAGAGTTAATCAAGTACAAACTTAAGGGCCAACTTACAGGTGATGGACCTCATCATGCTAAGTACAGAACTTCTTCTTTTGAGGTGACGATAGCACAGTTTGAATGGCAATAGGATGTGGAGTCCAAGATGTGCCAGGCAGCCAAATAAACTAAAGGAAAATAAACTAGTCCTCCTGGACAAATACCCAAGATCTGAAATGGAAAGAGTGTGAACAAGCCCTACTACTCCTGATGGAAGGACTCTGGAAAAAGCAACCAGACAGGATTAAAATGGCTGCCAGACATCATCAACAAGCTGAGACTGAAGGCACAAGACACCATGGATGGACAGCACATCCTGAAGAAGAAAGGCAGCGCTGCACTGAGGGTGTTGAATGGCAGCGGCACCTGGAGTGTGACTGAGCAGACAAAATTCAGGAAAGACTGGAGGAGATCCTGAGCAACAGCAAGATCTGGATACAACCCCTCCCAGATCTAGTAGCTGAGATCGGAAGTGGAGGTGAAATGGAAGATGGAGAAAGAGGAGAAGAGGCTGCAAAAGGAGCAACTGCAGAGTTTGGAGACAGCAAAGCATGCAGACAACTTTCTGCTTCAGAAAGAGCTGAACAAGCTCTTCAAGAAACTGAAGCAGCAGCAAGAGAGTTTCTTGAGGCTACAGATGGAAAAGGAAGCTCTTTACCACAGTAGGAGCAAAAGTGATGTGATTAAGCAGAGGAAGGATGAGGACCTGAAATCAACAGCCACCCTTTGGAACAAGTTAAGGAATAGAAAGGACTAACAAGGGTGGGCCAGGAGAGGGTGGAGCTGTGTGTCTATAAGTATGTATGCTGAAATGGAGAACAGTCAAAATTTACCAAGGGACTTGCATCCCTGTGTGAGGTAAGAGTTAAAGCATCTTGGAGAATGGTGCAAGGAGATAGGTTCACCTGCCAGTGAAAGACTTGATGTTGACTGCCCCAAATATGGGTGTGGTGTCCACAATAGAAGCTGCAATAATGGTGGCAGCCTCTCCAACTCTAATGGAAATAAGAGAGTTAGAAGATGGGGTCACATGGCTGACAGGGTCAAGGCAGAAATCATGGCACTGCTCAACACTTACAGGACCAAAAAGCAGCAGCTTTGCAGGTGTGAGAGGAAATACGCTCCTCAAGGGACTGGATCTTTGTGTAAGCCATAAAATGAGAGCAAGAATTAGCCCATCTGAAGAGGATAGAAGATGAGGAACAGCATTTGCTATTACAGAAAGATCTGAGGGTGCAGCAAAACCCACCACAAAAATAGGTAGAAACTAAGGCCACTTATACAGCCCTGAGAGGAGAGGGCATGAGATCCCTGCTCTCTTTGGTTGAGAAGCACCAAATGGAACTTCTGCTTTGCAAGAGGCCAGGCAGCAAGCCCTGAAAGAAAAGTAGGAATGCCTGAAAGAGAAGCCAGGGTTCTAGCCCTCAGTCCAGACTGAGCTCCTGGAGTATATGAGATTATATATTTCAAGTGCAGATCCAGGACATGTAAATGGAACTCAGAGAGAGATCAGTTACCCTTTGTGAAGAGCCAGCTGAAAGGAGAGTAGGAGGAATTGCAGAATGAAAAAAACCAGATTGGTACAGGTTGGAGGAAGAAATGAGGCTCCTCCTTCCAACCAAAGATTTGGAAACAGCAACACAAGACCTTAATTAAAGGAGTATTAAAAAGAAGTCTAACCTAAAGGTAAAGATGATTCCCCTCAGGACAGGAGGATAAAAACAGTTCTCCAATGAATAACATCCCACACACAGTGGTATAGGTCAAAGAGGGTCAGAAATGGGCTCTCATAAGTTCTTTACTCAAGACTGTAGGGGGGAAAAGATGTAGTTGATAACACTTAGAAATCATTATGGGGAATTAGGCAAGTGAAAGGATATGTATGCGAGTGTGGAAGACTGTGCCCAAAGAGACTAAGAGGCAGCCAGATGCAGGTTTGCCAATGGCGAGAGCCCAGTGCTGTCAATCACCTCTGATCCGGTCAGAGGACTAGACTCAGAAGGTACAATTCCTGCAAAGAAGTGGATAGCAATGTCCCTTAAATGTGAAATGAACATCTTTCTCTTATAGTTTCTTTATTGCCTTGGGTTTCCAATCTACAGTGATCTTATCAACCTGCTATATTTTCTTTACTATTAATTGTAAGTGGGCAACAAACACTGACTAAATTGTATGTATTACAGATTGGCATCACCTCTTAGCCATTTTCCCACTTTTTAACCTCTTTAACATTTGCAGGACTCACTGTTGTTGATGGTTTTAGAAAAACAATCAGAATTGATCATTGCTAGATAGACACTTAAAATTACAGGATCATGTGGGTACAGATAATCTAGCTGTTATACTATATGGCCCTGTTGTAATCGGAATGGATTCAGTTGACAATTCTGTGAAAACCTATTAGGTTCTTCTTTCCTTTCATCTGACCCAGCCTACACTGGCTTAAAATATTTTGTTTCATCTGCCATTAAAAATTAAAACAAACTGAGAATTATGACTTAAGTATAATTTTCTCACTTCAATAGGGCATATTTCCTGATGCAGGTGGGTGAAATCAGTGTATTTTACCATTTCCCTAGCAGCACTGAATTATCAATTGACATCTATAGATTCATACTTGATGTAAGGGTATCAGGTGTCCTTTACTGGTCTTTCTTTCACAGACCTGCAATGCTTCCTAAAATCATTTAAAGCCAACTCTGAGCCATTCTGCAGCATTATCTGCTTTCAAACTCCATATCAGATAACACAGACACTGTAATCATTATTTTAGATATTGGTATGATACTATCCTTTTGAGGAGTGATTTGATCTAGGTACAGGCAGGAAACACAGCTCCCCAGGGAGTGATGCTGATACAGATGCCTGAGGAGTGGAGGTGGCTCTGGGTTTCCCTATGAATGTACCATTCCTCTATTCATACCCTGAGACAATAAGAAAATCAAGTTTCCCACATAGGGCAAAATCATACAGTAGATTAAATTGTTATTGTTTGAGAGAAAGATTGCTGTTAGCCATTTACAACTTCATGTTAGCCCTGAAGATCCATCTTTTCCATGGCTTTTCTATCCATAATATTTACATGGCCCTATCCTCACAACACCATTTGACATAGGGAAGCACTATTATCCCCATTTTACAGATGAGGAACTGAGGCAGACAGAGACTAAGGCCAAGATTTTTGGCATTTTTCCACTCTATGTAGTAAGAACAAAGTCTCATTTTCAAAAGTGACTTAAGCACTTGGGCCCAGATCCTCAAAAGGTATTTAGGCACCATTGATTTAAGACTTGGAGCCTCAATCTCATTGCAAATAAATGGGATTTAAGGCTTGTCTACATGCAGAGCCGACTAGGCATAAGCAGACTAAACAATTGCTTAGGGCCCTGAGCAGCTCAAGTGGCCCCCTATTTACTTTTTATTATAAAAATGTGGCTGTTTTAGTGTTGTGGCGGCAGGGAGGTCCAAAAATATTCCTACTTAGGGCTCCCAATAGGCTAGAACTGGCTCTGTCTACATGGTACATTAGTTTGCACTAGAGTGTTGTAAATTCCAGTGCGCACACAAACTGGTCTGTGTGGACCCAGCTGGTGCCACTAAAAGTTCCCCAGTGTGTATTCATGTAGTCCTGTTTTAATGGGCTACATTAATCCACATTAGGTAACTTTTCAGGATCCACACTGCCCACTTAGTGTGCGTAACACACTAGTGCACACTGGGATTTCCTAAGGGCCTTTGTCATATTTGAAAATGACTTAGGGCTTACCTATAGTGAAAATTTACATCGGCATAGCTACATCTCTCAGAGGTGTGAAAAATCGACACCCATGAGACGCGTAACTATGCCTACCTAACTCCCAGTGTAGACAGTGCTAGGTTGATGGAAGGATTCCCTCCCATTGCTGTAGTGAGTGTCTACACTGAGGTCTTACAATGGCGCAGTGCAGCTACAGCTGCAATGCTGTAAGTGTAGACATGCCCTCAGGCATTGCAATCCTGAGAAGAGCAACCTCTAGTCATTGGGAAATCCTGCCTCCTCTTTGTAGCTTAAGTCCTTTTGTACGCCATAGCTTTACTGCTGTGTCCCAGAAACTGGTCAGTTACCTCATCTTAACTACCTTATTTTTAAAATAATGTTGCTAAGTTTTGACTTAAACTGTGACTAGATTAAAACATTAAAGCACATCGTGCCTTGCCTTTTCCTTTGCTTTCATTAACACAATACATTTAGTGATCCATGGGATTGTACTTCTTACCATTTCTCTGGTTTGTCATTTAATCTTTTTTAATCATGATTCATACATTCCAAGATATTAATCAATATTTATGTATATCTTGTGTGTGCTTATAAGGAAAGAGAAGAATGTTGCCTGCAACAGTTCTGAATCATTCTGTAGGCAAAGGATTTGTAAAAGTGTCATATTCCTTTTCAGTCATTTGGAATCCTGATACAAAGGAAATATTTGATTTATTTCATTTGATCTTGGCATTCATTCCACCCACTACAAACAGAATCATTTACTTTATGCTTACCAATAAGCCATAGATAGTTAAAGCCATAGTTTAGCTTTTTGCCTGAGCAACAGAAGCTTTTACATTCAGGGTCTGCCAGCTTTTATCTTAGAATGACAATGATGTGTCACTAAAGGGGCCTATGCTACAGTTTTGCGGGCTATATAGTACCTGGATAGATCTATTTTATGATATAGACTCCAACTAAAATGTTTTTGATCTTGTTACCTAGCATTATCAGCTCAACAATATACTGAATATACTAGTCATTTTCTGGATTCAGAATAAAACTGCCAATCGGCATAATGAGCATCTTTCAACCAGTTCATCTCATATACATAGTATATACAGCATGAACTAATTTGTGGATTTAAGTCACTTGAGCTTTTTCCACCTTTACAGCAGCTGTTAAAAATTGCATTTGTTTCAGTTCTGACACTGTGTTACACAAATAAAATAATACCCACAGGATCTCATAAGAGGGTTAAGGCAAAATGCCATGTTTTTGTAAATACAACAGTTAGCATATGCTTTTCAGTCTCTCTCTCTCTCACACACACACACACACCATGCACACAGTCCTGCCAGTTGATATTTATAGTTACCAGTCCAGAGTCTAGATCAATCTAGTGGTCAGCCAGATTGGTCGCAGAGGGAAGCAGGGCTCTGTCGGTCATGATCCAATGCTCCTGGAGTGTGGCAAGATGAACCTAAAGTCTCATGGCCAAGCACCCTGTTCTTATAATCGTTTTCTCTGTTGAAGTCTATAGATTTTGCTGAGTCAGTTTCTGACCGGTTACTCCTTGATTGGTGTTAACATTTCAAAACAACTTTGAGAGGGTCATCCTGTCCTGGCTTCGATTTAATCAATTGTCTTTAGGGGTGCCAGCCTTCCCCTCAGGGTCGTCAGTCTGCCCTTCCTTCAGTATGGATGCCCATTGATGATTTTCTGGTGTCCTTAAGTCTCTTCACTCCTTCTTCCTTGACCATCTGGCTATAACAATGGCCTTCACACCTTATCTTTTCCTGATGCATGCATTCCTTATTCCCTCAGTCTCTTACAGAGAAGACAGAAATTAAACTTCACTAAATCTTGTCAAAAACAGTTTACATTGTGCTCAGGCCTCCAACATTCCTTTAATCTAATTAACATAAAGAAAAGGAGTACTTGTGGCACCTTAGAGACTAACAAATTTATTTGAGCATAAGCTTTCGTGAGCTACAGCTCACTTCATCGGATGCATTTGGTGGAAAATACAGTGGGGAGACTTATATACATAGAGAACATGAAACAATGGGTTTTACCATACACACTGTAATGAGAGTGATCACTTAAGGTGAGCTATTACTATCAGGAGAGTGTGTGTGGGGGGGAACCTTTTGTAGTCATAATCAAGGTGGGCCATTTCTAGCAGTTGACAAGAATGTCTGAGGAACAGTGGGAGGTGGGGGGGAGGGAATAAACAAGGGGAAATAGTTTTACTTTGGGTAATGACCCATTCACTCCCAGTCTCTATTCAAGCCTAGTTAATTGTATCCAGTTTGCAAATTAATTCCAATTCAGCAGTCTCTCGTTGGAGTCTGTTTTTGAAGCTTTTTTGTTGAAGTATAGCCACTCTTAGGTCTGTGATCGAGTGACCAGAGAGATTGAAGTGTTCTCCAACTGGTTTCTGAAGGTTATAATTCTTGACTTCTGATTTGTGTCCATTTATTCTTTTACGTAGAGACTGTCCAGTTTGACCAATGTACATGGCAGAGGGGCATTGCTGGCACATGATGGCATATATCACGTTGGTAGATGCGCAGGTGAATGAGACTCTGATAATGTGGCTCATGTGATTAGACCCTAGGATGGTGTTCCCCTGAATAGATATGTGGACAGAGTTGGCAACGGGCTTTGTTGCAAGAATACGTTCCTGGGTTAGTGGTTCTGTTGTGTGGTGTGTGGTTGCTGGTGAGTATTTGCTTCAGGTTGGGGGGCTGTCTGTAAGCAAGGACTGGCCTATCTCCCAAGATCTGTGAGAGTGATGGGTCATCCTTCAGGATAGGTTGTAGATCCTTGATGATGCATTGGAGAGGTTTCAGTTGGGGGCTGAAGGTGATGGCTAGTGGCGTTCTGTTATTTTCTTTGTTGGCCCTGTCCTGTAGTAGGTGACTTCTGGGTACTCTTCTGGCTCTGTCAATCTGTTTCTTCACTTCACAAGGTGGGTATTGTAGTTGTAAGAATGCTTGATAGAGATCTTGTAGGTGTTTGTCTCTATCTGAGGGGTTGGAGCAAATGCGGTTGTATCGTAGAACTTGGCTGTAGACAATGTATCGTGTAGTATGATCTGTATGAAAGCTGGAGGCATGTAGGTAAGCATAGCTGTCAGTAGGTTTCCAGTATGGGGGGGTGGTTATGTGACCATTGCTTATTAGCACCATAGTGTCCAGGAAGTGGATCTCTTGTGTGGACTGGTCCAGGCTGAGGTTGATGGTGGGATGGAATTTGTTGAAATCATGGTGGAATTCCTCAAGGGCTTCTTTTCCATGGGTCCAGATGATGAAGATGTCATCAGTGTAGCACTAGTAGAGTAGGGGCATTAGGGGACGAGAGCTGAGGAAGCGTTGTTCTAAGTCAGCCATAAAAATGTTGGCATACTGTGGGGCCATGCGGGTAGCCATAGCAGTGCCGCTGATTTGAAGGTATACCTTGTCCCCAAATGTGAAATAGTTATGGGTGAAGACAAAGTCACAAAGTTCAGCCACTAGGTTTGCCGTGACATTATTGGGGATACTGTTCCTGACAGCTTCTAGTCCATCTTTGTGTGGAATGTTGGTGTACAGAGCTTCTACATCCATAGCAGCCAGGATGGTGTTTTCAGGAAGATCACCGATGGATTGTAGTTTCCTCAGGAAGTCAGTGGTGTCTCGAAGATAGCTGGGAGTGCTGGTCGCATAGGGCCTGAGGATGGAGTCTACTTACATATCTATTCAGGGGACACCATCATAGGGCCTAATCACATCAGCCACATTATCAGAGGCTCGTTCACCTGCGCATCTACCAATGTGATATATGCCATCATGTGCCAGCAATGCCCCTCTGCCATGTACATTGGTCAAACTGGACAGTCTCTACATAAAAGAATAAATGGACACAAATCAGACATCAAGAATTATAACCTTCAAAACAGTTGGAGAACACTTCAATCTCTATGGTCACTCGATTACAGACCTAAAAGTTGCAATTCTTCAACAAAAAAACTTCAAAAACAGACTCCAACGAGAGACTGCTGAATTGGAATTAATTTGCAAACTGGATACAATTAACTTAGGCTTTAATAGAGACTGGGAGTGGATGGGTCATTACCCAAAGTAAAACTACTTCCCCTTGTTTATTCCCCCCCCCCCCCCCCGCCACCTCCCACTTGTCTTCAGAAGTTCTTGTCAACTGCTAGAAATGGTCCACCTTTATTATCATTACAAAAGGTTTTCCCCCCCCCCGACTCTCCTGCTAGTAATAGCTCACCTTAAGTGATCACTCTCGTTACAGTGTGTATGGTAACACCTATTGTTTCATGTTCTCTATATATATAAATCTCCCCACTGTATTTTCCACTGAAAGCATCCGATGAAGTGAGCTGTAGGTCACAAAAGCTTATGCTCAAATAAATTTGTTAGTCTCTAAGGTGCCACAAGTACTCCTTTTCTTTTTGCGAATACAGACTAACACGGCTGCTACTCTGAAACCTAATTAACATACACACAATACAAAATCCTGTCTCTTAATAACTAAACTTTATAACAGGTCCTAATTGTAATGCCTTTTCGGAAAACAGAATCTCATAGTCCCAGAGGGTCATTCCTTTCTGCTATTCAAATGGGGAGGGCTAGCAGGATGAAATCAAGACATACATTAATTCTTATAGTACAAATATAAAATCCTACTCCTACAACTGAAATCACAGAGCATCTGAGACAAGTATTAAATGCATGTAATATTCTCTTCTAGTACTTGGTTTGCATCTTGCTCTGTTTTATCTTGTGACTCTCAAGAAAGAAAACATGTAAGTTGGGGTTTTGAAGCTGTGATAAGCATATTTTGGTTTTGCCCTATGTACTGGTGGTGATACACCCACACAGTTTGGTTCATTACCTTACTCATGACTAATTCTTTTTTTTCAGGAAAAAAATGACACAACATAACAAATTAGTCAACTAGAGCTCAGAGTAGTAGCCATGTTAGTCTGTATTCACAAAAAGAAAGGGAGTACTTGTGGCACTTTAGAGATTAACAATTTTATTTGAGCATAAGCTTTCGTGAGCATATGCATCCGATGAAGTGAACAGTAGTTCATGAAAGCTTATGCTCAAATAAATGTGCTAGTCTCTAAGGTGCCTCAAGTACTCCTTTTCTTCTTTCAACTAGAGCTGTAACTGAAAGAAAGTATAGCACATTAAAGACTTATTTTCAATGCCCAGATAAAGCCGCTTGATTCTTACTACTAGCATATAACAAAGTTGGCAAATATTCTGTGGTGTCGTAGAAGCATAAAACATTCACATGCCTTATTTGTCAGAGTAAGTTGTGAAAAATACTGTCTGTTTGAGAGTGGAAAGTAGAACAGTGTGAAACTTGATTTGGATTTGTTCATGTGGGTTTGCAACCCCAAATGTTTATTCAGTGAATCCACAAATAAAGTAAAATGCAAGTGATAAACAATTCTGCCTGACTTCCACATAACTAACTGTGGATATGGTTTAAACTCAGGTTGACAAACATTTCAGCAAAGCTGGCCCTGGCTTCAGGTTTCATTATGAAAGTTTTGTGCAGATCAAGCGAAAAGTGCCTAGTATCAAACAAAATTATTGAGACAAATGCCTGTTCTTTCCAAACATTAAAGCTCTTAGGGCTAAAATGTGGCTGGTTCTGAATGGAGCCCTAGAGTGGAGAGTGGTTCCAGGGATTCAATCCTTTCCCTCTGTATACAAGGCAGTCAAATTGACTGAAGGCAATGGAGAGTGGACCTGGATTGCAGCCAGCATTGTTGCCAGTATTCAGTGTCCCTAGAAGGGGGTTTTCTTTGGAGAGTGTGATCCAGATCATTACACAGCACAAACTGCACCTTTTAAATAATAAACAAGAACTACCCATCACCCAAGGCATTACGCCTCATGCCTCCACACTGCTTAAGCATTAGGGGTCCCTCAAATGTTCTACTCTCATGGCCATGAGTATATTTATGGTACATTTTCAACATCCTAATTTATATTTAGCAAAGTGAAATGTATATGACACTTTTTTAATATGGGAAATTTGCATAATTTATTATTGAATTTTGGGGCTGTATACAACATTTGATCAGAAAACAGTGCCTAGCTTCAGCATCCTCCTTCCCCACTTCCAACACAATGAGGTAAGAATGAAAATGTTTCTGCAGTGCTCTCCAAGAAACAGAGATTTAGAACCAAAGGTTTTTACAAGAGCCCTCCTACACATGAAACAAAATAAAACATATACAATTTGTGACAAATGCTGTAGAAATAATATAGTATTGGAATTAAATGAATCATATAGTTTGTTTGTGATTTAAAACTCTAGTAAGCAATTTTGATAGCCCAAATCACACCCACATACCTCCACTGAGTTACAATTCTTGGACTAGAAAAGACTGATTGAAAAAGCAGATTTTTTTTCTAGCTGCAAAAAGGTATAAAACACTGGGGGCCAAATTCATCTCTACTGAAGTCAATGGAGTTATACCACTGATTAAAGTAGTCCTTTCTGGACCAAATTCTAAGTGATACTAGTGTAAGTAGGGCCAAGTCTACACTTATGGGTAAATCTGTACTGCTGCAATCGATGTTGAGAATGTTGAGTTAGCAGGTCTGGTGAAGACCCCGCTAAATCAATGGCAGAGCACTCTCCCTGATTTGGGAGATTTGGGTATTCCAGCTCCCCAAGAAGAGTAAGGTAAGTCAGTGGGAGAGCATCTCCTGTAGACACAACATGGTGTCAACACTGCAATAAGTCAATCTAAGCTACGTCAACTTCAGTTACGTTATTCACGTAACTGAAGTAGCATAATTTAGGCCAATTTATCGCGGTAATATAGTCAAGGCCTAAGAAGTGAATTTGCCCCACCATTTTTAGTAATAATACTTCCTTAAATTAAAGTATTTCTGATTTTCTCTCTCTCTCTCTCTCTTATTTATATAAATATATATATACACACACACAGAGTTCTCAAACTCATCTGTCTCTACCCCATAGAGCTAAGGTCAAGAGAGATGGAAGCTTATTTCCCCCCTTCATTCTAAGTTCAGTTTAATTTCTGTGCAAGGCTGTTTCCAAAAATCCACTCTTGGACCCATATATCCACAAATGAGACAACCGTGCCCCCTTTCTCTTCCACCCCTCACCCCACACACTTACTTTCTATCATTCTGTTTCTTCACCAGTAAGTTACATAATTTCCCCATGCAGCACAATTGTATATAATAAAAGAATAGCTGGACTTGGAAAACTGATTGTATAAAATGGCATCTTCCTCTCAACAGAACTTCAACTTCTGTATATTTGGGGTCTTAACCACTTACTGTGGTGACTTTTCTTTTTTACTTTTGTTAGTTCAGCAGAGTCAAATATAGCTAAAACTGAGCTAGCTGGCTTCTAGGCTTTGTACATGTTCCACAGAATTATTAACTAAGGCTTTTGTTTAACTACAATTTGTTATTAAGTTAACTTAGTTTGCCAGTGCAAACCTTTGTGTGGTCACTCTTATATAGGTTTACCACTGCCTTTTATTGATTTATTGCTTAATTAAAAAAAAGTTAGTTAAACCAATGTTCCATTTGCAAAATCTGGTGATGAATGATGAATCAGGAAGAAAACACTGCTTGGCTGTCAGTGCTATGGAAGAATGGGCAGCAGTGGTAGTCAGAACCACTACCTTTTTTACTTGTGAGCAATGCTTGTTGGATATGGACATCAATGAGAGAAGATACTCATGGAATCCATTATGACATTTTAAGGAGGCACTTATGAGAGGATTGTCACTCTTCAATAATTCATGAACCATTGATTCCATATGGACACCTAAATCAAGCCCTTGTTTGCCCACTGGAACCAATTTACTTTTGCATTGTGGAATGTCATTTGCCTCTCCTGCAAACCTTGCCAGGGCAGTATTACTTCTGACTGACATAGTCATGAGAATGTATCAGTTCTATTGTACTCTGAAATAACTACTCTATGTCCATCTTTTCAACCTTGTAGACTCAATTTTCCCCTTGAGGGAGTTATAGGCAGCTGTTTTTTGGCCTTTCCAGAAACTGTTTACTCATGCCTCCGGTGGATTATGTTCATTTCCTGGGATCCCCTACCAAATTTTTCTCTGAGTATGAGGTCAGCCATGTCTCTAGCCCACTCGACCCAGGAAAATCTAATAGTCTTAAAAGCCTTCTGCACTTGATGTAGCTTGTTCTATAGCACATTAGGTCTGCTAGGCTTGTCTAGAAGTATTTCTTTCTTTTAAAGATTAGCACCTTTACACCTGCGTCTGACACAACAGACACTCACTCCATCTCCTTGTTGCTACACTGAGTATCTCATGGTAACAATGTCACACTCCCAAATGATCAAAGCCTGTTACAAAATCTTCCTTTTGTGCAGGCAGAGACTTAAACTGCTCCAGTTTGGTGTCCAGATATTTCATTTATTCTAGGTTGGAAAATATAAGGGAGCCTGAAGATTTCAGTCAGAAAATGATATTTGTTGCTCTCCTCTCCATATGTGAAAAAATGTACCTTATCTGATCATAGATTTTCTTTTAGGGCTACTTTTCTATTAATTAAGTTTCCCTTTCTGTTGATTTATTCTGTGGCAAGGTGGTCTGGTGCCAAAATGGAGATATGCATGCCATCTAGCTCCTCATTGCAATTTGGGAAACCCTTTGCTGCAAAACCATCCACTATGTCCTGCACATTGCTATGAAGGACTGTGACTCTGGGCAGGCGGCGATTAATGGCCCAGCACACTTGCATCATAGCAGCCCCCATGGCGGATTTCCCAGCTCCAAATTGATTACTGACTGATCGGTAGCATTCGGGAGTTGCAAATTTCCACAATGCAATCGCCCTTTGCCAACAACCTTGAATTGTTTCTTTCTATGTCCCACAGCAATCTAGCCTCCAAGGAATTTGTCATGTTCTCCACAGCTCTTCTTGTGGCTCTGCAAACACTGCAGGAGCAGGCAGCCCATGCTCACAACACTCATCGTAATAATGCAGAGTTGTGCAGGATTCATGCTTCTGTCACAGATGGCGGACAGTGAGTTGCACAGTGGGATAGCTACCCATGGTACACTAATCTCTGCATTGATACAAAAAGAAAAGGAGTACTTGTGGCACCTTAGAGACTAACAAATTTATTAGAGCACAAACGCTCCTAGTGAGGATGCATGCCACTGACGCAAGGAGCATAGTGTGGACACCCACACGCAATGTAATAACTGCAGTGGCTGAACAGTGACATAAGTTAGGTCGGCATAATTCTGTAGTATAGACGTGGCCCCACTTTGTAATGAATTAAGCTAAACAGGAACTCTTGTTGCAAAATAGTAGTGTCCACACCTAGTGGTGGTCAGGAACAGTGATTGCTTTTTAAATGTACACCCTACCTTAATCCACAGCGACTTTCAAGGACTTGTCCACCTTTGAAACATTACAGTGGCGCAGCTGCAATGCAGTGTCATTTCAGTGTAGATACTACCTATGTCAACGGGAGGGATTCTCCTGTCAGTGTATGTAATCCACCTCCCTGAGGGATCAGCTCTTGACCATTTATAGAAGTTCCATACAGGCACTGATAGACCAGTGGTTTGCTCCAGTATGGCAAATCTTCTGTTCTTATGTGAAAAACTTCTTTAGCCTCTGTGTTCTACATCAGTAAACCGTTGCTCTGCTGCTTAAACTTCAGCCAGATATTTTTTGTTTGTTTGTTTATAATAATTCTCTCAGGATAGCTGTACAGCATTTTATTATGGGAAAACAGAACAGCATTTTCTGTTTTGACCAGGCAATGCTTGAATTTGACATGAATATCAATGTTCACCAACCAGCCTCTACCCACCGGGGGGGTGGGGGGAGAGGGGAAGGAAGGTTGGGAGGCAGGGGGAGGGGACATAAAACAAAAACCTGTTATGAAGAGTTCTGCTTCTTAAAAGCTAAATTCTGGTACTCTTACTCACACTGAATAGTTCATTACTCCACAATTAGATCATGACTTTCAAGCCATGACTAATCACAGATTACCATACTACTCAATGTGAATGATCTGACCCTAAAAGTGCCAATGTGGAATACAAGTGCATGTATATACAATTCAAGACCTGTTGCTGTGAGGTTAAAAAACTAGCTGTGAGGTTAAAGAATTTTTGTCCTGCAAAATCTGAATGTGAGGCACTAGGATTTTCCATTGCAGCTGGTGTTATGATGCAGAAGATAGTTAATTTGTTTTGAAAAGAGACATGCTTTCATGCAGTATTTGTTGATCAGTTTTGACTATGCTTATTCTTGCTGAGTAGTAATTTATTTCATAAGTAGACCCATTGATTTCAGATCTGGCTATTAATCCTGGATCTAAAGTGGAAAACTGTCTAGATATTTGTTCTGATTTGGCTTTGAATTATGACAAGGATGCATGAAGAACGATAACGGATGCGTTTTCACAAAGAAGTAGTGATGCCATGTCGGGGTGTTTGTTTTTGCTCCTCTTCCACTAACTGAGAGTCATAGGGACATATTTAGACATTTGAACTCAGAAAACTTTCTTTTTCAACATACCAGAGGAAGTGTTGGTGCTTTAGAATGCTGAACATATGCCCACAATGAAGAACACAACAAATTGAGCAGAAACAACTTATTTTAATTGTAACCATGGTTTCACCAGTGAGTACTTCTTTTGTTAGCACATCATTTTAAGGGGGAGGGGGCGGGGGGAGCCTTTCTTTGATACCAAGATTGATTTGAATCAAACATGACAGAATGTTGAAGGAAGACATGATACTTAATATAAATACCATAATATACTTCCTTATTTCCAAGAGGTTTTTGAATTACTGAAAAATCCACAATTGAAAGCATTAATTGGCTAACTGGGTTATTATATGCTTTGGTGTAAAACTGAAATTATAAAGAGTGACACATTGTGAAATGCTAAAGTAACATGGCATAATGATATTTATCTAGTATAACTCATTAGCTATTAAATTCTTAAGATTGATATCACCTTGAGGTTTTTTGACCTAATGAGCATTTGTGGATGAATTTGATGACTCCACAATACCTAGACTCTGAAAAGACACTTTAAGTAAATATGAATAAATAAATAGTTTCCCAAATATTTCTCTCTGATAGAATGACTTGCTTGAAATTTTATACAAAATATGGAGAACTACAGTTTCTAAGACCCAGAGCTGGCTAACTGCTTTAGATATGTTAATTGTGAGTATTGAGGTGACAGAGAATGAAAGATACAAACCAGTGGGGGAAACTTGTCAGAAGCCAAATAAATGCAGATTAATTCCAAACTCTTTCCAGAAGGTAGCTTTAGTGGAAGAGAAATTTTACATAAGCACATCAAATACTCAATACAAGAGAACTAGCATTAGTACAATATTAAGATTCAAGATCAAGCACTCCAAAGTTTGTCTTTACATTAGGAATTTCTAAAGACACCATATTTACTATTGTACATTTAGGTGTTTTAAATGGTATACTTAAAGGAATACCTTATTGTATTGCTATTATCAACCAAAATAAGGAATAGAAATATGAATGTGTTTAATGGGGTCAAATCAATAGTGTTGGATCAGTTTGATCTGTGGGAATGTCTTGACTTCTGAGTTCTCAGTCTCACAATCATAATGATGCATTAGTACTAGTTTGGGGAAATTTTGTTGCATTTCTTCCTAATATGGGGTTGCTACTTTACAGCTCTACTGACTTTTAAATATTTTGTCTCTGTAGCTATATACTTTATTCAGGTTATACACTCTGCTGACTTTGGGCAGAAGTGGTGCCAGTACTTTAACTTTATGTATTTAATTTCTATATTTATTTGATCTGCTTTGCATATAGACAGGTTTCAGAGTAGCAGCCATCTTAATCTGTGTTCGCAAAAAGAAAAGGAGTACTTGTAGCACCTTAGAGACTAACAAATTTATCTGAGCATAAGCTTTCGTAAGCTACAGCTCGCTTCATCAGATGCATTCAGTGGAAAATACAGTGGGGAGATTTATATACGTAGAGAATATGAAACAATGGATGTTACTATACACACTGTAACCAGAGTGATCACTTAAGGTGAGATATTGCCAGAAGGAGAGCGGCGGAGGGGAGAAGGGGAGAACGTTTTGTAGTGATAATCAAGGTGGGCCATTTCCAGCAGTTGACAAGAACGTCTGAGGAACGGTGGGGGGTGGAATAAACATGGGGAAATAGTTTTACTTTGGGTAATGACCCATCCACTCCCAGTCTCTATTCAAGCCTAAGTTAATTGTATCCAGTTTGCAAATTAATTCCAATTCAGCAGTCTCTCATTGAAGTCTGTTTCTGAAGTTTTTTTTGTTGAAGAATAGCCACTCTTACGTCTGTAATTGAGTGACCAGAGAGATTGAAGTGTTCTCCAACTGGTTTTTGAAGGTTATAATTCTTGACTTCTGATTTGTGTCCATTTATTCTTTTACGTAGAGACTGTCCAATTTGACCAATGTACATGGCAGAGGGGCATTGCTGGCACATGATGGCATATATCACATTGGTAGATGTGCAGATGAATGAGCCTCTAATGGTGTGGCTGATGTGATTAGGCCCTGTGATGGTGTCCCCTGAATAGATATGTGGACAGAGTTGGCAATAGGCTTTGTTGCAAGGATAGATTCCTGGGTTAGTGATTCTGTTGTATGGTGTGTGGTTGCTGGTATTTGCTTCAGGTTGGGGGGCTGTCTGTAAGCAAGGACTGGCCTATCTCCCAAGATCTGTGAGAGTGATGGGTCATCCTTCAGGATAGGTTGTAGATCCTTGATGATGCATTGGAGAGGTTTTAGTTGGGGGCTGAAGGTGATGGCTAGTGGCGTTCTGTTATTTTCTTTGTTGGCCCTGTCCTGTAGTAGGTGACTTCTGGATACTCTTCTGGCTCCGTCAATCTGTTTCTTCACTTCAGCAGGTGGGTATTGTAGTTGTAAGAATGCATGATAGAGATCTTGTAGGTGTTTGTCTCTGTCTGAGGGGTTGGAGCAAATGCAGTTGTACTGTAGAGCTTGGCTGTAGACAATGGATCTTGTGGTGTGGTCTGGATGAAAGCTGGAGGCAGGTGGGTAGGAATAGTGGTCAGTAGGTTTCCGGTATAGGGTGTGTGGGTATTTGTGACCATCGCTTATTAGCACCGTAGTGTCCAGGAAGTGGATCTCTTGTGTGGACTGGTCAGGCTGAGGTTGATGGTGGGATGGAAATTGTTGAAATCATGGTGGAATTCCTCAAGGGCTTCTGTTCCATGGGTCCAGATGAAGAAGATGTCATCAATGTAGCGCAAGTAGAGTAGAGGCATTAGGGGACGAGAACTGAGGAAGCGTTGTTCTAAGTCAGCCATAAAAATGTTGGCATACTGTGGGGCCATGCGGGTATCCATCGCAGTGCCGCTGATTTGAAGGTATACATTGTCCCCAAATGTGAAATAGTTATGGGTGAGGACAAAGTCACAAAGTTCAGCCACCAGGTTTGCCGTGACATTATTGGGGATACTGTTCCTGATGGCTTCTAGTCCATCTTTGTGTGGAATGTTGGTGTACAGAGCTTCTACATCCATAGTGGCCAGGATGGTGTTTTCAGGAAGATCACCGATGGATTGTAGTTTCCTCAGGAAGTCAGTGATGTCTCGAAGATAGCTGGGAGTGCTGGTCGCGTAGGGTCTGAGGAGGGAGTCTACATAGCCAGACAATCCTGCTGTCGGGTTGCCAATCTCTTTGGTCTCTTTGGTCACTCGATCACAGATCTAAAAGTTGCAATTCTTCAACAAAAAAACTTCAAAAACAGACTCCAACAAGAGACTGCTGAATTGGAATTAATTTGCTAGCGGGATACAATTAACTTAGGCTTGAATAGAGACTGGGAGTGGATGTGTCATTACACAAAGTAAATTGATTATCACTACAAAAGGTTCCGCCTCCCCCCCCTGCTCTCCTGCTGGTAATATCTCACCTTAAGTGATCATTCTCGTTACAATGTGTATGGTAACACCCATTGTTTCATTTTCTCTATGTACATAAATCTCCCCACTATATTTTCTACTGAATGCATCCGATGATGTGAGCTGTAGCTAACGAAAGCTTATGCTCAAATAAATTTGTTAGTCTCTAAGGTGCCACAAATATTCCTTTTCTTTTTGCTTTGCATATAGTGGCCCAAATTCTGTTCCCAGTTACATAGGAACAATCTTACACTACAGGAGTTGCATTGAAATCAGAAGGTAACCCAGTATTTTAGTTTTGTTCTTAGCCAACAGTGCAATCCTCCCACAAACAGTCATCCTCAGACACTAAGGGTCAGATCCTCAGCTGCTGTATAATATCATCAAATTATGATATCAAATAGGTGTGTTTTTATTGAGATCCTGCAGAGATCAATTCTTGGCCCTACACTATTTAATATTTTGATCAACAACCTGGAAGAAAACAAAATCATTCCTGATAATGTTTGCAGATACCGAAAAAAATGGGGTTAGTGGTTAATAACGAAGAGGATAGATTACTGATACTGGGCTCAAGCAAGTAATATGCATTTTAATATGGGAAAATGAAAACACAACAAAATCTAGGCCACTCTTATAAGATGGGGGACTATCTTGGTAATTCAGTGACTGAAAAATACTTGGTAGTCATGGTGGCTATTCAGCAGAACATGAGCTTCCCAGTGCAATGATGTAGCCAAAGGGGCTAATGCTATCTTTTGGTATTTGGCATTGGTGCAGTTGCTACTGGAATACTGTGTCCAGTTCTGGTGCCCATAATTCAAGAAGAATGTTGATAAATTGAAAAACATTCCGAGAAGAGCCATGAGAATGATTAAAAGATTGGAAAACATAGCTTATAGTTATTGAGTCTAACAGAGAAAGTTAAGGGTGACTTGATCACAGTTTGTAAGTACCTATGTGGGGAACAAATATTTGCTGTCCAGTCTAGCAGACAAAGTTTTATTTAAAAAAAAAAATAAAAATCAGTGGCCGGAAGTTGAAGCGAGACAAATTCAGACCAGAAATGAGGTGTAAATTTTTAACAGTGAAGGTAATTATCCATTGAAAAAGATTTCCAAGGGTTTGTTGGGATTTCCAAGATTTCAAAGGGATGTAGTGGATTATCCATCACTGGTCATTTTAACATCAAGATTGTTTTTTTTTTTTCTGGGAAGTATGTTCTAATTCAAACAAGAATTAATTCAGGGACCTTCTTCTATGGCCTGTTATGCAGGAGTTCAGACCAGATGTCCACAATGGTCCCTTCTGATCATAGAATCTATGAATTTATTAAGGCAATTGAGCTATGGCAATTTACCCCAGCTGAGGATTTGTGCCAACTGGCAAAATCCTATGCCTGCCTCATCAGCTACACAGGGATAGTGCCTTATTAATATTATCAACTGATCAGAAACATGCATTTTAATATGATATTCAGTTTTACAGAACATACGAAATCTGATGTCTGATCTATTTGACATGACAAATATAAAAAGAAAACCCTTAAATATAAGCGCCTACATTTGGATTTTTTTTCCACTTGCTATCTATAAGAATAGAACTAGAGATGTCATAAACACAGACCTTTACAAAATTTGCATGTGAAGCTGAGACATCTAAGCATAAATACTTACCACAGTAAATATCTAGTATGCTGTCCTGAAATTTAATCTTGCAACTTTTTAAAATGTAATTGGGAATATGGACCATACTGCTATAGTAAGATATACTAAAATAAATCTGCTCATTTGAAATAATCCATCCTGAGGGACTATTATTTAACGGGATTGTTAAAAAGGTATAGAGCAGGAATCGGGAACTATACTAAGGGAAGGAGTCAAAGGTAATAAATTTCTATATCAAAATCAATAATGCTTGTTTTTCCCAAACATAAGAACAGCCACATCATAAGTGAGCGCTGTAGGAAGCTATGGGGTTAGATGCCTTTTAGGACTATCCTATGCTTCTTTTTATGCCAATCTTTAGATTAGACTAGGAGGGAGAAATTATTTAATCTTGCACTATTGCTTCTTGTGCTGCACTTTTTTGTGGACTAATAGGAATTAGGTCTCTAGGATGATCAAACCAGCATATTTCACCAATAGTACATCAATAAAAAATAAACAAGGTAAGTAATGGTTCATCTTGGTATGCAATGCCTGTATGAAAAGTATGGCAGCAACCATCCAGCTAATCTGATTATTCAAAAATTGTCTCATCCCTGGAAGGGGATCTGCAGGGAGCCAGGCTGCAGAGACAAACACATGATTTAAATGAGTCTCAGAATGACTGGTTTGTTGCCAATAACGTGTCTCTTGATTTCAGTAATCAACCATCCTCTGTATCGTGGAGGTGATGTTTAAGAATGCATAGTTGCTTTGCCTTTTGGCTGGATTAGCTGCTGCAGAATTTACTGTTTGGATGGGGAAGACAGGCCAAATGTTTAACTATTTCCCATGCTATTTTTAGGTTTCTTCCAGATTCGTTTGAGTCCCCCTATTGATTTATAGAAGGTTGCAGTCAATAAATCTTGATTTATCCTCCATTCCTCCTTCAGGTTTTCAGAACAAATCTCTTTCAGTTGGTTTTCCATCACTAATCTTATCTCTGACACTAACTGCTCTTTTTCTCACACAAAACATTAAAAAACCAGGAAAAAACAAATGAAGTGACCTGCCTCTTGAAAAATATTCTCCCACAAGCAGAAGCATTTTTCTCCTTGTTCTCTCCTCCCTCCCCTTGTAGTCAGCAAGGCTGAATAAAGCATAGGCATCATAAGGCCATGTCCCAGGTCCTAGAGTCTTGTGATTGCATCAGAATTTGAATTTACTTTCTTTTAAAGTGTCTACCTGTTATGGTTGCAAAGAAAAGCTTGAAAATGTGACCGTAGCACAGTAGCCACTAATGCCTCCCAAGCACACTCTCGTGGCTTGGGTTGCCTCTCTGGCCATCCCACTGCAATTAGACCTTCATTTGGGCCTCCTTTTAAGAACTCACTAAGTCTCCAGTGACCTTTTAAACTCAATCCTTTAACATACTTTTTACCAGCTCTCCTCCAGCTGGCAACAGAGTCTGTCAAAAATAGAACTCAAAACATACATTTTTTTCAGATCACCTTCCTTTCTTGAACTCCAACTCACAGGGGTTATCTGGCCAGAGGTCTGCAGGAGCCATATTTGTTCCTCCTAGCTGAGAGGGCAGGGGGGTGCTGCCACTTCAGGTGAGAGATATAGCCCCTACTGTTGCCCCTGCCTCTGTGGGAGGGTTGGGACTCTCTCTGCCACTGCTGATCTAAGCAAGGAGTGGGGACACAGAGGCAGAACCCTGGGGGTCCCTTGCTTTAGCATGTGTTGGGCCCTGGATTCCCTTAATGCAACCTTGGTCATCCATTGTTTGTTAGAGGTGGCTGAAACACAGGATTTCCATTTCACAGGAAATTTCAACACTATTAAATCTGGTTTCATTCCAATTCAAACCAAACCAATTTTTTCAAAATTTCCCCATGAACCTCAAATTCCATGATATTTTTATTTTGGAAACACCAACGCACGTTGATTCTAAATGAAATATATTCCCCAGGACTTCAGCAGCTGCTGACTGCCATTCATATGGTTCCACAGCATCTGGGAACACAAGCTGACCCAGGAATTTGGAAGCACTGAGGTCCCGGGCCTAGGACGGTTCATATGCTGGGGCTGTCCTACAGTGATAGACCTGGAAGCCCAGGCTCCCTAGCAGCCTGCCAGGCAACCTGGAAGGGTTCTACTGGAACCCCTGTCTGTGATTCAACAAAAATTTATTGAACCCAAGACGTTTCTTAAAAACCATGGTATTTTCTAACGAAACTGTTTTGTCAGAGAATTTGTGACCAAATTCTGTAGAAGTCATTTTCTTTGTTATCCATCTAATTTTGATTGTGAGCTCTTTTGGGCAAGGGATTGTATATTCCTACATGTATTTTAAGCAACTTTCATCCCTCTGATGTTAGATAAGTAATCACGTGGCTTCGGTTTATCATCTTTGTGTTGACAACTTGCAAATATATTTCTTGGCATCTGACCTTTTCCCCCTAGGTTCAAACTTTGTATCTCTGGCTTGGCCAGTATGATGAACACCAAACTCATCATTCTTCTTCATCTCTTTTTGCCTCCTCTTTTACTTTTGGACATTTCACCATCCTACCTAGCATGATGCAATTTTGGGGTGCTCTCTTACATGATCTTGCCTTGCCCTGCCCTCTCCTTCTCCATGTCCCTTCTGAAATGACTTGTCTTTAGAATTTTAGAAGACAAGAGTCAAGGTTACTGTGACAGAGTGCTGGGAAACAATGTGTTAATGTCCACAGTTAATCTCATAGATTTGAAGACCACATGGGATCATCATAATCATCTTGCACATTGCAAGTCACAGAACCTCATCCATCCACTCCTGCTGGTCAACAATGGCTGAGCCAGCTCTCTGGTCATGGCAGCTCCAATTAAACACTGCAGAACAGACCTTGTTGAGAAGAGCTGTGCCTAATGGGTGGGTGGAGGAGACTTGGAAGGCTAATTAAACCATTGGGCAGAGGCTACAAAAAGGGAAAGGAAGGAAGCAGGATGGGGAAAGCAGGCAGTAAGAGGGAGAGAGAGATTGCTCTTTCCTGCTTGCCTCAAGAGCTGAGGGCTCCCTAAGACTGTAGGAGTAGGGCTGTATATTGTACAAGGGTGGTGGAACCAACATTGTAAATAAACTGCACGTGGGTTTTACCTGCATAAAGGTTTCTGAGAAGTTTGTGGACTTGAGCAGAAGCGGGAGTGAGAGGCCCCTGCTACAGTTATATATGGTCTTTTTGGTAGAGATGGGGGAGTCCTGGTGTGTTGCTTGTAAACCAGGGGCCAGCTCCTGCCAATCCTGTAGGTGTCAGCTGAGCAGTGACAAATTCATAGCTGGAAACCCATCTCACCTATGTGTTACTATTGTTCAGGCATTGGACGTGTAAGGATTGTTTGGACTCTATACAATGCTTGTAAGTTGCTGCATGCATTAATCTTGTAATGTCTATTCCATGCTACAAGGTAAAATACGTTTGTTTTATAATTGTAAAAATGCCTTCTCAGAACTTGTGAGCTTAGATGGGAAGAGTAGCTCCTTTTGTGTACAGTCAGTATATTTATTTTTACAAATAATGTGTGTTAAATTGGCAGACAAGTGGGATTTTAAAATATGGACCATCTGTTAAGTGTTGTTTTGTTAGCTGCTATCAAATTCATTTTTTCTTACATTATAATAAGCCCACTTTTTATATATATCTAGTACTTCATACAAAAGTGATAAAACTAAGGAGTGAAGGATTTTATTGTGTTTTACAGAGCTGGGACAGAATGATGATTAACAAATGCTAGTAACTGTAATATAAGAGTCGAGGTATCCAGATACTGAATCTCATCCAGAAAAGGGAATGCCAAACAATTTTAATGAATGATTCTTAAGGAAGGTTAAACAGGGCAAAATCTCATCCCATTGAAGTCAATGGGAGATTTGCCATTGATTTAAATAAGTCCAGGATTTCACACATAGCTCATGGGCCAACACATGCCACCTATAAACTCCATATTGCTGTATATCTTTATTTAAACAGCACAGGTTCCAGTAAGCTGGAAAATGTACATGCTTACTTTTTAATTTGTTATTAAGCTAAGGGGGGAGGGATAGCTCAGTGGTTTGAGCATTAGCTTGCTAAACCCAGGGTTGTGAGTTCAATCCCTGAGGGGGCCATTTGGGGCAAAAATTGGGGATTGGTCCTGCTTTGAGCAGGGGGTTGGACTAGATGATCTCCTGAGGTCCCTTCCAACCCTGATATTCTATGATTCTAAGTATCTTATAACCATTTAGATGGCAAATATTTTATTTAAAAGATGTTTAAACCAGAGAGAAAAAATATTTGTCAAGTCTTTCCCCTTTCTGTTCAACTATTTATTGTTCACGTAGACCAGTGGTTCCCAAACTTGTTCCGGCGCTTGTGCGGGGAAAGCCCCTGGTGGGCTGGGCCGGTTTGTTTACCTGCCGCGTCCACAGGTTCGACTGATTGCGGGTCCCAGTGGCCGCGGTTCGCTGCTCCAGGCCAATGGGAGCTGCTGGAAGTGGCGCGGGCTCAGGGACGTACTGGTCACCGCTTCCAGGAGCTCCCATTGGCCTGGAGCAGCGAATTGCGGCCACTGGGAGCCTCGATCAGCCGAACCTGCGGACGCGGCAGGTAAACAAACCGGCCCAGCCCACCAGGGGCTTTCCCCGCACAAGCGCCGGAACAAGTTTGGGAACCACTGACATAGACCGTGCCTGTTAAATTTGTCTCTTTTTTATAAAATAAAATAAAATAAAAAAACAAAAATTGTGGTAATGGGGCAGGTTCCTGCCGTGAAATGCCGATTCTGGGCCTGAGAAACGAGCACAGACTGGTGGGACCGCATAGTGTTGCAGGTCTGGGATGATTCCCAGTGGCTGCAAAACTTTCGCATGTGTAAGGGCACTTTCATGGAACTTTGTGACTTGCTTTCCCCTACCATGAAACGCAAGAATACCAAGATGAGAGCAGCCCTCACAGTTGAGAAGCAAGTGGCGATAGCCCTTTGGAAGCTTACAACACCAGACAGCTATTGGTCAGTCTTGGTCAGGGGATTTGGCCTATTTACCCTGAATATTTAAAGATCAATTACTTACCAAAATCCCATTATCCCATCATACCATCTCCTCCATAAACTTATCGAGTAGAATCTTAAAGCCAGATAGATCTTTTGCCCCCACTGCTTCCCTTGGAAGACTATTCCAAAACTTCACTCCTCTGATGGTTAAAAACCTTCGTCTAATTTCAAGTCTAAACTTCCTGGTGGCCAGTTTATACCCATTTGTTCTTGTGTCCACATTGGTGCTAAGCTGAAATAATTCCTCTCCCTCTCCTATATTTATCCCTCAGATATATTTATAGAGAGCAATCATATCTCCCTTCAACCTTCTTTTAGTTAGGCTAAACAAGCCCAGCTCCTTAAGTCTCCTTTCATAAGACAAGTTTTCCATTCCTTGGATCATCCTAGTAGCCCTTCTCTGTACCTGCTCCAGTTTGAATTCATCCTTTTTAAACATGGGAGACCAGAACTGCACACAGTATTCTAGGTGAGGTCTCACCAGTGCCTTGTATAACGGTACTAAAACCTCCTTATCCCTACTGGAAATGCCTCTCCTGATGCATCCCGAAACCGCATTAGCGTTTTTCACAGCCATATCACATTGGCAGCTCATAGTCATCCTATGATCAACCAATACTCCAAGGTCCTTCTCCTCTTCCGTTACTTCTAATTGATGCGTCCCCAACTTATAGCTAAAATTCTTATTAATCCCTAAATGCATAACCTTACACTTCTCGCTATTAAATTTCATCCTATTACTATTACTCCAGTTTACAAGGTCATCCAGATCCCCCTGTATAATATCCCAATCCTTCTCCGAATTGGCAATACCTCCCAGCTTTGTATCATCTGCAAACTTTATTAGCACACTCCCACTTTTTGTGCCAAGGTCAGTAATAAAAAGATTAAATGAGATTGGTCCCAAAACGGATCCCTGAGGAACTCCACTGGTAACCTCCCTCCAGCCTGACAGTTCGCCTTTCAGTAGGACCCGTTGCAGTCTCCCCTTTAACCAATTCCTTATCCACCTTTTGATGTTCATATTGATCCCCATCTTCTCCAATTTAACTAATAATTCCCCATGTGGCACGGTATCAAATGCCTTACTGAAATCTAGGTAAATTAGATTCACTGCATTTCCTTTATCTAAAAAGATCTGTTACTTTTTCAAAAAAGGAGATTAGGTTGGTTTGGCACGATCTACCTTTTGTAAAACCATGTTGTATTTTGTCCCATTTACCATTGACTTCAATGTCCTTAACTAATTTCTCCTTCAAAATTTTTTCCAGGACCTTGCATACTACAGATGTCAAACTAACTGGCCTGTAGTTACCCGGATCACTTTTTTTTCCTTTCTTAAAAATAGGAACTATATTAGCAATTCTCCAATCATTCGGTACTATTCCTGAGTTTACAGATTCATTAAAATTCTTGCAATGGGCTTGCAATTTCAGGTGCCAATTCCTTTAATATTCTTGGATGAAGATTATCTGGGCCCCCCGATTTAGTCCCATTAAGCTGTTTCAGTTTTGCTTCTACCTCTGATATGGTAATATCTACCTCTATATCCTCCTTCCCATTTGTCATGCTACCATTATCCCCAAGATCCTCTTTAGCCTTATTAAAGACTGAGGCAAAGTATTTGTTTAGATATTGGGCCATGCCTAGATTATCTTTAACCTCCGCTCCATCCTCAGTGTTAAGCGGCCCCACTTCTTCCTTCTTAGTTTTCTTCTTATTTATATGGCTATGGAACCTTTTACTATTGGTTTTAATTCCCTTTGCAGGGTCCAACTCTACTCGACTTTTAGCCTGTCTCACTTGATCCCTACATATTCTGACCTCAATTAGGTAGCTTTCCTTGCTGATCCCTCCCATCTTCCACTCCCTGTATGCTTTCTGCTTCTTCTTAATCACCTCTCTAAGATGCTTGCTCATCCAGCTTGGTCTACAACTCCTTCCTATGAATTTTTTCCCCTTTCTTGGGATACAGGCTTCCGATAGCTTCTGCAGCTTTGATTTAAAGTAATCCCAGGCCTCCTCTACCTTTAGATCCATAAGTTCTTCAGTCCAATCCACTTCCCTAACTAATTTCCTTAATTTTTGAAAGTCAGCCCTTTTGAAATCAAAAACCCTAGTTGCAGATTTATTTTTGTTAATCCTTCCATTTAGTTTGAACTGAATTAGCTCATGATCACTTGAGCCAAGATTGTCCCCTACAACCATTTCTTCTATGAGGTCCTCGCTACTCACCAAAATTAAATCTAAAATGGCATCCCCTCTAGTCGGTTCAGCAACTACTTGATGAAGGAATCCATCAGCTATCGCATCTAGGAAAATCTGAGCCCTATTATTATTACTAGCACTGGTCCTCCAGTCTATATCTGGGAAGTTAAAGTCTCCCATGATCATGCAGTTTCCATTAGTATTTACTTTTTTAAAGACATTAAAAAGGGCTTTATCCATATCCAAATTAGATCCCGGAGGTCTATAGCACACCCCAAGCACTATCGTAGGAGAGGCTTTACTAGTTTTCTTCCCCAATGTAATTTTTGCCCAGACGGACTCTGTCTTATCCATTGCATCGCTTCTTATTTCTTTACATTCTATCTCATCATTGATATACAATGCTACTCCACCCCCTTTACCTTTGTTTCTGTCTTTTCTAAAGAGCACATACCCTTCAATACCTGTAGTCCAGTCATGACTACTATTCCACCATGTTTCTGTTATCCCTATAATATCTGGTTTCACTTCCTGCACCAGTAGCTCTAGTTCCTCCATTTTGTTACCTAGACTCCTCGCATTGGTGTACAAACATCTTAATTTTTGCTGTTTGGCCTCGCTCACATTTTGTACCCTATTAGGCACGGTCATTCTACATCCAGTATAACCTATTAGACTAGTATCCACACCGCCCTCACTCCTTACATACATTCTCCTACCCACGGCTGTATCCGTTCTTACTTCATCTTCTTCCCTCTCAATGCTAAAATCTGGCGTGAAGATTTTCTGGACATCTCCCATCCATCTCCCCCCAATTCCTAGTTTAAAGCTCTCTTTATCAGTTGTGCCAGCCTCGATCCTAGAAGTCTATTTCCTTCCCTACTGAGATGAAGTCCATCCCGAGAGAACTGACCTCTGTCTGTGAATGCCTCCCAGTGGCCATACATCCCAAAGCCCTCCTTATAGCACCACTGCCTAAGCCATCTGTTGACAGTCAAAATCTTGTCACACCTTTGTTGCCCTTCTCTAGGAACAGGAAGGATCCCGCTAAAGATCACCTGAGCCTCAATTTCCTTAAGCATCTTCCCCAGCCTAGCATAGTCTCCCTTAATACTTTCCAGCGAGAATCTAGCCGTATCATTTGTTCCCACATGAAGGATAATTAGGGGATTCTTTCCCACTCCCTTTAGGATCCTTTTCAACCTCAGGTCTACATCCCGTATCTTAGCACCCGGAAGACAGCACACCCTTCTATTCTCAGGATCAGCTCTAGTTACAGGCCTGTCTATTCTTCTCAAGAAAGAGTCCCCGATCCCATAGACCTGCCTTTTCCTGGTGACAGTGCTATTCTCCAGTCTCTCCCCTGTTCCCTCTGGCTGCAAGTTCTTTCCATTCCTATTTTCCCTTACAATCTTCTTCAACCCATCCTGTATCCTCCTGGGGCTCATATTTGGTGTAGTCTCCCTTGACTCTTCCCCTTTTTCTATAGGGCTAGCCTCTCTTCTCTTCTTCCTTACCCTTCCACCTTCAGCGACTACCTGCTGAGCCCCTTCTTCATTTTCCAACTCTGCAAACCTGTTCCTAAGCTCTATTTCTCCTTCACTAGCCTGTTTTTTTCTCTGCCCGGTTCTTTGAGTCACATGTTTCCACTGACCACTTTCCTCATCCAGTCTCTCCTCAAAATTCCCCAGGCCTGCTTCCATCTGTGAGTCTGAGCTTTTCCCTTCAGATACCTCATATCTTTGCTCCATCATCTGCTCAAACCCCTTCCTAAACTCAACCAGACTTTCCACCTGCATCTCCAAACCTCGGATCTTTTCCTCCATCAGCTCTATCAGACGGCATTTCATGCAGAAAAAACTCTTACCGGTTCCCCCCTCCAGGATCATGTACATACCACAGCTTCCACATCCAGTCATCCTCAATGTGTCTTTCACTGCAGGAGTCACTCCCACAGCTGCCTCTGTATCTGTCATCTCCTTCCCACCTAAATCCTGTTAATCTGGGAAACACAAGCCACACCAAAAAGACCACAACCCCCCAGCAAAAGCAAACCCCAAACAAGCACCACAAGCCAAACTCCCACTCAAACTCCCCTGTTTAGAGCTCTGTTTGCTAGCTCTTGTGCCACTGCAGTTGTCTGTGCCGCTGCCTGACTGGCTGGCTACCTTTATAGGGCCCCTAGTCAGAAGCCCCACCCCCTAGGCAGGGCTCAGCTGCTCTCCCAGCACAAAACCCCTACACACACACACAAATACTAAAAATACAAAACCAAGTACAACTACCTTCTCCTCCAACAGAACTCCCACTCAAACTCCCCTGTTTAGAGCTCTGTTTGCTAGCTCCTGTGCCGCTGCAGCTGTCTGCATCATCTTCCTCATCTCTCATCTTCATCATCTTCCTCATCCACAAAATCCTCATCTCTGTTGCATGAGACCCCCCCCTTGCAGGTGACCACGGACAAGGGTGGGGTAGTGGTAGCCCCGCACTAGCTACCCCCCAGAATTGCATGCAACTCATCATAGAAGTGGCATGTATGGGTCTCTAACCCAGAGTGACTGTTTGCCTCCTTTGTTTTTTGATAGGCTTGCCTGAACTCCTTAATTTTCATGCAGCACTGCTATGTGTCCCTGTTGTAGCCTCTGTCCATCATGCCCTTAGAGATTTTGGTATATATATTGGCATTTCGTCTTTTTGGAATGGTGTTCTGCCTGCATGGATTCTTCTCCCCATACAGCGATCAGATACAGTACTTCCCATTCGGTGCATGCTGGAGCTCTTTTGCGATTCTGGGACTCCATGGTCACCTGTGCTGATGAGCTCTGCATGGTCACCTCTGCTGATCAGCTCGCCACACTGGCCAAACAGGAAATAAAATTCAAAAGTTCCCGGGGTTTTTCCTGTCTACCTGGCCAGTGCATCTGAGTTGAGAGTGCTGTCCAAAGCGGTCACAATGGAGCACTCTGGGATAGCTCCTGAAGGTCAGTTTTAGCGCTAAACCCCTCACTGGGGAGGAGTGCAGAAATCAATTTTAAGAGCCCTTTAAGTGGACATAACAGGCTTGGTCATGTGGAGGGGTGCAGGGTTAAATCGACCTAATGCTGCTAAATTCAACCTAAACTCATAGTGTAGACCAGGGCTCAGATGACTAAACTCCAGCATGATCCTTAGACCTAATGAAGAGATTTAAGGCAAGCAACATCTATCCTGCCACCATGGCTGGAAGCGATAGGTGGGCTCTGAGCATGTCTAACTCCACACAAAATACTCAAGGGAATAGAGGTCTCCATTATAACCTTTAGCCCCCAATGAAAAGGGATTGGCATGGGCAGCATATGAACCACTGGTTGGGGGAGGCTAGCCCCTAACCCCACCCCTTCCACCTGAGGACCTGCCACATGGCTCAGAGCCCCACCAACTGTGGCTCCCAGCCCCTGTCCCAGGCTGGTTAGTGCCTGAAGCTTCCCCCCTCAGCCTCACAGCACACAGAGGCACTGCTGCAGCCCAGGAGTACTGTGCAGGGTTGCCAGGTGTCTGGTTTTCGACCAGAACACCCAGTTGAAAAGGGACTCTGGCGGCTCCTATCTATGACCAGGCCATTAAAAGTCCAGTCAGCAGTGCTAGGGGCTAAGGCAGGCTAGTCCCTACCTGTCCTGGCACTGCACTGTGCCCAGGAAGCGGCCAGCAGGTCTGTCTCCTAGGCAGGGATACCACTGTGCACTGTCCCCACCCCCAGCACTGGCTCTGCACTCCCATTGGCCAGAAACCACGGCCAATGGGAGCTGAGGTGGTGGTGCCTGTGGGTGAGAGCAGCGCATGTAGCCTCTTGATCCCCCACCCCACTGCCTAGGAGCCGGACCTGCTGGCTGCTTCCAAGGCACAGAGCTAGGACAGGCAGGGAGCCTGCCTTAGCCCCACTGCACTGCTGTCTGGGAGCTGCCTGAGGTAAGCCCATGCCCTAACTCCATGCCCCAGCCCAGAGCCCCTCCAAACCCGGAGCCTCCTTCTGCACCTCAACCCCTAATCCCCAGCCCCACCCTAGAGCCTGGACCCCCAGCCTACAGCCCATATCTCCTCCTGCACCCCAACCCCCAGTCTCAACCCACAGCCCCCTCTCACACTCTGAATCCCTCAGCCCCAGCCCCCTCCTGCACCCCAGACCCCTGATCCCCAGCTGGAGCCCTCACCCACACCCCAACTACCTGCCCCAACCTGGAGTCCCCTTCCATACCCTGAACTCCTCATTCCTGGCCCCATCCCAGAGCCCACACCCCCTCCTGCTCACCTGCCCCAGCCCCGTGAAAGTGAGTGAGGGTGTGGGAGAGTGAGCCCCCCGATGGAGGGGGAATGTAGTGCATGGGGTGCAAGGCCTTGGGAAGGTTCATTCTGAACAATTAGAAAGTTGGCAACCCTAGGGTCAGGAGGGAGAGCAAGTGGCAGTGCTGCTGCAGCCCTCCCAGCCCCAGAGCCCCGGAGCACCGGGAGGGAGAGCGTGTGGTGGTGCCACAACCCCGCAACCCTGGGAAGGTGGGCAGCGTGGTCCCAGCCCCTGAAGCCCAGCAGCACCACCGAAGCAGGGCCCTGGAGCTGGATTGTGGATGGGGCCATGCCTGGCTGTTTGGGAAGGCACAACCTCTCCCAGCCTCCCCTACCCACCACCCCTGGGGATTTGAATGGGGTACTCTCAGTTCTCAGGTGAGTGCTCTAACTACTAGGCTACTGTTAAGGTTGCACAGGCACTTAATATCACTAAATAAAAGGATAAGCAAAATATAAGGATACAACAGACAGTAGTATGGAGTATGTTCTTTGCCTGCTTATCACTGGCTTGCTTAATAGATTGCTTTGTTATACAAATATATACCACAAAATATACAATGAGAGTAATAATACTGAGTTAACATTATCAGTGTAATCTTAGTTTTTTGTATTTCTTCACATTTAGTGATACTTAGGATCTCACAATTGGATACACAAGGGTGGCCCCATGATGAAGGTAGTGGTGTTTCCCAGAACTGGACAGAAATGGGGAAGCCTGACCAGTCTGTGTTGGTGGGGAGCTTGGTGAGAGAAGTACTTGAAGGCTGGCATTCCTGTAGGAAATGAATTAACACTGTGGGGCATGGTGGTTGTGCTAGTTATGAAGTTTCTCTCTCTCTCTCTCTCTGGCTACAAGATAGTAAATGGTGTGTTCTGTTAAATGGTTTAAGCTCTCAATTTCTTGCTTTTGAGGTTTTGTGCCAGGTATATATTATGTGCAGCAGTCTTAACTGATACACAACATAGTGTTTTGTGTATAAATAAACACATGCCTACACTAGCTTTCAAACTAAAGGTGAATGTGTATTTCTGCTGCCCCAGTGCCTGTCAAGCAGCATGTACTGTCCCTCAACATCTGCCCTTTTTGTTGGTATGGTTGTAGGTCTGATTGTGAATCCAAGCTTATACCATATAGAGGTATAGTTCATATACCAGAATTCCTGCCTCCCCCTCTCCCCCCCCCACATTTTTGTTAATTTAGAAGACAACTCTGTAGATACTGGTCACTTTGAAGAATTTTTTCCTTCCCAGTCCTCTTTCCACCAGTCTGTTCTGTGACCATCACTGAAAAGCTCTCTGGAATGAGTAGAATAACTACCCTTCTCTTTAAAAAAAGAGTACTTGTGGCACCTTAGAGACTAACAAATTTATTTGAACATAAGCTTTCGTGAGCTACAGCTCACGTCATCGGATGCATGTAGTGGAAAATACAGTGGGGAGATTTTATATATAGAGAGAACATGAAACAATGGGTGTTATCATATACACTGTAATAAGAGTGATCAGGTAAGGTGAGCTATTACCAGCAGGAGAGCAGCGGGGGAGGGGAGACCTTTTGTAGTACTAATCAAGGTGGGCCATTTCCAGCAGTTGACAAGAAGTTGTGAGGAACGTGTAGCGGGAAGGGGGAGTAAACATGGGGAAATAACAGAAACAACAGACTGGACTTCTACATATAGTGCTTCTGCTGACGTGCACGGGCTGAAATTGTGGAAAAGCAGCATCACTTGCCCCATACCTCAGCCGTGCAGAACACAATGCCATCCACAGCCTCAGAAACAACTCTGACGTCATAATCGAAAAGGCTGACAAAGGAGGTGCTGTCGTCATCATGAACAGGTTGGAATATGAACAAGAGGCTGCTAGGCAGCTCTCCAATACCACTTTCTACACGCCATTACCCTCTGATCCCACTGAGGGTTACCAAAAGAAACTACAGCATTTGCTCAAGAAACTCCCTGAAAAGCACAAGAACAAATCCGCACAGACACACCCCTGCAACCCCGACCTGGGGTATTCTATCTGCTACCCAAGATCCATAAACCTGGAAATCCTGGACACCCCATCATCTCAGGCATTGGCACCTGACAGCAAGATTGTCTGGCTATGTAGACTCCCTCCTCAGGCCCTACGCTACCAGCACTCCCAGCTATCTTCGAGACACCACTGACTTCCTGTGAAAACTACAATCCATAGGTGATCTGCCTGAAAACACCATCCTAGCCACTATGGATATAGAAGCTCTCTTCACCAACATTCCACACAAAGATGGACTACAAGCCGTCAGGAACAGTATCCCCGATAATGTCACGGTAACCTGGTGGCTGAACTTTGTGACTTTGTGCTCACCCATAACTATTTCACATTTGGGGACAATGTATACCTTCAAATCAGCAGCATTGCTATGGGTACCCGCATGGCCCCACAGTATGCCAACATTTTTATGGCTGACTTAGAACAACGCTTCCTCAGCTCTCGTCCTCTAATGCCCCACTCAACTTGCACTACATTGATGACATCTTCCTCATCTAGACCCATGGAAAAGAAGCCCTTGAGGAATTCCACCATGATTTCAACAATTTCCATCCCACCATCAACCTCAGCCTGGACCCGTCCCCACAAGAGATCCACTTCCTGGACACTACGGTGCTAATAAGCGATGGTCACATAAACACCACCCTATATCAGAAACCTACTGACCGCTATTCCTACCTACATGCCTCCAGCTTTCATCCAGACCACACCACATGATCCATTGTCTACAGCCAAGCTCTACAGTACAACCGCATTTGCTCCAACCCCTGAGACAGACACAAACACCTACAAGATCTCTATCAAGCATTCTTACAACTATAATACCTACCTGCTGAAGTGAAGAGACAGATTGACAGAGCCAGAAGAGTACCCAGAAGTCACCTACTACAGGATAGGCCCAACAAAGAAAATAACAGAACACCACTAGCCATCATCTTCAGCCCCCAACTAAAACCTCTCCAACGCATCATCAAGGATCTACAACCTATCCTGAAGGATGACCCATCACTCTCACAGATCTTGGGAGACAGGCCAGTCCTTGCTTACAGACAGCCCCCCAACCTGAAGCAAATACTCACCAGCAACCACACACCACACAACAGAATCACTAACCCAGGAACCTATCCTTGCAACAAAGCCAGTTGCCAACTCTGTCCACATATCTATTCAGGGGACACCATCATAGGTCTAATCACATCAGCCACACTATCAGAGGTTTCTTCATCTGCATATCTACCAATGTTTTATATGCCATCATGTTCCAGCAATGCTCCTCTGCCATGTACGTTGACCAAACTGGACAGTCTCTACATAAAAGAATAAATGGACACAAATCAGATGTCAAGAATTATAACCTTCAAAAACAAGTTGGAGAACACTTCAATCTCTTTGGTCACTCGATTACAGACCTAAGAGTGGCAATTCTTCAACAAAGAAACTTCAAAACAGACTCCAAGGAGAGACTGCTGAATTGGAATTAATTTGCAAACTGGATAAAATTAACTTAGGCTTGAATAAAGACTGGGAGTGGATGGGTCATTACACAAAGTAAAACTATTTCCCCATGTTTATTTCCCCCCCCCCCCCACTGTTCCTCACACGTTCTTGTCAACTGCTGGAAATGGTCCACCTTGGTTATCACTACAAAAGGTCCCGTCATCATCCCTCCCCCTGTCCCCAGGCTCTACTGCTGGTAATAGCTCACCTTACCTGATTACTCTTGTTACAGTGTGTATGTTTCATGTTCTCTGTGTATATAAAATCTCCCCACTGTATTTTCCACTGCATGCATCCGATGAAGTGAGCTGTAGCTCACGAAAGCTTATGCTCAAATAAATTTCTTAGTCTCTAAGGTGCCACAAGAACTCCTTTTCTTTTTGAGGATACAGACTAACATGGCTGCTACTCTGAAACCTTCTCTTTAAGGCCTGATCCTGCACATCTTACTATAGGATCAGCTTGAAATGTTCCTATAATTGTTTTTTCCTGTTTCAAGGCTGAATTTTCCTTTTGAAAGATATTAATGCCAGAAGCCCAGCATTCATTTAACACCTCCACCTTCCAAACACACCAGTGTGTGAGTGCAGTGAAGGGGATAAAGAAACAGATTTCAGCTTGAAGGCTCCAAGGGATTTATTGTAAAGATTAAGTGGGGGGAGGGGGAGACATGTTTTAAATATCATGAGATATTGATTCTTGGTCGCAGTTGCTCACTTCCTCTGTTGGGAGTCTACAGAAGCTGCATTGCTTAACCTTCCAGAGAGGGAGCATGTGGGTGCTTTATATCCTCATATTGCTCAGTGATGACTACTTTCAATGCTGAAATGTTGACCCCTCTGTCATGTGCTAGATCTGGCTGGACAATATAGGATTTTAGGGTTTTCCTCAGAACGTACAAATATGCTAGCAGGTCAGACCAAGAGTCTACCTATCTTAGTAGCCTGCCTTGAACAAAGGCCAGTACTAGGTGCTTAACAGGAAGGTGCAGGAAACACAAAATGAACAATTGTTTCATAATTTATCCATATGAGATGGTTTCACCTACCTTCATGCAATTTGTTAGTTACTCCAATACATGACCCTGACCCTTCATTTTTTGTTCTAATTGGAAGAGAGTGGAATTCTCTTACTCCTGCTTTGCAGCAGTTTTTAACAGAGTGTCTTAAGAGTAGACTAAATTAAACTTTTTATTCACTTGTTACTCCCAGTAGTTACAAGTAACACTAATGAATAATATTAGAGACAGTAACAAAGGGAAGGAACACATTCAGGCAAACAGAAAACATAGCATTGCAAACTGTACTTGCTGATCACGTAAGAGTCACTTCAGTATGCCAGCTTTTACATAATCGTGACTCCAGTAACTTGGGACTTTCTAGAGGAGATACTTGGTGCTCAGAACCTTTAAAATAGGTCTTCAGTAGAAGCACCTTTGAGAAGTTCCACAAGAACCAGAAAATAGATAAACGAGTACTCCCTTAGCTTTTAGTGCCCCCTTCCCAAGATTGGCTGGCTTGAAATCTTGTCCTCTCCTAGTTCTCCTCCTGTCTAATTGCTCCTTTAGCATGCCATTTGGAGGATTCTTATTCCCCCTTGAATTTTCCTTGGGTTCTATAGGGTTCTGTCTCTGATCCCCTCCTCACACTACACTCTCTCTGGGCTATCTTCTTTGTAAACACATATTCAGCTATTATCCCTGTGCTGATGATTCACAGTTACCTCTTCACTACAGATCTGTCTCTTGTACAAATTAAAATCTCAGCCTGTTTTTGATATCTTTGTGGCTATCCAGCTGTCAGCTTTAACTCAAAAAGAGCTCTCAATCTTCCTTCCCCCTCCCCCTCCTACTCCTTTCTCGGTTACTGTGGACCACCATCCTTCCTATCACTCAAGTCCATAATCTGGGTACCATCTTTGACTCAGCCCTCTACCTAGATGCTCACATCTAGGCTCTCTCTAAATCTTGTTGAAAGTTTGTGTGATATCTAAGATATGGCCTTTCTTATTTATCCAAACAGCTAAAACTCTTATCCAGGCCCTCATCATTTTGACTACTGAAACAACTTCGTCTCTGGCTCTAACAAAGGCAATCTTGCCCCACTTACAGCAATTCAAAACACAGCTCCAGAGATCACTTTCCTGGCTCGTTGCTTTGACCATGTGAACCTTCTCTTTGCATCCTTCCGCTGGCTCCCCCTTTTCCGTCACATCGAACATAAATGACATGTCTTTATTTTCAAGTCCCTTCTCAGCTTATCCTCATGCTCCCTATCTCACCTCACACACTGACAATGTCAACTCTCAGCTCCACTCTGCCAACAGAGCCAACCTTCATTGCCCACTTGATTAAATTTTCATACAAGCACCCTTGTGCTTTCTCCCATGCTTACCTTCACACGTGGGAGGAGCTCTACCCATGATGTTTACAAATAACAGTTAGCTAATATGCTGAAAGCCCTGCTAACATGCTGACCAATACTGTCTCAGGCTATGTCTACACTACATCATTTACAGCGGTAAAGCTGCACTACTCTGGTGCTTTTGATGAAGGCAATCGAATTCGACAGGAGCATTTCTCCTCTCTGCACTGATTCTTAGGTCAGTATAACTTGCATCACTCAGGGGTATGGATTATTCACACTCTTAAGCAACGTAAGTTATACAGAAGTAATTTTGTAGTGTAGACATAGTCTGAATGTGTTCTCCTTGTCTCTCTGTATCCACTTATCTTGTACTTTTAGATTCAAACTTTGAGGAGCAAGGAGCATCTTTTTGCTATTTTCTCCAAAAAAAACCCCTGTCAACCGACCCCCACAACAGTTATCCAGAGATGAGCCATATACGACAATGCAAGAACATAGAACTTACTTTTGTGGTGAGATTTTTGAGTGTTTGACCCTTTTTTCATTGACACTTGGAATGGATTTGGTTTGCATGCTGCAAATTTAAATAACTTTGCAACACAAGTGTGCATCTGAGATCTGGTCATTGTGCCTAGACTTAGAATGTGCTCCATACAGGAAAGAATGGCTCAAGGGAATTTATTAATGGGATACAGTCTTTCTTCCTTTCGGTGTTCTCAGTCAAACTCAGCCCAGGGGAAGCTTGTGTTGCATAGCTAAATGGAGTGTCTCTGTCTTAAGCAACTTTTAAATAAAACCTGTTAATAGTGAAAACTCACACTGTGGAGGTGGTCTTGAGTTTCTGAAGGAGTCCCTGTTAGTGCAGGAAACAATCTTGTGGGATGGCCAAGCAGAACCACTACCTGGGGAGGCTCACATATACGAATTCAGCTGGATTCTCCGGAGACCAATAGACAAAAAAAGGACTTTTGGATAAATCTGACTTCAATCTGACTGTGGGCCTTCTTTTTTTTTTTTTCCCCAAGGGCGGAGGGCAATCCTTCTTGGGAGGGATTGGAAGGATTTGGCTTCTGAGGTCACATAAAACTAGTAAGCTTTAAGCATGCTTATAGGTACTTGTTTTTATATTTTTTCTCTATATTGTTTTCAACTTAAGAATAACTGTGCTTTCTTATAAAGAGCTATGTGGTAACTCATAGTTCATAGCCTTTGAAAAGAAAGCAAAGCACAGCTGTTGACCTATTTAGGCAGTCGGGCTTGCTGGCAGAATCACAGTGTAAGCAGGGGTCCGTGCAGTCTTGAAAAACCCTGCTGAGGCAGGAGAGAGATGAAGACAGGTGAAGGTTGAGGAGCATGGAGTAGGTGCCCTCATGGGACCACAGAGGAATACAGTGCAGTTGCCATGAACTGACACTAAGGGGAAACTTCTTTACTATACAGTAACCTCAGAATCATAAATTATTCTGAAGCCACTTACTCATTGGTGAAGTTGGCAGCAGAGATCTGGGGCAGCAAGTCAAGAAGAGCAGTCTCACAAGTAGCAATAATAGTTTTCCACTTTTAAAACAGATATTCAGCACAGAAAGAGGAGGAGGAGGAAAGGAGGTTAATGGGGTGGAGGGGAGAGAGACTTTATGAATTATTCCACAATATATTTATAAATCATATGAATGGGAAAGAGGGCTGTGTACTGGTTAGAGCATAGGAAAGACTCTGGCAAAGAGAATGACTTGACCTCTCCAAGGGCATGTGAGTCAGCAGGAATTCCATTTTCCTCCTGTTTCTGCAGTTGTTTGCCTTACAGAAGTGTTAATTAATTAAGCGTTAATTAATATTTAAATACATTGGGACCCTCACATTTAATCCAGATGCAAAGGACCATTTTATACAATGCTCACTCGCTATTAAGAATTGTAAGTTATAGGATGAATGCTTTCTGTATGGGGAAATGGGGACCCAGCCCCAACTGTGAGTAATCATCTTTGTCACAGCTGAGGCTAGGGGTCAGGAGCTAGCTGGAAGAGCACCTAGTTCTTATAAAGGCTGGCAAGAGCTCAGGTAAGTTGGAAAATAGTGGATGCATCCGATGAAGTGAGCTGTAGCTCACAAAAGCTTATGCTCAAATAAAATTGTTAGTCTCTAAAATGCCACAAGCACTCCTTTTCTTTTTACTACAGTTGTGAGTCTGGTATAAGAATAGAAAATATAGCACTGGCTCAGGGGTTGTGTGCATTTTGTGCTCCTTCTCACAAAGATAAATGATGCTTCCAGAGAAGCTTAAAAATAAAATTCACTTTCTGAAATGTTTCTTGGCCCGTTGTAAAATGGAAATTCCCTACCGATGCCAAATGAGCAATTTAGAAATAATGGACCAAGCCTTTTCTTAACTTGATATATGAAAGTTAAGCTAAAGTTTGGTCCCCAATTTCTAGATTGCTGGTTAGACACCAGTAGGAGGAATTTAGAAAACCATGATTATAAATCATTTTCAGTAATGTATTATCCTGCTATTCAGTGGTTCCCAACCTCTTATTGTAAGAGCTCCATACCTTCGGGATAGATTAGCACATGGGTGCCCCAAGTTTCTTTGCACCATATCACTCCAGTTTTTCCTCTTATTTCTGCTGTTCTGTTTGTGTGTGTCTCATTTCCCCTGCCCTTGACTTTTCTCCTTCCTGGTAGGTATAAACCCCCATTCACCAGAAGACTCTGCTTGTGTATGTCAGTGTGGGTGGGTGGGAGGGAGAGGTCTTCTATTGGTACTCACACCAGAGTTTTGAGAATGAGTAGACAATGTTCCTTTTACCTAAAGATCATTTTAAAAAAAATATTTTTAGCTGTTAGTATTAAGTAACCTCATAGATTGCTGTGACTGAAAGGCCCAAATCCTTGAAGGTATTTAAGTGCCTGACTCCCAGGGCCAAAAAGACTAAATGGTTCCCCTCCTGTGTCCCCGTTCCCCCCCCCCACACACACACACACACTTGTTTATTTTTCACATTTGCCAGTATTTGGGATAGTCCTGCTAGCATGGTGACCTCACACTCATATAATTCTGTGCAACTCTGTAGTCGCCCCATGCAATGGACCTTGACAGAGCAATCAGGTTGGTGTCTCCCACTTCAGGAAGCCTGTGAAGGAAACAGAAGTGAAGCCAGAAGGGTTTCTTTCTAACCCCCTGCAGCTGTGATGAGGAGACTCCTCAAACCTCAGAGGGAAGGGGTTGTGGGAGCTGGCTCCTACACACTGAACCTCACTGGGGTTGTGTGGTAAATGAGCCCAGGGTAGTGGGTTAGTCTTTGTTCTTGAGCAGGCCACAGGGACTGATGTGCAGATAGAGGTGGAAGCTCCCCTGAGGTTGGGAAGTCACTGAAAGAAGTGGGGGTTACCTGTTTCATAAATAGTCTTCACTCAGTTGGCAGAAAGAGCCATAAAGGAGGGTGGGAGAAGGGTATGGGAGGAAAGCAGCGGTGAGCATGTTCTGTGTCCCTCTGTAGAGTCAGAGGGCAGCAGAGTCAAGGGAGAGGACTGGTGAGGAGTGATCTCCCTTCTCCAGCTCATTCTGCATGAGGGTGCAGAGAAGGTCACACCCTCGACCCCTGCGTGAGGTCTTGAGGTAATGGTTAGAGCAGGAGGCATCTTCATTGCCTGGGCCTCTGTGTCATAGGGTTAGGAAGGACTGGGAGCTGGGGGAGGGAGGTTAAGGGAAATGGAGTAAAAGAGCGATTATTTTATTTAGTTTTATTGCTCTGGGAGCAGTGATGGTGGGGAGTGGGGTAGATTTGCTCTGCTGTCAGTGTGGGGAGGGGATGCAGGCAAGAAGAATCTTTATTAGTTGGACCCTTTTGTAGGACTAAGGAGCAGCAGTTACAGGAAGGAGGGTGACAAGCAGAGACTCTGACTTTGAGTTCCCAGGGAGTGCTTGAGCCCTGCTCCGCCCCTTCCCCCAAGGCCCCACCCACCCCACCTCTTCCTGCCCCCTGCTTCTTCTCCTCTTCCCCAGCCTCCTACCCACTGCTGAATAGCTGATCACTGGAAAGCAGGAGGAAGTGGGTAGGAGCTGATTGGTGGGGACCACCGGAGGGTGCTGAACACCCACTATTTTTTGGTGTGGAGCACCCATGGAGCTGGAGCGCTCATGGAGTCAGTGCCTACAGTGACAAGGGACAAGAGCATCACAGCTGTTCTGGGAAATGAAGCCTAGGAGATCCAGGAGAATGGGGGATCTTCATCTTCTGGACCCATGAGTACTACCACAATTGCTCAGGTTAGGTGATGATCACAAGCCAAGCATGGCCATACTGGGTCAGATCAATCTATCTTGGTGTCCTATCTTCCAACAGTGGCCAATGCCAGGTGCTTCAAAGGGAATGCACAGAACAGGCAATTATCAATGATCCATCCCCTGTCATCCAGTCCCAGCTTCTGGCAGTGAGAGGCTAAGAACAGCCAGAGCCTGGTGTTGTATCCCTGATGATCTTGGCTAATAGCCGTTGATGGGCCTATCTTCCATCAATGTCTCTAATCCTTTTTTGAACCCAATTATAGTCTTGCCTTCACAACATCCCCTGGTAATGAGTTTCACAGGTTGACTGTGCGTAGTGTGAAGAAATACTTCCTGTTGTTTGTTGTAAACCTGCTGCGTATTCATTTCATTGGGTGACCTTGCTTTTTGTGTTACGTGAAGGGGTAAATATTCACTTATTAACTTTCTCCTCACCATTCATGATTTTATAGACCTCAATCATATCCCCCCAAATCCTTTTAATGTCTCCTCATGTGGAAGCTGTCTCATACCCCAATCATTTTTGTTGCCCTTCTTTGTACTTTTTCCGATTCTAATATAACTTTTTGGAGATGGGACCAAGAGAACTGCACACAGTATTTAAGGTGGGGGCATACCATGGATTTAGTTAGTAGCATTATATTTTCTGTCTTATTATCTATCCCTTTCCTGATGGTTTCTAGCATTCTGTTAGCCTTTTTGACTGCCATGCACTTTGAACAGATGTTTTCAGAGAACTACCTACAGTGACTCCAAGCCCTTTCTTGGGCGGTAACAGCTAATTTAGATCCCAAGGTTTTATATGTATAGAAAGGGGTGGGGCAGCAAAAGGTCCCTGCCTCCCCCCACACACCTTGGGAGCAGAGACACCCTTAACGAGACAAACGGGGGAGGGCAATCAGGTTAGACTGTCCGACTGAAAGGTGTGTTACAAGATCAGAGGCTGGCACGTTTTAGAAATTCATCCATGTTCAATAGCACAGACGGTAACATCCCCTCAAACTCCTAAACCAGCAGAAGAGAGCAGAGGGATAGCTCGGTGGTTTGAGCATTGGCTTGCTAAATCCAGGGTTGTGAGTTCAATCCTTGAGGGGGCCATTTAGGGATCTGGGGCAAAGATTGGGGCTTGGCCCTGCTTGGAGCAGGGGGTTGGACTAGATGACCTCCTGGGGCCCCTTCCAACCCTGACAGTCTCTGCTTCCCGCTAGCATGGCTTCTTCCCTTCTCGCCCCGGCTCTGGGCTGTCTCGGGTGTTGGCGAATTAACACCGTGCGAGCAGCTGCAGCTGCAGCTGGGGCCCCGTGTGTGCGTGAGGCAGGGAGCGCAGACGTGATTACTTCAGAATTTATTTAAGGGCTGGTGGAAACCACTGCAGCAGCTTCCAGGGGAAGCCCCAGCTGAGGAGGAAGAGCAAACCCCCCCCCCCCAGCTCCCTCCTCCTTACCTGGCACCCTGTGTCATCAATGCAGGCGCACCCTGGGGGGCTGTGGGCAACACCCTGCCCTCCCGATTGGGGAAGAAGTGGCTTTGGTATTGGGAGTATTTCTGAACACACAACACGGTTTTAATTGCACGGCTGCGCTAGTCAGATCAGATCCGATATTGTCGCTGCTTTGTCCCGGCCGGATTATCGTATCGGATCCATGTTATTACGCTACGGATCCGATTAGAGGAGATGTGGGAGCCTGTGCCCGACCTCTCCAAACTATAGCTTAGGGCTGTCCCAGCGCTTGAACGACAGGCGTCCCGCGAACCCCCGGAGGCCACCCGGATTTGGGGACAATCCCGCAAAGTTTCCGGAGCGATGGGAGGAGGCGCGGAGAAGTGGCGCCCATCGCCTCCATTCACAGCTCTGGTCCCTCGCACCCAGCGCACCGGAGCGCCGGGCAGCCTGGCCCCACCGGTCCCGGGCGGCTCCTGAAACGCCCCTTCCACGTGCAGTCCCTTGATCCAGCTCAACTGCCCGCGGGGCAGCTCCATTGAGGGGCTGCAGCAGTTACTTCTGCTTTACTCCGCAGTGGGGCTGGAAGGCAGGAGTGTGCTAGAGCCAGCAAGTTGCTTTCTAATAGGGCATTTTCTTATTTCTTCTCCCCCGGGCGTACTGCCTTAATGACAGGGGGGCTGCTGAGCTTGGGGGAGGGCAGGCTGGGAAGAAATGGGCATTTCAGACCACACTCCGTCAAGTCTTTAATAAAAAGAAAAGAGAAATTCACTCCCCCTCCTCTCCCCCTAATCCCCAGTCTCCAGCTGTAAAGATGCTGCTGCTGCTGCCAAGGGGCTGCTGGGGCTTTAAGAGCCGCCTCCCCCCCTCTCTTCCTCCTAACAATGGTCTGAACCAAGCTCTGCTTCCCAAAGCAAAATTTGCAATATGCCATTTTTCCCATGGACGCTTTTCCTTTTGGCTGCTGACGAAGTGGCCGAAGGAAATGCCGAGGTGCCATGCAGATATTCCTGGCCGGAGACGGGCGCTGGGGCTTCGGTTTTCTCTGAGCAACGCCTGTGTCATCATTGCTAGGAAGATGCTCCAGGACTGCCCAGCTGTGTGAGCCCCCATCAAAGCCGGCAGAGACTGCGGTTGTCATTGATCAACGGAACAAGCAGACGCCGAAGTAAAAGCCACTAGGTACTGAAACCTGCATATCTGAGTCCTCCATGCCTCCTTAACCCCAGCCCCCTAAGGCGAGATGTGATACACATGCAAATTCTTCTTCTCTGCTGCTTGCTTCGAGCATGCCTTGTCTTATTTAAATGTGGCTCTGTACTGGTCTTGGGGAGATGGGGGAATTTCGTTGTAAAAAACCATGAAGTCAACTTCTTCTTGGGTGGGGGTTGCTGGAGTGATGTCATGCAGAATAGGTGATTGGAACAGGTTACATGTTAATGTACTGTGTTGCTTACCCCTGTGAGTGAAAGGAGTGCAAAATGCTTCTGTTAAAGGCGATTTCACAGTTCGGTGAAGATTCTGGGAGAGAATGAGTTAACTAGGAGGAGGAATATGCATGTAATGCAACTCAGACAATGGTAAGGATTTTCCATATGGAATTACACTGTGAGGGTTAAGTGAAGTGTTGTTGAAAGCATCTGAAAATAAATCATTGCAGTATAGGAACTGGTTGTATCCAATCGCTGTGTCTATTTCTTTTAGTTGTAAACGCAAAATGTAAAAAATGGTTCAGTAAAAGGATGGAGTGTAGGGTAAGTCTTCAAAGCTGATGTCACTGCAGACAGATTCAGATCAGAGCGTTCTGTAGCTGAATTTCTCTTTAGAGTATTGCTAAGGGGAAAAGTAATTTGAAATTGACTCCTAAACCTGGATGCAAAATTAATATCTGGGTATACCAAAGTCAAGAGGTTTAAGACTGAGGTTAGGTACAAAGGTGATGGGGTAAAATTAGAAACACTTCCTAGAAGCTGGAAGTCTTGGCGGTGAACTAAATGAATGCTCTTCTAATAAGAGCTTTTGTCAAGCTACAGATAGATATAATTTCTGATTCCCACACCCAAATTCTCCCCAAGTGAAAGGAGTAGTGATGGCAAACCAAGTCCCAGACCACATGATTTACTCCTAAAGTAAAAATTGTTGTTGTGGTTATACAACTTTTTATAATTGAGACACCAGAGGGACTCAAGTTGGGTGGGGTCGAGTCAGAAGAAAGATGAGAACTTTTTCCTCCCTTACTGCACACATCATATATGTATTTCAGTACACTGTCTTCTGAGAATCATTCAAAATAAAGCAAATTTTAAATGTGCTCTTACAGTCCAGGTGTGAAAGTGATTATCTTCATCTGTGAGCATAAGAAATATAAAAAGAAAAAATCATCATAATCATTATTTGGGGTGATCTTGAAAAAGAGCCATATATAACTGTACCCACAGGATGGTCATGAACTATACGATTTGTTTCAATTCATGTCCAGTCACTTCATCTGTAATTATAAACTCAAGTCTGCAACCCCTGCAAGACGTCTACACGGTTATTCTTGGTGAGGACGTGTTGCAGGTAGCTAGGTAGATAACTTGACAGATCTGTAATGCAGTGACACTGAACTATTTTTAGGAACAGACTACTTTTGAGCAAAGTCTATTTTTAATTGTCAATTTCAATCTCTGGTGACCACTGGGGAAAAATGTACAGGATTTCACTTAATATTCCAAGCCTTGGTCAAATAATACTCACTTTGTTCTGGCTAATACAGCTGACATGTCAGATAATTTTTGCTTACACATCCCTGTTTGAAGATACATGGTATCAGTCCGAAACTGCACATTTCAGGGGTTTCCCCTATCATCTTCAAGGAGCCTGATCCAGTGACCACAGAAGTCACTGAAAATATTAGCATTGACTTCAGTGGGGTTTGGATCAGGTTCTAGTAGGATGGTGGGAAACCACTAAAATGTGCAAACCTTCAGATTGGCATCATGTTATTTCACCATTCACTGTTACAGATAGAAAACCTTGCTCTATGAAATGATAGTATGAACTTAAGTATTCTAACGATACAGAAAAGTACACTAAATGTATGTATTTTCATAACGTGCATGGAATTCTCTAGTTGAGTAATTCAGTGCTATGAGTATTAGGAGTAAATACATCATTTAAAAATGAGGCTTATTTTAGTTCTTTAATATTAAAGGTGAATTAATTCCAGGGTAGCTGAAGGCATTCAACCCTTTGCTGTGTGCCCAAACTGAGCCGAAAGCTTATGCTCTAATAAATTTGTTAGTCTCCAAGGTGCCACAAGTACTCCTTTTCTTTTTGCGAATACAGACTAACATGGCTGCTACTCTGAAACCCATCACCTTAATGACTATCCAAGTATGGGGAACATGCATTCAGTATATACTTTAACTGAAGTGTTGAGTACTTCCCTTCATGTGCTGTTGGTGGGTTCAGTTTAGCCATTATCTTTCACACACCTTCAGCTCCCCTCATAGTCATGGGAGTTGAGGGCACTCAGCACCTATAAGGCCTTGGCTTTTTCTGGGGAAAGGGGTTTTAATCAATGTCCTTGTCAGTAACTGTTGATGAATCCAAGGAGCAGTATTTGTGTCTCTTTCCAAAGAGCCAGAGAAGTAGTGGTGCTGCTGAAGGGGACCCATGCTGCTTTGTGGGATTATTCCTTTTTTTCTTTCTTGTTCAAACAAAAGGTTTAAACATTCCAGTTCAAAACATTAAAAATAGGGATTTTTTTAGTTATTTGCAAGTAAAAAACAGATTGAAATTGAAAACTTCTTTAAAGGAGCCTAGTAGTCAATCAGTTCACATTATAACCGTGACTACAGGTGATTATTTTACAGGACATAAGGGCTCCTGGCCTGGCCTCCCTTAAACACCCCCCCCTAAAACTTGTGGTACTCTCCCCCTCTCTTTATTCTTTCCTCTATCAATTTTTAAGGTACTCACGGGGCACCTACACCTTCATAGCTAAACCTTCTGCTCTTGTCTATCCATATTAAATATCCACAATATTAAACAAGCCCAGTGGAAATTAAAGGTACATCTTAAATCCTCACATGCCACTTGGATGCCTTACCTTAGTTTTCACGCTTTGTGTGCCTCCTAGGTTCTCTTGTACCATAACCCTGTGCATCCTCCCTTTTATTCAAATAATATGTCACACTTTGATCTCTAGTCTGCCTAACTTTTTTTTAACCTTTTTGAAAGAAAAAAGACTGTTCTGTCTCCATCAGACCCCAGTTTTTGAGATTGTTTATGGTGAAGGATTCAAGTCACCAAATAATCCTGCAGATAATCATTCAGGATCTCAATCCTTACTCATTTACTTCAGTAAACATTTTCCTAAGTATTGCTAGCAGAATTAAGGCCTTAGTGGGTTTCACTATCAGGAACCAAGTTGCTGAGTCCACTCTGTGTTCCCCAAGGGAGTTGTTTTCAGAAAAAAAAAAAATCAATGATTGTTTTGTTTTTTGTTTTTTTGGTGAGAATAGAATGAACATTAATCTTTGTTACTCATTAATGCTAAATTAGGAAATTGACAAAGCAGAAAAAACTCACCAGTGTTAGGTGCAGAACTATATATTGAAGGATAACTTCCCCAAAGATCTGAATCTCCTAGTGCTTTGCAACAAGTTTAATTTTAATCTAGTGTGTCTTTATCACCTATATTCTAAACAAATCAGTGACTATTGTGATTAATGAGAAAGTATTATTGTTTGTTTTTGTTTTTCTTTTGATGATCCCTTCCACAAATCCTAGTAGAGATTGGCTTTGCTAGAAAGACATAGTTATTCAATATATAGCTTTTCACCAGCCTAGAGTCTTGTTTTAAATTTCTATTGTTACAATTCCTTTGTGTTTGGTGGTAAAACAATCTTAAATCTTCCTTCACATTTTTCTTTTATGTGAGATTCTTGGAATGACAAGCAAAGCAGGAAAATAACTATCAACATTTACTTTCAGTTATGAAAGGCAGTTCTTAAAAAATTTTAGATTTCAGATGCCCTGTGTGAGAATCCACTTTCTAGCAAAAGAGAGTGTAATCCTGGCTTGTTCTTCTGAGGCTCATGAATAACTGCCTACATTTTCAAAAGTAACCATGTTTTCAGACACAATGGCTCAGAACTTTTATGAAAATCAGGCCCTGTTTAAGTTGTCTCAAATTGAATACTCAGAAATGGAGATGCCCAAAATCACAAGTTGCTTCTGAAAATTTAGGCTACATTTTTAATAAACACTACTTTAAATGCCAAAATGTGCTATGAAAAGAGGGTTTTCTTTAGCTTTATTAAAACGCTTCCACAGCGGTTGGTGGTCCAAATCCTTCTGCTTTACTCATGCAATTAGTCCCATGGAAGGCAAAAGGATTACTTGCATGAGTGAAATGAGTAGTATTTGGCCCACAGCATCCTCAAATTTCCTTTGAGTTCTGTATCTCTACATTTAAATTCAGTTATGGCATCCTATGACCAATGAGTAGCTCCTTTTAAGTTAATAGATCCTCCTTCTCCACAGGCAGTTGAAAATAATTGTTTAGCTGCAGTTGAGTTTCCTATGGCATTCTGGAGAATTTTCTGAAGATTTTGATACAGTCCAACTTCACTAGTTTGTCTGGAGATTGGCTGGGAAGGTCTTCTGCCAAGGCAGAATTATTATGGTTCAAGGCAAATCCAGCTGAGGTGTTCTAAGAAGATATGAGATTCCAAAAATAAGGGATCTGACACTTTAAAAATGTAGTGGCTGTGGTTTTGGTTTTATATCTCCTCCCCACGTCCCTTCCAGTTCAAAACCAGCTTCTTAGGCAAGTCCTTTCTAAGATGAGTGACTGTTTGGCAGAGATAGCCATGGGTAATTGCTTCATTACTTAAGGAAGCAATGTCTTAGGATACACAGATCTTAGCACTCCACATAGCACCATGCACACATAGGCCTAGTAGAGACATGGGAATATGTGCATAGACAATTTGTATTTTCAGATCCGCAATCCAGTGTGCACACAGAGCTGTACGAGGAATTGAAGGGTGCTGGTTTAAAAACAATGGAATGGAATGGAGAATTGGGTCTAAGATTTTTATACAAATCCTTGGGTCTATGTAGATTATAGTTGCACATATTTAATACATGGGATCTGGATCACAAATTAGTATCTGATGCTCCATGTACACCTGAAAAAGCATGTAGTCTTTGGATGTGAACTTATTGACTGCTGAAGTTCCACCAAAAGCTAGCTCTACAGTTTGGGCTTCCTAATTCCTATCTAAGTTATGTTGGGGGCATCTCCAGCCATCAGAGCAGCTCAGGATTAAGAGAGCACAAAGATGGCTTAAAGACCATAGGTTCTCCCTCCACCTAAGCTGAGACTTGTTGCACCTCTTAGAAGTTCAGCACAAACTTCACACTGTTTTCTCCCTCTGTCTTTGTGGCCCATAGACTCCTGCACATTTTGTAAGCTCTGTAGGTCTTCCCTTTAGACTTTGGGTCGGATCAAAATCACATTCAAGTCAATGGGAGTCTGTCAATTGACTTTGACGGACTTTGGATTTGGCCTTTTTGTGGGGTCTCTAGGTGTTTCTTTGGCATGGCACTTCAATTTGTGGATTCCATAAGGAATTCTGAACAATTGGATTACAATTTAAAAATGCATAAGGAAATAGACAGAGGAATAAAACTGTTAAACTAGAGGTAAGGTTGTAAATAAGTTATTCTTAATAACAAGGATAATTAATCATTAGAACAACTTACCTGTGGATGTGGTGGGTTCCCTATCTCTTAAGCCTTTAAGTCAACATTGGCTATCTTTCTGTACAAGATATACAATAGTTCAACTGGAATTTATGGTTTGTGTTAATCAGAAGATCAGACTGGATGGTGATAATAGGTCTTTTTTGCCTTAAAATCTATGAGTCTACAAAATACTTGAGTTAATTATGGTATAGAACCCTTGAGGTTTCTCAAATAGCCAAAAACATGTGGTAAGCTGGAAATTCAAGGTTAAAGCTACCCATTAAAAAGAAAAACAAAAGCAAGTAACAACAAAACACAAAGACCGACCTAAAAATCTTAGAAATGCACTCATGGGTACTTAAATAACCTTTACTCTGCCACTTCTTATAGCCCCATAAAATCCGAAGAGAACTCTATGACTGAACACCAGAGACCCTCAGCAAATAAAATACTAGCCAACCTACACGATAGTGGTCCATAACCAATATTGAGATATTAATATGTTCCCTGTTTACTCTGCTCACCACTCTACATCTGCTAAGAAGAAACTGAAACTGAAATCTACTAGAGTCTGTGTAAATGCTTAGAATGTAGGCAAGACCAGTTCTCCCGATAAAGCTGGATCACTGTCCCAGTAAATCCCAGGAAAATATTAGCAGCTACATTATTATCTGTGCTTGTGACAAATGGAGGGTGTAGCAGGCTTTGTGTGTTTGTTTGCAAGATTGGCTTAGCTGTCTTTACCTCCCAGCTACTTGAAACAACATTGGGCTGACTTTAAGATAGAATGTGGCTGGTACAGAACATTTCAGTCCCTTAAATTCTATTAGGAAAAATATACCAGATTTAAAAAGTCTTAAATCCTTGCCAAAACAGAGAATATGCAGAGCTAATCCATACAAGTATTGAGAGTGTGAAATGGTGAAGATTTTGTGCGTTGGCAGGCTTGTAATGGAAGTGCCTGAAATTTATATATTATGTGCAAGGCTTCCAGAAGCTCTAGTCTACACAAGATGTACAGACAAACTCCTAAACTGAAAAAAAAAAAGATTTAAACCTGCAGCTAGTGAAATTACAAACCCCAAAGGCACACTGACTGGTATATAAGGCCTCCAAGCTTTAGGATCCAAGACTAATCCTTAGACCCAAATCTAACTTACATCTGCTATATATAAAAGGAATATAATTTAGTAGTGATGGAAGGGCAAAGTTAAGGTTGCTGGTGGTGACCTTATTCGCAGACTTCCATAAAAGTAAGTGTTTATGTGGCTTTTGAGAACTGCAATGTCCTGGTTCTTTGTTTGTGTTTTGTACTCAGCATCCACTATTTTAAGGTTCAAGATTCCACATGTGTCTAAATCTAGGTTGTGAGATGAACATGAGAGGCATTTTAGTGGAAATGCTGAGCCAAGTGAGACTAATTGGTTGTTTGTTTGTTTTTTCCCCTGAAGCCACTTTGTGTGGTGGCCTATGTGAACAAATTGGCTTCATGCAATTGTGGCCCTGTTCCTAGTGGCTCAATTTGGACAAGGTATCACAAGGATAGAAATTAGCAGTTAGCCTCTCGTCTTTGACATCTTACTCAGAGAGATTACCTTAAAGTAATTCCCCCAAGGGAAGGAATAAGTAGGTAGAAAGATAAATTAACCTTGCATTATTAAGGCAGCATGCTACTAGATCGATGGTCAGTCTGAAGTCTGCTGTAGAAAAGCCTGCAGTAGGACCAAACTCTGCAATTAGTGGCAGCTATTGGCGTCAATACAAACCAGCGGAAAATGATAGAGGGCAAAGGAAAGATAAAACAAACTAAACCAAAAAGGAAACTTTTGACATGATTTTTTTGTTCCAAGCCATTAATATGAATTAAATATCTCTTCCCCTTATATAGGAAGTGCATTCAACATTTTTGCAATGTTGAATGATCAGTTAATTTGTCAGCCATGTGACTGGTGAAAACATGAAGTTGAGATGTGAATCAATGCAATAATGTGCTAGCAGTTTCTGTGACTATATTAAATTCCTCATATAAAGTTCCCCTAAATGGTTTTCTACCTAAGATTTTTTCCCTTAACTTCTTATTTTAAAGAAATGATGTGTGAAGTGATGCCAACGATAAACGAGGACACCCCAATGAGTCAACGGGGGTCCCAGAGTAGTGGGTCGGACTCGGATTCTCACTTTGAACAACTGATGGTGAACATGCTAGATGAAAGGGACCGCCTCCTTGACACCCTTCGGGAGACTCAGGAAAGTCTGTCGCTTGCACAGCAACACCTTCAGGATGTCATCTACGACAGAGACTCCCTGCAGCGACAGCTCAATTCAGCACTGCCACAGGTATGTCACTTGTAAAAGTCTTCCTCCTAACCTTAACCAGAAAATTGATGAAAGTGATTTTAATATTAATTGACAGCACCTATTTATTCCTTAAGGAACCAGTCCTGTTCTTATTAAGATCTATTGCAAAACTCCCATTAGATTCAATAGTATATGATCTGGCCCTTAAGCCTCAGTATTGTATCATAGAAGAGATTGGGGGTTTTGTTACTGATTTCAAGGAGAACAGGATCAAGGCCCCTAACCGCTCATACTTTTGGCTGTTGCTCTAATGTCCCTGACAATTTAGGGTTTATTGAAATTAAATCTGTGATGGTGGAAGTAGAACAACATATAAACTGAGAGATGGTGATATCACAAGTTCACTACAGTCAATTCCAGAAAGGCACACCTTGCTACAGATAGGACTTGCTGTCTAATATTACCACAAGTAGAGCTATCACATTAGTTTACAATTAGTGTAAGTAAATTGCACCACACAATCTGTGACGTGATTGAAAATGGAATATAAAAAATAGGCATTTTACTCTCTTTTTTTCTCTCCTGTTTTTAAAATAAACCTTAATGATATTTTTACTTTGACATTTTTCAAAAACTTAAAACATTGTTTGCTTTGGTTAAAACAAGGTAATATTTGTAACCAATTAAAAAACAAAACTTACCCTGAGCCAAGATCTACAAATTACATCCTGCCCCGAGGTTTGGAATATGACACATGGTAAAAATGGGTTTTCTCCATACTCCTTTCTGGTCTCTTAACTTTTGGTTGGCTAAAGATGTGCTTGGAACTTGAGAGTCCTGAGAGCAGCCTCTGCCCATAATTAATACTGATGGGTGGGAAGGATGGGTGGCAGAGAGATTTAGATATGAGATTGGGAGAAGAAGGTGGGGTGGATGGGTAAAGGAGAAAGGTAATGAGGAGCCAGTGTTGGCAGCTGTTGAGAATAGTGGGAGAGAGAATTCAGTTCAATGGTGGGTGGAGTTGATTAAGGATTTACTACTGGTGGAGGGGCTTGCAATTACAGATGATGGCAGTGAAAGGAGGACAGGGACTGTGCAATCAGTTGAAAAGTAGAGTAGGGGATCACCAATGTCAGCATTGATTTGGAGGAATAAGAGCTATTCAGATGCTGCTGGTGGTGGTCAAACATTGGAATGGCAGCTGAGGGCAGAAACAGTAATGATGGCCACTACTCCCATTATAGTAGAGGAAATTCTGTAGTCTAGAGGAAATTAAACTTATCTTCACTCCCACAAGTTATGTCTCTTGATAAAAGCATGTGGAAGGGTGCAGATCAGGGTAGAACCTATACTAAGGGTAACCCCTGCCAGGGTTCTGTAGCTATGAACTTACAACAGCACTGCAGAGCATTCGGTAAGTAATGCAGGTTAGAGGGGCTGTATGCTATCTTTGTATTAGGTATCACTACACTGTAGAAGTATTGAGAGAACTTAGTCCTAAAGATTCTGTATTCATGACTCAGCCCTTACCTGTACTGAAGCCTGGCAATCTAAATTATTAGGGAAACAACAGTGAATAGGAAAGTGATATACATCCTACAGGAAACTAAAGTAATATGGCACAAATAATCTTTTATCTGATCTTGTGCATGAAGTGATGCTAATCTGTAGTAACTCCATTATATTAAATGAAAAAAGAAAATGAGTGCTTGTGGCATTTTAGAGACTAAGGTGCCACAAGTACTCCTTTTCTTTTTGCGGATACCGACTAACACGGCTGCTACTCTGAAACCTGTCATTATATTAAATGCTAATTTTTAATACTTTATTAGATTTATACAAAACATAAAGATATGTATAAGATGACTTGTCAAATCATTTAATCTATTATGTGACAATACAAATGTTGATTTCTGGAAGCGCTATGTAATCCCCAAAATTCCACAAGAAAGTGTACCATATAATGTATAAGGCACTTTTTGCTTATATTTTGAAAGAAAATCAGATGTTTTTTCATCAGCTAGGTCATCTAGGTGTTTGTGTATGTGACTAAGTTTTGTGTAGCGAATTATGTTTATAAATATGGAGCACCATGCTATCAGTGTCATTAAAAAGAAGAAAATCCCAAACAAAAGTATACAAAATGTGTTCCATGCTTGTACTATCTAGCTCCCTTTTTTGAAGTTGAAAAATCCTGAGTTGTGTGTTTCTGATGGGTTGTTTGGAGGGATTTTTTTAAATGAATGGCAGGCTAGTATTTTTACCTGTTTGACCTAATCTCATTGTGCATTGGTAGAATCTTGGTTCTTTAAAAGATAGAGAAGAAATTTTTTTATAATCTACGAGAATAACGTAGCTGGAGTCAACATAGCTTAGGTCGACTTACTGCGGTGTCTACAGCATGCTGCATTGACGGGAGACGCTCTTCCATTCACTTCCCTTACTCTTCTTGTTCTGGTGGAGTACTGGAGTACGGGAGAGCAATCTGCAGTCGATTTAGCGCGTCCTCACTAGACCCACTAAATCAATCCGTGGTGTATCAATTGCCATAGCATCCATCCCCAGTACGTGTAGATGTGCCCTTAGAGGGCTCTATTGAGAAATGGTTTCTGCAGTCTTAGACCCTGATCTTGCAAACACTCTTCTTATTAATTATTATTATTTATTAAATATATTTATTATGGTAGTGTTTAAGGGCCAACCAAAAATGGGAGCCCATTGTGCTGGGCACTGCACGTGCACACTCGGTAGTACACCAGTGGTTTTCAATCAGGGGTATACGTACCTTGGAGGTACACTGAGGTCTTCCAGGAGGTACACCGACTCATCTAGATATTTGCTTAGTTTTACAACAGGCTACAGAAAAAGAAAGCAAAGTCAGTACAAACTAAAATTTCATACAGACAATGACTTGTTTATACGGCTCTATATACTACACATTTAAATGTAAGTACAGTATTTATATTCCAATTGATTTATTTTATAATTATATGGTAGAAATGAGAAAGTAAGTGATTTATCAATAATAGTGTGCTGTGACACTTTTGTGTTTTTATGTCTGTAAGCAAGTAGTTTTTAAGTGAGGTATAATGTGGTGGTATGCAAGACAAATCAGACTCCTGAAAGGGGTACAGTAGTCTGGAAAGGTTGAGAACCACTGTAGTAGATGGTCCTTGCCCCAAAGATCTTACAATCTAAATAGACAAGACGGTCTGGGGGAGGGATAGAATACACAAGCAGATTGAACAATGTGATAGCAACAAATGGCATGCTCCACAATATTTTATTTTATTTTTGGAAGGGGAAGGAGTTAGTCAGGAGGGGATGAATTAAATGGAAATAAAAGGGAGATGGGCAGGGGACAGGGCAGGAGAGAAAAGGGTAAGAAGAGCAGGTGTGGAAGTTGGAGTATGCATCTGGGCAGAGAGAGTCTGTTCAAAACTGTGTGAAGTTCTCTGAACATCCAAAAGTCCCTGCTTTGGCTACTTTTGCTTGTACTGGCTGTAGTCTCTGGCTGGCTTCTCTGCGTTTTCTCCTTATCCTGATCCTGCAAATACTTATACACAATCTTAACTTTACTACCCTGAGTGGTCACGTTAGTTTCAATGGGACTATGCACAGTAATAAGATTGTGTACATGTATGAACACTAAAACAAACAGGATTACTTGAAGTAGTAAACTTAAGCGTGTGTATAAGTATTTGCATGATGGGGCATTAATTTGCAGCCTCCACTGGTCTTCCAATATTCAGAATCCTGCTGAATAGTGGACATGTTTGCTGGGCAAGGAATTCCAGAGGCTGCCTGGAAAGTGCTCGAACTGAACTCTGAGGGAAATGCACTTGGGTCGACACTTGGGCTCTGTGTCACTTATAGCCAGTATTCTGGGTCACAGTGTGTGAATCTTTCAGGAAAAAAAAAACTTCAGATACAACAGGACTGGCCTGTGCCAAGGAGTTAAATTATCTATCTTACAATATTTAATATTCCACTTTTGCTTTGGGATGAATTAAGTTTTCTGTATATAGCTTACTCAGAAAGATCAACAATTATCAAAAAAGTCAAGTTACAAAGGAAAGGAAAAGGAAAAGGTTAATAAAGAGTAAATTGCAATTTCTCTTCTGAAACTTTTTTTCAGTTATTCCTTTTTGGGCTGAAAGCTTCCAAACTCTTTCTCTATTTAATGATAAATCATTTGGAAATTTGGCCAATATTGTTTAATCTGTGAATGTGAACATTATATACATGGATCCAATTTCAGGATTGGGGTTTCAGTCTTCAACTTTATTGATGTCCATTTGAGTTCCCTCTCTCCACAACCCCCATTTTCTTTCTGATGCATTTTAAGGATTCCCCAGTTAAGCTTCAATCCGTCATATCTGACTATGACACTTGCATGGCAAGACATTATTAAATCCCATGGTCTGAGCATCCCCTTATCGTCCAGGACTGTTTAAGGAGCTTGGAGGATAAGGGGATGCTCAGACCAGAAGCCCCTTCTTCCACAAAGTGAGAGAAGAGGAAGAAGAAATTCTCCATGAGCTTTTGGACTTTCAAACCACCCCAAAAAAAAATCCACTATCCGTTGTCGGGGATTTCCGTTCTGTATTGTGCAGGGGAATTCACTCACATTTTGATGTGCTATAATCCAGGTTTGGTGATTTTTTAGAACATTTGCATTTCAGGGGAAGCCCTTCAGGTCTCCCAAATTTGGCAGCTGTGCTGCTTGTCCAGGCTCAGACACTGTTGCTTACAAGGGTCTTCAAAATGCCAGCCTGAGAGCTTTTATGTGCCAAAAATGCAAAACCAAAAATGTACAATGAACAGTTTTCATGGGATGGGGATTCTGAATATTCTTTACTTGGAAACAGTAAATGTTAAATTGACAGTATCCCTTTAATTGAAGCAATGTGTTCCAGTGGATAGGGCACTAACCTGGAAGTCAGGAAGCCAGGCTTAAATTCCTGCTTTTAATTGACCTGCTGCTTCATTCACCTCTTCTACCTCTGTCTCTCTGTCACTGGCCCACTGTGGATAAATACTCAAACAGTCATTGAGAGACAGACTCTGAAGTCAAGTGGTAGGTCACCCATGTGGGAGGTGGGACACCCTGGCCCCCAGAGTACAACACCTTTGACAGGAGTTTGAGGGAGCCCCACATTGGAATATCATGTAGGTCAGTGGTTACAGCACCTTTTTGAGAGGTGGGAGACCCAAGTTCTAATCTATTCTTCCCCTCTGGCAGAAAGGAGGGAATTGATTATGGGTCTTCCATATCCCAGGTAAGTGTTCTAACCGCTGCGCTAAAAGTTATAAGGTGAGCAGCATCAGTACCCCGTCCTTTCCCACTCATTGTATAGGGAGCCTAGGCACCTAATTCAGCTTTGTTGATCACTATATTATTCCTGTGGCTATTTTTTTTAGGCACCTAAAAGTTGGGTGCTTTGATTATCAGCATTGCAGCGGTAAGTCTGTTCTTGGATTCCACCCTAATTGCCTGGGAGTTTGGAAGGAATTTCTCAAACAATGCATGGTAGGATTGCACTGTCCCTTGAAGCGTTTGGTCACTAAGGGCAGGATAGACAAAATACTGGACTAGATGGACTATTGGTCTTAGCTGAATACCTGATTCCAGTGTTAATAAGGTTTGTAATAATCTTGGTAAGATACTACATGGCAGATCTTATTTAGCATCATTTTTTGCATATGGTGTGAAAATAACTGATGGATTTTTGAGACACCAATCTTTAATGGATAGAAAAGCTGATGGCCCCTGCTTATGTAGTAAGACACTTACAGCAAACCCAATTTCTTTCAAACAAGTACATATTGTACATTAGAAATACACTTGCTCCGTCTCTTAATTAGAAATTAATTTCATTTTATATTGCCAGAAACACAACACTGGACCAGCCCCTCCAGAGTGCTGAGATGGTAAATTTGAGCAGCATTCCTGAGGGCAGTTTTTAATTTGTGACAGTTGCCAATGCCCCAAGAGGCTCAAGTGGCTCCCAGGATTGTTAGGGTGCAGGTTTTTCCAACCATACTCTTTTTTTTTTTTTCATACTTTTTCCTACCTCTACAGCTGGGAGGGAAAGTGGGTGGCACAAAACCCACTATGCCAGCTATCTGCTACCAGAAAATCTCCATGGTTTGGGGTGATCTTCCCATGGCTAGCTACAATAGCTTTAGTATTGGTCTGCGCTAGTGGTAAGACATAAAATAGCCATGATGTTGGGGCAAATCTGGCCCTATATTCATAAATATTGTTGACTACTTAAATTTATAGCAACTTTCTATTTATTTTTTTTTTAAAAAACCTGTTAGTCTCTTTTTAAAATAAAGAAAAAAAAATCTGGCTGAGTAATATACTTCCAGCAGCTTTCTAGGCCTGATACTGATATCTTGGCATAGAGAACAGAGTTTAAGTAAATAGCAACATTATAGCTGTAATCAATGCTTTTTTTTCCCTTGATGAAAAAAGACAATTCTATATACTCCTAGAACTAAAAAATCAAAAGTGAAACTAATGAATTGCTTCTTTAAACCAGTATTTATTGGCTACTAAAGAGTGTGTTCAGCATAAGGACTCTTAGACTTTTCACTGATAAAAATGAGTAAGATTAGTAAAACAGAATTATTCTGTTAATTGCCTTCAATTGTCTGTTTAAGGAGACATATACAATACACAGTAGCCTGGATCCTATACTGCCTTGCACAAATATAGAATATTACCTAAAGTGGTTGTAAATTATTGCCACCAGGGTAAATAAGTGGAGACTTTTAATTTGGCAGCATTTTGCGCTCCCTTTGCTGAGCTGTAAGTGATCGCACAGTATACAAGGTAGTAGAGAGCCTAGTCCAGTAAATGCATTTATAACACTGTTAGTATTACTTTACTAGAAGAAAACACATTTAGAAAAATCAGACTTAAATTGGACATAGATCTTTAGAGTTGCTGAAAGGGGTCCAAAGATCTATTTCTCTATTATAATATTTATGACATGGTGGAGCACAATTTGGTCTGATTATAAGATTGATGCTAGTTCTATGATCATATTTACTTGTCTAAATGTAACTTTTTTATGAAAATAAGCTTATACCTGCTATAAAAAGGAAGTGATACAATTCTGAAAAATGCTACTCTCTCATCCTGTGCATAGAACTCCATGGTTCTGTGCAGGTGTCTATCCACATATTGTAACTCATAGGATTCAGGATCAGGACTACAGACTGCAGTGCCAACTCATCGCAATATTAAAAATCATTCCATCAAAGGAAAGTCACACAGTGATTTTTTTTTAACATGACATTTGAGTGCAGTGTGTCTGATGCAGTACAAACATGAAAGAAGCAAGGTTCCGTTCTTCAAGAGACACAGAGATTCCAAATCCTGAAGTACTATAGACTCTTTATTTCTTAAATAAAAGTTATAAATATTTGTGGAAGAAGTATGTGTTAAGAGTGAGTGGATTAAAGAGAGGCAGAATGTTTGGTTTGAAAGGAAAGGGAGTGAGCTCCTGCCATAAAGTGAGCATGGGAATAGGGCATGAAGACTAAAGTGGTAGGAGAGAAAAAAAGGGCTGTTTAGTTGGGCAGCTGGAACATATTTCTTGAAAGCTATTTGCATTCTGTAGCTTGTTCTGCTATAGTTAAAGGGAATAGATCAAATTATTTAAAATGTCTGAAGTGTAGTTCTGTACTTGTAATATGAGAGCAGACCTAGCGTGAGTCTGTGGTGAGGCCCAGTGAAGGCATCTTGAAAGACTTCCCATTGACTACGGTGGGCTTTGGATCAAAGCCCCATCTAGAAAATTGTACAGACCAGTCTAAACTTTGAGCAGAACTTTTAAACTGTTGAAAGATTAATATGTGGCCTGACATTTTGTTGTTAGTTATGTATCTTTCAAGCTTTGGAAAAGTAAAAAGTTTAAGTAAGTTATTAGTGACTGAAAAGATGGCTTCTTAATGGCATTCTGAACACCCCTGAAATCTGACTCCAGATCCAGATGCTTGGGTCTGTCTCTAGTTTATAATGGAAGTGTGTTTTTCATCTCCATCATGTGTATTTGTTAGTGAGTGCTGTAATATTGTCACTATAGTGAACTGGCTTCGTGCATAAAAATACCTTGCCTAAGATACAGTATTGAGCAAGCTGCTCTTTTGGGATCATGAGTAAGGATGAACACAAATAGGTAAGATCTATCATTATGTTTAGATGGTTTAGTTTTGATGCAAACTGATGGCAGAGAATAGAGATGCTGACACAAGCCTGAAAAACCTACCATGACAACTTTGTTTTGGTGTTGTAGTGAAATGAAATATATTACTATTTGAACATGGCAGAATGTGGCCTGCACTTGTTGACTAGAATCTTATTATTTATGTTGCCCTGGTGGTTTCATTGAGACTATTCAAGAAATAAAGATCTATCTTTATCAATATAAATTCATAGATAGTGGAAGTTGTCATAGCTTCATTGACTTCAATAGAGCTATAATTTGCAGCAGCTGATGTGTCCCATTGAGCATCAGAATATGCCCCAGAGTATAGAGAATTCATGTAGTTGTTGTTCTCACAAATAGATTCATTCAGAAAGTCCATGCTCAGCACTGGTTCTGATGTGTTCTAGTCTGATGATGTTGGATCTTTGCCATTTATTTACAAAAGTCTAGATTTTGATGTCAGGATTTTACGCAGTGTAACTCCACTGTCATCAGGATTACTCTTTTTTCACTGGTGTAACCAAGATTTGACTCTGCACCAAAGTCTTTCATTGTTTTACTGTGCACAGATTTTTAAAAATACACTTTAAAAATTGAACTCAGAATTGACCTCTTCACAGTATAATGGTCAAAAATGATATATTGTAAAGACTTCTGTCTGCCTGACATCACAAACCTTGTTTTTCCAGTACTGCAATATTATATCATGGAAGATTATTTTAAAATAATGTCCATTTTCCACTTATAGATACACAAGTTATTTCTAGTGTAGTGGATCACAGTGTTAAAAGGATTATACGCCGGTTTCTCTTCGAATTATATAAATATTTTGCTATTTACTAGTGCACTTCAAACTTCAGTAATAAATATACTGATAATTGTTAATGCAACTGAAGGAATTTTGCTAATGTCTTATCAGATTAGATACATTTATTTGGAAATGTTGACTTGTGTGGGGGAGAGAAGGGAAAATTCAGGGGAGAAAATATAATGACCTTGCTTTATTGGTCAATATTAAGCTGTAATAAGGTTCTGTTTAGGGAAGTTTGTTCGTAGCTTTGCAGTTTCTTCCAATACTGATGAACAATTAAAACTTCTCTGATTGGGAATAGGAGGATATAAAAAGAAAAGGAATGTTAAAGTTAATTATTACACAAGGTCATACTTTTGAGGGCCTGCCATTCTGCACACACTCCATCCTCCCTACCCAGCCTCAGTTTATTGTTGCTAGTTGCAGAACTTATATTTTATTTTATTAAGGCACATCTGCTAAGAATGGAAAAAGTAAACAGAAACTCAAAACTAGGAAAGAGACCGAGCTAGACAGCTTCATAGGAGGTTGGAAATCTCCATGATAGGAATTTCAGATATTATTGTCTGGATAGTACAGCACCAAGTTCCATATTGAAAACCACTCTTTGAGATCTTGTGATGAATGCAGATTTATCTTGTATTTTATTATTTTATCTTTCGCTGACTATACAGAAGGCAGGCAACACCCATGTCCTACTATGCGGTTAAATGGATTACTAGAAATTTTTGCATGGTGAATTGCCACTCTTTTCTCTTGAGAGACAAGCTGAGTGAGGTAATATCTTTTACTGGGTCAACTTCTGTTGGTGAGAGAGACAAGCTTTTGAGCTTACACAGAGCTCTTCTACCTCACCCACATTGTGTCTCTAATACCCGGGGACCAACATGGCTAAAACACTGCATAGAACTTTTTTTTTCTTGTAAGAACACATCAATTTTTAGGATAATAAAAATTTTAGAATATTAGTTTTCTCTTACATTGATGTGCAACAGGAAGGTTTTCTGTTTCAGTTTCGGAAGATAAAATGGATACATGTGAACTTCTACAAAGCTATTTAAAAATGAATCCCACAAGCTGCTAGGATATCATGTTCCATTTAACTAATCTAAGGTTGAAGGCCAAATCTTTCAATCTTGGGTGCCTATTATTAGACACCATATCCATATCTATTACCTAGGGCTTGATCCAATTCCTATTGAAGTCAATGGGAAGGACTTCCATGGGCTTCAACAAACACTTATTTGGGCCCCTAAATAGAAGAGCTTAATTTTCAGATGTGCTGAGGATCTGCAGCTTCCAGTGAAATCCATGTTTTACAATAAATAATTTCAGTTGCTTTTTCTCACTTGTGTCTAATCCCTCCCAAAATACCCCCCCCCCCCCAAAAAAAACCCCACCATCCACACGCAAGCTAACCATTGTACAATACTAGGGGCCATACACTGTGTTTGGAGCTAAAGAACTATATATTGCTCTTAAATGATCATCTTCTATTTATGTTTAATAGAGTAAAACAAAGTTAGGTGCATTTTTATATAGGTGTGCAGATAGGGTTACCAACCATCCCAGGTGGGGAAAAGCGAGCGATGGAGGGAGGTGGGAGGGAATGAGTCGGGGGCATGGCTTCAGAAGGGACAGGGTAGGTGCGTGGCCTTGTTTTAGGGCCGGGGCAGGGGACAGGGCAAGGGTGTTTGGGTTTGTGTAATTAGACGGTTGGCAACCCTATGTGCAGACTATAGGAAACCTAGACCGTATGGAAACAAAGGGGGCATGGCTTAAGAGTGGACACTAAAGTATTCTTAACATAGGTTGAAACTAGGAAATAACAATGAAATTTTGTTTGTGGTCATGCCCGAGGAAATAGAAGGCACAGTAACAGTCAGAAACAATAACCTTCATTTTTTTTTCAGAATCATATATTCATAGATTTTATTTGCTTTTATATGACACAAGAAAAGTTGGTTGCCCAGTATTAAATATAAACTTGGCTGTTGCTAATGTCTCCTGGTTAACATTATCTGTCAAAATGCAGACTGGCTGTAACATTATAATAACTAGGATTATGCTTTATTTTGTTTTCTGTTAGTTTTACTGTCTCTCCTATTGCATGTTCCCAACAGAGAGCCATTACATGTACAGCTGAATTCTTTTAAAGTAATATTATTCTTAAAGCACAAACCCATTGATCTTCCCTCTTCTTTATAATTTTTTGCCATATTTGGTAATTACTGGAAATACATGTACAGCTGAATTCTTTTAAAGTAATATTATTCTTAAAGCACAAACCCATTGATCTTCCCTCTTCTTTATAATTTTTTGCCATATTTGGTAATTACTGGAAATATAGGCAAAGAAAGCTTTTCTCTTAGAACCTGTCTCTCTTCCTAAAATATTTGATCATGTAAAGCAGTAGTGCTGTGTCTGTGGTATCTTAATAATTTTCACGATAAAAGACTGATGTCACAAATAGAACTATGGCTCCCTTGCAGCATCTAGCAGAAGAAAATGCTGGGCTGTAAGTAAGAAACCTTTGAAATATTAATATCTAGGGGAGTAGGATGATCATGTGGTGATTGCCTGAAACCAGCAGTAAGAACTGCATACATCAGTCTCGCTTTCTAATTCTGCTTCATAAACATCACTATCAGTTTTTAGCTTGAACCAGACACATCAACTGGTACATAAACTATTGATGGTTCATCATCTCAATGCTCATAAAGACACATGACTGAAAATGAGATAAAAATAAACTGGGCTAGTCAATAGAATAGAGATGGAGTCCAAATGCTTACAAAGGAGACCGTTGCCAATAAAATTTGTAGACAAAAGAGAATACATGGCACATTGTTTGAATGTAAAGATTCTTTAGTTAACATGAACTGATTTTGAAACTCTCCTACCCACTGGTCCACACCACACATACACACACACACACACACACACACACCCCGGTTAGTGGACTCATAGCACTGACCTAACCCAAGTTATAGAGTGCACACTCTTGCTGTTCCCAAAATAATAAAGTAGTCTTGCATCAACATGTAACTGGAAGAGCCAACTAATGGCTCTTTCCTTTCCTCCTCTTTGAACTGCAGCCTAGAGCTAAATCCCTTTGGCAAACAGCTCTACAGGAATTTAACCTCCAAATTCAATAAATTACATGGTGTAAAAATTTAAACTCATATCATTTACTTAACAGAATAAAATTCCTTAGTGTAATTTTCTCTTGAAGGGAAAATCTTTTCTGATCTCAAGGAATCCTAGTTGAAAACAGTTTTCCCTTCATAGTCTTCAAACCCAAGTTTCCCTCTTTTAGATTAAACCCGCTTTAGAGTGGAGGATTTTTTTTAAAATCTGTTAATTGCAAAACTCTGCCTCTTGCAGGTGAAGAAAAAGACTCATGTCTGAGTACACATTTCCCTTTTAGAGATTGGAAACAACTCGCCTACAGCCTGGTGTTTAAAGTACTTGGCTACCATAGAGGTGTTTTTGCTATCATGATGATGTGCAGTATAAGAATCAGAATGATAGAGCACTTGTTATCTCATTGGCTAAATATTTGCGATTTTGTTGTTGCTGTTGTTCAATGTTCTGCATTTTCTTCTGTTGAAAAGTATGTGGATTGCATTCACTGTCCTCCCGTTTTATACCACACTGTCATTCGCCACCCCATTCCCCTTCTCATGAATCATGTGCACATGCTCACCAGAGGGTGCCTATCTGGTTGCAAGCCTGAATACTATATACTGGGTAGTTCATAGAGCAGTCCTCCTTGGAGATACTCATCTGCGTCATTGTCTGATGACATTTCAGACACCTTTCTCAATTTTCTGGAGCTGGAGCATGCAAACAATTTCCAATCCATAGATCTTATCTTTTACCAGAATTTCCTGTCTTGACCTTCCTTCTCCTCACTGTTGCTCATGCTGACAGTGGCTGATCACTTCATATTGGTGGTTTTTGTTTGTTTGTTTTTTAAAGCCTGTTTTTCTTGCTCTCCTTCTTAGCCTGCCTCCCAACTGGTGACATCCAGGCTTCCAAAGAAACCCATCCAATATGCAAATGGATAGGCATACCGATTTATATCTTTTTTTTTTTTTTTTTTTTTTACAAATGTCTGTGAACTTTGCAAATATGCACCTTTCTATGTTAATAGGTTCATCCTCAAAAAAATAAATGAGGCCTCCACAAATATCAATGTAACTAGATGCTGGTTGTCTGAATGCTTACAGAAAACTGAATGTAACTAAGTGTACATGTCAGCAAATACACTTTGAAAAGGAGAGTGGGTTACATTTATGAGGAAAATGTGTGCAAAATAAGGTTATAACAAAAAAAATTCCATTGTTCAGTCACTGAGTGCAAAACCAAGCCATCTACATCACATTACATAGGGGCCTTTTGCAATGTTTTTTTCTTTCTCTATAAAACAAGCGTCCTTGAGGAATGGAATAGGGTTGTTGCTTCCCCCGCCCCGCCATGAGTCAATAAATGACTCATGAATGGTCATCGTACAGCTTCCTTCAAAGGTGACGTATTTTATTTGGCATGTGTAGCGTTTCTATTTTTGAAGAGCTGCAAGAGAAGTCAAAGTGTGTAAGTTTGGAATACTGACATGCAAGGTCTATTTCAGTGGACTGTTAAATAGCCAGTTTGAAAGAAATTATATTCAAAATGCCAAAGAAAGACCACAAATATTTCTATGCAACGTGAGGGATAAATCCCTTTCTAATGGGGTTTTGTGACTGAATGCACCCCCGTATTCACACCCTACAAACTATTGTACTAATCTTTATACAGAATATGCCTTGTGAGGTATCATGGTGGAATGTGTGTGGCGATGTTCTATGTGAAGTTATGAACATAGCTTAAAATGATGACTGAAATATCTGGGGAGGGGCAAACCTATTCCTCAGCGACAAAGAGCAAGCTGGCACCTCTAGCCAGGTGTATCAAAGTTGATGGGCAGTCACTTGTCAAGTGGACATTCTTTGGCAGTGAAGGGGGGTAGGAACAGATCCATCTGCATTTTAGCAAATAACAGTATGGAACATCTTTCACCATGAAACTCCATGTCTCCATCCTCACAGTGGGAATCTAGGGGTAACCCTCAGGAATATTCATTTCAAAGAATGACTGAGTATAAAAGTGAGGGGCAAAAACACCCCTGGATCGATCTATCTTTCTTTCTCCCCAGAAGACAAAGGAACAACCCTTTGGACTTTGGCAGGGGTTCAGACCTGAAAATTTGGTCAGCCATGTTGCTGGGAACATGTGGAAAGAATATTTTACCATGAACCAAGTCTAGTTAGGTCTTAGCTGCTAAAAAACATTTTTATTTTGTAACCATTTCTGACTTTAATACCTTATACTCAAATAGAATGTCTTTGTAGTTAAATAAACTTGTTTTATTTTTAATACAAACTAATCCATGTTTAATTAATGTTTAAATTGAGTTGTTTGGTAACTCCCAATAGCCACCTGTTGTATATTGATCCCTTACAGCGGCAACAGACTACTAATATCTGAACTGTCCAGGAGAAGGCTGGACAGTGTACAGCACACATGTTTTGGGGAAAATTCAGGACTGGAGTGTGTTGGGATCACCCTGCTGGAAGCTAGTGTGCAGCTATTGTGTTGCTGACAGGCTGCTGGGGTCAGAGCTGCAGCTATAAACAGACACTCAGACTGTACCCTGCATGCTGATAGGTTGTTTGTGAGTGGCTCAGGTTGGGAGATACAGCAGCAAAGCATTGTGAGGCACCCAAGGTTGCAGGACAAAGCCCCTCACTGGTCTTGACTGCACCCTGGAATGTGACTGATTATACTCCCATTAGTCACATAAGACACAGAGGTTGGTAATATGGGACCTTTGTTCGCCTGGGGCCTGATAACGTTTTCACCCATGCTGGTGTAAATCAGGATTGACACCCATTAACAATCTATGGAATTATATGTTGTTTAAGATGAAATAATTGAAAGGAAAATTAGGCCCTTTAGGACTGTCAGTCTGTCTAAACTCTCAAAAAGAAAAGGAGTACTTGTGGCACCTTAGAGACTAACAAATGTATTTGAGCATAAGCTTTCGTGAGCTACAGCTCACTTCATCAGATGCATTCAGTGGAAAATACAGTGGGGAGATTTATATACCCAGAGAATATGAAACAATGGGTGTTTATACACACTGTAAGGAGAGTGATCACTTAAGATGAGCTATTACCAGCAGGACGGGGGCGTGGAGGGGGAAGAAAACCTTTTGTAGTGATGATCAAGGTGGGCCACTTCCAGCAGTTGATAAGAATGTCTGAGGAACAGTGCGGGATGGGTGGGGGGGAATAACATGGGGAAATAGTTTTACTTTGTGTAATTACCCATCCACTCCCAGTCTCTATTCAAGCCTAAGTTAATTGTATCCAGTTTGCAAATTAATTCCAATTCAGCAGTCTCTCGTTGGAGTCTGTTTTTGAAGTTTTTTTTGTTGAAGAATAGCCACTCTTAGGTCTGTAATCGAGTGACCAGAGAGATTGAAGTGTTCTCCGACTGGTTTTTGAATGTTATAATTCTTGACGTCTGATTTGTGTCCATTTATTCTTTTACGTAGAGACTGTCCAGTTTGACCAATGTACATGGCAGAGGGGCATTGCTGGCACATGATGGCATATATCTAAACTCTGCTTTGAAATTGCAGCTCAGGCTGGTGTTTGGGCTCTGAAGCTTGGGGAGAGGGTTGGGTGTCAGAACCCTGAGCTCCAGCCAAAGCCACAACTTCGAAGTGCTGTCTATGCAGCTACTTTTAGCACACTAGCATGAGCCCCAAGTCTGACAACGCAGGCTGTGAGGCTCATTGACATGGACAGTGTTGACATACCCTTAAGTTTTCCCACTGTCGGTACCCAGTGCAGTTCTCCCAGTGATGGCACTAGTGCAGACTTGCCAGTAGCTATTTTACTCCTATCATCTGGTCTGAATAACATTGTGGTTAAAATGCCAGTGGCTGCCAGTATGCTTGCCTATGCTAATTCTCCCACCATTGCTGATGCAGGTGGAGCTGTGCCAGCAGTAGTAATGGTGAAGAATTTCAAGAAAAAAGGGTTAGTGCAGTTAAGGTCTGATTTACAGCAATTCAGAATTTTTCAAACAGACAAATTTGCCTAAAACAAGATTTTTTTGACAAAAATTGGCAATTTTTCATTAAAAATGTTTTGATAGTTCTTATCAAAAGGCTATTTAAAAAAAAAAGTGAAAACCGGGTTTTCTGAAAACAGAAAATTCTTACAGTGGTTTTCAATCTTTTTTTTTTTTTTTTTTTTTTTAAATCTACAGTTTGGACCCTTTGTAGTTTTGAAGCCTTTTGTTATGAAAACAGCTTTGAAATTTTTCCAAGAAAGACTTCCTTTGTTTTACAACTAGCACTAGCGTGAGTGTGGTGGGACCCAAAAGGCCTTATGCTTTGAATAGTACGAGAAATGCTATTATTGAACTGCACTTAGTAAGGTTACTTTCAAAAAATAAAAGGGGAGAGAAGTAGCATCAGGGTTTGACTCTGTTAGGTTACATGCCAGCACTTGCCGTTCCATGCTTAAAAGTGAACCTAATGGCATCATGTCAGCCAATGAGATTCCACCTTTAGCAATGACTTTTAAGAGGAAATGTCATGTGAGCTCTTTCTTTTATGGCATAAAATATTTCATAGAATAGAATACCATGGTTGGAAGGGACCTCAGGAGGTCATCTAGTCCAACCCCCTGCTCAAAGTAGGACCAATCCCCAATTTTTGCCTCAGATCCCTAAATGGCCCCCTCACGGATTGAACTCACAACCCTGGGTTTATCAGGCCAATGCTCAAACCAATATGAATGTTCTGAATATGTAGGAATACCTGTATGTACATCTTTCTCCTAGCTTAGTAAACAACTTATAGCAATAATTTTACCTTTAATTAAAAATGTCCCTTACAGATATTTCTCCTCTTCCCACCCCCATCTCCAGTCTTCTGGCTGAAAATGTTGCAAGTTTTGTATGGTTTCGTTTTAGGTATTTTTTTATAGTACCCCAAAGTGATGACAATATGGCAATATCTATTTTGATCCCCTGAAAATAAGTATATCTATACATAGACAAATATATAATTTATCAGAATGGCCCCAATTCTGTAAAGCACATTAAGTTCAATTAACTTTTAGATCTGAATAGGGATAGAACTGTTCACTTGCTTAAACTTAAGTGCATGATTCTGATGTGGACATGCACACAGAAAACTGATTGATACTTAAATCTTGCTTTATTGAGGAACTGTATGGCTGGGAGGCATGCATGTAATCCTATATTGGCAACTATTTAAGTGCTTATGCTTTGTCCCCCTTGGTGCTTTTAGTATTACCCATAGAAAGTGGCTGTTCTCTAACTAGCTTGTTCCTTGTAAGCCTGCTGGTTTGGAAAGCTGACTGGCGTTCTTTGCTGCTCTCCAAGGTCAGAGGGTCTAGACTGCAGCTACTTTGAAGCCTATTGCCTTTAGGCCTTTCTCCAGCTGGAGAAAACCTTTTTTACTATGCTTAGAGGTATAGGCCTTTCACAAGTTATTGTACACCTCTCTGCTAATGTGAAACTGACTTTACTTAAAAATAATAGTAATAAGTCTACACTCTCTACCATCTTTTTTTGGGGGGTGGGCAGTCGGTGTAATTGATTCATCTTTTTTCTCATTTGTTAACCCTGCAGTGTGCTCAGCACTAGTAGGAACAGAAATGCAGAGTCCCTGCCATGAAATGTTTACAGTTGAAGTAAGACAGATATAGACACACTGACAATAACATATGGGTTGTTCTCTACTACAAATTCCTGCCTTTGAGCAATTTTGTACATAGTGTAAATTTTGTTAACTAATTTAAGAGAGTTCAGAGGGTCTAAAACACAAGTTGTCATATTAAACTCAACTTCATGTTATGATTTCGGGTGTAACAACATTCAGTACTTTTGGAGCATGGAAATTAAAATGTGATACTTCCACAGGGTAACTTACTCTGATTTTTCTAAATGCTGGAGTTTTGGGGCACTGATCATAGAATCCGAGGGTTAGAGGGGACCACAAGGATCATCTAGTCTAATCCACAAAGCTTTGCTCTGAACTTGAACCTGGGTCTTTTACGTCCCAGGCCAGTGCTCTATACACATACCGACATGTCACTTCATGATTAACTACTAACCAGTGTAAGTTTTTAAAACCTACAAGTACTGATACACTTTCCAAGCCACCCTTCCCCTGTTTCTATACTCTGAGGTTGTGGACCCTGAAGCACAGCATCTTTGCATCCGGGTACCTTGTATATCCCCATGGATATTAATCAAATTTTGGCTATCCAGAGTTTTGGCTATTTAGTAAATGGGTTGTAGTATAATCAAAAAAGTAGAGCATTGTTGTATGACCTTCCTTTAGTTTAATTTTTTTTAGTTATAGAATTTGTCCTGAGTTTTCTTCTAGTACTTACAATGACAATGCACAGAACCAATTTACCAGGGATGTGTAAAGAAAGAAGGATTTTTAAGCTGATAGCTGTGATCTTTAATGAGCACTTATTCATGTTTTATCATATATCATATCATAGGTAAGTCAGTCTCAGTTAGCTGCATGACTCAACTGAGGCTCCTGAAAAAATTATCTCACCACTGTGAATGCTAAGAGGCTTATTGAAGGTACTGGCATAATCAGTTCTATGTTAGCATTATATTGTCTCGTTGCTATAGTCACTCCTCCACCGGTAACTTCAATTCTATCCATACAACAGCTTTCATAGCAGTAGAATAAAATTGATGTAACTGAATGTTTCACCACTGCTCAGAAGGTTCTGAACAGAAGCAGTGAAACTGTTCATATTCTTGTTAATCTTGTTTGGATCACTTGGTGATTGCCTGTTGTATTCATTCCCTCCGGGGCAACTCACTGGCCACTGTCAGAAGACAGGAGACTGGGCTAAATGGACCTTTGGTCTGATCCAGTATGGCTGTTCTTATGTTCTTAATTTCATTCTGCTACTTCTTAGCAAAGTAATGAGCAGCAGCAGAGCCACTAGAGTTGTCCACTTGCAGACTCAGGAATGCCACACTGAATTAGTTCACATTTGGAAAGTTATCTGCAACATTGAGAACTTGAAGCTTAATTTTGTTTGTAAATACAAGCTTGGTTTCAGCAGATATGGATGAGGTAGGCTTTCCTATTTATCACTGATACGCAGGCAAGAGCCATTTTCAAGTGCTGTGTTCAGTACACTTTAAAAGACTCATTCTATTGTAACAAATGGGAAAAAAATTAAAGGAGTTTGCTGATGAAGATTCCCGGCTAATCTAACTTTCAGAATGTGATCTGTATCTTTCATAATACAGAGATTGGTGTCTAGATAAAGACATTAAAATGTACTCTTTAAATCCATCCTACAGCTGAAGGCATGTGGCATGTTTATCATTTCTTTACAGTATTTAATATTGGACAATCTGAAATTTAGCTCATTCATAAAAAAACCCACATCCTCTTTCCACCTCACTTTTCCCTTCCCCTATGAAACCAAAGCCACTATGTCATTTGCATAGGAATCACTACCCGTGCCAGTGAAGTTACTGAAAATAGACATAAAGCAGGTGTGATGGGTAACTGTTAGGTTGCAACCTTTATTTAAATATTATAGTATCCATTAAACTTGAAATTACTGGGGCTCCATAATATGCCAAACCCTAGGATGCCAAATGTGCCTAGTGTACTGTGACTCAGAGGCAAGCCCTTGCAGGTGCATCAGCACCTAGCCCCTGTAGGCGCAGACCCTGCTAGGTCCAATAGCCATATGTCTGAGTGGGCAAGTGAAAGGTAGGCTGGCAGGAAAGAGAGAGGTTACAGTACCATAGGTGTAGAGGCTTCAACAGTTGTAGTTCAAAGTGAGCAATCGTTGTAAATGTCTGAGTCCCTGGGGCAATCCAGACGAGTTTCAGAGCTAGTGCCTGGGGTGCCTAGTCTTTATCAAAGCAAATAGGTGCTTGCAGGTTTCCAGGCCAGGTTCAGTTAGTGTCTCTCATTGGAGCCCCTCTGCACTGGCTCCCTGCCCAGCTGCTGCTGCTCCCCCATAAATCCCACACAGACCTGCACCAAGCTGTAATGTCTGATAGTCACAGCCTGTTCCATACATGGCTCTGCATGTGGTTCCTGCTGAAGTTTACTGCTTCCAGCTTTCCTGCAGCTCCTTGATGGCCACATCCTCTTCCCAAACAGAGCCTGCCACTTCCTGGTTTAGGAATTTTCCTCCTACCTGGCCAGGAGGCAGTGGATGTGCAGTGGGGAAGGAGCTGATGGGAGTTGTAGTCCTCTGCTTAGCAGATCCATCACAAACTAAAACTGTTGGCCATCAATAAAATTATCTCAAACCCTTTTTTCCAATCATGGCTTAGCTAGCACACACAACGAGATATTGCCCTGTGTTGCTGTATTTGAGTTCAAACAAGAAATGTCAAAAATCACCCAACTTGCTCTTTAGAAAGTGGAATGCTTTAACCGTGTGTATGACACTGCACATACCTGCTTTTAGTCACTGTCTCACCCTGGGCTCCATACTCAGTTTTGGGGTGAAATATGAAGTTCATTTATACAGCAAATTTCAGTGGACTCTGCCAAAGAACACCAGTAATTGGCTTGAAGAGTTCAAGGAAGAAAATGTACCTTTATCCAAAACTGGAAATCTGACCAGAATATTGGACAGGTGAATCCATCCTCTTTAAACAAGCTTGAATTACTTTGTAACCTCTTTCTTGATGATGATAATTCACCAGGCATGAAGATTAAATGCTTGACCATTTCTCCTGACTTACCCCTTTTCTGTCACAATCCATCTGACTGGGCTTCACCATCCTCTGCCATTTTATACCAAAACTAGATGATATCTGGAAGTAGCTAACGAAGATGACTAAAAGATCTATCCCAGTCCATCTTACTAGTTTGTTTCTCTCATTCCCTTCAAGTTTCCTGGAATTTGTAGCAGATCCAGATACCACTCCATAGAATACAGGGTGAAATGCAGCTGATCCCAGAGCATTCAGCATATGCCATGCCAACAAAGATGCATATTACTGCATACTTAAGCCCAAATTGCACACCAGTCCTCCATAGCAGTTACATGCTTCTGTTTTCCAGTGGGTGATGCTTTTATCTCATCTCCTGCTCTTCCACATCTCCCCTTTGAAGAACATTAATCTGTAATGAAAAAAGAATAAAATGAGGACATATGGAGAAGAAAAAAAGAAATCTCTGCTGGCCCATGACACAATACAATCTGATTTAACCCAAGGAACCCTGAATGCCAGCAGCCTGAATGTCCCAGATACCTAAACCAAGCATAGTTACTAAGGCACTCCGTGGGATTTTCAAAGAGTGTCTATCTGCATGTTGAGGTGCTTAAATGCCTTTAAAAATCTGGCCCCAGAGTGAAGACCCAGCTGGAACAGCCTTATGTGGAAGCAGAGACCAGTTTTACAAATATATGGTTACATCCAAAAAGACAAGGCTGATCAGTAAAGCACCTATTTGAGCTGACGTATTCCAGAATACACGACAAGGGCTTGAGGGTCTGCATGAAAATGTATACAGCTTGGGCCCTCATCAACCAGTTTGTAGACTACAAAAATCTTTGCATCGATCTGGGAAGCCAGCAGAGCACATACAGAAAGGTGCAATCATATTATGGAAGAGGACATCTTCTGCTGAAACATGCTAATAAAATGAAAGCATGCACTGAAGTGTCCTGGCTCCACTAGAATGGTGGCAAAACTGTTGGCCGTCTGCTGGCTTCCACTACCAAAGCTAGTAACCTGTCCTGGAAATCAGGCAAAATATAGGCAATTCTGTTGTTAGTTCTGTGTATGGGCTTAGCTGTACAATAGCAGGGATGGCATATATGAAAAATGCAGCCATCCATTCCTCGAGCCATTGGTGAGATTATGTTGTTTGGCTTTAACCTTGTCCATGTTCCTCACTCTTCCCCCACCTATGTATGAGAAACTGCCACTCAGTGCTGTAGTACTACTTTTGTAGTATATTTTTCCTTTTATATTTTCTTCTTCCTGAATTTCATTATTCATTATGAAACACCAACTATTTTCATGTACACCACCCAAGCAAAGGGTGCTCATGGCAGGAAACCATGCATATCCACAGGCAAAACCTAAAGGAAAAATCTGGGACGAGTTGGCAGTGCCATCAGAAACAGAGTATGAATTTGATAGGATAACAAGCCCTTCATCGTGTTTGGGCTAGTAGAAGATAAAACACACAATAGAGGAGAAAGGGAGGAAGAAGACACCCATTCCCCTATGTTTTAGCATATCATGCTCATATATGTTAGGACACTTTTTTAGGGAAAGGGGGGAATTCACCTGCAAACTGAATCCCCATGATGCCAAAACTCATTGAAAAATGAGGCCAATAAGGTCACCAGAGAGTCTGTTTAAATTCACATAGTAAACCCCCAACACACCCTGCACCCCCCTTCCCCCAAACAGTGAAATTTATCTAAGTAGAGGTGAAAAAAGTTTTGCTGGCCCGAGAAGCAGGTGAAGATATGCTGCTTGGGGTTCCACCCTGTGAGAGCAAGGAAAGCCCTGCATATTGAAGATGAGCTCAAAAAACCTCCAAAAACAGAGTGTTGTCATCCAGTCCACTGAAGAGTCAACAGAGAGAGGTCATGGTCTACAGTTTCTTATTCAGGCCTTCCTGCTTGGGCAAGCAGGGAAAAAATGTCTCCGGATATCCCTTTTTTAGGCCCCTTGCTGAGGAGTTGCAGGTAGGCACTTGAAATGTGGTTGCTGAGGGGGAGGGGAATGAACAGTGTTGTGGCTAAGGCACTGGCCTGGGATTCAGAAAATGTGGGTCTGATGGGTTCAGTCACAGAGACCCCCTTGGGACTGCCACCTGATATGCTGAAATTATCTCTGAGCCTGTTTTCCCTGCCATCTTGGGACTTCCAGAACCCTGTCTTGTTGAGCTACACATGCTAGCCTGCTGCAACACAGACCCAGGGTCTAGTCCATGCTCCCAAAGCTGCAGACTTTAGCCAAAACTGCTTAGCAGGTTTCCTATCTCCAGAACCCAGACATCCAGCTCCCAATGTATCCAAACACCAAATAAATCGGTTTTACTCTGTATAAAGCTTACACAGGGTAAATTCATAAATTGTCCGCCCTCTATAACACTGATAGAGAGAGATGCACAGCTGTTTGCTCCCCCAGGTATTAATCACTTACTCTGGATAAACAAAAGTGATTTTATTAAGTATGAAAAGTAGGAATTAAGTGGTATCAAGTAATAACAGACAGAACAAAGTAAGTCACCAAGCAAAATAAAGCAAAAACACGCAAGTCTAAGCCTAATACATTAAGAAACTGATTACAGGTAATATCTCACCCTCAAAGATGTTTCAGTATGCTTCTTTCACAGACTAGACTTCTTCCTAGTCTGGGCCCAATTCTTTCCCTGGTACAGTCTTTGTTAGTTCCAGCAGACATCTCAGGTAGTAAGCAGGGGTTTTCTCATGACTGGCAGCCCCTTTGTCCTGCTGCATCCACTTGTATAGCTTTGGCACAAAGCAGGAATCTTTTGTCTGTGTTTGTCCCCCCCCCTCCCCCTCCATCAATGGAAAAGTACCAGAATTAAGATGGATTCTAGTATCATGTGACATGGTCACATATTACTGTAAGACCCCTAGTCTCCATTCTTCCTGGGTTGGGCCACACATACACAGGAAGGTTTCCAGGTAAATGAACCATTTACAACCAATTGTCCTAGTCAATGGAAGCCATCAAGATTCTAAACCTCCATTAATGGTCCACACTTTGCATGACTACAGCAGGACCTCAGAGTTATACTTCATATTTCTAGCTTCAGATAGAAGAATGATACATGCATACAAATAGGAGGAATATATTCAGTAGGTTATAACCTTTGTTATGATACCTTACAAGAGACCTTTTGCATAAAGCATATTCCAGTTACATCATATTCACACTCATAACCATATTTCCATAAAACATATGGAGTGCAACATCGCAGTGGGAATGATTCTAGAGTCTGCCCCTGGCTTCCTTTGTAGCTTGGATCAATTGGCTAATTTTATAATATCTCAGTTCTCCATCTGTAAATTATGTGTTGGGGGATATTGTTTCATTGCATTTTCTTCATTGTCCCTTGGAGACTAAGCCTAAGTGTGATAGATGTATAGTTACATTGCTTAATGTGCTCCTGGAAAGAGTCAGATACTATAGTGATGAGCATGGTCTAAGAATCTGAATAGAATAGTGGTTCCAACTGTGTCAGTTTCCCCTGGAGCTCAGTAAAACACATTTTCTATGTGGGCAGGGGCACATATTACAATAGGCCCCTTTCTTGTGAGATCTTAACACTGAGCTCTATTCAGCTGTGGAATAGTGTTCTAAGAGACTAGTAGAAGCTCCATTCACTTGGGATATTTAAAATTAGAGTGGCCAAAGCACTCGAAAAATATACTGTAGGGAATAATTTTGCACTGGCAGTTGGAATGGACTATGTGGATCTTCTCATCTCAAATATAAATTGTATTCACAAGTACTAAAGTTTTACCTTGAAAGAAATTATTAGAGGGGTTTTAACATTTTTACAGATAAGAGAAGAAGGCTGTGAATGGCAGTCTGTGCTAACCGAAACACAAATATATATTTAACTGAACATTCTACAAGACTAAAGGAATGTTCAGTGTCAGTTCTGGGTGACATGTGAAATTTAATCTCCCAATTTATGCCAGAGGCAAATGAACATTTGTAGGTTTTAGACTTTGGGTATTACTCATGAGACTGCTCACAAAGTATGATTTGTATCTCATTGCTTCTATTCCGATTCCAGCAGCTGCCTTGGTTTGTTTGTGGAAAATAGATTCCCATATAGAAATTGTATAGCTGAATGTTTTGAAAGATGTACATGTATTTTGGAACATTCAGTTTTGTAGTTAAGTATGAATACCTATCTTGCCCAACAGTGATAATCTTCAGGCATTGGAGCTGTGATGTTTGTATTATAGATTGACATTAAATGTTATAATTTCAGTTTATAATCTGAATCAAGTAAAATGCATTTTAAAAATTATTCCAAGTGATGCAATTTAAAAAAAAATTACATAGACATTTTTATGCAATATACAATTGCTAGCTTGACCAGAATGGATTCAATTGTGCCCAATATTGTGCAGGTTCACACAGACATGGAGGACGGGGCACAATGAGTAGTCGCATCTTTTATGTCCCTTCATAGGGCAAGGCAAAATCAGCCTTTGTAGTCTCTTTATAACCTTAGGGTTTCTCAAGCAAATTCTTCTTGTACTGAAATTTTCTCAGGCAATTTTTTTTTTGTAAAGTTTGACTTGGAAGAATTTGTGTCAAGTGTGGGCTATTCATGTATTGGTGGAAGGGCAGGAAAAAGACTCTTTATATGTTCTCTGAAGAAAATGTGTGCCCCTACAACTCAAATAGCTGAATCTAGAAAATTCAAACCTAACTTGTTCTGTAGATCTCATTGAGATTTGAAATAAAGTTGGAAGAAAACTTCAGTTTAAATTTTTTAAATTTATGAATGTTTGAAATTGGGGCTTTCACAGGAATACAGTGGAACACTTTTATCCTTCTTTTGTTGAATATTTCTTGATTACATACAAGTAAACTTAACAATTTATCAGCCACTTTACTTCCTAATTCACCACTCATCAGTTTGGCATGGAAAACTGGGAGAGCATGCAACCCACTTAAAAAAAAAAAGTCATTTTAAGGATATGCTAGTTGGGCAGACCTGCCAAATGGGAGGTTTGTGATACATTGCTGCAGAACTAGTAGAATGTCTGACTGTTTATAAGATGACAGGAAGAACACAGACTTTCCACTGCACAATAGCCTAGGGTATTGGGCATTGAACTACAAGCCAGGAGAACGTGATCCAATCCCAGTCCTCCACTGTCTCCTGTTAATTCTTGTTTTCCAAAGTCTCAAGCCTGTGCCTTTGGGGAGGCTCCTATCTTTCATCTATGTAGGGATAAGGTTTCATGAGATCACTTCAGGCAGAGGCGGAAATAGATTAAATGTTTCTAATGTCACAGCCTTTGATCTCATCCATTTTGCCACCCTGCCTTTCGGATTTAAAATAAATGTCACTGTTTTTCACTTGCCTTTTGACACCTCCCCTCCCAGCAGGAGAGCGAGGTGGGAAAAAACCTTTTGTAGTGATAATCAAGGTGGGCCATTTAATTTAGGCTTGAATAGAGACTAGGAGTGGATAGGTCATTACACAAAGTAAAACTATTTCCCCATGTTTATTCCCCCCTTCCCCCCCCCCCCCCCACTGTTCCTCAGATGATCTTGTCAACTGCTGGAACTGTCAACTGCTTGATTATCACTACAAAAAGGTTCCTCCCACCCCCCACCCCGCTCTCCTGCTGGTAATAGCTCACCTTACCTGATCACTCTCCTTACAGTGTGTATGGTAACACCCATTGTTTCATGTTCTCTGTGTACATAAATCTCCCCACTGTATTTTCCACTGAATGCATCCGATGAAGTGAGCTGTAGCTCACGAAAGTTTATGCTCAAATAAATTTGTTAGTCTCTAAGGTGCCACAAGTACTCCTTTTCATTGTGTTAAGAACTCCTCTTCTGGAATTCAACCATCAGCAATGCCTCAGGATTGTGAATCTGGGACTAAGCACATTCAGGAATTTTGAAGAAGCCCAAAATGCATCAATTAAGCATTTCATCTATACTTGCATCATTTTTCAGAGATTAAGTATGTGTAGATGTGACAGTTGAATTTTTCTCTTAAACCTTTTATTGATTATCAATCAAAATCACATTCATCATGTTCTCTTTGCTCTTCCATGAGGATGAAGTTATTGAGGAAGGTAGACTTTTTTTAAAAAAATCTGGAAGGATCCACCTTTTTAAAAATTAGGTAGCAAACACACAATTTATCCACTTCATGCTAAAATGTTGCATAGATATATTTCCCTTTTCTGTTTTAATTTTGTATCTGAGCTATAACCATTGCAAGCACTTTGCACATTTTAAATGGTACTTCCTGCGGAGGCCCAATTAAACTGAAAGAAAATTATGGGAATGAATCAGATATGTTCAAGTTATTGCACAAAGGGCATGCATAGTAGCCTTTCTGACTAGCAGATCACTGTTAAGGCTGATCATAGAAAAACTGCTATTTTTTTGTCCTTGCAGATTCTAATCACAAAGCTAAATTTAAAACAATTAGTAAAACAGTGGCAGGTCAGTTTCTGAACTGCAGTCATGGTCCTACTGGAGTAGTGGGTTAAAGCAGACAATATCTATCTATCTATCTATCTATCTATCTATCTATAATATTTTTGTCTCTTTGCCTCTACATCTATAGTAGCTACTTTGCCTTTCCATTTCCAATGCTACAACTTTGCCTAAATCCTGTTCATATCTCCTCAACTACTGTAAATTGATAACTTTGACCCTAACCATATTCAGCCTCTCTTCAGAACCCTTCCCTGGCTTTCCATCACTATCTGCATAAAATCTAACCTCCTCATCCTCACTTTCTTGGTGTTCCACAACTTAACACCCCAATCTCTCTGCTCTGTCGCCTTTCACTCTCCCCTCTCCTGCTCCATAAACTTCACAATTACCCACCCTCTTCATGTGCTCCTCTGGCACTCTCTGTGTCTTCTTTCACAGTCCACTAAATACTGAACCTTCCCTGGCTCTGCTATGCTTGGACCCTGATCAGGTCCCTGATTAAAACAGATTTCTTCCAGGAGCCTATAACGTCAGTTCCCCCATCCAATTCAAAGAAATGTTACAAACACTGATGGAAAGTAGATCCAAACAAAAACCATGGAACTAATTAGATGCATGCTGAGTTTCGCTGTTCCATCATGGCAATTACTGTTACTTCCTATTCCCAACCTACATCTGAACACAATCTAGTCATATTTTTGGGACATGTACTACTTCTGCTTACTATCTGTAAAACGCTCGCAGTGGAAACACTTGGTGCATTTTTACCATATAATTAGGTGGTGTTGGAGGGGAGGCCAGCATCATAGGTTAGAGGTAAGCGTTTGTATAACATTTTACTGGTATTCAACAATATCCAAGTCTAAGATTTATATTCTAAAGCTGTTCTATACAATAATTTGCTAAATATGTTTATACAATAGCAGTAGACAGCAATGATTAATGCAACAGCTTTGGGGAGAAATTTACTACTAGAATTGTTACAAAATTATCACATTAATGAATTAACATCATGTTAGTAAAGTATTACATTTGCATGGTGTTTCATTTGATACTTTTGAAGTACAGTTCAAAACTGACACAAAGATGGGCCTTCATAAAACGAGTTGACATGTTTTCCATTATCATGGAATTAATAAAAAGAACAGGAGTACTTGTGGCACCTTAGAGACTAACATTTATTAGAGCATAAGCTTTTGTGGGCTACAGCCCACTTCATCGGATGCATAGAATGGAACATATAGTAAGAAGTAGGCTGTAGCCCCCAAAAGCTTATGCTCTAATAAATGGTAGTCTCTAAGGTGCCACAAGTACTCCTATTCTTTTTGTGGATACAGACTAACACGGCTGTTACTCTGAAACATGGAATTAATAGGTCTTCCTGCATTAACTGTTAGTGGTCTTCAATACTTTTTGTGAGTAAGCAAAAAAAATTTAACATTTGAATCTTAACAAGAAATTCCGGTAGAGTCTCACTAACTTGCTCGCTCCAAAGAAATATTCCATGGTCTTAAACAAAGAGTTTATAGCAGAGAGTTTTAGCAAGTTCCTGTAATAGGACATCACTGCTTTTACCAAACAGGGAGCATTACCAGTGTATTATGAAACATTATCATTAATAATTAAAAGTAAGCTTCTTGAAGTTCAGATTTTGCTATGTTTACTTTTTTCACTTAAATAAGTTTTGCAAAGTTTAGTAATTACGAGTAAGCATCCCAATAATTTGTGTAAATTGGCTGTTATATTCTATGGCTACAATCCTATCATTGATAACATATAGGAGCAGGGGGCCGTTGATAACATACAGGAGCAAGGGTGCCGGAACGGGGGTGGGGGGTGGGGAGGCAGAGGGCCAAGGCTTTTAAGGGCAAGTGATGGGGGAAGGGGGCAGAGAGTGGGGAGTGGGGCCTCAGGAAGAAGGGGTAGCGGGGATGGGGTCATGGGTCAGGCACTGGTGGCCCCTCCATTTTAGGGAGCTTCTGCCACTCCTGTCCAGGAGGACTGCTACTCCTATGCAACAATATGCCTGAGAGTGAGAAACTAAAGAAGCTTGATTTATTTAATATGTCAAAGAGAAAGCTTAGAGGTGAGTCAATCACAAGCTACAAGCAGGGAAGAGATTTCTGATAGCAGAGGACTCTTTAAACAATCAAAAAAAGACAAAAGATCCAATGGTTAGAAACAGAAGCTAGATAAACTCAGACTAAACATAAGGTCTGAATATGAATCATTGGAACAACTTACTTACAGGTGTAGTGGGTTCTCCATCACTTGTCTTTAACTCATGAGTGGTTATTTTAAAAGAAAAATGATCGCTCAAATGGAAGTTATGGGCTTGATACAGAAATCATTGGATATGGGGTTTTTTTTGTCTTGTGTTATGCAGGTTAGGCAAAAATAATCTCAATGTTTTTCTTCTGGCTTTAAAATATATGAATTCTGAGTAAAGAGATTGCATCTTAGAGTGAAAGGGTAGCTCATTCTCCATAACCATTCTGCCCATACCCTCCTTGAATGAGACTTGTTGTGAAAGGTGCTAATTCTAATTCTGATTTTAAAATGAAAATACCTGTTAAATGGAATAAAGTCTACCCAGGCCTTCATCTGGAACGTAGATCAGACACTGGCTCATTACTGACCTTGGTTACAATGTTTGGTCACTAATGACCTTATTTAGATTTGCAGCTAATAATCTAATGGTGTGGCAGATCTTCTGGTGTTGTAACAAATATACTTAAATTCACTGCTTGATTTTAATTTAAAAAATAATATTCTTTCCTTGGGTTTATAAACAGTGTGTGACTTTTTTATATTCCTGGATACATAATGTTTTGAGCTATTGCCCAGTAAATTAACAGAAGTCCATTTTTGAAGACAAATAGGGAGAAGTGTCTTGTGAAATAATACATTATAAAGACTGGAAAAATACAGTATAAAGTGTCCTTTTTACTGAAGATTAAAGTGTATGTACAATGCTTTAACACACACAAATTAGAGTATCTCTCCTTTCTAAACATTTTAACTTGGTGCGATACAGGTTTAAAGTGACTGTGCTAATAATAAAAATGTCACTTCTGAAAATTAATAAAAATTTCTATTTAGAGCTTAGTGATTATGTTTGTTAAGACTGTCTAGCTGATTTAAGTTGTTAAGGTACAGGATGCTATTAAATGGCAACCGCATGCATTTTAATAGCTGTGTAATTCTGAATAATTTGAAGGAGAGTGTTAAACATGTTTATGATATTGTTAAAGATGCTTTTAACACAATAGGTACTTCATACTCAATTCATTCAGGTTACCAAATATAAATTGGAAAGCAGGGTATAGGTTAAATCATTTGAGAGGCTTGGTAATTAGCCTAGTTAGCAAGCTCACGAAACCATCACTTCTCCACATCAATGCAGTTAAATAAGTGTATATCTGTAGGGTGAACTCATGTCCTGGTTGGATGCTTATCCTTCTGGGGGCACTCCCTGTTCCTCAGCAAATGTTATGGATTGAAACTAAGGTTCTGGGTTCTGACTTCAACATAGCTGGACATTATTTTCCCCTCATTTTCTTCATGTTCTGGGCTCTCTACTGGCTTGTGACCTCCCACTAACTCGCCCTCCAGTTTCCTGTTCCCTAGATATTTTCAAGATTCTGGGACTTCTGTGCTCTAATAGGGGCCCCACTGGCTCTGTGCTTCGCCTGCTGTGCTGCCTGCTCTTCACTGACCCTTTGGAGCACACTCCAAAGCACCCTTCTTTGGAATGGATTTTGGAGTTTGGCCCAGGACATACTGGGGGAAGAAGGTGAGACATTTGTTGAAGCCTGGAGGAATGTAGTAGCTATGGAGGAACCCTGTAATCTCCCCCCCCACCCCGCCTTTGGTGATACATGTCTCCTTAGATATTCCTCTGGACTTTCTTTGCAACATACACCACAAAACATATCCCTCAGAGCTCTCCCTCCTTTTTAGTATTAGCTGAAAGTGACTTACCAGCTGCAAAGCGCTCCAGAGTAGCACATTCCTCATCCTTGCAAGCTGGTGAAAAGAGGGGGAAGGTGTCCCTGATCTGATTTGAAAAATCTGGCCATCCTGTGTACTGAGGAAGTTCAGCACCTCTTGAGAAATTATAGTTTTGTTTTAATACTTCCATACTAAGGAGTACCATACTGGTATAAAATGTAGATCTCTAGAGTAACATACCACATGCTATTTTAGTATAGAACGGTCAACAGAATGTAATAGGATGAAAACATGTCTATTCATTTGGCCTCTCAGGCTGCTGAAAACTGATGCTGAACTGCATATAAAAGAGGTCAAGGAAAGATCAAAGTATGTTATGCTGGCTGTTCATCTCCTCTAGGCAGAGTTATGCAAACACACATAACCTTGTATTCTGTTCTGTATGGAGATATTTCAAGTAGAACTTTTGCCTTTTCTACTGTGTAATTTTGACCTGGCTGGTAATGTAGATGACTCACCTTGGGGCTAACTGGAATAAAAAATTAAAGTTAAATCACAAGCTAAATTCTGAAAACATTGATCTACAATCAGTATTACATTTTCCTGCTTTTGTGGGCTTGTTGTAATCTTCTCCACAAATGTATCTGATAGTAGAGGGCTCTATAGTCTAGGCAACTTACAATACAATAGCTGAAATACAATACAATACAATAGCAAAATACAATAGCTGAAAGTTGAAGCTAGGCTCATTTGAACTGGAAATTCGATGGAGTGAATACATTTTTAACAGTGAAAGGGATTAACCATGAGAACAACTTACCAAAGGATATAGTGGATTCTTCATCACTTGATGTCAAATGACTTTTTTTTTATCCTAAAAGAGAACTTCAGCCTTTTAAGCCTTTATCAACAGGTATTTTTAGTAAAATTGGAACCTTACTGATTCAAGACATGGGGAAAATAAAGAAATCAGATAATGGGTCTAGTAAAAATGTGAAATTGTGCATCATCTATGTAGATACTATCTTCCAAGTAGAAGATAAGTAATAAGATGTACTAGGGGGAGAAGACAGATAGAGAAAAGGGAAAGGGGCGGAGGCTTAAGGCACTCCATAGCTAGGAGGATAGGAGAAAAGTGTAAAACTGGTGCCAGAAAGGAAAACAGGAATCTTGGACATAAGACAGACATAAGTTGGCATCTGAGGACTGCTCAAGTGAGCATTTTTTCCATTAGCTGATATTATCTGTACTTCTGAGGTGGCAAAGAGAGAGACCCAGTGGAGATGTAGTGTCTGGGACACTAGATGGGACAAGGGTAGAGAGAAAATGACTATTAATGTAATAATTCAGTTCAGTGATTAGGTGCACTTGGCTTCTAATGAAATGGAATTATTGATGTCTTTCATGTAACTTGGAAAGGAATGGGTAGGTGGCAAGTGAATAAAAGAACTAGTTTACCAATCTTGAAGTCAGTCGATAGGCTCTGCTGTTACATCTTAAAGTACAGTAAAAAATGTTCTCTTGAAAACAATTCCATATAAAATAATGTATTACCGAGTAAAAGTATGCAGCTAGTATCTTAGAAACAGGATCAGTAAAACACATGGTAGCCTTGTAAATGATTCTTTGCTCATTTATGATGATACCCTGTGGAGCAAAAGTACATGACAAATTTCTATAGTGTTCACAAAATATAATATACATATCTACTGCTTCTTAAAATCACAAAACCTTGAACTCTTATGGGTTTTTCATGACTTTTTATGTAACTTGCTCTATAGATGGAAGATCTTTGGAAGGTATTTGTTGCAAGCAGATGTTACAATATTAAGATTAATCATTAACATTTCTCAGCACACAGTGGATCACTAACTTGGTAGGCTGAGATGAGGAAAGGATATGTGGAAACCACAAAGGGAACGGATACCAAAAGGATTGAATTAGCTCTAATAAAGTCATACTGGTACATAAAAGCACAACATGAAAAAAGAAATGTGCAAAATAACTAGTTCCTTTGCAGGTTACAGTTACACATCTGATTACACAAGTTCTAACTGATCTTGCTTTGCACAACTACCTTTCTATTAAAAGGTGTCTGGGAGTGTTACATATTCCAACACTGTTGATCATGTATATTTTTTTCATGTTCTGCTTTTTCTGTTTCTCTTAACTGGTTATGAATAATGTATTTTGGGATAATGAAGTAAAAACCAATTTGGCATTACAGTTTTAGGGACCATATGGGGAACTAGGGTAGCCCTTGATGGGTACATGCATTTGATGAGGAGTGCTGCCTGTATTGAATTCTGCATGTTCAGTGGATCAACATCTACTAGATGTGGCTAGTCTCATGGGGCTGACATGAACCAAGGCAAAGCAATTGTTTTTGTAAAAACCAACAGGGACAGACTGTAAAATTGAAGCCAGTAGCAGTTTTCTGGGGTACTTGAATGGTGTATAGTGAATGCAGCATGTGTGATTGTCTAGCTTGTCTACTCTTGAAATGCTACAGCAGCAGCTTCAGTGCAGACACTACCTATGCTGACTGGAGGAGTTTTTCTACTGACATAAGCAATCCACCTCCCGGAGAGGCTGTAGTTAGGCTGACAGAAGAATTCTTGCATTCACATAGCGCTGTCTACAATGGGGATTAGGTTGGTTTAACTATGCCACTCAAGGGTATGGATTTTTCGCACTCCTTGAGCAACATAGTTAAGATGACATCATATATAAACAGTATGATGGGAAATATTTAGTGTGTATCTATATATGTATCTGTATCTATCTATCTACATAAAATTTTCACAGCAGAATGACTGACCAAGTATTTTTATCAACTACAATTGCTTACTAAGATAGTAAAAGCATCATGATTGGTTAATAACTTAGATTGGTTAATAATTAAATCACACAGTGTTTTACAGAGCCACAGGAGACACAGAATAGCCACTTGCAGCTTGTGGGCCTCAGTCTGAGTATCACTGCAATAGAGTGTGGCTATGTCTCTATAGTATTCTGGCCATGTCAAGGTTCCTTCCCCACTCTGAACTCTAGGGTACAGATGTGGGGATCTGCATGGAAACCTCCTAAGCTTACTTTTACCAGCTTAGGTTAAAACTTCCCCAAGGTACAAACTATTTTACCCTTTGCCCTTGGACTTCCACTGCCACCACCAAATGTCCGGGTTTATTTTTTGAGAAAAAGTTGTTTGGAAACATCTTTCCCCCCAAATTCCTCACCAAAATCTTGCACCCCCTTCCTGGGGAAGGCTTGATAAAAATCCTCACCAATTTGCATAGGTGACCACAGACCCAAACCCTTGGATCTTAAGAACAATGAAAAAAGCATTCAATTTCTTACAAGAAGAATTTTAATATAAGAAAAGGTAAAAAGAATCACCTCTGTAAAATCAGAATGGTAAATACCTTACAGGGTAATTAGATTCAAAACATAGAGAATCCTCTAGGCAAAACCTTAAGTTACAAGAAAGACAAAAAGACAAGAATATTCATTCTATTCAGCACAGTCTAATTTCTCAGACATTTAAAGAAATCATAATCTAATGCATATCTAGCTAGATTATTTACTAAGTTCTAAGACTCCATTCCTGATCTGTCCCCAGCAAAAGCATCACGCAGACAGACCCTTTGTTTTTCCCTCCCTCCAGCTTTGAAAGTATCTTGTCTCCTCATTGGTCATTGTGGTCAGGTGCCAGCGAGGTTATCCTAGCTTCTTAACCCTTTACAGGTGAAAGGATTTTTCCTCTGGCCAGGAGGGATTTTAAAGGTGTTTACCCTTCTCTTTATATTTATGACAGGCCGTGTTATACAATAAACCTCCAGAGCTCAGAACAGGCTCATTTTAAAAACTTAAATAAATTTTGGGGCTAGATTGAGCCTTTTGGTTCAGCCCTTCATATAGAGTAAAAAGTAGCTGCTTTACTCCAGGACACTCAACCAGAGTCGCAAATCGTAGGCACCTATCTTGTACCAAGTAGATATGGAGCTGACGCAGTCACTGCCTGCCCACTTGCTAATGATCAGTTCTACTACCCTCCACCCTGGCATCATGCCTAGGAATGATCCAAACAAGTCCTGTGAAGTGGTCTGTGTGCTGTACTGTGCATCCACCCAGAACCAGAGCACAGTGTAGCCTTAAATAGATGAGACAAAATTGTCCTGTTTAGAAGAGCCATGAAAAGGTCAATTAAAAATGAAATGGTTAGTGATAGTTTAGATATTGTGTTTAAAGCATGTGATTTCCTTAGCTGTTATGTTTTTGGCAAATAAAAGGGTCTCTGATACAGCACTGACTCAGTCATTGAAAAACAGCAAAGTGAGTGAAATCCAAGAAATATACAGGTGCTCAAATGAAATTACCTGCCCGGTGATTTATTTTTCAGCCTTACTATGTCATTTTTTTTTTATTGACCTACTACTTTTGATCCACAGTGCTGTAATGTTGTCACCAGATCCTTATGCACAGCTATATTCAAGCCCTCATGGTTTGAGAAAAGGGAAGCGATGGATATTTTCCAGACGTTGAAAACTAGATGATATTTTTGTCTGTGAGACCTTCTTTTCAAAAAGAAAATCAACCTTCTATAAAATAATCATTATGGACTGGTCTAATTTTTAGGGGAGAAAAAGTCAGCAGTTGGTCATAGAGCAAAGGACTAAAATAATAGATTCATTAAAATCAAAAGTCAGTGGCCATGGTTTCTGCCCCAAAGTCACTTTTTGTTGTTTACAGTGCACATGTGTGTATTATTATTTATACTATGTTGACATCCAAAGATCCCAGTCAGTACTGGGGGTCCTGTACAGTCATGAAGGAAGTCTCCATCCCAAAGAATTTAAAATCCTGATCCAAAGAGGATCCTGCACCCACAGGAGTCTCCTTGATCATGCAGAGTCCACATTAGCACATCTGACTATTGGAGTACAGGGATTGAGACTAAATGATGATTTTCCTTACATATACCAAAGTCACAATGCCCTGTACTTATAATAGCTTCCACATTTTCTCTGGTCCTCTGCACTGTAAGGTTAAAGCATGCCCTGTTTGTGTATTGCAGGCCTTGTGAGAATAATATGCTTGTCAAACCTCTGAAGAACAAAGACACAGTGATTCTCATGTCCTTCCTTAGTGAAGGCAAGTCATAAATAATTTCAGCTTCTCTCCTTGATGCATAAAATAATGAACTCACCAGTACTTTGCATTCTATATGTTAAGCTTTGTTGTGATTCGGAATATGGTGACGTGCTCCTTCCACTGCAACCACTTGTGGGCTTATTAAACTGAATATCTTGTGCAGAGTTGAATCTGACCTATTTTCCTTCCTTTCATGTATGTTGGTTCAAAATGGGTTAATTCCCCGACCCCGCTGTCATGTGATAATGATCAAGAATCATAGAAATAGTCACTTTCTTCAAACAGTGAACAAGGAACTTTATTAGAATAACAAAAATAGTATCCAGGATAATGCTATTCTATATTTCTCTCTCAGCTTCACTTGAGAGCTTCTGCCTGTATAGTCTCCTTTAGCTCCCTTCCTGCCTGGTTTCTTGATACAGATTTAAAGAAACAGAGTGTGAAGTTTTGCGTAGTATTTACTTTTCATAATTATGAAAATCTCTTTTACCGTAAAGTCTCCTTTGTCAATGGGAATAAGCTTACTTCCCTCAAATTTAGATTTAAACCTGCCATTATCTTTGATGCTCTATACTGCATTCTTTGTAAGATAATACTATCTATCTTGGAGCTCTGTGTCTAGCACATACATGCAGTATTCCAGATGGGATCTAAAAATATTGTGTAGTAACCGTATTGCCTCTTTAATATTTCTTTACAAATTAATACTAATGAGAGGGGTTAAAACTTTGCAATCAACCGGAGACTTGTGAATTGCTTGTTTATCCCTTTCCAGTGGTAGCTTAAATGTTGATTTTTGTGATGCAGTATTTGAAATGCTGTTCTATAAAGGCAATCACTAAATGTTCAGAACATAGTTCATCAGAAACAATTTACTGTACCCTTAAATTTCCCTGCGAAGTTCAAACAGATTTTGCAGATGAATGCTATATTATTTTTGGTTTAATAGAAAATAAACCACAATTTGAGGACTTCAGTAGCTCAGACATAGGTGAGGCTTTTCGTAGGAGTGGGTGGGTGAGATTCTGTGGCCTGCGTTGTGCAGGAAGTCGGACTAGATGATCAGAATGGTCCCTTCTGACCTTAGTATCTATGAATCTATGTCATATGATAGTCCGTAACACTGTCTTGTATACTAAAACACTATCTCGGTACACAGCTTAACTAGCTCTGTGGCAACAATATCTCTGTATAATGTTAAATTGCTAGGGTTGATGATATAAGGAATGTACAAAGCTAATGGGGTTAAAGAAAAAGAAACCAAAGGTCTTAAACAATATGGTCAATAAACCCTTTCCTGTTTGTGTTTCAAAATTGAAGTCTTTTTGACAAAAGAATCAATAGAAAATAATATTGCATGAACTAATTTATAAGCTGAATAATAAATGTAACACATTTGATACAATTTTAATTTTGTCTAAAAGAAAATAATCCTGGATTTGTTCTTCATAAGTTTAAATTTTCTTGTGTAAAATATTTTAAATCCTTGCAGCAACTGATATGCCAGTTTTTTATAATTCAGGTTGTAGGTAACTGTGTGTGGCTTTAAGTGTTGTAGCAAAGAAGGCAACTTTCATATAAAAAATAGGTCACACATAACTTCCCTCCATTTCACAATGAAAGAACTGGAAAATGCAGTTTCTGATGGTTATATTAAAGTCGCTCTGTAATTTGTGCTCCGAGAGTATTGTGCTTGACTGCAACTGAGCGTGGTATGTTGCTGCATAGTTAATATCTGGTTGTGGAAGTTGAAATTAAGACACATGCAAGATGAAATATGCTGAAACTAAATCACAGGTTCTATAATGCTACCAACTAATATACAGAAATCTGGTGGAGGAGAGGCTAAAGAAACCTCAACTTAAATGCTTCTGAATCTTAGAACTGTATGAGGTCTGGATATTCATAGCATTTTCTGCATCTCCCCATTGTTGTGTGCAACAGCCTACTAGATTTCAGAGCTTTGCACTAAATTTAGAATATTTTATGAAGATTTTAACCATTTGGTACTTTATGGATGTAAAATTAGACAAAGGTTTTTCTTCCCCCTCCCCCCCCACATATCTGTCTGGAGGTGCTGAATGAACACCTGAAACTCCCTCTGACTTAAACTGAAGTTGAATTTTCAGCACCTCTGATAATCAGCCTTTTAACTCTCCACCATCCCTTCAGAACATAAACATAAATAACGTGTGTGTGTGTGAGAGAGTGTATAGGCCATTGAAAGTAACCTGCAAAAAATACATTTAAAAAAAAAAAGAAGCCATGACTGGTCTTCTCTGAAGAAACTCAAGTTTTCCAGACACCACAGAGTCTTTCAGGCTGGACAAGTCCTGAATTTTAACAAAGAAGACCACTCATGTTTTTCGTTTTAGGACATAGAACTGAAAGGGACTCCTGGGTCACAGATTCCAACCACCTGCTATCCCAGGCAACCCCATTTTATAAACACATTCAGAAACTTTTGCAAGCCACCTTTTAATATGGGACAGAAATCAATGGGATTTAGGATCTTAACATGCTTAGGCACTTTTGAATCCCACTAGACATCTTGTCTGCATCTTTAGGCAGTGAAATATCTTTGTAACTTTAGCCCTAAATTCACCCAAATTGAAACTTTTATGTAAGAAGGCTATGCCTTAATCTTTTACAGCGAGTACTGCTTTGCAATGTTTATTTTATCTATCCACTCTGAGCAGGATAGTTTGAAATAGGTAAGAAAATGTTTTATTTGCATATTCTATGTTATCTGTGGATAATCAACTGAAAATGAGCTGTCAATGATGCATCCGATGAAGTGAGCTGTAGCTCACGAAAGCTTATGCTCTAATAAATTTGTTAGTCTCTAAGGTGCCACAAGTACTCCTTTTCTTTTTGCGAATACAGACTAACACGGCTGCTACTCTGAAAACTGTGGCCAATGTAAGCCTTGGATGTATAAGCAGGGGAAATGCAAGTAGCAGTAGGGAGTTTATATTACTTCTATTTGGCATTGTGTGACTGATAATGGAATACTGTATCCACTGCTGGTGTCAACAAGTCAAGAAAGATGTTGATAAATTAGAGAGAGTTCAAAGAAGAGCCATGAGAATGATCAAAGGATTGGAAAACATGGCTAATAGTGATAGACTCTTGGAGCTCAAACTGTTTAGCTTAATAAAGAGAATGTTAAGGGGTTATTTGATCACAGTGTATATGTACCTACATGGGGAACAACATTTTGATAATGCGCTCTTCAATCTAGCAAAAAAAAAGGTAGAATAAGATCCAATGGCTGGAAGCTGAAGTGTGACAAATTCAGACTGAAAATAAGACCCATGTTTTTTTAACAGTGAAGGAACAGTCTACCAAGGGTTATGGTGGACTCTTCATTGACTATTTTAAAATTAAGACTAGATGTTTCTCTAAAAGACATGGTCTACTTCAAACAGAATGTGATTCTTGGCTTGTCCAATGCAGGAGGTCAGTCTAGTGTCCCTTCTGTGAAACAAAACTTTATCTTATCAGTTTGTAGATCTGGTATAAGTGCATAAAGCAGCACCATCTACATTTGCATGAAGTGGAGAATAAAAAAAGGTTACAATTTTGTATGTAGTAATAAATCTTTGAATGCCTTTCATATTGAATCCTACTTTGTCTTTAAATAGCAGACACTGTCACCCATGAACATATCAAGAGTTCTAGCAACTGTACACCCCATACTATAAAATGAACAGCACTGTAGATTTATTAGAACAGGAACAATTTAAATACCTTAGACACTATATTAACCAGAAACTTTATAAAAAGAAAAAAATGAACTATTGTAAAGGAGACAATTTCCTTCCAACAGTCTTTCTTTCTCTCCGCTGCAGCTTTCTTCTCTGCTTCCTACTGGGTCATTTAGAAAAAGATTCAGATTGGGCCTGATCCTGTCAGATGCTGAGCCCACCTACTGCAAGATACTACATGTCCTCAGTGCTCTTTCACATAAAGTGAGCTGAGGGCACACACTCTCAAGATTAGGGCCGATCTGAGGTTTTCATTCAGTGTTTGTGTCTCCTCCTCTCCTTCTTCTCCCCCCCACAAAGGTGGTTTGTTCAATGTTTACATCTGACTACCTTGCTTTTGTCCTGATTTTGGCACCAAACAGGATTGTTGTAGCTACCTCTTCTTCAGCCATGAATGTGTTTAATATTGTGTGTGTGTGTGTGTGTGTGTGTGTGTGTGTGTGTAGTTTTTTTTCTTTCTCCTAGCCTCAATCAGGAAAACGTACAGTGTGTTCTTTTATTTAACCCAAAGTCTAGCAGTATCTGAGTTACACACTTGTTGTTGTTCTTCTTACTATCACAAATGACTAAAGTTCTTTCCCTACTTCTCCAGTAACTTCTTTCTTGGCTGAGGAGAGGAGCAGGGTCAGCAGACTGCATTCCATGTTTTATGATTTTCAACCCTAAAACAAAAGGCTCAGCATACAGAAGAAAAGGAAACAGATCAAATAGGTCAATACTACTGAGACTGGATTTTAACAGGTTTACTACCTTGTGCTCTGGTGCCACAGAGATTGTAATAAGGCAGTGTAGGTATCAGAAGCGTGCCTTTTCCTCTCCCTGTGAAAATATACCCAAATGTGGCTTACTGATAAGCCTCTGAAAATCAAGTGGTCAGTAGATTTATTAGAAGCTGGCATCAAAATTCTCAGAACATGCAATTTCCAACTAAAATGCTTCACAACCTGCCCCTCCCCCAGAGGTCCATGCCAGATATGCTGAGCTTATTCTACCCCTTAAGTACTCACTGAGCGTCCTCCAGTTCAGAGCTTTCCTGCAACTGCTCCTCTTGGCAACTGGGGACAGCTGTGTCATTGTGTACCAGTGAAGGAGAACAGGGAGACTCTCTCCAGTGCTCTCAATTCCTGCCCCCTGCTGGCATCCAGATAGTGTGGATGATGACACGGAAACAGTCTAGTTTGAATGGAGAGGGGTCAGGAGCAGAAGAGGATCAGGGATAGGATGTAGGGATAGGAGTGAGCAGTCGGGAGATGGGGTTAGGTGACTGGACAGAAGGGGGCAGGCACTAGATTCCACTCTTCAGAAGAACATGGATTTGAACACAGGATGACCCATGTTGGGGTCAGTATGTTTTTTCATGATGGACGTTCTTCAGTTTGCTGTTTTTAAAAATATAGTACTTTGTGCGTCTTTTCCTCTGTTAAAAGAACATATTTGAAATAATATGTGATCACGCAATTCTAATGATAATGCACATATGCTTGAGGACTGAATTAAGTATACACGGGCAGCCTTAATTCTGGCATTTTCTTTTTCTTTTTTTTTTAGCGGTTGCCTATCTCATCAAATGTAGTTGGTTCTTTTATACATAATATAATACATTCAGTGCTTATGACAATGAGACCCTGATCCTTGATTGAGTCCTAGAGGTGCTGCTGTGATCAGAGTAACAGACATTTAGTTTTGAACAATTATCCCATTTTAGAGATAATGTCTCTACAGGTGGGGAGGGACATAAAGAATAGGTTATATGTTGTTCTGAATTTCTCTCTTGGGTTATTACTTGATGTAGTTGCTTGTTTCTCATGGGGGAAAAATCCACCATCCTCATAATGCTCAGATGACATACATTGTAAAATCACACATTGGCATTTGCGTTATTCTTCTGAAATTAATGCATTGACACAATATTTGCATATGTAATAAAAATCTACAGTAAATAAAGGTTACATATTTTCTTATGGGTGCTATACTACATTGCACGGCAGAAAGTTAGGGGTTGTGCATCAGAGAGAGAGAATGTTCTGCAGTATTTGGACGTCATACTGCGCAATGCTGAGTGCTTTCTTGTAGAGGTACCCTCAGCCCCCATTGGTCTCTTTCTCTACAATACTCCAACCTGTCATAGGTTATCATTCATATTGTAGCTCAGTTTAGCATTTCTCCCCTATCCCTAACACATTATAGACTGGAGAAGCAATTACCTTGGAAATCTATTTTTAATGTAATAATTTTTAAACATGATGTAAATTGACAGATAGTGGGAGGGCAGATTATGAATTCCCTGAGTAACAAAGGGTATCCAGAAGTATTTCTTATACAGATGCTTAAATATAAATTTAACTGCCATATTATTCTGCTATCATGGGGACTATATCTGTTGCATATGGGGTGACCTATTTTTTTAATTAAAAGGGTCCTTTTAATGAGTCTGGCAGACTTGTATAAGAATTATACATATTATACAAAGAACAAGTGTATGGTTAGGTTAAACTCCTAATTTATATTATGACTTAAATGTCAGTCTTGTGGCAAAATGTTATTAAATTGTTTCAAAAGATACTGAACAGTGTCAGAAGCATAGAGAAGCCCAATGGATACAGCACTGGATTGGGGCTCTGGAGGCCTGAATTCCATTCTCAACTTTTCCACTGGCCCACGGTGTGGCCTTGCTTAAGACACTTAACTTCTCTGTGCCTCTTTCTTTCAGTATCTTTTGAGATCTACAGTTGAAAAGCTCTCTCTCAGAGTCAGGTATTATTATTTGATGATCTTGCCTGTAAAGGGGATGAGTAACAAACAGTACATCTGCCAAAGTGCATGCATATATAAGGGGAGTGAAAAGCAACATCTCTTTACATTTTCCCAAGCCGGTAGCTGCCCCACAATTCCTGGGGCTCTTAATCTAGCACAGAAAAGCATAACAAGAACCAACATCTGGAAATTAAAATCTGACAAATTTAAGTTAGAAATAAGGCACAGTTATTTAACAGTGAAGGGAGGTGGTGGATTGTCCATTTCTTGGGATCTTTCAAATAAAGACTGTAAGCTTTGGGCTCAGTACAGGAATACGAGGGGTGAAATTCTATGATCTGTGTTATACAGAAAGACAATGTATCCCTTCTGGCCTTAAATCCATGATTGGCTGTCTGCAGTATCAGAAGGGGTGGCCAAGTGGTGAGGATGTGGAGTAGCAAAGATAGCTCCAGAACCTTACACTACAGTTGCTACAGTTTAGCCCATAAATAGGGCCTTACCAAATTCATGGCCATGAAAAACGCGTCACAGACCATGAAATCTGGTTTCCACCAGTGAAATCTGGTCTTTTTTGTGTTTTTACCCTATACTATACAGATTTCTGGGGGAGACCAGCGTTTCTCAAATTGGGGGTCCAGACCCAAAAGGGAGTTGCAGGGGGTGTGTATGTCACAATGTTATTTTAGTGGGGTAGCAGTATTGCCACCCTTACTTCTGTGCTGCCTTCAGAGTTGGGTGGCCGGAGAATGGCGGCTGTTGGCCAGTTGCCCAGCTCTGAAGGCAGCAGTGCAGAAGTAAGAGTGGCAATACCTTACCATGCCATCCTTCTGTGCTTCTGCTGGCAGTGGCTCTGCCTTCAGAGCTGGGCTATTGGCCAGCAGCTGCCATTCTCCAGCTGCCCAGCTCTGAAAGCAACGCCTCAGCCAGCAGCAGTGCAGAAGTAAAGGTAGCAGTACCACAACCCACTCTACAATATCCTTGTGACCACACCTCCCAACTCCTTTTTGGTCAGGACCCCACAATTACAACACTATGAAATTTCAGATTTAAATAGCTGAAATAATGAAATTTATGATTTTTAAAATCCTATGACCATGAAATGGACCAAAATGGACTGTGTATTTAGTAGGGCTCTACTCATAAATTTAAGTTGGCTGAGTCAGTATTAACATTCAGATCTCTCTGCTCAGCATATTTTTGGCTTCTTTAAATTGCTCTGACAATAACTCCAGAAACCTGTGAGATCCCAGCTGCCTATAATTCTGCTGAATCAGAGCTGGCATAACAAATTGAACCAGTTATTTGCCATCCCACCTACATGATTGGATTCCCCCCATCTAGGAGCAATGCTGTTTGCATTGTTTTTTTGCCTCACACTAAAGCTTATGGGGATTTTTAGTCCTGGTCATTCCCCATCTCTGGGATGCCAAATCACTTTTGTTAATGTACTCCCAATCTCAACTCAGTTCTATTAATGCAACAGGAAATTGTATTGGATTATGAAATATGTACAGCATTCCCAATAACCCACAGTAACATTGGATTAATCCATAACATTGCAAGATATGCTGACTTTCAAACAGAATTGTTCCATACTTCACTGTGGTCTGCTTCACCAAGTATGTTTTTCGTGACACAGTAATAAACGTACCTTAGCCCTGTCTACACTAAAGGCTTAGTATTTATACAATCATATCATTTCTGCCAAACGGTGACCAACGTTTGTGATTAGCGCAGCTTCCAAACCTTTCTCCTCTTCCCCCACCTCCCCACTCTTCCTTCCCTCCACTGATATACTATAAAAGTCATAAAAGTCTGCCTTAGGCCATTCACATCTTACTTGGCATGGGGTCGTAACATAACTTAGGGCAGTACCTGTCAAATGCTGTACAAAATGGAAGAATACTGACAGATAATGTTAAGTCACTCTGTAGAGCTGTGGTCCAAGGAGTTTCTATGGAACATTCATTGCTAATGAACTCTAGGGCATTGAAGATTTGAGTGGCTTTTTCTTCAGGCTGCAACTGACCTGGTCCATTAATATCTGTAAACCTAATTGAGCTTCTCTCTTGGAAAATACTTTATAATGTCTCATTTCTAATATGCGTATGCATGCATTCACTGATTGTCTTATCCCATTTCTCCCGTTTGTTCTATAATTTACTGGCATATCACAACTATATTTTGTACTCTCCTCTCTGCAGTCAGAAAAAAAATGCACTGGCTACACAATATTTATCCAAATGTAAGAACAGGCAGATAGTAATGTCAGTTTTGCCTAACTATAGGCTTGGACACTGACAGTCTGATGTAATTCCTGTCTTTGGGTATACAAATATCAAATCTTCATGTGGAATGGACAGTAGAATAAAGAAAAATCTTTTTGAGGGTGTGTTAAGCTGTCTGGCATACAAAAGAATTCTTTTCAGAGTAGCAGCCGTGTTAGTCTGTATTCGCAAAAAGAAAAGGAGTACTTGTGGCACCTTAGAGACTAACAAATTTATTAGAGCATAAGCTTTCCGATGCATCCGATGAAGTGAGCTGTAGCTCACGAAAGCTTATGCTCAAAAGAATTCTTGAAACCAATCATCGTCAAATTGTAGTAAGGGACTTTGTTTTGGGAGGCAGCAGGAATAGTTACATTACATTAAGATATATTTTTTTAAATGGAAGGAAAGGTGCTTATCAGTGAGAAATTCTCCAGGAACAATTCAGCCTCTTAAAAATATCCCCAGTGTTAGTGTCTGCTCCTTAGTCATAACTATAACACATTTCTGCAGCAATGCTTCCCCATACATTATCTCTTCTATGCCTGGAGCATACTATACCTTTTTGTACATTAGTAATGTGCTTGAAAGCACACCCACCGATATCTCTCACAGAAGTAGTAAAGAGATTATGTCAGCATTGTGAATTACTCAATTTAATGTGGGGAGAAGGGAGGTTTAGGGGGAGATAGGACAACAAATCTTGCCAGCTGTGGAGGTGACCATTCCTGTTGGGTCTAACCTGACTTGATGCCCACTAGTAACTGAAACTGATTGGTTGCAGTGATGCCCACCTTTTCAAGGTGGGTCACAGCAGCCTAAGGCGGATTTTTCATTTCTATATAATATTCTGCCTGTACTTTTATATCTATATAAACTTTTTAAAATGTATGCCCCCTTCCTGAAAAGTCAAATGGAAAATTATAACGTCTATAGAATTTAATGGAGAATTCTATAGGTGGCTTCAAAAACCTAAAGAAAGTATATAACTTTCTGATTCTATAAAATCCTATTATTTTCATCCCCATTATTTACATTTTATATGACATTTCCATTAGATTAAAGAAGTATACTTGAAAAGAGTCAATTTCTTTTTAAAGGGCTCATTTTGAACCCAGAAATTTTCCATGATGTAAGCAAGTACATTGCTACAAGCTCAAATGGACACCTCTAGGTCAGGAGGAAGGATAATAACTGTGACGGGTGACCTGATATCCCAACACAATGCATTTTCTTAAGGTGTGATTCTCTCCCCTCGCCCCCCAATAGAAACAAACATTAAGAAAACAATAAGCAATTCATAGAATAAGCTATACTTCCAAAGACCCATCTAATATCAGTTGAGTGGGCTGGATTTTACATATACTTCTATCCACTGAGTTATTCACAATTTAACCTTACCAAAAAAAAGGGAGAAAATTAAATCACATGGCAAGGGAAAAAGTGGGCCTGGCAGAGAAGGAAAGGCAGAAAGGAGGACGTATTATGGCCATATAGTCTAGAAGAGGATCACAAATATCCTGACATTCGAGGCCCAAAGACCGGCTGTGAGGGGTCTGTGAATATGCTGTGACTTATGGGGGAAAATCACAAGTCTTCAACACTACTGACTAGTTTGCATCAGTTACGTTTTCAAGGCTACAGTATCAGGGAAAAAATCTACCCATTTTCCTTTTCTCCTGAAAAATCAGATTCTCCTAAACATTTCCAAATTCCTCAAATTAGGGGAGGCCCATAGCTGTGAGCTTTGCAAGCCCACAAAGACTAGCTCTGCCCTGGGGGCCCACATAAGCACTAACTGCCGTAGTGTAAATGAGGAAGGGATGGATCAATACTTCCTCTTCCCTCAACACTTGTCAGCAGAGCTGACTGGTCACACAGCCCTTGTAAGTCCCACAGAATTTAAAAGGGATAAAACTACTATGAATTTACAGAATTTTTATCAGGTTCTATAGAAAGGACACTCAAAACCTTTGGCTCAGCACAGAACTCAGAGCCCAGGAGGTACCACTTCCATGTTTCCTTTAAGATATCTTTAAGCTAGCTTTGTGCCCTTGGGATACTGGGCTACTCTAAATGCTAGAGAGTATCCCAGCGTAATTTAGACAGGAACCCAGGGCCTGAAGGTGGTTGTTCACTGCAAAGTTAACTCAAGGTAAAATATGAATGTTGCCTCTAACCTGACTCCTAATCTCACACACACTCTCTAGCTCAAGTTAAGAGGAGCTTTAACATTGAACTAGCTGGCCCATCAGCAGTGTGGGTTGAAGCTCAAGCATCAGCAGCATTTAAGCTAGTAATGCTCTGGGGAGTCAGCTACTTGGTACCACTACTACAAACACTCTGTGTTGCTAATGCAATCACTCTGTGCAGCCTGAGTGCTGTTTTGCTCTATCGCTTGAGCTACAGAGACAAGGTGGGTGAAGTAATATCTTGTACTGGACCAACTTCTGTTGGTGAGAGAGACAACAATCTAAACCCACTAACATACACCCCACCCCCGGCTGCTTCCTCCCCCTTCCTTTCCTCCCTATGAGTTGAGGATGTTAACGGCCACTTCACCTTCAGTGGTCCCTTGAAATTTGTTAACTGCTTATGCTAAACAATCTGTATTTAGCTGGGACAATCTGAGTATGTTTCCCAGACCTGAAGAAGAGCTGGGTGTATGCTGCAAAGCTTGTCTCTCACCAACAGAAGTGAGTCCAACAAAAGATATTACCTCACTCACCTTGTTTCTCTAATATCCTGAGACCAACACTCATAGGTGCCGACTCCATGGGTGCCCAGGGGCTGGAGCATCCACAGCAAAAAATAGTGGGTGCTCAGTTATACTATTGGCTTTCACAACATCCCATGGCAACAAGCTCCACAGGTTGACTCTGCATTGTGTGAGGAACTACTTCCTCATGTTTGTTTTAAACCTGTTGCTTCTTGATTTCATTGAGTGACCCTTAGTTATTGTTGTTGTTTGAAGAGGTAAATAACACATCCCTATTCACTGTCTCCACACCACTCATGACTTATAGACCTCGATCATATCCCCTCTTAGTCATCTCTTTGTTTAAGCTGAACAGTCCCAGTCTTTCCAATCTTTCCTCATATGGAAGCTGTTCCATACCGCTCATCATTTTTGTTGCCTTTCTCTGTACTTCTCCAGAAAGATATGTTAGAATTGAAAATGTGGGCGACCAGAACTGCATGCAGTATTCAAGGTATGGACATACCATGGATTTATATAGCAGCATTATGATATTTTCTGGCTTATTATCTATCCTTTTCCTAATTATTCCTAACATTGTTAGCTTTTTTGATGCCGCTGTACACTGAGTGGATGTTTTCAGAGAACTATCCACAATGACGCCAAGATCTCTTTCTTGTGGTTACTGAAAATTTAGAACCCATAATTGTAAAAATAGAGTGTAGCCACAGCAGTATGAGTGGTGGGACAAGCTAGCTGCCCTGAGTCCGTACCCATCCAAAACTCTAGGTATGTCACTTGGAGCAGGTGGCCCATCCCGCTATTCATGCTGCTGCAGCTACTCTCTCTTTTTAGCATGCTGGCTTGATAAGAGCTAGCACAGGTATGTCTCCTCAAGGGGATTCACTCCTCCAGATCCAAGTGTAGACATACCCTAAAAGGTCCCAAAACCCCAGGCACAAATACTTTAACAGTTATAAGAAAAGATCAAACCAACAGGTCCAAATCTAGCCCCTAAGGTAGTCCAATACACTGTCACCCCACCTACAGGCTTCTGCCATGTGTCCTCTTGCTGTGGCTACTGCTTACTACCTCCCAGCGGTAGGGTGCATCTCTTCCCAGCTCTCAGCCTTTCAGTCCCATTTCTTCAGATACCTGTCATTTGTCCTTCCCTTCACAGCCAGGGGTACTGGAACAATTTTTACTGTGGAGGTGCTGAAAACGATTGAACCAAACTGTAAAACCTGTGTATGATGGAAACCACTTCAAGCCAGAGGATGTGGCAGCCCCTCCAGCACTTATGTCCACAGTTACTTCTCAAGTGCTGCCTCCAGCTTTCTGTTCCTGCAACTGTGTAGCCTCCAGCTCTTTCCAAAATCTGGTCTATTCTGACCTCAGGACATTACTTTCTTTTCATGTAAACTGGGGATTATGGAGCCCTCTACTGGCTGGATGTTGAACTGGGTAACAGCATCCTCTAAAGCTAGACCCCTTCCCTACATCTCAGTTGAGGTGAAGGAAATATACCTAGTGGTGAGCCAATAGGTTTATTACGGTACTGCTTCCAGATGTCATTCTCTGTCCATTTTATGTAGGAAGAGAGTATTCTGTGCAACTTGAATTCACAGTCTCCTTATTTGGTGCTATGTAAAAATCCTAGGTTTCAGAGTAGCAGCCGTGTTAGTCTGTATTCGCAAAAAGAAAAGGAGTACTGGTGGCACCTTAGAGACTAACAAATTTATTAGAGCATAAGCTTTCGTGAGCTACAGCTCACTTCATCGGATGCATTTGGTGGAAAAAACAGAGGAGAGATTTATATACACACACACAGAGAACATGAAACAAACACCATGAAAGGTTTTCCAAGGTTTTCCTCCTTTCCCCTCCCGCTGCTGGTGATGGCTTATCTTAAGTGATCACTCTCCTTATAGTGTGTATGATAAACCCATTGTTTCATGTTCTCTGTGTGTGTGTATATAAATCTCTCCTCTGTTTTTTCCACCAAATGCATCCGATGAAGTGAGCTGTAGCTCACGAAAGCTTATGCTCTAATAAATTTGTTAGTCTCTAAGGTGCCACCAGTACTCCTTTTCTTTTTGTAAAAATCCTGACACTATAGAGAGAGACTGAAATGGGCCAATAGGATGACAAAGAAAACAAAATGATCAATGAACTATGAAAATTCTATTTCTTTATGGAAAAAAATCTGTGCTCTGAATTAATCAGTACATGGCTTTCTACATGACCTCTCATTATTGAAATGAGTGGGTTTAATCAGCCATTCCCTCAGTTAAATGCAGGGCCCCATTTGTGAAAAATCCTTGGGGGGGGTTTGCAGGGCTGTGTAAGGAGATGATTCAGTGCATCTCTCAAGCAGACACCTGTGGAGTCCTGGCTACAAGTTAAAGATGTCCTTCCCTTGAGAACTTACTGGCAAGAGCAGTAGTGATAACTCTGGAGCACAATCCTCATGTTGTTGTAGAGTTGTTGCATTTCTCTGTGCCTGTGGGATTGAATCAAACTCACTTTCTTCACATTATTATTTATATGAGTGAGATTCTCACACATGCTCTATCAGTTGCAGACTGTCAAGGGGCTCTAAAAGGCCCAGAGTGGGTTGGAGGGAGAATTCCCTCTACACAGCAACTGAGGAAGGCAGCCCAAGACTGCCTTGAAAGGATTCCTTTGCAAACCCCAGGGCACAGGTCATGCCGGGGTGGGGCTAGAGGTGGGAGGGGTGGAATTGCAGTGGAATCACTGTGGCGATTCTGGGCAGCACTGCCGCCCTTAGGCAGCCTGAGACAAGCTGCTGTATTTTAGTTATGCTGACGGCCACTCTGAGCACTGCAGCAGCATTGTATCAGGAAGGTGCAATCATAGCTTAAACCCCTGACATCATCCTGGGCTATGCCTCTAGAGGCCTAGTACAGAATTACATCTTGTATTCTTTCCCCTCCACTCTTTGGTACAAATGCTTTCGGAGGTAATCTTATGAGTTTTTGAGTACCAGCAACTCCCATTTCACAATGGCTGCACTGGCTACTAGGGCAGTTGAAGGTGCTCAGCATTTTTAAAACATGGGCATTAAATGGTAGTGGCTCAAAACATGCATTCACTTTGTATCTTAATGCTTTCACATCCCAGAACACAGTGTACGAGAGCTGTGTGGAGAAAGATAATTCTGTTTCACAGAGGATTTTGATATTTCAGAATTTGCTTTCATAACCACTAGGAACAAAAATTAAATTTTCAGAGTTCTCCGGGAAAGGGAATAAAGCCCAGATTCTGAGGCAGCGAACCGTGGAAACCCTGGCCCCAGGATAATCCACACACTGTGCTGCCCGGACATGTAATCCTTCAAAGCCTGGGCTGTCAGTGAGGCAGGTGGGTGAGATGGCAGGAAACCAGGCATCAGGGCACCACCATGAAATCTTTTGATTTTGCCGCAATGTTTCATTAGAATTTGTCCAACCAGCTCTTCTGGTTACCCATGACATACCCAAATATAATTAATTTCTTTCCCCCAAACAATTTGTTTTGGTAATATACCAATAAGATGAAATCATTTGATCTGTCTTCATTTCTAACATAAATATCTTTTATAGGCCAGTTCTTGTTAACAACTTCACTTCCAGCATCTATTTGCTGAATGTCCAGACTCCCCTCCTGCTGTATATGTGGCGTGGTATCTTAGAAATCGCAGTCATTGTGGGGTAATTAAGTCTTTTCTTCTGATTCATTAAAACAAAAGAAATGATCTCCAATGATCTTTCTAAATAATAGGTATCACAAATCTACATATGTCAGTGTCCAATTAGCTTTCCTTTTTTTTTCCTTTTCGGCCTTTTCCAATTTAATAGATTCAGTAAATCACCTCCAATTTTATTTGCCCCAAAGTGTGAATAAAAGAAAACTGAGTAGACATACATTTTTCTTTTAGTGGACTACATATATCAGAACAGATGAAGGTACCTACTGAAAAAAAGTACATTGTATTAGAAGAGCAAAAAGGAGTGGATTATGGAGCAAAACTACTTATCTGTGCTATACGTTTTGGGGACTGTGAAAATTGTCATCAGAAGTTGACAGTTGACAGAGACCTACGTTATGTTCACCATTTCTTTTTAACCTAGACAGCTTTTCTTTTATTGAAAATATAAATTGGTATTGTCATCTGTAGAAACAGTTTGTATAGTTGCACTCTGCACTTGATGTGTATGCAGAAAGATCAGTCATGTTTTTTTTCACTGCAGTACAGTGAAATGTGCTATTGGAAGTTTAAAAGCCATACTTTGATGTCATAGATATGTTTTAGGCAAGCATCTGTGAAGTGATGAAGTTGTGCAGAGGAAATATTAGAACAGTGAAATAGTTGGCAGAGATGTTTGGTAATATAAAGAATTCTTAAATCCGACGGAGTGTTTTTAAACTCCTGATGATGATTATACACTTAATAAATTTGTGTGTGAACTTAGTACTACTGAAACTAAAAGACTCTCCTTGCTGTCTCAAGCAAGATATAGCATAGGAAGGTGCTAATGTGAGGTTCCCTCATAGCTCTGACCATAACTGCCCATTCTATTTCAGATCTAGCCCTTTCTTGAGATGTGGCTGCCAGTGGTACAAAATTGTGCAGTGTTTTTTTATTTTTATAATCTGTAGACTTTCTTATTATTGTAAATGGTTGTGATACATGGGTGTCACGTTGTGTCATGAAATGGGGATTGAAGGATGGTAAATATCAATTTTGTATGTAAAATTTCAGTACAACATCCAGTGGGATTTTCCTTTTCAAAAGGTAGCTAGTACATGAAAAATATGAACATGGTGCTAAAATTGGCACGTGCACCCTCTCTTCTTCAACCTCACTATCACCCCAAGAGATGGTGGGTTTAATTGTATTGTATCAAAATGTGTGTGTGTGTGTGTGTGTGTGTGTGTGTGTGTGTGTGTATGTATATGAATATTTAATAAAGAAGGATAAAGATGAAAATATATTGTAACATAAACCTGACATTTATAAATAAGGGTAAATGGCTTTGACTAGTAAAGGATGGAACCTGGGTCTCTTCAGCTCTTTAAGTGCTAAATCAGACTGACTGCTGTTGGAATATAACACCCTTCTTCAATCCACTGACAGAACACCTCCCTTGGATGGGGATAGGGTTGCCAGGTGTCCGGTTTTCAAACGGAACGCCTGGTCGTAAAGGGATTCTGGCAGCTCCAGGCAGCATTGCCAACCAGGATGTTAAAAGTCTGGCTGTCTGCAGCGGGGCTGGCAGGCTCCCTGCCCAGCTCCATGCACCCTGGGAAGTGGCCGGCATGTCCCTCCCCACCCTAGGCAGAGGGGCAGCCAGGGAGCTCCATGCGCTGCTGCCTCCGCCCACGGTGCCACTCCAAGTGCCAGCTCCTCAACTCCCATTGGCCGGGATCAGCAGAAGGGGCAGGCAGGGATGAGGCAAGAGTGTTTGGTTTTCTGCAATTAGAAAGTTGGCAACCCTAGATGGGGAGGGGAGGGGGTAATTTTCAAAGTGGCATGTCCTCTCTTTCTTGGATTCTTTTCTCAAAAAGACATAGCTCCTGGTAGGGAACAGCCGGAAGTAAGTCACTCAAACAGTGTTAAAGCATTTTGCACATAATAAACTCCTTGAGACAAAATAGCTGTCCTTTTCTGCATCTTGTACAGTGTTAATGCTGGTGTGACTTAGCTAATCATTAATTATACCCATCTTGGACACAAGAACAAATGGGTATAAACTGGCCACCAGGAAGTTTAGACTTGAAATTAGACAAAGGTTTCTAACCATCAGAGGAGTGAAGTTTTGGAATAGCCTTCCAAGGGAAGCAGTGGGGGCAAAAGATCTATCTGGTTTTAAGATTCTACTTGATAAGTTTATGGAGGAGATGGTATGATGGGATAATGTGATTTTGGTAAGTAATTGATCTTTAAATATTCAGGGTAAATAGGACTAATCCCCTGAGATGGGATATTAGATGGATGGGATCCGAGTTACCCAGGAAAGAATTTTCTGTAGTATCTGGCTGGTGAATCTTGCCCATATGCTCAGGGTTTAGCTGATTGTCATATTTGCGGTCGGGAAGGAATTTTCCTCCAGGGCAGATTGGAGAGGCCCTGGAGGTTTTTCGCCTTCCTCTGTAGCATGGGGCCTGGGTGACTTGAGGGAGGCTTCTCTGCTCCTTGAAGTCTTTAAACCATGATTTGAGGACTTCAATAGCTCAGACATAGGTGAGGTTTTTCGTAGGAGTGGGTGGGTGAGATTCTGTGGCCTGCGCTGTGCAGACGGTCGGACTAGATGATCAGAATGGTCCCTTCTGACCTTAGTATCTATGAATCTATAATTACAAAACAAAAGAATCAGGAATCAGAATGAAAGTACAACTAGAACTTTACAACTAGAACTACAACTAGTGTGTGTACTCTGTTTGCAGTCTGCCCATCCTCCAATTAGAATGGAATGAAGGGAAAGGAAGAGAAAGAAACACAACCTTTTACTCCTTGGAGCTCTTTAAGAGAGGGAACATTTCAGGTTCTTCATTCTCTATGAGAATGGCCTCAGTGACAGTGGTAGAAATATTCTTAGATGGGGCAAATATTCTGAATCTGGCCTGCAGATTTAGTTTTAGGGCAACTTAGTTTGCAAGAAGTAAAATACCTGTGTTGCCAGCTTCCTTTCTTTAAGTCCTAACTAACGCGATTACCTCATACATATATTTCATAAAGTTTAAGATCTTGTTTTTTATGCTGGGTTGACTAACTCAGACGTGGTATACTAGTATAAATCCAATACATAATCACAGCAGATATTTGAGTTAGTTACTATCTGTTTATTTTTAATATTTTTGAAATCTAAAAATATAATAAACCACAGATTTTAAGACTGTTTAGGATCCAATAGCCTATGGTGATTTTAAGCAAGTTGGCCTTTCAAACACATGTTGGGCTGAATCTACTATGTCAAATTATTGCTTTAGCTCAGGGGAAATGCTGGCCTTTAATGGAAAAAAATTCATTAACACAATGCTGGTTTTTTAATCACTGTTCATAACCACTATAAAATCTGCCCCGACCAGAAGAAACATTTGTCTTTAGTGATGTTCTTTTAAAACAGAAAAAACATTAAAAATGGCTGCTTATTGGCTTTATTCAGAGCACCTAATTTTCCACTCTATTGCAGCAGCTTTATGCTATTGTAACAGTGGCATTAGGCTAATGTAAAACTGATATAACAGAAGAGGAAAATCAGGCCTTGAGAATATAGTGAACTTACAGGTCTTAAAATACAACAGGAAAATGAAAGCATTGTTGAGTCCAAAGAGTGTTTCACTGAAGCACTGGAATAATGGGAAGAAAAGATGTCATGTGAAGCTTGCACACACTGAATTGTGTGTTGTTTGCTGAATTGGAGAGAGAACGCTATGAAATAATGCCAGGTCACTGAAGTAAACTGTCAAACATTCTGAAAATGAAGACAATATTTTATTAAGGTTGTCTCCTTCTAAAGATATATATGATTTTCACTTTCTATCATATATCAGATGCCATTATCTCTTTGTGTACTCTGGTAAATCTGGTATTTTCTCTGTAAAGGGAAGATGATTACAAGGCTACAGTTCATAAGCAATGTGGAGGGCTTACAGAGCTTTTCTTCCTTTTCTCTCACTCTGTGCGTGTGCGTGTGTGTGTGTGTGTGTGAGAGAGAGAGAGAGATCCAAAACATGTAAGATCTACTATACAAAATTATCTGAAAGAAAAGATCAGCCTTCTAAAGCTGCAATCTCTATTAAAAAAAAAAAAAGCCAACTCAGAAAGTAGATGGGCCATTTATATTGCCAAGTTAATTAAAACACAAATAAGATTACTGTCTCCTCATCATGCCACCAATCATAGTGATTGTGAAGTTTCAAGTGGAAATATATGAAGTCTCCTGCAGCATACAAGATCCAGAAGCTTTTGCATCCCGGCTTTTTACTGGCTCAATTTATCCAATGGAACCAAAACAGCTTGCAATGAGGGTTATACTTTTTTCTCGGCCTGGAAAAATCATGGAGCAGGTCCTCAAGGAATCCATTTTGAAGCACTTGGAGGAGAGGAAGATGATCAGGAACAGTCAACATGCATTCACGAAGGGCAAGTCATACCTGACCAACCTGATTGCCTTCTATGATGAGGTAACGTGCTGTGTGGATATGGTGAAAGCGGTAGAAGTGATATACCTTGACTTTTGATACAGTCTCCCACACTATTCTTACCAGCAAGTTAAAGAAGTATGGATTGGATGAATGGATTATAAATCGGATAGAAAGCTGCCTAGATTGTCGGGATCAATGGCTCGATGTCTAGTTGGCAGCCAGTATCAAGCGGAGTGCCCCAGGGGTTGGTCCTGGGGCCAGTTTTGTTCAACATCTTCATCAATGATCTGGAGGATGGGATGGATTGCACCCTCAGCAAGTTTGCTGATGACACTAAGCTGGGGAGAGAGGTAGGTATGCTGTGGAGGGTAGGGATAGGGTCCAGAGTAACCTAGACAAATTGGAGAACTGGACCAAAAGAAATCTGATGAGGTTCAACAAGGACAAGTGCAGAGTCCTGCACTTAGGACGGAAGAATCCCTTGAACTGCTATAGGCTGGCTAAGCGGCAGTTCTGCAGAAAAAGACCCGGGGATTACAGTGGACAAGAAGCTGGATATGAGTCAAGAGTATGCCATTGTTTCCAAGAAGGCTACCGGCATATTGGGCTGCATTAGTAGGAGTGCTGCCAACAGATTGAGGGAAGTAATTATTCCCTTCTATTCAACACTGGTGAGGCCGCATCTGGAGTATTGTGTCCAGTTTTAGCCCCCCCCACACACAGAAAAGATGTGGACAAATTGGAGAGAGTCCAGCGGAGAGCAACAAAAAAAAGATTAGGGGGTGGGGCACATGATTTATGAGGAGAGGCTGAGGTAATTGGGTTTATTTAGTCTGCAGAAGAGAAGAATGAGGGAAAATTTGATAGCAGCCTTCAACTACCTGAAGTGGGGTTCCAAAGAGGATGGAGCTCGGCTGTTCTCAGTGCTGGAAGATGACAGAACAAGGAGCAATGGTCTCAAGTTGCAGTGGGGGAGGTTTAGGTTGGATATTAGGAAAAACTATTTCACTAGGAGGGTCGTGAAGCACTGGAATGGGTTACCTAGGAGGTGGTGGAATCTCCATCCTTAGAGGTTTTTAAGTCCCATCTTGACAAAGCCCTGGCTGGGATGATTTAGTTGGGGTTGGTCCTGCTTTGAGCAGGGGGTTGGATTAGATGACCTCCTGAGGTCTCTTCCAACCCTAATCTTTTATGATTCTAGTTTTTACAAGGTATACTCTTCTTTTTACTACTTTAGTTTATTCCAGGGTTTTCTTTTCCTGCTTTCCCTTAGTTTTGCATTTGGTTTCCTTTTTTAAGGAATAAGAAAATCCTATGATAAATAGGCTTGGAAGTTCACACTTTATTGGTATAAGTAGTATAAGGGCTTGGAGGAAGGCTGGTCCGGTGGTAGCTAGCCAAGATCTAAGACAACCAGGCTCAAATCCCTGTTTAATTATGGAGTTCCTGTGTGATCTTGGGTAAGTCATTTAGTCTCTCTGTGCCCTCAATGGCCCACCTGTAAAATAGGAATAATAGCACTTACCTTCCTTACAGCATTGCTCTTATGACAACTACATGACAGACCATGGTAATTGAGGCCATATAAGTAGGGCACTACCAAATTCATCGCCGTGAAAAACGTGTCAGACTGTGAAATCAGATTTCCCCCATGAAATCTAGCTATTGGAGGGGAGGGGCAGGGCTGAGGGTGCCCCAGCGGGGGGCTCCTTCCATATCCCTGGCTCCAGCTTTAGTCCCTTCTGGGCTGGGGAGGACGGCACTTTCTCTTCCCCTGCACAGCCACTCTCGGGGTTGGGGGAGTTCAGACCCACCTCTGGGTACCTCCAACGGCTGCAGGAAGCTATGGGGCTGGGCAGCAGCCATGGAGCTTCCTGCAGCTGCAGGAGGTTGCCAGAGGTGGAGGTGGGTCTGATCTCCCACATGCTGCAGGTAGCACCCTGCAGCCAGGGGAGGTACCAGAGGTGGGTCTGAACTTCCCCTACCCCATCTCCAACAGTGGCTGTGCAGAGGAAAAGCAAGTCCTGTCCCTCCCCAGCCCAGACAGGACTAGCAGCTAGGAGTCCCTGGTTGGGGCACTCCCAGAAGCACAGGAGAGATCAGACCCACCTCTACCACAATCAACCTCCTGCAGCTGCAGGAAGCTCCAGGGCTTCTGCCTTCATAGCCCAGCTCTGAAGGCCATGCAGAAGTGAGGGTGGGAATCCCGTGACTGCCCTACAACAGCTTTACAACTCCCCCACAACTCCTTTTTGGGTCAAGACATAGATGTTAGGGGAAAGGGATGGCAGTTGGCACCTAGAGGAGATGCTCAGCATCTAGCAAGATCTGGCTTTTCCTCCGGATATTCTTTGGAGGCAGATATTTTTTACAGACTTTTCTAGCTGTCAGCTTATCTGTTTTCAGTGGAATACCTTCATCTTCGCAATGGGAAAGCAAGAAATACATATTGGCCTTTGCTCCCTCCTTCATCCCCTTAGGAATTCTTAATTCAAAATAATGAAGGGACTATGATCAAACTAAACTAAAAACAATACATTTTGGCTGGAGAGAGCAAATGTGGAAAATTTCAATGACAAGTGTGAGTATCTCCCAACATTAGGGCGTGTGACAATGTGTGGAGTTGGGAGGAAGGGTGTTTTAATGCGTGCTGGCTGAATACTATTTTTCAGCTATATTATTTGACAAATGGTGCTGATACTCATTGAATAATTTGAATACCTTTTGGTGTATTTGAACATCTCTATAGCTATTTGGATGCTATTTTGTTAAATAAATTATTCAGTGAATAATGGCACTATATGTTGAATAATTTATTTGACTATTTTTCCAGTATTCCAGGAGTTTTACCTATTTATAAAACCTGTTTATTAAACACCTTAACTGTAGCAGAAGCTACCAAGACCCCATTAGATTGCTTAGAATTTATAACTCTTTGTATCTTCAAAGCACTTTACAAGGCTAACTATTCCTCACAAACCCAAGAAGGGAAAGTTAAGTATTATCCTGATTTTACAGAAGAGGAAGTAGGGAGATTAAATGGGCTGATGAAAGCTACACAGTGAGTCATTTTAGACCCAAGGGTACCTTATACCCAGGCCCCTGTTCTAACCACTAAGATTAGAGAGATTTCAGTTAATGAAAACAGGAAGTTGTTCCAGGTGTAGTGTTTACTTTGAAATACCACTTGGCACTGCCATCTTCTGGCAGAGGTAAGCAACATGATAGTGCACTGAACTGATGTATGGTAGGGCATAAATAAATATTATATGGAACAGAGAAGCGAGCAATGTAATCTGTGAATTAAAAGTAAATAGATTTGGATAGATGGATAATTTAAAAATAATTGCTTTCCTTTAAATGAAGAGTGCGTGCCAGGTCTGCCCTGCTCCATGCCTCTTCTCCCTCTGTGCTGTTGTGTTTGAATTTAATAATATTTTGAGATTGTCATATAACAGGCTTAAATGAAAGCATTTAATCAAAGTTGATCAATCGGAGATTAGTACAGCAGTAGACAGAAGTCGGAAAGAATAGATACATTACCACCCTTGGTATAAGGTGAAGAGCTGGCCTCTGTGTCCCTCTCCTCTGTAACTTGGGGGCTACTGGCAATTTGCACTCCCCAACACAACTTGCAAAACCTCTGCTTTTTTTTATAGGGTATGAGACAAAGAAACCCCATTTTGGAAGGAAAAATACTTTCCCATGGTTAAACTTAACATGTTCTGCTTTCCTAATTAGTGATGGAATTGCTTTTATGGTTCTCAGTTTACCTACATGATAAGTTAAAAGGGATCTCTAATCCGGTGATTGTTACTAATGACTGCAAAAACCCAACAGATCTCAATTAGTTAAAAACATCTTTCAGTAGGTCATTGTTTCATCCATTACAGAACCTACCCATAATAACAATTGTTCCTTATTGATCACCCAGTCCATTACAGAAAACATCTGTCATAACAAATATTTCTTATCAATCACCAGTTTTGTTTATAACATACTTCTGTAAACACTTTTAATACTTTGAGGGATTCTTTTCCCTGGACATACACAGACTTGAATGTGCTGAGGATAATTAGACATAGCCCAACACTCAATCATATAAAATTAATGAATACAGGTCACTCACAGATTAAGAACCAGCGTTGTGGGCCTAAGAATTCAAACATGCTCTTCACTAATAGCATAAAGATTTTTGGAGAATAGTTAATATGTGAATTAATGTAATGTATTAATAAAAGAGGACTAAAAGAATTAATATGTACTACCAGGTATTACAAGTGCCATAGGGCCTACTGGGTTGCTCTGTCATGTAGGACAGGAGATGAATGCTGAGGCTGTTTTTGCCTTTTTCTTCCAGCTGTGCAGAGATGTTTATTTTTGCTCTACAGGATGGGGGAGATTACTTTTTCTTTGTATCAGTTGTTGTGCAATTGGCTATCTCTGGTTGGAGCTGGTTGACTGGCAATTCCTTGAATGGAAGAGGGTGATTGCCTGAGTGAAAGACAGTTTATGAGCCAGAGAAAGTTGGCTCTGAAAAGTTTTTAAAACCCTTTTTACCAAGATATCTGAAAGCCCCAGGAAGAAAAGGGCCTAGAGGCCCTATTACCTGGACAGAGGGCATGGCTCTGCTCCCCCATCAAGTGGGGGGCATGGTCAGTGGCATTTCCTCTACCCTCTCCTCAAATATGGACACACGAACACAGGCAAAGGAGGCCTTCCTTCATGTCACCTAGTTCTTAGCTATCTAGACTGGGCCTGTTTGGTTGCAAGGAATTGCGTGGGCTGCTATAGCTCGTCTGTTCATGGTTTCAGGAGGATCCCAGGTCAACTGCTTCTCTTCCTTCGCAGGCAAGTAGAATTCACTGGTGACTCAGAAGAGGAAGAAATATGCCATTAATAGAAGATAGGAATAGTGCATCTGGGGTCCTGGGTGAGTTGGGGGCTCTTAAAACTGGGACTGGAGAGCTTGCTTTAGGTCTCAGTGGAGCCCAACAGGCACAACAGCCCATCAGGACGTATGGGTGTGGGGGGCTCAGTGGGGAGGTCTGGGTGCTGGGGAAGTGGGACTTGATGGGGTGGGGGACCAGGTGCAGCTGGTTGGGGATCAGTGGTGTGGGGGGCTCATCAGAGTGATCCAGGTGCAAGGGAGGTAGGGCTTGTCAGGGTGAGGGCCTGCTTAATGGGGGAGGGGTTGCTGCATGCTGGGATCCCGCTTCCCCCAGCGATTCCCCTACCACCTTTTCTTCTCCATCCTCTTCCCCTCACTCCCACATTCCCCTGCCCTGCCCTATTCCACCCTCTTCCTTCCCCACTGCCTTTTCCCCCCATCCCCCCTTACTCAGCCAGATAGGAAATGGTTCTTTCATAAGCATTTACCGATAAGAAAGTATTATTTTTCAATGTGAAATATAAATATTTTTAGAAATATGTATAAAGCATATGTATTTAATATTTGGGCCTGATTTTAGAGGTGCTGAGTTAGCTCCCGGGAGTTCGGGAGTTCAGTATATTTACCCCACACATAAGTTGAAAGGGGTAACGTGTCTGAGAGGCCAATTAACTTGCCTACTCGCACCTGGAGGGGTAGGCCAGGCCTAATTAGAAATAAAGCCCACTTGGGCGAGAGCAGGGCTCATTCCCATAAAGAACTGTGTGAGCACAGTTGGCAGGGGAGGAGATACAGAGGAGAGGAGGTGCAGAGAGTTCCCTCTGTCTGGGAAGCAGCCTGAAAGAAGGCTGAGAAGCAGAGCAGAGAGGCTACTCCCAAGATGAGCTGGAAGCCTGTACGGTGACAGGGCCCTGAGGACCTGTAGCCTGCCTGAGCCCCGAGTGAGGGGAGGAGTGTGCTAGCCCCTGGACAGTGGGATTACTGAAAGCACAGGAGCCTGAGAGAAATCATGGGGGAAAACTGTAGTGGATGAAGTGCACTTGTGAGAAAGTGGCAGCCAGCTGAATCCAGCCAGGCTGATGATTTGGTTTTGTTTACATTTCTGTTAGACTTTGGTAAAGGACTCTGTGGCTGGAGGGCCAAGACATGCCCATGGCCAGCGTAGACCAAAGGATAGGAGGGGGAAAGTTAGGCAAAAGTTGCTGCAGCCAGCCTAGACGGGGTATGTTGAGGTGACTATTTTGCTACACTGAAAATCAATGTCAATAGTAATATTCCCACTGGTTTCAATATCTTTTGGATCAGGCCCCTATACCACCAAAAGAACCAATCCTTAATATATGTACTGTTCCCCTATAAATATTAAAATATGTCATCAAAGGGGGAGCCTAATGCTTGTGAGCTGAGCCTCTCTGAAGTGTGAAAAATAAAATATATTTGCCTTTTGTTATGCAGAAGATTGGAAATGGTCTACTGTTCCATGTTAGCCAAATAAACAAACTAAATTTTATTTTTAAAAGATTTAAATCCCCTCTTAAATGGGGTAAAGTTGGTGACACTTCAAAGGAGAAAGATAAGCATCAGACTCACTTTTCAGGACATGTCGAAAGGAAAAATTGGAAGTTGTTAGAATATTTGTTGGATTTGTGGATGCCCTGTATCTTTTGGTTTTCTGATATTAATGTGGCTAATGAACTGTTGATTCAGAAGGTGCAGTATCTGGATGGAGTTTACTGCAAAGCCAATATTCTGTGGGGTATACAGTAAACTCTGTAGGAGACAGCAATATTTGAAATCCATTTATATCCCAGTTTCCTGAGAGAGAGAAAAAACCTTTTGGTGTAGCTCAAAAATCTTTTGGTGTAGAATGCAAATGTTTAGGGTCAATTAATAAAGAATATGGTAATGACTATATTTAATTGAGACTATGTAGGTAAGGTAATAACTTTTATTGGTCCATTAAAACATATTACTTCTCTTACCTTGTGTATCTCATATCCTTGGGTCAACGCATCTACCACAACAAGTATTTGAAGTATTGAACAAGTATTGCAAACAAGTATTTGATTGAGGTATAATCACTTGGCATTTGTTTGGGATAGTTCATTTTCAAAGATCTGTCTGGGGCTCTATTGGAACCACAAAGGCTAACTCTTCCCCTCTGTCTGGCAATATCAATCTGGGCACAGTACTCCTGGACACTCTATCATACTCAAACTGAGGTGGGGACAGGGCTACTTCTAAGACCAGGGATGACTTTTGTTGCAAAGACAAAGGCTTAATCCAACAATGACAGTCCCAGCAAAGATTTATCCATGACCAAAAACAGCTCCAGGTGGTTTAATATCCTTTTCTCAGGATTTGGTTAGTCCTGTTCCCTGTAAAGCCTCTATGAATTCAACAGCCTAGCCCCATGTACGGCTTAGAATGCCTGTTATGTCTGAATGCCTGTGGCATCCTCACTGATATAAACCTGTTAAAGCTCTCTTTTCATTAAAGGGAAATTGTGCAGCTGCATACACTGTAAATGCATTAAACTTTCTATTGCACTGTCTCTTTTAAAAAGATCAACTTTGTATAAAACATTTGATAGGCAGGGCAAGGTCTAGGTGCACTGGTGCTCTAAGGGAAAAAAAGTTTTCAAGGCAGTTTGCATAGAGTTCGTGTCTCCTTCATCTGAACTCCAGCCTTTCATCTCTGATTAACAACTAATGGTGGTATACAAGATTCAGGACCCAGGTTGCTTTTCACCCTCTTCTGGTGATGAGCTCTGAAGCATGGTATCTGTGGGGCCTGTAGCTGGGTCCCGCATGGTGGAAGAGACTTTGTGAAAAAGCTGAGAGATGCTGGAACTTCATATGCAGGAAGAATAATTTCAGAGTTACTAGTAGTTTGACACCATAGACAGCCAGAGATCTAATTCCCCATTCCCTAAAAGCTGTGGTAGGGAATGAGCACCTACAACCAATAGTAGCGCTTAAAAAAAGCAATAAAGTGTTTCAGTTTTGATTTATACATAATACAGTACATGTATAATAAATAATACTTAGTCCTGGCATAAGTACAGGGGACTGGACTAGATGACTTCTCAAGGTCCCTACCAGTCCTATTATTCTAAAGCCTATAGACACTCTTTCTGGTACATAAATAAAGTGTTTTTCATGGTATTTTAAAAAGAGAGAGGACTTGGAAGTGTGAAAAAGTAGGAGGGAAGAGATTATGGATATCACAGACTCTTAGAAATGTAGGGCAGGAAGGGACCTTGAGAAGTCATCAAACCCAGCCCCCTGTGCTGTGGCAGAACCAAGTAAACCTAAACCATCCCTGACAGCTGTCTGTCCAACCAGTTTTTAAAAATTTCCAGTGATGGGGATTCCATAACCTCCCTTGGATGCCTATTCCAGAACAAACTACCTTTATAATTAGATTTTTCCTAATATCTAATTTCAATCTCCCTTGCTGCAGATTACTTCTTGTCTGACCTTCAGTGGACATGAGGACGATAATCAATTGTCCTCCTTTAGAACAGCTCTTAACATAATTGAGTACTGTTTTCAGGTCCACCCTCACCTCTGTCCTCTTTTCTCAAGACTAAATGGGCCCAGTTTGTTTAACCTTTCCTAAATGGTCAGGTTTTCTAAACCCTTTATCATTTTTGTTGCTCTCCTCTGCACTCTCTCCAATTTGTTCATATCTTTCCTAAGGCCTCCACCTGAGGCCTAACCAATGCAGAGAGCAATGACCTCCCATGTAGGCCATATGATACTCCTGTTAATACACCAGGATGAGCCTTTTTTGGTAACTGCATCACATTGTTGACTCATAGTCAATTTGTTATGCCCTATAACCCCAGATCCTTTTCAGCAGTACCTCTGCCTAGCCAGTTATTCCCCATTTTGTAGTTGTGCAAATGATCAAAGTAAGAGGAGGAGGGAAGACAATGCTAAGTGAGAACCCGCTCATGTAAAGATGGATCACTGTTTTCCTTCACTGACATTGTAGTTAACATACTAATTAATCTGCGCTTAACAGAGTGGGTCACCAACTAAATTGATTCCTGAAACCAGAAAATATAACCCAAGCAGTGGGTTGGGTGAATTACTGGAATTAATTATCCAGTAATCTATTAAAACTATTAAAGCATTACAACAGGTATAAATTGTTCTCATTCAAAAAATACATGGCAAAGACAAGCTAAGTCAACATTGCTTCCTATGGTAAAAGCAAGTACATTCACAAAAAATGTAATACATAAATAGCTGTCTTGGTATAACACTGTTTTACATGAAATGACAGTTTGTAGTAACATGTTTGATGTACAAAAAAATAATCCCGCTGCCAAGACTTTATTTTTAGGCTGAGATTTGACACTTTAAAAAAAATGGCTTTCCCCTTTAGGGTTGATTCTTTTATTTATAGTACTATTTTCTTTTTTTATGTTTCTAGTTACTTTATTTTAAGAGTATCTGCATCCAACAAATAACTAAAACCAAGTTGTATGTATTACTGAGAAGAAAAGAAGTGTTTTACCTCGGGCTTCTACAATGAGTAATTGAGACATTTGTAAAATCCAACTGGTTTCTTGGCAGCAACTCCAATGCCTGTTGTTCTCCTGGAATAAACATTTTTGGTTTGGGCGTATTATAGACTGTAAAATAAAATCCAAGATTACATAGGGTATCCATTTCAAAAATCAGTCTATCACTCTTCATGTCCAACAATCTAAAATTGTTCTTTCCTCAGCAGAAAGCAGGCAGAAAAAGCAATATGGGCCCAATTCTCCTCACCCTTACTCTCATTTGGCACTCCAGAACAAATGGCTAATTTACAAATGTGGCTACGGAGAATCAGGTCACTGGAGCCATCTCTTTTGATTTTCTTCAGCTGGCATAGTTCTCCTTTTCTATTCAGATTCCCAGTCCTTGTGAAAACTTCAGCAGATACAGGATTTTTTTTTTTTTTTTTTACAATTGGAATGGAAAAGAAAAATTAAGGCTGTACAAAAGTTTGTGATAGCATTCCTCCTTGCTGTCAGCAACATCTGGTTAGCCTACCTCCAGTTCTGCCCTATGTAAGTGGGGGAATAGTCCTGCTACTGTGGGGAACTCTCTGGCTTCTGCACTACACCTGTGAAGTGGGCTAGCGAAAGGATCCGAGTCCTAGCTCCCACTTCCTTTACCCAGTGGCCTCCCTGCCCTTGAGGGCTCCCCTTCCACTCTGCTGTCGGGCAGAGTCCTCATAACCCCAACAAGGCTGGGCCCAGGATTCCTGGGGGGCTCAACCCCCAACCCTGCTGTGGTCACTTAGGACAGGGGCTAGGGTGTCCCCACTCCAAGGTACTCTCTGTGCACTGGGCACTTCTCTGACCCACTGACCATTACATACAATTTAAAGCAAATTCAAGTTATTGAATCAACAATTAATTTTAAAAAGAATAAGGAAAAATGGGAAAGGTTAAAGGAAACACATCAACCCCCTCTGTGGCAGGAAACTTCACAAACAGTGTCTCTGGAATGTCAGGGCAGTTCACGGTCTGCTCCTTAAAAAGAAAAGGAGGACTTGTGGCACCTTAGAGACTAATAAATTTATCTGAGCATCCGATGAAGTGAGCTGTAGCTCACGAAAGCTTATGCTCTAATAAATTTGTGAGTCTCTAAGGTGCCACAAGTACTCCTTTTCTTTTTGCGGATACAGACTAACACGGGTGCTACTCTGAAACCAGTCTGTTCCTTGTAAGTCCCAGTCCTTCTTCTCAGGCCCTGGCTGTGCTGTAGGGATGCTGTGGGTTGGACACTTGCTCTGGTGGTGGCCACACGGTCTCAGGCTCTAAGTGGTAGGACCCTTCTTCCCAATGTCGCCCCCGCCCTGTCGGGGTTACGATCCAAGCCTGACCTGCAGAGCCTCTTGGCTGAGGTGTCTCCCTGTGCTGGGCCCTCGCTCTCTCCAGCTGCTCACCGCACCCAGCTCCAGACTGTTCCAGCCCCAGCTCCACCACTCTGTCTCAGCGCTGCTGCTGCTGCTGCTGTTGCTCTGCCTCCAGCTCTCTGGGCTGCTTCTTTGGCCCCTCTGCCTCTGGTTGCTGCTGCTCTGCTCCCAGCACAGGTCTGCTGTGCAGGCTGCTTCTGTGACTCTGCTCCCAGCACTGACCTGCTTCGTGGGCTGTTTTTCTGGCCCCTCTGGCTCAGGTTGCTGCAGCTCTGCTCCCAGGGCAAGTCTGCTCTTTTTGGGCTGCAGCTCTGCTCCCAGGACAGGGTCTGTTCTCTCTGGATCTAGCACAGTTCTGCTCCCCAGCTCAGCTTGGGCCCCTGCTTTCTCCTTAGCTCAGCCCCTCTCTGTCTGACTCAGGCAATTCCAGCTCACATGGAGGATGGACCTCCCTGGTCTCCTGACTCCCTGATTAGCCTGTCTGCCCTGTCATTCAGGTTCACTTGGAGCATTGGCCTCTCCCCATTGTTCCTGGGGACTATCAGTCTCAGGGTCCTGATTTCCCATAGACCCTTCCCCTTTTAGTACTGGGAGCTAGCCAACCAAAACACCCCCACTGAATGTTAGTAAGAGGGAAACAGTCCCTTTACACCTCGATACTAGCAGGTAAACTGTTCTGAACCTAAAACTGTTGCAAAGACCACTGCAGAGGGAGGATTATCCCTTTCAGACATTAAAAAACTGAAACCGAGCACAGCTGAAAGCTGTCTTCGAACTGGCTGCCAAGAATGCCATGAGATGGACATGGAAAAGTGACTACACAAGAATATTAGAACTCTTTAAGCTATGTGCGTTGATTAAAACTAACCCACACATATTTATAGCTCTCTTTCAGCAGCTACATAGAAGAAGATGAGGTTTAAAGATTTAAAATGCAGGATATGCAATTCCCTTTTTAAGCATTTGCCACAACATGCTCCCAAGTCTTAGAGACTGGGAGCATAAGGAGCTCAGATCATTGTTATTACTTCCATGTCTCCGAAGGAGAGACATTTCTGTCCCTGAATAGGGGAAGGAATAGGTGGAAACTGCCTGGTTTCCCTCTTTCCCTTATTTTCCTCTGCACATTTTCTACACAAATTTGACAATGAAAATAATTACCAGAGTTGTTGCCTTTTGAATCCATGTTGTTTACATGTGCCAAGACTCAGAGGCTCTTAGCGAGATTAAACAAGGCAATTATTTCAACATAATCTGTCATGCTAAAGTGCGAGAAAGCATTAAGATTTCAACTTGAATTAGAGATGTGGTTAGATTAATCTCATCTGGGTTGCTACTCTATTCAGTATCTCAGGGTATGGGGGAAATGCAATACAAGCATATAACATGAGAATTAAAAGGAAAAGCTGCCCACCATGCAGACTGTTGTTGGAGGTAATATGGTCAGAAGGGCATTTGATTGTACATTTTATAGAATTCTGAGAAATTTTACCCCCAATTGGATACTGGTGACCCATTATGTGAGAGATCACTGAATTGTTCCTCATCACTTGGTGCAAGTGAGTTGATTTGCAAAGGTATGAGAAATGCCTGACTCAGTAAAATACCAATTGAACTAACTGTTACTTTTGGCATACTGAGTAATCCTAAATATCTGGTTGGGACAATCCAGACCTGCCTTCACTACTGAATGGGTTTGATGGGTGTGGCAACGCACGGAAATGTGGCTGGACTCTGCTTATTTTTCTTGCTCTTTTTTTTTTTTCTTTTTCTTTCCTTACTCTTTCCTATTTTTGCCATCTGGGTGAATTTCTCAGTCTCTCATGTGAACTATATGGTAAAGTAAATACTTCAGTAATTTAAAATTGACATTAAGGGCAGCATGAGTTTTGCCAAATAGGGCCTTCAAGATCGGAGTCAGTGTTTGTGAACAAAAAATGCTCACCATTTGACAGGGGAGAGGGAATAATATAAAGGAGGCTAGTCCTACATGTGTTAAGTCAAAATTACTGCTGATTACCTAACACATTTTATAAGGCATGGAAATCATTTATAACAAGATTAAACTCATGAAAAATTTTGTAATGTTTCTGATTGTATTATGTTTGAAAGGTAAATAGAAATAATAGAAATGTAGGTCTGGAAAGGACCTCAAGAAGTCAAGTCCTGCCCCCTACACTGAGACAGAATCAATTAAACCTAAACCATCCCTGATAGGTGTTTTCCAGCATGTTTTTTAAAACCTCCAATGATGGGAGTTCCACAACTTTCCTTGGAAGCCTGTTCCAAATCTTATCTTTATTGTTGGAAAGGTTTTTTTTCCTAATATCTAATCTAGATCTCATTTGCTGCAGATTAATCTTATTACTTCTTGTCCTATCTTCAGTGCACAAGGAGAACAACTGGTCACCTCCTCCTTAGAACAGCCCTTAACATATTAGAAGACTGCTGTCAAGTTCTCCCCTCAGTATTCTTTTGTCAAGATTAAACATACCAAGTTTTTTAACCTTTCCTCATAGGTCAGGTTTTTCTAACCTTTTTACCATTTGTGTTGCTTTCCCCTGGACTCTCCAATTTGTCCACATCTTTCCTAAAGATTATGAAACAGAACTGAAAGGTATGTGTAGAAATGAGATTAAATAATTGACCAGGCAATTTTAACGATCATGTGCTGTGTCTGAAATGCATTATATTTTGTATTATTACCTTTACTTTTTCACACTATTAAATACAGTAAGATAATTGCACTTTTTAAACCATTGGAAGCATAATAATTCAGGGTAGTTAGAAAAACAATGTTAGAGTTAAAAGAAAATATTCAACAAATACAAGGAGGATGGCTAATAAATAGGAAGAACTGGAAGTAGTGGAACAACAAAGTAAAAGAAGAGTGAGAGGAAGTTAAATCCTAGTGAGGAAAATAGAAAGAAGCATAATCTCTGGCAAAGAGGTATAAAAATATAATTAGGAAGGCCAAAAAAGAATTTGAAGACCAGCTGGCCAAAAACTCAAAAAAAATAGCAAAATTTAAGTACATCAGAAGCAGGAAGCCTGCTAAACAACCAGTGGGGCCACAGGACAATTGAGGTGCTAAAGGAGCATTCAAGGATAATAAGGCTATTTCAGAGAAACTAAATGAATTCTTTGCATCGGTCTTCATGGTTGAGGATGTGAGGGAGATTCCCAAACATGAACCTTTTTTTAGGTGACAAATCTGAGGAACTGTCCCAGATTGAGGTGTCATTAGAGGAGGTTTTGGACCAAACTGATAAACTAAACAGTAATAAGTCACCAGGACCAGATGGTATTCAGCCAAGAGTTCTGAAGGAGCTCAAATGTGAAATTGCAGGACCACTAACTGTAGTCGTAACCTAACATTTACATCAGCTTCTGTACTAAATGACTGGAGTATAGCTAATGTGACACCAATTTTTAAAAAGGGCTCCAGAGGTGACCTTAGCAATTACAGGCTGGTAAGCCTGACTTCAGTACCAGGCCCGGTGGTTGAAACTATAGTAAAGAACAAAATTGTCAGATACATAGATGGACATAATTTGTTGGGTAATAGTCAACATGGTTTTTGTAAAGGGAAATCATGCCTCACCAATACACTAGAATTCTTTGAGGGCATTAACAAGCATGTGGACAAGGGGGATCCAGTGGATGTAGTGTACTTAGATTTTCAGAAAGCCTTCGACAAGGTCCCTCTCCAAAGGCTCTTAAGCAAAGTAAGCAGTCATGGGATAAGGAGGGAAGGTACTCTCATGAATTGGTAACTGGTTAAAAGATAGGAAACAAAGGGTAGAAATAAATGGTCCATTTTCAGAGTGCAGGGAGGGGGTAAATAGTGGTGTCCCGCAGGGGTCTGTCCTGGACCCAGTCCTATTTAACATACGATTTGGAAAAAGGAGTAAACAGTGGGGTGGCAAAATTTGCAGATGATACAAAACTACTCAAGTTAAGTGCAAGGCAGTCTGCGAAGAACTACAAGTGGCAGATGAAATTCAGTGTTGATAAATGCAAAGTAATGCACATTGGTAAACATAATCCCAACTATACATATAAAATCATGGGGATCTAAATTAGCTGTTACCACTCAAGAAAGATCGTGGAGTCATTGTGGGTAGTTCTCTAGAAAGACACTCAATGTGCAGCAGCAGTCAAAAAAGTGAACAGAATATTGGGAATCATTAAGAAAGGGATAGATAATAAGAAAATATCATATTGCCTTTATATAAATCCATGGTACACTCACATCTTGAATACTGTGTGAAGATGTGGTCGCCTCATCTAAAAAAATATATATATTGCAATTGGAAAAGGTTCAGAAAAGGGCAACAAAAATGATTAGGGGTATGTAATGGCTGTCGTATGAGGAGAGATTAATAAAACTGGGACTTTTCAGCTTGGAAAAGAGATGACTAAGTGGGGATATGACAGAGGTGTGAAATCATGGCTGGTGTGAAGAAAGCAAATAAGGAAGTGTTATTTACTCCTTCTTATAACACAAGAACTAGGGGCCACCAAATGAAATGCATAGGCAGCAGGTTTAAAACAAATAAAAGGAAGTATTTTTTCACACAACACACAGTCAATCTGTGGAACTCCTTTCCAGAGGATGTTTTGTTAAGGCCAAGACTATAACAGGGTTCAAAAAAGAACTAGTTAAATTCATGGAGGATAGGTCCATCAATGGCTATTAGCCAGGATGGGCAGGGATGGTATTCCTAGCCTCTGTTTGCCAGAAGCTGGGAATGGGATGGATCAGTTGATGGTTACTTGTTCTGTTCATTCTCTCTGGGGCACCTGGCATCAGCCACTATTGGAAGACAGGATGCTGGTCTAGATGGACTTTTGGTCTGACCCAGTATTGCCGTTCTTATAAGCTAAATTAATAATTAATTGGCATCACAGAGACTTGGTGGGATAAGTATCATGCCTGAAATATTGGTATATATTATTCAGGTAGGACAGGCAGGGTAAAAAAGGAGGAAATGTTGCATTATATATTAAGAATATATACATTTGTTCTGAGGTCCAGCAGGAGTGGGAAGCAGACCTGTTGAGTCTATTCTATACGTAAAATAAAAGGTGTAAAAAAATTGAGTGACATCATAGTAGGGGTCTACTATAGACCACCAAATCAGAAAGAGGAGGGGAATGAGACATCTAGAACAAATAATAGAAATATCCATAATACAAGACCTGTTGGAAAAGTGATACAGCAAAATCCAAAATTTCCAATAAGTTATTAGAACATACTGAGGACAATTCTTCCCCCCCCCCCTGCATCCCCAAAGTGGAGGAAGTAACCAGAGAACAGCCATTTCAGACTTGATTTTGACCATCAAACAGTAATTGGTAGTGTATCTGAAGTTGTGATGCAATTTGAGAGAATGTGATAGATTTCATGATTCTAAGGAAGAGAAGTGAAAGCAGCAGAATTAGGAAAATGGACATCAAAGAAAGCAGACTTTAACAAACTTAGAGAACTGCTAAGTAAGGTCCCATGTGAAGAAAATATAAGAGAAAAAGGCGTTCAGGCAGTTTCTCAAAGGAACAGTATTAAAGGCACAATTGCAAACTATCCCAATGCGACGGAAAGATAAGAATAGTAAGAGGCCAATGTAGCTCCATCAGGAGCTCCTTAATGATCAGAAAAGAATCCCACAAAAAGTGGAAACATGGACAAATTGCTAAGGAGAATTATAAAACAATAGCACAAGCATTTAGGAACAAAATACACTATGAATAAAGAAAGATGAAGGAAAATATAGGTCCTCTACTTAGCAGGGAAAGAGAGATAATAACTGATGACATCAAGAAAGATGAGGTATCTATTGCCTGTTTTGCTTCAGTCTTCACAAAAAGGGTTAATAGTAACCACATACTCAACACAGGTAACATTAATAGAAAAGAGAAAGGATTGCAAAAAAGAGAGCAAATGCAGGTTAAAGAATATTTAGATACTTTTGATGTTTTCAAGTTATCAGGCCCTGATGAAATTCATCCTAGGATACTTGAATAACTAGCTGAAGCAATCTCAGAACTGTTAGCAAGTATATTTGAAAACTTCTGGAGGATGGGTGAGGTCCCAGAAGACCTGAAGGGCAAACATAATGCCTATCTTTAAGAATTATAGGGAATTATAGTTCAGTCAGCCTAACTTTGGTACCTGGAAAGGTACTGGAACCAATTATTAAACAATCAGTTGGTAAGCACCAGGAGGATAACAGAGTTATAAGCAATAACCGGCATGGATTTATCATGACATACCAATCTAATTTCCTTCTGTTGTAGGGTTATTGGCATAGTGAATAGGGGGGAAGCAATGGATGTGAGATATCTTGATTTTAGTAAGGCTTTTGAAACACACACAACATTCTCATAGGCAATTTAGAGAAATGTAGTTAAGATGGAATTACTATAAGGTGGGTGCACAACTGGGTCGAAAGAACATACTCAGAGTAGTTCTCAATGGTTTGCTGTCCAGCAGGGAGGATGTATCTACTGGGTCCTGCAAATATCAGTCTTGGACCCAGTACTTTTCAATATTTTCATTAATGACTTGGATAATAGGGTGGAAAGTAGATACCTCCCATATCTTACATATGGCCCACCTGTTCACATCCCAGAATATTATTAGCCACTTTCTCAATTACATCGCGTTGTTGACTTATTTGATTTGTGATCCACTGTAACCCCCAGATCCTTTTCAGCAGTGTTACCACTTTTTATGCTTATAAAATTTGCAGATGACACCAAGCTGGGAGGGGTTACAAGCACTTTAGAGGATAGGATTAGAATTGAAAACAATCTTGACAAATTGGAGAATTGGTCTGAATGCAACAAGATGAAATTTGATAAAGACAAGTGCAAAATACTTCACTTAGGAAAGAAAAATCAAATGCACAACTACAAAAAGGGAAATTCCTGGCTAGGAGATAGTACTGTTGAAAAGATCTGACAGTTACAGTGGTTCTCAAATTGAATGAGTCAGCAATGTGATGCAGCTGCAAAAATACAATATTCTGGGTGTATTAACAGGAATATTGTATGTAAGAGGGAGGAGGTAATTCATAAATCATAAAATCGTAGGATTGGAAGGGATCTTGAGAGGTCTTCTAATCCAGTCGCCTGCACTCATGGCAGGACTAAGTATTATCCAGACTATCCCTGACAGGTGTTTGTCTAACCTGCTCTTAAAAATCTCCAATGATGGAGATTCCACGACCTCCCTTGGCAATTTATTCCCCAGTGCTTAACCACCCTGACAGTGAAGAAGTTTTTCTTAATGTTCAATCTAAACCACCCTTGCTTCAATTTAAGCCCATTGCTTCTTGTCCTATCCTCAGAGGTTAAGGAAAACAATTTTTCTCCCTCCTGCTTGTATATAAACCTGTTATGTCCACTCTGTCTTCTCTTTTCCAGACTAAACAAACCCAATTTTTTCAGTCTTCCCTCATAGATCATGTTTTCTAGGACTTTAATAATTTTTGTTGCTCTTCTCTGGATTTTTTCCAAGTTGTCCACATCTTTTCTGAAATGTGGCACCCAGAACTGGACACAATACTCCAGTTGAGGCCTAATCAGCGTGGAGTAGAGTGGAAGAATTACTTCTCGTGTCTTGCTTACAACACTCCTGCTAATACATCCCAGAATGTTTGCTTTTTTTGCAACAGTGTTACACTGATGACTCACATTTAGCTTGTGGTCCACTATGACCCCCAGATGCCTTTCTGCTGTACTCCATCCTAAGCCATTTCCCATTTTGTATGTGTGCAACTGATTGTTTCTTCCTAAGTGGAGTACTTTTCATTTGTCCTTATTGAATTTCATCCTATTTTCTTCAAACCATTTCTTCAGTTTGTCCAGATCATTTTGAATTTTAATCCTATCTTCCAAAGCACTTGCAACCCCTCCTAGCTTGGTATCATCTGTAAACTTTATAAGTGTAGTCCCTATGTATTATCTAAATCAGGGATCGGCAACCTTTGGCACACGGCCCGTCAGGGAAATCCGCTGGCAGGCTGGGATGGTTTATTTGCAGCGTCTGCAGGTTCCCCCGATCACAGCTTCCAGTGGCCGCGGTTCACCATTCCAGGCCAATGAGGGCTGCAGGAGGCTGTGGCCAGTACATCCCTCGGCCCACACCGCTTCTCGCCGCCCCCACTGGCCTGGAACAGTGAACTGTGGCCAGTGGGAGCTGCGATCAGCTGAATCTGTGGACATAGGTGCTGACTTCTGCTGGCGCCAGTGGGTGCTCAACCCCTCTCTGCTCCTGGCCCTGCCATGACTCCGCCTCTTCCCCACCCCCATTTTAAACCTTTCCCCAAAGTCCCTGTCCCAAACTCCGCCCCCTCCCTGCCCCTATTCCAATCTCTTCCCCAAATCCCCACCTCGGCCCCAACTCTTCCCCACCTCCTCCCCGAGCGCACTGTGTTCCCGCTCCTCCCCCTCCCTCCCAGAGCTTGTTACGCCATGAAAGAAGCTGTTTTGTGGCAGCAAGTACTGGTAGAAGAAACAGGGACGCAGCATGGTCAGGAGAGGAGGCGGAGATGAGGTGGGGCAGGTTTTGGGGTCAGAGAAGGGAGGGGAGCTTGGCTGCTGGTGGGTGCTCTGCACCCACCAATTTTTCCCCATGGGTGCTCCAGCTCCGGAGCACCCAAGTCGGCGCCTATGTCTGCGGACGCTGCAGGTAAACAAACTGTCCTGGCCTGCCAGCAGATTTCCCTGATGGGCTGCATGCCAAAGGTTGCTGATCCCTGATCTAAATCACTGGTGAAGATGTTGAATGGAACCAGACCGAGGATTGATCACTGGGGGACCCCACTTGCTGTATCCTTCCAGCTTGACTCTGAACCACTGATAACTACTCTCTAGGAATGATTTTCCAACCAGTTATGCACCCACCTGTGATAGCTTCATCTAGGTTGTATTTCCCTTATTGTCCCACTCAGCGTTGGTGAGGCCTCAACTGGAGTACTGTCCCCAATTCTGGGCACCACACTTTTAGAAAAGATGTCGATAAACTGGAGAGAATTGGAGGAGAGCAACAATGATGATACAAAGTTTAGAAAACCTGACTTAAAAGGAAAGGTTAAACCTGGACATATTTAAAAAAGGGGAGTCCTGATAAGTCTTCAAATATGTTAAGGACTCTTCTAAAGAGGACTGGGTTTAATTTTTCTTAATGTCCACTGAAAGTAGGACAAGAAGAAATGGGGTTAATTTGCAGCAAGGAAGATTTAGGTTTGATATTAGGAAAAACTTGGTCCTGCTAAAGTGCAGGAGGCTGGACTTGATGATTTGTCGAAGTCCCTTCCAGCCCTACATTACTATGGTTAACTCTGTGGATGTTTCAAAGTTCCATTATTATGCTAAAAATTAAGTAAACCAGCAGAACAAGACATCCTCTACCCAGTCTTTGTACTGATTTGTTCTTAATTACCAATTTATTTCTGAACTTCCTTTTTTTTTTAAATTAGGATTTTAGATATAAAGAATTAGGGCTAGTAATTGCATTCACCCTCTTTCAGATACACACATGGATAACTGCAGGCTAGGGATTTGTATCTTAGCATATTGGCATATTTACCAATACTAATGTTGTTCTTCATCTGAGCCATTAAGTTTTTATTTTGAACTCTTCAAGGTCTTTACTGTGCTCTCTGAGCAGTTGGGCTATTTATTTTTTATAAAAGTTAATGTGTATTTATTGTTGGTTCTTAGGAATCTCTTCTGTGATTTGCAGAAGAGTTATTTTGCCTCAAGGGTCATCATGTGCTTGATTTTGTTTAACCAAATGAAAGAAACAGACTGGTATTTAATACAATACAATATTTAATACAATCTTGTCCATATCACTTTTCATTTCCATTCGCACCTCTGTCAATCTCTGAAGTGTGCTTGGATCTGAAACAGTCTCTCTGAAAGTATACTGCAGACTTTTCCTTATTGCAGAGGAGCCCCACTTAAATCATTAGTTAACAATTTAAAAAGTCTATTGATTTAAAACAATGATAAATAAGAATTTTATGATCTATGGACAAGCAACATACACTTCGTTTTTTGTAAAGGTCTGGCTTGCCACATCACTTTATCCCATAATTCATCCTTTGCAATCTCATCTACTTTTCATTTGAACACCTGTCTTTTCCTTTAGAGAAGAGTTAAATTTTTGCATATCACATGAACTTCTGCAGTTTTGTCATTTAATCTTATTTATGAGAGCACATGAGCTCTTACACATACCATTTTTTTATAAATCGTTCACAAGAGTCATTCCACTTTCTAAGGATCAATTTTTTGTATTATACAGGACAATTGCTGACCATTTAAAAAGGACAAAAAATCCCTTTGTAGTTCCATGTATTAATAAAATACCATATACCAAATCAAATTTTTACTCAGCCAGAATCTTCTCCTTCCCTATTTTTATTATAACATACATAACAATTGACCCAAAATGTCTAATTTAGTATACTATGAGATACAAATGAGATGTGTCCAGATCAACACTTTGATTACATCATTGCCACCACACATTACTGTATACAAGGACACACTCGAAAATGTGTGAACAGGTCCAATAGATTTTGTATGGCTTGAAATTGTTGCAGCAGAATAGTCCAATATACTTGACCATTGTCTGTCAGATCATGTATTTAACTCACATTCTCATCTCTCTCTGTGCCCAGTCCAACTCCCATTGACTACTAATCCTTTTCCAATCTATTTTCTCCAATAGCCATATCCCTGCCATAATGAGTACCTGCATTGGACGTCTGTCACAGAGAGGCACCAGGAAATGCTTGGCTGCCTCCTCTCTCCACTCCTACCAGGTTCCCAGATAGTCAGAGATTTTTCTTTTGTTTTGTTTTATTTAACTGAAGTGAAACATATTTGCATCTGGTACCCACTCCTAGGGGTCAAAGAGTGTATGAGGTGCCTCTCCTGATTCCATCCCATTCCTCAGGATGCCTCACTACCTAAGCCAAGATATGAACTTCCCACAAACTTGGAGGCCCTGCCTGTGTATCCCGTAAACAGTATTGTGACCACAAGTTCACACCACTGCTAACTTGGCTCATTTGCATGTTCCTAAAAGTGGAAATACAAGAAAATTAGCTCTGATTCGCTGGGGGTCTCATGCACAGCTTGTATGTACTTTATTTAATACCATTGCCCAATTGCCTGAATTGCCCTGACCCCTAGCCAGGCCACAGCCATTATAGCCCTTATACAGAAAGTTTGGGAACCAAATTCTTGCACCAGTAGCCCCAGGTTTTTAATCCCCAGTTTGAAAACCGTAACAAATTGGTAGGTGACAAGAGGCTTTCCATTTCCTGTAGCATTATGGACTCGATTGCTCTGCAACCCTGATCATTTTTCGAGATCCTCAGGGTTAAGATGCCCGATTACTCTTCCATTGTAAATCCCTCCACTCCAAAGCCCTTCTTGAGGTATCCCTAGCTGGCCCAGGCACTAATTAGCTGATTCTAATCACTCCAAGAACACTACCACGCATGCAACCTTGAACAAGACTGCCCCCTCTCTGTTTCTGCATGCTTGATTGAGAACTTGTGCTAAATCTCTAAGTGTTTGAACAGTGATGGAAGTACATGGATCTTCTCTAGGGCCCATATCCTGAGCTCACTCCCCTAAAAATCATTCCCCATTCTCACTTACTCCAAGGGAGTCCTTAAAGGGGCAATGCCCCTTTTCTTCCCGCTAGCCGGACAAAGACGCACTCGCATTAAGGTTGGAGTGGGCATGTTGCCTTCAATGTGTTGGTAGAGGTGTAACTGAGTAGAATTTGGACCTAAGGCAACTAGGGTACAGCTGCTAAGGAGGATTCTATAGCTACTGACTGGCTGAGTGTCGATAAAAGGGAGCTCCCCCTCCTCATTTATCACAGGGCTCCATTGTGCTAGGCACTGTGTATGCACATGATGAAAAGATAGCCCCTGCCTCAAATAGATTGCAATCTAAGTAGATCAACATACCCAAGTAGTCCACGTCCTTTGGTATTCAGTGAAAGTTCCATTTAAATAGTTGGATTTTAAGATTTTGTTGTTATAAGGAGGGAAGTGATAAATTATCTAAGACTTTTAAAATTATCTAAGACTTAAGATTTTTCTATTTTAAATTAAATTAAAGTTAATTAATGTACAGTTTGTCATGGTAACTACATCCTGAATTTACAAAAGGAGAAACTGTGCATTGTTGATCATTTTGATTTTCTGAGGTGGCTAAAATTTCTATATAGTGGCACAAAAGATGAGACTGTAGATATTTACTTTACATTGGACAGTATTGCACACTTTTCTAAACACATTGCTTAACACTTTAAAAGGCTGTGATGCATCTCTTAGTCATGAATGCTCTGAGGGTAGCAGGAGTGGCAAGAATTCTGGAGTGAGGACATCCATATCCAGGCCATATCTGGCCTTTATTTAAATAGGACTACAATCCTAACCAAAGAAATAGCTCTTATTGATGCAGATATAGCAGCAAAACAAGAAGAGACCCCTGCATGGAATTAAGTGGCAGGCTGCAACTTTTTTAAACTTTAGCACAAGGAAGGGATGCTACCTGTCCATCACCCATACTCTCCTATGCCAGACATTTAATTGGTTCTAGTGTGAAGGAGTTACAGGGCTTATTATGATATAATCCATAGCTTGTGGTAGGCTCTCCTCAGCCTACTCCCGGGACTCACCTCTCTGAGTTTTAGCACCTTTCCCCTCCCTCGTGTGAGTGGGATAGAGCGTATGGGAGGGTGGGGACGTTGGCCCAGAAGGGCCACATGGTCTGACCTTGGCCCACTAGGTCTCACCCTATCCAATGAGCCAAGGACCATCTCCAAACCCCAGGTTACCTCTGGAAAATTTTCATTTTATCCTTTTAACATCACTGGAAACTGGCAACAGGGGGTGCCAGCAAATAGCTTGGTCACTTCCCCTAACCACATCACCTCGTGTCGCATCTCCTGCTTGAATCCATCCCCTTGTATTCCGTAGCCATATGTCAGCACCTCCCTCTGACAAATGTACACCATCATCTCTGAAAATTTCAGGACGATTGTAACAGAAGTCCCTGTGCTTTATCACTGAATGCCCTGTCACCAGGAACGTTTTGGTGACATCTCTATTTACTTTTTTTCTAGTCTTGTCCATGTGGGCTGGATCTGCGGCTCCTCGCCAAACCCACGTTGCAAGCATTCATGACTATACTAACCTCACCTCTGCTCATGATTGCTTCTAGATTCTGTCCCTTACGTTAATTTCTGTATAGCCAGAGATCATTCTCCCTAAGATGAATAACCAGGATGTATGGTGGGTCCACATTGTTCATCAGTGAGCGCAGAAGTGGCGTGAGCAGATCTTATTGCATGCGTCTTCTGCTGAACCACTGGGTGCAAACAGCTTCAGCTCTGAAGCCTAGCTGAGATCTACCTGATCATCCTGGCTACCCTCTTGTGGGCCCAATGCACAAGAGTCCTCAGAAATGCAAATATTGCATACATTCTGCATAGCCTCTCAAGTGCATTGGGCTAGTTACATTTTACTATTCATTGCCATATTTTCCTTGGCACTGACATAAGTCCTGTAACACCTTGCCTGCACCTGCCATGGGCCAAAATGCCCTGCACTGATATTGCTGCTCTGATCCTGAAGGAGGGAGTTGGGGAATGCTGGTCAATCAGCACCCCTCTCTTCCAGCTAGCCAATAGGTACCAGCGACTCCTGGGGTGGGAGGGGGTGGAGCTACCTGGTTTCTCTCAGTGAGTGTCCCTTCCCTGGCTGCTGGGACTGTCTCCCTTCACGTTCCCCAACCCCTTAAGGCAGGTGGGTGGCATTTCTGATATACAACATAATTTTTGTTTTACGTTGTTATATAACAAATACATTATATTAAAGGAGATGCCACAGGGCTATCACATAAGTGCTCAGATGCTTGCTGCTGCAAGATCACAGTGCTTTTATGGTCAACAATATATATACAGCTGTAACCTTGAAAAAAATGAGGCTATGGTGGGGAAGGGGGAACAACAACAAAACAGGATTTCCAGACAACACCTTTGTCACTTCAGATACAGAAGAGATGTTGAGATTAACTTTATTGAGGCAGTAGCTAGTTAAGCAAAACACTCCTTATTTTAAATTTGATCTGTTTGGAATGGATGGATTATAATAGTCTTCACTTCAGCTGTGGCTAGTTCCAAGGGAGTTGTAGTAGTGGAACAGAGGAAGACTACCATGTAATATTTCAGACCAAATTATATATACTATTTTTTAATCTTAAATATATCTATATTAGAAGTTAATTTCTAAATTAGTTACTCACACTGATTATTTTCCTTTACAGAGAGGCAAGAGCTTGTATGGAGTTTATTAAGAGGTAGATGCTATCTTCACAGTTGGAATTTTATTATTGGGTGCATCACTCACTGAAATATAATCAAAACATCTGCTTACCCACCTGTAGCACTAGACTTTGCATATTGAGTGTTATGATTAGAAATGTTAATTGATATTTTGGGGTTTTACAAATGACTTATTTGTTCCAGATTGGAAAGTTCTGTTGAGGAAGATAACTTTTATGTGGGTAGTTAGACTTCTGGGTCTTTGCTTGAGATTCAGATATTACCAACAAGTAGTGTTTAGGGCCAAATTTTAGATCCACAAAGTGGATTACAGATAGATAAGCAGTTTTTATGAAAATATTTGGGGAATTAAAATGTAATTGGAGATTAATGGGATTTACATCAGCATTGCCCATCTTTCTTTTGGAGATGACAGAATTGTAAAAGGAGTCTGTTTTGACTGAAAAAGGGGCATTTTTAGCAGAATGCATCAAAAAATTGGATTCTTTCCTACAATTGGATTAACTGAAATCTAGTTCAAATTCAAAAATTATTACATCTATTAGGTGGAATAATAGATGCATAGCCATTTCTTAAGATGCCCAGCCAATAGCTAGATATCTGGATACTGTATTTTCTCACACATCTGATAACATAAATGCTTCAGTGCAAAGACTGAAGAGCATCAGGAGACTGGGAATCATTGTAAATAACTTAGTGAGGATGCTGCAGAGTGCAGCACTAGTTAAAAAAGGCAAATAAGATGCAAGGTTACTGTAAAGGGGCTCAGCCGGGGCTCGACCCTCTCCGGGGTGGCGGGGAGCCACACCAGCTCACTACACGCAGATGAGGATTGGGGAATTAGTTCAGCCGCGGAAGTCTTCCCCGGCAGCTCTTGTGGAGGCAGAAAATAAGTACAGTTATGCCAGGGCCCTAGGTCAGGGCAGGGCAACAATGACTCAGGCCCTCAGGCAGGGGCTGTGCAATAATACTAGGCAGTAGCAATATAAACAGCAGTGAGCCCAGGCCCTAGGTCAGGGCGGGGCAATAATGAGTCAGGAGCTCAGGCAGGTCTGAGTGTAACAGTAGGCCCAAGCCTCCAAACGAGAGGGGGAGCAGGAGGGGAAACACGAGTTGGGTGGCAGGAGGGACACAGGCCCTTCCACTCCTCTGCATCCCAGCCCGGGGCCCTAGCAGCGGTAGAAGACCCGCTGTTGTGTCAGCGGGGATCCTGGCCGCAACACACTGACATGGGCTCTGGCAGTGCTACAGCCAGACTAGGGTCAGCTGCCCCCGGGCTACTACCTGACTCCCCCTCTTGTGGTACCTGAGTCACGGTGGTGTCCCCCGGGGGTGGGGGGGTCCAGCACCATGGGTTCCTTGGGGTAGCAGGTTAGCGGCAGGCCTGGCAACTCCTCCGGATAGCGGGCACAGGGCAGGTCTGGCAACTCCTCTGCGTAGAGGGCACGAGGCAAGTCGGGCCAGTCCTGGCATCCACCTTGGGCCCCAGGGGCTTCCCAGTCGCGGGCTCGGCTGGAGGTGTCTGGCCTCCCCGGCGGCTAGCCCTCCAGTGAGCTCTGAGGGGGAGCCTTTATACTTCCGGGTCACCGCCTGACCCTCTGAGGGGTGGGCTCAGAACTCCCTAGCTCCGCCCACCCCGGCCTCTGGATGGGCTCGTCCCTCTTTGGGATAGTGGGGAGCCACACGGACTCACTACAGTTATATAAAGACACAGGTGGAAAGTAAACACACACAAGTTCAACAACACTAGATTGAACACCAATGGGATGACCTGATTTGAAGTACTTTGTTCATCTTTTGATTGTCTTATCTTCACAAAGACACAACTGAGATAAAAAAAAAAAAAGAGCCAAAGGCGGGGCATGAAAGATGGTTTTTATGTATTATGAGAAAATGTAAAAGCAAGGATCATTTAACTTTGGAAAGGAAAGAAGGGACTTATTCAGTATTATAAAGGATGCAGTAAAAGTAGATCATTTCCTCCTTTTATGTTGTCCTATAGCAAGAAGAAACCACACAAAGTTAAAAGAAAAGGAGTACTTGTGGCACCTTAGAGACTAACAAATTTATTAGAGCATAAGCTTTCGTGAGCTACAGCTCACTTCATCGGATGCATTTGGTGGAAAAAACAGAGGAGAGATTTATATACACACACACAGAGAACATGAAACAATGGGTTTATCATACACACTGTAAGGAGAGTGATCACTTAAGATAAGCCATCACCCACAGCAGGGGGGGGAAAGGAGGAAAACCTTCCATGGTGACAAGCAGGTAGGCTAATTCCAGCAGTTAACAAGAATATCAGAGGAACAGTGGGGGGTGGGGTGGGGGGGAGAAATACCATGGGGAAATAGTTTTACTTTGTGTAATGACTCATCCATTCCCAGTCTCTATTCAAGCCTAAGTTAATTGTATCCAGTTTGCAAATTAATTCCAATTCAGCAGTCTCTCGTTGGAGTCTGTTTTTGAAGCTTTTTTGTTGAAGTATAGCCACTCTTAGGTCTGTGATCGAGTGACCAGAGAGATTGAAGTGTTCTCCAACTGGTTTTTGAATGTTATAATTCTTGACGTCTGATTTGTGTCCATTCATTCTTTTACGTAGAGACTGTCCAGTTTGGCCAATGTACATGGCAGAGGGGCATTGCTGGCACATGATGGCATATATCACATTGGTAGATGCGCAGGTGAAGGAGCCTCTGATAGTGTGGCTGATGTGATTAGGCCCTATGATGGTATCCCCTGAATAGATATGTGGACAGAGTTGGCAACGGGCTTTGTTGCAAGGATAGGTTCCTGGGTTAGTGGTTCTGTTGTGTGGTGTGTGGTTGCTGGTGAGTATTTGCTTCAGATTGGGGGGCTGTCTGTAAGCAAGGACTGGTCTATCTCCCAAGATCTGAGAGAGCGATGGCTCGTCCTTCAGGATAGGTTGTAGATCCTTGATGATGCGTTGGAGAGGTTTTAGTTGGGGGCTGAAGGTGATGGCTAGTGGCGTTCTGTTGTTTCCCACACACCACACAACAGAACCACTAACCCAGGAACCTATCCTTGCAACAAAGCCCGTTGCCAACTCTGTCCACATATCTATTCAGGGGATACCATCATAGGGCCTAATCACATCAGCCACACTATCAGAGGCTCGTTCACCTGCGCATCTACCAATGTGATATATGCCATCATGTGCCAGCAATGCCCTTCTGCCATGTACATTGGCCAAACTGGACAGTCTCTACGTAAAAGAATGAATGGACACAAATCAGACGTCAAGAATTATAACATTCAAAAACCAGTTGGAGAACACTTCAATCTCTCTGGTCACTCGATCACAGACCTAAGAGTGGCTATACTTCAACAAAAAAGCTTCAAAAACAGACTCCAACGAGAGACTGCTGAATTGGAATTAATTTGCAAACTGGATACAATTAACTTAGGCTTGAATAGAGACTGGGAATGGATGAGTCATTACACAAAGTAAAACTATTTCCCCATGGTATTTCTCCCCCCCACCCCACCCCCCACTGTTCCTCTGATATTCTTGTTAACTGCTGGAATTAGCCTACCTGCTTGTCACCATGGAAGGTTTTCCTCCTTCCCCCCCCCTGCTGTGGGTGATGGCTTATCTTAAGTGATCACTCTCCTTACAGTGTGTATGATAAACCCATTGTTTCATGTTCTCTGTGTGTGTGTATATAAATCTCTCCTCTGTTTTTTCCACCAAATGCATCCGATGAAGTGAGCTGTAGCTCACGAAAGCTTATGCTCTAATAAATTTGTTAGTCTCTAAGGTGCCACAAGTACTCCTTTTCTTTTTGCGAATACAGACTAACATGGCTGCTACTCTGAAACCACACAAAGTTAACGGCAAATAAGTTTAAGCCAAATAAAAATACTTCACACAGCATATAACTTGTCTGTGGAATTCGCTAACGCAGGCGGCCATAAAATTAAACATTTTAGCAAGATTTTAAAAAGACTGGATGACCAATATTTATGTGTAATTATGCATGCTAAGAATAATCAAATCCTATGCTTTGAAGCCTAAACTAACTGGCCCTGAAACTAGTTGAGTAGCTCTTTATGTAGTATAAAAGAAAAGCAGTCATCACTATAGACCATGTGTATAAAGCATAAGGATAAATCAGATATTTTCCCAACATTGTTAGATATAAAAATTAAAACACATCACTCTGCATTTTACTACTTCAAAGGGCTTTTTGATGCTTCATACTCTGCTTAGTACCCCTTAATGGGAATCATGCTGCCATATTGCTACTTACAATCTCATTGCCTCCCTCCATCACCTGAAACATCACCTTGCCACATACCTTAAGCAGGGCATCAAGGATTAAGACGTGATAGATGCCAGGAGTAACTCCAGAACCTTCACAACCTCAGTAAGAATCTTCAAGATAACAGTGGCTAATGTGTATAAACCACCAAATGCAGATTTTCTGTTTTCCCCATTACCTATCATCCATGTATATGTGTTTTTTATTTCCATAGCCACCACACAATTTGGGGCAATAAAAGTAAAGATACTGTTGGTAAGGCACTTGCAAAATGGTCATCCAATGAAGATGCATACCTTCTTTTCAACGCAAAAAACAATGGAACTTTCCATTCTGCCTACTGGAACAAAGACTACAATATGCCTCTCTCTTTCCTTACTAAAGACCATTTCAAAATCCCTTAGAATATCTCCAGAATTATTATTGGCAACTTTCCACACAGTCAGCATGAACCAGTGATAATTCATGAACTCCCAGTACTCATGTTATCTCCCTTACCACAATGGAATTTTCTAAAGGCAAATTGGCCAAGATTCACTGTGACAACTGAGGCAACCATCAACATAATTCCACCAAAGCCTGAAAATGTCAATCATTTCACCTCGCTCATCTGAATACCTGCAAGAAAAACATCTCCTGCAGCTATTGAAAAAGATGCATCCCATAATGGAAACCAGAAACAGGCAGGCTATTAAAGAAGTACCAAACATCTAGTGACCTGAATACGGTATCATCCCTGCTGGCGTCACTTGCCATCAAAGATGGTTTGAGATGGTAGAAGCTCTGGAGTTTACTCATTGCAGCAGTAAAGCTTGGCTATTGTTGCTTCAGCTTGGAACTGCAAAGCGAGTGAAATATTGAAATTCTTAAGTCATAGGTGATGCGATTGCAAGAAGGCTCTTTATAAATTCAAAAGCACTGGGGACAAGTCCATTAAGCACAAAGTGTGCAAAGAGCTCCAAGAAATAGTCAAATCGCTACCCACCTCCCTCTTCCCTCATTATTGCCCTTCACTGTTGAGGCAGTGTAAATAAGGCCCTCAATCATGAAAACACAGAAATCTGCAGGACTGGCTGGTGTTTTACCAGTATTTCTTAAAAACCGTGCCACCAAGGGACAGAAATGGCTGGCAGCACTGTTCTCCAATATCCATTTATCAGGGCTCATCCCAGGGACCTGGCAGGAAGCTATGGTTATTGCCATTGCCAAACTTGATAATCCAATCAGTAATCCCTCATTGTAACAGACCATATTATTTCATTGCATGTCATACAAGCTTATAGAGAGAATATTACTGTCAAGAATTAGGCCACTTGTTGAAGCAATGTTACTAACTGACAGATAGGTTTCCGACCATGCCACAGCTCTATTGACTAATTATTAGCCTTAACAGTGTACATTGAGGTGGGATTCCAGCAAAAACTCCAGGTGGGGGCAGCTTTCTTCAACTTAGCAGCTACCTACAATACCCTATGAAGGAATGGATTCCTCCTGAAAGCCAGAAAAAATATCCCATGGAATGAAACAATAAAATTCTTCAGAGAAGTTCTAACCAGCCATAGGTTTTGCATTTTTCTTAGGGCTGTTGATTAATTGCAGTTAACACACGCGATTAACTCAAAAAAAATTAATCACAGTTTTAATTGCACTGTTAAACAATAGAATACCAATTGAAATGTATTCAATATTTTGGATGTTTTTCTACATTTTCATATATATTGTATTCTGTGTTGTAATTGAAATCAAAGTGTATATTATTTTTGCTTACAAATATTTGCACTGTAAAAATGATAAACAAAAGAAACAGTATTTTTCAATTCACCTCATACAAGTACTGTAGAACAATCTTTTTGTCGATAAAAAGCAACTTACAAATGTAGATTTTTTTTGTTACATAACTGCACTCAAAAATAAAACAATATAAAACTTCAGAGCCTATAGGTCTACTCAGTCCTACTTCTTGTTCAGCCAATTGCTAAGACAAACAAATTTGTTTACATTTACAGGAGATAATGCTGCCTGCTTCTTATTTACAATCTCACCAGAAAGTGAGAACAGGTGTTCGCATGTTCGTTTTGTAGCTGGCATTGCAAGGGATTTACGTGCCAGATATGCTAAACATTCGTATGCCCCTTCACCATTCTAGAGAACATGCCTCCATGCTAATGACGGTACTAAAAAAAAAAGTGTTAATTATATTTGTGACTGAACTCCTTGGGGAAGAATTGTATGTCCCCTGTTTGTTTTACCCACATTCTGCCATATATTTCATGTTATAGCCGTCTCAGATGATGACCCAGCACATGTTGCTCATTTTAAGAGCACTTTCACTGCAGATTTCACAAAACGCAAAGAAGGTACCAATGTGAGATTTCTAAAGATAGGTACAGCACTTGACCCAAGGTTTATGAATCTGAAGTATCTTCCACAATCTGAGAGAGACGAGGTGTGGAGCATGCTTTCAGAAATCTTAAAAGAGCAACACTCAGATGCGGAAACTATGAACCCGAACCACCAAAAAAAAAAAAACAGTCTTCTGCTGGTGGCATCTGACTCAGATGATGAAAATAAATATGTGTCGGTCTGCACTGCTTTAGATTGTTATCAAGCAGAACCCATCATCAGCATGGACGCATGTCCCCTGGAATGGTGGTTGAAGCATGAAGGGACATTCGGATATTTAATGCATCTGGCACATAAATATCTTGCGACGCTGGCTACAACAATGTCATGAGAATGCCTGTTCCCACTTTCAGGTGACACTGTAAACAAGAAGAGGGCAGCATTATCTCCTGCAAATATAAACAAACTTGTTTGTCTTAGCGATTGGCTGAACATGAAGTAGGACTGAGTGGACTTGCAGGCTCAAAAATGTTACTTTATGCAGCTTTTTTGTACATAATTCTACATTTGTAAGTTCAACTTTCATGATAAAGAGATTACACTACAGTACTTGTATTAAGTGAATTGAAAAATACTATTTCTTTGGGTTTTTTTCAGTGCAAATACTTGTAATCAAAAATAAATATAAAGTGATCACTGTACACTTTGTAATCTGTGTTGTAATTAAAATCAATATATTTGAAAATGAAGAAAACATTGAAAAATATATAAATGGTATTCTATTATTATTGCAATTAATCGCGATTAATTTTTTAATCACTTGACAGCCCTAATTTTTCTCACTGACCAGGTCAGTGCAGTCACAGTAATGGGCCACCACAGGGATCTGTACTAGCACTGATCATGTTTAATAGGTACTCCAGTGACCTTTCCCAGACATTATCAGGCAAATTAGTCTATTCTGATATTGCTCTGACCACACAGGCACAGAATTTACCTACTGTCATCTTTTGAGGTACAATTCAGATCAGTGAAAGGTTATCTCACCACTTGTATTATAACCCTAAATGCCTCTACCACTTTTGGCTCCTTGCCTGGGACATACACTCAGCCAGCATACACTTTGTTTTCTATATGCTGTACAGCTCTGATTCAACCACTCTCTAATCCAACAACCTACCAGCTGTTATCACAGACACACTCTTTTGTCTTTACCAGACTTGGGTAATGTGAGCTGGTGACCCCAAACACTCCCAGTCCCAAGCTTCTCAGTGTGTTCTGATATGTCCAGCCACTTTGCTTTCAATATTCTTGTGCTCACCCTTTTACATGAGTCCAGTTCCCACCTCCCCAGGTAACTATAGATGACAGAATCACAATTATCTCACATAGGACCTGCTCAGATCTTCTAATAGAATCATAGAAGATGAGGGTTGGAAGAGACCTCAGGAGGTCATCTAGTCCAAACCCCTGCTCAAAGCAGTACCAACAACTAAATCTTCAATCAACTAAATCAACTAATACAAGGTAAGCAATGAAGAAAGATGTGCAACTTTAAGTGGGCCTTGTCACCACTGAGGGATGTAGGAGCAGTATTACTGCTAAAAATAATTACATAGCTGTTTGGGGAATTAGGGTGTTCCTCAAGGATTCCTCTTTGTTTCTTCTCTAACAAGTCACTTTCCTTTATGGTAAAAACAAGCTCATGCATCAGTTTTTGTAACTCAGAATTCATAATAGCCCTCTTAAATATGGATATTTTATATTAGTGCTGGAAAAATCCATTCACTTACTTACTACGGGCAAGCTTTATCTGGCAAACTCAGGGACCTAAGATATGATTATGAAAATTCAAAGCTTTCATTAAAACGATATTTCTAGTAAGGGTAATGTTCTAAATTTGAACTGATATGTCTTCAGAAAGGGATAGCTCCTGTATCTCTGCAGCAGCTCATAGTCTCTCCAAGCAGCATCAGTGAAGTTAACAGGACTCTGGTAACTTTGCTGCTGTTGTTATTCACAAGTAAAACTAGGAAAAATATTTCAAAAGCTTTCTGCAAATGTTTATATAAATTTGATTGCACTCTGTTTATCTCTCATGTTCACTTTCAACAAACATTCTAGAAAACAAATTACATGGCATGCATGTTGACCAAAATAATTAATTTTAGGCAAAAGTGAATTTCTGAGCATGCATACCAAAAACCTTTTTCGAAGAGTTGCACTTATCCAGTCAAGGAACAGAAACACACTATGTAATCTGTGTCTGATCCAAACAGCGTGAAAGTCAACCATTCCAAACAACCTGCTTGCGAAGCATCTAAAGATGGAGAATTACTCTTTGAAATTATTTGGTGACTCATCTTTTGAAAAAAGCAATTAGAAAATTTTTTTGAAATTTGACGGGTTTTTTTTTCAAATGAATTATTCGCCTCGCTGTATTCAGAAGCCCGTGGGAAGCAGAGAAGCTGACAAGGGACATATCAATTTAGCTCTCCTTTTTGGAAAAGCTATGAACTCAACAAGAGCTATTCATAGAGGAAGACCCAAAAACAGAGGTGGGAGGAGTTGTAGTTTAGTGCCCTCTTAGTGCTTCTCTCCCACTCCTTCCCCACATACAGCCACATGAAGCAGTCAAGAGGTTGAGGGAGGAGGAGAGTAGCAAAGAAGTTCTTCTCCTTCCCCTCTTTCACCACCTCACAACAATTCAAGATTATGAGGTAAAGACAGAATAACGGAGAACACCCCCTTCCTTGTAGAGCCTTATAGGTTCTGGTGGGAGAGGAGAGACATATAAAAAGGAGCATTCTTTTACCCTGCCAGAAGCCACGTGGTGTAGGGGGATGGTTTTAAGTTTAATGAACCTCAGAGTTATGAACTGAACAATCAACCACACACCTCATTTGGATCCAGAAGTATGCAATCAGGGAGCAGCAGAGATAATTTTTTTTTTTTGGAAAAAAGCCAGTACAGTACTGTGTTAAATGTAAATTACTAAAAGAAGGGGGGAAAGCAGCATTTTTCTTCTGCATAGTAAAGTGTCAAAGCCTTATCAAATCAATGTTCAGTTGTAAACTTTTGAATGAACAACCATAATGTTTTGTTCAGAGTTATGAACATTTCAGAGTTACGAACCTCCATTCCTGAGGTGTTCATAATTCTGAGGCTCTACTGTACCTACTAACCAGAACCTGATATGAAAGATGGATCAACCCAGACACCATCGAGAGACAGTGCTCCAGTAGCAGTTCTGGCATCCTCCCATCTCCTAGCAGTTGGAGATAGGGTGGGCTTCTCAAGGCATAACCTGAACCCTTTAACTTTTGTATCAGGTTTTCTCTATGAGGTCAAGACATCCAGCTAGTCGGTATCTGAAGTTTTCTTAAGCTCTGTTTATATCCTACTGATCAGCTTTTGAAAGCTCATTGTAGAAAACTCAAAAAATTAGGTTAAAGCTTTCAGTGCTTTCTTTAGTGTAAAGCAAAGATTTGGGGAAAGGCACCAATGATTGTTAGGCACCCAATTCCCATAGAATGAAAGTTGAGTGCCTAACTCACCTGTGAAAATTTCCTCCTTTATTATTAAATTTCCTCCTTTTACTATTACCTTGTTCTAATCCTATCTTGTAAAAACAGTTGATTTTTATTTAAGGAGATATTTTCTGGTGCTTTTTAAAATAATCTTCCTGTGTTGTCTTTTTAAGACTTCTAGAAGCAGAATTGCTAAAATGATTTGGTTAAAAAAACCACCTAATTTTATTGCATCCACAGTTCAGATGTCTTTTTTTTCCCTGACTTCAAAAGTGCCACTTCTGCAAAGATGTAAATTCTCTATGACAAAACTTGTTTGATAAGGTTCCATTCAGTTCAAGGAATGCAGTTTTAAAACCATAGCTTCTGGGGTGGATAAGAAGGGTCTTAGATTTAAAAAAAAAGGCAATTATAGTTTTCACCGTATGCAGTACTCGGACAGAGTTTAAATGTGTGAGCAGAGGTGCATGAAAATCAAGTATGCACATAAATTAATATCCATGTTTACTGACTAACACAGGAAACGCTAATGGCTGTAAATCTCTAGAGGTTTGGAGAAGCCCTCCTAAATTTAGAATCTTATCTGAACATTATTTTACACATTTATTGTAATGATCCCAGGTCAGCTACATACACAGACACATTTGTCAGCTAGACCAACACACAATGTTGGGAAAAGGGTGGGTTGATTTAAGTCTAGGTGAGCTGATTCACTGACTAGACTCTTCCCTGCATTTTGTGTCACTACAATGGTGGGAAATGGTCCTAAAACTGCTGTAACTAACCAGGGCCTTACCATGAGGCAAACTGAGGCGGCCGCCTCAGGTGCCAGACTGTGGGGGATAGGGCGCACCACTAGGACCCAGAGTGTAGAAAATCGTGTCTGCTGCTGGGGCATATGTATTCTCTCTGCTCTAGATGCACAGAGATGGTGGAGTGCTGTGCTGGAGGAAGGAGGGCACAAGAGACATAACAGACAGGCAGGAGAAAAGGTGAGAGGGAATAACAGAAAGCAGCAGGAGCTGCAGGGAAATAGAAGAGGAGAAGCCTCTTATGTACCTCTTTAGCACCCCCAGGAGCCTGGACTGATTAACACTAGCTTCTCAGGGAGCTTCCTGTTTCCTGCTGCTTCCCTGAACCCATTTGAGGAGAACAGGCAGTCAACTGAAGTAGTAGGAGCCAGTTAGGCCCTTAAGACGCTGATATCTTCCCTCACTCAGGCCCTACTACCAGTCTGCTTATTTGTCCCCTTCAATTGAGTGTTGAGAGCCACTATAGCTGGCACAGAACAACAGTCATGAGTGAAAGAAGAAAACGCCCCTCTGGGGCGGCATTCAGAAAAAGAAAGAAAGCAAAGGAAGGAGACACAAATGTTCATGGTGAGCCTTCCAGCCCCAGTGAGGAAGTGAGTGGTGAGGAGATGCCTGATCGTCCAGTTAGTCAGAGTGCAGGTGACCTGGCAGCTACTGCAGCATCCATATCTCCATCTCAAATGGATGTAACTATGCCCATTACTGAAGAAAAGTGTAGATCGGAGAAGAATGTGGTGGAGGCACAAGAAACAGCTGCTGCTGAGTTTAGTTCCTTAAGTCTAGATGATCCAGGACTGTGGACCCACTTGAGCAGTAGCCTGAGGGACTTCCTTGTACTGCGTGGGCCACAGCAAGTAAAAATCTTCATTCTCCAAAGACAGTGAAAGTAGAAGTTTCCATCCAACACATTACTGGCGTGAAATCCCCAATGGTGACAAAGTGGAGAGGCCATGGCTTATGTACTCAAAAACCCAGAATGCTACATACCGTTTTTGTTGCAAACTCTGCCAGTCTAATGTTCCAGCCACATTGGGTTCTACAGGAACAAAGGACTGGAAAAATCTAACATGCCATGACAAGGAAGCAAATCACCAGAGAGCATTCCATACGTGGAAAGAGCTTGAGATGAGACTAAGATTAAAGGCCACCTTTGATGATCAGCATCAAGAGAAGATTGCATCAGAGTCTCTTTACTGGCAAAATGTTCTGAAAAGGCTCATTGCCATTGTGAGAATGCTTGCTTGCTACCCAAAACCTAACATTGCGTGGTACTTCAGATCAGCTGTATGTGCCAAAAAATGGAAACTTCCTTAAAATTGTGGGGCTGAGTTTGATGCTGTACTCCAGGAGCATCTAAGAAGAGTCACCACCCAAGAAATGTACACACACCACTATCTTGGAAAAATCATTCAAAATGAGATCATACAGTTACTAGCAACAAAAGGCAAACAGAAGATTGTGGCAGATCTGAAGTCAGCAAGATATTACTCTTTTCAGAGTAGCAGCCGTGTTAGTCTGTTACTCTGTTATTCTGGACTGCACACCTGACATCAGCCATATGGAACAAATGACTTTAATGGTGCATTTTGTAAAAACAAGAGAACCTAGTGAAAATGTCCTTGCAATGGTGACTGTCAGAGAGCATTTTCTGGAATTTATTGACATTGATGATACTACAGGAGCTGGTATGACAAATGCGCATCTTTAAAAGCTGGAAGATATGGGAATTGTGATAGCTGACATGAGAGGTCAGGGCTACAATAATGATGCCAACATGAGAGGAAAGAACAGAGTTGTGCAGACATGGATCCGAGAGTTAAACCCTCGATCTTTTTTTGTCCTATGCAGTTCTCATTCATTGAACTTGGTGATCAGTGATGCAGCATCAGCTTCTAGTGAGGCTGCTGAATTTTTTAATGTAATTCAAAGCATCTATGTATTTTTCTCTGCATCAACTCATCGATGGTAAATTTTGAAGCAACATCTGGGAACATCCTCTCTGACACTGAAACCACTGAGTGCCACACCGTGGGAAAGTCGAGTGGAGATGATAAAGCCTGTCAAACACCAAATTGGGAAGATAGATGATGCCATAGTTGCCATTATGGAGGATAATGCTATGACAGAAACTGTTCGTGGGAGAACAGTGGCAGAGGAAAATGAAATCACCAGAAACATACATAACTCCACATTTCTGTGTGGCTTAGTGTTGTGGCATGACATACTGTTTGAAATAAATGTTGTAAGCAAGAGACTCCAAGGTGTTGACCTTGATATATCTGAAGCAATGGAACAACTGGACAAAGCAAAGTCATACCTACAGTCTTACCGGTCAGATGTGGGGTTTCAAAACGTTCTGAAGAGTGCACAGAAGTTGGCAGAGGAACTTCACATTGAAGCTATTTTCCCACCCATTCAAGAATACAAGAGTCACTGAAGAAGAAGACATTTTGATTACGAGGCATGGGATAAACCCATAAGAGACCCCAAACAACAATTCAAAGTTGAATTCTTTAACCAGGTGCTAGATTATGCAATACAGTCAGTTGAAGAACATTTCATGCAGCTCAAGGAACACAGCAGTATATTTGGGATGTTGTATGATATTCCAGAACTCCTCACTATACCTGAAGAAGACCCACACCATCAATGCTGGGCACTAGAGACAGTTTTGACACATGATGACATGCGTGATATTGATGCGAGTGATTTAGGTGATGAACTGAAAGCCCTTTCAAGGTGCATTTCAGCAGGATCAACTCCAAAGGCTGTTTTGGAATATATGTGCACAAATAAGATGACCACCCTCTTTCCAAATGCTTTTGTTGCTCTGCGCATACTTCTAACACTTCCTGTAACAGCTGCCAGTGGAGAACGCAGCTTCTCCAAGCTGAAGTTAATAAAAACACATCTACGTTCCAAAATAACACAGGAGAGGCTGATTGGCCTTGCCATCATCTGAATAGAGCATGAGCTGGTCCAGAGTGTGGACCTTCAGGAAGCAGTTCAAATCTTTGCAATCAAGAAGGCATGGAAAGCACCACTTTGATTATTAAAACAGATAAAAAAGCCAGTGTTTACTATGCAGACAAGAAAAGTTATATTTGCTGTTCAGGTGCTTGAAAGTTAAGTGTTACTTAACATTTTTGAACAAGGCATTTTAAGTTGTTAGTTCTCCTTTATCGGAGTAGGTAGCAAAGCAATACCATGAGAGGAGTAGAACAGGAAGAAGGTAGAATTGAGACCTTTCAAAGTTTTGGCCCAAGTGAGGGGGCATTGGGGCGTCATTTGAGCTCCCAGCCTCAGGTGCCAAAATGTTGTGGGCTGTCCCTATAACTAACCACTGGAAGATCACCCAGCATAAGAGGATCTTTGTGTGCCATAGCATTTATTTAATGATTCTTATGCTTCCCTGCAGTGATCTCCAACTACTGTCACCATCCTTTGGGATACTAGCAGTTGGTACAAGTTAGAGCAGTCTTTAGGAAAACAGGATACCAAACTGGCACATAGGAGTCCCAGGATGTGGGGGAGTGGAGATGTGGCCTATGGCCATCTTTGCAGCTCAATCCTGAACTGTTCTGCAAGCATGTTAGACCTTCATGTGCTCCTCAGCCAAAGCCAAAGAGTTGGACCACAGGTTTTAATCACAGTTGTAAATAGTTAAACTAATTAAATCTATTAATTGCATATTTTTAGGCTTTAGTTTCTCCAGGAAAGGTTTGTTCTCATAGGATGGTGATGGAATCCAAATAATATATCTACTGGATGTAGTAAAGCATAGGCTCCTTATCAGGCTAATAATACTTTTTGATAATAAGTTTTTGCATTATTCAAGACAATGGCTTGATTTAAGAAATTACATTTCTTCAAAATCTTCATTTGAATGTTCATTTAAGAAACAGAGAATGCCTTCTAGTTCATCAGAAACATAAAAGACCTCAATAATCATCCCTTTCCCTGCCATCCAGCTTCCCGGTGAGAGCTGGATGCACGTTTCCCTCTGAACAGAAATGAAAATTCATTTCTACTTGCACATGACCTATTACAGCCTTATAGAATCTTGATCTACGCATAAACATATTTATATGGACATCTCTACTATAGTCACGGAGCACATAATTTAATGTGAACAATTTGAAATGATATGAGAAAGGTCTAACATGACCTTTTTGCAAAAACAATTATATTTCTAAATCAAAAAAATTAAGAATGGCTTAAAGCCTGCTGATATCTGCAGTTAACAATTAAGTTGTAGGTGTAAGTCCAGAACAAGCCATGTTACTAAAAAATCATTCACAACTATGAAATATTATAATGCTTCTCTAGAAAAAGGCGTTAGATGAGTTTGTTTACTCCCTTATTTCTGTTTTTTACTTGTAAAGTATTCTGCATTATATGTTAGTTTGGCTTTCCTGCTTAAGTCAAAATCTTTTAAAACTTTCTTAAAGTTGTTATGGCTGCCAATTAATTGCAGTTAACTTACAATATTAATTCAAAAAAATTAATCATGATTAAAAAAATTAATTGCGAGTAATTGCAGTTTGCACTATTAAACAATAGAATACCAATTGAAATGTATTTAATATTTTTGGTTGCTTTTCTTCATTTTCAAATATATTGATTTCAATTACAACACAGAATATAAAGTGTACAGAGCTCACTTTATATTATTATTTTTATTACATATATTTGCACTGTAAAAATGATTAACAAAAGTAATAGTATTTTTTATTTCACCTCATACAAGTGTTGCAGTGCAATCTCTTTTTCATGAAAGTACAACTTACAAATGTAGATTTTTTGTTGTTACATAACTGCATTCAAAGCCAAAATAATGTAAAACTTCAGAGCTTACTAGTCCTATTTCTTGTTCAGCCAATTGCTAAGACAAACAAATTTGTTTACATTTACGAGAGATAATGCTGCCCTCTTATTTACAATGTCACCAGAAAGGGAGAACAGGCAGTCACATGGCACTTTTGTAGCCAGCATTGCAAGGTATTTATGTGCCAGATATGCTAAAGACTTATATGCCCCTTCATGCTTTGACCACCATTCCAGGAGACATGCTTCCATACTGATGACACTTGTTTAAAAAAAAAGATGCGTTAATTAAATTTGTGACTGATCTCCTTGGGGGAAGAATTGTATGTCCCCTGCTCTGTTTTACCCGCATTCTGCTATATATTTCATGTTATAGGAGTCTCAGATGATGACCCAGCACATGTTGTATTTTAAGAACACTTTCACTGCAGATTTGACAAAACACAAAGAAGGTACCAATGTGAGATTTCTAAAGACAGCCACAGCGCTCGACCCAAGATTTAAGAATCTGAAGTGCCTTCCACAATCTGAGAGGGACGAGGTGTGGAGCATGCTTTCAGAAGTCTTAAAAGAGGAACACTCTGATGTGCAAACTACGGAAACCGAACCACCAAAAAAGAAAATCAACCTTTTGCATCTAAGTCAGATGATGAAAATGAACATGTGTTAGTTTGCTCTGCTTTGGATCATTATTGAGTGGAACCCATCATCAGCATGGACACATGTCCCCTGGAATGGTGATTGAAGCATGAAGGGGCATTCGGATGTTTAATGCATCTGGCACATAAATATCTTGCAATGCCGGCTACAACAGTGCCATGTAAATGCCTGTTCTCACTTTCAGGTGACATTGTAAACAAGAAGAGGGCAGCATTATCTCCTGAAAATGTAAACACTTGTTTTTCTGAGTGATTGGCTGAACAAGTAGTAGGACTGAGTGGACTTGTAGGCTCTAAAGTTGTACACTGTTTTATTTTTGAATGCAGTTATATTTTCTACATAATCCTACATTTGTAAATAACTTTCATGATAAAGAGATTGCACTACAATACTTGCATTAGGTGAATTGAAAAATACTATTTCTTTTGGTCTTTACAGTGCAAATATTTGTAATCAAAATAAATATAAGTGAGCACTGTACACTTTGCATTCTGTGTTGTAATTGAAATCAATATATTTGAAAATGTAGAAAACACCCAAAAATATTTAAATGATATTCTGTTATTATTTAACAGCGTGATTACTCGTGATTAATTTTTAAAATCACTTGACAGCCCTAATTATTATCCCGGGAGAATGAAGATAAAAATTCATTCCCAAGGCACGATTGCACATTGCTATAAATGGAAGATAAGACTGTATCTGTAGGTTATAGGCCCAAGTTGGGGGACAATGCACAGCTATACTGCCACAAGGAGAGAAGCAGGAGGTATTGTGTGTTAGGTGGGACAATATGAGCTATCCACCAAGCAATGGAAATGCATATGCTGCACTATGCCTTAAAAGGAGGCCACAGTCTGTTTCAGAGGGGGAGGCAGAGCAATTGTTCTGCCTTTTTACAGAATATCGCCTTTGGAATGGCCAGCATGAGGTGTTCTCTAAGGGAGCAGTCATTGTCATAAGGAGAGCACAGGAACTGCATTTGTGCTTGCCCCTATGTAGGCTACTTTTAATGAATTCATAAAATGTCTCATAATACTTCTTTTTATACAGTTTTAAATTGCATAATAATGGCCATATAGAACCCTCTATCTGTCCATTGTTAGTGGGGAGCTATGCAAATGGAACAGTGACTATGAGCATCTCTGGGGAATTCTCAATATAACTGCTTAGATTTTTTTTTGACATTTTAATGATCATAAGGCTCATTGCTGCTTTGCTGCCTTATAATGTCTGTGAATTGGATTATAAATACATCTCATCCAATTCACTGTTTGTACTGGATGTTTTTTCCTGTATCAGAGCTGTATTTCTTTAATTGAAATGGAAACCAAGTTGCACAATGATGTAAGATACTTTTTTTCTCCTCACGGCTTCTACTGTGCAATCTAGAATGAGTGAATTAAATTAGTTAAGGTTTTCTGAATATAGAGAACGTTACTGGTTAGGTCACAAGTGATTTTTTTAGGACAGTTATGTGCTTAACATGACTTTAAAATAAGGATTGTGTGTCAACACAATATTTTTCTGAAATTTAACTCTTAATGGACTTTCATATAACTGGCTATCAGAGTATTTACCTAGAACGTGTATGGTTTATACCATGTCCAGAGAAAGACTGTATACCTGTTCTTGTCCTAATATAATTTAAAAGCTTTGAAATGTAACCTCAACACAGGCTGTAACTGATTTGGATAATATGTCTGTGTGTAAACTGCTAATTGATAAAGAATTAGTTTATCAGTAGATGTGGCAATCTTTTAAGGATTCGTTCCTTATTACTATAGTAATGCGGTAAAAGACGTATGCACCAGATTCTGATACTCTTATGGTAAACAATACCTTACTCCATGAGTAGTCCCATTCAAATCAATGTGACTACATATAGAATAAGATGCTACTAAACTGGCAATTAACTAGTGATTTTTGAAGGCCTCAAGTTTTGAGTGCCCTAGTTGAGACTACCTAAAAGGGGTCTGATTTTCAGAAAGTGCTGAACACCTTCCCTTAAAAACCAGGCCATAAAAGGTTTATCAAGCGGGGCATCCAAAATTATCTGTCACTTTTGAAAATTTAAGCTTAGGCCAACTTGTATTTAGGTGTCTAAATCTAGACTTAGTTGCCTAATAATATGCACGCAAGTTAGACATTTTGGCTTTAAATTCTGTGATATAAATTGTGTGCTTGTGATATAAGGAACAAAGTAGTCAAGAAATTAAAAATGAATCAACATTTGACATTAGTATTAAATATCCCTAATAACTGTCACATTACAGAACTTATTTAAACTTTTCCTCTATCTTAACATGTTTCTTTGGTTTGCAAAAATGCGTACATGGCATATGTCTTTTTGATTTATCTTTTTTTCTGAAACAGTTTTAGCAGAGAGCACTCTATAAGTAGTGACTATTATTAATCTTGGCATTATTCTGAAATCATTTGTTAAACCCACTCATCTATATTTTGCATGCTGATTATATTGAAAGTCAATGAAATGTACAGTTATGCAACAGACAAAGTGGAAGCTTTTGCAATTCTGTATATTTCTGCTTCCAGATTCTTTGTTTTAATCTAAACAATGCTGAAATTTCCTTCATTTTTAAGCCCAAGAGTATGTTGTTTTATTCAAGTGAAATTCCTCAGGACTACAAAACATGGTTTTCACTTATTATACAGACTTATCCCACAGGGAGATGAAATAGTGTAGAGACAAATAATAATTTTGATCATTTAACATTCCAAATGCTTTACAAACATGCATCTAATGCTCACAATACTCCTTGGAAATAGGTAAGTAAGTACTGGCAACTATCCCCATTTTAAGATGGAGAAACTGAGAGAACAATGGTTAAGTGACTTGCCCAAGGTCATTTCTGGAGTCAGTGCAGAGCCATGATTAGAACTCAGGCATTTCTGTAATCGTACAACCATGCAATGCTCTTCTGTCTCTCTCTAGTTAATACTCATCTCAGTCTTTTTCCGGAATTCTGTGTAGTCCCAACATATCCATAATCTAACCATGCACAGATATGTAATGGAAGTCATTTTTAAAAGTAGTTAAACTCAATGCTGAATTAATGGCAGTACATTCCTTTTAATGACAGGAGCATAAGTGCCAAATAACAACTATTTCAATGTTCTCAGCTGGGAATCGTGCCCTCAGCACCCATGCTTGACGTACAAACATGGTCTCTTGGCTGCCTACATTTTTGCTCATCTGTTTGCGTGGCCTGGTGCCTGTTTACAAATAGGTCAACACCTCACCATGGGGTATGTGTGCAAGACAACAATGAGTCTAGATGAAGAGACTGCATAACCCTGAAAGTTGCTTCTCTTCTACAGGAAGTCCCTCCTTTAGCACTGCATTGAATCATCGATTCCTCAAGTCTGTATATACATCTTCAGATACCCCAAAATCATACCTGAACAAAGGACAAAGTGGCCTAGTGTTATGGGAATGCAGGCAGGGAGAGAGAGATCTTCCATGCTTTCACTGTCTCACATGCACTCTGATTAGTTGTACAGAATTCTTACCACTGTAACGTGAGGAATTCCATGGAACCTATGAAAGATGTACAAGAACTTGTGGTTACCAGAGTGGAAGTGGGTAGAAAAAAAAAGTTTCTAGGCCACAAAAGAAAAATACCTGAGGCTGTGGAAGGGTTAAGGAGTGGGCTATTGCAATGCTTAGTTACCTATTACCCCAAGAACACCACTCACTGCAAGTGAGTTTTGGTAGTAAGGGATACCCTTTTAAAATTTTAAATTCAAGGAATGAATAAAATTTTGTAAATTCTTATTTTAAAGGAATTGGTTAATCCAGCCCTGGCAGCAATCTAATTTATACTAGATGTGTAAAAAGGAAATGTGTGTGTGTGTGTGTGTGTGTGTATTTTTATGGATCTTGATACATTTTAAATAAATCCTCAAGCCATGCCTGTTTTCTTATATGTCTTGCAAAGTATAAGTTTGAAATATTACATTTATATTATTTCTTAGTACAGATGTATTTATTCCTTCCCTTTATTCAATTCAGGCATTCTTTGGTTTGACTAATGTTTTACTTGCTGAACTTAGTATTCTGCTTGAGCGTATTTAATGAACCAATTTAAAGATAATTGAAATGCAATCATTTTTACTGTAATTTCAACCAGTTTAACTGTCCTACCAATAATAAATACACAAATACTGAAAACTGATGGTCAGATTCTCAGCTGATATAAATCAACATGGCTGTATTGATTTCCAGAGTGCTATGTAGTTTTACATCAGCTGAGGATTTGGTCTGAAATTTTCTTTCTATAATTAATCTATTGCAGAGGTATCTCATATAGACTAGAATCCCATTATTTGAATTTGTTCATAGAGAATATCCAAATGAACTTACTCAGTTGACTACAAGCAAACAGGAAAGACTTATAGCTGCTAGAGTTCAGACACTGAAGAAAACTGTACATATGTTACATTGTACTATTCCCACAAAACAGATGATAGAATAAGTGCCATCTAGTGTACAAAGCCTAGGAATGCCTGTTCCTTAAAATGTATGAAGCATTCTGCTACATTATTGTATCAGAAAGTGTATTATTAGGCAGATTTATTTTAGAGTGTTGAAGGTCATTGATGTAGTGTTTATGCCAGCACAATATCATGGTTTATTATTTAATTGTAAAAACTCAGGATACTTTAATCAGTAACATTTGTATTACATTTGGTTTGTATGTTATTAAAATGGCAGATAGTAATTAACTTTGAAGAGAGATTTTACAGTTTTTTACAATACGCATAAAGCAGACATTGAAAATCATGGCTACCACTATACAAAGTAAATATATATATATCGGTAGCACTATGAATTATGTGCCAATCAGTCAGTGAATTATCAGAAACAAAATGTTAATCATGTGGTCAGTATTGTATTATATGCTAAAACGGGAAAGTGCAGAGGGTCTTGGTGACTCCTGCATTTCTCAATGGGATATGTCATTGCTGGCAATATACTGTCATTGTTTTCATTTTCATTGTGTCCATTAGTGCCCAAAATGGGCCAACCACTTTGAAACAAAAGATGTATTCTCTACCCTGAAGAGTTTCTGTTCTAGCCAACACAAAACAGAGGCAGAGGGTAGAGAGAAGGAGAATGAAAGGTTCTTTGCTAGTGATTGGTCATATCCTAATTTATTGTACTTTGAGAAAAGTATATAGCTAATTCCAGATTACTCTACAGACAGATCATTATAATATCATTATACCTCAAGGTAGAGGTCCATCTTCAGGAAAAATTGAATGAAATTGAGGTGGGCCAGCTTGAGAAGGCTGTTCCATGAGGAACATGTACAGTGATCTTTGGAGGCCAAGAGGCAGGTGTTCCGCATGAAATATAGTCTGGTTTTGGACAAATAGTTTCAATTCTGGTTCTTGCTGCCAAAGGTGAATGGTGGGAGCCAGGGCGCACGAAGCAGTCCCTGAGTTGAAGTTCTCATTTGGCTCAGGCACGCATTCAGAAGTCATTCAGTGTATCCAGAGCAGATGTAGGGGAGAAGCTCGGGGGGCCTGGAAGGAACTAACCCAGCAGCAATCCTTAGTCCTACTTTTGAAATGAGCAGTTCATGCTGCTTCATATGCCTCCTGCCAGATACAAGTATGCATGCCTTTTTGGGGTGGGCCACATAATCAACCCAGCCAATCACATCCCTTGGAGCAGAGTTTCACTATCAGGCACATTTGATGGCTCCAAAGTCTAATGGTCCAGGGAGAAGTCGACTTAACTTTCAAATGGGTAAAATGGCTTTGGATAAAAGTGCCTGCCTGAGGTCCTTTACTGTTAGATCTCTGCTTCAGAGCATTGCACAAAACACTGCTTAAAAAGATGGGTGTTTTAGAAGTGAAAAAAGGGGTTCAGTGGCCAAAAAATTCCACACATTCTGTATACCTCTGGGACAGCTTCTACTGGTTGAGATCTGGCACAGTTTAGCAGCCAGAATTGCCCCTCAGGGAATGCGCAGGAGAAAGTTAACAAGGATGGAAAAAAGCCTGAAGAAGCCTTTGGGCGAGGAATGTCAGTGGTAGATGTGTGTGGCCCACAAAATTGTCTTATACATGGAAGGCTTTGTTATCAATGTGCTGGTTAAGTCACTATGGTAGAGTATTCAAAGGGGTATAAAGTAATGTCCGAAAATAATACAAAGGCAAAAGATAAACTTTTGCGTGTGAACTCCATGTGGAAGTTCTGTTCACACTAGCTGACAGACTAATGTGTTACAATGTGTTGAGCACACCTGAGGCAATTCCAGAGAACAAACTTCTTGCCAAGCTTGGAGTTTCACTTGTAGCATCTGAATGGTCCTAGATACACTTAAAAAGAGTTGAGAGAGAGAGAGAGAATACTAGAACTTTATGAAAGGTTGTTTTACCCTTAGAAGTGACATCCCACTTCCTAGGCAGGACAGCATATGAAGTATTGGTGCTAGTCCACAACAAAGAAACAGTGAGGGTAACGAACCTTTCACCCAAGAAGGCTTAATTGCTATATACAACAAAGCCATGGAAATCTCAGGGATAACAAGAGAGAACCCCAAATAATACCATTGTCCGCAGGAGCCATAAAATACCTTTCATTGTGCAACACAGGATTAAGGACACCTATCACCTGCTTGAAAAGTAAGAGTTATAACCATTATTGACTGGCTCACAGACTAGGTTAATAGAAAATTTGATGTAATGTGTTTGTTTCACAGCAACAGAATTCAACAGTATATGGCCTGCACCACAGCATTACATGTCACAGGATGTTGTGAGATATATAGCAAACAAGCGGCAACAGAGGCCATAAACTGCACCAGTTGGGGAGCTAAGGGGTCAATGATACTAACTGAGAATATTGCTCACCTGGGCAGGAACAGGCAGGACTTCTATAAAGCCTAGGAGCTGAGGATGGAGGGGACTGCAGTGAGGTAAGCCTGTCGTCACGCTCCCTGATATAAGGGGGCGAGCCTGAAAAGGGAAGGAAGGAAGCAATAAAGTCAGAGAGTATAGACCTGAACTGCTGGTTTGAGGGTCCCTGGACTGGAACATGGAATAAAAGGTAGGCCCACGTTCAACTACTTCACATTGCAGGAGTGGTGCAGCTGGTGCAGTGGATCTGGAGACTGCCTGAGACTGAGGATGCTTGTGACTTGGCTGCTAAGCCATGAAGGAGAGGTGCAGCTCCTGACTAGCAAGAGAGGGGCCACAGAGGGAGTGACTGAGGCAACAGGCTGAGCAACCGCAAGAGGAGGTGCAGACATTAGAATCATAGACTATCAGGTTTGGAAGGGACCTCAAAGGTCATCTAGTCCAACCCCCTGCTCAAAGCAGGACCAGTCCCCAACTAAATCATCCCAGCCAGGGCTTTGTCAAGTCTGACCTTAAAAACCTCAAAGGAAGGTTGGATTCCACCACCCTCCCTAGGTAACCCATTCCAGTGCTTCACCACCCTCCTAGTGAAAAAGTTTTTCCTAATATCCAACCTAAATCTCCTCCCAACTGCAACTTGAGACCATTACTCCTCGTTCTGTCATCTGCTACCACTGAGAACAGTCTAGATCCATCCTCTTTGGAACCCCCTTTCAGGTAGTTGAAAGCAGCTATCAAATCCTCCCTCATTCTTCTCTTCTGCAGACTAAACAATCCCAGTTCCCTCAGCCTCTCCTCATAAGTCATGTGTTACAGTCCCCTAATCATTTTTGTTGCCCTCTGCTGGACGCTTTCCAATTTTTTCACATCCTTCTTGTAGTATGGAGCCCAAAACTGGACACAGTACTCCAGATAAGGCCTCACCAATGTCGAATAGAGGGGAACGATCACGTCCCTCGATCTGCTGGCAATGCCCCTACTTATACAGCCCAAAATGGCATTGGCTGCCTTGGCAACAAGGGCACACTGTTGATTCATATCCAGCTTCTCATTCACTGTAACTCCTAGGTCCTTTTCTGCAGAACTACTGCCTAGCCATTCAGTCCCTAGTCTGTAGCGGTGCATGGGATTCTTCCGTCCTAAGTGCAGGACTCTGCACTTGTCCTTGTTGAATCTCATCAGATTTCTTTTGGCCCAATCCTCTAATTTGTCTAGGTCCTTCTGTATCCTATCCCTACCATCCAGCATATCTACCACTCCTCCCAGTTTCGTGTTATCTGCAAACTTGTCATCTGGATCTCCATGCCATCCTCCAGATCATTAATGAAGATATTGAACAAAAACGGCCACAGGACCGTTGGGGCCAGGTCCAGCTCTAGGTTTTTTGCCACCCCAAGCAAAAAAATTGCCACTCCAAGCTTCGAGCTTTTTTGCCCAAGCCAAAAAAAAAAAAAAAAAGGATGGTCGGAATGTCGCCCCTGGAATTGTGCTGCCCCAAGCACGTACTTGCTTTGCTGTTGCCCAGAGCCGGTCCTGCTTTGGGCACTCCACTTGATACCGGCTGCCAACTAGACATGGGGCCATTGATCACTACCCGTTGAGCCCGACAATCTAGCCAGCTTTCTATCCACCTTATAGTCCATTCATCCAACCCATACTACTTTTAACTTCCTGGCAAGAATACTGTGGGAGACCGTATCAAAAATTTCGCTAAAGTCAAGGAATAACACATCCACGGCTTTCCCTTCATCCACAGAGCCAGTTATCTTGTCATAGAAGGCAATTAGATTAGTCAGGCATGACTTGCCCTTGGTGAATCCATGCTGACTGTTTCTGATCACTTTCCTCTCCTCTAAGTACTTCAGAATTGATTCCTTGAGGACCTGCTCCATGATTTTTCCAGGGACTCAGGTGAGGCAACTGGCCTGTAGTTCCTCAGATACTCCTCCTTCCCTTTTTTAAAGATGGGCACTACATTAGTCTTTTTCCGGTCGTCTGGACCTCCCCCGATCGCCATTGATAAGCTAATTCCCCAGATAAGCCATGAGGAGGCACCACTGAGCGTGAGTCACAGATCCTGTTAATGGCTTTTCCATGAAAATGGATGCACAAAGCCTATGGCCTAACTTGTGCCACCTTGTGCTGAATAGTATTTCCCTCCAACAGAAATACCACTGAAATCAAAGCAGCTACTTGCAGAATAAGGCACTACTCAAAGGCACAGACTGCAACTTAGGTGCACAACTCCCATTGAAAGTCAGTGGGAGCTGGGTGCCTCGCTGCCTTTTGTTCCTTTGGAAATCTCCCTCAAGATCAATAAGGCTGGCAAAATTTGGCCCTCTACTTAAAAAAAAAACACTGAACACGTTTGTGAGATTTCATCCACTGCATTCATAGTTCTTACATAGCATTGCCAAGAAAAATATTATCTCCATAACAATAATTCATTTAATTCATTTAATTAAGTCAGGCCATAATATCCAATGAATTACAACTATATAGAAGACAATTCAGGGCCAAAAATCCCAAGTTATGTTCAGACATCAATTATAACAAGAAAAGAGTTTGGATTTTTCTGTTTTTCTTTTTGTGGGAGGGATAACTATTACTGGTTTACTATTATGGCAGTATTGCATTCAATATTGAAATAAAGGTTATACTAACATAACTCAAGCTTGTGATGTACAGGAAAGGCAAGTTTTAATTTAAATGCATTATTAAAGGTAATTTAATAAGAGTAACAGATAAAGTGGTAGAATTATTTGCTCTTGAATTAAAAGTTGTTTTCACTGGATGTTGAATTTCATAATGAAATATGGATATGGCTCACTTTGAGGTGAAACAACATCTCTGAAGAAACTTGAAATATTTGTCAATGAGTCATTTATGATGATACAGGTTACAATAGATAACTGACAAGAGGATGATTGTTCTTTTGTTGCAGAGGAAAATGATGGTCCTGTCCTGACATGTTTATCACTGTCAGGCTGAATCACCCATGGATTCATTGTATGGCTAATGATAAACCTGCTAGACTGTTACCTAATCTCATGAAACTCATGCAAGTCAGGTTATTGGAGCTGTAAATCCAAAGGACATGGCATATGGTGTCTGGCTTTCCTTGACTAGCAGACTAAGTTCATCAGTGACGTATGTTAAAGGTCAGATGCAAGTTTGTCAGAAAATTGTTCTAAGGGGCGCAGTAACTTGTACTATCAGTATACAACAGGTGAGTAATGTGTCAGTATACAACAGATTACTATTTGTAACCTTCATGTTGAGGGGACAAGAGGAAGGCCCAAGAAAATCAACTGAGAGTAAATTTGTAATTTAAATGTGTAAATGTGTAAATTAAAACATGTCCTCCTTCTTAATCTTGAATGCTTCTGTTAATTGGCTTTCCTAGTAAAACCCCCTGGAGCTGTATATTATTTCAATTTTGCACACAAGGTAAATCCCAATTTCCCAACACACCACTTTACTATATACACCCATTTGCAAACCAGTATACATCACTCCTCAATTTGAAACAGTATCTACAAATTGGTATTCTGTTCATTAATCCTCCTGCCTGAAAGGTCAAATGTGATGCGATTTTAACCCCTGTTAAGGACCATAAAGTAGTAGTTCTAGTCACTATCATGATATGGATGAGTTTACATCTCTCAGATCTTCTCTCCTAAACCATGTAAAATGTGTGTGTGTTTTCTATCTTCCTAGAGGCATTTTAGCAGTTAAATCAAGTAGTTTCAGGTGTGTTTTCTTAATTTGTAAACTATCTAGATTCCTAGATTAAGGCCAGATTGGACTACTATGTTTGAGTCTGACCTCCTTTATAACATAGGACATCACATGTCACCCAGAGATTCCTGTATTTACCTTGTGATTGAGCTAGAGCAGTGGTAGACAACCTGCGGTGCACAGACCGCATGTGACCCACAAGGGTAATCTGCTGACAGGCCACCAGACAGTTTGTTTACTTTTGCACGGCCACCCACAGCTCCCAGTGGCCACGGTTCACCATTCCCAGCCAATGGGAGCTGCAGGAAGCTGCGGGCATCCGCCAGCGGATTACCATGAAGGGCCGCAGGTTGCTCACCACTGAGCTAGAGCCTATCCTATACAAAGACATCCAATCTTGATTTTTAAGACTTCCCGTGACAGAAAATGTACTACATTCCTGGGTAATCTATTTCAGGGATCACTGTTTAAAAACCTGAATCTTTTATCTAGCCTCAAATGGGTTCCAGGGTGCAACATTTCTAATATCTAATCTGGTGCACCCAGGCTTTGTGGCACCAAGGACCATATTAACAAGGTGCCTGTGTACTTCAGTTTATTTGCATGTACATTTTACATAATTTGCACAAAAATAAATACATATGTCCACAATATTTTCTATTGTTCTTATATGTACCTTGATAGATGCACAGAAACTGGGTTGAGTTCCCTTAGTGATGGGGGTGGGGACGTCAAGGCATTTGCAGAGTCATCAGAGAGCACAAATAGGTTCAGATTTCCAGCCATTAGTCTCCATGAGTCTTGCTGCTATTTTTAAAATACAGAGAAACAAGGGATTACTATTTATTTATTTGTCAGACAGAATAGCACTTAGCAAACAAATAAAATGGCAGTATTCTGTCTCAGAGGACTTACAGTTGAAATGAATGACAATGAATGGCATTAAACAATGAGAAGGGGACTGGATACAGAATGATAATTGCTGCAGAAGTGAAAGATCATGAGATGTGCTTAACATTATAGACACCCTTTTTTTTCATTTTTAATCTACATTAATTAGAAGTATTATGTTTACGTCGAGGCCCAGCAGGAAGAGATCAGTGATGGGAGAGTGACCAAAAGCAGGAAGTCTTGAAAGCAGTTTCACAGGATCCGTGAGGATGATCCAGGCTAGTGGATGTCATTAGAAAAGGCAGAGTTTCTTCTGGGGAAAGGAAACAAGGTGTGCTCTGTTAGCAGACTGTAGGTTATGACTCATGAATGGTTGTAGATGACAGATAGGAGCTAATAAGCAGGGCAGAGCAGTGAGTCACTTTGAAAGTGGGGAGTTTGTGATACAGAAGGAGATCAGAGAAGGCTTTAAGAGTTCCATTGTTGAAATTCAAGAGCCACACTTCTGAGGACTGTATTTGATTGTGGGGAATGTACTTTTGGGCATCATTTTGATCTGGTACTTCATGTTCATCCACATTTGACATTTTGTTGAATATCAACATTTTTAATCTTCCAGTTCTGAAAAATGCATAAAACTCTACTTTTCAAATATCCCATTTTAAATAGGGCTGTTGATTAATCACAGTTAACTCACACGAATAACTCAAAAAATCACGATTAAAAATTTAATCGTTGTTAATCACAGTTTTAATCGCACTGTGTAACAGAATACCAATTTAAAGTTATTAGATTTTTGATGTTTTTCCATATTTTTAAATATATTGATTTCAATTACAACACAGAATATAAAGTGTACTTTATATATACTTTTATATATAAAGTTCTCACTTTATATTTTTTTTATTACAAATATTTGCACTGTAAAAATGATAAACAAAAGAAACAGTATTTTCAATTCAACTCATTCAGGTACTGTAGTGCAATCTCTTTATCGTGTAAATGCAATTTACAAATGTAGATTTTTTTTGTTACATAGCTGAACTCAAAAACAAAACAATGTAAAACTTTAAAGTTTACAAATCCACTCAGTCCTACTTCTTGTTCAGCCAATCGCTAAGACAAACAAGTTTCTTTACATTTCAGGAGCTAATGCTGAGCACTTCTTATTTACAATGTAACTTGAAAGTGAGAACAGGCATTCGCATGGCATTTTGTAATTGGCATTGCAAGGTATTTATGTGCCAGATATGCTAAATATTTGTATGCATCTTTGTGCTTCGGCCACCATTCCAGAGGGCATGCTTCCATGCTGATGATTTTTTAATTGTGCGATTAATTGCAATTAATTTTTTAATCACTTGACAGCCCTAATTTTAAATTAAATTATTGGAATGATTAATTTATTAAGGTACCTGCCTCACAGAAGTTCTAATTTTCTCCAAACTTGTTGTGACTTTATAGCAATAGAAGTAAATGGAAAACAAATGTGTTTCTAAAGGTATCATTGCTGTTGGCAGTTTTCCAACAATCCTGTAATGTACACTGCTACATGCTTATCAAAAAGCAGTAACTCTGTGACAAACTCGAATCTTTGCATAACATTTCCATTTTTAACACATATTATTAATTACTGCAATTCTTTTTCTGCCAATGCTTCTTCAAGATTTTAAACAAATTTGCGTGGTTGTATTTTCTTCCCACAAAACTTCTAGTAAATGAGTTTATTAGCAGGAATGTTAATTGAAGCTGGGAATTTTAAGCAAATATGACTTATTTGTGAATAGCGAATTTTGTAATCATTGTGAACACAGATGAGAAATTGGATTCTAAGTTATATTCCTTCTGCCAAGGGACTGAAACATGTAATGTAAGTGTATCCACTTGAAACAGTTAGAATGTTGAATGTCCAATAATTTAAAACAAAATCTACTTTTGATACAAGCTGCAAATCAAGAATTGTTCACGGAAATAAATTTGGCAAAAAAAATTCTCAGTGATAAACGTGTGGGAAGAATCATGATCTGTTCATGCACAATTCACAAACAGCAAAAGAGGTGTGTCATAAAATCATAAAATATCAGGGTTGGAAGGGACCTCAGGAGGTCATCTAGTCCAACCCCCTGCTCAAAGCAGGAACAATCCCCAACTAAATCATCCCAGCCAGGGCTTTGTCAAGCCTGACCTTAAAAACCTCAAAGGAAGGAGATCCACCACCTCCCTAGGTAACGCATTCCAGTGCTTCACCACCCTCCTAGTGAAAAAGTTTTTCCTAATATCCAACCTAAACCTCCATGACTGCAACTTGAGACCAATACTCCTTGTTCTGTCATCTGCTACCACTGAGAACAGTCTAGATCCATCTTCTTTGGAACCCCCTTTCAGGTAGTTGAAAGCAGCAAATCCCCCCTCATTCGTCTCTTCTGCAGACTAAACAATCCCAGTTCCCTCAGCCTCTCTTCATAAATCATGTAATCCATTGAAGAAATTGTTTAATATGAATTTTTTAGTCACTCCACTGTTGTTGTTGCTAACAGCAGCTACCTGAGACTATTTGAGGCTAGAATTGCAATTAGTATTTCTATCTGCTCATCATTCTAGAGAGCCTTGATTTGCCAAGGTTCTCAGGGAATATTAGAAACCTTCAGATGAACAGACATGTAAGTAATTGGGACCTTCCTGGACTCTGAAACCAAAGAGATTGTCTGCCCACACCCTACTTCATTCAAGGTCCAGGGTTACCCACAAAGAGAAAACAGAGCCAGAGAGGACAGCCTGGGGGTCCCTGGGATGCTTCATATGATGGATACAGCATGACATCAGACTGCCAATAAACTGTCCCACACAACCCTAGTCAATACTTCATAGGGTGATTTGAGATGTAGATGTTACTAGGATGGCAAAAAGGAGTCTGGGTGGTTCCTCTTCTCGATGGAGCTTTCCTGGGATAACCCTAACCCTGGTGGTTAGGAATACCATTATCTCTCAATTCTGCAACATACGGATATTGAGGAATAGCAAAAGAAAAAATCATCTGAAAGACCGTCAGAATTAAACATCTGACTTTCACTATTAAACACAACCATTCTTCCACATTCTACCTCTGCCACCGTGGACACATCACTTGGGCACCAAAGCTCATAGAAATCAATGGAAAGACTCCTATTAACTTCACAGGGATTTAGATCATACCCTTAGAGTCTTATTCTACCACCTTTACATATTTTAGAAGTACCTTACCTCCTGAAGATCTTCACTTAAGTCAACAGGATTAGTCCTAATGCCAGCCACTATTCAGAGTGAGTTAAGTTGGCCAAAATGGGCTCAATCTCTGCATCTCATTTCCCCATTTATGAAATGGGGGGTGATTATACTTACATATGTCATAGGGATGTGGTAAGCATAAAGTCAATAAAGGTGTGAGGCACTCAAAGGGCCACATTACAACCTAAACAGAAACATATATAACAACAACAATCGGCAGTAAAATTCTGAGTTCAGATGGAGAACATTGACTTCAGTGGGAGCAGTGCATATATCTTTGAAGGCAGTATTTGGCCCTTTAAAGTATGTACAGTATTACATTTAATGAATGTAGCCCATTTTCATTACCATTTACATATGACAGAATGTTTTTGAGATGTACTCCTGTGTTTTGAACTGCCCTTAGTCATAAACAATTTTTTGTGTGACAAAGACCCCTGTGCTGCAATTGCTAAGCAAATAAAGAGAAGCTGCAGTAACAATCTTCACTGCAAAAAGAGGGAAGCACATTTCGTTCACTGAAGTGTTGTATGACCAAGATGAGCAGGAAATATGTTATGCTTCAGGACATTTGTGGGAGCAGGTATTGGACAGAAACTGTGCTTTTGTGTGGGTCACTTCATCCTAGTGAAGAACAAAGGCATAAGGTCTGATTTATGTCCACTAATACCACCCAGCTGGTGGGTCAAGTAACAGTAATTCTGTAAGGAGCAGGAATATAGTAGCCACTGGCAGGTGGCCTATAACTGTCCAGCAAATCCCACAAAGTGGATAAATTAGGCCCTATCATTGGTGGAGATAGGCCATCCCAGGAGGTTGTGTATATTCAGAGTACCTCTCAGGGGCTGCTGCAGAGTTTTAGCCATTAAAAAAACCTTGCCTTTCCCAAGAAAACAAACAAACAAGGAAGATGTCAGTAATCGCATAATCTATTCCCCTCAAAGCGTCATGCATCCAGCAGCACAACTGCTCATGAGTGCAGGGACTGTGTGTATATTGCATCCATCCACACATATTGTGCTCATAAAAACAACTCTTGCCCAAAATATCCACACCAACTTTTTTTGAACCATCAGCTGCCTCTTCTACTTGGAAGGCTCTCACATATAAGGAGAAGTCAATTTGATCATCTTTCCTGATCAACAGTGCATAGAAGGGCTAATGAGGAGACATGAGCTACGGTCTCTTGAGCATGCTGAAAACAACCAATTTTAAGTCTCCATTATGACCTGTCTGGTTCAAGTGGAATGAATGGCCCAGTAGTCATTGTTACTGGCACATGGATGTGAGCTAGGTAGCTGCGGAAATATTCAGGGTGATCTAAATGAACACTGGTTAAAAATGCAAGTGGCTAATCTATTCTAGAACTCTCAACATTACTAGCAGTAATAGAGAGAGTTTCACTGGTGAGAGATTACCTCCAAAACTGTAAGTGTAGGCAAGGCTTTTTTCGCACTAGTGGTTTTTCAATAATATTTTGTAGAGCACAAATAGCATGGATTGTAGATGGACCTATGCAGAAACCACACTACTTGTCTCTCATTTTTGGGTTGAGACAGTATTTCAGTCATAAGAACGGCTGTCCTGGGTCAGACCAGTGATCCACATAACCCAGTATCCTGTCTTCCAGAAGTGGTGGGTGCCAAATGCTTTAGAGGGAATGAACAGAACAGGGCAATTAACGAGTGGTCCATCCCCTGTCATCCAGTCCAGCTTCTGGCAGTCAGAGGTTTAGAGAAATGCAGAGCATAGGGTTGCATCCCTGACCATCTTAGTTATTAGCCATTGACAGACTTATACTCCATGAATTTATCCAATTCTATTTTTGAACGCTGTCACAGGAAAAGTGCACCCCGTCCCTTCGTGGGGCGGGATGGTGGTAATGATGGCCCCACGGCTGAGTCTATACAATCATCCCTTGTCTTGGAATAGCTTGGCCTAGGGGTAAAAGTCAATATGGTTGCCCTCTCTCAGGGCTTTTTGGCCTTGTGGTCAGAGCCAATAGGGCTGACCTGTTCAGGAGGACTGTGTGGTCTAGTGGCCTAAGTCCGTGAGGTTGCCCTGTTCAGCAAGGGTGTGTGTCAGTAGAGCTCCCCTGTTCAGCAGGGCTTCGTGGCCCAGTGGCCTGAGTCAGTATAATGGCCTGAGTCAGTAGGGTTGTTTGGCCTGGCGGCCAGTAAGGGAAGTTGGCCATCACCTGTGTGTGTGGAGGGGGGAAGTGTGGTGGCTGGGGAGGGGGACCCAGGCCCTCCCTGTTCCACCGGGTCCCAGCTCGGGGCCTGTCAGTGGCAAGTATGCCTGCCACTGGATCAGCGGGGAATCTGCCTGAAACACACAGACCCCACATGGCACAATAACTAGTCCCCCTGAGCTACTTCCTACCCTGTTCCTAATGCAGCAGCCCCGGCGTCTCCGGGATCTCTGGGCTCCTTGTTAGCGCAGCTCCCAGCAGATCCAACACTTCTTGGGCATCCTCTGAAGACTCAGCATCCTTGGCTTCCGCTTTCTGTGGCTTCTGTAGTTCCCAGGCAGGAGTCTGCAGTGTGAAAGAATAAGCCAATTTGTTCCCTTTTATATCAAGTCTCCAGCCGGAGCATGCCCAGCAGTGCCGCAGGGGCATGGCCTCCTTGGCCCAGAGGGTAGAGTTAACTTCTGTGGTACCAGTGCCGGGCAAGTGCTCCCCATCACAAACCCACTTAACTTTTTGGCCTTCACAACATTCCTGCCTATTAGTTCCATAGGTTGACTATGCGTTGTCTGAAGTACTTCCTTTTTGTTTTGTTTTGTTAAATTTACTGCCTATTAATTTCATTGGGTGACCTCTGGTTCCTATGCTACGTGAAGTGCTATGCAACACTTCCCTATTCACTCTCTCCACACCATTCATGATTTTATAGACCTCCATCATATTCCTGCCCCCTTTGTCGTCTCTTTTCCAAGCTGAATCATACCAGTTTTTTAATCTCCCCTCATAGAGAAGCTGTTCCATGCCCTAATCATTTTTGTTGCCCTTCTTTTTCCCAATTCTAATGTCTTTTGTGAGATGAGGTGACCAGAAATGTATGCCTACACATTGAATACTGTGTAACATGGCATTCTATAGCGGCATTATGATAGTTACTGTCTTCTTATCTATGCCTTTCCTAATGGTTCCCAACATTCTGTTAGCCTTTTTGACTGCCACTGCACATTGAGCAGATGTTTGCAGAAAATTATCTACAATGACTACAAGATCTCTTTCTTGAGTAGTAACAGCTATTTTAGATATACATACAAAATGATGGTAATTGGAATTATGTTTTCCAGTGTGCATGACTTTACATTTAACAACAGTGAATTTCATCTGCCATTCTGTTGCCCACTCACCCAATTTTGTAAGATTCCTTTGTAACTCTTTGCAGTCAGCTCTTAACTACGTTGAGTAATTTTGTAGCATCTGAAAACTTTTCTGCTTCACTGTTTACCTTTTTCCATATCATTTAGGAATATGTTGAACAGCACTGGTCCCAATACAGAACCTTGGAGGACCCCACTATTTACCTCTCTTCACTGTGAAACTGACCCTTTATTCCTACCCTTTGTTTCCTATCTTTTAACCAGTTACTGATCTATGAGAGGACCTTCCTTCTTATCCCATCACTGCCTGTTTTGCTTACTAGCTTTTGGGGAGGGACCTTGTCAAAGGCTTTCTGATAGTCCCAATTCACTATATCCACTGGATCACCCCGTCCATGTTTGTTGATACCACAAAAAATTCCAATAGATTGGCGAGGCATGATTTCCCTTTACAAAAACCATGTTGACTCTTCCCCAACATATTGTGTTCATCTGTGTGTCTGATAGTTCTGTTCTTTACTATAGTTTCAACCAACCAATTTTCTGGGTACTGAAGTTAGACTTACCGGCCTATAATTGTCAGGATCACCTCTGGAGCCTTTTTCAAATATCAGCATTAGATAGTTGTCCTCTAGTACAGAGACTGATGTAAGCAACAGGTAACATAGCACAGTTAGTAGTTCTGCAATTTCATATTTGAGTTCCTTCAGAATCATGAATATCATGTGGTCCTGATGATTTGTTATTAGCTTCAGTTGTTAAGTAGTATGATAGTGAAAACCTTCCTTGGTACTGACAGCAGTGTTATTCACCTATCATTTGAGCAAGGTGAGTGCTCTCCTTTTTCTGAAACAAAGGGATGATGCAGACCTTTTTTAAATCTTCTGGAATGTGACGGGTTTCCTAAACTTTTCTATGAAGTCAGTGAACCAGATCTGGTCCTCCACACTTCAGCAGTTCTGATGAAATATTTTCAAGACCAGGTGCTTTTTCATTTCATAACTGTTTGGCCGCAAGCATCACTTCCTCTGATGTCACTGGCATGTTCTCTGCTGAGATCATTTTTGGATTAAGTTATAGTTTAAATCTTGGTGGGGATTTGTTTATTAATTCACAAAAATGCACATAACAATGCTTAAGTTGTGCATTAATATGCTGGCAGAATTCTCTGTTTTTGGTCTTAACAGGCAGAAGCCACAAGAATGGACATCCAATTAGGACCTTCAAAGTCTCAAAGATCATTTCTGGTCATTTCTGTTTGAGGCTTCCTGAGTGCACTTCACAATACTATTCCATCACTGATTACAATCATTCCAACAGGCCCTCTTGACTGCTAATTCAATACATCTTGATGATAGACTTTGCGGCTGCTTTTGACTCAGTGCATCCATCAGCAATGTGGATACTTTTATGCCAGTATGGGGTGCCTGAGGACTTAGCATGCTTAGTAGAGTAATTGTACCACGGTATATTTAGATGTCAGGGTCAATGATTGTATTACAGCCCGGTTTTCAGGGATATATTCTCTCACCTTTGTTATTTAATATCCTAATAAACTATCTGATTACAAAACCAATTGAGGTCAAAGAAAGTCGGTGTGAAATTTACATTTTCATCTTTCGAAGATCGAGTATGTAGATGATATTGACTTACAGCTAAAGCTGTAAGAGTGACAAAAAACTGCAGAATCTGTGGAACTTAAGCTCAACAGTGATAAACACAAAGCTATACATACCTCCTAGAAAATGCAAATGAATGACCTGCCTATGTTGCATGTATATGGCAATGTCATTGAAAGGCCAGAGGTTCTATATCCAAAGAAATCCTATCAGATTGGTCTTGCATCAACAGCATTTCAGCATCTCTTTGTGTGGTGGAAGGTCTGTGTGACAACTATGATACAAGAGTTCAACACAGTAGTGATAACAGTTATATTTCTCTTTAGCATGGATCACAGACTCTCCCAATATGATCATCATTTCAATTTTCTGCTATGAACATATTTTAGTTCAACTTTGGAAAATCCTCTGGTACCCACTTAAGGCAGAGTCTCTGCAATTTTGCTGCAGATTTAAAGCAGCAATTGCCATGTATTCCCTGTTTGCATAGTGAAAACAATCTTTTAAAGCAAATAATTGAAAAGCTTTTGGTAGACCCTCTGGTCTCATATTTATTTAAATTTTATAGATATTAGTAGCTTTACTATCCTGATTCTCTAAAACTTATGGCACATTTTAAGTACAATATCTACCACCATTTACGTTATAAATAGAGTAGTGGTTGAAAAGGGAAAATAAGCATCAATATGGTTTATCAACTTTTCCCTCCTACTTCCTTGCTCTTCTCCTTGTGCACGCAGCAAGGGAAAAGCACAGAAATCACAGCTTTCTCTCTGTTCTGATAATTGTCAGTTACACCCTGCTGTTACACAGGGAGCAGAGTAGCAGAGGGGGTGACCACAGAGAACACATCAGTGGTATGAAGCCAGAGAGAGCAGAGCAGAAGGGGATACCCAATCAGTAAGTAGTTTGGGAGGAAAGGGAGAATCAACTAACCATGGATCAAGAAGAGGGAATATGAAGCACAAAAATGGGTAACAGAGAACAAGGAATAAAGAGAAAAGGGAGTGAATTTAAAAAAAAAAACACAGGAGAGAAAAGGGAAATCTTGTGACCAGAGAATGAGATGAAACTAATGCCACATACACCAGGCTTTTATTATCTCAAGGATAACATGCACTATATAATACCCCATTTCATACCATAGGCCATATGTTGTAGGGAAGTCTGAAAATGAATGTAAATTTCAAAGCCATCAAATCAGCAGCACATCAGAAAGGGTATTGCCTCCCACTGCCTCTGCTGATGGAGTAGATGAGGCCATGATTAGTGTCCTCTTTCTGATGGCATATGTGACTATTTAAAAGAAAATGGTGACTATGGAGGGTAGGAATGGAACAGTTTGTGTCATGCTGTGGGGTGGCAGATGCAGCTTATATTTTATTTTTATTTCAGATGGGCTGTATTTGTATATCATGGCATTTCAAGAGTTAGAAGTTAGTATCTGGAGGTGGGTTCTGTTGTGTGCTATATTTTTCTTTTACTCCTGCACTGTCCTTTTTGTGTTATTGGGAGTTTGATGTTGTGAGAGAAATCTTCTGTTTAAAATATAAGCTCAATTGGCTGCTTCTCAATAAGTAAAGAACTCTGCACTGAGAGGAAAAGACCACAAGGCCATTTGTTCGGGGGAAGACCCACTCTAGGAGAGAGAGAGGATGTACTACTGCAAGTATGCAGATGATGGGCTGTGCCTTGAACTATAGCTGGACAAACTTTTTTACTCAAACTATGTGTGTCTGTGTTTTGTTTGTTTTAGGTTCTCAAACTGTGGTCCATGGGCTGCATTCAGGTGGTCCGCGGATAGTTCCCTCTAAGGTGCATGCCTGGATGGCTGCACATGAGAGAATGAAGGACCACCCACGTAATTAGTAGAGCTGCGCAGGTCTGGCTCCACTAATTATGTGCCTGGACCCTGGAGAAGATGCACATGTAAGGTGAGGTGGTGGCCTTTGGGAAATAGGAGGTAGGTGGGAGGGGGCAGTGGGGTGAGAAGAGGGGGTGGGGAGAATTTGGGACTTGCTGGGCTGCGGCGGCCAGAGAAAGAGGCAACTTCCCCAGCTCCAGGGCTGCAGCTTCAGGGGAGAGATGGCCCTCCTTCCCAGCCTCAGATCTGTGGCTGCTGTGGTGGGGGAGGGACCTCTCTCCTTCCCAGCCCCAGGGGCTGTCGTGGCAGGGGGGAGAGGGCACATCCATCACATTAGAGTGGTAAGACTACTGATATTAAAATATGAAATGTGTGCTTTTATTTGTAGGACAAAAATGTTTATTATTATTAAGATTTTTTTTATATAGCACTTTTATCCAAAGCACTTTACAATAGTTAGCTAATGGTACAAACAACATTTGGAAAGATCATTAAGTAGTCCGCCGAGACCCTCAGCGATTTTCAAGTGGAAAAAAAAAGTTTGAGAACCACTGTTTTAGGGTTTGGGGGGTTTGTTTCTTTGTTTGTTTGTTTATTTACAAACAAGGATGTAAAGAAAACAAGTTTCCATGGTAAATGTCTGTTTTCAACTTTTTGTGGGGCCCAGTCCCACCCCACAGTTTGAAAACCACTGTGACTCACTGTGTTATCTTGGAAAAGTCACTTACCTTCTCTATACTTCAGTTTGCCCATATGTACAATGGCTATATCCAGATACCTTTTAAGGTATTTTGAGAGCTTCAGATTCTACAAAAAGTGAAAATTTAACATTTTTTATTGGACATTAAGGGAGATTTAAACAGGTACAATGAATTTACAGAAAATAAGGTTATTAATCCATAATTGTTCTAGAATACATGTTTAATCATAAAAAATTGAATTGCACACACCCTAGGATTAGTAATCAAACAAAAGCATAAAGCTTAGAATTCAACTATTGGTTCACACAAACAAATACCACAGAGAGGATATCAAATGCTCTGGCAAAACAACATAATAAGCTAAAAAACAGAAGGTACATACAACACCAGTATTATATTTGAATACACTGAGCTGGATTTTTTTCTACCAAACCTAAATCCAAAAGTTCTACATTTTAATTATACTTTTAAAATAAGTCTTATGTGCCTCTTGAATTTCCTTTTGTTAAATAATCAGATAAATACTAATAAATTTATTACTGTGGCAGTAGCTAATGAAGGTACATTGTAATGTTGTTCTTTAACATTTTTATTTGTAGAACAAAAGGTTGAATTCTTCATATTTAGTCTTTGGTGAAGCTACTCACATAAGTCATAGGTTTCAGAGTAGCAGCCGTGTTAGTCTGTATTCGCAAAAAGAAAAGGAGTACTTGTGGCACCTTAGAGACTAACAAATTTATTAGAGCATAAGCTTTCGTGAGCTACAGCTCCGATGAAGTGAGCTGTAGCTCACGAAAGCTTATGCTCTAATAAATTTGTTAGTCTCTAAGGTGCCACAAGTACTCCTTTTCTTTTCACATAAGTCATGTTTGTTTTGAACCACTCTGCTCTTCTGTAGTGACAGGGTTGCTTGCATTTGTAAGAAAGAGCACCACCGTGTGGCCACATAGGCTGATTGTCAGGGTTGCTGATCCTCCAGATCTCTGAAGTCCCCAATATGAGCTGTGTCTATGCAGCAAATCTGAAAATCTGACCAGTAATCTGTACTGTTGTAGTTTTAACACTGAGTCAGTGAAATAAAATTAAAAGAGGAAGATGAGGAACATTTCTTATGTTTTATGATTAGTGCACATGGAGACTGACATTTAAATCACAACAAAAATGCAGAAAGTTCCCTGATTAGTAAAAACTGGCCTATACAACAGGGATATTTTTATATACTACTTTCTGTGATAAAAATAGAGGCTAGATTTGAGACTGGCCTTGCATAAATGTGGAAGAGAGACAGAGAGCAAGAAACTCTCCAACCTGCCGTTGTAGTTCTGCACAGAGAGTAGCTGGAGAATGGGCTTTGTGCTTCCTGAAGCTAGCGCCACCAAGAGGTAGGCAGTAATCTCCCCATGGAAGACAACCTGGGGCAAAAACTACTGCCATTTCTCTGCTTACCCAATATTGTAGAGCCAGCCTGTAAAGTCCATGATGTGCTCTTTTACAGAATATAACAGGAGGCACTCTGGCTTACAGTCCAAGAAGTACTGTAAGCCATAACTGAGTTATGTTAACACCTTTCATCCATATATTGCATCTAAATTAAAACAACAGTACTGTGCCCTGTGTGAGGCATAATCCCTTTAGAAACTCCAGCCAAGGGTGGTTTGCCTCTGCACTCATTCTTCCCAGCCACACTTCTGCCCACAATAATCAACTTCCAGTGTTGATATATTCAGGCTCATTATTTGATTTAAAAACAAAAAGAAAAGAAAGAAACATAAAATATCAGGTATGTGACCAATTTTTTGCTAGCTAATCAATTGTTGTATGCCCCTTACTAAAAAGAAAATTCCCTTAAAAAGTCAGCTATTCAAAAGCCAGCTTGTTTGTAAGAGCATCTTCGTCTTTTAAAGTCCTTTATTTTTATGGATAAACTGAAGCATGGTTGATGGCATACGCAGTAGGCCTTATTGTGGAGCCGAATAGAACAGTTACTTAAAATAGACCTTGTATTGTATACCTCACTCAACACTGAGCAATTGTCACAGTAGTCCTGCAGCATCCATCAGGCAATCTCATGGCCATTCTAGTATAATAGCAATAAAGCCACTGTCACAGGAGCAATGCTTTGAAAATAAACTCAGATTTGTTTCTGAATTTACCTAACAGCAGGAAGCTGTGACAATGTTCTAGTCCACTGACATCTGTTAATGATGTAACCCTTCTGGCAGGTGTGGTCATTCAGTTTTCTAGGGATTTCCCTAAAGACTTAACACTGGGTTGAGAAATCTGGGAAACTATAAATACCGCCATGGGTGCCCAAATGAGTAAATCTTCCCCACTTGCAAGCACTAAGACCAGGAGTTACAACAAAGAGAACTTTATTTGGTGGGAGGGGGTGGAAGACAACAGAATTAATTTGGGGAAAAACAGTAATTAACCAGTTCTATGAGGTGAGGTCTTCTATGAGGTCTTCACAGGACCACTCCCCATCCTCCTTAGGCCCTTGTATGTGGCTGATGTGTTCTGGCCACTTCATTCCTCCCCAGTTCCTCTCTCACAGTTTGCTCTCCTGGACTGAGGAAGTCCCACAATTCTATCAGGCCAGTCTCCCTGGGCTGCTCTGGAGTGTCTACTGCCTAACTCAGCTGGAGTAATTGCAGCTTTAATTGCTGGGTAGGGAGTCCTGGGCTAGAGATCCTTGGGTAGGCAGCTGCTCTCTGCCATTTCAGCTGTTGCCTAGCTCTGCCGCTGCCTTGCGCCATCTGGCCCCTAGAAGGTGCTGCTGCCGCCATTCTGTGCCATCCATTGGTGCCACTGGTGGCACTGCTGCCACTGCTGCTCTTTCTGCCCACCATCATCAACCCGCTGCAGCTGCCTTGGAACTGCCAGCTGTCTGCACTGTCCACATCAGTGGTCTCAGCTCAGCTCCTAGAAATGGATCAGTGCTATATAGGACCCTTGACAGCGTCCTCCCCACCAAAGAGGCACTCTCATAGAATCATAGAATATCAGGGTTAGAAGGGACCTCAGGAGGTCATCTAGTCCAATGTCCTGCTCAAAGCAGGACCAATCCCCAATATTTGCCCCAGATCCCTAAATGGCCTCCTCAAGGATTGAACTCACAACCCTGAGTTTAGCAGGTCAATGCTCAAACCACTGAGCTATTCCTCCCTCCCCCATCAACAAATGGCAGGAGCCTCACTCCCCCACTCCCCTGCCCTGGCGCCTTTCTTCCTCCCTTAGGTCTGTCGAGGAGCAACTGTGCCTGAGAGCAGCCTTGGTCATGGTGACTCCAGAACATTTACTGTCTTTCATTGATCCATTCGCCCCAAACTCAACATTTAAGTGAATTTTAATCAAAATTTCCCAAGCCATCATAAAACTGAAATGTAAATGAAGTCTTGTACACTGTCATCTCCTTTTTTTCTCCAAAAGATGTGGGCAGAGGTCCCTCCCCAGGGGAGCCCTACCCATCTGTGCTGCTCTTCTCCCATTTCACCAACAGATGGCAACAGTGAGATCCCTTTTCTCTAATGCTTCAGGCCACAGGGCTTACAATTAATGAAGAATTGTTCTTTCGGAGTTCACTTATAGGAAAATTGAACTGAGCTGGATTTCATACTCCTAATTCTCATTTATACTAATGCTAATATGGCAGTATAAAGAAGACTTAAAGTGGGAGTACATATAACCACTTTAAGGCTCCTTTTATACTTCCAGAGTTGCGCAGAGTGGCCTTAGCATATGTCTGCACAGCAAAAGCTCTGCATAGACTAACCTCCCCAAACTGATTTGATATTACCCATTGGTGTGTATATATATAAATCAGTGATTTTGAATTAGCATATTAATCCCTTATGTTACTAATATTAACACCAACTACTCACATGACTAAAGTTACTTACAGATGTTTGCAGGATTAGTTGCTTAGAGCTTTATGAAAAGGAGTACTTGTGGCACCTTAGAGACTAACAAATTTATTAGAGCATAAGCTTTCGTGAGCTACAGCTCACTTCATCGGATGCATTTGCAAATGCATCCGATGAAGTGAGCTGTAGCTCACGAAAGCTTATGCTCTAATAAATTTGTTAGTCTCTAAGGTGCCACAAGTACTCCTTTTCTTTTTGCGAATACAGACTAACACGGCTGCTACTCTGAAACCTGTGATTAGAGCTTTATGACTGACTAACAGAGCTTTTCTCCAAATCTATATTAGATTATCCAGGGTTTAACAAAAGAATAATCCAAAATGAATTCCTATGTGTTTCCTGCTCTGAACTTGTTGGCAATGCTCAAACCACTGAGCTATTCCTCATTTTTATGAGTGTGTTAAAGATTGTTTGCATCTTACTTTACTGCATTACAAAGCAATGTCTTGAACAAAATGTATAACACATTTAGTTTTGATAACTACTGTTTTGTTAATCTCAGACTACCACTGATTTTTACTTCCTTTCCTACTGTCTTGAATTTCTGTTAGAAATGCTTTTATTTTTAAACAACAAAGAATACAAAGTTTATATTAAATTTTAGAAAATACTGTAAAGGTCAATCCTTCAGTCTTTTTTGGGGCAAACTAAATTGACTTGAAGCAGAATTTTCATCACATCAGGACCCTGCAGGAATTATAAGGCAGAACTGTAACATTAGTATAGGTCTTTGAAAAGAAAAGAATAATGGGTATATAACTCAATATTTTGTTGTTTTTTTTTACAATAAAGACAAAACATTTTAACAAAGATGTGTACAGAATTAATACCAATATATTTCTGTAAGAAAATTGTTAAACTATCTAGTATGTATTTGTAAAGTATTATGCTTGCTAGAGTTACCACTATTTGACTTTTAGTTAATAATTATCCAAAAAGAGGCCAACAGTGAGTACATTGAGGCTTAAATATAATATAAAACTGTGCTTATTGGTGTTAAACCTTGGGCAAATTTACACATCTTTTCCTTCACTTGCAATTATGGATTGAATCCTTCTGTTAAGAGTTCTATTACAGATGCCAGTGAATGCCTGCAAAATTGTTTGATTTCTTTGCCAAGCAAGGAAATATTTACCTGGGGAATAAAAAATATATGTTGGAAGAGAAATTTCATCATTATTGATACAGAAGCCTTCTTGGTCTTCAGATGATCCTGATAGTGTTTTCTTATAGGGATGCTCAATTCTTACCAAAGAGTATTTCAGGGAAAACACATTCAGAGTAATTGGGGTGAAATGCAAAAAATGTGTATTTGAAACAGCCCAGCATCAGCATGTTAGAATGTATTTACAGAAAAAAACAAAACAAAAAAAGTACGTTTTTTATTTTTGCTGTTCTAATTTCATATTTTTGCCACTAGATGGCAGCCATTGAAAATGATTTGCACAAAGGCATAGGAGCTATTCCAATGTCCCATATTTTTGTGTTCATTACAAGCACAGTAATATTTAAGGGAAGACCTCTATGTGTATATGTATATTGTTATAATGAACACAAATACACACACACATGCACATTTGCATATATGTATAATAAAAGATTAACGGAGTTATTTCATTTTTATTATAGAGACATTTGAAATGACAGGCAGGTATTCCCCAAAGAATAATGTACCAACAGGGGTATTTATCCTTGGAAAATATACTATTTTCATCTGTAATAATGATCTGGACATGGATTTCTGTGCTTAACTTCAGGAAGTCGTGCTTGAAAATCTTGGCCCAAGGAACTAATGACATAAACTGTTAATCTGGGAGTTTTAATCAATGGGACTTTTCACAGGAGTACAGTTATGCATGGGAGTCACTGCAGTATAATTATTCATGAAGTTCAACTTTACATTTACTTATATCAAGACTTTAGCATTTATGATGCACAACCTGTAAGAACAAACTCTAGACTTCTCCATGTGTAGCACTTGTTTTCCCCCTTTGAATGGATTTCAATCATGTGTAAATTATTCACTGCAATAATCAATTAATCCACCATGAGACACTGTGACTCAAACTCACCATGAGTTACACTCTGTCTCGCATTAGGATCCATATTGTGTCACTGTGGGATTTTTTAATTACTTGTTTTGTTGATTATTCAAATTCTCCTTTGACTTTGATGTATAGTAGTTCTGTATAAAAATCAGCAGTATAATATGGCTGCACTGATGATAAACTTTGCTCTATAAAAATAGATATAGATCTCTAAAAACCTGCTACAAAAACTCTAAATAACTTAAGAAAAATATTATATTTTACCAATTTAATATGGCAACTTTAAAGGGAAAACCATGCCCGTGTATCAGAATGAATTGGTGTCCTACTCATGTCAAAGTACTATTTTAGTTTGTACACTTACATTTAGATATTAATAGATCAAGTTTCCTCTTGACATTTAATGAGTAACTCCCGTTAGGATTCAAAGAATTTATATATGTATAAATTCCTCCCACAGGCATTAAAAGGAGAATAGGTTTCTAGAGCATCAATCTCATTGCAGCTATTCTGACTTCTAAAGATTTAGTGCCAGATTCTAAATTTAAATCACTCAAAACATCCGCTAATGCACACACATTGCATGACTATATATTTTTAGATGTATATTAGCTGTGTGCTGCATGTCTGAGATTAGAAAGTGGGCTTTACATTTTAAATAGGATATGGATATACTTAAAGAAAAGCCTACTTAATAACTACAGTCACTTTCTAATCTCAGTGATATAGCATGCTCTGCCTATTTACTATACGTGGAAAAGTGTGATACTGATGAGAGAATAGTCAGGCCTTAAATCCAGCTTTCACCAGTAAATTGCTTATACAGTGATAAATATTTTAAAATCACCAGTTGAAAATTAGTGGTTTTGTTCAAGTATGCTGTTTAAAATCTTTATTTAAAATTTAAAACCCAATATATACACTCTTAATTGGCCTTCTGTAGGATGGTTCACAGATTATTTTTGCAAGAATAATAGGATAACCAGATTTGCTCTCTTTGTACTTACAATTGTAAATCCAGTGGGAGATAATTAATTTTGTTTAAGTAAAATCCATAATGTAATGATCAGGCTGTAACTTTGAATAATCCACATAAAGTGTATTCCTTTCAAAATGTTGCTTTTTTTTCTTCACTAGAGAGTTTTTAATGCCTCTTTGGCAGGACATTTTCATCAGCGAGAGGAGAGGTTTAAAAATGCCTGAGGTGATGGCAACCTAAATAAAGAATATGTAACATACACAGTCATATCTTTAGATTATTTGTGACACACAATTATACCAGCAATACAATATAAAGATAAGCCTGACAATCTCAGGCCATGTCTACACTGCAAAAATCATGTCGACCTATAAGGTTGGCATACAGTTGCTGCATTTATTAAATCGCTTGTGTGTGTGCGTGCACGCACGCATACTTAGCTCTTTTTGTCGGCGACGCAAGTCCTCACCAGGAGCGCTTTTATCAATGCAGAATGCAGTGCACCATGCTCTGTCGCATCTAGTGGCGCCACTTAGAGATTAATGAGTCTGCCATAGCCTTAACTAAGAGCCATGTGGCTTTTAGCTCATGCAATAGAGGCTCATACACTAAGCTTCAGAAGTCCCAGATTTGATCCCACCTGCCAACGACGGGGGTCTGTCAATGTTACACTTCAATGTCTGATGAGGCTGAAACGAGTTGTGCGGGGGGGTGACTGAAGGCATGGATCAACTTCCCTTAATACATGGTACCAAGTATCAGAGGGGTAGCTGTGTTAGTCTGTATCCACAAAAACAAGGAGTCCGGTGGCACCTTAAAGACTAACAGATTTATTTGGGCATAAGCTTTCATGTATAAAAAACCCACTTTTTTATGCATGCATGCATCTAGAGAAGTGGGTTTTTTATCCCCGGTTTTTTATCTTATACTCAAATAAATCTGTTAGTTTTTAAGGTGCCTCGTTGTTTCCCTTAATACAGTGTTCTCCATCCCATAATTTCATCTGCAGCCCATAATATTTTGTGCCTTCCTGTCAAAGTCCCATAAATCCACTTGTCCCTCCTGGCTGTCCGCCATCTATGACAGAAGCCTATGCAGCTTTGCACTATTATCATGAGCGTTGCAAGCACAAGAACTGGATCCTGCAGTATTTGCAGAGCCACAAGAGGAGCCAGGCAGAACATGACAATTCCTTGGAGGCTACATTGCTGTAGGACAAAGAAAGAAACTATTCCAGGTTGTTGGTGGTGTTAATGAAATAGTTGGAGATGCTGGAGCACAGGTTATGGGCTGGAGAAGCAAGCATTGACTGGTGGGATCACATTGTAACACAGGTTTGGGATGACAAGAAGTGGCTTCAGAGCTTTCGGAGGCTCAAGGCCACATTTCTGGATCTGTGTGCCAACCTGCCCCTGCCCTCCAGTGCAGGGACACCAAAATGAGAGCGGCACTTACAGTTGAGAAGCGAATGGCGATTGCACTGTGGAAACTTGCAAAGCCAGACTGTTATTGGGCAGTCAGGAGTAATTCTGGAGTCAGGAAATCCATTGCAGGGGCCATTGTCATGCAAGTATGCAGGACCATTAATCACCTCCTGCTGCAAAGGAATGTGACTCTGGGTAATGTGCAAGACATACTGGATGATTTTGCAGCAATGTAGCTCCCAAACTGCAGTGAGGCAATAGACGGCACCACAACTCATTGGGAGTTTAAACTTTGAACACACAAAGTGCTATATAATGCTACATGCTCTGAAAAATCGGTTCTCAGCTGTCTGACCAAAAATTAGTGGATACTTTTGAGCTTAGTGTGTCTGTGCCTTAGGTCCCATCTGTAAAATAGGGATAGTACCCTCCCTCCCCCATTTCATGTGTGTTGTGAAAATAGTTTCACTAATGTTTATGAAGGACTAAGATATTATGTTGATAATTTCCATAGAAAAGCTTACTGGTCTTCAGAGCAGTGTTTGATCAGTGTGAAGTAAATAGGGCATACAGCCACACATTGAACAATGAGGGTGATGGGTACTTTTTCAATAATGTTGGGTTTTTTGTTCTTTTTTTTAAGTGATCACCATCCATCCCGTGCACTAAATGAGGCTGGAGTTCTGTGGACAAAATAGTATGTGGTCATGAAATTAAAGCACTATATCATAATGCTTTTGCCCTTGGGAGCCAAATGGAGATTACACAGACAATCATAATTCTTTCATTTCCTAACTTTCGAGAGCTGGACTTTGCACTTAACATTTTTAATGTAGTTATTTATATGTAATGTATAAAAATGTTGACAATATCTAAAAACATTTTCTAGGGACAATATTCAAGCTGGGACTCTAAGAGGAACTATGCCCCAAACACTGGAGTAGTTCACTCTGATGAATTTTAGGTAATTTAAAATGTTTATCATCAGGGCCTCAAAACTTTTATACAGCTTACAAGATGTTCTTAAAGCTCTCTCCTACAAAGGGAGTGGCCTGATCCAAGTTCCACTCAAGCCACTGGTAATCTTTCCAGAAGTAGTTGGCTTGAGCCCCTAAAAGTACATGATTTCTCCATATATTACATCATGACATTGTTGGGATTCCCTCTGAGACCTACCTGCAGATGATTAATCTATAAATGACTGACTTGTCACAATGATAGAATGTTTCAAAAGTTTAAGAGTATTTAAGAAACAAATAAAACCATTGATAGGAGAGCCCCAAAGACTTGGATTTCAGAAAGGTATCCAGAAGTTCATATGTATATCTGAAACTATGGAAGTTCCTAAACTTTAATCATTCAACCAACCTTTGTCCCAAATTATATTTCTATTGCCAAACATATTCTGAAAGGTATCATTAAGAATCAGACTATGCCAAACAGTGTTTTGAACGTACACATTGGAGCTTTTTGTGTCCAAAAGAATCTGCTAAAACCATGCTAACACATGTAGTTCACTGTTTGAATTTGTCACTGCTGAATTCTCAGCAAACATTTAATTCCTTTGTGGAATTTAATTCCAAGTACAAATGTTCTTCAACTTGTTGGACTCAATATGAAATCTGAGTCTTTCCACTCCGTCCCCCACAATGTTTTTTGTACTCTATGAATAATACTATCTGCTGTCTTCCTCTAATATCTTGTTAAGTTTTGTGGAACACCGTAGATTTTATAACTACTATGTTGTCCCATAACTGTGTCTGTATGTCACCACAAAACAACCCTTTCATGTAAACATATCTTCATATGATGCAATTTATTATGCTTACATCTAGTTCAGGTTTTTTATCAGAGCCACTCTTTATGGAATGCACCCTTTAAACTCCCTTTTAGCTAGGCCATGCACTTCACCTGTGCATAATTACTCAGTGAAGATTTTATTGTTTTGTCTTTGTATCTCAGTGACTGTTCACGCTTTCTCAGGAGTGAAATTTGCACCCACTGTAAGATTTCAATTTCACCTTTGAGCTTTGTATTTCCTATGAACCAGTCTATTTCACTATCTATTGTTAATACATTCACTTCTGATCCTGTCTCGTAGGTCATTTGTGCGTATTTTATTAGCCAGGCTTTTGCATGTCTCTCTTTATGGTGTTTGTGAACAGCTCTTCCCATTCACTTGAAGAATCTCTGCATTCTATTTATAATTCATGGATTTTACTGCTTTGTCTGCACATTGTTGCAAAATAGTTGGCTTTATTGGTGTATACATATATGCTTGAATGCTGGATATTTTCTGTGCTCTTGCTAGTTACTGTTGTTCTTTGTTTTGTAGGATTTTTTCCTTTTACATTTTTATTTTCTGTAGTTTTTTTCCTTACTTGAAAATACCACACAATTAGACATTACATGCTCTGTATCCAGAGGTGTAGTTTGACTTACATATTTTGTGGGAGTAGGGGAGTTCCAGCCAGGCCAACATGGCTGTGGGTAGGGGCAAATTCCGTGCCTGTCTGAGGCTTGCCGTTTGGCGGGGTAACAACTCCCCATTCCTCCCCAAACTACTCCCAATCTGTACCTTACTGTCTTGCATTGCTATTTGTTCTGCTGCATGGCATATGAACATTACTTTTCAGTGTTATGTCCATGTCCCTGAGTATCCTTTCACAAACTTTTTCATTGCTCCAGGGAGTCTCTCTTTTAATATTCCCAATTCATGGAACAGCATTTTTCATAGATTTTAAGGTCAAAAGAGACCTTTGTGATGATCTAGTCTGACCTGTTATATAAAATAGGATCTAGGTCACTTTCCTCAAAGGTTCCTTTCAGGAACTTTCCTCAAAATAATTCCTAGAGCATATCTAATTTGAAGTCTTTGATACTTTTGTTTCACCTTCTTTCTGGATCCTTATTTGGAAAATATATTTTTCATAATTAACATTTTTTCTAGGATGCATTTCCTCAAATCTTTTCATTGCTTCCTTACTGCTTTCTTCCCCTTTCTTTCTCCTCTCCCAATGTATGAAGGACATTGTACATATCTAGTGATTATGAGCAGCCACCATTAAAAAGAAATGCAATTTTTGGCTCATCTTTCATTCCATTAGCCCCCATGGCTTTCATATACAGTTCAAATTGCTGTTTAAACTATTTCAAAGTATCCTAAGCATTCCCCATAATTTGTACAGCTGGTAGGGGATTTATATATTGCAGTTAAACAGCCTTCACAGCAGCCATTTCCATTTTATCTTTTTCCTTGTTTTCAGCACTTTTCAACAAGCATTGCAATATTGTTGTTCCTTTTCTGTGATCTCCAGAACACTCTGCCTTCCACTCCTTGTATAATGTATTATTTTAATAGTAGCTGAAGTATAGCTCTGTGTAAGTTCAAAAGTTTGTGTCTTTCACCAACAGAAGTTGGTCCAGTAAAAAATATTACCTCATCCATCTTATCGCTCTAATATCCTGGGACCAACCCGGCAACAACACCACTACATACAATAATAGCTAAAGCAGGTTAAAGGATTATTTACTAATTTAAAACAGCAACAATGGGGGGAAACACCATAAACAGTATTGATACTCTTCAGTCTAGCCTGATTGTATTCTCTCATTGCCTGCAACTGGTTACTCTGTTTGAGGCCTTGTTTAGAGTAGGGCCACGTCTACACTAGGGAATTAGGATGCTATAACTATGTCACTGAGGAATGTGAACAATCTTCACCACTGAGGGATGTAGTTAAACTGACATAACCCTCAGAGTAGACAGCGCTAAGTCAACAGGAGAATTCTCCCATCCACATACCTACTGCCCCTCTCTGGGAGGTGGAGAATCTACAGGTGTGAGAACCCCTCCCAACAGGCTAGGTAGTGTCTTCATTGATGTGCTACAGGGGTGCAGCTGTGCCTCTGCAGTGTTTTAGGTATAGATAAATCCTAGGAGTCAAGGTGCTTTGTCTATTGAGTTAGCTAGTATAACTTGATTGAAAACCCCACTTAACACCAATGTAAACACAGCTTAACTTTTACTCAATCAGTTTAGTATATGCAAGTACAATTGTTTTTTCTTGAACAGAGTTTTAGAAGGTGTTAATTAGATTGAGTTAGATAACTCCTATCACATCTTTAAATCTCCATCTAAACAATACCAAGTGTCACCAGAAGCATAGCACTACCTGTCCTGCAGTGTGTGTCATCATTTTCAATCTCCTGCTGAAGTCTAGCTCTTTTTAGCCCACTGTCCTTTTGCCCCATGGTGTCTCACCTTCCACTCTAACTCTGCTACTTGTGTCAGACCTTTTCTGCTCATCTTTGTCTCCTACTCTGAGGTCCCCATCTCACCCCCCATGGCTTTTCTCTCTCTACTGCTGAGGTGGCAGAAGTAGCTGATATTAAGGATGGTAGTGGGACAGACTGAGGCCACCAGCAGAGGTGGTTGTCTCTGCCTATGGAAACTATCATGAGAAATGATGAAGAATATCAGCTGAGAAGGAAACCTATGACACTCTCGTCAGCATCAAAATAAGTGTCCCAGAGTGGCAAGAGGAGAGAATTACAGCCAGTTTCCTTCTCATTCAAACCTATTCAGAACTTAGGGCAGAAATTCAGTGGCAAGTATGAGATGCTTACAAAACTGGCACAAATTCATTGATGAATAAACATTGCAAATTGGGCTGTTATTGACAGCTGTGATTCTGATCTTCACAATTGTTAAGAAGTCTATGACTATTTTTCTCAGACTTTTAATATTTTAAATAATAATATCCGGTAAAGGTAGATTGTTATATCTGAAATATCTCTCTGCTATTTGTGATTTTTAGGGAAATTATTAATAACAAAAACATGAAGATTTTATATTTGTGAAGGTTTTTATAAAGCCGTGTTGCAGCTCACTGGTTAATATGTGAACACTTTAAAGACACTTGAGCCAATAAAATACTTTGTTTGACTTAAATAGAAACCATGTTCATCTGTTCAGATTGTATTCTAAAGCAGTGAATCTGTCATGAAAAATAAATCAGAGATGAGTCATTGTACATGTTTATTAAATTCACAAGTTTTATTTTAAATTGTTGACTCATCTCTGACTTATTGGCTTTGTATGTAGGTTTGACTATATTTTGCCAATGAATACACAATCTCTTCTTCCTTCCCAATAAATTTCTATCTAACCAATCTTATCTGTTTTTTTCCTTAACCAGTGTTTAAAAGATTTGAGCTATGTCTTTATTAAATCTAAATTTGTGTGTTACACCTGAGTGCTCAGAGGTGCAGTGTAGTTCCCTGCTAACAAAACCACAGAATGGTGAAGTTTCACATACTCTATCTACCACTCTAAGAGATTTGGGATTCTTAGTAAGTGGATGAGAGGGCTACCTAGCTGGATGTGCTGAAGAAGAAACAAGCAAATTCTTTCTGTGCCAAGATGAAGGGGTTTAGAGGTGGGGAATGGAAATGATTTGGATGCAAAAAGGGGAGATCTTGAGAGGATTGAGGCGCTGTTGAATTTAGAGGCGAGACAAATGATTATGGAAATGTATATAAAATAATGAATAGTATAGAGAATTTAGAGCAGGTGCTCCTGTTTATTTTCTCAAAATACAAAGGTTTGTCAATGAAAGTGAAAGACAATAAATTTAAAATGGATGCAAGGAAATAGATTTTTACACAATTCATATTTGGTCTGTGGATTTTTTCATCACAAGGCATTGCGGAGCATTGTTAAGACTGAGAACTTAGTAGGAATCAGAAAAGGACTGGACATTTATAGAAATAATAAGAATAAATAGAGTTACAGTGGAGAGGCTAAAAACTGGCACAAATCAGCTGCTAACTGACCAGGGTTAGGGAGCAACTTTCCTTATGCATAGATTATTTCATAATTCTCCACTAGGAAAATCATGAAATTCTCCATTCCTTACTAAGAAGGGTCATAACTGTATTTTGATTGATATATGCCAGTTATGCATATATCATTCCTCACTAAAACTAAGAGTAATCCCGTCACCTCATGATTTCAATAGCCAGTGAAGGCATGAATTGCCCTACAATTATTTCAGCATGAGTATATGCTATGACTATAAGCCTAGCCATTAGTATTGCCAGTACCGACAGTAAGCAAAATCTCAAGCTTCTTGGTATGGTAGTTATCTGGCTATTTAATGTACAGCACTTGTTTGTGTTTATATAGAAATAATATAGATCATATGTGTGTGTTGTCTGCTCCATGAACTGAGCACAGGACTGGGTTTTAGAATTAGAGACTTCCCTGCTGTGACATGGACTTGCTCGGTGGCCTTGAAGAGGTCTGTTCATTTGTTGGTGTTTCAGTGTCTGTAATTATAAAACAGATATAGTAATACCTGCTTCACAGCAATGTTATGGTTATGTTAGATTCTTATTCTCACATTTGCCTGTTGCAATCTAGGATATTAATCTTGTGAATGATTATAATAGAAGATTTAAAATGCTGAAGCAAATTTATTATTATGGATGTTCCTCGTCGCTTCATTTGTTTTAGGCAGATGCAAAATTTTGTTTAAGCCTTGCATTTCAGTTGGTTTGTTTGTTTGAGGGTTTTTTTTTTTCTTTACTGAAAAATGTACTGCAACTCATTTTCTTATTTGTTTTACAGAATCAGTGGGATGGCTATTTCAATGAATACATTGTCCTGTACGCTCAATAATGTATCAGTTTCATTTTGTCTTGGATTATAACATTATCTTCTCTTTTTATGGCTTATTTTTGAGAGCTTGTTTACCTGTTGTAGTTCAAACTTTTGGGTGCTGATGCAAGTCCCTGTATGGATCCTTGCAATGCTTCAATTGCACAGAAGCTAGAAAGCTGTCCTAGGTGAGTAACTAAGTATTGTCCCAGTGGAGAGGGATCTTTGTTTGGTGTAGATCCAGATATGCTGGTGTGAGAGAGGATGTGGCTGGCATAGTTTAAAGCAGCCCTGAGGCTATTTAAAAGTACATTGAGGACATCATTGGTGGAAAATTAGTCTCAGGGTCATCAGCCATAAATATCTCCATTACAGCTCACCTCACCCCTAGCCCAGGTACTTCAGAAATAACCACAACCTTTATCCCTCTCATTGGCAGATGCATAGCTCATAAGTGTCCATAAAATATTGTCCCATGCCTAGGGTCTGAATCTGAGACTGCATCAATATCATGAACCTCTTCTTCCCCTTGAGTATTTTTATGGGTGTTGACTGCAGTCCTTCCAGTCTTTTTGGGTTTGACCTAGTTATCTGGGCCAGTGCAGACCTGAATTACTTGGGCCTGAGGAGCTAATGAACCCCTCATGTAAGAAAGGGCCAGGATTTGGTCCACTCTTGAGAGCAATTCTATACCAGTATCACAGTATATAGGTTTGACTATATTTTGCCCATGAGCCATTTATGCTGACATTAAGTTCAAGTGAATTTTCAAGTGCCATGATCTCCAATAAAATGTCTTTGTAGAGTAGAGTTACATTCCTTTCTTTCTACCAGGCTGTTACAATTGATATTTTAACACTTACTAGAACATGAGAAACATTTAGTAGGTATTGATCTGTGTTAGTTTCCATTCTGTATCTAGGGAATGAGATTGAACCATCTGTTTGTTCAACTGTAAGACTTCAAGAATGTACATTTTCCACTTGTATATGTGAATGGCATTTTTTGTAGTAAGATGGTTAGAGGATAATGATGCTCGGTCACTCATGCTGTGCATATCAAAAGAAAAATAGTCTTCCTTTTATTAATCCAGACAAAATGCTGAATGAAATGGAATAAAAATCAAAACATTATCCTAAAATATCCCATAATTACTCCTTTTACATGGTTAAAAAAGAACAAAGGTAACTATTGTGTGAACTAAGCCTTACAAAATGGACAGCTAAATAATCTTTTCTTTATGTATATTTTCATTGTGTCACGTTTTGAAGTGATTCTATCCAATAGTTAGGAAAATTAGTGAGGTTTTTTTGGTTTGTTTTGAGGGTTTTTTGGCCCTGGCTCACAGGTCTTCTGTCATTATTTCCTCAAAGACCTTAAAAAAGTATCATTGATAATCAGCACTGAGGGGAAAAATGGCACAACATATTCCATGCATGTATATGAATTACAAAGACAAATAAGGGCTTAGAATATTTAGTTTCCTTTTAAATTCCCAACTTCCAACTCAGAAAAAATTAACTTCCTACTATACTTGTGTCATAATTTCCTCCCCAGAAAAATATAACATTTGCTGGCTCTGATGCTTAATAGTTATACATTGGGTTGGCTAGTTCTGTATTTTTATAAGCACTTGTAAGGGAAAATGAAAGTCTGCTGAGTCAAGAGCCAGAACAGCCATTTGCCCTGGGGAGAGCTTTGTACTTGTCATAGAATCCCATATCTTTGTGGTGTTGGAGGAAAAATGATTTTACAGACTATTAGTACACAAACACTTTTGCTGCAGTTTTGAAACGGAAAGTGATATTGAAAGGTTAAAGACAACCAGCGAGTAAATAGGATACTTTCTGAAGGTACGGTACATCAGTTCTTCATGACTGCTAACCATTTCTTTAACATTGTGTACACTATGGAAAATGGGATCATTTACTAGATAATATATAAATATTACTTTATACTAAAAAATACATGTACTGATGGGTTGATTGCTTATCTCAACCCTAAATATTAAAATGTAATGCAATTTTTGTAGATTTGCATTGTCTTTAAAAGAGTAAATGTATTAAGAATGACAAGTCTGAGAATTTTCAAAACTGGTCAATAATTATGGGTGCCTCTTTTATTTTATTGAGACCCCTTGAGGCCTAATTTTCAAAGCTGCAGAGCATACGACTCCAACATAAACCAGTGGTAGGTACAGGTGCTCTGCCCACCTCAGAAAATTAGATGCAAACCATCTCCAGTTTATACACGCAAAAAATGAAGGCACCCAAAATTAATGAGCAGTTTTGAAAGGTTGGCTGTAAATTATATATATTTTTTAAATCTTTTATCTCTTTGTTTTTAACAGTCTTGTGTCAGGTTCCAATTGCTACAAAAACAATAATTATAACCAAATTCAGAATTATTGCTCTAATTATCTACTCAGCTGGTTTCATGCAGTAAAAGCTACTAGAGTAAATCTACTTTTCAGATTTTTATTAGACCATTAGTAGTATTCCGCTTCTTGAGCAATGTGAAGCAGAACATAATTATCCAGTTTTACAAGTTGTTATCCTGGAAATTCATGTTTCTCCAAATTATATTCACTTCTATGTAAATACGATTACCCAGTGTACTTGTCATTATCAAAAACATTTTATGAATTCTTACTCAAATAAGAAAACAAACAGGCCTTCTCTTTCAAAGGTTGACTCATATCTGTAGTCCTTACTCAAGTGAGTACTTCCAGCTTGTCATTGGGATTACTCACATGAGTAAAGTTTCACAGGATTGTATCCAAAGTTGAAATGAATCAGAGGACAACAAAATGCCAGGTAGCAACCTTCACTACTCATATTTTAATAATAGCTATCTGCCAGATGGAGCAGAGCGAGAAGAAAAATGACTAAGACAATTGTCTTTGCATGAGCTTTCCTGCCAGTTTGTACCTCAGAGGCTTACTTTTGCTTCCCTTACTCACGCTGAATAGTAATTTCAACTATACTGTAAATATTTCTACTGAAATCAGTGGAAATATTTGTGGAACAAGATACTCCTCAATATAAGAAAGGGTGGCAGAACTATGTCCTTTTTAATACCGTTATCTGGGGTTCTTTCCTGTTGAATGAGAGAAACCTTTCACAAGGAAAGGGTCAAAAATATTGGGGGCAAATGAAAATGTTCATTTTCAAATCTATGCCCAGTTTTCCCTTTGTCTTCATCAACATTTCTGTTGCCCCTGTTATTCTACAGACATTGTTCACATTGGCAGTTCAGTGCATTGTCTTGGTGCTTCTCATGTCTCCTGCCCTAAGTAACTCTGCTCCTTTTCTCAGGTCATTATTCCTGAAAGATTCGCTATGATTTGGTGGGCCAAGAAAACTCATTCACCTTCAGATCCCTCCTTTAACCTTACTTGTTTCTGTCAACCTTCCATTGTTGGCCTTTGTCCTTGCACTTTTCCCTAACATCATGTACAAAATATTGCAACATATTAACTTATCTTTCTTTAAATCAACTAACTAGATAGATGGGCAACAACTATCTTCTTTCATGGTCTTTCACTGTTCCTGAGCCTTCCTCTCATCATGGTTTATTGTAATCCCTTGCAGTGTTATGTGTAATTTAGATTCTAGAGTCCTTGGGCAAGGAGTTGTCATTTTGAATTTGTCTATAAAGTGCCAGGCACATCAGTGCCATGGTGTATATAATAAATAATAATTATAATAGTAATTTAAAAGATGTAAATATCATGTAAAACACATCTAAGTGATACGATGCAGGGTGAGATATCAAGCTGACTGTTTTTATTACTTTTTCACTACCATCTGGGATGACAGTATTTTATCTTTCTACTGGCTTTGGTCCACCAACAGTTAATTTAAAGATGACTATAATTTTATTGTGGGTAGTAGTAAATGTATGTTTCAAAACTTAATTTAGTTTACAAATACTCAGATTTTACACTTATTTGTGCCTTTTCATCCTAGAGGATCTTAGGGTTTTTCAGAAAATATATGTCTAGGCACCACAGAAATGCAATCACTTCTGCTGTCAAATGTGACAGCCAGTAGACAAATTGAAAATGCCCATCTTATACAACCCTCATCAACGTGGTATGTGTGTTCTGGATAACTGAAGCCCAACAGTGGGAATGAAGGAAAATTAGGTATATTTTAAAACTAGGTAGATATTAGACTAGACTGTTGACTAGATGAGAGATACATCTCTACTCTAATTTATCACATCCCTCTCCCCTTCTATCCACTTCCTTCTTCCCTTCCCTTCATATTCAGTCCTACTTCTTTTCTACCCCTCTATGCCTGAACTCCCCTTCCCTCCATATTCCCATCCATCCTCTTTTAATTCTCTTGAAAACATTTAGAGATTTAGAGGCTCTGTGAATAACTGAAAGACACTAATCCTTACTCATAACTCTGCTGAAAAAAATATTTAGGATTTTTTTCTGTATAGGTATTATTTAGTGCATTAATATCAAATGGCCTTCATACTACTTTCATAACTATGTTGGGGGTTTTTTAACAGTCACTCATTGAGTTGCCGTCACCATCCAACATCTCCAAAATATGATACAAATAGTAACACCATCTTCTCAGTCTCCTAGTGAGTTTCAGTGTGCAATTTTGGTTTATTTAGGGCCAAATTGTGCTTAGGAGATGGGTATCCATGTTGGAATTAGTTAGGAACTAAAATGTCCCATGGTGAGTACAGCTGTTGGAATGCTTTGTATGGTCCACTCTAGCCAGCCAACTGTCCTGGCCAGTGTAGAGAAGACAAAAGACATAGCCCCATCTACTTCTCAAGTCCTTACTCACAGTTCTGGGCAGGCTAGCCCCCAGAGAAGCATTAGCATAGAGCTGTCCCAATTGTGTTCGGCTGCCAGCTACACAGTGGCACAAAAGGAGGAGATTTCTTGTGTCCATCTTCCTCTTGAGCACCTATATGAGAGCCAAACAGAGCTTTGAAGGGTAGGAATCTTTTATTCCCTTTAAACTTGTCAATGTCACATCAAACTTTAGTATGAATTTTTAAGCACAAGTGGGATATATGTTGAATTTATTTGCTTCCACACTGTGTCTGATTCTTGTCAATTGAGGAACTATACACTAGCTAGGCTCTGCAAATTGATATTTAGGTCAGTTCCTGAATTCATAAACTCATGCAGGTATTTGAATTGGTGATTCTAAACTTGTTAATTTATGGTGGGGTTTTGGTTGTGCCAAGATTCTGTTTAGTGTAAGAAAAATGGATTGTGGCTATTGCCATCTAGAATGTGTATTAAATGGGTATCATGAAAGCTTGAGTTTGATGGGCTGATGAAGACTCTGACTGCATGGGTATTCGGAATAATTGCAACAGTTAGTAAAATGAAGCACATGTTTCATAAAGCACTAAGAAAAAGCAATTATTCTCAGTATACTCACTTCCAAGGTGTTTGAAGGCGTGGACTTGCTAGTCTTTATGCTTCAGAGTGCAGCTAACATACAGTATGCAAGGATCTGATATAACTGCACATTTTGTCCAGCTATTACAATTGGATTTATTTTTGTAATCCAATTTTCTTCAGAGTTACACAGATACTTAGTTTCAGTTAGCTATGAGTGGGTCAAAATAGGGTTTACAATGGAATGCTAGCTTCACGGTGTATTGTGGAGGTATTAGCACTTCCTTGTAATATAAAAAGCCATATTGTGACTACAGCAACATTTAACTACAGCAGTATAAAAACATTTAAAATTGCCTAAATAAAGGAGTATATCTAATGGAAAATATCCATGGCCATTTAGTTGACATATCTAGAAGGCTGACATATCCAGAAGAAGAGTTGGCCTGTTTTATAGGGTCCTTGCTTCTAAAAAAAATCCTTGCACACTTAGAAATGGCAGAGTTGCTTGGTGGAAAGGAGCAAATGACTCCCCTAGGCTGAATCACAATTTTCTAGATCTCTTCTTATCCCTTCACCTCGTTAGGGTTGTGAAAGTTCCTACAACCTTGGGCCTGGAATAACCTCATGCAGGGAAGAACAGATCTTGGGCCCCCGTGTGTGTTAAATATTTTTAATATATTCAGTGGGGGTGCATTTCTTATCTCTGATGAGGAAATTCAGCAGCTCTATACCTAATTAGAAAATACAACATATCCCCTGGCTGGTGTGATGGAGAAATAAAAATGTTTGTCTTGTTGGATCTTCTTATTTCTGGTCTCCATTTTTTAGAATGGTCACTCAAGTAGACTTTATCATCGGAGCAAACAGCCTCTTTCAAATACTTTCCTGGGCTATTGGGTATTTAGTCACCTACATCAGTGCATCCTCAATATCTATTCCATGAGGCTGATTTCCATAGAGTGCAGTGCAATTGAATAAACCATGCTTCTGGGAATAGGGGACAGTCACATAATTCCTGTACTGCTACTGAGGGAAAAATACTCCTTTGCAAAAATGTACAGTTTAATTGCAGATCTTCCATAAAGCAGCTAGGGATATAAATTTGGGCTAAGAAGAACCCACATTTCTTTTTAAAAAACCCACCAAAATAGTTATGAAAATACTCTAATATCAAGGCCATTTGATATTAATGCACTAAATAACACCTATACAGAAAAAATCCTAAATATTTTTTTCAGCAGAGTTGTGAGTAGGGATTAGTGTCTTTCAGTTATTCATGGTCAGAGCCTCTAGCTCTCTAAATGTTTTAAAGACTTTAGTTTTTGTAGCACTCACAGTTAATATCAGTGTTTTGAGAATACTTAAATGAATAAAGGTTCATTTTAAAGCATTGCATGGAGATTAGTCACACAATTCACTATTAACATTGACAGGAGTCTCTGCGCATCTTTCTTGAAGGTGTGCTTACAGAATGCTAGATTTTAAAAAGGTGATCTTGAAGGGGTTTTTCACAACTTCACAAAGCAGAAGTGATGTGGTTAATGTTTAACATGAAAGCTGTCTGGAAAATATGCAATGAGTCTCACCATTTCACTGCCTTTGGTAAAAGAAACAAATGTGTTGTATGGATTGTGAACCTTGGAAAGCACAGGGATGAAAAGACAAAAGAAATTTAAATATTTGGAGAAAATATTGATAACATAATGACTCACATCAACTATGCATGCACATTGATACTTTGGAGTTGATCCTACTACCATTGGCTTGGATGATACTTGGCTTGGGTTCGTATAGTTTAAAAAAATTGGATTGCTTTTTCAAAGTTCCTCAGCTTGACAGGTACATTCACACCAGGCCTCCATTACTTTGATGTTAATTATTTGCCTTGTTGGCCTTTGACCCTGACCTGATCTTGGAACTCCTTACATAATTTTGTATTAACATTTGTGTGATAGAATAAGATAAGTTGCTTAAGGAAACACTACTATACAAGTACATAAGAATGGCCATACTGGGTCAGACCAAAGGTCCATCCAGCCCAGTATCCTGTCTACCGACGGTGGCCAAGGCCAGCTGCCTGAGAGGGAGTGAACCTAACAGGTAATGATCAAGTAATCTCTCTCCTGCCATCCATCTCCACCCTTTGACAAACAGAGGCTAGGGATACCATTCCTTACCCATCCCGGCTAATATCCATTAATGGACTTAACCTCCATGAATTTATCCAGTTCTCTTTTAAACCCTGTTATAGTACTAGCCTTCACAACCTCCTCAGGCAAGGAGTTCCACAGGTTGACTGTGTGCTGTGTGAAGAACTTCCTTTTATTTGTTTTAAATCTGCTGCCCATTCATTTCATTTGGTGACCCCTAGTTCTTATATTATAGAAACAAGTAAATAGCTTTTCCTTATTCACTTTCTCCACACCACTCATGATTTTATATACCTCTATCATATCCCCCCCAGTCTCCTTTTTTCCAAGCTGAAAAGTCCTAGCCTCTTTAATCTCTACTCATATGGGACCCGTTCCAAACCCCTAATCATTTTAGTTGCCCTCTTCTGAACCTTTTCTAATGCCAGTATATCTTTTTTGAGATGAGGAGACCACATGCAGTATTCAAGATGTAGGCATACCATGGATTTATATAAGGGCAATAAGATATTCTCCGTCTTATTCTCTATCCCTTTTTTAATGATTCCTAACATCATGTTAGCATTTTTGACTGTGGCTGCACACTGCATAGACATCTTCAGAGAACTATCCATGATGACTCCAAGATCTCTTTCCTGATTAGTTGTAACTAAATTAGCCCACAGCATATTGTATGTATAGTTGAGATTATTTTTTCCAATGTGCATTACTTTACATTTATCCACATTAAATTTCATTTGACATTTTGTTGCCCAATCACTTAGTTTTGTGAGATCTTTTTGAAGTTCTTCATGTCTGCTTTGGTCTTAACTATCTTGAGCAGTTTAGTATCATCTGCAAACTTTGCCACCTCACTGTTTATTCCTTTCTCCAGATCATTTATGAATAAATTGAATAGGATTGGTCCTAGGATTGACGGTTGGAGAATACCCCTAATTACTCCTCTTCATTCTGAAAATTTATCATTTATTCCTACACTTTGTTCCCTGTCTTTTAACCAGTTCTCAATCCATGAAAAGATCTTCCCTCTTATCCCATGACAACTTAATTTAAGTAGGGGAAATTGTTGTTTAAAATATTTTTGGAAATAGACTTTGCTATAAGCAAGAGGCCTAGTGAGGCCTGGCAGTTAGCATGGCCATTATTATAAGGTAGCATGAGTGTTTGACCTAGGTAATAAGGTTATAAGGGCTTTTTGCAATGTGTGCGGTGGGGATAAACACACAAACTACAAAATAACAAAATATGGTTGAAATATGGGATTTTTGGAATTTGTAACCATGAGGTTAACTGCATTAGCATATTGGGAAATGTATTGATGCAAACAGCCTATGTCAGCAATAGGGCTCAAGTTATGGTTCCACAAAATGCCACGCATGGACAGTGGGCCAGAAGGTAATTCAAATATAGTCACTGGACAGGTGTGGGTATAAAATAAGGTGTATGTCTAACTGCTAGTGGGTTCATCAGGATGATAAGATAGAGACAGCCTAGATCATCACATCCCATTTATGATGATCCTTGCTTACTGTTTCCTTTTATCTTTGTTTCCAACAGTCTTCATGGTGTTGTGAGTATGCTAGTATTGGGGATTGTTACTTTCTGTATATCTATTGTCTGTATGCTAATGCTTATGTTTGGAATTATTTGGATGTTAATTAGAGTTTTTAAGTTTCTGTGTGTGGCCCAACAATCTCATACTTCATAATAAATTTTACATTGCTGCCTGATAAAGATCCTGTTATCAGTGACTTGTGAAATTTGCACTCCAAATTAATCGAAGGCTACAAAATATATGAAATAAATACTTAGAAAATTCAAGGGTGTATATATGCAAAAATGTAGGCATCAATGGAGAGGCTTTTTTATTAATTGCCAAATGTGGTTAGCTTGTTAAACATGTTAGCTCTTGTATGGCGTATACCCTTGCCAGAATAGGTAGAGAACAGCAATGGAAAAACAGATGTTTTGAGTTAAGATTTAAATCACTAGTTTTTTATCAAATTAGACCTGTAATTATCCAGAAACATGCACTTTGTATCACAGGTTGCTATCATTTTAACCCTTAGCATAGGAAACCATGTAGAAGAAACTGCCTTTTGTCGATAAAAACAATGTTCTTTGTTTTATTCTTTGTCTAATGCGTATCATAGAATCATAGAATATCAGGGTTGGAAGGGACCTCAGGAGATCATCTAGTCCAACCCCCTGCTCAAAGCAGGACCAATCCCCAATTTTTGCCCCAAATGGCCCCCTCAGGGATTGAACTCACAACCCTGGGTTTAGCAAGCTAATGCTCAAACCACTGAGCTATCCCTCCCCCCGTAGTCCTGTGTTTCATTGCAAAATGGTGTTTTGAAGATGAAGTTTTCTTTAACATAAAAATTAAGTTGCAGTTAAATGCAGTGTGACATATACTCATAGCAATGCACAAAGCGAGGTATTATTTGGGACCCTTAAAAAGGCCATTACTGCCGTTCTGCCAGTGTGGGACTAAGATGCTGCAGCTTCGGGACTGATCGGGGGAGATCTGGATGGACAACCCTGACTGATCAGTGCAGTGGGGAAGAATCTCCATCATAGTCAGCTGAAATTCATCAGGGTGGGGAATAAGCCGGGGTCCCCAGGTTTTGGTTAGAGGAAGAAAGGGAAAAGTCAGGCAGCTTTCTAGGCCATGAGGAATAGGTGTTAACAAGGGGAAGCCTCAGGAATCCAACCTTGGGAGGGGAAGACCTGAGTTAGACTTGCAGTCTGTCAATGTAGATACAGGAGTCCCAACAAGAAAAGTACTTAGAGGCTTTCTTGCAGCATCCTCTGAGAAACCTGTTAAGAGTCAGGGGGAGCCAGGGACCTGACTTAGGACTTACTTAGATTGTCGAAAGGTGAAAAGCTTCAGCTTCAGCCCAGAAACCAGAGCGAAAAGACTTTTGGCATGGGCATAAAAATTCTGTGGAGGAAAGCTATTGGGGTTACCTCAATTTTCCACTTCTGGGGGAGAGACTTTCTCAAAAATGTTTTGCTGGCTGGGAAGATAAACAGCAGAGGAGACAGAGAGTAGAGTTTGAATCGGCTTTGCACGACAGTGCTCAGTACTCTCCCCCTATGCCAGCCGATTAGTGGGAAGGTGATATTTCAGTGAATCCTCTGAAGTCTGCTCCAGCACAGTATAGAAGCCAGTCAAAGGAAGAGCGGCAGCAGGACGCTAAAGAAAGCATTGTGGAGGTGACTTTTACTTTCTTGTTTGTTTTTAAGGGGTTACAAGAAAGGGATGTTTTTGACTGTACTGAAAGAAGCTGACCATGTGGAACTGTGGGGAATGTTTCTGTCTCTTCTCCACCCCCAACCTTTGGGGCAAAATTATCCCACTGCCCTGAAGTTTAATGGTGCTTGTAATGGTAGGGTTTGAACCTAAGGAGCTCCAACTCTCAGAATTGGGAGGATGATCATCAGTGGAGAGACACTTGATCTCAACAGATATGGCCTATAAAGGAAGAGTTTATAGTCTGTGAAGGACTTCTGTTATTAGAGTGTGCTCCCTCCAGAGGAGTTGATTGACCAATGGTGTTCAAGCGGGTCTAAGTTTCAAAAAGGTTACCTCGCTATTTGCCTAACCATTGTTTAGTGCATCTTTTATTGAATTCCATGACATGCTAATTTGGATTTTTTTTACTTTATCTCTCTCAGACCACAAATGAAAATTCCTTTTCTTTTAATTACATTTGTATGTGAGATCCATTCCTGGCCAGATCCAATAAGATATGAGGGCTGGTATCCAGCATTTGTCAGGCCCACAAAGGAATGCTGCTACTTAAAGAATGTTACTGTTCTAAAGGTTTGGGATGTCATACCCTGGCTACCAAATTTCAGTGCACCAGTATTTGTTGAGGAGTATCTTTTTAAACTTTGGCTTGGTTTATATAAAAGTGATGTAGATTTGCAAGGTGTAGTTCAAAAAGTGGTCAACAAAATAAACTATTCACATAAACTAGCCTGAGACAAAATAGGAATTATTTTTTAAAGCTGAGTTTTGAAACATGCATATTCTTCTGTCAGGGAGATCCTGGGTTGAGATCAAACTTGGGTTTTTTCCTGCTGAGATTGGGGTGAGGAGATGGAATATATAGCACTTTGGTACCCCTCTGGCACTGTTAGAGTTTTGGAAGTCTACTTAGACTTCTATAAGACATTTGACTGAGTACTGTACAGCATTCTGATTTTAAAAATTAGCATCATAAAAATCAAAGTAGCACATCTTAAATGAATTCAAAACTGGCTAATTGATTGAGCTCAAAAAGTAATTGTAAATGAAGAATTATCTACCATAGGGGTGTTTCCAGTGACATCCCTCTGTTCAATATAACAGTTATCTGGAAGAAACGATAAAATCATTACTGTTAAAATTTGCAGATGAAACAAAGATTACTGGAGTAGTAGATATGAAGGACAGATCAGTTCTACAGAGTTATCTGGCTGACTTCATAAGGTGGGCTCATTTGAACAACACTTTAAAATAATCAAATGCAATCTCATGCATCCAGGTACAAAGAATGTAGGTCACACTTAAAGGGTGAGGGACTGTATTTTAGAAAAGCGGTGATGCTAGGAAAGCAAGGTCATACGAGTTATGGTAAATAACCAGCTGAAAATAAGCTCCCAGTGCAATGTTGTAGCTAAGAGAGCAAATACGATCCTTGTATTTACAAACAGGGGAATATTGAACAGAAGTAGGGCGGTGCCAAGACCATTGGATAGGGCATTAGTGAAACTACTACTAGAGCACTGTGTTTAATTCTCATGCCCAGACTTTAAAAGGGTGTTAACAAAGTGATTAAGGTTCAGAAATGAGCTACAAGAATTACTTGGAGTCTGAAAACCTGCCTCACAGTCAAAGACTAAAGTAACTCAATCTATTTAGTTGCTCCAAGGGAAATTTGAGAGGTGAGTGGATCATGGTATAGAAGTAGCTTGGTTGGAAGAAGATCTCTGATAGTAAAGGGAGATTTACTGTAGCAGAAATATGCATAATGAGATCCAGTGGCTGGAAACTGATACTCTACAAATTCAGACTAAAAATAAAATGCAATTTATTTAAGAGTGGGGATAATTATCCATTGGAACAATTTACCAACAGGATGCGGTCTTGAAGTATTTAAATCAAGATTGTGGATGTCTTTCTAAAAGGTACACTCTATCTTAACCAGAAGATACAGACTTTTGATACAGGAATTACTAGGTGAAATTCTATGGCCTATGTATGCAGGAGATCAGACTTAGACAATCATACTAGTCCCTTTAGTCTTCAAATCTACAAAAAACGCTGTTTATTCATGAAACTGTGGGGAAATAGCAGCAGATGTTTCTTTGGATGATTATAAAGCAAGAAAATAGTAGCTCAGAATGAAAGTTTCTCTATTGAGATTACCAAAGATCTGGAGTTTCTACTTTGGCCAGTTGAGTGACCCTAATGCATAACCCCATGCCTAGTCCTTCTTTCCAAAATAAAGGGGAAAAAATAGACTGTATAGCTTCTATAATCTATTTCTCAAGCAAAGACTTATGAGTAGCTTTTGCAGGCTTCAGTACAAGAATTAATTATGGCCACTTCTGAGTAGAGTTAAAAGGGAATGGTTGGAAAGACTTGGAACAAAGGGGGAATTTGGTTTACAAAATATCGTTATGGGACACATCATACCATAATGTGGACAGCAGCAGAGGTCAGCATGCAAATTTAAAGAAAAGGGCATCTGTGTATATGTGGGAATATATGCCCTCTATTAACCATTATAAAAGCAGAGGAACTATATTATATTTAGTTGCTTTAAAACATTAAGATTATTCAGAATGAAATGCAGAAAGAGAATAAGAACCAAGCTGGCAGCCTGGCAGCTTCTTAGTTTTTTGACAGATTCCATTTTTAAATTTGTATTTCTTATTTTTAAAATTTTGTATAAAGGTAACATGCTTGATAGAACATAAAGGCTCTATCTTTCTAGCTGTGTTCTATTTTCCATCCTTTCCTCAAAACCCACCTTTAAATTATCTGTAAATGGAACATTTATTTTTTCTGTTAAAAGGTGCCAGGTCATTTGAATATGATCTTTTATACTTTCCTGTAGCCTGAACAATCAGAATGTGAACAAGTAACATAATGAATCTGTGTTGCCTATTCAGCATAGGTGTTTGCAAGTATCATTTTGTGATCTTAAAAAAAAGGAAGGGATTTATTCTTAAGAAATATCTCCAAGAAATGTCTATATAGTGTATGTTCACCTGTAGATCAGTTTTACAATCAATAGTTTGTGTTATGAATTATTAAAATGAGATGTCACGGTTTCTGTAGAGCGGCTTTGAGAAAACCGTGAAGACTGAGGAAAAATGTAAAATAATTTCACCCTTATAATTAGTATTGCTTTTGAAGCCATTTCTAAAGATAAGGGACAAATAATGGGAAAACAAGTCTGTGTTGCATTAAATGTCAATAAAAATATAAACTGACTTTATTTCTGTATCCCTGTCTTTCTTTATGTTCTCAGTCTATAGGAGATAAGCCAAAAATTTGTTTGGACATTTTTTTTTTCATATGAAGAGCAACACGGTTTTTTTTTTAGCTGGGTAAAAAGACAATTCAAAAATCATATATAAATGTTTAAAATAAAACAATGGTCAGCAAAACTAAGAATTAATATAGCTGTTAATAAATGAAATGATAAAATAATCATTGTTATCAAACATAGCTATAAACAGAATCTCAGACATGCTCCAGGTTAGTCAGAACAGGTCCTCTGCATTACACTGTGCTTGCTTGCTTGAAATGAAACTGTGTTATTGGTTAACTGGGATGCTTAGCATAATCACTTTGCTAGGCTGTGATGGAGGGAGGTGATTATCACTGGGAACAGATGGGCAGGTCCAAAGCATTGCCAGATTCTGCCCAAGCTCCGTTTACTGTAGTTCTAGCTTTCTTTTCTTCAACAATTCTAATTTTTATCATCCTGCATGTTCTAAAGAACAGGCTGCACTCAAAGGTCAGTGACTGAAGACCTTACAGTACAGCTCACAAATGTAGGAGTGGGGAATTTAAAATGCTGTCACTCTATATGTGAATGGATGAAGCAGATTTCATTTCATACAGTTGCCTCCCTAAATATATGAAGGATTTATCTATAAGCTTAGCACTCTACTCTGCATCTGTATCTCCTTGTGGATTGTATTGTGTCTGTGATCAGAAATGATTTTCTCAGATATGAACACGGTCTCTGGCTCCCCTAAGGTGCATCCTCCTAATGGGACCCGATTTTATACTTTTCAGGTAAGTGTACTTTAATAACATTGGTTATCTGGAAGTTAAAATGTAGGTAAACTTTGAATAAGAGTAAGCTAAATAGGATAAGAAGCTTCTGTGTTAATTGGTGTTTATTTGGGAAAGAAGAGATGTAAGAAGTTAGTATTGTCACAAATCAGTTTACTTTGTCTGTAATTGAAGGTGAAGTTGTATTGGGTATGTTTTTATTATTGAATATTTTCAGTAATATTATCCTTCTCAGGTTCAGTGGATTTTGTAATTTTGTAGCCAGAGCTGCATTAGTGTTCGCATTTAGTAAAGAATGGACACTTTCTTGGCATCATCACAAATTTCAAATTGTAAAATTCAAAAGTCTTTTTGAAACTTTATGTAATGTACCCATTCTGATAGAGAAATGTTTTTAATATTCTAAATGTAGGTTAATGCTGTCTGGCCTTCAATTTAATTCATTTGGAGAGTAGTAATATATGAGCAATAGCCAGCAGAGCAGGAATCTATTGTTAGGACTATTAAGGTTTTCAGTATGCAGCCAACTTTCACCTCATGCAGGTGAATAGTCTTCTATGCTATAGCTAAAGGTAAGAAATTGCTGACAAAACCGTGATATGTTTGATGTAAAAATCTCTTATCCCTAACCTACTTCAAAAAATGAAATCTTTAATGCCTTCAATCTAGAAAACTAAGTAATCCCACATTAAGGCTTGACAAAAGTGCACCCCACAGCACTCTGGCCATCATAACAATTCAAACCCATCATTACTTAAACTGACTGTCTATTCAGCTCATCTTTAAAAAACATATCTCCATGCTTAAATATGTGTATCAGTCTTCATCTGGCAATTCCTATACAGGATTCTAGAATAGCACCTTAAATGTATAACAAACTGAGTACATTCCCAGAACAATCAATATGATGAAACAAAGTTTATACTAAAATACTTAGCACCCGATGCATTTATTACATCTATTGAACTTGAAAGAACTTCTGTATACATTTTTAGTTCATATTCCTTTCCTCTATTAAACTAGTATTTTTAATCATGCCATCCTTACACTGATATCTACAGATAGTTGAGGGCTGTGCTGAAACAGTGTGTGTCTACCTCACAGCAGATATCTGCTGATCTTGGCAATGATTCAGAGACATGAGTGCCCCAGGGCTGTTCTTCTGCAGAATGACTACTTTTTTCACACACTGAGATCTAAATATTCTTTACAGTCTCCTGCAGCTGGAATCTTTTACACAGCTCGTGGCATCAGGTATTCTTTCTGAGCCTCTTAAATTGAAAGGGTCAGTATAGTCAATATGCTCAGTCATAGCTGTTTCATCATGTGTTATTTTTTGACCATAGAGCTTCTGCTAGTAACTTGATAGAAGGCTGTTTTATGTAGGTTTATGTTATGGTTAGAATAAATACCCAGGCTATAGCATTCATTTTCACATGAACAAAAATGTCTTCAAGAACTGCTTTATTTATCCATAGGATTTTGGGGTGAGATTGCATAATCTAAAGGAAGAAATTAACTAACTAATTTGGGATGCTAAGTGAGCAATATAACACTGACTGAGCTTGGAAAATGAAGCTGCTATTAACAGGATAGGTTGTCTGTGTACTAATGGATCTGGGTGCCATTTGGAGACAATTTAAAAAAAAAGACCCCAAATTATATCTTTCTTCCTATAGTGTTATATTTTCTTGCCATGTGCTTTGAACCTGATGTTATATAGTGAAAACAATATGTATAATTTTAAAAAGTAAATACAAAAATAAAGCATATGTAAAACACCCCCCACGTCTCACGTCAGACCCCACTCACTTCCTTTCTTTGGTTCTGGCTTTGACTTCCATTCCTGTGCTGTCTACTCTTTTCCTCCTATCCTACTTCAACCTGTATTTTAAAAAGATCAGCATTGGTAAGATTTGCTTAATAATGAATAGGGTTTGTTTTATCCCTAGTCCCACCTTTTGTTACCTTCTCTTTTTCCCCCCGTTAGCTATATATTTTTATACTTGTCTAATTTATAGTAAACTCTTTGAGACCATCTCTTATTGTAATATTTGTAAAGTGCCATACAAAGTTAAGGCACTATATAAGGGCCCTGGAAACTCATATACATGTACTTAGTTTTACGCACATGAATAGTACTGCTGAAGGCATTGGGATTACAGACATGCTTAAAGTTAAACCCATGAGGAAAGGTTTGCAGCATTAGGCCTGAACTGTGGTTATTAGTAACAGAGCTGTTAAAATAACTTCACTGTCTCAGAATCTCAGCATGTAATATTATCATCTGTATATGCCTACAACTGTATTAAAAGAAACAAAGCCTGTGCACAAATCATATATTTGTTACATACTTTTAAACTGAAATTCTTAGGAAATAAGACATATTTAGACACTGCAGGCCAATGAGTCATAGTTGCCTTGTATAAATGTAGCTAGCATAGCTCAGCCATTGGGCAGAGCCAAAACCACTAGAGATCTGTGTAAAAGATTTTGGGAAAAACATTTACCAGATTTTTAATTAAATGCTATGACTGATCAAATTAATTTAATATGGGTTAAAATACAGAGGGCTGAGTTATGCTTTTTCTTCATTTAATACTCGGATGTCTTTCAATTTTTGCTAAAATAGCACTTCAGGAAAGATGAAGGATAAGACTTGGAATCAACTTCTCCTCAACAACTGAAATATTTAAATACGCCTCAAAGGAGAGGAGATTATGAAGTGTGCCATAAGTATGCAAATTCACATAAATTTTTTGCATGATTTATTTTAAGCAGGTTATGCTAATGTAGACATTTTCTCTCAAATGAATTGCAGTGTTTATGAAATTAAATTTCCATATGTAACATGAACTGGAATGAACAAACTCAGCCTCTATTTATTTATTTATTTATTTCAAAAAGTCATATTTATGGCATATCATACACTTGATGTGCTGGTCACCCAGTGTTCAGGAAAAGTATTACACTGGTATTAGAAAACAGTATTTAGACATCCATGGACTCTTTAGAGACTCTGAAAATATCGGTCTCTATATTCTTCAACTCAGGAGAATCATCTTGAACTTCTGATAGTGTTAAATTTTGATCTGGGCTGCTGTATTTGCTGGACTGCTTGTTATCATCAAAACAAGTCTCTGGGCTTTGATCCTTAGAGTATACTTGATCAAAGCAATTAAAACAGAAAACTACTCTGAGATGAGGTTATATAAAGGAGTTACATGCTGTATGACAGTAACAATTAATTGGGAATTATACCATTTTAATAAAGATTTATTTTAATAAAAACAAATAAAATGCAGGTTTTTAGGCTTCTATATATCAATGAATCATTATTTCACCTTGTTTGCATGGGCATGAATATATTTAACTTCTTTTATGTAAAACTTGGTATACTTGTGTAGCTGTGTAAAACAAGGCAGATATTCTTTTTTCTTTTCTTTTTAATTTTTCTTTTGCCTTGTATAGGAAGATACCATTGCTGCTGCTGTACATGGATGATTTAATTTGCTATCAGTCCTTGAAATAAGAATTTATCTTTAATGTAACTTATAAATGTCAAAGTCCAAATATTACTAACATTAAATTCCTCTTTGGCTGGTACATGCATTCTCTGTGTGCACAATATATTGAATTTCATTGTAATACAATGATTATGTGCATAATGCAAGCGATGGTGGGGGTCAGCAAGGTAGTATTTCTAACTATGTTTTTCATCATGCAATGGGATGCACCTTACGAAATGCAAAATTATATTTTACCCAAGTTTTAAAAAATATTCTGAAGGGATAGCTCAAAAGTAGCTGAACTTTCAAACTTCAAATTTGCTTTGTAAATAGGGCACAAAACTTCTGTGCTTTGCTAAGCTGAAAAAACACTGGTTGTAAAATAACATATGTATATGTCAATGTATATTCACTATATGCAGTCAAAATTCTTGCCTTTTTGTGAAATCGGAAGTCTTTGCTAAGAAATTGTCCAATCTAAATTTTCATAACTTTAAAACTATGGAATCTTTTATCTTCGGACTTGTGTTGAAGTTTGTCTCAACAAAATCTATCAACAAACCAAATATGAGATTTCTATGTTTGATATCTTTGCATAAGAAAAATAATTTCCATAATGATGGTACCATCAGAAATACTTATTACAATTGTCTTGTAATTTTCAGTTATTAAGGTAATATCATGTCATGTAAGCACAATTCTGAGTGATGGCCTAGAGAGAGAAACCTTCCTTGAGTTCTCCAGTGCACAGAGCTATCCATGTCTGCTAGATACATCTGGGTCCTTAGCCTTCAAATCAGTACTGTGTAGCAATGAATTATTAACACATTAATACTATCTCATGAAATGAAGAACTTAGTTTTTATTTTTATTTTATTTGTATATGAAGTGTTATGGTGACAAAAAACTCATAATAATTATTAGAAAACAATACTTATATATATAAAACCTATCACTAAAATTGTGCTTTTATAGTCTGAACTAAAAACAAGTAAGCACAGTATCTACCAATATATTTTTGTCATTCTTGAACATGTGGCTAAGGTTATATGAAAAATACTATTATTTAAGGAATAGTATGTGATTTCTAGATGGCAATAGCTGAAGTGTGGAAAGTTAAAGCTGTATATTTATCCTGACATTACATTTCTTTCTTTTTATTATCATTATTAATTATTCTTATTCTTATTATGAGTGCTTCACTCACCATCCTTAAAGTTCTCCTTAATACAGATTTTTTGTGTGGAAAAAGTAGTAATTGATTCAAAATGCTCCTTCTGTAACATTGGACTTACCTATCTTTGAGCAGGTGGTTCCTGCTTTGAGCAGGGGGTTGCACTAGATGACTTCCTGAGGTCCCTTCCAACCCTGATATTCTATGATTCTATGATCTTATTAAAATTTGTAATGGCTTTCACTTACCATGAACCACTTTTCACCTTAGGTCATATGTGTGTGTATACAAATGCACATATATAACCTAAGATTCTATTCAATATATATTAATTAAACCCTCAGTTTTCTTTTATTTTATTACTTAAAGTACTTACATAAATGCCTTACACACTTACTTGACATCAGAGGGAAGGTCTTGAAAATTTTTTAGTACCATTGTAAAATCCTCTGTGTTTGCATAGCAGTGATAGGGCCTCATTCTCCTTTTCCCTGCACATTGTATCATTTGCACCAGTGCAAGGTGGGTTTAAAATGATACTAAATCTGATCGATAGTGTTTTGCACTCTTTACATAGACTTTGTGAAAACGTGAATAACTACACAATGTGCAAGACATGAGAAAATCAGAGGATGTTGTCTACTCGGAGGTGTCCATGGGCTGGTCTACAGAAGGTTTCTAGAGCTGATTTCCCTCTGCTCCTTTGTGTACTATCCTTGACCTGAATGTACAGGCAGTTCCTCCAGGAGTCTGTTCTTCTCTGAATATTATACCTAAATAAATATCTTCCTTATTACTGAACCCTGGATCATTTCTCCTTACTGATACAACAATGCTTTTAATTTATCTGACAAGTTCAATCATATTTGTGATTTTCATGTTGTGCGTTAAAATCCTAAGGGCATGTTCAATGTGAAAGTCACAAGTCCATAGCACGCTGGTGACAGTTGGATAGCTTAGTGCTCTTAAACATGAAATAAAAGTCCTATTGTAGCAAGTGCCAAGGGAGTGAGTGCTTTGGTTTGCAGAAGTTTGTGGTGCAGGCCGAGTGGGGCTGCTACTGGACTTGAAAACTGCCTGAAACCCAGTTAGTAAATGCAAGCAGTACCCAGTTGCAGCAAAGCTGCTGCATAGCTGTGGGGCATTTTCAAAGAGATACAGCATTTGAACTATGTCAAGGAGAGGATAACAGTGATGGACTAGTCAGAATTTAAGTTATATCCTGAAGCTGAATGTAGCAAAGTAATTTAGAAATCTGGGCAGAGTCACAGCAAGGACACAATCATGAAGTGATTTGCCTTGTAATTAAAATGCAAATATTCAGTAGCAATATAAGTGGCTTTTGTATGACCTGGAAGGTAGAAGATTTATGGTGGGGCAAATATGTTTGCAGGCTTTTTTTTTTTAACCCACAACAGCTGACAAATAGTTGGGGGTGGAAGACTGTTTCAAGTTATAATTCTTAAAGGATGCCCTTTGCAGTCATTTATCAGTTCCTTTTGTGGTCTGTATTCTTTTTTATTCTTCTTCTGCAGAGAACAAAAGCCAGACATTTCTGCTGAAATAAGGAGATGTTAAACACAGTGTTGTCATGCTTATATATAATTTCTCCCCATGTGAGTCTCCCTAGAAAAGAAGATGGAAATAAAATGTTTTCTGCATACAAACAATTACACAAACGGAGACAAAACCATATAGAATTCTGAATGAATAATGTATAAATGTTTTTATACATTGAAACAAAGTATGAAAAAGCAACTTAGACTGTTAACAGAAGTTTGGTTTTCTTCACAATGGGCCAGATCCTCAGCTGTTGTAAATCACTGATATCAAAGGAGCTGTGCCATTTTATACAAGCTGAGGATTGGGCACTTTGATTCCAATAAGAATAATCAATGTTGGCTTGAACCCAGTGACATTTTATTAGTATTTTTAACAATACCATAGAATTAGTATAATAATACAATGGTATTGAAGGCTATATTTAGTTAACCCTCAAATTTCTTTACCATTTTTGCAGTGGAGCTGCTTTGCCCCCTGCAGAGCTTGTAGAAGACATGGCACTCAGACCGAGCATTCCTCTGAGGTCCGTGACATATAGTCACAGAAGATAGCCATGAAAAAGTCCTGTGCCTGTACCCTGGTTTTTGGCTCTCTTCTTGCTTCTTGTCAAGAATCATGCAGCCGGAATCTGCCTCTCCAGCTGCTGCTCCCACTCCCTACTCCTCCCATTCTATTTAAAAATCAATGGCACTATCTGGCTACAAATTATCATTGTATCTTTTTCAGTCATTAAATAAAATGGTCTAAATCTTTTTATGGGACTTGCTGCTCTGTATGCAATGCACTGGGAAACTTGACTGACTAACAGACCAAAGAATGCTGAACATTAAGTGGTATATACTGATTACTTTGGACAATCCAAGAGAATAGCTAATGTATGATCAATTATAGATCAAATTTGCATATTCCTATGGGCTGAAACATATACTCCTAGCAAGGAAAAAATGGCAAACATCATGATTCTAAACTAATAAGATGATTTTACTGTTAAGAATGGAGACTGGAAAACACAGTAGTATTTTTGCTTTAGTAAGTAGTTAAAAGGCACATGTGTGTATGGAAATCTCCCAGTTGAAGGGATTTATTCTATAAGATTGCTTTATATCTTTCATCCTTAGATTGCTTTATCTTAAATCCCACTATGTACTTTGGCAGCAAGAAACAGTAAGAAAGAAAGGTGTGCACAAGGATTATCAGCTCTGAAATTCAGTCAGAGGAGACGGATCATTTTGAGTCAGCATTCAATAGCCAAACAAACTTTACATTTTGTTTTTGCTTATTGTGTGAGAATAGCTTTATCCACACACCACAACACTTTTCAAGCTGACTAGTAACCAACAGGAGCAGTCAGTATAGTTTCCTGCAGATAATTGCTGGGATCCAAACAGAGAGACTGTTAGGGCCAGGTTGTCGCCAACTCTGCATGCCTGCGCTGGGGCATAAGGAGGCATAAAGCACCCCCTTATTCCTCTGCCCCAGCAGCACAAGGAGGAAAGCAGGCTTTGCAGAGCTATTACTCTCTCCTCCCACGCAGGTGGGGCAAGAGGGGAAGTGAGCATTAGGAGGAGCCTTGGCATTGTCTCCATCCCTCCCAACATGTTAAGCCCTGCATCTGCCCAGGGTGCATAAACGGTTCCAGATGTTGGGCTATAGATAAGGTACATCCCTCCTGAAGTTAGCTGGCAACTGGGAGGCTGACTGTGACTTGAAATGGGCATTTGTTTTCATTTATGAGAATTTGAGAAAGGAAAGAAAGAAAGAGATTTGGAGCAAGGGAGTGCTAATGTTCTGCAGAAAACATTGGGACTTGAATGTGGCAGTACTGTCCCAATTTGTGTCATTTTTGTAATGGTTGCTCACTCCACTCAGCTGATGATAAGATATATTCCAGTGGTGTGGGAACCAGGGCAGGACTTGGGTAATAAACCATCCTTATGGGAGAAAATTAGAGAGCACATGGAGGAGAAATATAGGCTCAGGGTAATGTTTGTTAAAGGGCAAAGCATAACCCATTGGAGTGAGAAATGCAGATCAGATGAGTTTCTGTGGATCTTGGCACTGAATGTCTCATGTAAATCGTAGGGATAATTTGTGGGGAAGTAGCTCTTCTTCCTTGATGGATAATTTTAGCCATCTTGCTATGAATGCTATTGAACCTTTCCCCTCACCATCTAGAGGAAGAATACTAAAGGAGACTTAACATTACTATTCCTTTGTATGTTTCATATGTCTTGAAAACTTGCCCCAGCTCTGCGGTGTGCTACTGCTTCTCCAGACTATATTTCAGATTGAAGCAAATGGAGGCCAGTACCATCTCTTGGGATCTCTGGTAGAGCTTTTTGGGTTGGTATGAATTTGGTTTAGAAGACTTTGTCCAAGTGCAAGCTGCAGAATTTTGTCCACAAATCCCCAGTTTAAGATTTTTTTTCAGCAAGGTGATTGTGATGAGAGAACATGGTTCTATTGTCTGGTAATCTTGAGGAATCAACTGTAAAGACTTAAATGGGGCGCTAGAATCACTAATTCTGTTCCTCACTAGTGGGAATGCTGAATCTCCATATACTTTAAGAAAAATAGTGTTCTGGTGGCCAGTCTAGAGGATAAAACAAACATATACAAAACACTCCAAACCATGCATTTAAAAAAAAAGGTACATGGAATTTACATGTACTCACTTCGCTTATATAATGCTCTTTTCTGTCTCATGTATGTAGGCTGAAAGCTATTCAGGTCAGAGGGACAGTTTCTTACTTGAGCATTTGTACAGCATCAAGCACAATGAGGCCTTGATAGCCTGTGATCCTCTATGCATTACAATAATAAGAATGATAACTGGAGTTGTGTGATGTATTTTTAGGTAGAGCTGGTGGAAACTCAGAATTTCTGGTTCCTGAAAAATTTCAAAATTTGGGTTTGGTCTGAACTGGAACAGAAACAGATATTTTTGAAATTTCCCACAAATCAGAATTACTGAAAAAAATAGTTTTGGATTTCTGAAATCTCATTTTGAATTTTATTTTTTATTTTGTAATTTTTTATTTTTTTCATTCATTCATAACTTGTCAGTGGTAGAAGTAGTAGATATTATATGTCTAAATATAATAGATGAAATATTTCTCCTCTTTTTATTTTAAAACTGTGAAGGGCAGCTGTTTGTTAGTACTGTGAAAGATTACTTAGAAAGTGTTATATTTTCTAGATCAGTGTCAAACCTAGTTTGATACTTTGACATAAAATAATAGACTATCGAACTATTATGAAATGTAAAAATGAAAATAAAAATATTGACACAATTTGGGAATCCTGAAATACAATTATTTTTTATTTTAAATTTTGTTCCTGCTAGAATGTTTGTCAAAATTACATATTTTCTGAAATATTTGAATTTGTCAAAGCAGCATTTTTCATCAATAAGTGTTTTGACAAAAAAATTAAATTCTAAACTTGAGGCATAACAGAAATTTATCCTTTTTCTTTTAGCTGTTTCAGGGAGAGGTTTGCTATCCAGAGATCTCTCTATCTGGAACAGAAATAGAGCACATGCAGAGTGGTTTCCAGAAACCTTTAAATGTTTGGTGGTTGTTCACCTGTCTGGTGATGAAAAAGAAGTTTTGTAATGAGTGATTCAAGTCTTCTGAATTGCCTTAGTTCAGATTTAAATACTGGGTTTTTTCACTGGTGGTTGGCTTCTGGATGTGTTGGTGTTTAGTAATTTGTGTTTGTAGAAAAATGTATAGGTTTCATTAAAGCACAGGCTACATATTTCTCAAATAGTGGGATGGTGTTTTCATATTTGCAGATTATAATATTCAAAATAGACACTTTAATGAATATAGTAAATTCTCTTCTTTTTCATCTGTTCTTGTCTAATTCAATATCAGGTGGGTAGTTATTTTAAAGAATGTTAGTGGAGGGATTATGGGGATGTGATGCTTTTGAAACGATACCTGACATTCAGTTGGTATTGTGATTTGCTAAAATATACAAACAAATGAGAAAAACGGATTCACTATTTCCACTTGAGAGAAATAGAATTATTAATTCATGGATATCAAAGTTATCTGTTTATAGTTATACACAAAAATGAATTGTACAGAATCAAGTAAAAAAGACTTCTGCTCCCATGAAATTTACTTCTTTCAAGTGATACATTGAATAAAGGATGAAAAAAATATGACTATTTCTTGTAAAAGAAAATATTTAAACTCTAGGTACTTTGTATCTATTGCAATGTCACAGTATAAAGCATTGAATTTAGTCACAATTTCAGGTACTGTGAAGATGCTTCTTCTTTGTGTTACTATGGAACAAAGTCAATAATTATGAAGTGTCCATTGTGCTGAAAATGTACTGTTGGTGCAGAGTTAGCTCAGTAAACTATTCAACAAGAACAAAAATTGAAATACAAAGTTAAGATGTCATGTCCAACAGTATCTGAAACACCAGAGGTAAATTGTGTATGTAAGAAGTGTGTGACTGAAGTTTGGCTCATTGATCATTTTAATAAGAAATTATTCCCAAAGAATTTTTAAACCTTGTATGTGAAAATGTTATCTATTTTTGGCAGCCTCTCTGGTTTTAGGATTAAGCAAATAGGGAAGTGCTAATAAGCATGAGCTAAATGAGGAAGCAAAATAAAAATGATTCATTTATACTTAGTAATGTTTGTAATGTTCGTTTTCATTGAGCCGTTTTCATTGAGAATTGTCTCCACCACTATAACTCATACAATGAGTAGGCAGACAGGCAATTATTTAAGATCAATAACTGAATGTCTGTTTCACCTTGCTTAAATCTAGAATCTCAGATTGGCTCAGTGGACAGTTTTGGTTTATCTCATTAGATCAGAAGGTACACACTGCTTCTGTAGGCTGAAAGCCTTGGACAGCTTGGCTGGCACTGTCATGATCTGTGGTAACACATACACAGACACCTGGTAAACTATAGGTAGTATAGAGAATAAAATCCACGACTTTCTTTAAAAGTACTTGAACAAAAGGAACAACTTCAGTAGCTGTCAACAGTAACATCCCATGAGTCTTCGATGAAGGCCTGACTGCAGTAGTAGCTTGAGGCCAAGAATATTGTAATTCACTCTGTGGGACACACCGTTTCAGATGGTGTGTAATACAGATTCAGTCATCTTCTGGGTAAAATGAGCTAAAGAGATAATATTAAACTAAGACTTTGCAGCCTCCACCAGCTCCCCATTCACTATCAGATAGGAATCTCTCTTTCCTGTAAGTATCACAGAAGCTATGTTCATTCGGTACATATGGCCAACAGAGCCCAGATATAAATATGAGGTAGTTGGGGAAAAGCCTTGATTCTAGATCAACATCCCCAAGAAAAGCAGGATTAATTCTATTTTCACCAACTTCAGATCGTGGTATAAAAATCACTATCATTGAAGCAATTCCTCAAAGAAAGAAAACCTGGAGCAGAAGAGCAGATGTCAAAGGACTCCAAAGCAGAAGCCAATAACTAAACCAAAGTATTTATCCATTGTGGATAGATCTTGCAGGGGAACATAATTTGCTCCTCCTTTTATTTTTACAGGTACTGTCTTTCCATGCCCATGCCAAGCTTCTCTAAGGATGGAGAGCAACCCTAGAGATTAGTGAGAATTCCTAGTGTCATGATGTTAGGGTCCTCACTCAGAAGGTTGAATTCCTTCTAAAGTCTGGATTACTAGATGGGAGTGTGATGAGTTCCCCCCGGGGTCACCTGGAAATGGGGTACCACTGAGCCCCACTGACCCACCAGCCTGGGCTCCCTTTCACACTGTATTGGTGTGACAAGCTACAAAGCCTTCCAGTCTGCACTTTCACCAGCATACATATAGGTAGGGACACAGCCAGCTGCAGTTACAAGTAGGCTCTCTGATCAGCCCCTGAATAGCAAAGCAACTCCCAGCTCCTTAGGCATGCCCCCCCCTCTGGAGTATAAACCCAACATTATACAGTCTTGTGCTGCACAGGAACTGTACAGCATAAGCTCATAAAATTCACCTCCTCCCTTAATGTGGAGAGGAATATGCAACAGCTTTTCCCACTGAATTATGATTCCCACACACTGGTTTAGATAAAGAAAAAATGAGTTTATTAACTACAAAAGATAGATTTTAAGGGATTATAAATGATAGCAAACAGATCAAAGCAGATTGCCTGCCAAATAAACAAAACACAAACTAAACTTAATATACTAAATAGATGGGTTATGAATAGCAGATTCTCACCATGGGAGAATAATACAAGCAAGCTGCAGATTCTTAAGGGGCAAGCTGCACTTGCTTACAGTTTGGCATCCCCAGGTGTTCCAGTCACAGGCTAAAAATCCCTTTAGCCTGGAACCATCACTTCCCCCAGTTCAGTCTTTGTTCCTCAGGTGTTTCCAGGTGTGTTGTTGTAGGAAGAGTGAGGACCCATCATGATGTCATTTTCCCCATTTTATATTTTCTTCCCACTTGCCGGAAAGTTCTTTTGCTGTTACCTGGGTCAAACAGTTCCCACTGTGTAGAGCTATCTCTGAGAGGTTTCTATGGCACACAGTTCCTGGGGTAATCCTTGTGCCGGTGTGCCTTTCCTCAATAAGCCATTAACACTGGCCTTTTTACTGTTGTACCTGAAAGGCTGCTTGTGGGCATTTTCAACCTCACAACATGTTTCAGTAACACATATATCTAGACAAACTTCATAATTTTGAATACAATGATAGCATGTACAATCTAATGAGATATTAATGTCTACCAGATAAGGACTTCTAGAACAATACCTCACAAAGAATACTTTGTGCAAAACATATCCTAATGATATCACTGTGAAGAATATGGGGTGCAGAGTCACTGGGAGTTCCAATAGGGGTATCTTTTCTTAAAATGATAATTATGTAGGCATCGGTTGTGGCTCCATAGCTAAAGCTAAACTGAGTTTTGGACTTAAGAGGATAAGTATGATAAGTATTTGATATAGCTCTCTTCATCCATAGAGCTTGGTGCACTTTTACAAAGATCAGTAAATATTATTACATCCATTTTGCTGTGAGGAAAAAGACACACACACACACACATAGAAGAAAGTGTTACCCAGTGAATTAGCTGTATCATACAACTCAGGTCTCAAATGGTGCAGAACCCAAATCTTTTTACATTCAGTCCTTTTACATACTTTTTACATCAACTGAATTATGCTGTCTTCTAGCAGACCAATCGGACTCATCATTGAAACACAAGAACTACCCCTGCTTGTCCCCAGTCTGGACTGACTGCCACATTTGGAACACTCCTTGCCTCTTTAAATAGAGAAGAGGAGCCTGAGTTCAGTGATCAAAACTCAGCTTTTCACATGGTAGAGCACGACATAATCACCAGGAAGCTGATTCCAATTCAGTATTCAGTTTCTTAGAAAAAGTAATAAGAATTATTAGGTGATTTTCTATTTTAATGATGCACTGAAATGCTTTTGAAATGAATAAATGAACAATTATCTGTCTGCTTTGAATTAGTAGAATGCATGTGGCAGCTTTGCCATGATTACATACATCATTTTCAAAGTGAAGTGAAGGGTTTAATATTCCTTATCAATATGAGGTTCAGGTTTCTGGAGAGTTTTAATTCCTTGCCACCAAACCCCGAAAGCTGAGCAGGAAGTTGCGTAACTTACAGCATTTTAGGTGTTTGTGATGATATGTAGTCCTGGAGGTGAAGGTGAGTAATTTTAAAATATATTTGGCTTTAAATGTATTAAATATTTATTTCTATTAATTTATTCTGGTAAAGATACAGGATCTTAATTTAAAAAAAAATTCTAAAATACCCTTTAAGTTCATTTTTAAGATCTAACCATAAATTGATTCCTTAGATACACAAAAAACTATCCTCTCATTTTACTTATACTATATTGTAATTAAATATTTTCAGCCTCAATCTAAAATCTCCAGATAATAACTTTACCCTATTGTCCTTAGGGCATTTCCTTGTCACAGATTTTTTTAATACTTCAGATTTAAAGTATTGCCGCATACTCTGTGTCAGATGTAAAATACATTTTTTATCAGTTATCACTTTGAAAGTCAGATAATAAATGAGCAAATTAAAATAAAATCTTTATATTATATACCAAAATAATCTGGGTCAGTTTTTTTATAATAATTTTCCAAATATGGAATATAATGCAATAATCTGGAAGGGCTAGATTAATGTTTTACTCTAAATCTTGAGTAAGGGCCATGTGTAACTGTGCCTGGAGGAGGCCTGAGAAGGAATTGCAACTCGGAGTTTCTCACAATTCCTTCCCTGCTTTCTCGATTCTAGGGACGGAAGTACTTTTCTAAAAAGAAAAGGAGTACTTGTGTACTTTTCTGCATCCCTTTACAGACTTCAGCTAACTTGCCTTCTCACGCTGGCTTTACTCTACCGGCTAGCACATTGTAACAGTGAGGGAGTCAAGACAAGGCTCAGCCAACTTCCTGTCCCTTGTGAAGGAAGAGAGGCTCCACAAAAACTGCTAATCTCCCCAACACCTGGAGTTGTGATTTGGGCAGGCTGCATGCAGCAGGCCTGTGCCCTATTACTCCCCAGGAAGTCATGTTGGACTCAGTGACAATTTAGCCCCAAATTAATTGTGTAATCCTCTAAATGTAACACCTGAAGGAGTAGTCAGTATTTTTATATTGTTTTGCTGAACATCTCATTAGATTACATAATTTAAATACCCTTTGCTATTTAAGTAGACAGTGTCAACTTAATAAATCAGACTTTAGTTAGGTAAAACATTTTTACCTAATATTGTTCAAACTGAAAGAGATTAGAATAAAAATATTTTTTTCCATTTTGCAGCAGTTTGTGTATTGTCAGTTTCACTGTTTCCCTATATAGACAGTGAAGGCCTATTCCACACTGCAATCCTCTAGAGTAGACTCCCCTGTAGAGTCTAATTAGTGTCAATGGGAATCTACAGAAGTCTGTGTTTAACAGATCCAGTTGTAGGATCCAGAGCGCCTTTTGTTTGTGTGGATCTCTCATGTTATATTAAAAAAAAAAAAAAAGGAAAAATGGAAGTTAAAACCATAAAAATGGGCGAGGACAGTTGTATCACCTGCACATGAAACAGCTTTTAGCTAGTTTTGTTTTGTTTTTTTAAACTGACTAAATTTCAGGTTGTATGCAGTGGTGTTGTAGCCATGTTGGTCCTAGGATATTAGAGACATAAGATGAATCCGCTCCAGACCTGAAAAAGAGCTCTGTGTGAGCGTGAAAATTTGTGTCTCTGACCAAGAGAAGTTGGTTCAATGAAAGATATTACCTCAGCCTCCTTGTCTCTCTAAATTTCAGATTAACAATTTCCCTTTAGATCATTTATATTAAATTCTGAAGAATCATCAATTCATAGTTTTTCAACCAGTAGTCCCGTATCACAGGTCAACAAAACTTATGTTTTATTGCCAGTTGGAGGTGGTCCATGAATCTGTTTATGGCTAGTTATTAGTGCACTTTAACATCTGTAGGGGAGGGCAAACTCAGAAGGGCAAAATAAAGTCTGTACTGAAAAGATTGCATCTCTGTTTAGTAGTTTTTTGATTAAAGTCTCAAGGGAGAGATTTAAAGGCACAAAGGACAGTGAGGCACTGATCTTCCCTGGAAATTGTGCCATTTGAAAAGCTATCCCTTAAATTATACTAATTAAGGTCCCAATCCTGCAGAAACTTAAATGTGTGGTTAACTTTACTCCCTGTGACAACTCCCATTGACTTCAGCACCTGTTCAACTGGGGCCTATGTGCGTTCTAGAGTTGCCTACTATGTACATAGGTTGTAGTAAAAATGATATGCCAACATGTTTTTTGTTGTTAAATGATCTGCGAAGCAGTTGGTATTTTATCAACTGTAGATTCTCATTTTGTTAAGAGAAGTCAAGTGGCTCTTATAAGCATAGCTGTAGCTCTGAAAAATAGTGTACCTAGCAGCATACTGTAGTATCATAGTTATCTAGAAGACTTTTCTGCTTTCATTAGTGTTTAGGATGCTAAGCTAATTGATTTTTTTGAAGTATCATACAGATAATATGAAACTAAACTATGTGTGCTTTAGAACTTTTTCTATGTCAATGGAGGATTAATCCAAATATGTGCAGTTGCTCTGAAGGGCATTTGATGTTGTGAATAACTTGTCTTTTATTCTTAAAGGTAAATCATATGAAATAAATGAGAATCACTATCACATAAAATATGAATAGACAGTTTAGAAATGTTCTGACATTTATTTCTGAAATATTTCACTTCTTGATAAGGTTTCATCCACCAAAATTTGAGGTGAGGTGGGGCTGCCTGGGACCAAAGTAGCTCTTTAACCTCTTCCTTTCCAGTACAGGGTTGTGTACCCCTTTACAGTATTACAACATGGAAAATAGCAATTTAGAGTTTGGTGTAAATGGCTGAAAATGTTCTTGAAGAATATACCAGTCTTTTTCAGTAGTGTTATGACTATTTTTGTATAGTTAACAAGGTAAGTTGCATCTTTGATCTCACCTATTTGTCTTGCACAACATCTGAAGAGACGAGAGAGCTATCTCAGACATTTTCCCCGCTACTTTCACATGTTTTACAAGTAAGCTCAGCATTTGAAGTTGCTTAATGGATTCTGAAGGACACAGCCCTCGAGACTTGTATATTTTCAAAGCAAAAGTTCTTAAGTACTTGTATTGAAAGGGTAACAATTTTCTGGAAATGAAAGTGTTTTCTGTTGAAGAATTGTATCAATTAGAGTAAACCAGACTTTTTGTTTTAAATAAAACTTCTCTAATAAAAATGATTGTCGAAAATTTAATGACATTTAATTGTAACAGATTTCAAGAATGAGGATGCTGGACTATATATACTTTCATGATAAAGCACCAGCTTTCTGATGTGTGGGTCATCATGAGTCCACGGAAAGACCAATTAATTGGTTTTTATTAATTAATTTAATTGACTGCTATACAGTTCCTTCTAATGGCACTTTAGCTATATATTTAAAATGTGGAATGAGTAAATTTTCTTATGATGTTTTAATTTTCAAAGAATTTTGGGCAGCTTGGTTTCTGTTGAAAATCCTGTAGCAAGTTTGAGATGAAACAAATATACATAACAGACCTAATCACTTTGGTAGTTTAATAACCCAGCTTCCCATTAGGAATTTCTTCTGTAACGATACTATTCCTTAAAGAAAAATAAGTCAGAAAAATCAGAAGAAATTGTAGCTCATGATGGAAATATTACCCTCCCCTGCGCAAAATAAATAAATAAATAAACAAAACTTCCTGAGAAGAGAACTTCTAGTGAAATTTCCCAAATTAATTCTGAATTCTAGAAAAAGGAAAGAAAGTGTTAAAAAACCTGTTCAGAGATAGAGAAATTGTGAAAATTGAGACTTCTGCCTATAAAGCAAATCCAACAACTTTATGTAGAAGGATATCTAATGACCCTAAATTGGTTTGCTGAAATGCTAGAAGCGCCTGCTAAAATATGCTGTAAAAAGGTTATTAGTGAGAAAAATATTGAAAAATAGATTAAATACAGCTTTCTAGGGCATTAAAGATGTTGATTCTGACCTCTCAATGAACTGAGTGAAAGCAAGAAAGGAGTTGCCCATCCTTATAAAGAAGGAAATAATTTTTTCAGATGTCTAACTGAAATATCACAAAGTGGGGGCTATTAGGAAAGATGTAGTTAGTGTCTTCTACAGGTAAAACTCTGCCTTCACCTAATCTTATGCGTTCTAGAAAAGCTGAGTGGACAAGCAAGTTGCAAATCCATTGACAGCAGTGGAAGTTAGCTCACTTATGCAAGAGGTAAATTTGGCACTATGCTTGTTAAACACTTCTAGTTTTGGATTATGACCCAGATATTTTAAATATTGGTCCAGAGGAATCAAGTTTTGAATTTTCAGATGAGAATAGGCATAAGTTTGGAACAACAAACAAAAAGTTTTGCAACCTAAAGGGAGAATGAAGGAAAATAAAACTTAATGTGGTTTCCACTTTTTCCCTTTAATGCGCACAAATTCTGTGTTCTAAGAAAAAATATTTTTATTTAGGGGTAGTTACAGATTGTGAAATAGGAATTTTTAAGCCAGAAATTAAGTTTGAAGGGTTCATAGAAAACAGCATTATGGCGCCCTTTCCCAGAAAGATCTCAAAACACTTCAGTAAAGTGCTGGGAGCACTGGCTCCTTCATTAGGCTCTGGAGAAGGGTAACCCCCAGGCAAGAGGACTGAGGAGGTTGACTGGCTAGCTTGCTCCTGTCATTGGCCCTGGAAGAAGGGAGACTGCCACAGGGAAAAAGCCATGAGAGACCACACTCTGTAAGAGAGTGGGAAAGAACTGGAAGCTGAGTTCAAGAGGACTAAAGATTCTTGCAGAAGAGAAGAGAGCCTGAGCAGAGGGTAGCATCCAACTAAAGACTGGAACAGATGGCCCTTCTTTTGAGCTTGGGTTAGAACGTTGATGCCCCAAAGGCATAGTGTGAACTGGCCAGAGGGCCAAGTCACCAGCATGCCAGAACACCCAAGTCCCAAGGAGGAGAGTGAGTCACTGAACCACTGTGTGATGCCTCAACGGGGTGCTCCAGGACAATAAGTCTATGATAGGACCCCTTCAGCTTTAAGAGTACTAGCGAGTCAGAAAATTGTGCATAATGGAGAGTTGGGGGAAACTCTGATTTTTATAGGATAGTGGTTGTTTTGTCAATTAACAAAAAAAGGGTTTGTGTGTGTGGAATATTAGACATATTTGTCAACTGAATCGTTATGTAAAACAGCTGACAGAGAACATGGCTTGTGTCATATACTTCCATTCTCCAGTGTAGTATGACAAAGACTTGTTGAATATTTTAGAAGAGGTATTCTTTTTGCTATATGCCATTAGTGATGTTCCCGCACCAGAAATTTTGGGGGTAACATGGGAAATAATTTCACAGAAATGTTGTGTCAGTGAAAGTTGGTTTACAGAAAGTAAAAAGCAAGGAAATTAAAAGTTAAGGCAACCGAACTCTGAACTCCTTCACCCAGAGTCTCACACTTCACTAACAGCCACACCCAAGGCACCACTGAGAATGCACAGCAACCTTAACTCAGCCCCAGTCTTTCAGCATCCTCTTTTTTCAACCCCGAGTGTATGTGGTTTCACATAACTGTGCTGAAAGGATTGTGGGGAGCTCTGGCACAATTGGCTAGAGGAAAAGAGTGGAGTGGATGCTGCTGCCTGGAAGAGGTCCTATCAGCACAAAGAAAGAATTAGTCAATGCATTAACTTCAGTCTCTGTGAGAATGTGGCAGCTGCTTAGATGTCTTTGTTGGGAAAGGAAGAGTTTTTACTTGTGTTAGGTGCTTGGAAACTGGGGGTGGAGGTTCATATAAGGACCTAGACAGACAATTAGGTGTTTCATAATCTCATTGAGATAAGGTGCCATAACAGCTTCTCACACTTACAACTAAAGATAATTTGGTAGTATCTTCTCTGGTCTGTTATCCTCTAATTACCCAAAATTATCAGCTAGGTTTCAAACTAGCTTCCTAATATTCTTATCTGAGGAGGCATATGTCACATTCAGTGGCAGTTGAAACCAATACAGCTTTAATCCTATGAAGGATAAACTCCATGGCATTTGGATGTGGGTGTAGTCTATATGTGTGTCTAAGGGCTGTCTACAATATGGAGGGGATCGATCTAAGTTATGCAACTTCAGTTATGTGAATAACGTAGCTGAAGTCGACATACTTAGATCTACTTACTGCGGTGTCTTCACTGCGGTGTGTTGACGGGAGACGCTCTCCCGTTGATTCCCCTTGCGTTTCTTATTGAGGTGGAGTATTGGCGTTGACGCTAGAGAAATTGGCAGTCGATTTATCACGTCTATACTAGACACGATAAATCGACCCCTGCTGGATCAATCACTGCCCATCGATCTGGCAGGTAGTGTAGACAAGCCCTTACATTTGTACTCTGTTTACACTACCCTTCGATTCATAAACAATAAGCATTTTAAAACTGTTGTATATGAACAATAAAATAGTTTACCAACATCCTTGCCGTATTGTACAGTTGTATGGATTATCCAGCATATGGATTATCCATATAACTGTACAGTATGAAAATATATAGAGAACATATATTACATTAAACATAGAGCCAGAATTTTAAAGCTGCAGATATGTACTTAGTGGGATTTCCAAAAGCTCTTAGGTAACTAACTTTCATTGGTTTCTATGGGAGTTAAACACCTTGGTGCTTAGTGAGAATTTTTTCAAGAACACCTATCTGCATCTTTTGGCATCTAAATAGCGTAAAAATCCAGCCCACAATGTTTTGTTATAAATAGGATGAGTGTTGCAACTTGCAGCCAGGCTTGGGAGTGCGCTTTATAAATCATACCCTGGATAGATGTAATTGCCTAAAAGCAATGCTGCCTGATCTTGTCTGATTTCACAAGCTAAATGGGGTTAGGTCTGGTCAGTGCTGGGAACAGAGGCCTCAGGGAAGATCCAGAATAACATAATAAATGATATGAGCAATACAGGAGGTTCTCATTCTTCCCTTTTAGCAGTACTGAACCAACAGTTTAGCACTGTGTTCTCCAATAGGGGAGGAATATCAAATCACTTATTTGATGTGCTATGAAAGTTCTGTGTCAAAACAAAAAATGCAACTTGTTTGCCCAGCACATTTCTGTTGACAGAGAACATAATAGCCTATGCCTGGGCCAGGGGCAAGGACCTGTGGGAAAAGATACAGGTCATGTTCTTCAAACTGTGTCACCAGTTGGAAACTTCATAGCAGGATCCCTTTGCCAGCTCTTTCTGATGTTGTGTAGGCCATCAGTGGGAAGAGAGGCATTCTTGAGTTTTTAGACCATTTCTGTACCTCCTTTACCCTTCCAGTACTTTATATTAAAAAAAAAACCTGGCAAAAATTATGGCCATAGAGATGCCTATTCGTCCTTCTCTCTTTATCATCCAGGCCATGTTTTCCCTTGGTAATAGAGTACCTGCTAATCTTTGTCTTGGGTCCTGGGGAAACTGGGAAAAGTGACCCCACAAATAGAAGCTGAGAATTCCCATGTGAAGATTTCCCTTGTCAGAGAATCCTTCCAAAACAAAGGATTTCAGAAAAGGACTATTAGACTCCCGCTTTCAGTTTGAGAGAGGGGATGGGGGGGGGCAGAAGGCTACTAATCAATCATCCATCAAAGTTTGAGCTGTGTTCTTGAGCTAAATCACAACCAAGAGGGGAAAGGTTCACTTTCAAGGGCTAGATCCGTAATCATTGAATAGACAAAAGGGTTGCATTAGGCAGGTCTACTGTCAGCATTGAGATCTGATACACCAGGCTTAGCTTCTCCTTTTTTCCTTCATGTAACCAAAACAAAGGATATGGCATGCTGGTGAAGGCTGTGTCCCTTCTAAGCCCATCAAGACCAAATATATTTCCTTTCTGCATTCCAGTGTTTGTTAAACCATCATTGATATTTCCTTCTTCAGCCTAAGAAATTACACAACCCTTAATACATCTGCTAGCCTTTTGCTGGTCAGATAAAAGGTCAGAGATAGGCATTTTGAAGACCAACAACCTTTGAATGAGGAAAAAATCAAAGAGCGATTAATTTGGCTAGCTGGAGAGTGGATATTAAACAAGAAGTACTGTTTCCCCTTCTGTTTTAGATCATCTTGGACAAGAAAGATATAAAGAAATATTGAAAAGTCTTGTGATGGAAGTACTGGTAGAGATGTCTTTTTGTGGCAATTGTAAATCTTGACTAACCAGTGTCAGATCCAAGTCAAATATTGGATTACATCTCATTTAAAAAAAATCAGATGTAAATGTTTCCAAGTTTGTGACCCTCATTCAGAGGGGAAGCTGCTCCAGTTCCAATTAGCAATTCTTCTGATTATAGTCACAATTCTTTCTGCGGCCCATTTAAAAAGTACAAGAAAGATTCCCAGATGACAATTGATTGTGAGTCTCAGGTACCATATTACAAGGTGTTACTTCCTAAGAAAAATAGTGTGGCTTTATTTCCTGAATTATAACAGATTACCTTTTGACTTTAAGAATGGGCAATTCTGTTTGAGTAGATTAGACCATTAGGACTAATTTCTGCCCTCAAATTTGTGGAAATTCAGAGTGAGGAGGAGTTTTTCCTTCTGTTTCTTCTAAATAACTGGGTTACATTCCTCCTTCACAAGTGGAATAAATGGCCTTTTGGATTTTTCCTCAATTCGTCATCAAAAGACCTAACTGTGGCCTTATCTGACCTACTGAAAGCTAACTGAGATGCTAACTTGGCAGCTAAATCTGTTTGCTGGACAAAGTGTGTACATATGAGTGTGCACACACACTATGTGTGCATTTATGGTTCCTATCCTTACATAAATGTACCTGTTATTTGTGAAGTGAAGGTAAGCTTCCACGTTTTTTCTTTTCCCTTAGAGAGGGTTTCTTAGAGAAGGACCCAAAATTTGGATTAGAAGTCTGTGACCGTAAGAATCCCTTTATGCTAACTAGCAAAGGGTACACCCAACACTGTTAAAATATTTAGCCAAACACTATTTTGTCATGTGATAATTGGATGACACACTGGTCATTCATATTATTGCTTCATGTATGTATGATTAGGGTATAAAGGGTTATGTGTATACTGATAACATGTTCCTAAAATATGGCCAGACCAAGCAATCTGAGTAAAGTGGATAAACAGGTTTGTCTTAGACAAAGGAATGTGGATTTGCCAGTCTGCCAGGGTTAAGATGTGTAAACCATAGATAATGGAAGTACATTTGCATCTAAGTTAAACCAGATAATCAAACAACTAGAAAGAGCTAATTCAGAAGAGGACAAGGAAGACATCATGGCATCTGCATACCAGCAGAGGAGAGGAACTTTATTTGGGTTTACTTTTCAAAGTATATATTTTCAAGGTGTTTCTGGACTATAAAAAGAAGTGAGAGAACTCCATAGTTATCCATCACTTAAGGGACAGAAGATGCCAGCAGTCTTAGAATCTGTGAAAGGTGGATCCTTCAGCCATGTTGCTGAAGATGATGCTGAGAACATCAAGATGATGCTGTAGGTGAGAAATTGCCAGGATTGTAAATTGTTAACTTTTTTAGACATTGGAAAGTATATGCTTACTTTTGTTTTCTTTGTAACCATATTCGTCTCTCTTTCTCTTGCTTAGTATCATTTAAATCTGTTAATTATTAATAAAGATATGTTTAGTTTTATTATAAGCCATCTCCGTTCTATGTGTTAAGTTAATGAGTGTGTCCTCAGTGAGCCAACAGATTGATATGAGTATTGTCTCTTTGGAGACAGCAGACATGATTTCTGTGAGTATCCCATGAGAGGGCCTGGGCGTTACAGACTGACATCTCTGGCAAACTCGGGAATTGGGATTCACTGAGTGTTATCTGCAGAGAAGGGTTTAGATTGGCAGACTCTTGAGGAGTTGACTGGTAAGGCAGACAGACTGGTGTGGCAGGGAACCCTCAGTTTCAACTCCAGCAAAATTCTTGCTTGCTAAGACAGAGAGGTAAAACAGGCATAGGGTTTTGGGCTCCCTAAGGAGAGTGTCACAAAGCCAGACTAATATAAATTTATTCTATTTCAAGTATACAGTGGTGTCTTCTCTGAGGATTACTCTGGCCAATATGTGCTTTAAACTTGGACCTTCAGTGTTGGAAGGTTGTTAGGTACAAGAGAACTTGAATGGCAGCATATTTAATTGCTGTTTGTTTCATGTTTTTATCATCTAAAGAAGTCTGTTCTTGCTGAATATTTAGTAAATGTGTTTTATTAGTTATTTATTATAGGGATTTTTCAAGGAGGAGAGAATATTTTAAAAATGTATGTTCTGGGAATGACTTGTTGTCTGGTTCAAAAACAGGGGAAGGTGAGCCTTATTGATATGGTACTCCAATGACAAGGTTTGAAGTGATAATCTGCTCTCTTTCACCTAACATATTGGAGGGTAAGATGAATACTCTGAGGTGGAAAAAATGACTTTGTTCCTCTCATATAACAAAGTTCCTTGTTCTAAATATCAAATGTTATTTGTTTAATCTAAGTGAGACTGAGGAGGCCCATGAAAGGTAACAAATGTAGTAATTTAGTCTTTTAAATCTATATTTCTTTAAGGAATACGTCTAAAAATATGATTTATTCATTTTAATTTGTAGCATAACTGACTGTGCTTCCAAATGTGATCATTACTTCTCAGAGAGCAATTTTTTGTTATGATTCTCTGTTTCTTGAATTGCTAAAGGAGATTTTTGACTGTCTGTTCAAATTCCAGATCATTTTGATGTATTCCTATCTGACAAAAAATTGAGACCCATAGAGCCAACTAGAATGAATTAGAGTCAAAACCGACACATCAGAAGATTAATCTTGACATGATAAACTAAGAATAGTATAGTATTTTGCTAGGAACCATGTGTGACAGCTATGGCAGTTTCCTGCAATATCCTTGAAAGACCTTATTGTATTAATTTTGTATATGATTGCGGGCCAGGATTGTATGTAACTTCTCTAGGGGGAAAATGTGACCGATATTGCAATACCATGCAACATCTTAGGAGTCCTTGGTTTTAAATCAGGGATCGGCAACCTTTGGCACACGGTGAGTCAGGGAAATCCGCTGGCGGGCCGGGACAATTTGTTTATCTGCAGTGTCCACAGGTACGGCCGATCACAGCTCCCAGGAGCCGAGGTTCACTGTTCCAGGCCAATGGGGGCTGCGGGAAGTGGCGCGGGCTGAGGGACGCCGAACCTGTGGATGCTGCAGGTAAACAAACCGTCCCAACCCGCCAGCGGATTTCCCTGATGGTCTGCATACCAAAGGTTGCTGAACCCTATTTTAAATGAATGATTTATGTAGCAACTAATAGCAGTGAGTGGTGATGTGAGCATGGCTGCTGGAGGGGCCACACTCAGACTGCTCAATCAGGGCAAACTGCAAAGAATTGGCAGATGATCCCCCAAAACTGGTGGTTTATTCTCATAATTAGATTCACCAAGTCAGTCACAAACCAGCTTCTGTAATACCTTCCTGGTTACCAAGCAGCCAAAAATACAGCTCCCCTAAATCAATCCAGCCTTGGGCTCCCTCCCAGAAAGCCCAGTCAAATAGAAGGTTACTTAAAATCTCATTCACCATATATAAAGTTCTACCAATCCAAAGATATTGGATACATTACCCACCAGGTCAATGAACATTTCAGATTTTACCCAATTACAGGCCTACGGCCAATCTTTATTACCTACTCAAAGCTTTATTTAGAAAAGAAAAGAACAGAAAGAGTTACTGTGGTTAAAAAATCATTATACATACAGCTATGAATAAAGTTCTTAGGTCAATTTCATAAGAAGTTGTAAGGATGCTGATTTATAAAAGTCCTTCCAGAATCAATTCAATAGGTTATAGTCCAATAGGCAGTCCAGGTGTAGAGTTTGTTCAAATTCTTCCATGAGAATTTGCAGGGATATTCCAGCATAGGCCTGGAGACCTTATGGCTTGAACTTCCTCTGACAAAGTTTAAGCAGATCTGAGATACCAAGAATCAGGCCCGAAGCTTCCTTTATAGTCCTTTAGGAAGATAATAGCCTCTTGACAGCAGACATCACAGCAGGGGTCTTCCCGGATGAAGACTAGACAGTGTATATTATTGTTTTGAAGTAAATCTCCATTTCCTAGGCACACACCAGTAACTAGTTGTATTCATTAGTATAAGGTAATTAACCATTCAAGCAGTTCATAGGTAGTTTATGCCAAACTTTAAAGAGAAATATAGGCAATGATATTGTTACACCACAAGTTTCATTTAAATGTTAATACTCCTTTTTGATCTCTGAATCAATAGAATATACGAACAGAAGTTTATCAGAAGTTTATCATATACAAGCTAATTTGATCAGGAACAGAAGTTTATCATCTACAAGCTAATTAAGTCACATTGTTAAACTTCTAATAGATATAGGTAAACACAGTCAAATACAATTAGTATCTATTTCTAATTCTCTGACAATACAAGTTTACATTTCAAAGAATTTAGTCTACTTAATATGGCTTTGATAACTATCTACAAGAAATGGCCCTGATTACCATTTCAATAATTCTGTAATATGTTCTTAAAAGTTGATTTTGAGTCACTTAGCCTGCTGGTTGCGTAACCCTTACTGGTTCAGTGTCATAGGTGATTAAAGCAAATCAGTCAGGTTGTTGTAATCCATCAGGGAAGAACTACCACCTGGACAGGCTCACATATACTACTTCAAACTGGATTCTCTAGAGACCACTCAGCCAAGAAAGGACCTTTTAATATATAGCCTGAGTTTAAACTGACTCAGGGCCGCCTTTCCAATCTAGGAAACAGACAGGACCTTCTGTGCAGAGATAAAGGAAGAAGGAGGCATGCCTCGGGGACCTACTCACCATGGGATGTTTGCTACTTCCTACCACCCAACACAGATGTAATGAGGTTAAGTGGTGTCCATATAAAATAAGTAAGAACTACTAATTATTTCTCAAGAAAGGCTTTTAATGATTTTCGACTATAATAACAGCATAAACAAAACAAGAAAAGGAAAACCAAAGACCAGCACTGAATAAGAATTAATACAAAACACAGATTATATTGAAGACAAGCGCAAGTACATGTAATATTGTGGACCATTTGCGAGTTTCTGAACAGTGACTCTACATATGCTAGTCCTGGCAAGTCATAATAAAAGCCCCGAAGACAAGCACAAGTAAAACTATTATTCACCAGCTCTATATTATTGGTGACAAACTATTTCAAAGGCAACATAAAGCTGATGAACAACAGCACTACATGCATCTCCTTGGACTATATAAAAGACAAGCACAAATACATGCAAAGCTAGTATGCATCAGCCACCTACTATTGATTTTATGCTACAGTATTGATACAACTATGATCAATTCGGCTCGAGCGACCAGACTTCTTTACTCCATAGACTTACCCTGCATACATCCGAAAATATGTTACCCTTCAGTCAGCCACTTTCCGCAGTGGCCAGGTACAGACAGTTGAGAAGTGCACGTCCCTTCGGTTCAGGGGGTGTGGGTCAGGTTTACCGAAACACACACACACAGTCCCGTGCCTTCGTTCTTTTTATCTGGTCTGACGGCCATGTTTTAGAGCAGACCAACCAATCAGGGTAGGCCACATTGTTTATGTGGTTGCCCTAGTTGTATAATTGATGCATATTTAATTTTTATGTCCAATTGTTAGTTGTTCGTATAATTTAGACCTATTTATTTTCTGTAGCAATTAGATCTTGAATGTGGGTAATTTGGGGTTGATAAGTACGTAGGAGTCAGCATAAATTGTTATCTGGTTGCAGCGCATCCCTGACCACAAGCCACAAGCTTAAGCTTTGTTTTTGCAAGGCTTACATTTTGAAGTATACGGAAGTTTGAGGCCTAAATTTGCAATACTTCTATTTCGTTCAAGCTTGACAAGACAGTCAATTTATTCACATCCCCCCGAGGCCTAAACTTCCGGCTTGGGTACAATAACATTCACTTGTGTATATCCCAGTATAACAGGGGGTAGATAGCGAATACAAGCGACCAGTGAGACCCCAACAATAGCTATGGCAAGACAAGATAATAATCCCAAAAGAATATGTGGGCCCCACTCCTCAACAATATGTAACTATCTTTCAGGGATTCCAATCACCTGATGTGCCGCTTCTTTTATATCTTGCCTAATTAGGCAAACAAATTTTCCTATCCCTTCCAACCATGGGATTATAACCGAATTTTCAGATTGAGAAGAGAGAGGAATTATCAGAGTTAGTTCCTTGTAACGGTTTTGTGAGACATTAAGGAGTGCCGACATAACATTGCCCAATTGAATTATTACTAAGCCAATTTCAGAGAATTTTTGAATGATCTTTTCTAATTTGGAAACCCATAGGAGTGTAGGCAGGTGCACCTGAAGCTTGACAGAGTCACGTGCACCAAGAACCCATGTAGAGTTGATGATGGTGCCTAATTGGAAGTAATAACAGTAAGACCGATTGGTGCAAACTATGCTTTCGGTTGGCTGAAATACGACTGACTGACTGCGCATTGAACATAGAGTTGATAACTACAAAAATGATGTTTCAGTGAATTTTTGTGGAATACCCACACACTTATCTTCTATTATTGCTTCCTCAGAATAGGTGTTGTTAACTAAAGATTTTTTAAGGTGGAGCCATCCCTCACGCATCATACATTTTACTTGAGTACAATGTTTTTTTAATACTTACGGGGCCACAAATAGCACCGAATAATGGTCCTTTTCTAAAAGCTTCTTCCCAAGCAGAAGCATTTCTGCAAGGGTCCTTTTTAACAGCAATAGATAAAACAAGATCAATATTTGTTTTTCACTATAGAATTCCAGGGTGTATTATGGACCCTTTCAGAATTAATGAGGTCAGACCTTTGGGCCCCCAAACACCCCTTATAAAGGTAAGAACTGTCTACCTTTGCACCAATTCTCTCCTCCATGATTTAGTTGTGTATGGGATAAGGAGAATGCCAATGCCTTGACCTCGGCCAATTGAGCCAAAGGATTCATTTGAAATCTATGAGTTTTCATTGAGGCACATTTTAGGCATTATACCCAACTGCCCCTCCATGCTGTGGTGTGCCATTGATCCATAACCATACTTTTTCCATGTTATATTCTGGAATACACCATTGTTTTTGTAAAAACTGGTGATTGCTTCAGATCCATTTTACAGGCAGTGGACGAAACTGGGTTTCTAGAGACAATGCCATTTTTATTACTGCCTCTGGCATGTCCTGATGCATCCACCAAAACTCAGAACCTACTGAAAAAGGATTATATGAAAACACAGACCAGATGAACAGGTTTACCACAAACCTCTGAAGAATGGGGTAAATCTGACTAAGAATAGTTAATGTTTTATCTGTGGAGGACTGGGCGTACTGATAAGAATGAAAGCTACCACTTGTAAAGGAAGAATGCTTTTCTTGTTTGAATTCCACCAACTAATGTTCATGCCCAATATTTACATACACATCCACCCTTTTGGAAGCATCTAGGTAGGTAAGAGAAGGTTCCTTAAAAAAGTGGTCCTTCCATTTTTGCCATATTGTTTGTATAAGGGACCAATCAGGGTTTTTCCCCCTACTTAGAAGGTAGACCTGCTTGAAAAAGGTATTCCAGGAGGGAGACCAGAGGCTGGTTTGGACCACTAATCCAGCAGCCCTTTGGAAGTCCTTTCAGGAATGGATAGAAGTAAGTTTGTCTATTGCTTCCATTACATCTGAATTCAAGGAAATATCTATGGCACCCCATTCCACCCCAAAAATGTTTGCCTAAGGGCGGGGTCCTTTACCTTCTCCTTTTTGATTTACCAACCCTGATTTGTAAGATGTTGCAGCAAGGCATTTAAAACAATACTGCAATTTTCTTGGGTGGAAACAAAGACCAAGATATCATCCAAATAACTAACCCAATTATAATAATTGAAGGAGGCCATCGATTGTGCCATCATTTGTGTAGCCCATGCAGGGGAATTAGAAAATCCCTGAGGGGCAACTCGGAATTTATATTTTTTCCCATTCCACATGAAGGCAGTCAATCCCTGAGGATCTAGGATTGGAATTTGAAAGAAATGTAATGTCTACGACTGCCTTCCAGGGGTTGTCATGCAATTTAGCAAGAAGGTTAAATTGAATTTCAGTTCGATTGGCAATAACCCACTTTTTCTGTTTGAACAGCAGCATTAATTTGTCTATAAACTATTACCAATTGCCCTTTTCCGGGTTCCTTTTTAGCCACAATCCAAACAGGTGATGCGTATGGGGAGACTGTCTTCTCAATCCACCCATTAGTTAAAGTTTGGTCAACTAATTCATTACCCAAGGTGATTTGCTGACACGACAATGGGTACTGCTTTTGAGATTCCACCTGTACATTTGGTTTCAACTGGACTACAGAGGGAGTGTGTTCTAGCATGGGGAGTATAATATAGGTAGTCAAAAAAGATTTAGCACAAGGAATTTTTCCAATATTATCATTTCCTAAAATATAAAAGGAGTTACATTCCATAGGTACTAAGATGATAGGACAACTACTACCTTCTATTGAAAGATTTGAGACAAAACCTTTTTTAGTTCCCCTGATTCCCTGTAACCAAACTTCAGGAAGGCCCTTTTTGTTAATGGTTTTGACAAAATAAACAGATTTTTCAGCACCTGTATCGAGTAACCAATTATCCTGCTTTCCATTAGTATCTAATTTTAACACAGGGAGACTTTTGTTAAGATTTATTGAAATGACTTTGCTTGTCTCCCTGTTCGAGCCGCTGTTTCCCTATGCATTTTTTCTTTTTACCCTGCACAACAAATCCATGGTGTTCAGCCAATTTTACTAGCTCAGGATCAGGCAGCTGGGCCTCTGGAAGCTTATTCAGGTTTCGTAAAAAGGCGAAGGCTGCCCTTGCAACCCCAGAGTGCTCCTGTCTAGGGTTTATGGAGGGATTTGATTTCAAAGGTTTGGGGTGATTAGTTACATTTTCTTGGTCCCATTGAATTTGGCGGGAGGACAGAGCTTCCAAGGTGAGTCCACTTAATGCTAAAACAACAGATTCCAGCCACAGATTTTTGCGCTTAATTTCATCTGACAGATAGTTAGCCACACTACAAATGGTAGCTCGACTCACTACCCTGGCTTGTGTTTCTATAAAAGTGTCATTTCACCACCCAGTGGTACCATCAATGTTATCTCTTATACTGAGAAGTGTATTTAAAAAAATGTAAAAAGAAAAGGAGTACTTGTGGCACCTTAGAGACTAACAAATTTATTAGAGCATAAGCTTTCGTGAGCTACAGCTCACTTCATCGGATGCATTTGGTGGAAAAAACAGAGGAGAGATTTATATACACACACACAGAGAACATGAAACAATGGGTTTATCATACACACTGTAAGGAGAGTGATCACTTAAGATAAGCCATTACCAGCAGCAGGGGGGGGAAAGGAGGAAAACCTTTCATGGTGACAAGCAAGGTAGGCTAATTCCAGCAGTTAACAAGAATATCAGAGGAACAGTGGGGGGTGGGGTGGGAGGGAGAAATACCATGGGGAAATAGTTTTACTTTGTGTAATGACTCATCCATTCCCAGTCTCTATCAAGCTAAGTTAATTGTATCCAGTTTGCAAATTAATTCCAATTCAGCAGTCTCTCCTTGGAGTCTGTTTTTGAAGCTTTTTTGTTGAAGTATAGCCACTCTTAGGTCTGTGATCGAGTGACCAGAGAGATTGAAGTGTTCTCCAACTAGTTTTTGAATGTTATAATTCTTGACGTCTGATTTGTGTCCATTCATTCTTTTACGTAGAGACTGTCCAATGTACGCATACATTGACTCCCAATCTTGGATTTCCTCTGGGTTTGGCTTAGTTCTCTTTCCCTGGGCATCAGTCCAAGCCATTGCCAAGGTATGACAGGAACCGAGGTTGGTTCCTGGCCTATTTTTACTCTCCAGTTGCCTCCGGTTAATCCCCCGGTGGACTGGTAAGTCAACACCAAGGGGGCCTCCAACATAGTGAGAAAATCATCACTATGTTCCTTATATAATCACATTATCCATTTCCAAATAGGTTCACCGCCTTTCCGAGACACTCTGGCCTGCAAGTCTCTGAGCTCAGCAGAAGTGAAGGTCCTACATTCAGTGATTATAGTGGTCTGTTGACCATTGTTTTTGGATTTGGTAGCAATTACATGATATAGAGGTACACGAGGAGCGGAGGGAACTGACTCAGTGAACTGTAGGGAGGAGGTGGACTCACTTCCTCAACCTTGACAGGAGGAGGGGACAGGGCACAATGAGGTTGAAGCAGCAAGTGAATGGATTTTTGCTGTTTAATTATAGTGGAACTTAAACATGCCAAGCAGTCCAACACGGACTGACATAATCCCTTCTTACTGATTTTATCTTTATCCCACAATAATTCTTTTAGGACCAACGGTTGAAGAAGTTGGTCCATACATTGAAGATTCTCAGGGACAATTGCCTTTACTTTGCAGACCTTCCCTAGACCTTCCAATAGCATGTGGCCGGGACCTCGACAGGAATTTTACCTTGTTCATTAAAATTAACACAGGCGGTAGGGCAAATTTCCCAGTGTGCCAAGGTTCTTCTCTTATGCAAGCAATTAAACCCCATGTTGGAAGTTTGATCCTCCATTGCTACAGTTTCTGGAGGCATTTCGGTAAGATCAAAATTATAGTCAATTTGAATATTTATTTGTATATTTTCATGATTTTCATTGTAATGGAAAGCAATATGTTCCACTAAATGCCCAATTGGGGTGTTTGCTATATTCATATCCTACCCATGTATGGGCATTCCCTACCAGGGCCTGCAGGGACCGATAATGTATCTCCTTTATGGGCTTTATCCATTTTTACTGGAGGAAAATTACTGTCCTTCTATGGCCAAATTGGTTAATTTGTGTGGAATATAAATTCTCAAATTTAGAGGCAAAGACTTCTACAAGTAGCGGTAGGGGTACTGGAGAACCTAGGTATTTTTGGATTTGTTCTCTTCCGGATCTGGGAGGGGGAAGTTCCTAGCAATATCTCGCAATATAAGTTAATATAGGATGGTCTCCTATGAATGTTCACTTACCAGTATTATGATATAATGTAATAATTTGGCATTTATACTGCCATCCCCTCAAAGGCAGGAGTTTGACCTTCTGAGGTTAGTTCTACTAATGGAAGAACCAGATCGTCAAGTTGCCTATGAGGATACTCTCTCTCCCGGGAACCAAAACAGTGCTTAAGAAGACAACAAATTACTCAAACAAAAAACAAAGATCAGAGAAGAAACAGGCGGCAATAATTCCTGGGTCAAATCCTGAACTCATTTAGAGAATGTGGATTCACAGTGAAATGACCAGTCTCACCACAAGACAATTCTTATAACCCATGGGAACATTGTCATTATCGCCATAAATCAAAGAGAAGAATACCAATGCACAGTGACAAGATCAACCCCAGCACAAGACTATTTTTATAACCTGTACTGATGCTAACGTTTTCATCGTAGATTAAAAGAGACGGCACAGTAAATTATGACATTGGAGGGGTGAAATCCTTCTTAATGAAGTAGCAAGAAGGTATGGTAGTAGCACCAAGAAGGTGCTGTCAGGTAGAAGGTGTGAGGTAGAAACACAAGAGGTTTGCTAACTGTGACCTGGGAGTTTAAAACAGATAAGTTGACAACGTAAAAAGAACCAGACTGACAGAACCACATATTTGGAAACATTGACCGCTGTCTTTTGCTTTTGAGATCAAGGCCCAGTACCGAAATTTAAAATGTGAACCACGTCCTTGTATCCTGTAGTGTGTATCACCCGAGTCTTTTACTGCTTTTACTGCAGCTCGGCAGACAAGTATCTGACAGTGCACCCGAATAAAAAATATACCACAGAGTCTTTAGAGGCTTACGGGTCTCAGGGCAGACAGTTTAAGTGTCTGACTGCATCCCCTTATCCCAGATTTTATCATCCTACTGCTGACACCATGTGGAGATAAAGGAAGAAGGAGGCACGCCTCGGGGTCCTATTTCACCCTGGGGTGTTCACTACTTCCCGACACAGATGTAATGAGGTTAAGCGGTGTCCGTATAAAATAAGTAAGATCTACTAATTCTTCCTCAAGAAAGGCTTTTAATGATTTTCGACTATATAATAACAGCATAAACAAAACAAGAAAAGGAAAACCAAAGACCAGCACTGAATAAGAATTAATACAAAACACAGATTATATTGAAGACAAGCGCAAGTACATGTAATATTGTGGACCATTTGCGAGTTTCTGAACAGTGACTCTACATATGCTAGTCCTGGCAAGTCATAATAAAAGCCCCGAAGACAAGCACAAGTAAAACTATTATTCACCAGCTCTATATTATTGGTGACAAACTATTTCAAAGGCAACATAAAGCTGATGAACAACAGCACTACATGCATCTCCTTGGACTATATAAAAGACAAGCACAAATACATGCAAAGCTAGTATGCATCAGCCACCTACTATTGATTTTATGCTACAGTATTGATACAACTATGATCAATTCGGCTCGAGCGACCAGACTTCTTTACTCCATAGACTTACCCTGCATACATCCGAAAATATGTTACCCTTCAGTCAGCCACTTTCCGCAGTGGCCAGGTACAGACAGTTGAGAAGTGCACGTCCCTTCGGTTCAGGGGGTGTGGGTCAGGTTTACCGAAACACACACACACAGTCCCGTGCCTTCGTTCTTTTTATCTGGTCTGACGGCCATGTTTTAGAGCAGACCAACCAATCAGGGTAGGCCACATTGTTTATGTGGTTGCCCTAGTTGTATAATTGATGCATATTTAATTTTTATGTCCAATTGTTAGTTGTTCGTATAATTTAGACCTATTTATTTTCTGTAGCAATTAGATCTTGAATGTGGGTAATTTGGGGTTGATAAGTACGTAGGAGTCAGCATAAATTGTTATTTGGTTGCAACGCATCCTGACCACAAGCCACAAGCTTAAGCTTTGTTTTTGCAAGGCTTACATTTTGAAGTATACGGAAGTTTGAGGCAATACTTCTGTTTCATTCAAGCTTCACAAGACAGTTGCTCAATTTATTCACACTGTCCAATTTGTGAGGGACCCAATCCTTAAGGATGGATTGGAAGGATTTGACCTGCTAAAGGCCCCTAAGACTGTTGGGTGACCCTTGGAAAGCTTTTTAGCATAAGTGTAGATTTTTATTGTTTTTAGTATGTTTTTCTGTAATGCTTTCACATTGAGAAATAAATACGTTTGCTTAGAAGGAGCTGTGTGTGGGCAATACATTGGTCATAGCCTTCAGAGAGAAAGCAAAGTAGAGGCTCTGGCCTGCTTAGTCAGTCTGGCTAGCTGGGGATATCGCAGTGTAACCCAGAGAGCTGTGCTGCAGCCTTAAAATCTTGGTCAGGTGGGAGAAAGAAACAGGTCTTTGCCCAAAGAGGTAATGGCTGAGGAGCTGGGAGCCTAAAGTGGGATGCTATCAGTGGATCACTGAGGAAGAATACAAGTTCATTTACCCAGAAACTGTGACACCATGTATTAAACTTAAGTCTGTCCTATGAATTGTACTCAATATAATTATTTGGTCAAAAATCCAGGTAATACAGAGGTAAATTTTAATAAGTTTAGAGATTTCAGTGGCTATGGGGAAATTGATTAAATTTTTCTGGGTTTTGTGTAATTAATGTTGACAGGAGACATGGACTTGAGGTTAAAGGGGCTTTCTGCTTGGTTTGAGAAACAGATCTTACACATAATGTTGCTAATGTATAATGACATTCTTAGCATCCACAGATTATGCAGATTATAAAATGATAATACATAAGGGACTGTATTTTTCTAGTGTATGATGTATTGTATAAAGATATACGAAAACTGGGCAATATATATATAAAATTCAAAACTATAACAATAACTATTATTCATTTAACATACAATATCACATATATCAGGTTGAATGTTCCTGAATCTGCTTGATGACCGCTACTTGTCCCTGTGACTCTGTTATGATGTTGAAGTTGGATATAAGAGGATGCTGATAAATTCCACAAAGTGTTTATCAGTTAAAATCAAAATGTAAATCAGGTCTGATAAATTGTGTGTCAATTTTCATTTCAAATTCTTGTTCTGGGATTATGAGTCCAACAAAAAGGCAGTCGGTTTATGGCTGAACAGGAAGTAGAATGAGCAAAAACATATTATTTTAAATCTTTTTGAGGCATGAGTGAAGGATGTAAGGCTGATCTGTAATTCAATAATACTGTATGTGACCTGGTTATTAAGATAATTGCTGTGTAGCTATAGTTTTAGAATGTTTACTGCATGCATATGTTGATTTAGTTTACCAGGCAGACTATTAGGAAACTAGCAGAAAGGCAATACAATAGCTCTATATAAATACCCTCCTGGTAAACATTTGAAGGGCGCTTAGAAACAATGCCTGAGCTATTTTAAACTGTAGATATACTACTTCCAGGAGCCAGCAAAATAACAAGATTCATTTTGCTAAGGTTGGGAACTTACAGCTCTACAAGGACACTAAATGGTTAAAATGTTTCTCTTTAGAGGAACAGGGTGGGGGAGTGGGACAGGGACTGCAGAGTATCAGACTGACACCCAGGCTCCAGAAGTAAGGAGTCTGGGCTGATATCTTGCTCATCTCAAAGGAGGTGGCCTTTATGGTTGGAGGAGACAGAGAGTGATGAAAGTAATCAGATAAAAGGAAGAGGAATGTTTGAAAAATAGAAAGGAAAACGTTTATAAAAATGAAGTGAATTGGTTTACTACAGATTTATATAGATGACAACTGGAAGGAATTTCAGAAATATAATATGACACTAGGACTGTGAAGTTCTTTAAAATCTTGTATATTTCTCCTTTGAGGAAGGTAGCTTTTTTTCTTTTTTTGCAAATAGATTATTTAGAATTAAATCCAGCTCAAATTTACCGAATGCTGCTTCCCAGAGGGTTTGAGCCTCCTAAACCATGAAGCCATTTCATGATGCAGCTGTACAATAAAAGGGTGTTTTCCCACATAAGCAATGCAAGTCCCATGATCTCAAATTTAGGTGTTATGTTCAGCTCTGCTCCTCCTCTAAAACCTGACTTTTGTGTGTTGCAACTGGACTCCTGGGGGAGTGATATCAGGGTGCTCAATGCATTCCCTGACTTCCTGTCAGGGGAGTGGGTTTTTCCCCGGCTGACTGTCTCAACCAAGAAGGATATTTCAAAGGGACAGTATAGTCTGTAGAGATGCTTCTCTGACTGACAGTTCCATTCTGGCTTGGAAGAAGTGTCTAAGTTAGCTAACAATTCCAGTTCTCATCCTCTCTACTTGGTTATTCAGAAAACCATTGCTCAGTGCTCCTTTCTGATTAACAGAATAAGTGGTTCTCCAGGCCACCTCAACACCAGGCAATAAATAAATAAATAAGCATTGTTGTATGTTCCCATCACTTTGGCTTGGGTTTTATGTAGGGAGAATAGTCTTCTGCAGACCAAAGTAACACTCATGAGAAGAGGCCACAGCAGAGGGAATAGAAGGCCAAATCAGGAGAGGAAATTGTCTTGGGCAGGAGGCAAAGAATTCATTTACTTGAGCTTTTCTCTAATTACTAAACCAATTTTTAATTCCTGGGTGAAAAGGCAGCTTCATTCCACTTCCCTCACTGCCCCCTCACTCCCAGCCCTTTTGATCTTGCACAACAGGCCTTCCTGTCTCATCCATAGGCCCTATAAGGCTGTTTATTAATTGGCTGGACAACTCGATGAACAACAACCTATATCAACCTTTGCAAGCTAGTAGAGTATGTCCATTTCCTCAATGGAGTTTTCAAAGAAATAAAAGAAAATTGTTTTGAAACTAAACATTAACGCTAGAGAACTGAACACAAGTAAAATGCAATTATGATCTGTACTAGCAAAGCAGTTATTGAAGTAGAAAGAGTTTGACCATAGAGCTGCTAATTCAACAAACATTCTTTCTTACAGCCTCTGGCAAAACAGATAGAACTACATGCATGTCAATTTACTAATTAAACACCATTGCAATTTTTGATTCATATTTGCTTCTGTTTGGCCTTCTCTTTCTTTGTTCAGAACAGTGAGGCATAATTTTCTCTCGCTTCCTCACCCCCTTTCCTATGCAAAATTCATTCCTTGAGGAAAGGCTAGGGTATTCTACTATAAGTAGTTCTGAGGTATTCTGCTGATGTGAGGAACTTCACTTTACCCAAACTGTAGAATGGCAGCTGAGCTCACTGCACTGTTTGGAGTTCTATACTCTGTAACCAGACTATCTCTATTGGAGAGAGGATTGGATGATGCAGACCCTGGCAGTCCTCTTTCAGCCTGTCAATGCTTTCCCACACAGTCTGCCCACTGCTGTGCAGTGCTTGTGGAACTCACTAAGAATAATCCCAAATATAAAACAAGAAAACATATTTCTACAGGCAATTGAGAAGAGTGTATAAGAAGACCCCTTCGGCCTTCCAATAATTCCTCTATATAAAACCTAACCTAGAACCACATCAGTATCTTCAGTGAATACAGTTTATTGTGAATTATTGCTTTTGGGATCAACATTAATTGCACAGAGAAAATTGTTCGTTTTCTGATATGTGATTGCGTCTCCTCCCTTTCCCTTTTTCTAATTGCTTTCAGCTGTGATAAAAAACTCTTAAAGGTGCATGAATTGGTGAAAATTCTAGTACTATAACTTTTTCTATGGGTGGCTTTTTCACATGTCAATTTGTGAGATGTTTGCACATACTTTTGATTCAAGGTTTGAATAATTAACAACAAAAAAATAAGGATCTATCCCAAACAGAAACTATATACTACAGCTTCTTGTGCTTTATTTTGTTTCCTTTCAGATGTGTTGGGTAGAAATATTTACATATTTAAGATAGACAGAATAAATGTATGGTTTTTCTTTATTTCTCTAACCCAAATGGCTCTTACTCTCATTAATGGAGAAAGGGGTTGGAGAAGATTATTTCCAGGGTTGATGGATTGAGGGTTATCTTTGTTTAGTGGGGTATAAAAATATATTGGTTTCTGGTGTGCACAAATGTTGCATTAGAATTTAACTCTAATATTACTATGTGTATTCACTTAAATATTGAATATGCTGCATTCTTTTTATGCTTTGGATAAGTGATTTCCAGTCTGTTATATTCATAGTGTTCAAAAAACAATCAACAGAGAATTATATCATTTTAAATATTTTAAATCTGAAGTTAAGGTACTTCCTTCTCTTAGCATTGAGGACAACTGAAGACCGTGGTGTCGGGGTGGGAGTAGGGGAGAGGTAGAAAGAGAGAGATGCATTTATTATCGAAGATATGTGAGGGGCTCTCCCTGCAGTCTAGTTCCCACCTTATACCTTGCCAAAGGATGACATCACTAAAAGAAGAGGATAGTTATAAACAATAATCCATACACATCTATCATTGAAGCTTGGCTTTCTCTGGTCTTAACACATACAAAATAATATACAGGAGGAAAAGAAGAATTTACAAATCCCTGTCATCTTTTATTATGAATTTAAAACATCTCATAGATTTTTCAGCTGCCATCTTTTTTTCCCCTTTAAAGCGATGCCTTATCAACAAACTACATTACATCCTCTTTATGAGCTATCTGTGACCTGAAGTATCAGCAACCACATCCTTTTTTTTTTGTCATAGAAATTGAAACAGATAAAATACCCAACTGAAGACATTAAAAAAACCCCTTCATTTTCTATAATGGTAAACTTGCAGAATTGGAGTTAAGAATAATTTGAGAGTACAGAACCACCTAGGGAGATATTCAGGCGACAGTATATCCTTTGTTTGTTGCTTTCCCCTTCCTCTCCACTCCCAACCCCCAAATCAGCATGGGTGGATGCAGTGATAGAATTCTTTGAGTGTATTACAATGAGCAGTTGAGAAGAAGGATCTATCTTTTCCTCTCTTGCTGCATGTCACTGATAGTAGAATATTTTTGTCCAAAAAAGAAAACTGCCTTTGGCTAAATGAGTTTTTCAAAACATATTTTGCTACTTAAATATCAAATTAAGGACCTATCTTGAGAATGAGCTGATCAGCTAACAGATAAGGTAGGTTATTTGTGATATGATTTTATTGGCACTGCTTATCAGTTTACACATGGTAGAAAAATATATTATTATCTCTGTAGTGCCTAGGAGCCCTAGTCTTTGTTGTATGGAACCTGATTTCAATATACTGGACGTTTGGAGCAGCAAAAGGACATGGATGGTTAAATGTGGTACATTTTGACAGACAAGGTGGGTGAGGTATTATCTTTGATTGGACCAACTTCTGAAGTTCTTCTTCAGGACTGGAAATGTACTCTGAGCATCACAGCAAATGTAAAGTGGAAACAGATCGTTAGCATAAGTAAAAAGAAAAGGAGTACTTGTGGCACCTTAGAGACTAATAAATTTGTTAGCCTCTAAGTTGCCACAAGTACTCCTTTTCTTTTTGCGAATACAGACTAACAGGGCTGCTACTCTGAAACCTGTCATTTAGCATAAGTAGTTAGCACATATTGTAAGGGACCATTCAAGGCAGGGTGGCCAGTTAACACCTCTGCAGTCATAGAGCAAACAAAGGGGGTTAATGGGTTGTAGATGGTTGTAATAAGCCATAAATCCAGTGTGTCTGTTCAGTCCACGTTTTTTAGTGCCTAGCAGAGTTATGAATTTAAGCTCCCAGGCTCGTCTTTTGAAAGTATTGTGCAGTTTCCTTTGTCTCTCTAATGTCCTAGGATCAACACACCTACAACTACACTGCATGCAACAAGCTAAATGTTGACAGTGCAACAGAGAGTTTAGCTTTACATCTATATTGAAGTGTGGACTGTACAACATACTTTTTAAGGTACATCTACACTTACAGCAGCCTGTAGAGTACAGACACTACATGCCAGTTATAAATAGTAGTGTAGATGACGATACACATGACTTTGGCAAGTAGAGTGCCCTACACACCTGAACCCTAGAATATAACCTCCACAGCTCTCTATATGCCCAAGTAGTACCTCCCATGTCTGCACTGCTATTTAGTACTCACTAATAATACCAGTGTAGTGTCATGGCTGTGTGTCCTGCAGCCCCACTGTGAGCCTGGGAGCAGCCAGAGGCATGGCCTGCCAGCTCAGTGCTGGGACACGTTTGCCAGGGCTCTGCATGGCTGTGCACTGGGCCTGTTTTTCCAGCAGGGAGGCTGCATGGGTGAGCCAGTGCACTGATCTTCTATGATTCTGTGCTGTCTCCCTACTGCCAGAGCCTTTCCCCACACCCAGAGAAAGGCTCCAGCAGCAGGGAAAGGCTCTGGCCGCAGAGAGACAGCAGAGAAAGGAGCTGTCGGAGCCTTTCCCCACTGCCACATGCAGCTACTCATCACAATGACAAAGGTGGATGAAGCTTGTCTTTCACATGTAGTGCTTGTACTCTACATGCCACTATCATTCCAGACAAAGCCTTAGTTATTTCTATCATAAAAGACTGCTGTGACAAGTCAGCTTCTTGTTGAGGAGATGCAGTACATACCACAACATTTGAAAATATAAAAATCTTCCAGCCTCCTCTTCAGTTAACTTGTTGAACAAATTCTTCCATTTGTTCTGCATTTGAGGCACTCAAGATCTATAGTGATTGGAGGGATATAAGAACTTAGTTGTTGTCATGATGGATTTAGCATGTTTGCAGCATTACATTTCAGGAGAGGATACAGATCATCCATTTCTGTTCTATTATTGCTAAGGATACTGATGCACACATTTGGTCTTTCAGTACTTTGTTGATCTTATATAGGATTGTGGCGAGATGGCCAGTGGATTAAGACTGGAGTTTTCAAAAGATCCTAAGGGAGTTAAAAGCCCAAATCCTAACTCCCATTTGTGCCTTTTGAAAATCATCCTATAATATATTAGGCTTTTATTTATGGATACTACGGCTCAAATGTGCTTTAGGTCACAACTGAAAGGAATTTCAAAGTCTCACTCTATCCAGATGAATTGGAGAGGTGAGCCATTCTTGAGCAGTATTGTAATAGGGGAGACACCGGAAGGTTTTATGGCCTAATCTGAAACTCATTCCAGTCAATAGGAGTTTTTCTATTGGGCTTTAGTGGACTCTAATGGGCTTTGGCTCAGGCTCTTAATTATCTTTCTAAAGTAATAGTGAATATGGAAAGCCAACTATACGTCTTACTTTTAAAATAGTGTACTTGAAAATGTACTCATAAATGTGTACATATTAATAGGACTTGTGTTTCAGTTGGGTACTAATTTCCTTCACTTCAAAAATCCAGATCAGGTTTTTTCAAAGAAATTTGAAAAAAATTGTTAATTAGTGGAGTGTTCTAAAATCTTAGAATTTCAGAAAGTAGTATGATTTTAAAAGAAAAAAATTGAACAAAAATTAAGATTAATTCAAATCTCAGACCTTTCCATGGAATGTCTGAAAACATAACACAAAGTTTTTGGTTTTTATATAATACCCCATGTATAATGAATTTAGCTGGAATCATCAACAAGAGATGACTTCAGACCTTAAAGCTATCATTTCTGAATTTGGGACTGAAGAGTTACAACTTTATTACCTTGTAGTAATTTAAAAATAGGATTGCTTCAACCATGTGCAATATATTTGACAGGACTTGAACATTGTGGTAGTGAATTAGATGAGGTTGATTTGAATCAGACAGCTGCAGCGGCACAGGAGCTAGCAAACAGAGCTCTAAACAGGGGAGTTTGAGTGGGAGTTCTGTTGGAGGAGAAGGTAGTTGTACTTGGTATTGTATTTTTAGTATTTGTATTTGTATTTGTGTGTGTGTAGGGGTTTTGTGCTGGGAGAGCAGCTGAGCCTGATTAGGGGGTGGGGCTTTGTGCTGAGAGAGCAGCTGAGCCCTGCCTAGGGGGTGGGGCTTCTGACTAGGGGCCCTATAAAGGTAGCCAGCCAGTCAGGCAGTGGCACAGACAACTGCAGTGGCACAAGAGCTAGCAAACAGAGCTCTAAACAGGGGAGTTTGAGTGGGAGTTTGCAAGGGGAGTTTGGATTGTGCTTGTTTGGGCTTTGCTTTTGCTGGGGGGGTGGTCTTTTTGGTGTGGCTTGTGTTTCCCAGATTAACAGGATTTAGGTGGGAAGGAGATGACAGATACAGAGGAAGCTGTGGGAGTGACTCCTGCAGTGAAAAACACATTGAGGATGACTGGATGTGGAAGCTGTGGTATGTACATGATCCTGGAGGGGGGAACCGGTAAGAGTTTTGTCTGCATGAATGCCGTCTGATAGAGCTGATGGAGGAAAAGATCCGAGGTTTGGAGATGCAGGTGGAAAGTCTGGTTGAGTTTAGGAAGGGGTTTGAGCAGATGATGGAGCAAAGATATGAGGTATCTGAAGGGAAAAGCTCAGACTCACGGATGGAAGCAGGGCTGGGGAATTTTGAGGAGAGACTGGATGAGGAAAGTGGTCAGTGGAAACATGTGACTCAAAGAACCAGGCAGAGAAAAAGACGGGCTAGTGAAGGAGAAATAGAGCTTAGGAACATGTTTGCAGAGTTGGAAAATGAAGAAGGGGCTCAGCAGGTAGTCGCTGAAGGTGGAAGGGTAAGGAAGAAGAGAAGAGAGGCTAGCCCTATAGAAAAAGGGGAAGAGTCAAGGGAGACTACACCAAATATGAGCCCCAGGAGGATACAGGATGGGTTGAAGAGAATTGTAAGGGAAAATAGGAATGGAAAGAACTTGCAGCCAGAGGGAACAGGGGAGAGACTGGAGAATAGCACTGTCACCAGGAAAAGGCAGGTCTATGTGATCGGGGACTCTTTATTGAGAAGAATAGACAGGCCTGTAACTAGAGCTGATCTGAGAATAGAAGGGTGTGCTGTCTTCCGGGTGCTAAGATAAGGGATGTAGACCTGAGGTTGAAAAGGATCCTCAAGGGAGCGGGAAAGAATCCCCTAATTATCCTTCATTGGGAACAAATGATACAGCCAGATTCTCGCTGGAAAGTATCAAGGGAGACTATGCTAGGCTGGGGAAGACGCTTAAGGAAATTGAGGCTCAGGTGATCTTTAGCGGGATCCTTCCTGTTCCTAGAGAAGGGCAACAAAGGTGTGACAAGATTATGACTGTCAACAGATGGCTTAGGCAGTGGTGCTATAAGGAGGGCTTTGGGATGTATGGCCACTGGGAGGCATTCACGGACAGAGGTCAGTTCTCTCGGATGGACTTCATCTGAGTAGGGAAGGAAATAGACTTCTAGGATCGAGGCTGGCACAACTGATAAAGAGAGCTTTAAACTAGGAATTGGGGGGAGATGGATGGGAGATGTCCAGAAAATCTCCACGCCAGATTTTAGCATTGAGAGGGAAGCAGATGAAGTAAGAAAGGATACAGCCGTGGGTAGGAGAATGTATATAAGGAGCGAGGGCGGTGTGGATACTAGTCTAATAGGTTATACTGGCTGTAGAATGACTGTGCCTAATAGGGTACAAAATGTGAGCGAGGCCAAACAGCAAAAATTAAGATGTTTATACACCAATGCGAGGAGTCTAGGTAACAAAATGGAGGAACTAGAGCTACTGGTGCAGGAAGTGAAACCAGATATTATAGGGATAACAGAAACATGGTGGAATAGTAGTCATGACTGGACTACAGGTATTGAAGGGTATGTGCTGTTTAGGAAAGACAGAAACAAAGGTAAAGGGGGTGGAGTAGCATTGTATATCAACGATGAGTTAGAATGTAAAGAAATAAGAAGCGATGCAATGGATAAGACAGAGTCTGTCTGGGCAAAAATTACATTGGGGAAGAAAACTAGTAAAGCCTCTCCTACGATAGTGCTTGGGGTGTGCTACAGACCTCCGGGATCTAATTTGGTTATGGATAGAGCCCTTTTTAATGTCTTTAATAAAGTAAATACTAATGGAAACTGCGTGATCATGGGAGACTTTAACTTCCCAGATATAGACTGGAGGACCAGTGCTAGTAATAATAATAGGGCTCAGATTTTCCTAGATGCGATAGCTGATGGATTCCTTCAACAAGTAGTTGCTGAACCGACTAGAGGGGATGCCATTTAGATTTAATTTTGGTGAGTAGCGAGGACCTCATAGAAGAAATGGTTGTAGGGGACAATCTTGGCTCAAGTGATCATGAGCTAATTCAGTTCAAACTAAATGGAAGGATTAACAAAAATAAATCTGCAACTAGGGTTTTTGATTTCAAAAGGGCTGACTTTCAAAATTAAGGCAATTAGTTAGAGAAGTGGATTGGACTGAAGAATTTATGGATCTAAAGGCAGTTGAGGCCTGGGATTACTTTAAATCAAAACTGCAGAAGCTATCGGAAGCCTGTATCCCAAGAAAGGGGAAAAAATTCATAGGAAGGAGTTGTAGACCAAGCTGGATGAGCAAGCATCTTAGAGAGGTGATTATGAAGAAGCAGAAAGCATACAGGGAGTGGAAGATGGGAGGGATCAGCAAGGAAAGCTACCTAATTGAGGTCAGAAGATGTAGGGATAAAGTCAGAGAGGCTAAAAGTCGAGTAGAGTTGGACCTTGCAAAGGGAATTAAAACCAATAGTAAAAGGTTCTATAGCCATATAAATAAGAAGAAAACTAAGAAGGAAGAAGTGGGGCCGCTTAACACTGAGGATGGAGCGGAGGTTAAAGATAATCTAGGCATGGCCCAATATCTAAACAAATACTTTGCCTCAGTCTTTAATAAGGCTAAAGAGGATCTTGGGGATAATGGTAGCATGACAAATGGGAAGGAGGATATAGAGGTAGATATTACCATATCAGAGGTAGAAGCGAAACTGAAACAGCTTAATGGGACTAAATCGGGGGGCCCAGATAATCTTCATCCAAGAATATTAAAGGAATTGGCACCTGAAATTGCAAGCCCATTAGCAAAAATTTTTAATGAATCTGTAAACTCAGGAATAGTACCGAATGATTGGAGAATTGCTAATATAGTTCCTATTTTTAAGAAAGGAAAAAAAAGTGATCCGGGTAACTACAGGCCAGTTAGTTTGACCTCTGTAGTATGCAAGGTCCTGGAAAAAATTTTGAAGGAGAAATTAGTTAAGGACATTGAAGTCAATGGTAAATGGGACAAAATACAACATGGTTTTACAAAAGGTAGATCGTGCCAAACCAACCTAATCTCCTTTTTTGAAAAAGTAACAGATTTTTTTAGATAAAGGAAATGCAGTGGATCTAATTTACCTAGATTTCAGTAAGGCATTTGATACCGTGCCACATGGGGAATTATTAGTTAAATTGGAGAAGATGGGGATCAATATGAACATCAGAAGATGGATAAGGAATTGGTTAAAGGGGAGACTGCAACGGGTCCTACTGAAAGGTGAACTGTCAGGTTGGAGGGAGGTTACCAGTGGAGTTCCTCAGGGATCGGTTTTGGGACCAATCTTATTTAATCTTTTTGTTACTGACCTTGGCACAAAAAGTGGGAGTGTGCTAATAAAGTTTGCAGATGATACAAAGCTGGGAGGTATTGCCAATTCGGAGAAGGATCGGGATATTATACAGGAGGATCTGGATGACCTTGTAAACTGGAGTAATAGTAATAGGATGAAATTTAATAGTGAGAAGTGTAAGGTTATTCATTTAGGGATTAATAACAAGAATTTTAGTTATAAGTTGGGGACGCATCAATTAGAAGTAACGGAAGAGGAGAAGGACCTTGGAGTATTGGTTGATCATAGGATGACTATGAGCTGCCAATGTGATATGGCTGTGAAAAAAGCTAATGCGGTTTTGGGATGCATCAGGAGAGGCATTTCCAGTAGGGATAAGGAGGTTTTAGTACCGTTATACAAGGCACTGGTGAGACCTCACCTAGAATACTGTGTGCAGTTCTGGTCTCCCATGTTTAAAAAGGATGAATTCAAACTGGAGCAGGTACAGAGAAGGGCTACTAGGATGATCCGAGGAATGGAAAACTTGTCTTATGAAAGGAGACTTAAGGAGCTTGGCTTGTTTAGCCTAACTAAAAGAAGGTTGAGGGGAGATATGATTGCTCTCTATAAATATATCAGAGGGATAAATATAGGAGAGGGAGAGGAATTATTTAAGCTCAGCACCAATGTGGACACAAGAACAAATGGGTATAAACTGGCCACCAGGAAGTTTAGACTTGAAATCAGATGAAGGTTTTTAACCATCAGAGGAGTGAAGTTTTGGAATAACCTTCCAAGGGAAGCAGTGGGGGCAAAAGATCTATCTGGTTTAAGATTCTACTCGATAAGTTTATGGAGGAGATGGTATGATGGGATAATGGGATTTTGGTAAGTAATTGATCTTTAAATATTCAGGGTAAATAGGCCAAATCCCCTGAGATGGGATATTAGATGGATGGGATCTGATTTACTATAGAAAATTCTTTCCTGGGTATCTGGCTGGTGAATCTTGCCCATGTGCTCAGGGTTTGGCTGATTGCCATGTTTGGGGTCGGGAGGGAGTTTTCCTCCAGGGCAGATTGGAGAGACCCTGGAGGTTTTTTTGCCTTCCTCTGTAGCATGGGGCATGGTTGACTGGAGGGAGGCTTCTCTGCTCCTTGAAGTTTTGAACCATGATTTGAGGACTTCAATAGCTCAGACATGGGTGAGGTTTTTCATAGGAGTGGTGGGTGACATTCTGTGGCCTGCGCTGTGCAGGAGGTCGGACTAGATGATCAGAGTGGTCCCTTCTGACCTTAGTATCTATGAATCTATGAATCCTGCTCAGAGGGAAAGGCCATCAGTCACACTTAACTCTAAGTACTCCTCTACAGCCTTTGGGACTGATTTTGTTCTCCTGAAGTCAATAGCAAAATTGTTTCAGTCTCTTTTAACTCTCTTTATTCTCTCTTTATATTACTACTTTACTCCCTCTCCCCACTTCCCTATAATGTGCTCCGTGGAACAGAGGTAATTTGAGAAGTACAGTATCTCTAGACTTGCCTAATGAAATATTTTTAAATGGACACTAGTGAAAAGAAGGTAAAAGAGATGTTGGAACCTCTTTAAGCTCTCAACAGGATCCAGCAACATAAGCTTGGCAGAGACTTTTTTGTCTGGCACTTGACATTGCAGCTAAATTAAAAATTGAATGAGGACAGGGGTAGAAAAGACTAGGTGATGTTTTAAAGAAGCTGAATTTACTCCACATTTTGAATCCAAAATCTAGGTGGATAGGGTTCCTTCCCATTAAAACAGGTTTGAAAAACGAAAACACTGTGGAATCATTTTAGAGAAGGGATAGTGTCTCATGGATAATTCCATCAGTAACCTGCTACTGGCAGATTATTATTCCCCCCACTGTCACCCACTAGCTCAACTACGCTGGCCAACATGCTGGGAAATTGCAAGGCTCTGGCCATTCCCTGTCCCTCTCTGACCATTTGTACCTGCTTGAATGAGGGAGAAGTACTGGGTGTGCAGCACTGTTTACCCTCCACTTGTGGACCCGAAGCCTACAGGGACTTCTCCTCCCGTACCCCAATATCCCTGTATGGACATTGTCCCAGCTACACTTTGGTCCCTTCTTTGAAACTAGCAGTGCTGTACCTGAATGTCATGTGTGCAGGAATCAAGAGTCCCTGGCATAAGAATCTTATAGCTGAAATGCTTCGGACAACAGATTAGATGTACTGAGTCCAGTGTGGAATTACACCAGAGGTGAATTTGGTTCACACTGCATTTCACTGGAAGACCAAATGAATGTCCTATTATAAAAAGTTGTGCTGTTTCTAAAAGTATCCATTTGTTTGGGGGCTATTCTCCCTATCATTTCTGTCTGTCACTTCCCAGTGCCTGACTTGGCATTTACTGAGATACCACTTAGGGCCTGATTTAAAGTCCATTTATGTCAAAGGAAAGATCCCCATTGATTACAATGGGTTTTGCACCAGGCCCCTATTGCTGTGACTGAAAAGAGGCACTTGTTTGAAAACGACAGTCTTTCTGCCTCTCCCTATGCCTGTTTGTTCTTGCATTTCTTTGTCCTTCACTTTCTGGACCTCTCTCTCTTCACCCCCTCCCCTCCCCTCCCATCCCCTCCCAGATTCTCTCTACTGGCTATTATTACAGTAATTTAAATACCAGATATTTTGTTAGCTTTGCCATTTTTGATTACACTGCACTATTTGATAACTGATAAAGAGAGAGGCTCAGTGTTCAGGTCAACATTTTAATGTATGTGAATACATTCAAACACTGCTTTGAGTATGATTGATGAGCCAGATAGGGCAGTTATCAACACACTAATGCTGTTAATGTTTTCTTCCATTTCTGTTACCTGGAAGAATGATTATAATATGAATTTTAAGTCACTTTAAAACTTATAAAACTCACCATTCTCCTGGAATGCTATTGTACATTATTATTTCATGTGACAATGTTTGTCACTAATGATTTTTGTTAGTTATGTTCTGCTGGTTAGTAAGCCTGAAGTATATAATAGTAAAATTAAACAGTACTAACACCTAACACACATAGAGTCTTACGGTTTTTGAGGCAGTGTAAAAAAACACATTAATAACAAAGGGCAAAACCTTAGGTACTTACTTGGACAAACTGCCATTAATTTCAAGGATGGGTTTGTGATTAAGACAGTGGGTTGGGATTCTGAAGACCTGGGTTCAGTTCATGGTTGCTCTGTATGACCTTGGGTAAATCACTTAATCTCTTTCTCTCCCCTTTCTTTATCTTGTCTATTTGGATTGCAAATGCTTGGGGGCCGGTTCTTATACCTTGTGGATTCTCAATAGGTTTTAAGGTCTTTGTTTTGACCTATAAATCTCTAAATGGCTTGCGACAAGCCTCCCTGAGAGACCTCTTCTCCCTCTGTAATGCCATGCCACAGCTGCAGTCAGCAGAGGTGCACATGGTAGATCCCTCATCAGCTGGTAGGGTATTCTTGTGACTGTTCTCAGGATACTCAGGATTGTGAATCACCCTGGTACCCCCAGCCTCCAGTGTGAGGTGGTCTTGCTCTGTAACACTACCAAACTGTTAGCCACTCAAGTACTCTCATCTGGGCTATGCCAACCCTTTCTTTCTTAACAACAGGTGCACCCTTGTCCTGGCTTTCTTTTGAGACCTCTCATGACATTCTTTGGTGAACCAGAATTTACATGAAATTTCTGTAACCCTTTGCCAGTTGCCATTAAGTGGTTCTTGAGTCACAGTTTTCAATAGGCCCCAGGGCTCTGGAGTGCTCTTCTGCCTCTGGTCCAAAATAGCCTGGATTTGATGACTTTTAGGACAAAATGCAGGGTTTTTTTTTTTTCACCTGCTCTTGAAAGAAGATGGAGGTTTTGTCCAATGTATGGGGGTGGTATATTTGTGCTGCTGCTGCAGTTGGGATGATATGATTGTAATGCATTTTATTTTGTAATTTTAAATATGTGTCAGGGTGCTCAAAGTTTGTGGATGAAGGGTGTTTGTTTATTATAAATCGAAATAAATGTGCTTGTGCAGTGTCTAGCACAATGGATCCTCAATCTCATTTGGGGCCCCAGGCACTGTCACAATAAAAATAATAATAGTAGTTTGCCTAAATATTCACAGGTTTCAGAGTAGCAGCCGTGTTAGTCTGTATTCGCAAAAAGAAAAGGAGTACTTGTGGCACCTTAGAGACTAACAAATTTATTAGAGCATAAGCTTTCGTGAGCTACAGCTCACTTCATCGGATGCATCCGATGAAGTGAGCTGTAGCTCACGAAAGCTTATGCTCTAATAAATTTGTTAGTCTCTAAGGTGCCACAAGTACTCCTTTTCTTTTTGCCTAAATATTGAATAACATTAAATAGGATCTTCTGGACTTGGTCCAATGGACAGCTTTTATATTATAAAGGAAGGAAGTTTTAAATTCAAGATAAGAAAGTTTTAAAGTAAGTCTAGACAAAGTTAGTATTTGGATATGCAAATCTACCTGTTTGAGTTTTAAGAAGTTTCTTTCTTATATTATACAACACCGTAAGTGCATTAGTGGGGTTTGGTGCTTTATAAATAAAATTTTATTAATGTTATTTCCTTAAATAGTGTCCCTGGATATTTGTTTGAAACATGGTGAAGGGGGGAAGAAACCAGAAAACTTGACATGTTTCTAGCATCTAAGCATATGTGATTTGACATGTGAAGCAGTATATCTGATGTGTCTCCTGAGTTGACAAATTGTCAATGGAATCAGTCTAATAAAAATCATGAATGTAATGGCTTTGGGGATAATTAACTGGAGGATTGTTAAAACAAAAATCTGTTTTTGGCAGTCTTAGGATATAGGGGTTTAGGGTATGGCTTACTTTCCCCTGGGCATTCATTAATTGTTCTATCCATGTAATACTTGTCTACTATGCAAAAACAGCTGTCCCTGTGGATCTTTCCTCTAGGAAGGCAAAGCTTACCACTGTGTAGGCTGCTGTCAAGGGTGATGTATGGATCAGTGTGAAAGAGGTGTGTTTTAAATGATGAATTATCATACCACCACTCCAATTACCTGGAACAGACTGCCTGAGAGTGCTTATGAACTGTATAAGAACAAAATGTTCTATTACCTCTTCAGCTCTGATCGTTTAAGTTGCAAATTCACTCACTTACTTTTAAAAATTTGCATGCAGAATTATAAAGAAAATCAAATTAGCAAATGAGTGCCTATCACTTTGTTACTACTTGTCACATGACATTTCATCAGCGGTATCTTATTTTACTATAGCTGTGCTCTGTTGCATTCTATATCCCTGTGCATGTCTCTTTAGAGATTTTTTTTGGCAGCATGTCACATCACGCAATGACTTATCAGATTCATACCAGTTACGTTTACGGGATATTTTAGTTTTACCTTTTCACCACCAAATTGTACATGTAATAAGGGGATGAAGACATGTAATGAGATCTGCAGAGAGACAAGTGATTCCATGCAAATACATTGGTTTAATTGTTAAAAACCTGTTTCTGCTAATTTCTTGCTTAGTAGAGATAAATTTAATAAATATGATGAGCATCAGCTTTAAGAATCTGAAACTGGACCAACAGAATAATCCTATGATTACTCTGAGATAATTATTAATCCTTTTTGTGGCATTTAATTTTTGCTGTTTTTCTTTCTCAAGAGCAATAGAGTTGAGTTTATAAATGGGAGTTAATAATTTGTTCTCAAAAGTTATGTTCCAAATGTACCATTGTTATGAAATAGGATATTACATAAACAGGGTAATATAATATCTCTCTGAATTCTGCAATTGTTTTACAAAGGCAGCATATAGTCAGTTACACCAGTAGTGCCATTTATCATTAACTCATCACTGCTTGTAAAGTCAAGGATATAAATAATAGAGAGTAATTAAGACTGTCAAAAGGATGCTATCAATCCTTTAAATCTATAAAACCATCACTATAAAATGCAAATCTCATTCTGTTCTCAGTTTAAAACTGATGCTTTATTTTTGTTCCAATTTTGATGTGCATTAATGTACTTAAAGGCACTGATAGTGTTGGTATAGTGTAGACAAGTGATGTGCAAGCTTCCCCGGTCAGTATTACCAAGGCCATCTCATTTTTTATCTGTAACACCCTAGTACCCAGTCTCGAGCACCAGTGAATTGGTTTTCATCTAGTCCCTTCTCTTTGACTTGTCTTACTTGTGTGACCTCTACCAGGAGTTAAAACTCTCAGGATCACTGGAACACAAAAGTCTTCCCTCTGCATCAAGGTACAGTCCCCAGGGAAGGAGTGCCTAGTAGTTATACCAAATTATATGGTTGGGTTTTGATGCAAACAAATATCCAGAAAGAATTCATACTAAAATGCTCCTTTTTGTAGGATTCATTTGGGGACCTGGCCCAGATGAGTGCATGGGAGAAGAAATGCAAAGCTCTTTTTTGAGGTTTCCTCAATATATTATTGATTGTGAGAGGTGCCTTCATTGCTGGTGAGCTTTAGGTTGATGCAGACAAAGGCCTACTCTTACACTGCATAGGAACGGGACCATGACCTAAGACTAGATTGGATGGTCTATCTCATAATGCCTGCATCATCAGGAGGGGTTGGAGCTAATTATGTTTTTCCTTTCTGACATGAGCTTAAAAGGCTTTAATGAGAAACAACTCTGTGGGGAATGCTCATCTCCAAAGTACCTGAGAGGCGTACCTAAGTGAAAGAAGACCATAGGGCACAAAATTAGAAGGTCTTGAAATGTAAAGGGTGTTTGTGGTAAACAAACTGCTGTACTCAAAATCATCTGAACTATCCATATTTAACACCACAGTAACTAGCTAAGAGATTTGGTTTAAGAAAACATAACCAAGTGGAGAATTATTCCAGCAAAGGTTCCTACTCCCACAGCTATTTATGTAAATTGAGGGAGTTGAGGGATGCATGTCCTCTTATAACTTTAGTTCCACATAGTCACTTTCTTGAGAGAGTAGTTGTGCAGTCCCAACAGCAACTGCGTTTCTCAAAGGTACTTGAAATTCAGCAGTGGCCAAGAGGAAGCATCCCACGCTCTTGAAGTACAATTACTAGTAAGAAGTCTCTCTTTTTCTCTGCACTCTCCTCTCTTTCCATGGAAATGTCATCTGGTATGAGGTCAGAGGTTGCTCAAAACAATTTGCTGTCCTAGACAGAATATCAGCATGCCTCTGCCTTCCTACTACCCATTTATAGCAGCTTGCTCCCCCATAAACAGGCTTCCCTGGAAGGACTCCCACTGAGCTCCAAAGAGTCAGCAGCCCACCCGCACCCCACATTGGGGTCTATACTCAAGAGCACCATAAGCTGTGACTCAAGGCTAGGGGCTTCATCTGCCCCTCATTTGGGCTCTGCTGCCCCATCCCAAGCAGGCACCCTGGGTTGCAGGGGGAGCTGCACCAGTACAGAGGGGTGGGGGCATGGGCCCCAACTTCGTCTGTTCCCGCGGGGTGTTAAACCCCTGCTCTGCCACAGGCTTCATCCCCTGCCCCGCCTCTTTGTGCCCCTTCCGCCTGCCTCTTCTTGCTCCTGCTCACCGCCCCCCCACCAACACCTCCTGCTCGCGTAGAACAGCTGATCATGGCATTGGGAGGGATGGGGAGAAGCTGATCGGCGGGGCTGCTGGTGGGTGCTGAGCACCCACTATTTTTTTTCTGTGGGTGCTCCAGCCCCAGAGCACCCAGAGTCAGTGCATATGGGTGGGGGTCCCTGACATGAGGCTGCAGGAGTTATGCAATACATGGGTGAAACAGGTGCGGTGGGGAATAATACAGCAGTTCTGGAGTCTGGATCTGTGGTAGGGATGGAGGTCAGGACCTGGGGGGAGTTGGGGTGGAGTTCAGGATGCAGTAGGTGGCAAATGGGGTGGGGGCACACTAGGACATTGTGGAGCAGATGGGTGGGTGGGCTAGGAAAAAAGGGCACAAGAAGAAGACTATGGGGCAGGATGCTGGAGAAGGGTGCTGATGGCAGTGGACCCCAGGGGCAGATGCGGGGTAGGACACAGTGGGACAGACTGTGGTGGGTAAGAGGGTTGAGAAGGGGGTCAGAGCCTGGGGAGGGGCTGGGGGCAGATGAGGTGGGAGGATGATGGGATAGGACAATATGGGGAGATGGGGACAGGAAGGCTAGGGCGCGAGGTTAGGACACAGAAGGAAATGGATGCCAAGATCCTGTAGAGGCAGAAGGGCTAGGATACAGGGAGATGGGGAAAAGGTAGAGGAGGGATATAGGGCATGGGGGTCCGGGGCAGATGGGGTGGGAGTAGGACACAAGGGGGCAAACGTGCAGGAGGCAGATGGGGACAGGTATGCTACTTACCTTGTCACTGCCTACCGTTAGGGCTCCTTGTCCTCAGGCTTGTCCAGGGAGAGGCTGCCAGGAGCTGGACCAGGCTGTTTGGCCCTCCAGCCGTATGATTCACATCAAGGCCTCTACCTGTGTGTAAAATGCGCGCAAGGTATATGCCGTGTGCACCCCACTAAAGCACATTAGCAGTTCATTAACACGATTTGATATAGTCACATTTGAGAGAAGACTAGATCAAAGTGCATTAAGGAACTGTTAATGTTTGTCAGGATGCGCGCACACAGTTAATCCATGGCAGGCTAGCATGGAGTAGATTCCCACTCCAAACTAACTGTTCATATAGAAATCTGCTATCCTAAGGTGCTGTGCACCATAGGCAGCAGCCTAGCTTACCTAGAGCAATCTCTGCATGAGATTGTAAGCAGAGTAAATCAGCATGCCTTGTGGCTGGGAAAGATTCATGAAACTTTGTCTTTGCATGAACATTGTATGGTTTGATGCTGGTTGGAAATTTTTGAATTAGGAAACTTCTACAATATTTTTCTCAAAATGTCATCCTAAATATGAAAAAAAATGTGTTAAAATCCTGTCCTGTTTTTCAGAGTGTGTTATGGCTCATGCAAAAAAATCAAAATTTCAATTTTTTGTTAAAACTATCCAGGGAAATAGTTCTTCCTTCAAATTTCATCCTATTTTCCACAAAGCTCTATTTAGTACTTTTCCATAAGGAATAAGGGTACCTGTGAAATTTTTCTGTAAGTTGATACTAGCAAGCTAGTAGTGCATTTCAAGGTGTTTGAGTGTTTGATTCTCCAACAAATTGCTCCAGATTTGGACAATGTCTTGCAAGTTGAGCAGGCAAGGTTTAGGGAGGACATAGCACCTGTGATCAAGTTTTGGCTTTGACCACCTTTATTGAAAATGGTATTCAACAAAATCTAAAGATGAGAGCCGTTGTCTTGTATTTGACTGCCTCCCGTGACACAGTTTGGCACAAAGGCCTTTTGTTTAAACTCTCTCAAGTTGCTCCGCATTGGGTGGTCAAAGTAGTAGAGCTCTTTCTCCAGAACAGGTGGTTTAGCGTATACATGGGCAACTGCTGTAGCTCTTGAAAGAGTCAGATCAAGGGCTTCCCTCAAGGCTCAGTTATTTCACCCATACTGTTCAATGTGTACATCAACGACATTCCAGCTACGCTGTCATGCAAGTTTATCTATGCTGATGAAATCTGCTGCAGCTCCAAGCTGTCCTTCTCAGAAATTGACCAGGTCTTGAACAAAGATATGAAGCTCATGGCAGACCATTGTAGTCGATGACACCTGCAGTCAAGCTTTTTTAAGACTGTTTCTAGTGTATTCCATCCACATAATACAAGCGCAAGTGACAAGTTAAATGTTTTCCTCAATGGCCAACACCTGCGGCATGATCCAAACTCAATTTACCTCAGTGTGACAGTGGCTAGGTCATTATTGTACCACAACCACTTGAGGAAGACAGCAGCCAAAGTCAGCACTCAGAACAACCTGCTCATAAAATTGGCTGGTTCAACCTGAGATATGAGCACCCAGATGCTTAGAACATCAGCCCTTGCCCTCTGCTATTCAACAGCAGAGTACTATGCTCCTATCTGGTGTCATTCATCTCACATGAGGCTGGTGGATGTAGAGCTTAACAAAGCTATGCGTATTGTTACTGGGACTTTACGGGCAACTCCGTTGCCATGGCTACTGAAACTTAGCAAACATAGCATTGCCCCATCTTTGCTATGAAAAGGTTTCTGTCACTCTACTGGCTAAGATCCGTGAGAATAGTGACCTGCCATCGTACGTAGACCTCTTTGACTACCCACCAGCTCACCTGTCTTCTTGAGGCCCTTTATGGGCATTTATGCCATCACAGGACATGACAGTGGAATCTGTTTGGTGCAATGAGTGATCAACGACAACAGTCATTAACCACTCTCTCATCACTGGCCCATCCATCTGTCCACAAGGTTTTTGATTTACCAAGGCACCTGTGGTCATCTCTGAACTGGTTTTGAACAGGACAAGGCAACTATGAGGCCAAACTCCTTAAATGGCCCGTGATGCAGCAGCAGTCAACTTCAGACCATGTCGCATATCATTGTTGAGTGCTCACCAATTTATTGCGGTGAGATACCGGCTCTCCATCTGGCTTATGATGATACCATTAAATGGCTGGACACATTGTGCATACACCGATGATGATGATGACTAGCAAGCTCATTTTCATTTCATGACTTCAGACTGCACTCACTCAGACAGATGAATGAAGTGAGTGACACTGGATTCACTCAGCATTTCCTGCATGTAGATCATGCCCTGTAAATTTATGATAATTAAGGTGGATTTTTTTAAATTACAGAATTAAATGACTAAATCCAATGTTGTGTTGCTAATACAGGAATTTAATTTAAAAGGCCATTTTAGGCCTAAGGGAGTTGGCAATGACCAATTAAATGAAAAGCATGTCTAATACTAAATGGCTAACAAAACCAGAAACATAATTAGCATGGATAACTGAAAATAACAGGATTAGGAATGAAACATGATCCTACAGTTCACTGCACACACATTCTGTGGTGGGCTCACACATAGTGAATTGCAGGATTGGAGTCTGAAAAAAGAAAGGGTAAGCTTGGGCAGAGGGTGGGGGTCTGCTATGTAATTAAACACTGATCTCTTTTTTAGTCTTAAAGGTATTTCTGAAAAATCATCTACTGATCTTTATTTTATTTTTAAAATTCAGCTAGGATTTTTTCTACTTTGTGATTGCTTATCCTAAGAAAGAACAATATGAAATTATACAATATCTAGCTTGCTTATCTGATTACAGATAACAAAAGCTTAATGTAATCATTAGCAACTTTACACAAGGTGGGTCATTTATTAGTATAATACCAACAATAAAAATAGGGTGATTTACCTTTGTGGGGGGAGGAGGGAGGTAACGAGAGATGTATGTTTATACTTTCCGGAATGAAATGTATATATTTTAAATAGCCATATTTATGGTTTGTTTGAGTCCCATATTTTTACCTTTTGAAGTATTTAAATTTCTGTTCTAATAGTTTACCTAAAACTACTGTAGGAGCGAGTGTAAATTTTCTTAGGGCCCAATCCTTCTCCGCGTACTCAGGGGAAATTGCTTTTGAAGTCATCATATGGATTGTAGGATCAGGCCCAATACATTTACTTACTTCCTGCCTGGCCATAATAAAATCTCAATCCTGCAGTGCTTCTCTGCAGGTCAGAATTTATTATAGTGTTAAAAAATGCATAGTGGTTGTCAGCTTATAGAATCAGTATACTTCAGACAAAGAACTTTGTCTAAGAATTTGTATTCTCAAGGATATTTTACTACTAAAATCACATACATGATGTGCTTAGGTTTTTGTGGTTGTGTTGTTCTTTTGGCTAGTGCAAAATATATGAAAAGTATTTGTGATTAAACAGAACCCGTCTCTTTCATGATCAGACCTCTCTTCATGTTCTCCCAGCTGTTAGCATCTCAGACACAGAATTGTTGTGATCATACCTGCCATAACAGATGTAATTTGACACATACAGTAGGTAGGATGGTGATTTATGTGTCAAGAATATAGCTACCAAATCAAGCTGTCTGATTCTTATTGTTCAGAGTTTTAGTAAGCTCTCTCTATTTTATTAACTTAATTTTAGGGCTATGGAAATAAAATGAGACATACTTGGAGTTCAGAATTCACTCAGAGAAATATACCTTTTGAAAAGCTTTTTTTGATCCTTGAACATGGCATTGCATTCTTGTCAGTCACAACACACCACAATACTAAAATTAAGAACTGCAGCAGCAAGCCCTCCCGCCCCCACAACATAGTGCCTTCAACAATCCAATGAAGTGAAAAAAGTTAGTGCATTCAAGAAAGAACACCAAGAAGTTCAGAGAGACAGGATCCTGGAAGAACAGGGATTGACAAAGCTATGGAGGCTCACATGAGTCCTGATACTGCACCGTAGGTCAGTGGGAGTTTTGCTACTGACTTCAATGAGAGCAGGATCAAGCCCATGGAGCAGCTGTCAGGAGTAACAGCAACCCTTGTGTGACAAAGCGGGACTCTTCTTAATGTTTCCTCTGAATATTGTGGGGGTGCCTCAGTTTCCCCTATGCAGTTCTTAAGTATCTAGGTGGTGGGATAAGGGTGTATGATCATTGCAGAGCCCTAGAGGGCAGGTGTGTGCAGGGGTCTGGACACAGAGAATGGCCAACACCCTGTTTCCTGGCAACTGATGGCCTGGGCCCTCCCCCCCTGCAAGGTGAGAGCTAAAGGGTTGGAGAACAAAGGACTCAGGTGACCTCCTGGCCCGGGAAAGGGACAAAGCCCAGAGGAGGAGGAGGGGCTGGAGAGAGTTTTCAGTTTGGGGCTGGCTGGGGACATGGAGTGAAGTGTAGACATAGTTGTCTGGCTCACTGCCCCCCAAAATGGACCCAGCTGAGGGGTCCTGTTCTCTGCACCTACAAGCTCTGTTTTAGACCATGTTCCTGTCGTCTAATAAACCTTCTGTTTTACTGGCTGGCTGAGAGTGAAGTCTGACTGCGAAGTTGGGGTGCAGGACCCTCTGGCTTCCCCAGGAGCCCGCATGGGTGGACTCGCTGTGGGAAGCGCACGGAGGGGCAGAGGATGCTGAATGCTCCGAGGTCAGACCCAGGAAGGTGGAAGTTGTGTGAGCTGTGTGTCCTGAAAACAGTCTGCTCACAGAAATAAAAGGAGTACTTGTGGCACCTTAGAGACTAACAAAACAATTTGAGCATAAGCTTTCGTGAGCTACAGCTCACTTCATCGGATGCATTCAGTGGAAAATACAGTGGGGAGATTTATATACATAGAGAACATGAAACAATGGGTGTTATCATACACACTGTAAGAAGAGTGATCACTTAAGGTGAGCTATTACCAGCAGGAGAACGGGGGGGGGGGACCTTTTGTAGTGATAATCAAGGTGGGCCATTTCCAGCAGTTGACAAGAACGTTTGAGGAACGGGGGGGGGAGGGGAGATAAACATGGGGAAATAGTTTTACTTTGTGTAATGACCCATCCACTCCCAGTCTCTATTCAAGCCTAAGTTAATTGTATCCAGTTTGCAAATTAATTCCAATTCAGCAGTCTCTCGTTGGAGTCTGTTTTTGAAGTTTTTTTGTTGAAGTATTGCCACTTTTAGGTCTGTAATCGAGTGACCAGAGAGATTGAAGTGTTCTCCCACTGGTTTTTGAATGTTATAATTCTTGACGTCTGATTTGTGTTCATTTATTCTTTTACGTAGAGACTGTCCAGTTTGGCCAATGTACATGGCAGAGGGGCATTGCTGGCACATGATGGCATATATCACATTGGTAGATGCGCAGGTGAACGAGCCTCTGATATTGTGCTGATGTGATTAGGCCCTATGCTGGCGTCCCCTGAATAGATATGTGAACAACGGGCTTTGTTGGAGGATAAGTTCCTGCGTTAGTGGTTCTGTTGTGTGGTGTGTGGTTGCTGGTGAGTATTTGCTTCAAGTTGGGGGGCTGTCTGTAAGCAAGGAATGGTCAGTCAGAGTCCTGACTGGCTTCGTAGGGAGCAGTTCCAGAGCATCGCCTGGGGACTCCATGACACCTTGAAAGTGGAATTAGGTGTAGTCTGGAGAGAGACAGACATTAGAGTAGTGCTGTGGGATCCATCAAACATTTCCAGATCAATCCAGGAAGAAGCCTTTGATCTTGTTCTTGTTGTTTGTTGTTTCTATTAGTTCTTCCCATGGCACAGATGGGAACGCATTTTCTGAGGGAAAAGTCTCCTTTAGTTTGTCTCTCAAGGCTTCACACAGCAGCCTTCTCTGTCCTAGAAAAGTCCACTGTGCTGTTTCCTTCATGCAAACTTAATCACAGCTTGCAATCCTTAAAACCTTTGTTCAAGCCCCACGCTCAATTTCACTTCTGCACAAAACATACTTCTTCAAGGAGGCTTATAAGCATTAGTCCTTTCTTAAATTACATTTAATATGTGCACATTACTCATAGTATTTGCATAGATAAGTATTTGCATTGACTTTACTCCTTCCCTTCCCTTGTTCATTTCCTCTCCATGACATCCTGAGTAGGGAGGCTTTCCTGAACTGGGGGCCATATTTGTTATCTCCTTCTGTTATTTTTGTCTTTACGTATATTGTATGCACTTCTGGGCAGAGTTTCCATTTTTCTTTGTTTTCTAATATGCTGTGTCTAGTTATAGTGCTATGTAAATAACAAATAATAATGATTATCTCTGCCGCAAGGCTCTTAGAGCTGAGAACACTCTCTGACATCCCAATAATGCACATCACACACAGAGAAAACTAGTCCTTAGTACAGATTCTTTATTGTTTCCAAAACAACATCATTTCTTGTGAGCAGTGAATAAAATTATTCTTCCGTCATTCTATTAAAAAAAGGAGCGAGACTACCACATAGTTCCAAAATATGAGATTAAAAGAAATAATAAATTTGGGCTTGGTTTTTATTTGCCTTCTAGTTTCTGAGTTTCTGAGAAACTTATTTTAATATTGGTAACTATTTACTGTAAATTTGCATGCTATCCAGATCAGACAAACCTGATTTAATTGCAGCAGGACTAACCTGAGCCCAATACAGCACACCTATTAGTAGGTGCATTTCTACCAGAATATTACTGTTTGACTAAAATATATAGCAGTGCTCCCAAACATACTATAGTATGACACTGATGCTTGGGAAGTTTTCTTGGAATCCACCATGTAATCAAGGGAGACAGAGGTGGTATCTATTTGTGGGAGAATTCATCCCTCCATTGACACCCAACACAAGGAGCCTCAAAAAGAGGACTTAAGGGGTTCATAGCCATTCTGCTGGTCCTCTGCACAGAGAATCTTTTGCATTTGGAATAGGGATCATTTGCTGATGAGCCACCGTGTTCTGAGAGGTGTTGCTTGAAGTATTGACTGCTGTGTCTTTCAGTGACTGCAGCTGCCACTAAAGAGGAAGAATATAGCTGTAATCCAATTTACAACCCCACTTCTGCTACATTTAAATGGAAAGTTTTTTATGGCTTTGGTAATATAGTTTTATCAGGCAATGTTTTACTTTGTCTAAATATGTTAAAGAAGACTAAAAGGTAGCAAAAGACAAGGGAACAGATGCAAAAAAAAAGTATAATGCAAGATTGAGGGAAGAATTATTTGCAGGATAAATTAACATTCTCATATCTGTATAATCTGGATAGCTGTCATGGTTACAGGGCAAACCTTACGATCTTTAGTCCTCCCCTCCCCCCCAAAACCCACAAAAAACTGGGAAGCAACTAATTAATTTTAATACAGAAAAGGTTGACACCATCTCCTCTTAAAGAGGCCAATCACCCTGTGATACTTGGCTTCCTACACCTCACTCTGGACAGCACCACTGAGCCCAACCACACTGAAATGGGATCTCTGGGCTATAGCCCCCCTTTATTCCATCTGTGTTAACCTGGCAGGTCCAACTACGTTTGGCACCTTATAGGCCCTCTCAGTCCAGGGACTTGTGGCCAGTGAGCTGATTCAAGTGGCTCAAAAACAAATTCTTCAAGTCATTGTTTATTCATTTCCCTCATAGAGCAAAGGGAAAAACAATAAAAGGCTTATATTCATAGGTTTGTATTTCTTTCCTTAATCTTTCCTTGGCAACTTTCATAAATTTCCCTCAGCCTAGCTAACTCCATTTCTGGTTGAGGGAAATAGATGGTTCTGCTCGCAGCATGCTCTCTCTGTGTTTCTCCTTGCCAGTCTGTCAGCTCTTGCTTACACTCCCTGGGAAGCCTCTGGCCATGTACTCAACCCCCATGCTTTTGTAGGCCCAGAGTCTTCTAATGTTTATTATCCTTTTTTAAAAATCCTAGTGTTAGCCTTGGGAAAATAGCCATGTCAACTGGGTTGGGGCTGAGGTCACCTCTTCATGGCTATACACCTGGCTATTGTGTTTGAGTGTCAGGATGCTTCTAATCTAGGGCATTGTTTTATCTTTCTTGCTTGGTTTCCTAACAACGCCTTTTGATCTAACTCCACAGTGAGTAACCCATCATAGCAAATATTTGCACTGTAAAAATGATAAACAAAAGAAATCGTATTTTTCAATTCACCTCATACAAGTACTGTAGTGCAATCTTTTTGTCATGAAAGGGCTACTTACAAATGTAGATTTTTTTTGTTACATAACTGCACTCAAAAACAAAACAATGTAAAACTTCAGAGTGTACAAGTCCACTCAGTCCTACTTCCTGTTCAGCCAATTGCTAAGACAAACAAGTTTGTTTACATTTACAGGAGATAATGCTGCCCTCTTCTTATTTACAGTGTCACCAGAAAGTGAGAACAGGCATTCGCATGGCACTTTTGTAGTCAGCATTGCAAGGGATTTACATGCCAGATATGCTAAACATTCCTATGCCCCTTCATGCTTTGGCCACCATTCAAGAGGACATGCTTCCATGCTGATGGCGCTAGTTAAAAAAATAATGCATTAATTAAATTTGTGACACAATTCTCAGTGTCACAGAATTCAATGTCTCCTGCTGTTTTATCCGCATTCTGCCATATATTTCATGTTATAACAGCCTCGGATGATGACCCAGCACATGTTGTTCATTTTAAGAACACTTTCACTGCAGATTTCACAAAACGCAAAGAAGGTACCAATATGAGATTTCTAAAGATAGCTTCAGCACTGGACCCAAGGTTTATGAATCTGAAGTGCCTTCCAAAATCTGAGAGGGACGGGGAGTGGGGCATGCTTTCAGAAGTCTTAAAAGAGCAACACTCCAATGCAGAAACTACAGAACCCAAATCACCAAAAAAAAAAGAAAATCAACCTTCTGCAGGTGGCATCTGACTCAGATAATGAAAATGAACATGCGTCGGTCCGCCCTCTTTTGGATTGTTATCGAGCAGAACCAGTCATCAGCATGGACCCATGTTCCCTGGAATGGTGGTTGAAGCATGAAGAGAAATATGAATCTTTAGTGCATCTGGCACGTAAATATCTTGCAATGCTGGACACAACAGTGCCATGAAAATGCCTGTTCTCACTTTCAGGTGACATTGTAAACAAGAAGTGGGCAGTATTATCTCCTGGAAATGTAAACAAACTTGTTTGTCTGAGCAATTCGCTGAACAAGAAGTAGGACTGAGTGGACTTGCAGGCTCTAAAATTTTACATTGTTTTATTTTTGAATGCAGGTTTTGCTTTGTTTTTTACACAATTCTACATTTGTAAGTTCAACTTTCATGATAAAGAGATTGCACTGCAGTACTTGTATTAGGTGAATTGAAAAAAATTATTTCTTTTGTTTTTTTACAGTGCTAATACTTGTAAACAAAAATAAATATGAAGTGAGCACTGTACACTTTGTATTCTATGTTGTAATTGAAATCAATATATTTGAAAATGTAGAAAACATTCAAAAATATTTAAATAAATGGTATTCTATTATTGTTTAACAGCGCAATTAATTTTTTTAATCGCTTGACAGCCCTATTTATTATTTATGACCAACTTCAAACTTCTCATTGTGCTGTTAGAAATGGATCAGGTTTTTTTAAATCAGCAAATACACAGTATACATTCTTCAAAGCACTTAGTCACATGATTGTCTTTATGAACCTGAGGAGTCCCATGGAAGTCAGTGGGATTATCCTCTTCCTTAAAGTTAAGCATGTGTTCTAGTGATTTGCAGAATCAGGGACAGGGGGTTCAGCACCTTGCAGGATTGAGTCCACAAAAAGTGCCTGAACAGGAATGAGTCTAATTTGTTCTACATTATTAGAAACATTCTGAACCATTCTATCTTGAGAAATAATACCTTTTATATTTAGATAGCCTAGAATAGCCTAAACTAAGTTTAGACATGTATGTAATTGACATAATAGTTTTTTTTTCTGTTCAGGTTTTGCCTGAGGTATTTAGAACTATTTAACTGTTAAATTCACTTCAGTACACAAAAGAAAGGAAATTCTGATTATGAGCAATAAAGATAGAAATAAACACAAGAAACTTTGGATAGACATAAGGATTGATATAGATATGAAATTAACACGTATTAAATAAGAGATTAGAATAAATCAAATAAATGAAAGATTAAAAATCCATAGGTTGTACTTTACTGTTTATTTCTAATGAAATAGCTAAAAGGAAGCAAAGACTGTTACTCCACACATGTTGTCCAGCTTTGCATGGCTCTTAGAGTCTACATTTGCCCTTCAAATCTATATTTAGCACTTAGGGCAGAGGTGGGCAAACTACAGCCCGTGGGCCACATCTGGCCCACAGGACCATCCTGCCTGGCCCTAGAGCTCCTGACTGGGGAGGCTAGCCCCCGACCCCTCCCCTTCTGTCCCCCCTCATCCCCGTCTTCCCCCACACAGCCTCAGCTCACTGCGCCGCCGGTGCTCTGGTCCATTGCTCCTGCCGGGCAGTGCAGCAGCGTGGCTGGCTCCGGCCAGGCAGTGGGACTACGAGCTCCTGCTGCTCTGAACTTCATGGTAAGGTGGTGGGGAGCGGGGCAGGGGGTCCTGGGGAGCAGAGGGATAGGGAGCAGGGGGCAGTTGGGAGTCCTGGGGGCCTGTCAGGGGGGCGAGGGTGTGGATAGGGGTCAGGGCAGTTAGGGGACAGGGAGCAGGGGGGGTTGGATGGGTCAGGGGTTCTGAGGGGGGCAGTCAGGGAACGGGAAGTGGGAGGGGGCAGATGGCCCCCAGCCCTCCAAACCATTTCAAAACCCAGATGTGGCCCTTGGACCAAAAAGTTTGGCCACCCCGTCTTAGAGTCTACATCTTATAAGCCCTTCCCCCTACCCAGGGGCACCATTCTTATCCCTGAGAAAAATCTCCACACCTCTACTTGGGATTAGAGTAGATCTGGGTTTCTGGGCCTTGCTGAGGGCATTGTGCTAGTTACCTTTTTGGAACTGGAAGAAAATTTTCCATCACTGCCACATTGGCCAAGGCAATGTGGGTTTTGACATCAGTGGGAGTTAAGCACTTGATGCTTATGAAAATCCCCCCAGGCACATATCTACATCTTCAGGCACCTACATACCTTTGAGAATCTAGTCCTTAGAGGCTTTTAATATGTCTTTGAAGCCTCTATGCGTTAAACAGCCCAGTGGTCTGATAAGCATTTTACTTTTCTTGCTGGAAGAATACAATATAATTATTTTGAGTAAATAAAAAAAAATCTTGTTTACCTTTGGACAGTAAGATTATCTTTATCTATGGTAGAATAGTGCTTTGAATGAGCTTTTTGCTGCTTGTGATGAGGTTTCTAAGCCCCAAGTCTTTAAACCTACTGTGTGATGAGATTCAGTGGGGATTTTAAGGTTGACTAAACTGATTATTACCACAGTGAGCAAGTCACAAACAATTGAAAAGGTTAGATATGTGCTTCAGACAAATACACTTCAGTTTATCTTGATTTGAAAGCTGCGCTGAGCAGAATGGTTATGAAAAGCTATGAAGGAAGTGATAACAAAAAACTTCCTTTATAGCTTAACCAGGAGTTTAACTAAAATGTAAGGTATTAAATTTAACCTAATTATCCACTGTAAACAGCCCTTTTCACTTAATACCCATGGATTTTCCATAGTCACCCAACTGATTGCAATAAAATTGTTACTATATTTTATTATAATGATGGGTGATATTAAACTAGTAACTCCTAAATGATTGAGATTGTTTTGTAATTAAATTTTCCCCTCAAATATAGAAATATATCATCTACAAATTTAAAATAAATACTGACAATATTACACTGTTGTACTGTAAAAATAGTCTCTGTGAACATTAGGAAGATTGTCATAGAATCATATTGTAAAACCCTAATTAAATTTTAAATTAGATGTAATATTAAGCTTTATTCTAAATTTGTTGGCTGATACCATTACAAGATAAATATAACCATCCATAATACTTTGTTCAGACCTTGTAGTATTCTACAGGGTTCCCCCCCCCTTAAATTTTGGTAGGGTTTAGATTTAGATTAGCAGTTCTTTAGTGATGTCCCTTGTCCAAAATGTGATTATATTTTCCGGAGAACATGGGAAGATCTGCAAGTGAAAACCAGTACTTACACAGATGTAAAGCCTTCTCTCACACAACCCAAAAGAACAGATCTGTTTTACAGTTCAAGAGAAAATCCTCCTGCCACAGTGAAAAATAAATATATCTGTTTTTCCTGCTGAGCTTTTTAAGGAGCCAAAATAAACACTACTGTGTTTATCCTGGACAGCTTCACTGCAGAACATCAGTTTTTTATTTCATTTTTTTTGAATACTCAGAACTTCTGCAAAGAAATTTATACTCAGAACTTCATTTCAGGACACAGTCAGCCAAACTAACAAGAAATAGGGAACAACATAAGGTTGCCCCCTAATGGGGCCTTCTCAACATGCCACTACCTGTAAAACTATTTCCCCATGTTTATTTCCCCCCCTCCTCCCCCACTTGTTCCTCAGACCTTCTTGTCAACTGCTGGAAATGGCCCACCTTGATTATCACTACAAAAGGTTTTCTTCCCCCCCACCCCCCTGTTCTCCTGCTGGTAATAGCTCCTCTTAAGTGATCACTGTCCTTACAGTGTGTATGGTTATACCCATTGTTTCATGTTCTCTATGTATATAAATCTCCCCACTGTATTTTCCACTGAATGCATCCGATGAAGTGAGCTGTAGCTCATGAAAGCTTATGCTCAAATAAATTTGTTAGTCTCTAAGGTGCCACAAGTACTCCTTTTCTTTTTGCGAATACAGACTAGCATGGCTGCTACTCTGATACCTGTACACTGTCACTCAGTAGGGAATATCTAACAATTAAGGTGTGTTATCCAAACTATATAATTAAGATGGTTTTTTGTGTGTGCAGTGGTTACACAGAAAATAGCTATGAAATGAATGCCTCTCCCAAAATGCACATCTCATTAGAAGCACTCAGCTTCATCTACAATAGATTGTAAAAACAGTGCCAAATTAATGACATTTGGGGGCCATGTGTGCTATGGAAAATGCGGGGCTTCCTACCTTCCCTGTCCATGCTCACCCTGCAGTGGTCCTGACCTGCAGGGCTGGCCCAGCTCCCCACTCCAGCCCACTGGCTCCTGACACAGCATGCAGGAGGGGCCCTCCCTCTAACCCCGTCCAGGCCATGGGTTGTTTTTGTGTGTGGGTTATTCCGACCCCTGTGGTTGGGGGACCCACATAAGATGGGTACCCTGTGTAAGTGCACCAAGTGCACATTTGTTAATCTGGGCCTGAGAAACTGAAGAACATATCTGCATATCTAGTGTTGCAGGGCCAATACAGGGGACATGGTCTGGGGAAAACTGGGTAACTTCTACCCACAAATCAGTGCTGCAGCTGCTAACCTCCAAATCCACTTTAAATACTTTCTACTGCCAGGTGTTCAATTTACTAAGCAACATGCCAGAGCCATCTGTGGCTTTGCTTCTCTGTTGCACTGAGTTTCTGCTCAGCGCAATGTGGCCAGGGACTGCCAAGGAGCTGATTGTGACTCCATGATTCTCTGGGTTGATTTGTGCCATGGTGTGGACTAGAGAAGCCTGGGGGCCACCACTCTAGCCAACATCAGCTGGCAGTGGTCCCCAGGATTGGGACACAGGATGGTCCAGTCATGCTCCTCATATGGCCTTCCCTGCAGGTGGTATGCCCCTATGTTAGGGCAGAGGTTTACAAAGGGGCCAGAAAGCAAAAGAAACTGGCCCATTGTCTCTCCCTGGCTGGCCTTTTGATGTCTGTGACAAAACACCTCTTTCTGGGTGGGAATGGGTTTGCAAAATCCTGGGGATGAAGAGGACTCACTTCTATTTTATATTGAGTAAAATAATCATAGATTGCCTGGTTAGGCAAAAAATGTTTTTATACTTAATATGCAGAGCAATTCATTGCTGATGCTTTGGGAATAATTTAAAAATACACTGTGTAATATTTAGACTTTTTCACGCAAAGTGGACAGCAACCATGCTTTTATGATACTAGGTAATTCAGTCATCAGGGTATACTCTTTTTGCTAAGGAATGATGAAAAGTAGCACACAGCAGCCAGCACTTCATTTTTTTATTCAGCAATCTGTCTGCCTCTGAAGCCTAAATGTACAGAGCTATTCATGCAAAACCTTCTCATAATCATATGTTATTAATATCAAAAGAAAAACCTTGAACTGATCATAGAAGTCTTTGCACAGTTGTGTGTACTTTAGAGGTCGCCTCTAATAGATGATGCACAATGTTGGGATACAACAAATGCAAACCATCATGTTTACTGTGATTTTAAGTGATTGCATCTTTGTAAAGTAAGTTCCTTTGGTCAAGTATGGGTATGACTGGTAAAATCCAAAATAAAGTTGTCCAGTAACATCTGTTTTTCAATTTGTATCCTTTTTAGCATTGACTAGTGAAAACCCAATGTTTGTTAAATGTCACAGAAGGCCCCCTGGGGTCTAGAGGAGACCATGCCAGATTGGGCAAGAGCCGAAACCCAGGAGCAGCTGCTCAATGTCATGAGCTTCCTATGTGAATTTTTAATCTTTCTAGCAGAAAACCATAGTAGAATTAATTTGGTTCCTACCCCCTTCATAGAGTTAATGGCAACCACAGCTCCTACTGCCTGAGCGAAGGGTGATGTAAAGAGTAGCTCAGAGAGGCAGGCTCTTCCCATTAATGATCCATAATCTACAGGATTAAGAAGAGTATTCCTGTAGATATTTATGCTCAGCAGGGTTTTCATGCACCTTCTGTGAGATCATAAACCATCTCCCCACAAGGGGAGAATGAATTGCTAACTGCACACGTTCAGTCTTGTGAAGTTCTTCAGTACTCTTCTCCCCCTATTAACTTTTCGTTGCATTTTGATAACGGTGCCTAAATGGTGCAAACAGAAAGACAGTTTAAAATAAATAAATAAATAAATATAAAGGTAGAGAAAAGGAATATGGATAAGTACAGAGATGTGGTTCTACAGCTACCCTTTGCATCTTTCTGTTTTCCTCTGTACCCTGCCTATCCATTCCATTTTGGAAGATATCACCAACTTCAGAGTTATTCTCCTTTTTAAATATAGGGATTTTTTATTTCAAAGTGGTGGATATTATGAAATGGAAGACATTATGTAAATTTCTGAAGGGAGGTGTGGCTGTTGAACATGCATACCTAGTTAAAATTAAAAAGTCAATAGTTATAAATGGTTCCCACAACATGGTATCTGAGAGATCCCCACTATTTCCCTATAGCTATATCTTAGTAGCGGATATTTATGAACTGTGTTATGATGCCTCAAAGAAGCCCCTAGAAGAAAAAAGTGTCTTTCTTGGAGACTGTCTGCATCCATTTGCTTTAAGAGGAAGGGTCTTTAGCTATACAATGGCACACAACAATTGAGGGGCCTATTACAGGAGTGGGTTGGGGAGGTTCTGGTGCCTGCAATGTCCAGGAGGTCAGACTAGATGAGCTGATGGTCCCTTCTGGCCTTAAAGTCTAGGAGTCTATGAGAAGTGCACTTTTAGAGATCAGTTCTGCAAAGTGCCAAGAACTCTGACCCAAATTTAGAAAAACATTTACACACATGCTTAATTTTAAGCATGTGAATAATCCCATTGAAGTCAAGTGCTTTGCTGGGCCAGTGCCGTAGTGTTCAGCACCTTGCAAGAGCACATGAAGGTCAGGCTGTTTTTCTAAAATATTCTGGAATAGGGTTATTTCAATCAAATTCAAATAAGGACAGTTTGGCCAATTGTTTCTCAGTGATGGTTAGAGCTTGAGAAGTAAGATTGCAGACCTCAATGGGGATAATTTTTTCCTGGAAATAATAGTATATCAATGGGAATCTTCAATTCAAATTGCCATATGACAAAGGGGTTCTGTGGGCACCAGAGACTAAGGTATTCTAGCCATTTTGCCAGTTTTGTCTTTACTATGGCTTGGATTTTATCCCTACAATATTTAAAACTGAATCCCTGCATATAGCACAACATTTCGTCATTCGCATTTTTAATGAAATAATATGACCATTTAACATGCATTTTTATTTAATCTTTTGTATTCTTACATTCCTATTACTCTCTGAAGTTTATAACTTCCAATCAAAATAGATTCTTGAACTTCTACATTTTATGAACTGTGCAACATATCTAATTGTAACAACATCCCAGAAGATAGTTGCAACAGGAATTTTGATTAAATTAATGCATCATGATTAGCTTTTATGAATGATACTCTTTAAAACTTTAAGATAATTGTGAACATAAATTACATTTAGAAAGAGCACATAGCCTCTGATAATAAAATGAATAATATGTTTACTTGTCCTGAAGCTTTCTTACAGTGCTCTGACATAAAGACAGTTTCTAATAGGTTTAATACTGTTAGTCTTTTAATTCTTACAACTGTATTCCACAGTTTTTTTCATGGTAAATCTCCTTTAAGGCTGGAGATTAAAAAGAGCCTCCTAGGTACCTCTTGATGATAGAATGAAATAATCTTTCTGCTTAAATCGCTATTAAAGATTAATGTGATAATATAATCATACTTTTGATCTTCATCTTATCAAACGTACATATAAATATATTTTGCTTTGCCACCATTTAAGTGTATCAATTTTTTCTAGTGTGAGATAGTTACTTGCACGCCTGTAGTTTGCTGCTTGCTTTGGGTAGCAATCCTCAGTTGCGACTGGAAGATGATGGTGTAAGCACCAAATCAGTTCAGTTACTGTATATAGTGCTACAGCATCGCGAGTGGCTTAAAAAAAAAGTCCAATTCATGAGCCACAGTCCTTGCCACAGATAACACAGGTGTAAAGCACAAGGCCAGAAGATAAAGCTGGCATACTACTGGCACTTGAGACCTTCTTCACTTCCTCTTCACTCTCATCACTTCTTCTCTCTTAACCATGTCTTTGGCATCATGGTCAACACAGCCCTCCAGTGTAGCCTGTTGTTAGCTGCATCTTCCAAACTTGTGGTATCAAGGTTGAAACTTTTTCAATCCTTCTTGCAAATGTCCTTAAACCTGAGCCTACATCTGCCATATGGGCTTGCAGCATTTGCAGGTTCTGCACACAGGAGATCTTATGAAACACATCTATCATCCATCCGGTACAGATGACCATGCTAAAGGAGATACTCCAGTATCAAAGTAAACATTAATATTACCTAAAAATGTTGTCATTGCAAATACACAGGATGTATTAGTTAAACCAAGGAAGAAAAAAATTTTGGTTAAAGGTAAAATTCAGTTAGAAATCTATTCATACGAAACAAGCAAACAAAAGATAAATAATGTTGTTGGCATAAAATTCAAAATGAAGATGACCTCCATCCTGAATTCATCCCATTTTGCTTGTGTTGATATCACAAAAGGTACATACATATATGTGCTTGGAACTCTTGGTTGGCACAGATTTTTAATTTCTATACTTTTGTTAGTCTGGAACACACACTTTACATTGTTTGAATGTAACTTTTGGTGGTATTTTTATAAACGGCACATGCTATTTCTCACTTTAGAGCTCCTGATCTTGAATGGTTACTTTGCAATGTATTGTATAGTGTGATGGGTTGGACCCCCTGGGATGTCACCTACTGTGCTGGCACGCCACAGAGTCAGACTATTCTGCCAGCCTGGTTCCCCTTTCACCTGATCTTATTGGGCTAGGCTCCCCAGCCTTTTCCAGCCAAGCACACAGGCAGGGCTACAGCTAGCTGCCCAGAGAGACAGAGATCTGCTCTGGGAAGGCTCAACTTAAGGGGCTTGCCACAGCACCCAGATGTCCACCTGTCCTTGGAGTAAATTATATGAAATTCGCCTCTTCTCCCAATGTGGAGGAGGATATGCACAACTTCTCCCCCACCCACCCAGTTAGAAATCACATAAGCTGGGTTATATTGTAAACCAGAAATAAATGTATTAACTATAACCAGTGCATGTTAAGGAGGTAGCAGATATAACAAGGCAGATTACTAAGAAAATAAAACAGCACGTACATTAAGATTAATACACTAAAGAAACTGATTACATGTAAACCTCACCCTAAATGTGGTTCTAATAATCTTCTTCACAGGCCAGACGCCCTTCCAGCCTGGGTCCAGTTCCTTCCCCCAGTTCAGTGTTAGTTGTTTCCAGCAGTCATCTTGGTTGGGGTAGCAGGGGAGAATTGAAGACCTGGATTACCTCACTGCCCACACTTAAATAGAATTTGCATAAGGTGGGAGTCTTTTGTTTCCTAGTTTGACCCCCCCCCCCAAGCTTTTTGTGGACAAGTACAGAATTCAAGATGGGTTCCAGTATCAGGTGACATGGTCACATGCCTCTGTAGGGCTCCTGTAGCCATTCGTTACAGGCTGACCTACAGGTTCACAAGAAGACTAAGGTCTGTTACAGTTCATTGTCTCTTGCTGATGGGCCATCAGCACTGTTGGGCTTTTTCATTGTTGTACCTCAAATGTTAGCAGGGGGCGTCATCCAAAGTAACATAGTTGAAATATAGATACATAGTCAATATTCCTATTTTCAGATACAGAAATGATACATGTATACAAATAGGATAATCATATTCAGTAAATTATAACCTTTCCAATGATATCTTACAAGAGTTATCTTGCATAAAGCATATCTTAGTTATGTCATATTCCTACCACAAGCATACTTTCATAAAGAATATGGAGTATAATGTCACATTATAGTACATCTGTTTTTTTCTTTTGAGTTACTTTATTTTAAGCAAAAAATCTTTTACATTATTTGTATGTCTGTGCAGAGTTTTCTGAGTTAATGAGTTAGGAACCTAAACAAATTTTGAACCATTTTTGTAAACCTACTGGATTCTCACCAATTTGCTAAGCCCATGGTGCAAAGTCCTACAGACTGAGTTCTTTGACTGGGTTTTATGTCCTAGCTATAGGTTTATGGAAAATTGGGTTCATAATAATTGATTTGCTGACACTAATGTAATTCTAGTGGCTTTGTGGGAAGATGCTATAATTGGTAAGCACAAAGTCAGATTTTATTTACTCTTGTAAAAACATACTTGTCTTAGTCTATTAATACATGCCATGTTTGTGCCAATTATATAATAATCTAAACCATCTGATATTTGTCAACTTTTTTTGAGATATAGACGAAGATAAGGTTACAGTGGTTGGATATTTGTTCTGTTATATGATGGGTCCAAGTATGACTGAGGAGAGAAGATGAAGGGCAACTCTTCCTCCTCCCTTATGTGCAGTGACACATTACGCAGCTACAGTTTGGAGGCTTGTACTTTGGGAGTGCAAGGCAAGGTCAGCTAACAATCTTATTACACCACAGAATATGGTGGCAAAGCTGTACTAGTGTGTGCAAAGCATACCTATATAACACATAAATGCAGTCCTGATGTGCCACCACCCAGATATGTTCTCTCTGGTGGGGTTATACAGGTGCAGTGAGAGCTGATGACCAGTGCATTCCCTAGCTCTCAGGAGATATTGTGTCTTCAGACCTGCCACCTTTGAGAACATGTACCAGTATAATAACCTCAAAGTTAAATGCATATGCTCCAATACATCTATTAGTCTATAACGTGCCACAGGACTCTTCACCTCAAAGTAGTTATTCTTGTGCAAATTCTAATGTAGACATACTTCACCTTACCCATGTGACTTACCAGATCGTTACACCAGTATAATGCCTCCTTGCACCAATATGCGTGCCAGTTCATTAGTTATTTGCATTGGGGTAATCACTTTGATTTAATTACAGTAGGGAAATGTTCCAGAATTTGAACCTATGTAAAGAGTTCTGTAGACTGGCATGTTTCCTCCCTTTGCAACACTTGGTAACTGAAAATACTCTCCCTTCCCTTTGCACTCCCGGGTACAAGTTGTATTTAATCATTTATATTATGTGTATTTCACTTTAATTAGTATAGAATACCCATTGCTAGAAAGATCATGCTATGGAAACTAAAGAAAGAAAGACACTTATTCGTTTGTACTAACTATTTCACCTTAATAACCTTATTACTACTGTAGCCAAATATTAGGCTAGTGATTTTAACTTCTCCCTTATTTCAACTGCTGTGTTACTAATGTACTTATGGAATAGTTACTGTTTAGTTATGATCTAGCCTGAAAGCAACAGTTATGGGAAAGCTGATTTCAAAAGTATTTTTTAAAAGAGGAGAATATATTTAAACAAGTATATGTAAATTAATAGGTATCCAACAGTTTTTCTTCACTTTATTTACACACACAATGTGGCCAAACTAAAGCTTAAAAGTCCCAGAGATTTGGTACTGCTTCCTAAGAGGCTCAAGATAAAATGTGGATGTGGAGCTCTAAGCACTGGGTGTACTGAAGATCAATTTAGATGGTGTAGCAATGTAAGAGGGTTTTCTTTTTTCTTTTTACTTCCTATACACCTTTGCATGTATGTGCAGTCCAACTCAGAATCTAGCTTTTAATTGTGAATGTAGGCATTATGCAATTAGAGGCCAACTATGAGTTGTGACATGCAGGTGTCATGATGAAACTGTAAAGAACTTGGTTTGGTCACGGCACACTTTCGTTGATGCTTACTAGCTAGTTAAGAGTTATCATTTACTTCCATCCATGAAGAAAGTTTAAAAAAAAAAAAGAAAAGAAAAGACAAGGATAGGAATCTAGGATAATAAAGAAAGGGTTGGAACTGTGTACACATGAGGGTAATAATAGAATTATCATAGCAGTTTTCTTCCTGTGACAGGGGTGTATGAGTGTGTATATATAGATTAAAAAGAAAAGGAGTACTTGTGGCACCTTAGAGACTAACAAATTGATTAGAGCATAAGCTTTCGTGAGCTACAGCTCACTTCATCGGATGCAATTGCAAATGCATTTGTAAATGCATCCGATGAAGTGAGCTGTAGCTCACGAAAGCTTATGCTCTAATAAATTTGTTAGTCTCTAAGGTGCCACAAGTACACCTTTTCTTTTTGCGAATACAGACTAACACGGCTGCTACTCTGAAACCTGTCATTATATAGATTAAATCTCCCAAATGGATATATCTGGGTTGAAACAGATGGGAGAGTGGGCACTCTGTACCATCTGTATGGAGGCAGGCATGATGCAGCCAGCTTTTAGCTCAGCTTTTATTTGTTCCCCCAAGGAAAAGCTACCTTTCTTATCCATGTATTTGTAAATTGCCATCTGTGGCCAATAGCTACTTTTCCCAAAGATTTTCTTTACATTTTCATTGTTATGGATCCTGTAGTGGTATGGCGGTTGTCCCTCCCCCTCTGGGTCAGAGGGAGGCCACACTGCCTCACTACGTCATCGCCATCGGAGTCTTTGCCTAGTATCAGGGGAATTAGCATTAGGCATTAGCATCCCAACCGGTCTAACAGACTAAGCAGCCAACTGTCTATAGTCCTCAGGCCCTTCAAGCCGAGGCTGCGCGCACCTTAGTCTATGGTCTCTGGGCCCTTGTGGCAGGGGCCAGAGGCAACACAACAGGCATCACAGGCCCTTCAGCCGGGGGTGGGGGGAGCAAACGCAGTAGTTGATTAGCTCTGGCCTCTGGAGGTAAAGGCAGAGCAAAACCCACCATCAATTAGCTCTGGGCTCTAGTTGCAGGGCAGGAGCACACCCAGGAGTCAATCTGCTCTGGTCTCTGGGTGCAGGGACGGGGCAAAGTCAGGAGTCAATTAGCCCTGATCTCTTGACGCAGAGACCGAACCAATTACAGTAGTTAATGAGCTCCGGTCTCTGATTGCAGAGACAGAGCAAACCCCAGGGGTCAGGCGTCCCAGCTCCGGTGGACAACTGACGACCGCAGGCCACTGACCCTGGCAAGGGGAAGCTGCCACCCAGGTTGTGGGGAGGGGGAGGCAGATGAGGCCCAGGCCCACCCTGCTACCCTGACTCACTGTGGTGGAGTGGTTCGCCACTGGGTCAGCAGGGATCCCAACTGCAACACACGGACTGTGCCTCAGGCAGAGCTACAGCTAGACTGAGTCCAGCTGTCTCTGGGCCACTTCCTCCCCTGCCCTCAGGGTGTACCTGGATCAGCGGGGAGTTCTCCATCTCCTCTGGGCAGATGGCCAGTGGCAGGTTCATGGCAGAAGCAGGTTCCCTGGCAGGCAGAGAGCTGCTGGGCTCAGCAGCAGGGTCAGTGGCCAGGAGCGAGCAGGATACGTTTGCCTCCCTCAGTGTCACAGCCCCAACTGAGCAGGAGGCCCTACCCTTTATACTTCCTGTCCCGGTGATGTACTTCCGGCAGGAGGGGCGAGGCAGGCCTCAGAGATCCATAATAGACAAGTGCATTATTCTGTGTTCAACTGCATCCACAGTACTCACTACAAATGAGTAAAAATAGTGTACAAAATAAGGTTAAATTTACAATCCAGAATGTCTGCTAATGTTTAATAAACTTGGTGCCAGATTTTGATGCCCCCACCCCCTTGCATAGGTGCTTCACGGAGAGTAGCAAAAAGGCAGGATGGGACAAGCAGGGGGCTGGATGGTTGTAGAAGAGAGCTCATACTGCATTTCTCCCAGTGCGGTAGAGCTGCCAGTGCAGAATGTACTCCCAAAGAGTCTGACTGAATTGTACAGAATTCCTCTTGGTACCCCTGCTGGAGTCTTCAGCATGTTACAGTGTGGCTTTAATGCACAATATAACCTTTGACTAATACTTATTCAGAGCGCACATACACACACGGTTCAAGATGTTGGGGGGAGGGATAGCTCAGTGGTTTGACCATTGGCCTGCTAAACCCGGGTTGTAAATTCAATCCTTGAAGGGGCCATTTAAGGATCTGGGGCAGAAATTGGAGATTGGTCTTGCTTTTAGCAGGGGGTTGGACTAGATGACCTCCTGAGGTCCCTTCCAACCCTAATATTCTATGATAATATACAAATTCATCTCTGTCTTTAAGGATCTTTTGATGTGTGTTTTGGTTTGAAGGCTCCTTCAAACAGCCTAGAGACATGGCAAGAAGAGTTCACATAATAACAATTTAGTAAAGCATCATTCTTATACAGAAACTCCATCTTGTACTAGGGTCGGAGGGAATAGTAGTGACCTTTGTATTAAACTCACTGAACCCTTCCTATTATATAGTTTTTTCTAAACATTTCTCTTTTTCAAGAACTCTGCCAGGTTTTGCATAAAACTTGACTTATGTCAGGAATGTTAGATTTGACTGAGTCCTAAATAGCTAAATATTGTCATTTCCCATCTGTGTAGTGCTCAGTAGAGCTTGTTAGAGGCTTGTTGCTAAAATCCCTCAACAATAAATCACCGCTGTCCTGGCATCTCACCTAAGCATGCCACACAAAGTTGAAAATTGGATACGACCCAAACAAATAGGATTCTCTTGGTGGCAGCAGCTGCTGCTGCTTTTCCCCACCAAAATACTCTTTGCCAAAGATAAAAGTGCAGTTGGCCATGAACCAGGAAACTGTAAAATCTCACTTCTTCTACTGGCTGGTGTTAATTCTCTCCTCTGTTCCTTACAGCTCTTGTTAAGGGTAAGGCCTCACACCCACTGAGAGGTTATGGTGACTGAGAATAGAAGCCATACTTCTGATATGGCAGGCCCAATTCTTAGCCACTTAGCAACACTGTCACTAGGAAGGAATCAGCACAGCAATCTGTTTGACTATGCTGTCTGCAAAATCCATATGTAACCACTGCTTTAGTGTGTTATGCATCTTCCTTTTGTGGTACAGCAAATGAGCAAGCAGTACTGCTGGTGTTGAGAGAGAATGAAAGATCAGAGATATGGTTCTGTATCAAACTCAGAATGCATGCATTAAGCCTGTGATCCATAGTGTTTCTGATGTTTTCACCTGCAGTAGTGTAGTCTGCGTGGGATTTATTACAACATGTCCTCAGTCCCAACAGACTGACATGCAGAATAGCGTAGGATGATATGACTCAGCTTGCCTGATCTCTTGCTAGAGATCTTTCCCTAGAACCTGATGTGTGCACACTTAACACTAGCAAAATTGCAGATGTTCATAAGCTGTTGATTAACAGTAAAATTGATCCCCTGGTGCTCAAGCTAATCATCACAGCACTTCCCCTCTCCCTGGGATCTATCATTGGACAGAACTGGATAAATCTAAACTCTGAGTGCCTGGCTGTTCTGCTCTATGCTTTTCCTCTGTATTTAAATGCTGGTACTATGTTCAAATGAAGGATTTTTAATAAATATATAACCAGATCATTTTTATCCAAGTACATTATGTTGCTGTAATTGCAATTAGCAGCAATTATCTCATTCGGTTTATGACGTGAATTTCATAAACGATATACCAGTACCACAGGGGATGCTCTGGTCTTTAAGAGGAGACAGCTTGAACCAAACTTAATATTGACTGTCTTTCATCTTTGACATATTTCTTACACTAAGTATTGCCAAACTTTCCATATAAATAGACTTGTCAGAATTCAATTTTTATTTTTTAAATAACATTGGCAGATAATTGTTTATTTTAAGCATTTTTATTTTTATTGATCTAATTTTAACAGTTGAGGAAATTATGGGGAAGCGTGAGACAGTAATTATTTAATTACAATAGACATTGAGATTCAGAAAGCTAAAGCTTTAGAATCATTAAAGCACAAATTCTCAACATTACATCTCAAAATATACAAAGTAAATATCCTTAAACCCAAACTCTAAGTCCTCAAGCAGCATTGTTATCACTTTGCCTATTTGTAAATTTTAGTTATTATTGATGGAAATATTTTTTTCATCTGTTGTGTGTGTTTTTGTATGGTGAAATAGACATTTGTCAATAATATCTAGTTCTTCCAACTCTACATAAATATTGGTTTATTCTCTTTCAAGTAGCAAGCACTTATTGCGCTGTGTATCCCTTTATGTGGGGATGAGAAAAGGAATCATCCCCCAACTTGAGGAGCTCCTCTGCAAAAGCTACTTTAGTTAAACAGCAGAGCAGCCCTCTGCAGTCCTCTCCCACAGCTGGTCAGGGCCAGAGCTGGATTAAGGCATAAGCACTGTAGAATCTATCTCCTAAAGTCACATGATGATGCCAGTCTAAGCTTTCCACTGTACAGAAAAAAAGTGTTTCTAGCCCTTATTGCTTCAAAGAAAAGTTTGAAAGCATTATCTGGGTGTTATAATGAAGGGAATGTCTGCACAGAGCCAAAAGCTACACCTCAAGCAGGGACTGTTCCATTCATCTGAATGAGATGTTAACTCTAAAAAACCATGCTCTGGAGGATCCCTACCAACATTCTCCCAGCACAGGGCTCTGTGGTGGAGGCCCTCATTGTCAACAACCCATCATGGCTCTGTTGTGGTGCTTCCCTGTTCCTATGGGCTGGGGCTGAGTCCTCCCTCTTATGGCATGGACTTCAGCAAACCTGAAGAACAGGGAGTGGTGGTCCAGATGGAATACTGTCTGACCAAGAAAAATCTTCAACTTGTCATGCATTTGTCAGCTCTGTTACAGATTTTCACAGCCCAACTGAGATGACATGGGCTACAATTGCTACTGCAAGCTGCAGGAGAAGCAACCATGAAACTCCAGTTTTGCCACTTACAGCAGTAGTGGCAGGAGCAGCAGCAAGAGCAATTGGAGACAGTGGGGACAGAGGTAAGGGGACCCAACACTGGCCTTGGGCCCCCAACAGCTAAATCCCAGCTTCTCCTGGTACCAGACAATTGTACCTTGTCCCCAGATACCAATCCTCCTCTCCCAGACACTCCCACCCATTGTCCAGGTACACCTACTACTCTAGGATCCTTCAACACTCACCTCTCTACCTTGAGCCCCCAAATATATCAGAGGGATAAATGCCAGGGAGGGAGAGGAATTATTTAAGCTCAGTACCAATGTGGACAGAAGAACAAATGGATATAAACTGGCCAACAGGAAGTTTAGACTTGAAATTAGATGAAGGTTTCTAACCATCAGAGGAGTGAAGTTCTGGAGCAGCCTTCCAAGGGAAGCAGTGGGGGCAAAAGACCTATCTAGCTTCAAGATTAAGCGCGATAAGTTTATGGAGAAGATGGTATGATGGGATAACATGATTTTGTCAATTAATTGATCTTTAACTATCCATGGTAAATAGGCCCAATGGCCTGTGATGGGATGTTAGATGGGATCTGAGTTACTACAGAGAATTCTTTCCTGGGTATCTGGCTGGTGAATCTTGCCACATGTTCAGGGTTCAGCTGATCACCATATTTGGGGTCGGGAAGGAATTTTCCTCCAAGGTAGATTGGAAGAGGCCCTGGGGGTTTTTCGCCTTTCTCTGCAGCCTGGAGCATGGGTCACTTGCTGGAGGATTCTCTGCACCTTGAAGTCTTTAAACCATGATTTGAGAACTTCAATAGTTCAGACATAGGTGAGAGGTTTATTGAAGGAGTGGGTGGGTGAGATTGTGTGGCCTGCATTGATCAGGAGATCAGACTAGAGGATCATAATGGTCCCTTCTGACCTTAATGTCTATGAGTTTGAGTCTAACACTCCAGTACACCTGGGTGCACTTATACCTCTATCCCCACCGCAGTGTCCAGCTCTATGTCCTCTAACTCAGTCCTGCTCTATCCCACCTTCCCCCTGCATGCTTTTGTGCAGCAATCTCCATGGAAATCTTGTGCATGAGTGAAAAGGCTACAGAGGGACAAGAAATGAATTGTAGAACAATGGATAAAGTGATGGAGGCCCACAGAGAGAGAAGTTAGTCTGAGATTTAAGCTTTAGGTTCTACAAAGGTTGGACAATGACCAAGCTGACTGTGATGATACCATTGAGGTTTTGGGAAAAATATCCATACAGAAGTACAGAAGCTGCCTGTGGCCAGACAAAAGGAGGAAATATCATAGCCAGGAAACATGATGACTAATATATATATATATATATATATATATATATATATATATATGACTACTAATGGAGTAGGGGAAAAAGGAATATATAGATTAGCCATGATTAGGTAAAGAAGCACAAAGGACTTGGTAGCTGTGAAGTGTGTCAAAGATGAAAATGGAAAAATACTGGTGGGGGACAGTGAACTCTTTGGGAGGTGACAATAGTTTTATGAGAAACTGACCAATAAAGAGAACATGAAGAAACTGCCGAGGGAATTATGTGTATACAACAACCTCAGAAGACCAATCACCATGGTGGAGACTGAAAGATGATGAAACATGGATAGGCCGTGAGACCAGACTACCAGTTCAGACATTTAAATCATTCGGCGCAAGTGCTGCTGCTGATGAACTTTTTCAGCTTAATTCTCCATACTGGAAAAGTGCCTGATGAGTAGAAGCAGAACACACTGGTCCCTGTCTTCAAGCATAAAGGAATGTGCAAGAATATAGTAACTATTAGCCATCAAGTTAATGAGTCACATGATGAAAAGACTGGAAAGAATTATTGAGAAAAGATTTTGGGAGGAGGAGCTGGAGCATCAAGCAAGTGACAACCTGTTCAGCTTTATGCCAGGAAGGTCAACAATGGATGCAATGTTAACAGCCCAAAATATTGCAGAAATGCAGGGAGAAATGCAAGGAATTGCTCTTAGCGTTTGTGGATTTAGAGAAGACTTATGACACAGTTCCTAGAGAATTATTGTGGTGGTACCTACAATAACACAATCTGCCAGAGACACATGTTCAGACTAATATGGACACATATGAGGGTAGCACAACAGTAGCGATAAGTAGCTGTGGCTACAGTGAGTCATTCACTATGAGCATAGGTCTACATAAAGCATCAGCATTAAGCCCATTCCTATTTGTGATTATGATGGACACCTTGATGCAGGAGATTAGGGGACAGGTTTCAGAGTGGTAGCCGTGTTAGTCTGTATCAGCAAAAAGAATGAGGAGTACTTTTGGCACCTTAGAGACTAACAAATTATTTGGGCAAAAGCTTTTATGGGCTAAACCCACTTCATCAGACGAATGCAGTGGAAAATATAGTAGGAATATATACACACACACACACAGAGAGAACATGAAAAAATGGGGGTTGCCATACCAACTCTAACGAGATAAATCAATTAAGGTGGGCTATTATCAGCAGGAGAAAAAAAATTTTTGTAGTGATAATCAGGATGGCCCATTTCAAACAGTTGACAAGAAGGTGTGAGTAACAGCAGGGGAAATATTAGCATGGGGAAATAGTTTTTAGAGTGTCTTATGACTCATCCACTCCCAGTCTTTATTCAAGCCTAATTTAATGGTCTCCAGTTTGCAAATTAATTCCAGTTCTGCAGTTTCTCATTGGAGTCTATTTTAGGGGAGAGGCTCCATGGAGCATACTTGTCGCCTATGACATTTTGTTGTATGGTGAAGATAAATATAAACTGGTAAGGCTATAGAAGGCTGAATTAGGCACAGAAGCCAGCAAACAGAGCTGTAAACAGGGGAGTCTGAGTGGGAGTTTGAAAGGGAAGTTCGTATTGCAGTGCTTGTTTGGGGTTTGTTTTTGCTGTGGGTGCTGGTGTTTTGGTGTGGTTTGTGTTTCCCAGATTAACAGGATTTAGGTGGGAAGGCTATGACAGATACAGAGGCAGCAGTGGGAATGACCCAAGTAGTGGAAGACACAATGAAGATGATTGGATGTGGAAGCTGCGGTATATATATGTCCTGGAGGCAGTACCTGGAAAGAGCTTTGTCTGCATGCCGTCTGATAGAGCTGATGGAAGAAAAGATCCAAGGATTGGAGATGAAGGTGGAAAGTCTGGTTGAGTTTAGAAAGGGGTTCGAGCGGATTATGGAGCAAAGACGAGGCGGCTGAAGGGAAAAGCTCAGACTTGCAGATTGAAGCAGGACCAAAGAACTCGGAGCGGAGACTGCTGGGTGAAGAAAATAGACAGTGGAAGCATATGACTAAGAGAACCAGGCAGAGGAAAAGACAGGCTAGTGAAGGAGAAATAGAGCTCAAGAACAGGTTTGCAGAGTTGGAAAATGAAGAAGGGGCTCAGCAGGTGGTCACTGAAGGTGGAAGGGCAAGGAAGAAGAGAAGAGCGGGTAGTCCTATAGAAAAAGGGGAAGAGTCAATGGAGATTACACCAAATATGAGCCCCAGAAGGATACAGGATGGGTTGAAGAGGATAACAAGGGAGAATAGGAATGGAAAGAACTTTCAGCCATAGGGAATAGGTGATAGATCGGAGAATTGAACCATCACCTGGAGAAGGCAAGTCTACGTGATCGGGGACTCCTTACTGAGAAGAGTGGACAGGCCTGTAACCAGAGCTGATCCAGAGAATAGAAAGGTGTGCTGTCTTCTAGGTGCTAAGATACGGGATGTGGACCTGAGGTTGAAGAGGATCCTAAAGGGAGCAGGGAAGAATCCACTGATCATCCTTCATGTGGGAACAATGATACCGGTAGATTCTTGCTGGAATGTATCAAGGGAGACTATGCCAGGCTGGGAAAGACGCTTAAGGAAATCGAGGCTCAGGTGATCTTCAGTGGGATGCTGCCTGTTCCTAATGAAGGCCAACAAAGGTGTGACAAGATTATGACTATCAACAGATGGCTCAGGGAGTGGTTCTATAAGGAGGCTTTGGGATGTATGGCCACTGGGAGGCATTCATGGACAGAGGACAGTTCTCTCGGGATGGACTTCATCTGAGTAGGGAAGAAAATAGACTTCTAGGATGGAGGCTGGCACAACTGATTAAGAGCGCTTTAAACTAGGAATTTGGGGGAGATGGTTGGGAGATGTCCAGGTAATCTCCACACTGGATTTTAACATTTAGAGGGAAGAAAACAAACTAAGAAAGGATACAGCCGTGGGTAGGAGAATGTATATAATGAGGAAGGGCAGTGTGGATACCAGTCTAATGTGTTATACTGTCTGTAGAATGACTGTGCCTAATAGGGTACAAAATGTGAGCAAGGCCAAACAGCAAAAATTAAGATGTTTGTACACCAATGCGAGGAGCCTACGTAACAAAATGGAGGAACTAGAGCTACTGGGGCAGGAAGTGAAACCAGATATTATAGGGATAACAGAAACATGGTGGAATAGTAGTCATGACTGTACTACAGGTATTGAAGAGTATGTGTTGTTTAGGAAAGACAGAAATAAAGGTAAAGGTGGTGGAGTAGCATTGTATATCAATGATGAGGTAGAATGTAAAGAAATAAGAAGTGATGGAATGGATAAGACAGAGTCCATCGGGCAAAAATCACATTGGAGAAGAAAACTACTAGAGTCCCCCCCCCCCGTGATAGTGCTTGGGGTGTGCTATAGACTGCCGCGATCTAATTTGGATATGGATAGAGCCCTCTTTAATGTTTTTAATGAAGTAAATACTAATGGAAACTACGTGATCATGGGAGACTTTAACTTCCCAGATATAGACTGGAGGACGAATGCTAGTAGTAATAATCGCAAAAAGAAAAGGAGTACTTGTGGCACTTTAGAGACTAACAAATTTATTAGAGCATAAGCTTTCGTGAGCTACAGCTCACTTCATCGGATCCGATGAAGTGAGCTGTAGCTCACGAAAGCTTATGCTCTAATAAATTTGTTAGTCTCTAAGGTGCCACAAGTACTCCTTTTCTTTTTGCGAATACAGACTAACACGGCTGCTACTCTGAAACCAGTAATAATAATAGGGCTCAGATTTTCCTGGATGCGATAGCTGATGGATTCCTTCATCAAGTAGTTGCTGAACCGACAAGAGGGGATGCCATTTTAGATTTGGTTTTGGTGAGTAGTGAGGATCTCATAGAAGAAATGGTTGTAGGGGACAACCTTGGTTCAAGTGATCATGAGCTAATTCAGTTCAAAATGAATGGAAGGATAAACAAATAAATCTGCGACTAGGGTTTTTTATTTCAAAAGAGCTGACTTTCAAAAATTAAGGAAATCAGTTAGGAAAGTGGATTGGACTGAAGAACGTATGGATCTAAAGGCAGAGGAGGCCTGGGATTACTTCAAGTCAAAGCTGCAGAAGCTATCAGAAGCCTGCATCCCAAGAAAGGGGAAAAAATTCATAGGCAGGAGTTTTAGACCAAGCTGGATGAGCAAACATCTTAGAGAGGTGATTAAGAAAAAGCAGAAAGCATACAGGGAGTGGAAGATGGGAGGGATCAGCAAGGAGCGCTACCTTACTGAGGTCAGAACATGTAGGGATAAAGTGAGAAAGACTAAAAGTCAAGTAGAGATGGACCTTGCAAAGTGAATTAAAACCAACAGTAAAAGGTTCTATAGCCATATAAATAAGAAGAAAACAAAGAAAGAAGAAGTGGGGCTGCTAAACACTGAGGATGGAGTGGAGGTTAAGAATAATCTAGTCATGGCCCAATATCAAAACAAATACTTTGCCTCAGTCTTTAATGAGGATCTTAGGGATAATGGTAGCATGACAAATGGGAATGAGGATATGGAGGTAGATATTACCATATCTGACGTAGAAGGGAAACTCAAACAGCTTAATGGGACTAAATCAGGGGGCCCAGATAATTTTCATCCAAGAATATTAAAGGAATTGGCACATGAAATTGCAAGCCCATTAGCAAGAATTTTTAATGAATCTGTAAACTCAGGGGTTGTGCCGTATGATTGGAGAATTGCTAACATAGTTCCTATTTTTAAGAAAGGGGAAAAAAGTGATCTGGGTAACTACAGGCCTGTTAGTTTGACATCTGTAGTATGCAAGGTTTTGGAAAAAATTTTGAAGGAGAAAGTAGTTGAGGACATTGAGGTCAATGGTAAATGGGACAAAATACAACATGGTTTTACAAAAGGTAAATTGTGCCAAACCAACCTGATCTTCTTCTTTGAGAAAGTAACAGGTTTTTTAGACAAAGGAAATGCAGTGGATCTAATTTACCTAGATTTCAGTAAGGCGTTTGATACGGTGCCACATGGGGAATTATTAGTTAAACTGGAAAAGATGGGGATCAATATGAAAATTGAAAGGTGGATAAGGAATTGGTTAAAGGGGAGACTACAGCGGGTCATACTGAAAGGTGAACTGTCAGACTGGAGGAAGGTTACCAGTGGAGTATCTCAGGGATCGGATCTGGGACCAATCTTATTTAATCTTTTTATTACTGACCTTGGCACAAAAAGTTAGAGTGTGCTAACAAAGTTTGCAGATGATACAAAGCTGGGAGGTATTGCCAATTTAGAGAAGGATTGGGATATCATACAGGAGGATCTGCATGACCTTGTAAACTGGAGTAATAGTAATAGGATGAAATTTAATAGTGAGCAATGTAAGGTCATGCATTTAGGGATTAATAACAAGAATTTAGTTATAAGCTGGGGTCACATCAATTAGAAGTAATGGAGGAGGAGAAGGACCTTGGAGTATTGGTTGACCACAGGATAACTATGAGCTGCCAATGTAATATGGCCCTGAAAAAAGATAATGCGGTCTTGGGATGCGTCAGGTGAGGTATTTCCAGAAGAGATAAGGAGATGTTGGTACGGTTATACAAGGCACTGGTGAGACCTCATCAGGAATACTGTGTGCAGTTCTGGTCTCCCATGTTTAAGAAGAATGAATTCAAACTGGAACAGGTACAGAGAAGGGCTACTAGGATGATCTGAGGAATGGAAAACCTGTCTTATGGAAAACCATATTTGGGGTTGGGAAGGAATTTTCCTCCAGGGTAGATTGGAAGAGGCCCTGGGGGTTTTTTGCCTTCCTCTACAGCCTGGGTCACGGGTCACTTGCTGGAGGATTCTCTGCACCTTGAAGTCTTTAAACCATTATTTGAGGACTTCAATAGCTCAGACGTAGGTGAGAAGTTTATTGCAGGAGTGGGTGGGTGAGATTCTGTGGCCTGCATTGTGCAGGAGGTCAGACTAGATGATCATAATGGTCCCTTCTCACCTTAATATCTATGAAAAAATCTATGAAAATTAGCTAACAAAAGATGGAATACGTGCTTCATTGAGAGGGACAAGATGCCAGTAAATCTTGATGATATAGAGTTAAAGTCTGTGCCATAATTTAAATACCTCAGTTTAGTGTTGAACCTTAATGATAATATGGATGCAAATGGTAGGAGCCATCTGACGAGTACTTGGTGTAAATGGAGGGATTTGGCTGGAATTTTTTGTTATAAGAATATGCAAAGTAAACTAAGAAGCAACATGTATAAGCACTATTATTAGGCCAGCCATGATATATGGATTAGTATGCTGGCCAATGAAGAAGAGAGAACTACTACTTCACACTGCCAAAATGAGAATGCTCAAGTGGAAGCTGGGTAAGATGAGAGCTGATAGGCTATGGAGTGAAATGGTACAAGCCAGGATGCAGATAGCCCCCATCATAGGAAAGCTGAGTGAGTATTGATTGAGATGGCTGGGTCATGTGAGATGGCAAGACATGGAATATGTTAGCGAGAGAGAAGAAGAGCTAGCTGTCATGAGACAAAGACCACAAGGAAGACCTAGACAAAGATAGTTTTAGACTGAAAGAGGACATGAAGAAAGTTGGTGGAAGCTTGGAAGATGCACTTGAGAAGAACGGTTGGAGACTAACAAGAGCCTCTGAACCTGATTGACAGGACAAGGCAAATGCAAAGAACATGATGATATGGTATTAAAATATAGGGAATGATCAGGTCTATTGCTCCCATTTTTTTCAGCATACAGAGGGATTCTCTGCACAGGTATCCTTGCCCAATGTGGAGAAATGGGTAAGCTGTTGCCTCAGCACTGTTTCCCCCCTACCCTCTGAAACTCTGGGTAGAGCCCTTCTCCAGCCAAGGGATATTTGTGGGTGGAAGAGAGTAAGAGGGAATTGTAGGGCAGAGTGATGCACATTTCTCCATTAGATACTCGCAGAAGAATTGTTGAAAAGTTAATAGAAAAGGAGTACTTGTGGCACCTTAGAGACTAACAAATTTATTAGAGTATAAGCTTTCGTGAGCTACAGCTCACTTCAACGGATGCAACTCACGAAAGCTTATGCTCTACGAAATTTGTTAGTCTCTAAGGTGCCACAAGTACTCCTTTTCTTTTTGCGAATACAGACTAACACAGCTGCTACTCTGAAACCTGTCATTATGAAAAGTTAATGCGGCCTGAGTAGTGGTGTCCCAGGGTGGCATCAGTTTATGGAAGTCTTGCCAGTATAGCTCCTATGGAAGTTCAGGCAGCTGGGATGGAGGAACCCAGAGAGAGCACCGTCTGTTCCACCATGCAAATGGCTTTGGTTTCCTGCAGAACTATGGGGTGGAATTGTTGCCTATTCTGGAAATTCCCCCCCCTAATTAGCGTGGAAATCCCCCCTCCCATAATTAGAAGGATTGAGGGGAAGTTCTATTGTTGGAATTTTGGGAAGGGAGATGAAAGGGGTCAATAGGAACAGTGTATTATTAACTAACCTTAGTTTGACATAGCCATAATTTTGGATCTGGAATAATGATTACATTTACAATTGAAAATGACCAATTCAAAGTGTTGCTGCTCAGAAAAGGGACTGTGTGAAATGGCAACTTCCAACTCACCCAAGTAGCTCCAGTGGACACTCTGGGTCACTTATATGTACCTTAGTGTCAAAAATGTTTTGTTTTTCAATTTTTCATTACTCTTTAGAGCTACAGAGACAATTGGGCTCTGGGGAAGAAAGGGTGGATTGTATTGCAGCTGGCGTATAATCAACATTATTATTAACTAAACTCTAGTTGCAAATTCTTTATTGTTCCTTGACCCAGTAGTAATCCAGCTTGTCTTTAGATTCTGGTTTCATTCTGAAGGGCTGGAAGCTAGAAAAATTATGGAAACTGAGCAGATGTGATGTGGACGTCACCGAGAACAATAAACCCTATGATTCTCTTTTTTTTAATCAAAGCATTTTAGAGTAGATTCACATTTAAGTATGTTTTAATGCTAGTTATGGTAAAACTGTTGTCATGGTGTTGTATAGATTTTTATTTATCATGTGTCTTTATTAATTAGAAGTCACTCTAGGGAAAATGCCAGTATCCAAAGTTTTTGAAGAAAACAGGATTTAAAGTAGCTTCTATAAGCTACCCTTTGCTTGCAGTATCATAGCTGTTAGTTTCTCTCTTAACTGGTTTTCATGTGTAATGTGAATGAAGCTTATGAAAATGCTACTTGGTTACAACAGGTAAGATCTGGAAAAGTGTCAAACATACAATGTATATTGCCTAATTTAATTGATTCGAGTAATTCTCAGCATTTTATAAGCTTTGCAACTGGGACTGAAAATGGTTTATTTAATGCTGATATAGTTTCACAATCAATGCAGAACTATCTTTAGAAAAAACCCATTTACAATAATTGTTCTTTCAAATATTAAAACAGTAACGTAAACATGGCTTTAATCTAGTTTTTCTAACCGTTTACTGGTTTTATGGAAAAGCTGAGAGAGAGAATCTGATAACATGGTCTTTCCATTATTTTAGTATTTTAGCTGGTATATGAATCTCTATTAATCTATTTTTTAGTGTGGTCAAAATAAAATTGGGTAAAAAAATGAAGGAAGATTTTCCCTGGTAGTCCTTGGTCACACTCTTATTTTGTTTGTTTGTTGATAGAGATATTAAATTTGTATTTCTTAGTAGCTCATCCCTTAAAATCTGATGGAATTGAAAGACTTAAGTGGTTACCAAAGAAGGATGGTGGGATAATACATTGTTATTAAATATCAAAACCTAAATCTGTGTCATTTGGTATCAGCATAAGAGGGTTAAGTAGGTTGCTGGTAGAACTATTCAATTAAAAAATGGCTTATATGCTATAGGTCTATTGTTGAAGTCTGCTTGTCTGACTTAATTCCACATTATTCTGTTACAAATTCTTATAGCAGCATCTGGACACAGTTTTATGTTAGTCAAGCAGATGCACACGGAATTCTAATATGTACATAGAGCTACCCTTTTAACAATATAAAGACTTAACCTATATTTACAGCTGGGATTTTCATGATTGTTTATTCAGTGAGGTATTAATGACCACCATTTTGCTATATTCCTAATTATTTTATTTGTTCTCCATATTCCTTCAAGAAAACTAAAAACTACAACAATAGAGTTAATGTGCTAGAGATACCCATTTCTTTAGATTAGTAAATATATTATAAACCCCAGCTCAAACACTAACTCTGGACAAGTACTCTGAATGATTTCTCATTTAGCACACTCCGTTACTGGAGTTTTTTGTCTGATGCAATTGTCTCAGGATTGCACTAAGAAATCAGCAAACTAATAGAATGAGATGCTTTTAAAAAAATTGGGAAAACAAGTGAAAGTTGATTATCAAGATGGCTTTCTTATCCTTTGAAATGGTACAAAGGATGGGAGACAGAGGCCAGGAACTGGCTCATGGTATTCTACAAATACCATTATTATTCCTTATCATTTGTATTTGGGTAACATCTGCAGGGGTTCAGACCCCATTGTGTTAGGTATCGTACTCCAACATAATGAAGGGAGGGTCCCATAGCATTTATGATCTAAGAATGAGAGGAAGCTGGTGGAGGCAATAAACAGCTGAGGGTAGAACAGGTAACAAACAGCATAATAAGCAATCATCACCGCCACAAGCTGCCTAGGTATTGCCATTTTATGTGTGAGTTTTAAGGAGAAATTTGATAATGGACAATGTATAGTGCAGGGATGGGCAAATTTTTTGGCCCTAGGGCCACATCGGTTACAGAAATTGTATGGAGGGCCGGGTAGGGAAGGCTGGGGGAGGCTATGCCTCCCAAAACAGTGCAGCATGGCCTGGGCCCTGCCCCCATTCCAGCCCCCTGGAACTCCCCCCCCATGAAACCCCCTCTCGCTCCCCACCCCTGACTGCCCCCAGGACTCCTGCATCCTATCCAAACACCCTTGCTCTCTGCCCCCAACCATCCCCCCAGAATATCCGTCCCCTATCCAATCCCCCCCTGCTCCCCACCCCGACTGCCCCACTGGGGCTCCCCAGGCCCCTGTCCAACCATCCCTGCTCTTCGCACCCTACGTTACCTGTGGGATGGGGGTAGAGGGGGCTCAGTCCTTTCCTTGTGCGTTTCCCTTGCTTGTTTGGTTGCTCTTCCTGGCGGTCGGGTAGGGCTCGCTCCCTGTCTGGGCTTGGCTGCGGGGGACAGGGGCCAAGCATGCTGGAGGTGGAGGGGAGCCTGGCTTGCTCTGCCTCTGACCCTGGAAGCAGGGCCCAGGCCCCTTGACTGCCCCACCGCAACCCTCCCTGCTCCTCACCTTCCCCCCCCCCCGAAGTCCCTCTGACCACGCCACTCTGGAGCACCAGGTCTGGCCACACTATAGCCATGCCACCCGGCCAGAGCTGCAGCCACGCTGCCCAGGTGCTGGGAGAACTGTGACTGCGAGGGAGGGAGGCAGGGAGGGAAGGGAGCAGAAGGGGAGAGGCCAGGGGCTAGCCTCTGCCCCGCTCACCACGCTGCCGGGGAGTTGGGCTGGCTCCTCTGCAAGCCTGTCCTGACCCCGCTCCCTGGCAGGAGCCCGGGGGCCAGAGGGAAGGGTCCTGTGGGCCGTAGTTTGTCCCCCTCTGGTATAGCGGCTTTGCAGATGTTGAACTTCTCCCACATATAAGAGGTAGCACGGGAAAAAGCATGAAGGTTTATACGGGAAAGTTGGGTTGACAGTTGATGACAGTTGACATTGTTGTCAGTGTGAGAAAGAGGCAGAGGGAGATACCATGATAATAAATCAAGATTATGGGTGCTACATGAATACCTAGCTAAACAGGCCCCACACTAGGTGTGAGAAAAATGCCCCTTTGCTGGTGGATATTCTTGTTGAATTTTGGAATCCAATGTGGCAGTAACTTCTGGACTCAAGAACTTAGGGGAAAGGAGTGGTCCTGACGCTTCGGGTAGTGTCACCATTTGTCCTGGTGTTGTGTACACATCAAATCATAGGGATGCTGTTGGGTTTTTAAAAACAAATTTCCTTATCAATGTTATTAATACCTTAAAAATCTAATTTAATGTTCACCATTTATACTGTTCACTCTTTGCTTTTCTTTAAGTTTGAAAAAGTGAAAACAAATCAGCCAGCTTCTGGTCACTTCCAGTTTTTGGTTCCCATGTCTTAGCATAATGCAGTGCTTGGATTGCAGAAGCACCTCTTTTGAAGTACTTTTAAATCTCTTTAAATTTTTGGAGGGGCAAATGGTGGGAAACAGGCATGAATTTTCTTTATTTCCCTGTTTGTTATTCATACATGGCTTGTACAATGAATATTTGGAATGATATGATTTTCCATTGGATTCTCCAGGTGATTCCATATTGACAAGGTGGGTGAGGTAATACCGTTTATTGGTCCAACTTCTGTTGGTGAAAGAGATAAGCTTTGAAGCCTATAAAAGCTCTTCTTCCAATGTATAGAAGAAGAGTTCTGTGTAAGCTAAAAAGCTGGTCTCTTTCACCAGCATAAGTTGATCCAATAAAAGATACTACCTCTCCTGCCTTGTTTTCCTGTTGAGTGTTGTTGAGGCTTTCCCTCATTAGATACTCACAGTGGATTTCCCTGACGGGCTGCGTGCCAAAGACTGTCGATCCCTGGTCTAGATAACACTTAGTCCTGCCTTGAGTGCAGGGGACGGGACTAGATGACCTCTTGAGGTCCCTTCCAGTCCTATGAGTCTTTGATTCTACTATAACAGGCAGCTGGCCAGCTATAATCACCTGTGTTCAGAACCTGCCCCCTGCTGCTCTGCTTCTGCATCACGATTCTATGGAGCCCTATTCCAACGGAGTTTGCCTTAATCCATCTGTCTGCTTTTGTTTTTAAGGCTTTATTATGAGGTTATACCAGCTATAAAGATCTTGTACTTCCTGTGGTAGTTGTAATATAATTCTCAATACACACATCACTATGGCACATGCAGTTGCTGTCCTCTATGGAATTTTTTTGTAATCCCTTTTACATAGGGATTGTTCTGTGCTATATGTAGAATACCTTACTATTGTAGAACCTAGGGGTACTAATCACATATTAAGGCGCCGTTGTTCTAGGCACCACACAAACTTTCACTAAAAAGACACCCTTTGACACCAGGATTATGTCTATGCTACATCTGGGAGCAAGCCTCCTAGCCCAGGTAAATAGACTTGCACTAGCTCAGCTTGAGAGTTTCCTCTTACTTTTTAGGAAAAGATAAAATGGCAGTCGTGTTGGATTGTTCTCATGCTAAAATATCTGTCTACGGCATGATTGCAGGTCACATAAAGGCTATGATTAGACTAGAAGTTAATAGGTTTGAAAGTAGTTGATGACAGTTTTCCATTTGCCTGAGCTGAATTATGTTGCTGAATGTACTGCTTCTGTCTCAGTTTAGATACTACAGTGTGTTGATCTACAGTACATATTGTTATTGAAGGCTTATTCTGAGTCTTTTTGACTATCCTGCTCCATTAGTTTTGCCAGGTGTTTTTCAAAAGAATCTCTCAAAACTCTTCTACCTAAGCTTCTCTTTGTATCTTATTGATCAATGCACTTGAGACAACTTATTTTATACTCAACAATTTTATACTCAACATCAGATTTCAGGGTTCAAACATTTAGAAGAAGATAAGGTGTTTAAAGGTCATTACTACTCAATGCTAACTAGAAAGCCTACGTTTGGGCTGTCTGGCTGCAAAAGTGGAGATAAAGATTAATGGACGAGGGGACACAATATTATGATAAAAGCTGGTAATACATCTTAAACTATTAAGAGTCTTCATGTTTCAGTGCTCAGAACTATTGTTATCTATCTTCATGCTGATCCTGGGTATTCAGAATGAGTGGGATTTTGTTGATTGTGGAGATTTATGTTGATTTTGTTTTTCTAATGATAATCCTAGAAGTCCTGTTTACTATGGATATTTTTTCTAGTTTCTCAAGATTTATTTTGTAGCACTTCCAAAACTTTATCTTTAACACTAAACTTGTATTTGATGTAACTAAAGTACTATGGTTCATAAATAAACAGCACGGCTTTAAGAGCTTTTAGTGTGCATCTTACACTTTTTAATGTGGTTCAAATACTTGATTCACTTTAACTTTAAAGTGGTTGGCCTGATTGCCTTATTCACATTTTCAGTTGGGTGCATTTTGAGGGCATTTTGTTAAGCAAGTGAAGAGAAGAGAGATTGTTTTATTTTACACAATGTGCAGGGGGCTAGTGTTCATTTCTCATGAAGCTTCAGGGCACAGAGATATTTTTATATACATGGAATTTTTGTATTAAAATGTGTATGATCTTCCCATTGCTGTATGATATGGAACACTGGTGAACCATCTGGGCATTCTTCAACACTTAAATTCAACCAGACCTTGATCAGTTTAAATAGTTAACAATAATATTAGACAATATTGATGGAAAGTATAGTTAATCTGGATCTCTGATTGGATTAGCTGCCAAATTCTATACTTGTAATCTTTTTGATTATGTGGGCTGTAGTTAATTTTACCACAAACATATCTCAAAGGCAACACTAGAAACATTAGGGAACAAAAGCTCTCAACTAGACCCCCAGGGATTCTGGGACCATGGAACTCACTGCAAAATTATGCTCCAGAATTTCAGCTTTCATTTTTTAAAAAAGTTATTCTTTTAGCCTTTATAATTGTGATGGTAACTCTGAAAACGTGAGCCAGTGCCAATCTGAGCCTGCAAAGAGTTTGAAACAATGGATATGAGGTATGAACTGCCCCATCGATGTAATTCAGGGCCTGCAATTGTGCAGCTGTGAAAACTGGAAATTTTCTAAAAGGTCACAGAATTCCCTGCGCTGCTGAGATCTACCTACAAATGCCTCTTGCTACTACTCTTTTTCTACAGGGTGAATTAATTGGATTACTGTGCTCCTTTCACCATTTTTTAGAACTAGATGTGAGAGGAGATCAGAGAGCCACAGCTAGAGTCCAGTTTTCAGCAGGGAGTGGAGGAGAGACAGAAGTGGAGGCCGATTAGTTAAGCTATCTTTAGAATAGGGTAGCAGCTGAAGCATGGGGAGCAGCTGAGAAGATAAACTGCTGGAGCTCACTAAAAGCACCCCACTTTCCTGGCAAATGCAATCTGTGCTCTAAAAAGATCAAAATATACTGACCTCTGTATATTTAGAGCTTGGTGGTTTTATTAATTATTATTGTTGTTGTTATACTTTATGAGCAAGATGTGGGTTAATCAAACTCATTAATGTGGAAACAGTTACTTAGCCATCCCAACTATCTTACTTGGACTAACACATCTGATATCACATACTTACCACTCAGCCCTCTCATGATACTTACAAATAGATGGGTGAAGAACATCTCATATCGCTTCACTTAGACCTGTTCTTTCAAATTACAGACATAAAATCATTTGAACAAGTGACCTAACAATACAAACTTGAAAAGTCAGATTTTCATCACTATCTCCAGCTGCAATACCATATCCACACAAGATCTAGTTGAGAAAATATACGTGAGCTGAAGACCAAATTTGAAGCTAAATTGATACAGTTTAGACAAAATGGAAGAGCTAACAGATTTCTAAGTTTCACAGGGCAGGGTGAGGCAGGAAGAGCTGAGGGTCTGGTTACCCTGTTCTAATTTATTCAGGTTCTTATACCATGCCCATCACTGTGGTATCTGAGTATCCAAACTACTCCAAAGCTTTACATGACAGATGAATCAAGGGGGAGCCTGAAATGGAAGGAACCTGTAGGAGCACAAGAGATCCACAGGTCTGATGAATGGGAACTGAGGAGTTTGTGAACCTACGGAATTCCACAGCCCCACAGAGAAGTGTGAGCTTGGGCTAGCTGGGGCCTTCCAGAGCTATGAAGCTTCTCCAGGCTCTGCAAAGCAGGCAGAGAGATGCTGATGGGAACCAAGCCCCAAGTTGGCTTTATATTTGTTTCTTTAAAAAGGAAACCGACAAACAAACAACCCCCCCCAATTATTATCTTTGATTTAACAACACTGCAGCAGTTAACATTAAATTTGAAATGTATGTAAATCTTGGAACACTAATTTAAAAAAAACTCAAAGCATTTAAAAATCTGGAAACAAAGGGAAGAGAGATAAGCATTTGAATGTCCTCATAGCTGATAAATATCACACTGCATACTCTACTTCATAAGTGTGATCACTTCCATCCTCAAGGCCTGTATTTCAAATGGAGATGCAGAACTGTTTGGAAATTCAACCTGTGGTCCACAGACCCCTACCACAGAAGTCTTAGATGGAAAAACTGACTGAACTGTTACTCGCAAAAATCTAGGGCATCCCGCCTATACCCTACCGAGGGCTGAAGTTGTGATCTGGTTATTTTAGGAACCCCCCCTTTCCCTACCGAGGGCTCAGGGTATAAAGTACAAAACCTTACCACAGAGCTCAGGGAAAAACCTGGTCAATTTAAATACCTGCCCTTTCCCAGGGCTATATGGGTCTGCAGAACTTTTTCCCAGTGAAAGAGCCTTACACAGCTGTGCTCTAAACATTTATTTATTTAGCAACACATACAGGATATATATGCAAAGCAAATCTATTATGCTCACCACTCCCAATATACAGACAAACTTCACCTGATGGTCAGTCAGGATCCACTCATCTGGTGGTTCTGGTGATGCCCCTTGCCCATGGTCTTGCAGAAGGACCAGAGTTCTAGCAGCTTGATGTGAACTGCAGTCCAGAGATGGTTCCCAAAGAGCACTGTTTTTCATTTACATTATATAGATTAAAACTAGCTACCTCCTTTAACATCACTAAACCTATCTCATTATCCCACATCCCTAGGTAACAAAATTTAACCAATCACTCACTGGCACCTATGTGTAAGGGGACTGTTGCCCTCTTATAACATTCAGTGAGGGTGTTTTGGTTGGCTAGTTCCCAGTACTAAAAGGGGAAGGGTCTATGGGAAACCAGGACCCTGAGACTGATAGTCCCCAGAACACAGCCCAGAGAAAGCAGACTTGCCCTGGGAGCAGAGCTGTAGCAACCAGAGCCAGAGGGGCCAGAAAAGCAGCGCAGGAAGCAGGTCACAGAAGCAGCCTGCAGAGCAGACCTGTCCTGGGAGCAGAACCTGCCTCAACCAGAGCCAGAGGGGCCAAAGAAACAGCCCAGGGAGCTGGAGGCAGAGCAGCAGCAGTGCAGAGACAGAGTGGTGCAGCTGGGGCTGGAGAGTCTGGAGCTGGGTGTGGTGAGCAGCTGGGGAGAGCAATGGGGCCCTGGCAGCGGGCCCAGCACACGGAGACGCCTCAGCCAAGAGGCTCTGCAGGCCAGGCTTGGATCGTAACCCTGACAGGGCGGGGGCGACACTGGGAGGAAGGGTCCTACCACTTAGAGCCTGAGAGCATGTGGCCACCACCAGAGCAAGTATCCAACCCACAGCATCCCTGCAGCAAAGTCAGGGCCTGAGAAGAAGGCCTGGGACTTACAAGGAACAGACTGTGAACTGCCCTGACATTCCAGAGACACTGTTTGTGATGTTCCCTGCCACAGAGCGGGTTGATGTTTCCTTTAACCTTTCCCATTTCCCCTTATTCTTTTTAAAATTAATTGTTGATGAAATAACTTGTATGTAATGGTCAGTGGGTCAGAGAAGTGCCCAGTGCAGAGAGAGTACCCCGGAGTGGGGACACCCTAGCCCCTGTCCTAGGTGACCGCAGCAGGGTTGGGGGTCGAGCCCCCAAGGAATCCTGGGCCCAGCCTTGTTGGGGTTACAAGGACTCTGCCAGACAGGAGAGTGGAAGGGAAGTCCTCAAGGGCAGGGAGGCCATGGGGTAAAGGAAGTGGGAGCGAGGACTCAGATCCTTTCGCTAGCCCACTTCACTGGAGAAGAAGGAAAAGAAGAAAATAGAAGCCAGGAAAGTTCCCCACAATAGCAGGACTATTCCCCCGCTTACATATGTTTCCTCCTCCCTGCTCAAGTCTTTTTTCTATTTTATCTCTCATGCCCAAATTGTAACTTATTTATGACCTTCTTTGTTTGTGCAATTGGTCAGCATAAATTCACTGTTCACAGCTTATCTATTTTATCATTTGCTAGGGTTTTCTGTATCCTCCCTAAATTTCCCAGTGCCTGGCTGTCTCTACGTTACAACCCTTGCTGTTATAACTCTTGGTAGGGGCATTTCTGAGGTGGGGGTGCCTTAGTGCCAAAAAAGCTGAGAATTTTTTTTTCTTAATTTTAGTGGTGAAATCTCTGAGTTTCACCCCAGGCTACAGAACAGAATTCACCTATAAAAGTTGCATGTGCTCGGCCCAGCATGTGATGCAGTGTGAGAAAGGGCCCTAAACTGTGGGCTTGTACAGTAATGGCATCACTTCTGGCTTTTGACCTGTAGCTGGGGATATTTACACACTTTTGATCAGAAAAAACAGAATGCCTTTTCTGGGATCTGAAAATTTATTTTCAGTCACCTTTTGCAAACCCTTTAGACATAGTTTGTGGACCCCCAGGCATTCCCAGACTACAGGCTGAAAACCACTCCTTTAGGAGAAAGGGATTGAGCAGAAGAAAAATCTAACGCTTTGATGAACACAGGGATAAATGCATGAGGCAGAAACATAATATCTTAACCCTTTCTTGAAAGAGAATGACCCTGAAAAACCAACACATTTGAGATTTTCCCTTGCATTCCAGTATCATGGGAACATTTTGTTATTGCTTTTTATTGTCCACACTATTTAATTTTGCAGTGTCCTACAGAATCGTGATATTTGAAAAACAGGATAAATGGAAAAAATAATTTGCTAGACAATACCCCACATCTATGCTGGCTTGTTCTATAAATCCATGTGAGCCCACAAGATTGTTTCACATTGAAAAACACATTAGAATTGACTAAATGGGTCTGACTTTGATCTTAGTATCACCACTTTTACATTGGCAGAACTCCATTGACTTCAAAGGAGTTATTTCTGATTTTTACCAGTGAAACTGAGAACAAAATCAGGTCCCATTTCTTCATAACCTTACATCTTCTATAGCTCTAAAGTAATCTGATCAAAATGACAATGTAAAAGCCCAATCGTACAAAATCCTAATTTGGTGAGAAGTTTGTACTCAAGCAAAAAGTGCCATTCACTTCTTTGGAACTACTTGTGTGAGGAAGTGTTTTGAGGATTGACCCCATACACAGACTGCGTTTTTTCTTTATTTTAATTATGAAGGACATTGTGAAACTATAGTATTGCAATATTGTAGGTAATCTGGATCTTATTCTGAATTCTTCTAAATGTATGTTGCAAAGAATGCAAGTGAAAATGAATGTGATGCAAACCCACAGTTAATTAGTTCAGCTCCTTTCACACAGATTTGATCACATGATTTTGAGATTTCAGCTTTGAGTTATGATATATAGAATCAGAGATGTTTAAAAAATTCTAATAAACAATTGTTAAAACAAGAGTGCTTAATTACTGGAAATTAATTGACCAGATGATGGGAACTTGCAGGTAACCTGATGTTGTCTCAACACAATATACAGTATTCCTCATCCTTATTTTAATAATATAAAAATCAGGTTGGTTATGACTCTTATATAAATAGGTTTTATTTATTAGAATATAGAGAAATTATAAATTTCAGTTATCACAAAAAAGTTACCTGAAATATTCATAATGTGCACACTTTTGGATCAGATAGATGTTCAACAACAAATGTTAGTTATAATAATGATAAAAATGGCCAAGTTTCTGATTTGTAAATTATTAGCCATGTGTTCCACCAGTGTTAATTATGTATTCCTCTGATGTGCACATATGCATATGTTACTAAAGTTCACCATATCTAGGGAAAATGTGAATAAATATACATATGGTAATATTCTTCATAGGCTTAAAACACTTGTTTTATGTGAATCGTTTGCTAATATTGTAGTAAGAGAATATATCATATTTACAAACATTATTTTGTCAGTATTCCATACTGTGGATAATATAGGAAGGGTGATCTTTTTGGTAGTCAGGTTTATCTGGATTTTTCTTTTGTGACATTCTGTGACAATTTAAAGTGTTCCTAATTCCAAAATAGTGTTCATGAATACTTATTTATCTTAATTAATGTCATGCCCCAAAGTGCAGGTGATTCTGCACTTTTTTTTAAAAAAGATGTCTTATGTAACCAGTTTCCATTTTTTTTATTGTATACTGGTAGTGCCCTCTCTCTCATGTACTCACACTCACACAAATACAGTAGCATATATGGTTAGGGCAGTAGTCCTGCAAAACTGTACACTCCTGAGGGAACCTTAGTCACATAAAATGTTCCATTGTAGTTAACTCTGTAGGTTGAAATCAGTGGGACTACTCTCATGAGTAAGACTTTGCAGGATTTGTACTTATTCAGCCTTTAAAAGTGTTCATCATCTTGTCTCTGATGGAGTGGCAAGTCCCTTCAGAGTTACTTGAATATGTCACTTAATCTCTTTGCCTCAATTTTTCCTAGTGGAGAAATGGGAATGACAGTACTTACCTACTTTGCAGGCATCTTCTGAGGATTGAGTGATATAGTTAATCATTTTTTGAACTTGAATTATATTTAAAATAAATAGCAACAATTAAATATGGGGACAATAATTTATCAATCATATTTTGCCAACACGTTTTTGTGGGGCCTAACCAGTTTATTTTAACATTATTTAAAGATGAAAAATGCAACATAGATACTAATGATTATTAATTGTTTGAAATCTTACCAGTTTGGGCTGTAATGCTTTCAGATCTCAGATCCTGAGAGGGCCAAGACTGCTTTATAGTACTGCAAAACAAATACATTATGTTGCAGGAAGTGGTGATTATAGTCAGTTCCAAGTGCTGGGGAATGCATTGTCTTGTGGGATTTTCCATTTTTTAACTGAGAATTAAACTCAAGGTACTGACCCCTTTTCAATATCCCATGGCACTTTACACAAGAGCAACAATGTCTTCAACTGATATCCTGGCAAAATTTTAGTTTGAGTTCTTAGATTCTCCAGTGTAAGTTGCAGAATAAAAACAATAATGCTTAGCATTTAGGGCTTTTCATCCACAGATTTCAAAGTGCTTTGCCAAGGTGTATATAATTATTAGAGCTGGGGATTTCAATTTAGCAGGAAATTTCGATATTTCAAAGCTTGGTTTTGTTCCAAGTTGGAATGAAACCAATTTTTTAAAAAATTCTTATGAACTGGAAATTCGCAAAAATTATAATTTCAGAAACACTGATACCTGGTGTTTCTGACATGAAATGTGCTCTCCAGGACCTGACAGCTGCTAATTGAAATTGGCATTTTTGCCAGTTTCACTCCTGCTGTTCATTCTACATCTGCCACTACCAGGGAGGTATTCAGTAGCAATGGTGAGACTGACAAGAATGTCAATTTCAGTCAGCTGCTGCCAGGACTCCCAGGATCTGTGGCTCCAAGGCAGCTCTGCCATGCAGACTGCCCCTGGACTAAGGACATTAGTGCTTCCAAATTCCTGGGCCAGCCGCACAATCAGGCAACCCTGGTGCCAGCTGGTCGGGGAGTCTGGAAGAAATGGCTGGGGTTCCCAGCCAGGGGCAGTCTGCATAAGGTTAAGCCAGAGCCACTGACCCTGCAAACCCATCCCAGAACCTCCATGTTCCCAGCTATGTACCAGGAAGCCTGGTATGGCCTGGCTGCCCCAGAACCATGGGGTAGTCAACATAATAAGGCCGCTGCCCTAGATCCATGGACCACTGAAGCCTGGGCTCCCTAGCAGCATTCCAGGCAGGTTTTCATCGGAATCCTGCTGGCGATTCAACAACAGTTTACGGAACCCAAACCATTTTCGTGACGCATTTCAGGCTCGATGAACTGGCATTTTAAATTTCTGACCAGCTTTAATCATTAATCCCATTTTATAGACTGGGAAACTGAGTTGCAAAGAATATAAGTGATATGCTGTAAGTCTCGAGGCAATTTGATGGAAGAGTCTAGAACCTGGGTCTGCTGATGTAATGCCATCAGATCCTGGTTGTCAGCGGGCAGGATCAAACCTGGAACCTTTGCAGCTAAATGCGTGAGCCTCTATTGCATGAGCTAAAAAACACATGGCAGTTAGCTTAGGCTGTAGCAGACTCATTCATCTCTTGGCGCTACTAGATGGAACAGAGCACCACACCCAGGAGGTGTGTGGATTACATACTTTCCCTAGCTGAGAAAGTGTGTCCCAAGCTTCAGAGACTTCCCAGTTGATATCCCAAACAATCCCCAACTTGTAACACCGACAGACCCCTGTCATCAGTGGGTAGGATCGAATGTGGGACCTCTGAAGCAAAATGCATATGTCTCTGCTGCATGAGCTAAAAGCCACATGCCTATTAGCTAAAGCTGTAGCAGATTTATTAATCTCTAAGTGATCTTGGTGCCACTAGATGGGACAGAGCACCATACCCAGGAGATGTGTGTGTGTTACACTGGCCCCCAGCTTGGATCCTAATTGCTAGATCATGCTGACTTCCTCTTCATTTCATCGTCTAAAGTACTGATAGATATGTCATGTTTCATGCCAGAGTGAGCTGCATCTGAACTGGGGATGAACTAATCCCTTAGTATAAATATCCCTTAAATATCAGCTGGTAAACGGCATTATAACCTTTTCTGTTTGATGAGGACCAGTTAAGGCAAAGCTGAGGACTCCTGCAAAGCCATTCAATTGTACTAATTCAACTTGTAATCTCCTTTCTCTCTCATCATCCCCAACACTTTCCCCCAAATTATTTCTGTCGTACCTTTTGGGGGATTTTGGTCCCATGGAGGGAGAGGTAGTAGGGAATATATCCAGACATGGTGTTCATGTTTCTGTAGAGAACTAGGAGAATAATGAATGGCAGTTTCCTGTTAAACAGAACAAAAGGAAGAACATGCAATGTGTTTCTTTGTCAGGGCCATGAAGAAGGGGGAACTATCCCAATTCCCTGTGGACTCAAACTATCATCACAGAGCTGTGTCAGAGCACAGCATCTATTTGTGCTGCGGAGCCTGAATAACAAATATCAGACTAGCATTTCTCCTGTCTCTGTTGGGGACATTGGGACTCAGTGTCCTAAGGTTCTCCAAGTTGCAGATTTGGCAACTCGCTCATGTTATGCAGAAATTGCAAATACATTATTTTCTCTTTTCCAATATACACAAATGGTTTACTGAAAATAAGTTCTTGATTTAAGAATATATCCGATTAAAAAATAATTGCTCTGAATTGCATTTCAGTTAATTCAGTGGCAGATATATTAACCATCATGTTACATATTCTTCTAATACTTAGAATAGCACCAGTAAGTAACACCAATAATGGATAGTGTCCTTTCACGTTTCTAAATCATTGTGAATCAGTGTCTTGTTTTAATCTGGCATCAGGGATGATGCAGTCTGTACTAAATTTAGTACTTCCACTTCCATTTGCAGTTGAAATATGGCCAAGTCCCATGTTAATGCTGGACAGGAAAAAAAAACTGCTTCCAAGCATTCTAGGATAACATGGCTACATTAAAAAATACGAGCATAAATACTAATTATTGTCATTAATACTATGCATTATGTTTTCTGTTGAAATTATTACTAATTTACTAATGCTAATGTGGTATAGGAATTTTTAAAGCCTTTGTGTGATGCAGCTGTATTTCTTTTTCTATACCAAGAGTGATATTATCCATTTAAAGCATATTAAATTTAGGAAAACATTACAGTAGGTTAAAAGAGGCATTCCTTTCTTATTTAAATTGTTGTCAGAGCCTCATGGAGTGATTTTCTATTCCTAGTCTAATTACCATAATATTGTATTTTGCAGAGCAGGTTCTGGATTCACTTATATGCTTTTGTTTATGTCCACAATTTATGAAGTATTCAAAAAAGATTGTATGTATCTGAAGGATTTTATGCAGCACGTCATGTTGCTGTGTGGGTGAACAGAATCCTGATTCTACAGGGGAAAATAAGATAGCCAGTGTTTTACCCATTAGCACTCTTTGTTGCTGATTCTTTGGATGCTTAGATAAGTGTTGCTATGGAAATGCTTTAAATTATCAGTGTATTTTTTTCCATATCAGCCAGTGAAATTTGTTAGCTTCAATTTTTGGATGTTAGTTGACAACTACGCTGTATTTTTTAGTTTATATTGATAAAGTCTACTTTAGGGCCAATCCATAACCAGGGATAGCCCATGTAATTTGGCTGTGTGCTGAGGTCTTCTGCAGGCACTGGGGTAAAGATTCCTCTTGCACCCAAACCAATCTGTGGCCAGTACTACAATCCCCAGGCTTCAGCAGTCTCCAGAGACCCCTGTGCTATACCACAGGGAGAAAGCTAGATGGACCTGCCTGGTTAGTTTTCCCTCTTTTCCTCTGTGCATAGCTTTTTTTTTTTAATTGACTGCCTGCTGAGGCACAAGCACTTCACCCTGTTTGTGCAACAGCCCCAAGATATCACAGAACTTTCCGAGGGAAAACAACATTCCTTCTCACTCTTGTTAAAGAAATATCACACTAAAAAAATGGACACAGCCTGCTTTGTCAACCAGTCTGAGTCTGGAAAAGTTATTATTCAAAGAGTCAAGGTTTTATTACACCTAGAGATGGGTCTGACTTGTATAGAGACATTTAAGGGATATGGGAGCTTGTCTTATCCTACTAGGGAGGAGCAAAGTGCACCTTCCAGATCCAAATTTTCCCAAAGTCTTTGGGTTTTGCACTGATGATTGCAGCTCACTCTATCGCTGGTGATAAACTGATGCATATACTTATAAAAATGAGAATAAAAATAATTAACCACATTTTTATCTCTGTATACTTTGGTTTGATTATGAAAGCCTGGAGAAAGTCAATCCTGAGCCTTCTGTCATTCTCCAGAAATATTTAATTGTTCATTTATGTAAATCCAAACACTTCAGCTATTTTCATTACAATTTTTATTTTATTACTTTAGTTCCATTAACAACAGTTTTAATAAAAACTCTTGTATACAATAGCCAGATTCTGAACTTGTACTACCTGACTCTGTTATTGCAGGACTTGATCTTACAAACAGTTCTTTGGGAGGACCCTGAGCCTGCACAGACATGATTAGATGATTGTGTATCCTACTTAGTAGTGTATGATTATGGAACTGGTTAAACCAAAGACCTCCCATGCCTTTTGTTATATAATGTTTGTCTTTCCCTTTCTCACTTTCTCATGGCTATCAAGTTACCATTATACTGTATATTCTGTTTGTCTCTCTGGCCACAATAATGGTTCCTTTTGGATCCCCTTGCTTCAAGCCATCCATGCTTTGAGAGTTTCTGCTCTAAAAAGTTTGTGCATCTTTTACTGGTCTGAGGCCTAGAATCCTGATGTACTCTTCTGAAATTGAATCTTCTAGTTTGCCAGCAACATGACTGTCATTTTGTATGAGTGATGGTTTTCTTGGTTTTGATGGCAAAACAATATACCTTGAAATTTCCCAAGCTGAACAGATAGTTTCCTATCAAACCTAGAGAAGAGGATTAAAATTTATCTTTTTTAAAATGAGAAAGTATATTAAGAGAGAAGATATTCCATTTGAGATTAAAGATAATTTTATAGAATAGTTTGGCTGCTGTGTTGCAACCTATTTGATTTTATATATGTGTTTAAATAGAAAGGAAGAAAACTTTTAATTTAATAGAAAATGCTGTGATTTTTTCTTTAAGAAGAGTTTAAGATAACTTTTCTTTACTGAGACTACCCAGAATAGTCCTCCTTAGTAGCTTTACATATGATTAAAATGTGACTTGTCAGTGAAGTGCATTGCAATCTTTTATCACTGATGACTGACAGAAAGTAATATAGCTTTAGTCTTGGTTTTCTATATCTGCAATGCTCTTTGGGGATCCTGTATGTATTTTTGCCGAACATCTGTCATAGCTGGTGTTTTAATTTATTACAAATGGAAAGATTTGTTTACATTTGAGAAATTGAATGCTATTTTTAAGCAGAGTAAAAGTATATGTTGATGTGACTGCGGTCCTTAGATGTTCTTTAAAAAGAAATGAGAGCTTTTTAGCTGCTCTTGCGTATCGCAGGTGCATATGTTCTTTCAATGGCTCTTTTCTATGGCACAATATAAGGGAAAACAGCAGACCAATTCCCCCATCAAAGCTGATTTAAAGAGGGATCATCTTCTTTCTAGTACTAAAATTATGCTCTGTGTTATAGTCTTCTGGAAAGGAAATTAGAAAGAAGAGGGTTCTGCTGCTGCTTCCCCTCACCCACAGCATTCTGCTTCTTGTAAGGGAAGAAGTGCTTGCTGCTCTATTCCTCCCACTGCCTCTATTTTTGGGTTATCCTCTCTAGGTGTAACTCAATTGCCTGCCGGTGCTGCTGCTGCTTACAGTTTTCTCAAGCCACATTAGTGTGAAATCGGAGTGATTCTTGACATCTGGCGGTTGCCCAAAGGATTCCCAATATCAGCTAAGAACCTGACCAAAGTCTTGTCAATTTCACGCTGCTGCTGCTGCTGCTGCTTGGCAGAACCATGAGCAACAGCAGTTGCTAGAGCTGTCTGTAGAATCACAAGCAAATATTGCATCTTTTTATATTCCGTTCATATTTGGAAGGTTATTTTTGCAACTATAAGGACTAGGAATTTTTAAGTAAAATTTTATTTCTACAGAATTCAGGAAAAGGGAGTGAGGCGAGGTACTGAGACTTGGTGGTTCCTATCTGCTCCCATCCCATCCCCGCCTCTCTGGGTCCCCCGCTCCCTTCTCCTCGGCTCCATCCTTTGCTCCAACACCTCTGGGTCCCATTCTTGCCTCTGCACCTCCATGCCAGGCATGTGCTAGTTTGGGGAGCAGGAGGCAGAGCTTCCACAATATGTCCCTGTGGGGGTGCTAGTCCCTCCCTCCCCCGTTCCTCCTCCCTGACAGAAATAAGTGGCTTAGGCTCCTATACTCATCAGGGAAAGTGAATAGATTATCAACTGTGTGTGTGTCTCTCTCTCTCTGTGTATATCTCTATATATATCTATTAGGGCTGTCAAGCGATTAAAAATTAATTGTGATTAATCGCACTGTTACACAATAATAGAATGCCATTTATTTGAATATTTTTGGATATTTTCTACATTTCCAGATATATTGATTTCAATTACAACACAGAATACAAAGTGTACAGTGCTCACTTTATATTTATTTTATTACAATTATTTGCACTGTAAAAAACTGAAGAAATAGTATTTTTCAGTTCACCTAATACAAGTACTGTAGTGCAATCTCTCTTTATCATGAAAGTTGAACTTACAAATGTAGAATTATGTACCAAAAAATAACTGCATTCAAAAACAAATCAATATAAAACTTTAGAGCCTACAAGTCCACTCAGTCCTACATGTTGTTCAGCCAATTGCTCAAACAAACAAGATTGTTTACATTTCCAGGAGTTAAAACTGCCCACTTCTTGTTTACAATGTCACCTGAAAGTGCGAACAGGCGTTCACATGGCACTGTTGTAGCCAGCGTTGCAAGATATTTAGTGCCAGATGCGCTAAAGATTCATATGTCCCTTCATGCTTCAACCACCATTCCAGAAGATGTGTCCATGCTGATGACGAGTTCTGTTTGATAACGATCCAAAACAGTGCGGACTGACACATGTTCATTTTCATCATCTCAATCAGATGCTACCTGCAGAAGGTTGATTTTCTCTTTTGGTGGTTCAGGTTCTGTAGTTTCTGCATCAGAGTGTTGGTCTTTTAAGACTTTTGGAAGCATGCTCCACACATTGACCCCTCAGATTTTGGAAGGCACTTCAGGTTCCTAAACCTTGGGTTCAGTGCTGTAGCTATCTTTAGAAATCTCACATTGGTACCTTCTTTGTTTTGTCAAATCTGCAGTGAAAGTGTTCTTAAAATGAGCAACATGTGCTGGGTCATCATCCGAGACTGCTATAACATGAAATATATGGCAGACTGTGGGTAAAACAAAGCAGGAGACTTACAATTCTCCCCCAAGTAGTTCTGTCACTAATTTAATTAACACATTATTTTTTTTAATGAGCATCATCAGCATAGAAGCATGTCCTCTGGAATGGTGGCCAAAGCATATGAATGTTTAGGATAGCTGGCATGTAAATACCTTGCACTTTTGTAGCTGGCATTGTCATTGAAATGCCTGTTCTCACTTTCAAGTGACATTGTAAATAAGAAGCGGGCAGCATTATCTCCTGTAAATGTAAACAAACTTGTGTCTCAGCGTGACTGAATAAGTAGGACTAAGTGGACTTGTAGGCTCTAAAGTTTTACATTGTTCTGGTTTTGAGTTTAGTTATGTAACAACCAAAATCTACATTTGCAAGTTGCACTTTCACCATAAAGAGAACGCACTACAGTAGTTGTATGAGGTGAATTGAAAAACACTCTTTTGTTTATCATTTTTACAGTGCAAATATTTGTAATAATAATAATATAAAGTGGCATTGTCAACTTCGCATACTGTGTTGTAATCAAAATCAATGTACTTTAAAATGTAGAAAAACATCCAAATGTAGAAAAACATGTATTTAATACATTTCAATTTGTATTCTAATGTTGAACAGTGCGACTAAGCTGCGATTAATCGCGATTAATTTTTTTGAGTTAATCACATGAGTTAACTGCGATTCATTGACAGCCCTAATTTCTCTATCTAGATATATACACTTTCCAGACGCAGTAACCTGTTAGTTGCTATCCTTACATGTAATGCTGTGCAGCAGGGATATGCCATTGGGGATGGAATAAGGACACACTCTTACTATACACACGTTCCTTCGCCTACTGTCCTCCTTCCACCTCCCCACCCCCAAACAAAAATCAAATAGAACTACATACCTATGTTTGTACAGTGCACAGCCAACATAATGGAGCCTAGTCCTGGGCAGTAGCATAATGTAAATAATTACTACCAATAGTAATCGCTATAGGAAAATAGCCGAGAACATAACAATCCTCCTGAATATCAAGGATCTGGGAATTCTGAAGCACTCTCATGACAATTTCTTCCAACAAGATTAAGAGAATTTTGTTAGCGTTTCTTGTTATTTTTCCAACAATATTTTTCTGTAGAATCCATTTGTTGGTTGCAGAATTCTAAAAACTCTGAAAACCTGCTACCTGTGTATGTACCTGTATAATTTTATTATAATAAAACACAACATACACACACAGACCCAATTAGAATCTGCTGTTAACTTCTGTGCCCTCTCCTATCATCCTGTATTGTCCTCCTAGATTTTGCGGTTTGTGAGAGGTCACAGCACCGAAGAAAAGAAAAGTCAAAGTGGAAGCACTTCCCTCTCTCTTCTCCTGGTTATCTGAAGGGTTCAAGAACCTAAGTTACAGGAAAGATTATGGGTGTGGGAGCATGAGGCAGCTGGAGCTCATTCCATCAGGACCAGCTGCTTTATACAGGAAGGAGAAGGGAAAGAAGCTACCTTGATCACAGGAGAAAACAAGCTGGGTTGTTCAGAAGCCTAGAGTTTAGAGGTTTTCTGTTTGTTTTAAAAACGATAGTTTATATAAAAAAATAGCTTGATTTTAGGACTTTGTAGAGCAGTTGTGTGCCTCTGTGATACGCTTATACCAATATTTCTGCACAGTATCAGATTTCAGGTTTGCATCTCTAGAGCATGGAATTACTGTTGTTTGGACTTATTAGCCATTGGCATTAGAAAGAACTTTGATTGGATTTGCTTAGGAAGAGGAAATAGACTAGTAAAAAAGAAGACAAAAATCAAGATTTCTAGTCACTGGCTAACTTCTCAAAGGTCCCTATCCTTCACTACATATAACCATACCACTACTGCCAAGATAATTCAGTCCTTAGACAAGATCAACTCATGAATGAAGAACAGCTAGCTGAAGTTGAACTCAACCACACAGATGTTATGCTGATGAGCAGGGAAAAGCACTTTGAAGAGTTTGAGGGCCCGCTGCAGTCTCTTTTGGTGGAAGGTACCCACCCATAATTGGTTAATTTTGTCAATTGTTCAGGAGTACTCCTGGATTCATCTCCGATGCTAAGCACTCACATCGCAGCTTCTACAACTAACACTTTCTACCAGCTCTGGTTGGCTAGGAGACTCCTTCCCATCCTGGTGGATGATGACCTTGTTTCGGTTATACATGCCTTTGTCACCTCCTGCCTGGACTACAGCAATGCAGTATACTGGGCACGAAGCCAAGAGCCTCTCGGAATCTCCAACAAATACAGAACAGTGGAGCATGTCTCCTCAGTAATATGGGCTTTCACAAGCACATTGTACCTGTTCCCTGATATCTGTGCTGACTTCCCATAGAATATAGACTCATATTCAAGATCTTCATCCTTATCTGCAAGGTATCCAGTGCTTAGGCCCAGCAAATCTAAGAGATCTCCTAGATCTCTGGAATGAAGAGAGTGGCTGACCACCCTATTCCTCTGGCACAATGAAGCTTTACCATAAAGGTGAATCTCATTTGGGCAGGAGACAGAGCTTTTTTTGGGAGCCGTTTCAAGACTGTGGAATGAACTCCCTCAGGAACCAAGGACTGTCAACAGACCTCGCCATCTTTTGTTCCAAAGGCAAGATGAACTTCTTCAACCTTGCCTTGTCTAACAGAAACACACAACAGCATGTACATTTAAATAAAAACCCCACCAAAATAAAACTATGGAGTACACACAATTCACTCACTGGGGAAAGGATGAGGGAAAGAAAAAGCCATCTGTGATGCATGCTAATCATGTCATATATTGCACTACTGTGAAGTACTCAGATACTGCAATGATGAGTGGTATGCAAAACTGTGTAGAATTGAATATGAAATTCATTTTGCTGTATCTAGTGTTTAGGTCAGTGAAATCAGCAAATTTTGTTGCTACCATCTTTAATCAAAGTCCTTATTTCACTTGGGTCATCAGGCAATGAAATGGTGGACATACTAACTATTCTTTTCTCTTCCAATTTCCTTCATCTCTGTAAAAAGAAAAGGAGTACTTGTGGCACTTTAGAGACTAACAAATTTATTTGAGCATAAGCTTTTGTGAGCTACAGCTCACTTCATCGGATCTCACGAAAGAGCTACTATACTTATTGCTCACAAAAGCTTATGCTCAAATAAATTTGTTAGTCTCTAAGGTGCCACAAGTACTCCTTTTCTTTTTGCGAATACAGACTAACACGGCTGCTACTCTGAAACCTTCTTCTCTGTAGCATCAAAGTTTTAAATGAGATTTTTCCCTGCCTCTCTCACCCAAACTAAGAAACAAAGTCAGGATTAGATTCTGTTCTTCATGACTACTCAAAGATAATAAGAATGTCACAGGAGAACTCAAATGAGTAGAATTATTTTTTTGTAAGGGACACAATTGATTTATATCTATGTTCAGGAAAAGGTGGGGAAGTATGTCTAATGTGGATTAAATCCTTCTTGCCCAATATATTGCTGAAAAATCAACATTTTCCATCTGTGCAAAGATACCACCCTTGCAATGCTGTCAGGGTCACAGAGACCTAGGATTTTATCTGCTGATTAAGTGGTAATTGTACACGTCAAAGCTACACTAGGGCAGTTTAAAACAATGCTCCCAATTTTTGCAAGATTTTTTTTTAACATGGACGTTCCTGTGTTGGATGTGTTTATGCCTTACACACCTGTCAAGTTTCTAAGATATTTGCCTAAAGTGTGGTTTTTCCACATGCCCTGTGTATGGGGCAGCACATAACTATGGCCCTGGAAGTAGACTGGGAAGCAGATTTTGACTCCATTTCCCCCTGCTCCAGGTGGGAACATATTCTGCTTCAGCCCTACACCTGCAGAGCTGTGCTGCCCAATCCATTGTGGCAGAGGAAGAGTCAAGGCTCCATCCATTCCTTGCCTTTTTCCAATCTCATGCACAGCTGGTGAGGATATGGTAGCCTGGTTGAAGTTGATCTCCTCTAGGTGCTGCTACTGCTACCCATGGAAATGAGTTTGAGTACGGAGAGGTGCTTTATGCTTAGACCCCTTTGCAAGGGCATAGGCTAGGCCACACTATGGCTTCAAATGATGAGATGCAATAAAAGATTTTAGTAATTTTGAATCAGAAAATTAGACAGCATTACTTTGACATTGAGTCATATTTCCCATGATTGTAAAGGCAAGGCAGAAGTGCAGAGGAAAGTAAGATTGTCAATTAAATGTCTGTGCACCCTCTTATAATTATTTCAGTAAAATAACCAGCTATTTCTTTTATATTTATAGGTTACTCCTGTAGTTAATTGTAGCTGGATTATTATTGTTTATTATTTGTAATAGGATAGTGATGGGAATCCAAACAGACATGAGGTTTTTGTTGTGCTAGGTTCTGTACAAAATGTTGTAGATATGGTCTGTGCCTCAAAGAGCTTCAGAGGTTTTTTTTGAGACAAGGAAGAGATCCAGGCTAGAGGAGTACATCATTTTCTTCTGCGATAAGAGTAACACAGGTAGTTTACATCATATACGTATACTTTTCAACTCTACATCCACATAGGGTTTTCGTTATTAGGGAATTTCTTTCCACTCTCCTGTAGGCTTTCTCTTACCTCCCCTAAGAAGGGCTACTGCTCCATAACAAAATTTCAAAGAGAAACTTAGGCCTTTTTTACATTGGGGATTTGCCACAATTTCGGCCATTAGCATGATTGCACATGTGCAAGCCACAAACAGAGGCAAAGAAGACATGAGTTGCACTGGCGAAGCTTATTCTGGATTAAAACAGGGGTATTGTTTCATACTTGAGTGGAATGTAGGAAACACATGAATACTAGTAGGTGCTTTTTCAGGTGGTGTGTAATGGAATCTTATTTTCAAGGACTGAGGTGACAGGGAAATTTGTGGGATTTGGGTTTGATAGAGTGCAGTAAAGTGTGAAGTAATATGATTTGTTAAGGGTGGAGTTACAAATTAGAGGAAATGGGGTTTGATGAGTATATTTATTATAAGGCATTAGCATCCTACTCTGCCTGAAGAGGAGTTTAGGACTATCCAGAAATGACTCTTATCAATGCATACCCCTACTTTACTAGTCAGTTCCTCTCATTAACCATTTGTGTCAGGTGGAGCAGGAAGTTCTGAATCTTGGAGTGACAGAGTAATAACAGTAAGTACAGTAGCTCTTTCAGACTGGAAGGCCAATGACAAGGGGTGAAGAAAGAGAAAGATTAACAAGATTGCAGTTGGGTGAAGAAAAGCAGGAGAATAAATCAGACTCTCCATCCAAATCTGTACAAATATCCCTCAAGCCTCTTGAACCTGACAGCTTTGTATTATGTGAAGATATCCTTTATTGCTTTATTGCACATGAAAATTAGTTTGTTCGTGGGTTATACAGTATTACATGATTTCTAAATAAATGTATTATGAAAGAAAGAAAACTCACTACTCTGTATATATCTGTTGGTATGCATGGTGATGTTTTGATTCCATTGAGTAAAGAGCTAGCTAACCATTTCACTGTACTTTATTTCCTCTAAGTGGTTAATGCAAGAGAAATGGAAAGGCTGAAAATACTGAGTTTAAAATAGAAAACTCTATTGAGCTCTAAATTAATGGAGGTTATTTTGTTATATCATAATGATCTTTATTTTGAAGATTGAGGATAAATTAATGTTAGATTAAAGCTATTACTAAAACTTAGCCATCTGTGATTAAAGATATAATGAAAAAAATAAGAATCTGGTGTGGACAATCTTGCATATTTAATTATTTTCAGATTTTTTTAATTTGCAGATTGTCAAAGCAGTGTATTGTAATTTTAGCTCATTTTTAAATACGTTGTCTCAGTGAGAATCATTGTATTGATTCATATACAGTTCAATTATACTAGATGATATAGCTGCATTTCAGTTACGTAAAAGTATTTTCTTTATATGTATTTTTAAATTATGTTAAGGGAAAACAGAGCATATGTGTAGGCTTCCTTTTTAGAGTGCATAAATCCAAATAAATATACAAATCAGAAACATTTATTTTCTCCAAAATAGAAATTAGTTTTAAGAGTAAATTAGCTTGCTGTGGAGAGTAACATTTATATATTTTTAGAAGTGACATTTAACTATTTTCTATTTAATTCTGTGCAAGAAGTGAATATCTTGTTCTCAAGGAGCACGTTTCTGTAAAATAGTCTTAGATAATGGCATAAAACCTTCCTGTTTCCTGTATGATTGGAAGCTTTACCTAAGCATGGTCCCGATAGTAAATTCTGAGGTGTTTATTGATCTCACACGGTCATGGGACTTGATCATTCTGATGATTGTGACACTACAGTATCCTCATACATCTGGCATAATTGAACAGTATGCTAACAAGCATATTTAAATGCAGTTGCAGATGTTAAATTTAGATAGGCTGTACATGCAAGTCACTATTCAGAATCTCAGGTAAAGTTCTAATTGTTATGCTTCACTGTACCTCCAGTCCTTTGCTACAGTGATTTAGTCATGAAGCCAGACAGCATATCACTTAATAGTAAAATATGAATAGTGATTGGCATCCTCTGAAAGAAAGAAAGAGAAATCCATGATACCAGATAGCAATTATTTTTAATCTATAAAATCCTTAACGATTGTCTTTCTAGTTCTTAATCATTATTGGAAATGTTTAACTTCCTTTGTGCATTGTTTTTAGTTTTGAAGTTACTGGAAACATATATAAAAAGCCTAATTTAGGTATTTTGCCACATTTCCCCTGAAACTTCATGCAAAATGACGCTGTAAAACCATCATTGTGAGCTCATATCCTCGTTATTTGCAGCCCCATGTGCAGCTTAGTCCCACCAGTGAATGTCAAATGGATCAGGGAGTGCATATGCAAAATGGCTATGTCCCTTAACACAGGACAACCTACTTTGCCTCCTGGCCAGCTTTACTTCTGCTTTCACATACAGAGCTTACTTGTGCCCTCCTGGAGCTCTTCAACGACACAGGGAACACACCTGCTGCTGCATAGGGTATAGCCTTTTTTCCTCCAGTGTTCCCATTCTGATACTCAGGCCAGTGCATGGTGGGCTTGGCCCCACCTCCTCTCCATTCCCTTGAGAGTACTGTGCACCTTTGGATAGTAAGGAGGGAGCAGGCCCTGCACTCCTTCACGAAGGTATGCTCAGCAGTTTCTGCCTCCTCTCCCTCCCTCATCCTTCTTCCAGCAGACCAGTGAGCAGTTTGTCACACAACATGCAGCTGCTCTTCTGCTCTGCTGAAAGAAACTATGGTAAGTTCAAGCATGCTTAGAGAAAATCCAGATTTAACATTTTATTATAAAATAAACAAAACAGACATTTTATTTATTCTTCCTACACTGGGATTCATTATTACCTGATGATACAAAGAAAAAAATAGAAGTAATGTATTAGTCTAAGATATGGTAAAGAGGGAGAGCATTTGAAATTTAAACAGGGCCTTCTTGGCTTTATTGCAGTATGTTGGCTGATGTGTATTTAGTTCACCCGGACGATTTAAACATAGCCTTTGTGGCTTTGTTTTCTGGACTAATAGTGTAATTTTGGACAAAAATTATAGGAAGAAAGCTCCATGTCCTACTGCAAAAGACTCACTAGATGTTTTGTTAAATGAGAGAGTTCAGAGTCCTAGCTTCTGATTGTCTCCACGAGAGAACAGTCACATTCTACCTGAGCCATGTTCTCTTCTTGGGCTTGTTCTCCTTCACAAGGTCGACCAGAAGGCTCGCAAAGTCAATAAAGGACTCCAGAGCATGACCTATTCACCCTCCATTTTTTTTGAAGGACAACTAGAGATCCTCTCTTAAGTGTAGACTCAGATGCAACTTCATTATGCAGAGTGTGGATTGGAACCAAGAAGATGGGTTTGTATATATTTGGTTGAGGCAATGAAAAAGTGTTTAGTGTGATTTCTACAAGTCCTGATTTGCAAATGAATGAACATAACATTTTAAAATGTTCCCACCATTTCCAATTTTCCTTACATGTTATCACATGAGTTTTTGCTTTGTTTCTACATTTTTTACTGGAAAGTTCTTGTAGTTTGTAAAGGCTTTGCTTTATTATAAATTTTGGCAATTTCTTGTTGCTTCTTTACCGAGCAAAAAATAACATTGCTTTGCAGACTAGCAGCATATTCAGATGACATTCTTTTAAAAACATTAATGTTTTTATTACTTCATTAGTCAGGGAAATATATTCTTAAATTTATATTTGGGATCATCACAGATAGAAAGCTTGGGCTATTTTAATGGATATATCAACTTAAATATGCTATTGTAATTATTCTGCTAAGACTTGATTTGCTATAAATTAGATATATTTGTTAATGAAGTTATCACAAATTATTTTGCTATGTAACTATGAAATATTATTTTAATTATGGTTCCCAGCATGTATATTATAAAGTATTTCCAAAATGATTAATCAGGTCAAGCTCTGTTAATATGACAGTTTAAAAAGTATTAATAAGACATATTTTAAATGCTTACTTAACCAAGTATAACCTCAGAATATATCATGACATAACTGAAGTGATAATGTAGCAAGAGTTTTGCTTATAGTATGGTATCTATCTACCTACCTACTTCATTAGGCATACAGCCCCAATCGTGCGGACACATATACACGTGTATAATTCTATGCAGATGAGTAGTTGAATTTCGCATAGTGGGAAGACTCACATATCTGAAGTCAAGCATGTGCAGAAATGCTAGTGCTCCATCACGGAAATATTTGAGTGCCTATGTACGTAAAGAAAGACCAAAAAAAAATGTGGTTTTGCTGCTTATCATTAGCATCCAAGTATATAAGTATAATTAATTTAAATAGAATTATATTTTCTTTTAATTCTGGTAATTAAATGAGATTTCCATAGCTTTAATTTACATGGAATAAAGAATTTTTAGATACTGCTGACATGGTAACACAAAGCTCACAGTGTGGGATCAGTCATTCACTAACCCTAAATACTATGCAGTTTGACTAGACTAAGTGTTAATTGGATGATAAATTATGATAGAAAAAATAATCATTCTATTAATTATTTATTTTTGGAGGAAGGAGAAATAAAAATGATTTCTGTTCGGTTTAATGATATAACAGAAATCAAAGTATGCACAGAACCAGCTGACAACTACAGATAAGATGCCTCTCACAAAGGCAACTTTGATATACTAAGGTCAGTCAGTAGAAAGATACAGCAATATAAATCACTTGATTCAGTGAATGAAGGTTATTTCTGATCTTTTGTGCATGTCATAATAAAACCCACCAAAATATCAGACAGCTTCAAATTTGGATTCTAGCATAATTGCCAAAGAAATATAGATAATATTCCATTAATTAGATGGCATCAGTGACTTAGTAAGTGGGCCAAATTCTGTCCTCCAATATATTTGTGCCTCTCCATTAAAATATAAGGGACTGAGGTGGGATTGTGCATATTTTACCGAGAGCAGAATTTGACATATCATTTATGTATTGAATTTCATGGCAAGGACAGAATTTGGGCCACAGTTTTACTATATACATCAGAAGTACAATTTACTGAGATCTGAATGTGAATTATGAAATATTCACCAATTTATTTTGCATTGTAAGCTTGAGAAAATCATGAAGGTGTATAATTTGCTAAATTGTACAATGGATATGTACAAACGTGCTGGGTTTAGTTTAAAAAAACACAGTAAATACTAAAATTTTCCTTCATTTGATACACTGGAGGAGGGGAAAAGGGTTCGGGGTCCCCTTCAATAGGCAAAGGAGAGGAGGTGCCTTCAACATTACTGTTCCCACTGATTCTGTAGGATGAATGTGAAGGAAGAAGAATCATATATCTGGTCTTATGTAAGGCACCAGATTGGAAGTTGGGTGATCGGAGATCAATTTTTGGCTCTGTCACCAGACTTCCTCTGTTGTATAGGTCAAGTCACATAGGCACCTATCCTTCAAACACTTAGACATGCACTTAACTTTAAGCCTGCAAATACTCCCATTGACTTAGTGGGACTACTCTCCCGCTTAAAGTTAAGCATGTACATAACTGTAGGGCCTTAATCTCTGAATTTCAATTGCTCACCTGGGGATGCTGATACTTACTTTCTGCATGCTTTGTGTATCTTTTGTAGTTTGCAAAATCTTCAGGGAAGGGGCTCTCTCTCTCTCTCTCTCCCTCCCCTACTATATGTATGTACAGAATAGAGCATAGTGGAGCCCTGATTTTGGTTGGGGTTCCAGGTGCTACTGTAATACAAATAATGATAACTAATATTTACTCCGAACAGTTCTTTTATCAAACAGAACACACCGGTAAAATAACTTCTACAGAAAAGTATTTGCCCAGTGGTTTTGTGAACTGCATACTTTAAACATAGTCATCCTCAAAGGACTCTGCATTGGTATCTGAGTATCACATTTACCTTAGGTTTAGAATAGACAGTAAGTGCCTTTTTTAAGATGCCACTGTGTAGTAACCATTGGTAGATGCTGAATTTTTATTATTGAAATTAGTATACTAGGAATATCACAGGTTTCTGCTAAATCTATAGAAGCATGGCCTTCAGTTTTACTAAGGAATAACCTATTTTATTCCATTGTATCTAGTCAATGATTCACTTTTTAAGACTGTCTTGACCTCTCATTTGTGTACGTGTATGCACATGTGTGCACATGCATGTATAATTTCACCCACACATTTTTTCTCGTCACAGACACATTGTACAAATCAAGTTCTCAGTTCCATTGCTTAACAGACACCAGTAAGCAAAAACCTATTTGTGCCCACAAAGTCATTTGTAGACCTAAGTGTATGTCTACACTGCAGTGTAAGCCTGGGATCAGGCTCAAGCCAAACCCCCCACTTCTATCTATACACAATTCTATCTGACTCAGGCCCACAAGTCTTCTGGGCTGGACCCATGACCTGGCAAGGGCAGGGGGGTTCCAAGCCTGAGTCATACTGGGACTTGGGACCAAACTCCATGATATTGCTGTGTGTGGAAGTAGCTCGGGCCTGGGGTCCCCCAAGCTCAGGTCTGGAGACCCTGCCAATGCTATCCCACAATCCCCTGGACCGGTGTTCCTTGTCGTTCCTATCTCAAGACTAGCCAATCGACTCCCAGTGAATGGAAGCAACCCCTCCCCCATCCCCCTAGTTCAGTACAACTTCTTGATGTTTAACTCTTCCATTTTATTCTGACCATTGAGCTGCAAACAGAGTGAGCCTACTCGTGAATTTGCAATGGCCACCAACAAGAAGTCCCCAGCCAAGTGCACTGCTATCTGGGTCACAAGATCACAAGCAGATTTTGGTAAATCTCTGGTGCAAGGCAAGCAAAACATTCAAATTCAGTAAAAATGCCAGGTGTGACCATGAGTACTAGGAAATAGCAAAGGAGCTGGCTGCGTTGGGGATTCACCAGTCTGGTGACCAGTGCAGGGAGAAGATTTAATAGGCTCAAAAGCAACTGTTGTAAAGCCAGGGATGAGAACTGCACCTCTGAGAACTTTGGCATCATCCTGCCTCTTTTATGAAGAGTTTCACTGGGTGCTGGGTACTGTGTCGAGCACTGAGCCACCAATGGTTCAAGACAGCCTGGTCAGCCATGATGTCAACCTGCTGACTCCTGAATCTAGTATCAGACTGGAGAGGATCCAACAGGTACCAGATCAAGCTAATGAAGTAACTCGGGTGCTCACACCAGTCCTTGAGGAGGCTTTGCTGCCGGAGCATATCCTGGGTCCATCCTCTGAGGAACTGTAGATGACTCCCTTGTGGAGCGGCAGAAATAGAAGAGGCAGAAGGAACTCCAGAACTTGGTGTTTGGCTTCATGTTTGTTTGTTGTTAATATATAAATGGGAGGGATTTCTGGTTTATAAACCAATACAATTTTTATTATAAGCCACGGGTAGCAGCATGTATCTCCTAATGGTGGAATGCATGCCAGCACCTTGGCATCACCGCTTCACCTGCACCAAACCATGTGAAATTCAAAATGGATCCTGAGAAGCACAAACAAAAGTTAAACAAACATTTACATTTATTTTTTTACTTGCTACTTGCTCATTCTTACGTAGATGTGCTGGGGCATTAAAAATAAATCTTATATTGCTTTTCCTTTAATACACTGCTCCATACAAATTGACCATGCCACAGCAAAATGAGCTACCTGTAAACGGTAAACAATACAGGGAAGGAAGAACGAAATGTAATCCATGGGTGACTAAATCAATGTACAAAATGTGGCTGGGAGTTGTATGCAGTTCAGAAATATTCCAGGTGAGGGGGAGTGGCTGTGTAGTTCTTTGGGAGTCTGTATTATCATGTGTGTTTGCATGGAGTCCATAGATAGATATAGTCAGACCAGGCATTATCGGAAAATGTAGGGAGGCAGTAATCTGTGTGGACACCAACACAGTGCCCTGTTGATTCTACAATGAATTTTGATCCAGTCCCAGGTGCTGATAGCTGTGAAATTTTTCCCATAGTAGAAACTCCAGATAGGCAGGCACATTTGGGAAGTGTGTGTTTTTCAGGCCCACCTCTGTAGGCCACCAGCCCACTCCACTCTGATGTGTTACTCAGTTACCAAGTACATTTTAACTCACCATTGTTTGTGCTCTCTTTTCACTCTGGTTAATTCAGTTGTGTCCACAGAACTTCTGTGAGCTGAAGCTTTCCTCTTACAGTATAGTGAAGCACAGTTTTAGAAAGTATTTTTTGGCCTTGAGATTTCACAAAGCACATTTCTCTGGAGAGGCATTAAACCTTTGTTAAAGTATTGAGATAATAGTCTCTCTCTCGCTAATAGCCACTAGAGTACAGGCTCCTGCTATACCCACTCCATGTCCTGATCCCTCCATGGTACCATGTACTGTAGACCAGGAACAATTTGCACAGTTCCACAGTTGGGTGGCCCATGCATCCAGGACCTACAAGTAGCTGGACAGGGCAAAGATACCCCTTTGGCCTCCACCTCCGTGCAGCAGCATCAAGTGTGTGCTATATATGGAAAAAGGGGAAAGAGAACAGGGGGTCCAGAGACAGGCAAGAGGAGATGATTTATTTGTTGGTACTGGTTTCACTGCTGATACTGCTCAATGTGTGTGTTTTGCATTTTCTTTTATTACTGGTTTTATCGACAGTTTATTACTGGTGTTTTGATGTTCTAATGGCCGCTGGGTTGCCTAACAATGCTTTAATATTGTGTTTTGTAATATAACCTTGTTCACAAGTTAACGGCTTTTATTTTATTTGAACTTTTCTTAAGAAAGTTTTTATTTGTTTATTAAGGAAGTAATAAACTGCATCACATCATATTATGTGTATTTTGAATAATGAAGATAAACATACAGCGAGGAAGTTTTTCTCCAAACATAATTTCGCAGTATATCTGTTTACATCAATCCATAATGAAAATCCACAGTTCTTGCTACACAGTGCACCGCCCTTTACCCCACTTCATAAGCAGTCATGTCATCCATAATTAAAATCCCCCCATTGTGTACAGTGACTACCTCATTTCATGTTAACATTTCTGTACAAACGCATTCATAAACATACTATTCTCCCTCTTCCATTGGGCTATGCAAATCCCTAATGTGAGAGCACAGAGCATCCCTGATTTGTGTTGCCAGGGGGCATCCTGTACAAGCTGTGAAGGTGCACTTTCTGGCTGAGAGTACCTGTTCAGCAATCCATTACTGTCATTCAGGGCCAAAAGGCTCACCTTTGGGGTCTCAAAGATTGTGAAGAGCACAGTAAACCACAATAGTGTGGACAGCATTTATGACACTGAAATACAAATGTGTCTGTATCAGCACCCATGGGATTTCAATCTGCCAAACGCATTCTCAACCAGCATTCTACACCTACTGAGAGTTTAATTAAAATGTCCTCTGCCAGGGCCTCTGAGATCAGGTTACGGTTTCATAAGCCAAGGTCAAAGGAGGTGTGTGTGGGGTAGGTGGGGGTGGGGGGAGCGGGAGGGGTCTCCCAGAATAATAGTGAGGATAATTCCATTTATGACAATGTCATTTGGTGAGAATAGTGTCTTGACCTAACCATGAAGGTAGACGGTTGATCAGCAGAAAATCCTGGCATCTTGAATTTTTTCCGCACAGCCCACATTGGGATCCATAAATCATCTTCTGTAATCCAGGTAATGCTTTACAGTGGAGTAATATCTTTAGCAGTTTATGCACTCATGCTTCTTGAGGAGGGCAAACGAGGGCACATGAGACCCATATATGGTCCCAATGCAATTTAGAAACACCAATCTCTCAAAACAAGCAGTTACTTCAGGGATATTGTTTATGGCCACCTACTTTTGGGTACATTACGTTCCTGATTGCCTCAGAAACCTCCACCACCACTTTACTCTCAGTTAACTTTCCAAGACTAAACTGGTTAACAATGGACATGTAACATTCTTGGGTAGCCATGATGCTGGAGGGTTGAGGCAAACTGCTGGAGCCACTGCTGCTCATCCCAGGTCCTCATGATGATGGATGCCACCAGTCTATGCTTGTAGCCTTGTTCCAAAGGCTCAGGTCTATGAAAGGTGCATCAGTTCAAGAGTCGTGAGCAGCATCAGCCAGTTCAAGTCTGCTATGTCTGTTTTATCATCCTCCTCCTCTGTAAGGTGCCTTTGGGAGGTCAGAAAAACTGCCAATATGTCCACCAATGTCTCATGGATGCTCTATCTGTTTCCTGAAACAAGAGTGAAAGCCCAAGCAAGGCAAGTTCTTCAAACGGTGATTCCTCCTTGTCACTGGCTCTGGCTGCTGAGAGCATGCAGACCCAAAAGACAGTTTGGCAGGGTGTGTTGGCAGGCTGTGACAACATCCTGCAATGTGGGGTTGGCAAGCAAGTTTTCCCACATTGCACCACAAACAAAGGGCTAGATTGGCTACAACTGGAGAGGGCACTAGGAAGCCTGGCTTGACTCGAGTCTGCATAAGGCACTGTAGATGCCTGAGCACTGGTGTGAGACCTCGGTTCAGAAATTCTAAACTTAGGACATTCAAGCCAGGCCTTGCAAACACTGAGCTTGTGGCCTAGAGTTCCAGTGACCCTGGGTTTACACTGCAGTATAGACACATCCTAAGAGGCAGTCAGCCAAACATCAACATGTGTGTGTTGGGACAGCAAAGAAAGGACTTGTTTCCATACCTGTGCATGTATCTATTTGTCTTTTCTGTTATCCCAGATGTCTCCTGTTGAAGATTGATTCCTTCATGAGTTTGAATCAGTTTCAGTTAGTGGTGTGACTATGCTGGTTGCATCATTTCTTCAATGTAGGAAATGTCATGTTCCAAAAATGGGTATAATGGAAATATCACTTCCTTTTGTATGAGTCCTGGGATAGGGTTAAAATGGGAATAATGTGGTAAATAGAGGCTATGCCACTGCACTTCAGATTTTGAATGAGCAGAAGCAGTGGAAATTACTTTCTAAACCAGGCCACCTGTAACTCAGAGTTCTTGAAATTTTATGCTGTGGCTGTTGTGGGAGGGGGAAAAAAACACGTTTGGCCTTCACTGAAGTGTTTACAAAGTATCTGCCATCTGGAACAATTCCAAAAGATAGTCAGTTGGTCTGTCTGTTTTGGAACGTGGAGTGTTTCTTGCTCTTACGAGTTTTCTATTAGTTTATCAGATATGAACTGGATTAGCAGTCTCTGGGATCTGTGATCCATGACAAATGTGGGTGAAACAGCAAACACAAGGTCTTCTGTTTGAGTTTTGACCAAATCCACTTACTGATTGGCAGTCTTTGGGGAGCTTTCGGGTATGAACTATGATTTAGTACCTATATCCCCCTTGGTTACCAAAACCCTTATCAGGAAACATCAGGTCTCTATTTGGTGAAGATTTTCATCATTTCATCAAGATTCTGCCATCATTTTAACATCTGATTGGTAGGCTCTGAGTTCCTGAATTCTCAGATTCTACACTGGTTTCATTGATCTACTAACCTATTAAGTGTCTATATTGATTCTTTTAGAACTGTCAGCAGACTTTGATGCCACTGACAGTGAAAACTGTCTTTTTTGTGGATAGAGATTGGTGGAGTTGAATTTGAATGAGTCCCTTCCTTGAGAACAAGACCTTGAATTAGTTACTGTATGACTCCTTATATAATAAGTAGGACTAGAGGCTTCTATTTTGTCACCACTCCTTCAACAGAGAGATGGTAAAATGGGTTGGACTGTAGAGCCACTCATATGTGATGATATTGCTCTCTGATTCATCTGATCTAAATAATGTGGTTGCTCAACTTTCCTAGTATCAAACACGTGTAGGGGTTGAGATAAAAACACAGATAAAAGTCTAGTGGAAAAAAACACAGGAAATTGTGGAAGTGATAGCTACCAACTCAGGGAACAATCCTGCTCATTGTTTCTGTAGTTTACAACCTAGGGGACCTGTTGGCTCTTCATCTGCTTCTGGTAGTCCAGATTGCAGCATTAGCCAGGAACGTTTATTTACACCAGAACTTATATAGCAGGTTTGAAAGTACTCTTATCTGATATGCAAAGCACAGTCATCCATGCAATTTGTTACCTCAGACCAGTTGTGTGCACTGCACTCTACTATACCTGGGACAACACCTAGAAGACCCCTTAGAAATTTCAGAAAGTGCAGAATATGGCCATCTATTTAATTGTAGGATTTTTTACAAATGGAAATTATTTCACTTGTGCTGTAAAGTCTGCCCTGACTTACAATTAATATCTACTTTCAAGTCAAGTTGTGGTTTTGATACATAAACTGCTTTATAATTTGGAGCCTGGATAACTTAGTGTGGATGTGGTTCACAGTTAATGTTTGCAATCTGACAAGTCCCAGTATTTGTATGCATTGGGGCTTCATCTCTGAAATCACTTCTCCAGATTGAACCTGTTGTCCTTTTTGTCATTTTGCAATGCCTGTTCATTTATTGCTTTATCTGAGGAGGTGAGACAAAGTGTAATAGATTTCAATTGTAATAGAAAGTGTTGTGAATATTAGTCATAATAGGTACCACTAAGTACTTGCTATAATATTAAATATGTGGTAAAAAGGTTTTATCAGCATGAATTTGGTAGGGCTGTATTACTTATTAAATCCATGAATGTGTTATGCAGGGTATCTAAAATGATAGCTAGCAAAATCTTTATGCCAGATCAATATATATTTTATAGATCCCACTTATTTTACAATATTTTAGAGTTTTAAAATATGTATTGGATTTTGTTTTTCATTTCTCTCCTAAAACTTGGCAATGACCATGAGACCAACTGCTCAGGAAATTACCAGGGATAGAAGCAAGTGCCTTATAGCATTGAAGAATCAGTGGTCACTTATTTACAATTATGTAAAGTTTTTCATGCTATCCCTAAAGTGTCCCAAGATATTAAATCTTAAACCTGCCACAGGTTAGAACTGACTATACATATCCCACGCAATGTTCTTTGGGGTATAAACAGGAAAAACAGGAAAAAAAATCTCAAAGGCTCTTTAAAACAAATGTGTCTGAAGCTCATCAGAGGTAAGAACGATCCGAATTCTACATCCCAGAGGTGATAGCTTAGTGGGCCAAAGGGCAGATGCAGCAGTCAAAAGTGTATGGTAAACCCAGCTTTTCACAAGATATCACCATCACGTATATAGAATGCATATATATATATAACTATGAATAAATACATACATACAAGTGTATATACAATCTCTCAGGTTCAGGATTTTCAATAATTGTATTTTGCTTTATTTTAGATATTTATGTGTAAACACTGAAGCTCATTTTTAAAATAGGAATTGGACTAATTTTTGAAGCAAGATCTGAAAGTGGTGATATTATATAAAGCATTCATTCATTGTTTAAATTGTATGTTTCCTTGTTTTGAGATACTGCTATTTAAAGCCTATATCATGCTGATATAATATAGGCTGTGTTTTTCTTTTAAAATTCCAGAATAATGGTTTTGTTAAAGAACTACCTACACATTACCTGTGAATTGATTGTGAACTTGTTATGCACAGAAACATTCTTGTGAATGAAGCTAATCTATATCTAGAGACATTCTGTAAATTTCTAAACAAAAACCAACCGACCAAACTAAAAGAAATTTGACCAAAGCACTGTAAACATTTCTTGGAATGTATCAATTTAGAAAGAAACAATAAATAACAAGAATCTGAAGAATGGAAATCTCATAGAAGTAAATAATAGTCTTTTCAGTGTGGGTGAACAGATTCTGTTTGTTTGGAGATCCAAGATTTAAATGTTGTTTCTGCCAGTAGCATAATCCTTTTAAGAAATAAAAAAACTAAAAATCTTTTAAGTCTTTTTATATTATTACAAAGCACATTTGAAGTGCATTGATAATATTTTGATAATAGGTGAAAATGCATAAAAGCATATGCCTGGTTACTACTTGACTAAATTATTGTAAAGCATGAATTCAATTCCTCATTCCATAAATAATAAAGTAGTTATAAAACTAATGTTGACAGATAGTGCAGATGTATCTTTCCTACTTTCTTTTTATGCTATAGATAAATACTGTAGCAAGAAAATATAGATGTTTGTTGATATGAACATCAGCTTTACAAAGTGAGAGGTAAACACCGGCTTAATTCAGTTAGGTCAGTATTTATTTCAAGAGACAAAGAATTTTGACCATAATAAACATGAAATCAGTATACTGTGTGTATTGTTACATATAGTATCAACATTTGAATCAGAAACATTTTGGAAATCTTTACTTTATGGTGATACTTTCTCGATGTATAATTTTTTTCTTTTAAATTAACATTCAGTACTGATGAAACCAGAAATTTAAAAACACAAGCTATTTATTTCCTCTGATGTATTTATTAAGGTCTGAAGGAATGTCAGCCAGTCAGATTGCCATTCAGAGTTTCTCCGAAGAAAAATATTTTATGCATCAACTACTGCTGAAAGAGAAACATACAGTTATGAAAAATAGTCATAAAATGACCACTAATTCTAAAGATATTCTTCATATATAGACTATGCATGAGATTTTAATGAGTTTTAACTATATAAGAAGTTAAAGACTCCATTATTAAGATCATTCAAGGCAATAGGAAGGTGTGAGATAGAATGCTAAATTTCTTAATGGAAAAAATTAATTTTTACTGCCAATTTGTCAGAAAAAATCTCTAAAGTCAGAGAATGTGTTTTAATTTTGGGGAGGATATCCTGTATTCAGATATAACAAAGAGGTTGAATTCTTGCTTTAAGTGGAAAACTCAACTTATCCTTAACTATAGAGCTGTGACTGGCACCTCCATAATTAACTGTTTGACACTGCTTCAGACTTTTGCATTCATTTCTATTGAGGTAAATAATAGAAACTTGCTGACTCATCACAAGACTGCTTTTTAGCCAGCCATGATTTTCACACTGTATGTAACAATACTTTCGGTTTTTTTGCAAGTTTGCGTTGAACCCGATGAACATTGCATTAGGTCATCGTGTATGACTGAAATTTAAAATATTCATCTGTTTAGCATGGTATAATTTGAATATACTGTACACTTCAAAAATTCTATTCAATTGAGTGGACTCTCTGTTGCCCCCTTTTTCAGATGACGGTTGCTGCTGGTACGAGCATTGAGAATAACATTCAAAGGACCATATCCTGCCCTAATGTATGTTCCACATATCTTGGATTTGTGTGTAATTTCAATGCAAAACCTCATTACATGAATTTGATATTTTGCCTTCCACAAGAATCTCATGTATATCAGGGTCACCACGTATTATACTACAAGTGGAGGTCTCAGCCTATCAAAATGATGAATTACTGTCATTTTTTCCTATATGATTTGACAGCTCAGCTAAATAAAGACTAGGATGATGTATTCACAGCTCCTTCTAAGTTTACCTTGCTTCTCTCCCATCTGAATATTCCTGTCAGATGAAATCAGTAAAATAGCAATAAGCAAAATGAGAAAAGTAAGATGAGGGCACATTTATTCTACTTTACATTGTTCTGTATTAGATTTCAAAAATATCTCATACTAAATTTGGAAGGAAACTTTATTTTCTCTGTATTGTGTGACTTAAAATGAAGGTGAGGGAGGAGTCACTAGTGATGGAAGGATAGAATATATTTTTATTAAAAATAAACTATTGATTCACTTGTAGTATAATAGCTAATTTATCTTTTGCAATAAGCCTGTTCTACAAGTGGGAACTCAGTGGCCCAAAGCCTGTCCTCGGATATGCAGAACATTAGTGGGAATTCAGCACATACTCTAAGGGCAGACTTTGGCTCTGGGTCCTACATTTTGTATTGAATACCTTGTATATTGAGCATTACTTTCTTTTGATAAAGATCACATTTTTTGTGGGGGAGGAGACTATTGATCCTGAAATTCAAGACTACTTATTGCATAAAATGTAATCCAGGTAAGTATGATCAAGTTAGACCATACTGATAATTAAGCTTGAAATGATTATTATTACTATTTTTAATATTGTCAAGATGAAACAGCACGGGGATACTGAACCATTCCCATCTCTCAAAAAACAAACAAACACAAACACAAAACCTAGTTTACTGCAGAAACTTTCCGTTTTTCAAGGAGCATAGAAGTTTCCAGTTTTCTGTAATGGATGAAACTGATTGGTATCCTGCTTCTAGCTATTTGGATGGATCACCAGTATGTATTTCTGGGCATCTATTTCAAGAGCCAGGAAAAACACTGCTTGATTAAGAACTGCTCTCTTGAATTCTAGTTACAGTTTTATCTGATGAGGCTAAAGACCATTTCAGGGTATGAAATATCCATGTAGAGGTTAGTCAGGAGGAATGGGAGAAGATGCCAGGGATATACAAAGCAAGATTGGTTTCCAAATGGGGGATCCTCTCCCCATAACCAACCTGCCTTTAGCTCCTTCAAGACAAGATCAGTCTGCTGATTTAAGAGGTAATCACTTTCACATCATTCAGATGAATTAGAGGACTTGAACCACAGGCTTGGCAGTGTACAATAATGTTTCAAACTCATTCACAAAGACTAGTACTATCACTTTAAAGAAGCATAGGAATGGTAACTTAAATATTAAAAATAATTGATAAAGAGGTCTTTAAAACTTAGGAGCACTTAAAGTATACTTCTTCCAGAAAGAAGTCAAAGATACAGGCCATCCTACAGCAACCTTCTACTGTTTGGGTGAAATCCTCCACTAATGAAAGCAATGGGAGTTCTTTTATTGTCTTCAATGGGTTTAGAATCCTCAAGAAAGGATGAGAGGCCTCAATGATAAGCCAAAATCACAAATTCACCCCACTCCTCATTTTCTGTCTTCTCTGGCAGCAAATTTTTCTCCTCCAAAAAGAAACAAAAAGGAAGTTTATGAATCCTCAGAAGACATTGAGGTTCAAACATAAGAATTGTATATAACCAAATATTTAAGGAATTGGAATATTCTCATAACTCAGTGAATAAGAAGAATTGTAGTACTATTTCCCAAAGGTGAAATAGAGGACAAAGTATTTCTTATTACAATAACACTAATGAATCTTACAACAGTGTTGGGAGACTCTGGGCTTTAATAATCGCTTCTGAAGTCTCTTCACAAGTTAGAAAGAATTCCCAAGTCTAGTCTTTAAGAAAGAGAGTAGTGCCCATTGTGGATTCCACCTTTACTGTAAACACTATAAAAAAGTCTTTCATATTGAAAGTTAATGTTTAGAACACAGATCCCATGGATAGAAAATAATCACACAGGCACTCTCACAAGGTATAAAACTTCCAGCTTAAGTTCTTAATGTGATGATTCACTTATGCCTTACTTCTGGACTCATTGTAAAGTGGCTTTAAGATCTAATTTTAGATTCTGACTATAGAAAGAAGTACAGTAAATCCAAAATTCCTGTAGACTTAATTGCTCTGGCTGCTGACTTTCACTTTTTCCTGCTGATGCAACTACATATGCTCTTTATGGTCCTATTTAGAATGTCACTTTAATGAGTAGGTGGAAATGCCCTGTGGTTCAAATTCTGGTCAGGTGATTTTGCTTGTAACTTAAAGTAAATGGCTCTTCTCTTCAAGGTACCATAAGCTTTTTAAAGATATGGATGCTACCATAAAAGGGATTAATGCAAAGACAGTTGTTCTCTTTGACAGATACCTCAAAATAAGGAAGAAATACCTAATGAAGGAACCCCATATAGGTTCTGTGGTATGACAAGATATACAAATCAAGTCTATTCCAGCATTTCTCCTGCTTGATAGAACCAAGGCAGAGTAACTTCCACACAAGTCTAGAGAAAATTGTTTTTATTTCTAATGGTCTTTTCCCACTAAAACTACCTTTAGGGATTTGACACTCTTCCTGTGTCACAGAATAGGAATAAATCAGCGAAGACAAAATTATTATATTTACACCTCTACCCCTATAGAACGCGACCCGATATAACATGAATTTGGATATAACATGGTAAAGTAGCGCTCGGGGGGGGGCGGGTCTGCGCACTCCAGTGGATCAAAGCAAGTTCGATATAACGCAGTTTCACCTATAACGTGGTAAGATTTTTTTGGCTCCCGAGGACAGCGTTATATCGGGGTAGAGGTGTATTATCTCAAATAGTTACTACTTAAAATGTTCGCAAAAAGAAAAGGAGTACTTGTGGCACCTTAGAGACTAACAAATTTATTAGAGCATAAGCTTTCTTGAGCTACAGCTCACTTCATCGGATGCATTTGGTGGAAAAAACAGAGGGGAGATTTATATACACACAGACAGAGAACATGAAACAATGGGTTTATCATACACACTGTAAGGAGAGTCATCACTTAAGATGAGCCATCACCAGCAGCAGTGGGGGGGGGAAGGAGGAAAACCTTTCATGGTGACAAGCAAGGTGGGCTAATTCCAGCAGTTAACAAGAATATCTGAGGAACAGTGGGGGGTGGGGTGGGGGGGAGAAATAACATGGGGAAATAGTTTTACTTTGTGTAATGACTCATCCATTCCCAGTCTCTATTCAAGCCTAAGTTAATTGTATCCAGTTTGCAAATTAATTCCAATTCAGCAGTCTCTCATTGGAGTCTGTTTTTGAAGCTTTTTTGTTGAAGGATAGCCACTCTTAGGTCTGTAATCGAGTGACCAGAGAGATTGAAGTGTTCTCCAACTGGTTTTTGAATGTTATAATTCTTGACGTCTGATTTGTGTCCATTCATTCATTTCCACCAAATGCATCCGATGAAGTGAGCTGTAGCTCACGAAAGCTTATGCTCTAATAAATTTGTTAGTCTCTAAGGTGCCACAAGTACTCCTTTTCTTTTTGCGAATACAGACTAACATGGCTGCTACTATGAAACCTGTACTTAGAATGTTGGAAGATTGCTTCTATCTAGACTTAGCAAAATAATATCTCATATCTCAAAAATTGGTAAACATATAATAAATCGTTTAGCGCTTGATCCTGCAAACACTTATATATTTGAGCAATGTCATGCACATACATTTGAGCAACTTCATTCACATGAACAGTCATGCTGAACTCCATGGGACTTCTCACATGAGGAAAGTTACTGGGGACAAAGGACCAGATACACAGTCATGTCAAGAAATATATTCTATATTTCATAATTTACTGGAAATCAGGATGGGGTTTTGACCAGTTATTGACTTCAGATAGCTAAAAATTCCTAGAATACAAAATAATCTCACTTCCATTGACAATTAAGATGCATATCTGCTTATACTATACCTACTGTCTAGCTGAAAGCCTTCAATACTTCACTATGTTTGTTGTAGGAAATTGACATGGTCGTGATTCACATTACCTTCTGTTCAAGAAGTGAATCTAGTAGTCTCCACTTCATCAAATATAGGTGTTTTAGTGAATTTAGAACTCCCTAACTCCCTCCCTGTAGCTCTGCGATTAGGCACTTAATTTAACACAAAAAGATATCCCTTGTTTCCTAGTCAATAAAGGATAAACTGATCTTTATAATCTGATCTTTCGAAAACTAACATAAAACTTCATCAGATGATGATCTTCACCTAAATTATGATATCATGCCTATGAACAAAACTGCACACTCGTCCTCTGATATGTATAAGGGCTCAATAGCCTTAGCATCTGGAATTTCTTGGTCCATAAGAAAGATTAAACATCATGCTAACCAATTCCTGCCATGATGCCTGGTCGCTAAGAACTTGATAAAACTGATATCATCCAAAACTGTCCACATCCACCTAATAATGGCTTTGAGAAATGCATTATCAACATCTGTCCACTATGAAGAGCAGCCATTTACTACAATTGTTTTTGTCCCAGGAAAGAGTCAGTTTTTAATTTGCCTTTTATCTTTAGTTTTTTCTTTAATGTTCTTTAATATTAATATTTATAACAGACCTCATTTTAAATTTTATTTTTAGAAATCCTAATTAATTATCATTTATTAGTTGGTTTGTCTTTATCTAGTATTCTATTAATTTTTCAAAAACCATCTAGCAGGTTAATGAGGCATGACATTCTCTAAAAGACAACCTGTGTTGATTTTTGCTTTCTGGTTATGTTTATCTAAGCTCTGTGTTAGTCTACCTTTAATTACACATTTGATCAGTTTCCTCAGACTGAGTTGAGGTTCACTGGTCTGAAATTCTTCTGATCACTGTGCGTTCCTTTTCTGGAGATTTGCACTGTGTGAATAATTTTCCAGTCAGGAACAGGTTTTGTTTTTGTTTTTTTCCTCCTTGTTAGTATCTCTGCTATTTTACTTCCTTGAGAACTCATGGATGAATTTCATCCAGTTCTGATGATTTACTGCACTAAAGATTTTCAAAATTCTTCATAAATTCTTCCAGGGAAGCTTCAGATTTTAGAACTTATATTTAACAAAAAGTCCTGGCATTTCCAAAACAAGCCCACAGATACACAGATACAAAATAATATTAACCAACACTTAAATGTCCCTCAAGTTTAAAAGGTCTAGAACAAGGAGGAGGTTTTAACGCTGGCACAAATCTCCCCAAAGAAAGATTAGACCTTTTGTTTTGGAAGGACCTCTTTTGTGATAAGTAATACTCCTTGGGTCAAGGTAATGTACCAATAATGGGGATTACAAAAGCAGATCCAGCCCCAATTTTGAGTACTTTTTGCAGCTCAATCCAAGCCAAAAACTTTGCACATCTCTGTCCCATCCACAGAAGGTTACATAATAGTTGGTACTTACTTTCTATCAATACCAATCTGAGGTGAATATAAGCTAGAGAAGTGGAAAGTCTGCAATGCATGCTGTCAACACATGAACCATCCCATCTCCTGATAATTACGAAATGTGTAACACTTCAGTGTTGTTCAAAAACAGTGCTTAAAGCTTGTTTATGAGCTATGCACCACTACTGCCTTTCATATGATGATAGGTTGTTTTTCTCCTTAGGTTCGAAGAAATTTTCAGTGCCAACAATTTTTATACAGGTGTATATACAAAAAAGAAAAAGTATCCAAGCCACACATTTTATATTGTATTTAACTCCAAACCCCAAACCAGCATACACTGTGAAATATTTAGAATTCCAAATTAAATATTAATGATTGGTTTAAGATTGCTGACTCTAAGTTTAATTATCTGGTACCTTTTCATATAGTGACAGGATTACATTATTCTGAAATTCTCTCTAGTTTCTTCTAAATGCTGTGGGAAGCACAGGTTTACACGTTTGATCCCAGGAGAATTGAAAACTGTGCATGAGTGCTTTAAAATTTTTATTTGCTCTATCGTGATCCATCTTCCTCAATAGGATACCCTCCAAAACTTGAAATTTCAAGTAGTTAAGAATACATTAGTTCAACATTTTAATTACTTTAAATTAATTAAATATATTTCTCCAGGGCTTATATTCGTGGTAAGATAGAGCCATAGTATACTTTAGTTTACTCTTCTGACCCCTAACCTGATATTTAAAAATATTAAAGGGCGATTAAAATATGTGGCTAGGATAGGTTGAGTATTATCAAACTACACAAAAACACTTTTACACACTAAACTGAATACAGTAGACAGTACATGTGATGTATTAAGTTTTACTAATGTAAAAATGTAAATAGAGCTCTTTTTGACCTTCAACACTACCTGAGTATTATATTGCTATTAGTAACAAATGTAAGAGGATATTTTAAATATAAAAGGTAATAGTACATTGACCTAAATGACAGCAACACATGCACAACTTAACATAAAACCGAAAATCATAAAGGAACGTTGCCGTCTATTCTCACTTCAAGTGCTCAGAAATGATGTTTAATATGTGAAAATGTGAAGTTACCAACATTACATGCACAAAAGGTAAAATCTAGTTTGTATGCAATTGGTCTTTGAAGTACGCATCTTCACCGTCTTCCACTACAGACCCCAATTTACCTTTTGTCTCACACAGAGTTACTGTTCTCTTTTTCATTATTGTAAATAATTTACATCAGAGAAGTTGAATTAATAAATTAATATTATAAATAATAAAATGCTATTTATAACTTGTACACTCCCCCTCAATCAGTGTTGAACATCTACCCAAGTAGGATAAGTGTTGTTATGCTGCCTTTCATATGAAAGGTAAAACCAAGGCCTCGTTCATTTATTTTTGCAAGAATAATGTACTAGCCTGTCTGTTTGGCTAAAGCCCAACTGAGTAATTACATTTTGCCTACCTAAAATTCTTTTCTAGTTTCATTTGCGTACAGCATTCTTTCCACCCTGAATTGCTGGGAAGAGTTGCTGTACACAGTTCAAAAGTTGTTGTTTTCTGACCCACAGGAGGATGAATTTCTGTGATGGATGAAGTGATCTCTGTGTGCATATAGATATATATATATATATACTTTGTATAGTTGCCAAGAGTTTTGGCATGCTTGGATAAACGTACACATTTTAAATTAATACTGGTAAATATACAATGCATTGAGACTGAAAACTCTGTTCTACTTTCCAAACTATCATCTATAGTTGTTCAGCTGCTAGGATAGCAGTGTGATCTAGTAGTCAGAACGGGCTGAGAGTCAGTGATCTAGGTCCTATTTCAGACTCTGTCATTAATCTGCTGTGTGACTTTGAGTGTTTGCAAACAGGGATATTAACACTCATTTTATAGCTCTTTGATATTCTCAAATAAAGATTGCTATATAGATACAAAGTATTAATTTTTGGTGTCTTCCTGTAAAAAAGCAACTTCTTTTTTAAATCACAATAGTCATAAACTATTATATAAATTGCAGATTTGTTTATGGTGAAATGGGTGACAAGTATTCCAAACAATATTAATAATTGCCATATTTCTTTGCTTCGTGGGAATTTTGATAACTCATTCCTGTTCATTGTTATTTTTTTCAAATACAAACCCCTTCTTATTTTCTTCAAAATATATTTTATAAGAACAGCATCTTGAAATGAAATTATGAAAACTATCAAGAATAATGGATAACAGATTATCCACATTTGATTTACCTAGAGGGATTTCCTCAGCAATATATTGTAAACCTCACATTTTATAACAACAGAGCTGGAAATACAGGTTCACAAACCAGCATAATAGGTCAGTTCTTCATCCTTCTCAGGAAGATACATTTAGTAGTAAGCAGTGAAGTCCATCTTATTCCTTTGAACATACAGTCCATATAACAATTCTGTAATAAAGTAGCAAATTGCTTATATGTTCTTGACCAAAACTTCCCTTGTGTCCTTTAAAACACTTAGCTGCCACTTTCTGGCCCATAGGTAATCTTAATTGTACTGTATGGTGTTTGTGAAACTCTTTGGGATCCTTTAGGCCAAATCCTGCAACTCCCACTGACTTTTGTGAGATTGCTCATGTGAATAAAGTGAGCAGGACTTGAGCCAAAATGTATTTACATTTATTTTTGAAGTATTCTGAAGCGCTTGGAGTTCTAACTTTTGTTAGGAAATAAATGAGGGTGTATGTGATAGAGTGATGGTGAACTATGACTTAAACAAATAAAATAACATCTGATGGGCTCATTCTAACTGACATTAAGAAAGCTGTCTGAAGGTAAAGGAACTGGAAAAAATAATGTACTAAAAGCTGCTTTGTTATTCATGGCAGTTTGGCCTGTCACTACTCTCTTTAGTGGGCTTTTCAACTGCATTTCAGCAAAATATTTTGTCTTGGTTCAGAGGACAAAGTACTTCTATATTTTTCTATGGGTAGGGATATGTAATTGTATGAAGGTCATTGCTCACACTTGTTTAAAACCTCTGCAAGGTCAGCACAGTACATATTGTTAACAAATGTACACAATTCTCTTTATCCCAGCTTAGTTGTATTCCTTTTTTGGGAGGGGGGGGGGTTCAGCTCATTTGGCACAGACTTCAGTTAAATGACTTCAAAATATCACAGTTGCATTGAAAGGAAAGTCACTCATTGTGTAAAAATAAGTGTGACTATGTAAACAACATTAACCAGAAAATGATAAAAAGGATGCAGAGAATGTGACGGAGTTTCTGTTACTTATAATTTTGTAGAAAATTTTGAAGTTAGACTACTTGTGAGGCGTTCTGTAATGAGCTATCTAACATTCCTCTGAATATTGGGGAATTCATGTTTTTTGCCATTTTAGCTACAAAAAGTAGTTGTTTCTATTTCTCTGCAACAAAATAAATGCTGTTTTAAAATGTATTTCCAGACAGTATTGAATAATTTGATCTATACTGAGAGTAGGATTGCAGGTTGTCTGGGCAAGTGAGAAGAAAGAATTTGATATGGGGCAGCGGGCAGCCATTTTGTGCCAAGAATGGAAGATGTTTCCTAACCTATAGCCCTGGGTCCTTGTTTTGGGAACATGTGTATATTTTGCTGCAAAAATAATATATTATTAGCCTTGAAGTTTTGTCAGATAGGTGAACAGGTTAAAGGCTTTCTCCCAGTGTTCAGACTAAGATTGCAGCTGAAGGCTTAATTGTCTGGTACAGATGAGTCTTGAATGTGATTGGTCTGGTTTCTCAAGCATTTCTGGGATATATGATTTATACCTTAGGCCTTTTTTGGTCTGTTTGTAAAGGGCATATTTAAATAAGTAAACTCATCTTCAGTTTCTTTCACAGAAGTACAATAAACCTATAAGCATTATTATGCCATGTTCTGTTTAACAAACTAAAAGGGAATTTTTTTTAATTAAAACTCCAATTATGTCCTCTTGCTAAGGAGAACATGTCCATTATTGGACCCAGTTTTGCTATTTGCTGAGAGGCCTCAGCTTCCATTTAGGCCATGATCCAGCATAGCACTTAAGTCTGTCCCTAAGATTGGGAGGTACAGGGAGGTTTTGTTCTGCAGTTCAGGCTGCATATCAAATAATTGAAGGCAAATGTTACTATGTAACACAAATGGAAAAAAAAGATTTAGTCTTTTGTGTATCCCATAGGTCACTTCATGACATTCTTGAGATTATTTTCATAAGTAATTTGTGATTTAACGTTTCCCTTTACAGTTTATTCACGTATTTTGTAATTTATTTGGGAATTTTAGTTCCCAAACATGTTGTTTCATTAAGAGTAGTCTGTTTGTAAAATGCATGTGAATTTTTAACAGACAATAAAGTAAATATATTTTGCGGTCAATCTTCAGTTTTGGCCTAACTCTGCTCTAGGCAGGACCTGCGACCGGTGTGGCAAAGATGGCTATAATCTCCTTTATTCCTCACCTCCTGGTCCTGGGGCAGGTGAAGGCTACTTTAGCCCTGGTACAATTTAGGGCAGCCTCAGAGTTTCTGGAAGTTATGCGCATCTGCAATGGCTCTAAAGGGTACAAAAGTCCTTTGGCAACACCATTCCCCCCAACATGATCTCTGTACTGGGTGTTGTGAGGCAGGTGACATAGAGACAATTACACTAGCTCTATGCAACTAGTGGATTTAGCTAAGCTAGAGGCTAAGCAGACCACTTAAGTCTGTTTAGAGTTTGGTTTCCACTGTCAGAGCAGCACAAAGCAGAATTAACAAGGGACAGATTCTGGTCTTATTTTTGTAATTATGTATTTATTGAAAAAATATCATTATAATAGCCAATTTGTCCTAGTGAAACTTTTTTTATCCTAATAAAAATTAATCAATAATACACACAAAGTATGTGTGTGAGAGATTGTGTATGTATATGATATATTTCTCTCACACACAAAATGTAAATCTGCAAGAAGATTTCAAATGGGAATACATTCTCAAGGCAGAGAACCATTTTTGTCATCTGTACAGTAAACTTCATCAAAAATAAGAGTGCTACATTTCCTTTAGTAAATTACCAAGTCCAATATATAAAAAAAATCATTTTGTGTGGTGATGAATCATGTGATAGTAGCTGGGGAATCTTTGAACTAGCAATGGCATCTCATCAAGGCTCTCAGAAAGTAATAGTTCTTTTAACTAGAATGACCTAAATAATACCATTTTTTGAGACCAGGTATTGAAGACCAACAGGGAAGTGTATAAACTATAGAAAATCCTTATAAATATGATTGAACTACAAAAGATTGCTCTTTTGTTCTGGCAGCTATCTTTTTATATTTAGTAGTTTTAGTGGAAAGTAGATATTAGGATGCATCTGTGAGTTTTGTTGTACAATTAGTTGTATCGATGTGTGAGTATTTGTGGAAGAGAAACATGAAGAGAAGTCTTGAGAATCCTTGAACTCCCAATACATACAGAATATAAAGAGCACACAATGAGCAAATGGAATAACATTGGACCCCTTTGTATGTTTGTTTTCTATTAAAATCTAAATCAATATTTCCAAAATGTAGAAGAACAGAAAATTACTAATTTGTCTACACACAAAAACTAGTTCACTGCAGACTATTTAGTTTGATAGGTTTAAAAAAACCCTATTATTTTTTGAAAATAAAGATTTTCTTTTAAAAGATTGCTCCAACACTTAAACTGACGTCTGGCATATAAGTGGACTTGTTGATCACATTGTAATGAAAACGTGTTTAACTACTGACAAGGGCCATTACTGAATTTATGATAGACATAATATATTATGCAGAAGAACACTTGTAAGCACAGTTCCTTTCCCAACTTTCTAGCAAACCCGCACTGTCTTCTTTGGGTTGTATACAGATATTTTAAATCAGATAATATAAAATTCATCTAGTTCTCTGTGCTGATAAATTGCAGTATTGAAATCAATTTGAACAGTAACTCATGATTTGGTATCCTGCATCTACCAGTTGTATTACTAAACAGTTCAAAAGGAATGAAAGTTCAGAGTGAAAATCATATCTGATATTGTTACATGCCAACAGTCATTGTATAGTAGGGTTAGTTCTGTTATTATTACAAATTATTCGAAGTTTATTCCAGGCAACTTCTAAGAGGTATCAACTCAAAAAGCAGTGTGCTAACAAAGAATCATAATCTTGACTTGTAAGAATGTTTTTAGCCATTTAGATGAAGATAAGGATAGTCAAGCTATTACCATGTTTCATTCTGCATATGAAACATTAATTGTACTAATGAGTAAATAGAGTAGTCTGAATTAAAAATAACTTAAAGGTATACGACACAACCTCTATTTGGACCGAAAGGAAGAAAAGCTTACTTTGTTCTTAAAAAACAGCATCAACCATGGTCCTCTATGGCTCCAACCTTTAACTGAACTCTTTGGGCCTTTTGCCTGAGTAAAGATTCCAAAATTTGCATATATGTTAATTTTTCTGTGGTCTGTACTTGATACTCAGAAAGAGAAAGGACCAAATTCTGCCCCAACTTACCCTCTATGAAACCCAACTGAAGTCCAATACAAAAGCCACTCAAACATTTGGCACCCTGTCTACATGCACAAATGGCCCTCTGTAGATTATATCCTGACAGACATCACAAATCTCAGTGGACTACTTTTCATGTGAAAGCAAATGCATCTTTTGTGTCATATGTGCTTTATTATAGACATGTTCTCAGCGGCATTCTCTCATTTAGGTATTGTAGTGTGTCCATAAATCTTGTTTCAGGAGTATTAGTGTTATCTACATTTTACCATCTCAGCCTTATACCATCTTTCTGCGTCATTGGTGATGTCCAGTAGTTTAAACTAAATGCGTACTTCATTAGACCCTTTTAAAAACATGTTTGGGGCCACAAGTTTAGGGCTAGATTTTGCCATTTATTTTCATGTTGATCAAGCTCCCTCTGCTGGACACCCACCAGGCTGATGAGTTTGAGTCCTGCAGGCTCAACCCATGTGCTCTTAAGCTTCCCTTGGTTTGAGGTAGGCTCCAACATTGTTTTTTTTCTTGGCCTTTCTAGCACACTTCCTGGACACAGGATCTCTATTTGTTACTGCTTTACGCAAATAGTACCAATGCTGAGGCCATCAGTCTTTCCAAAATCTTAAGCACACCCTCTCCTACAGCTCTGAACCTCCTTTGTAAAACTTTCCAAACACAGTTTCTCTTTACTTTAGACAATACAAAAGGTATACAGATCCAGACAAAAGTAATAATTTCCTGCACTCTTTTTCCAGCCTCCATTTCCTCACCACTCTGGAACATTCTCTGGGCTTAGGTCAGAGTCTTCTGGGATGTACAGGATATTTCTCCTGCACTCGTTGCTTCTTTTCTGAATTATAAAATTTTTCCTTGTCTACCCGGTCAACTGCCTTTGACTTTGGCTGGCATTTTTCCTGCATTGCCCAGACCAGTCTGGTAATGCTCATAACAAAGCCCACAAACCTGGTCCTACATTAACTCCAAAGGGATGTGGAGTTTAGAATGGAGTCCCAGAGCAGGGGAAAGGTCTGATAAGCCCTCCAGGTGTATGGGAGCCAAAGACTTAAGCTGCATGCTTCTGTCCAACCAATCAGCCACAGAACCCCCTTCCTAAGGCCCGTGAAGAGAGTGAGTGTCTAAGAGGAGGGAAAGGTGGGTGCATTCCTTAAGGGAACCAATGATTTTCTTTTTTTTGCTGACAAAACTGTCTCACCTCTGAGGCTCTGAGAGGCATTTTTCTCCCAGACTTCTCCTACTCCTCGAAGTCCCCACATTATAGGGCCCTCATTCTTTCATGGCATGGCTTATTGTCTCTCTCTCTCTCTTGAGTCCCTCATAGGTCACTAGAGAGAGAAAGAGGAAACTCCCTCTTCTGGGGAACTGTGTGTGCCTTCACAGTATTTTGTGTCCATGCTGGACAGGGACAATTAAATTTGTTCCCCAAAAGAACAATGGACAGTTTTGTTGTTATATCACAAGGCCACTAGCACAGAGTTGTATATGGTATTCATAAGCATTTGATTTAATTTTTTAATCAGTAAAACTCTGGTCAATTGGTATATACTTAACATGATGAAAAATATGCAATTTTTTAAAAAAGTAATGATATGCCATCCATTATAATACATTATGATAACCAGCAACCCGATCCTTACTAATTCTTTATCCCATTCAGAAATCTGCTTTGCCATTCTTTACTCATCCAGAAATTGTACGTGTAAAATTCTAATTTTATCTGGAATGATATATCTTGTGATTTTATTTAAAACAAACAAGCAATAATATTGTAATTTTTTAAATATCTGTCATATTATTCAGAAGAAAAAATAGCTTAAATGGATTTAGAAAATCATTTTTGATTAAGCAGCAATAATGTACTGTGATTTGATTAGCATTACTGAGTAGATATTAATGTATTTTTAACCTTTGTAATGTTTGATATATTCTTAACTTTTACACTCACTGGGATCAGGATTTCACCTATAGAAGTCTGTGGTATAACTCCTCTTGGCTTCATAAATGTGAAGATTTAGCCCATTCAGCATAATGCAGCTTTGTTTATTGATACTCTTTCTTGGTTAAAGGCTTTTTGTTTGTTTGTTTATATATATATAGGTATGTGTGTGAATATGCTGATATTTCAGTTAAATATAAATACTTGATTACACAACTTGAATTTTTATTTTGATTTAAATCTTTAATTTGTAACTTGATCAGTACATTAAATTGCAGGTTTACTGCACTTTTACAAATTATACCATTATTTCTGAGTTGATTACATTTCCAGCACTGACTGGAAAATCTGGGGCAATATTTACATGGTTCTCCAAAAATCCCCTCTCAAACTTTTTCATATAGGAGGGAGCCCCATATGAGTGCAGGGGTATTACATTTAGCACATTCCATTGCAGAATTGGGGCCAAAGTGTATAAAAATTGCAGACAAAGGCTCACTTACACAATTACACAAAGGCTCACTTCCTGGGAAGGGGAAATGATGCCAATGGTACAAGAAGAGTTTGATCAGAAACTATAGGAGCGAGCAGGAGAATAAACAGATAAAGTTTTGCAAATAAGAAAATTAATTGAGGGATGTTTAAAATTCTAATTAAAAGAGATAATTGTTACTTATTTAAAATAATTTAAGGTAATTACTTTGTAATTAATCAATAGCTGTTACTTCCTCATAAAATAGCACAAATACTATTCTCTACAGTAACTCCTCACTTAATGTTGTAGTTATGTTCTTGAAAAATGCAACTTTAAGTGAAACGATGTTAAGCAAATCCAAGTTCCCATAAGAATTAATGTAGATGTTGGGGGGTAGGTTCCAGGGAAATTTTTTTGCCATACAAAAGACATTATATACATATACAGTATAAGTTTTTTAAACAATTTTAAACAAACAGTGTAATACTGTACTCAGCAATGATGATTGTGAAGCTTGGTTGAGGTGGTGGAGTCAGAGGGTGGATCATCCGGCTGCTCCTCTTGCTGTTCTTTCCAAAGTGCCAGGGGATGCTCAAACTCCGATGCTGCCCCAGGCCTTCTCCCACTCTACCCCTTCCCCCAAGGCCTCATCCCGCCTCTTTCTGCCCCCGTTGCACCTCTGCCCTGCCTCTTCCTGCCTCCAGTTCACTGCCTCTCGCCCTGCACACCACGTCCTCACTCCATCCCCACCCCCCACCAGCCTCCTGAATGCCACAAAACCGCTGATTGCTTCAGGCGGGAGGTGCAGGGAGGGAGGGGGGCTGATCCATGGGGCGGCTTGTGGGCAGGAGGTGCTAGGGGGTAGTGGATTTCAGTCCACAAATTTAATTAATGCATTTTTTTTTTAACGAGCTCCTTGGGGCACATTTTGTAGCTGATGGGGGTTGCTGGCCCACCCTGGTTACAAGCCCCCACATCCAAACAACATCATAAGCAAACATTATATAACTTTAAATAAGTATTTTCTGTAATAGATCAGCGATGTAACAACGAAACAATGTTAACCGGGACGACGTTAAGTGAGGAGTTACCGTACTTTTGTTGTTAAACTTATCACATACACAAAAATAAATATCCTATTTCTAAAGAGAAACTAGGACAATTTGGGGCCTCATTTTGCAATGTAATCTGCTAAGTGGACCCCTGCAGAGCCCCATTGTAGGGAGGCTCATTAAATTGTACTATCAGGGCCTTAGTTTGGAAAGAGTAAGAGAAAGAAAATTCCCAAGAAATGGAGCACAACAGTGATGAAGTGAGCTGTAGCTCACAAAAGCTTATGCTCAAATAAATTTGTTAGTCTCTAAGGTGCCACAAGTACTCCTTTTTCATTAGCTCAAGTGGCAGAGGTGTGCGCAGTGGATCTAAAGGTTTCAACTCTGCAGACAAACCAAGTGGGAGCCAATATTATGCAACAAGATGGAATTTCTGTTTTTTCTGCTTACTTTTTTAGGGACTTATGTGCAAAAATATATTAAAAGAACATGATTAAGGTTGCAAAGTCAAGCACTCAAGTTAGAAGATGCCAGAATTAAGGTTGCCAGTGCAATCTTAATTCAATGTGCATTATGATACAGTCGGTCATTCCATTTTTCCACAAGACTTATGCATCATTCTAAATGAGTCCTTTGGACAAAATAGTATGTGGTCATGTAATTAAAGGCTGTACCATAATGCATATGCACAAGGAAGCTAAATTAAGGTTGCACAGCCAACCTTAATTCTGGCATTTCCTAACTTGAGTGCTTGACTTTGCAACATTAATAATATTCTTTTAACATAGTTTTATATATATGTGAATGTATACATATGTGTGTGTGCATATACATATTGAAATTAGAGTACTGGGATGTAAGATTAAGCTTTAACAACCAATAGTTTAGGTTTGCTGAATTACCCATAATTGTGCCACACCAAAAAAAAAAAAACCAACAATAATAGAAGGGATGATTCTAGATGTCATTATTTCTTCAGTATATGATGAAAGCTTTTTTTTTCAAATTAAATTAAGCAGAATAATTTGAAAGCATATTAGTGTTGCAAGGGAAATGTTAGAGAAAATGCATGTGCAAAAGATTGTTTTAATTTCCTTAATTTCCTTTTCAAGAACGTTTTTGGCATGCAAATACATAATGCTTTATAAAACAGTGATCACATTCAGTCCAAGGACAGGAGTTAAACTCAATTTTTGTTTCCCAAAGGAAATTCATCCTTTCAAATATAGACTCTATACTGCAAGAATACTGTATTGTATATCTCCTATGTAAACAATATTAGTTTTAAACTGATCTGATTATCTGTTTTGATGGCCCCCTTCTGTTAATAAAAATACTGTACTGCCAGTCTTGATAATACATTGTGAAGTAGTTTACACTTAAAACCAGAGAATTGCAGACACTGAACTTGAAGGGGGAAAGAACCATGAGTCAAAGACAAGATGAGGGCAAATATTGCGGGAACTAAGGCTTTGACTTTTGTTGTGTTTTGGTTTTTTTAATGGGATCTGTGTGCCGACAAGCAAATAAAGCAACCTAAGAATAAAGCAGAAGACAAAATCTAAGGACTAGTGGAGTCCCTGATGGAAAAGATTTCATTAAACTAGTGCGATTTGTACAAGGAAAAACTCTTGCCCTACCTGGGTTTCAAGTCAACAAAGATCTTGCATGTGGGAGAATGCTACTGGATTCCATCAAAACATAATAAAGGATGTATTGCTAATGAAGCATGGGGTGTCTACTTTTACTGATACATGGGATGTGGAGAGAATTCTTGTGACAGCCCAGAAATAGAAAAGATTGTTACTGATGAATGTGTTTTTGTTTCTTCTGTTTCTGCCTACCCTCTGAGTAGTGAATGATGATTACACATAGCTGTTCTGGGTAGTGTGACCTCTGTTCAAAAACTCCTGGGAAAGATTACTGAGAGGAAAAAAGGAAAACTAGATGCAAACTCTGAAAATGAACCATCTATGAAAGACAAAGCTGACTAATGTGCTCCTTCTTCTTAATTCTTGATTTATGATCTATTTAGTAATTGCCCATATAAGTATTTAATCTTTCTGTGAAACACACATTGCTCTCTATGATCATGCCATCCATGTCACAAATGGTGGGCAGTTTTTATCACCCTGACTTCCTGATTTTTATGTATACTACCATTTTTTACTGTTCTGGTAAACGACATTTTGGTTTTGATCCAGCAAAACATTTAAGTATGTGTTCAGTTTTAAGCACATGCTGAATACCTCAATACAGGAAAGCATCCTTATTTAAAAAGACACTTATGGATGCTCCCAATTTTATGTAGCTAAAGAACTCTTCTGGACTAGAGGGTTCCATTCTGAATTTATATTTTGAAAGTAATATAACATTAATTTAGAAAAATGAATAGCAAGAGCTTATAGGGGGTTGTATGTAAAGATTAAAAAATTGGATTTTACTTGAAGTTTAAAATAAAACATTTCCCTTTTTTTGATGATATACCATTACTGATGCACGCACAAACATTTTCTGTCTTTCTGATTGACTTTATTGCCATTCTGATTTGGTCATCCTATTCCTGGGTCCTCAGAAACTCAAAACATAGTATGAGACCGAAAGGTCTTGGTAATTTTTTCAAACATAAATTCAAAGAATTTTCGAAAATGTAGATTTGCCTTTAAAATGTGTTTGATCGTTTTTCAGCACATGTAACAGTCAGTCTGTCTGTGACAAATATTTTCTCAAATGGTTTAGAAACCAATAATACAATATTTTATATAGAATCACAACTTTCATCTGAAATATTTCATCACAAAACATTTTATACCAGGAATGGGCAACAGGCAGCCTGGGAGCTGCATCCATCCTGCCAGATCATTTTATTTGACCTGCCCACAGGCAGGGTCACAGCTACAGAATTTTTTTAAAAAAGGAAAAGATTTAGCCACAGAATTGAGAGGTGCAGAATTTGGTAAAGCTGCTGCTGCCTCACATTGTTCTGCTCAGCTTCACTTTGCCAATCAACCCAGGCTCTGAGTCCACCCAACTCCAGTTCCTGCCTGCCCATTGGTTGATTGTTTGGAAGCTGAGAACAAATCAGGTTCTGGCCAGCACCCCTTCATCATTGGGCAGGAGCAGGGCACAATTCTGCCAGTGGGGAGGGAGTAACCACAATTGGGTGGTGTAATGGTGGAGCCCTTTCCCTACTAGCATGATAGAAAGGTCGCTGGGACAAATCTGAGTGGTGTTGTGACCCAGCCATGGGCTCCTGGTTCTTGGTTCTGCCCCACGTGGCAGAACCTGTGTCCATGGGGGAGCAGAGCAAAGGCAGAGACTGGGAACAGCAGAGAAAAAAAAATAAGAAACAATGTTTTGATATTTTCATTTATTAATCTCCTGCTCTTTTGCACACTGAAAAAAAGGTTCGTGAAAGATTTATTTTTAAACTGTTTATTATTCATTACTATTATATCACTTCTTTTAAATAAGTGACATTTGTATTTAAGAACACTTTGTTTTTGTACTATCGATACACAAATAATTGTATGTTAACATGGTGTATTGTAGCAAACATTTCTGAGTTTATGGCTCTGCTCTGACAAATATTATAAGACACACCACAGTGGGGACTCACTGTAGTGGCATTCTCCTCTTGGACTCCTCAGCATGTGTTATTTGGAGAGGACAAATCGTATCTCTGTGGCATATAGGGGAAGGCCTTTTATCTTTTATTTATGATTTAGTTGTTGTTGGTCCTGCTTTGAGCAGGGGGTTGGACTAGATGACCTGCTGAGGTCGCTTCCAACCCTAATCTTCTATTATTCTAAGATGAATGTTAAAAAATTGTGTTTAAAGTTTAACAGGACAAAACTCTCTCCCTTTTTTCCATACTGCTTCCTAGCCCATCCATGCACCCTCACCACTCCTTCTTTCCTTTCTTTCCCTGCCGTGGGCGGTCCTCCCTCCACCTCAAACATGAACAATCCTTTTATCTTCTCCTGATCATCTGCATGGCCTTTAACTCCCTCACCCTTTTCTCCTAACCCCACCTATGCTTTATTTTTATGGACTCCTTTCCTGTGAAGCCTCTTTAGTGCCAAAAGTTCCTCTGTAGCTCTACCCACTGTTCCTCTATCCTGGACTCCATTGTCCACTGCACCAGGTATTTGTTCCCCACTTCCTCCTGTTCCCTCCAGTACCCTCTCCTATTGTACATTCAAGTGTTATGAACAATCTTTTCAGGGACCCAAAATAAAGTCTGCCCTGAAAAATATAAATATTGCATCATTTTTTAGGATGACTCCTTCTATACTTTGAAAATTATTTTGGTCAGCATGGTCACACAAGGGTGAATGTGCATTATTCCTGAGCTGGTGTTGTAGGCAGGGAATTTGACTAGATGCAAGAGGAATTAGCACTTTCTGTTGTTTGGATTTGAGAGGGTGTATGGAAAGGAGTTGGTGGGGAAAATCAGGAATTATGGGAAGTTCTGTGATAGTATCTAGTTGTGGGAAGAACTGGAGTTTGTATCAGGAGGGAAAGCAAAGATAGTAAATGGATAGATAGGTTTTCGAAATGGAATAACATGACACAAACAGAACAACTGGCATTTCACAAACATATGTGAGAAGATGTAACAAGTTACATAAATTGTAAAAAAAAAAACTTTACTTGATTTCAAAATGGATTGAAGTTATAAGAATGGCCTAATTCTCTGCAAATGTAAATGAACTCCTCTCCATTGACTGATGAAGTTTTAGCCTATTTGCACCAAGAGAAAATTTGACCCTTGATCTCTTTAAACTGCTACTTTTGAAAAAGTGAAGAAAAATAGCAGTTGATTAAAGCATTTGCCCCACCCTCCTTTGATAAATCTCTCTCTTCTTACCACCATTCAAAAGCAATTTGAAATTTCTCATAAGCTTAAACAATTTTGCTGTTCAGTCCAATATAATTATTGAAGCTTTATTAGGAATTGTTACTATTGTTAAATTAGTTTTCCTTTTCATGAGCAAATATCTTCACATTGTATGCTACAGTTTTTTATTTAAGCAATAAACAGTGCTGCTTACATTCAATATATAAATAGACAAAGATCTAGAAAGAGTAAATTACTTCCTCAGCTGGTTTAATTTTAAAATGTTAAGTTTTGGCAAGCATAAATATTTAGTTTGATTAAGAGAATTCAGCATCTGTTTTGAGATAGTATGGCTACATGGTTAAAGTATTTCTTCTGAAAAGATCGTATATGACGTTTGTGTTTTTCAAGGTTGTTGGTTTGATTTGTATGTCTGGGCGTTTATCACTTGGTCCAATTTTGAGTTCATGTGTGACATTTTTCGTGTCAGATTTTCAAATTATATAAACAAAAATGTAGCATGATATATCAGAAACTATATGAAATGGTCGTCTCTCATTAATTGTCTCTACTCAACCCCATACATTGGTTTACATCTCAAAAACCATCCCCAAATAGGATGAGAAAGAAGAAAAAGATTAGGACGAGGGATACCACATTGTATTTATTTATTATTTTTAAATATAGATAAACAATGGGACACGTCTGTCATAGCACTCACCACATAGTTTAAACAAGCACAGCTGCACTCACATAGATCAGATTAGGCCACACTGACTCCATTTCTGCCTACGCAGGAATGAACTACATGGGGACTGGAAACCACAGTGAGTTTCAACTTGCTGTTTCCTGTGAATGCTTAAATCAAAGGTGGGTTCATCTCCCACACAGTGTCATTATTTTATTCTTCTCTTGAATCTATTGATAAGTGAGATCCACTGGAAGTAAAGGACCACTTCCCAGGGCCCCTTTTGTCAGATGACTGGAACATGGGCAATCATGCCAAGTAGTTGCAGCAGGAGTCAGGCCTAGTGATTAGAACAGGAGTCAGGAATCTGAGCCCAGGGTCAGAGGTCAAATACCAAAGCCAAGGGTCAAAGCCAAAATCAGAGGTCAGGAACCAGAATCAAAGGTGAGAACTGGGTTACCTGGATTGAGGTGAAGCAGGAGCAAGGCAGGGGCAGAGCTGAGAACAAGCAAGTACAGGCCACGTGCTTTAAACAGCTGCATAACTGCTGCTAGAAGAAAAGGAGTACTTGTGGCACCTTAGAGACTAACAAATTTATTTGAGCATAAGCTTTCGTGAGCTACAGCTCACTTCATCAGATGCATTCGGTGGAATGCATCCGATGCTGCTACTCTGATAACTGCTGGTGCTGCTGGGCTTAAGAGCCAGTCTGCTTATTCTTTCAGCCAATCAGGCAGCACACTGCAGGCGAGCTGTGCTCTTTAGGTTTCATGGAGACTGGCTCTGTTGCAGGGCCTGCCTCCTGACACCATACTTCCATACTACTGTCTGGCTCCATTAGCTCCTCTTCAAAGACAGCATAGCTCCCTCAGTCACCTTTGATCCCTTGCAGGAGGACAATGGGAGTCCAAACGGTGGAGGGGGCAGCAGTGTAAGTAAATACAAACATCTGCAGTAACTTGCTTTGACCTGCAGTTTATATATGGAGAGTCTGGCAGACACCCACCTTGTCCTTTCAATCTCTGCAGAGTTGGGACCTTGCAGAGAGTCTGTGGAACTATGTTTGTGAGGAAAGGGAGAGTAATAATGAAGGTGGCTTTCTTTCCAATTTTAACAATTCCCCCCCACACCCCAGCTGTGATCCAGATGTGCCAAATTCCACTGTGGGCAAGTCTCAGAGGTAAGGTGGGGGGGGTAAAGGCAGTATTTTAAGTAAAATATTTTTGTAATGATGAACTATTCTTGAACAATTTCTCCAGTGTATTAGTCACTGGACTATTTTTCTTCCATGTCAGTTACCTATCTTTTTCTGTCAACATATACAGATGTTGAGCTGTGGAAGGAAAATTCCCTATTAGTTCAAATCAGAGTTCTCTTTGTCTGTATTTGTGTCCCAGAATCATAATGAAGTTTTAATATCTTGTTTCACACTCTCACACCATGTTATGTGAATTCTGGAGCCTACCTGATGTTAACATTCTTAAAACCAGTTTTCACAAGAGTGAAATCCAAAATTTTAACAAGTGTGTATTGTTACTTAATTGTTCAACACAAGACGTGTGACATACACAACCACAAGTCCAAGGAACCCACAGACAAGTAAACATATACAAGAACAAAAGAAAAATAAAGAGATGGGAGGAGGAAAAAGGATGAGGGGGTGTGATGTAGTAGTTTTTCACACCAAATCTATCTCAAATCCTCCCTGTTGACTTTACCTCTCACTGATTTCACAAGATTCTTATGAAAGGAGACTTAAGGAGCTTGGCTTGTTTAGCCTAACTAAAAGAAGGTTGAGGGGAGATATGATTGCTCTCTATAAATATATCAGAGGGATAAATATAGGAGAGGGAGAGAAATTATTTAAGCTCAGCACCAATGTGGACACAAGAACAAATGGGTATAAACTGACCACCAGGAAGTTTAGACTTGAAATCAGACGAAGGTTTTTAACCATCAGAGGAGTGAAGTTTTGGAATAACCTTCCAAGGGAAGCAGTGGGGGCAAAAGATCTATCTGGTTTTAAGATTCTACTCGATAAGTTTATGGAGGAGATGGTATGATGGGATAATGGGATTTTGGTAAGTAATTGATCTTTAAATATTCAGGGTAAATAGGCCAAATCCCCTGAGATGGGATATTAGATGGATGGGATCTGATTTACTATAGAAAACTCTTTCCTGGGTATCTGGCTGGTGAATCTTGCCCATGTGCTCAGGGTTTGGCTGATTGCCATGTTTGGGGTCAGGAGGGAGTTTTCCTCCAGGGCAGATTGGAGAGGCCCTGGAGGGTTTTTTTGCCTTCCTCTGTAGCATGGGGCATGGTTGACTTGAGGGAGGCTTCTCTGCTCCTTGAAGTTTTGAACTTTGATTTGAGGACTTCAATAGCTCAGACATGGGTGAGGTTTTTCATAGGAGTGGTGGGTGACATTCTGTGGCCTGCGCTGTGCAGGAGGTCGGACTAGATGATCAGAGTGGTCCCTTCTGACCTTAGTATCTATGAATCTATTAAGTGTTCAGCAGTTGGGCCCTGTTCTAAATATCTAACATTCTCATTCTATAGACTCTTAATTGACACTCATCTGACTGGGAACCCAAGAATTATCATACTCCCAACCATTTAGTATTTCTAAACTTGTTGGAGGTAGTCTCTATCTCCTCTAGATGGTAGTTTAAAGATATCTCTCTCTTCTGACTTATCAGCAGTGTTCCTTCTAATTTTTGACAGGCTGTGTGTGCAAAAAATTTCTTCTGTGCAAATTGTGCAAATTTTTGTGCATGCGGTGTTTTGCCGTGTGCATAGGGTTTAGGATCTGAGTGCGGACGCACATGCGCACAGCTTAGAGGGAACAGTACTTACCAGTCCCTCCTGCTTATTCCTCCTGAAGAATTTGTAAGGGAGCAACTCTCTATAATGGAAAGAATCAGGAAATGCCACTTCTTAGGTTGCTTTGCACAATAATCTTGCATGACTAATCTCTAGTCTAACAAGGCAATACCCCAAATGGAACATGATTGGTAAAATAAACACACACACACACACACACACACACACACACACACACACACACAGAGACTATAAAAAACAAGGAAAGCAAAAGGATTGTACTAGTGTGTGCTGCCATGAGTCTGTACTTACTCCTAGTCTTTAAGATCAGTGGAATTCATCTTTCTGCTATCCATTTAGAAGGTATGAAAAATTGGTAGCAAAAAAAAAATCTCAGATAGGCCAGGATCACCATAAATGGTTCCTGCGGGCCTCTATAACATGGTCCATTTTTATTTCTTGAGCAGGCAAGAACATGGAGTTGGATGCTTTCCTACTGCATTATAGAAAGGGGTGGGTAGATACTTGTCTGCCATATGCTATAAACCCCCAAATCTTGAGAAAGATGTGACAAATCAGGAGATTTTAGTTGCACTAGCATGAGCCACTCAACTATGGTATTCAGAGCTGCTAGCTTTGTCCATGCAGCCTTTCCCATTAGGGCCAGATATCAACTCAAAAGGAGGGCAGGATTCCCTATCTTGATATCTTGTGTCTTCTCTTTAAAGTTCTAATACACCTTTTAATTTTTCAGAAAGTTAAGGAAAGATCTTGATGGAGTCAAGAAAGCCTTCTGTTATCAAGACATGCTTTAAAATTGAAACATTTTCTTCCTTGTCTAATAATAAACTCACTCCTCAGTTACAAGGTTCCTAATAACCTTATATTTATTGCACCACTTTGCCAAACTATAATCCAAGTTCCAAGAGTTTACAGTCTTACCAGTTTGATGGACCTGTGCCTCGGGAGAATGCCCTTTATATTATTTCTCCCCCCCCCCCGTAGAAGCCTCCTTGATGCATGTAACATTGGCCACCAGGAGCTACTGACTCCTATGGCTGATCTATCTTAAATTGAATTACACAAAGAATGTAGTGATTTTTAAAAAGTCATTTAATCCCAGCATTTAGAAGGGTTAAGGAAAAAGCTTGCTGCAAAGTCTTTGTTGCTATTAGAAATGTGTCTAATGTTAAAATATATCAAGTTGCCACTTGGAACTTCATTTGCACCTTCACTAATCATTATTTTCTTGATTCTGGAACTAGGTCAGATGCTCAGTTCAACACAGTCCTTCATTTCCTCTTTTAATTACACACTCATTATCCCCCTTCTGGGTTGTAAAACTGCTGATTAGTCTCCTGTAGGGGGTCTCCACAGAGGCAAATTATGATGAAGAAAGGAAACTTACTTACTAGTATTGGAGTTTTCTAAATACATTGCCTCTGCAGATTCACACGGGCCTCTCTTTTTTTTTTTTCTTCTCTTCAGAGTTCACTGAGTGAAGCTTTGGGGTGGAGAATGGGGCCTTTTATAATCTGTGTTTCTGGAACGTTTGGATCCCAGAGATCCCCAAAGTCCCCCAAACGGCTGTAGTATTTCTAACAGTTCCATGGCTTTAGAGTGTGTCATAATGTGACTCAGAGAAAATGCCTTCAGAGAATGTAAATTACTTATAAGTAAGCATCCTCTCTAGAATGTGGCCTTAGACCATATTAATAGATGCATAGATTCTAAGGAAAGAGTGGATCATTGTGATCCATCTAGTCTGACTGCCTGTATAGCCCAGGTCAGAGAACTTCTCCAAAATAATTCCTAGAGCAGATCTTTCAGAAAAATCCAATCTTGATTTAAAAATATAGTCAGTGATGGAGAATCCACAATGACACTTGGTAAATTCTTCCAATGATTACTCACCATTAGAAATGTATACCTTATTTCCAGTCTCAATTTATCAAGTTTCAACTTCTGGCCATTGGAACATCTTATACCTTTCTCTGCTAGATTGAAGAGCCCATTATTAAATGTGTTAATCATGTCTATAAAACTGTAATCAAGTCACCCCATAACCTTCTCTTTATTAAGCTAAATAGATTGAGTGCCTTCAGTCTGTCTCTAAGGCATGTTTTCTAATCCTTTAGACATTCCTGTGATTCTTCTCAGAAACCTCTCCAATTTATGAACATGCTCCTTTAATTGTGGGCACCCAAACTGGACACAGTATTCCACTAGTGGTAGCACCAGTGCCAAGTATAGAAGTAAAATAATTTCTCTACTCCTACTCAAGATTCTCCTGTTTATGCATGCTAGGATCACATTAGCTCTTTTGGCCACAGCATCACACTGGGAGTTTATGTTCAGCTGATCATCAACCATGACAACCGAATCTTTTTCCAAGTGTCTACTTCCCTAGATTGAGTCCCCCATCCTGCAAGTATGGTCTACATTTGTTTTTCCTAGGATGTATAAATTTACATTCAGCCATATTAAAAACACATTGTTTGCTTGCACTCAGTTTAGCAACCAATCCAGATGGCTCTGAATCAGTAAACTCTCCTCTTCCTTATTTACAACATGCCCAGTTTTTGTGCCATCTGAAAACTTTATCAGTGCTAATTTTATGCTTTCTTCTAGGTCATTGATAAAAATGTTAAATATAGCATAGGTCCAGTCCCTAAGGACCCAATGGAAACAGACCCTCTCAATGACAATTCCCCATTTACAATTACATTAAGACGTATCAGTTAGCTAGCTTTTAAATTTATTTAATCTGTGCCATGTTTATAAAATTTATATATGAAATTTTCTTTTTTTTTTTAAATCAAAATGTTGCGTGGCACCAAGTCAAAATGCCTAAGAGAAGTGTAAGTATATTACATCAACACTATTACCTTTATCAACCAAACTTGTACTCTCCTCAAAAAAACAAATCAAGTTAGTTTGACGGGATCTATTTTCCATAAACTCATGTTGATTCCCATTAGTTACATTACTCTCCTTTAGATCACTATTAATCGAGTCCCGTGTCAGTCACTCCCGATTATCAGGGAACCCATACACCAATGGATATTATACTCTGCTTCAGACATTCTTCATTGCTATGCTTTTATGACATGTATTACAGTCTTCCCTTACTTACTTGTTTCATATAGAATCATAGAAATGGAGTAATGGAAGGGACCTCAATAGGCCATCTAGTCCAGTCCCTTGCACTTAGGCAGGACTAGGTGTTCTCTAGATCAGGGGTTCTTACAACAAATTTTTTGGTGGCCTCAAAGTGCGGCCACCAACTCTTACTGGAAGCCTCACTGACACTTTTCCTAAAATACTTAATTTAGGAAAAAAACAAATATGCAAACATACATGTCCAAATCATTGTAATTTATTTATGTAGGGCTTTTTTAGACTAAGTAATACAAATAATATACAGTGGTCTCTATTCTTTACTGTACCTAAGCAGATGAGAAATACAAATAGTGTTTTGCATGTTCTTGTCTTTTTGTTGTTGTTGCTTCTTTTGCTTGCTTTTTTTTTAAAAAAAACTTGTTAGCTAGTAAATCTGCTGTTGTGAAAAGTGCTATTTGTATGTGTGTTAATATCACTTTTCACAGCACATCTACTCAGCCCCAGCAAGCTCGGGGACAAATTAAGCCCTGGACAGAGAGGTATGCAGGGAGGCCATGAGGCCATGATGGAGTGAGTGGTGAACCTGGAACCAGAGCCTGCTATCGTGTGGATGGAGTCCGAAGCCCCATTGCCAAAGTCTGCCTACCCACCCTCAGGAAAGTGGGGCATTCACCAGCTGCCTGCACCTCCAATGTTTGTGTCTCTGGAGGGTGGCATGGCCAAACTCCCACTGGTGGCCCTGGGAGAGGGGCCACTGCTTCTTTCCCCCTCCCCCAATCAGCCCAGGAGGATATGGCCACAAGAAAAGCCCATGGTGGCCACATTGGAGAAATGCGGATCTAGATCATCCCTGTGTTTGTCTAACCCAGTTGTTCTCTACCTTTCCAGAATATGGTACCCCTTTCAGAAGTCTGATTTATCTTGTGTATCCCAAGTTTCACCTCACTTAAAAACTATTTGCTTAAAAATCAGTCATAAAAATACAAAAGTATCACAGCACGCTATTACTGAAAAATCACTTATTCTCATGTTTACCATATAATTATAAAATTAAATTGATTGGAATATAAATATTGTACTTACATTTCAGTGTGATACTTGAGGCTGTTTTTCCACTTGTGAACCTTGTCTGCAGCCCAAGCCCCCCACCTGCGGCTGAAGCATAACTTAACTTTGCATGGCCCCCTGTGGTATAGGGCCTTGGGCAATTGCCATGCTTGCCCCCTTAATGCTGACCCTGAACTTGCAATCTCCTTAAACCCATTCCATGACCCCCTCACAGGGGCTGTAACCCCCAGGTTGAGAAACAATGATCATCATGAGTTGATTAGTTGAGTACCCCCTGGAAGACCTCTGAGTACCCCCAGGGATACACTTACCCCTGGTTGAGAACCACTAGTCTAACCTGTTAAAAATCTCCAATGATGCAAATGTCTAGGTAATTTGTTCCAGTGCTTAGCAACCCTTACAGTTAGCAAGTTTTTTTCCTAATGTATAACCTAAATCTCCCTTACTGTAGTTTAAGTCCTTTATGTCTTGTCCTGTCCTCAGGGGATAAAATGAACAATTTATCACCCTCCTTTTTATAACAATCTTTTGTGTATTGAAGACTGTTATGTCCCGCCTCAGTCTTCTGTTCTTCAGACTAAACAAACCAATTTTTTTTCTATTTTTCCTTGTAGGTCATGTTTCCTCGACCATAATCATTTTTTGTCCTCCCAAATTATGTTCCCTTAATTACTACATTATACAATTCCAGAAATCTTAATGTTACCTCTCTCGTTAAATGTCTTGTCTTTGGATTTCTTTGATTATTTCATTAAAAACATGTTTAAGCACTTTTTTGCACACTTTATTTTAAATTCGTATGGGCTGTAATTTTGTTACAAGTTTCCTTCCTTTAACGTTCTCGTTTTCCTTGTATTAGAGTTCAGAAGTTACTTCATTTTTTAGTTAGAATAGAGGTTTACTGTTATTCAGGGAAAACAAAAGTGATCCTTCTGTGTCTTCCTTTATGACATTACCTCATACACGCAACACTGAAAGAGTCATGTTCCTGGCCCCCAAACCTTCCTAAGATTCAGTTAGCAATAAGGGGGCACACACATCCATTTAGCCCTACATTCTCTTGTATAAAGAAAAGGAGTACTTGTGGCACCTTAGAGACTAACAAATTTATTTGAGCATAAGCTTTCGTGAGCTACAGCTCACTTCATCGGCTGCATCTCTGAACACGGCTGCTACTCTGAAACCTGTCATTTTCTTGTATGAAAGTGTAAGAACCAGCTACATCCCTTAGACCCTCTGTCTTCCAGCCAGAGTGGTTGTGAAATTTGCTCTCTTTTCTATATCAAGTTAGAAAAAAATGGATATTACAATAATAGTTTGAAATAGTTTAGATTTAGTATTAGCGTCTTATAGAGGGTAGCTTTTAACTTGCTCTTTATTTTCTGGTATTGTGTTTTTTCTACTTTTCTGATTTGTTTGTTTTTTTTTGCCTGCCAAACATCTTTGATTTCAGGAAGAAAATGGGGTCCAAGAATTGCATTTCTCACTCTGCAAAACTTCCAAAGCTCTTACGTTTGGGAGGGATGCACTCAGCTTGGTGATGAATTTTCCAAGAGAGTCACAAAGGACAGGACCATACTTCAAAAAATCTCCTTTTTAGCAGATTCTGGGGGTTCAGGTTTCAGTCCCCTAAAAAGGAGTCTCCTTGCCTAAATGGCTGTTCTCCAAGTTCATGAGTCTTAGATAGAAGCCTAAATCAGCTCAGGTTAGGCCTATGAGGACATCTAGAAAGGATCTGATCATATGGGTTCCTCCAGCGGCTAACGAGCTGCAGTCTTGAAGGGAGAACCTCCCATGATTTCAAGGAATCAACACAGAAAGAAGGGTAAAGAGGCACTTGGCAAGGGATTCAGCCATTGGATCCAATAGATCCTACAGTATAGGTGGTGGTCTTGGATTTTAGGATTCCTCAAAAAAGAAAGGGTCACCTTTTTTGCATTGGGGTACATTTCAGATCCACCTGGCTATGCCACCAAGTCCCCTAAAAAGTCAGATGGAGGAAGTGTTTGATTATTTGCATCTGTCCTCCATGCCTTGCATGGATTATTCCCTGACTGGGTTAGTGAGGTAGGTTCTATAGGCATTTTCCCCTGTACCTTTAATCCCACAGTGTCATGAGAGGCTCTATTCTGAGATAAACTGGTATCATCGCTGTATCCATAGAGTTTTCTGTTCAAACTGGAGCCAAATTCAGTTCTGTGGAGTTCTTGAAGTGGAAAAAAAAAGCCATTTCTACCCCTAAGGAGCCTGACAGTGCTGCTGGGTCTTCTTTTTTTGAGCTTAGTTGTGTTCTTGGACAAATCCCTTGGTCTCTTTTGAAAATCCCAGTCTGTATCTCTTTTGGAGGATTGGTCCTGTAGTTATCTCCCTCTACCCTTCAGTATCTCCAATGAACATTGGTGATAAGAAACATATATCACTAGCTCCTATATCACCATCTCTTAAAAAATTAAAGAAACCTGTGGATGCTTCTGAGTCTCTTGGGTCAGTAGTGGTACAGCAGACAGCTTCCAACTCTCTTTTAGAGGAAGAAGAAGAACAAATTGGGCAGTCTACTGAGATGCACCCTTCCAATTCATTCCATGATGAGGCCAAAGGGGAGAGGCATGACCATTTTCAGAGTATTTAGAAAGCTTACCTTTTTGTCAACATTTAATAAATGTAATAAAATAAGGCATGGAATTATAATAGCAGCAAGAGAAAGGAAAAAAAACAGTAAAGTAAAGCTGCAGAATGTAGGTGAAGAACAGATGAACACTGTGAATAACCCTAATTACTGTTTTGCTGCTCAGATGCTATGGTGCTAAGTGTCCTAGAATTTTTGAGATGGATGTGAAATCATCCAACTATTAAACATTAAAAAGGAGAAATTTATTTTCCAAAGAATGTAAAACATTTTTAAATATTGTGGCAAAGCTCCAACCTTGTCCCCATGGGTCTTGCACTTCCAGGCAGTTTATGCAAGCTTGAGAGGCTCACTGCAACCCTCCACATAGCCCTTCTCTCTCTAGGGCGAGGGATACAGTCTACTGAGCCTTTTTCATCATAAGCCAGCAATTGAGGTTGGTGAGACAGTTCCCACAGTCTCTGTTGCTCCTACGGCCTCATGCCAAAACAGTTTAGCCTCCTGTCCTGACAGGGGCCTGTTTTCACCTCTTAGGAGGTGTTTCTGTAGTGGTGGGTTAGGAGGAACCCAGGCCCACCCTCTACTCTGGGTTCTGGCCTAGGGACCCTAATGGTAGCAGCTGTTAGCAGCCAACCTTTTACTGCCAGAGTTGCTACATTTCCCTGGGCCGCTTCCCCACAGCTCTCCTGCTTCTCCCTTCTTCACCCTTACCTTGAGGCTCCCTTACCAATGACTTGAAGGTATCTTCATTAACCAGCCCTCCAGCTGCACTTCCTCTCCCCTGGCTCCTTTCTGCCTGACTGGAGTGAGCCCTTTTATATTATCAGAGGGGTCTTAATTAGAGTCAGGTGGTCACATTAGCTTAATGGCCTCACCTGACTCTTTGCAGGTTAATTGGAGTCAGGTGTTCTCATTAACCTGGAGCAACCCCTGCTCTGGTCAGTCAGGGAACAGAAAACTGTTAATCCAGTGGCCAATATATCTGCCTTCTGCTACTCTGCTGTACCCAACTGGCCTGAGTCAATCACAATATGTAAACATTAAAATATATATTTAACAGTATGTAAACTTTTAATGGAGGCACATGGGTCTTGTGTCAAAGACTGGAAAATATTAAGTACATATGGTATGGTTTTACAGGTACTGTGTAATAACAGGCAAATAAAGTTTCTTGAATCTCAACATGATCTTTAGAAGAAAAACAAATCAAATTGAATGGAGTCCCTAAGGCAAAAGAGAACATGTAAATTTATGTAAAGCTCAGCATGATAAGGAAAAGACAATATTTTTAGATATTTTTTATTTGAGCAGTTATAGGATGTTTTTGTGATGCAAAGTAGAGGACTGCTCTTTTTCCCCTCCCTTTTACTTTTGCAAAATGACTTAGTTCAGCTTTTACAATATTTGACTCTTTCCTTTTCAGAACGTCTTTGGTTATGATTGTAATGGAAGAATACACTAGTTTCTTCCAAAAAGTCTAAAGTTGGAAAATGAACACAGTTAATGTTGTCATACTGTTTAACTTGTTTAATTCAGTTATTATTGGCCTTGCAGACAGATTGGAATCAACAACAGTTTTAACTACGAGTTGCACCACTTTATAATGCCATTTGCTGTTGTTATATGAGCATTTGCATCAATACTCATGAAATTATCGAAACTCAGAGGATTGTTCTCACAGTCATTATTTCATGTAACATGTTTAAAATGTGAACAACTGAAGATTCCAAATGTTAAGAGTAGATAACACATGTAGCTGTACACAGTATTGAAAAATACATCAAATTCAGAATACAATACATACTACTTAGAGTTCTTATATAGTCAGGAAATCTGATGCTCTCAGGACCTCAAAACTTAGGTGGAGTGTTTAGTTTACAAAGTTAATTTCATCAATAAACCCTCCCCATATTCATTTATTTCAATTAATAAAGCTGTTTACTTGAAAGGGGCAGATAATCATTTCATAGAACTCTTAATATAAACCTCTTCTGTATTCCTCACTTTCACTTCTATTGTGCAAGCTTCTTATATTTTTGTGCAACAAAACACAAAAATCCCTTTGTTAAAGAACATAAACAGCAATGTTAAGTAAGAGTGATGATTACCTGTACAGATATCTCTAAAATATTTAGTAAATTAATATGCAATGGCTACAAACCTTACTTACTCTAAGCACTCAGCTTCTCTTGTTGTGAGAGGGAGTCATGTTTGCAGATCAAGGGTACTGCATGGCTCTAAATATATGAAAAATATAAATAATGTGAATGCAATACAGATTATCTTTCAGGGCTTGCAAATCAAATTGTTCACTAACCAGGAGCAAACAGCAAACATTTTCTAATGAGTAGGGAGACCCTAACAGATCAATTTCTTTAGAATATAAGTTCTCACGTACAAAAATACTTTCTAGCTCTTATGATTGTGAAGTTAACTTTCCATATATGCAAAAAGAAAAGGAGTACTTGTGGCACCTTAGAGACTAACAAATTTATTAGAGCATAAGCTTTCGTGAGCTACAGCTCACTTCATCGGATGCATTTGGTGGAAAAAACAGAGGAGAGATTTATATACACACACACAGAGAACATGAAACAATGGGTTTATCATACACACTGTAAGGAGAGTGATCACTTAAGATAAGCCATCACCAGCAGCAGGGGGGGGAAAGGAGGAAAACCTTTCATGGTGACAAGCAAGGTAGGCTAATTCCAGCAGTTAACAAGAATATCAGAGGAACAGTGGGGGGTGGGATGGGAGGGAGAAATACCATGGGGAAATAGTTTTACTTTGTGTAATGACTCATCCATTCCCAGTCTCTATTCAAGCCTAAGTTAATTGTATCCAGTTTGCAAATTAATTCCAATTCAGCAGTCTCTTGTTGGAGTCTGTTTTTGAAGCTTTTTTGTTGAAGTATAGCCACTCTTAGGTCTGTGATCGAGTGACCAGAGAGATTGAAGTGTTCTCCAACTGGTTTTTGAATGTTATAATTCTTGACGTCTGATTTGTGTCCATTCATTCTTTTACGTAGAGACTGTCCAGTTTGGCCAATGTACATGGCAGAGGGGCATTGCTGGCACATGATGGCATATATCACATTGGTAGATGCGCAGGTGAACGAGCCTCTGATAGTGTGGCTGATGTGATTAAGCCCTATGATGGTATCCCCTGAATAGATATGTGGACAGAGTTGGCAACGGGCTTTGTTGCAAGGATAGGTTCCTGGGTTAGTGGTTCTATTGTGTGGTGTGTGGTTGCTGGTGAGTATTTGCTTCAGATTGGGGGGCTGTCTGTAAGCAAGGACTGGTCTGTCTCCCAAGATCTGTGAGAGTGATGGGTCGTCCTTCAGGATAGGTTGTAGATCCTTGATGATGCGTTGGAGAGGTTTTAGTTGGGGGCTGAAGGTGATGGCTAGTGGCGTTCTGTTGTTTTCTTGGTTGGGCCTGTCCTGTAGTAGGTGACTTCTGGGTACTCTTCTGGCTCTGTCAATCTGTTTCTTCACTTCAGCAGTTGGGTATTGTAGTTGTAGGAATGCATGATAGAGATCTTGTAGGTCTTTGTCTCTGTCTGAGGGGTTGGAGCAAATGCGGTTATATCGTAGCGCTTGGCTGTAGACAATGGATCGAGTGGTATGATCTGGATGAAAGCTAGAGGCATGTAGGTAGGAATAGCGGTCAGTAGGTTTCCGATATAGGGTGGTGTTTATGTGACCATCGCTTATTAGCACCGTAGTGTCCAGGAAGTGGATCTCTTGTGTGGACTGGTCCAGGCTGAGGTTGATGGTGGGATGGAAATTGTTGAAATCCTGGTGGAATTCCTCAAGAGCTTCTTTTCCATGGGTCCAGATGATGAAGATGTCATCAATGTAGCGCAAGTAGAGTAGGGGCATTAGGGGACGAGAGCTGAGGAAGCGTTGTTCTAAGTCAGCCATAAAAATGTTGGCATACTGTGGGGCCATGCGGGTAGCCATAGCAGTGCCGCTGATTTGAAGGTATACATTGTCCCCAAATGTGAAATAGTTATGGGTCAGGACAAAGTCACAAAGTTCAGCCACCATGTTAGCCGTGACAGTATCAGGGATACTGTTCTTTACGGCTTGTAGTCCATCTTTGTGTGGAATGTTGGTGTAGAGGGCTTCTACATCCATAGTGGCTAGGATGGTGTTTTTAGGAAGATCACCAATGGACTGTAGTTTTCTCAGGAAGTCAGTGGTGTCTCGAAGATAGCTGGGAGTGCTGGTAACGAAGGGCCTGAGGAGGGAGTCTACATAGCCAGACAATCCTGCTGTCAGGGTGCCAATGCCTGAGATGATGGGGCGTCCAGGATTTCCAGGTTTATGGATCTTGGGTAGCAGATAGAATACCCCAGGTCGGGGCTCCAGGGGTGTGTCTGTGCGGATTTGTTCTTGTGCTTTTTCAGGGAGTTTCTTGAGCAAATGCTGTAGTTTCTTTTGGTAACTCTCAGTGGGATCAGAGGATAATGGCTTGTAGAAAGTGGTGATGGAGAGCTGCCTAGTAGCCTCTTGTTCATACTCCGACCTATTCATGATGACGACAGCACCTCCTTTGTCAGCCTTTTTGATTATGATGTCAGAGTTGTTTCTGAGGCTATGGATGGCACTGTGTTCTGCATGGCTGAGGTTATGGGGTAAGCGATGCTGCTTTTCCACAATTTCAGCTCGTGCACGTCGGCAGAATCAGTCTATGTAGAAATCCAGGCTGCTGTTTCGACCTTCAGGAGGAGTCCATCCAGAATCCTTCTTTTTGTAGTGTTGGCAGGAAGGTCTCTGTGGATTAATATGTTGGTCAGAGGTGTTTTGGAAATATTCCTTGAGTCTGAGACGTCGAAAATAGGATTCTAGGTCACCACAGAACTGTATCATGTTCGTGGGGGTGGAGGGGCAAAAGGAGAGGCCCCGAGATAGGACAGATTCTTCTGCTGGGCTAAGCAGCCTGGATTTCTACATAGACTGATTCTGCCGACGTGCACGAGCTGAAATTGTGGAAAAGCAGCATCGCTTACCCCATAACCTCAGCCATGCAGAACACAGTGCCATCCACAGCCTCAGAAACAACTCTGACATCATAATCAAAAAAGCTGACAAAGGAGGTGCTGTCGTCATCATGAATAGGTCGGAGTATGAACAAGAGGCTACTAGGCAGCTCTCCAACACCACTTTCTACAAGCCATTACCCTCTGATCCCACTGAGAGTTACCAAAAGAAACTACAGCATTTGCTCAAGAAACTCCCTGAAAAAGCACAAGAACAAATCCGCACAGACACACCCCTGGAGCCCTGACCTGGGGTATTCTATCTGCTACCCAAGATCCATAAACCTGGAAATCCTGGACGCCCCATCATCTCAGGCATTGGCACCCTGACAGCAGGATTGTCTGGCTATGTAGACTCCCTCCTCAGGCCCTTCGTTACCAGCACTCCCAGCTATCTTCGAGACACCACTGACTTCCTGAGGAAACTACAGTCCATTGGTGATCTTCCTAAAAACACCATCCTAGCCACTATGGATGTAGAAGCCCTCTACACCAACATTCCACACAAAGATGGACTACAAGCCGTCAGGAACAGTATCCCTGATACTGTCACGGCTAACCTGGTGGCAGAACTTTGTGACTTTGTCCTGACCCATAACTATTTCACATTTGGGGACAATGTATACCTTCAAATCAGCGGCACTGCTATGGCTACCCGCATGGCCCCACAGTATGCCAACATTTTTATGGCTGACTTAGAACAACGCTTCCTCAGCTCTCGTCCCCTAATGCCCCTACTCTACTTGCGCTACATTGATGACATCTTCATCATCTGGACCCATGGAAAAGAAGCTCTTGAGGAATTCCACCAGGATTTCAACAATTTCCATCCCACCATCAACCTCAGCCTGGACCAATCCACACAAGAGATCCACTTCCTGGACACTACGGTGCTAATAAGCGATGGTCACATAAACACCACCCTATATCGGAAACCTATTGACCGCTATTCCTACCTACATGCCTCTAGCTTTCATCCAGATCATACCACTCGATCCATTGTCTACAGCCAAGCGCTACGATATAACCGCATTTGCTCCAACCCCTCAGACAGAGACAAAGACCTACAAGATCTCTATCATGCATTCCTACAACTACAATACCCAACTGCTGAAGTGAAGAAACAGATTGACAGAGCCAGAAGAGTACCCAGAAGTCACCTACTACAGGACAGGCCCAACCAAGAAAACAACAGAACGCCACTTGCCATCACCTTCAGCCCCCAACTAAAATCTCTCCAACGCATCATCAAGGATCTACAACCTATCCTGAAGGACGACCCATCACTCTCACAGATCTTGGGAGACAGACCAGTCCTTGCTTACAGACAGCCCCCCAATCTGAAGCAAATACTCACCAGCAACCACACACCACACAACAGAACCACTAACCCAGGAACCTATCCTTGCAACAAAGCCCGTTGCCAACTCTGTCCACATATCTATTCAGGGGATACCATCATAGGGCTTAATCACATCAGCCACACTATCAGAGGCTCGTTCACCTGCGCATCTACCAATGTGATATATGCCATCATGTGCCAGCAATGCCCCTCTGCCATGTACATTGGCCAAACTGGACAGTCTCTACGTAAAAGAATGAATGGACACAAATCAGACGTCAAGAATTATAACATTCAAAAACCAGTTGGAGAACACTTCAATCTCTCTGGTCACTCGATCACAGACCTAAGAGTGGCTATACTTCAACAAAAAAGCTTCAAAAACAGACTCCAACAAGAGACTGCTGAATTGGAATTAATTTGCAAACTGGATACAATTAACTTAGGCTTGAATAGAGACTGGGAATGGATGAGTCATTACACAAAGTAAAACTATTTCCCCATGGTATTTCTCCCTCCCATCCCACCCCCACTGTTCCTCTGATATTCTTGTTAACTGCTGGAATTAGCCCACCTTGCTTGTCACCATGAAAGGTTTTCCTCCTTTCCCCCCCCTGCTGCTGGTGATGGCTTATCTTAAGTGATCACTCTCCTTACAGTGTGTATGATAAACCCATTGTTTCATGTTCTCTGTGTGTGTGTATATAAATCTCTCCTCTGTTTTTTCCACCAAATGCATCCGATGAAGTGAGCTGTAGCTCACGAAAGCTTATGCTCTAATAAATTTGTTAGTCTCTAAGGTGCCACAAGTACTCCTTTTCTTTTTGCGAATACAGACTAACACGGCTGCTACTCTGAATCCTTTCCATATATGAGTTCAGTGTGACAATGCAATGCTGTCCTCCATGTCTATAGGCAAAGGGTAATATTTTGCAAAGTCGCAAAATCAATGGAACTTAGGAACCTAAGTCATTTAGGTACGTTTGAAAATTTTACCCAGACAGCTTTAGTTACTGCTGGTAACTTTCTGCTGTAAATTTTCCCCAGCAATTGCAAAGTGAAATTAACAAAACTGTTGTTAGTTTCATGCCCACTGTTGAGAAATAACTAAGTCAATTTCCATCTGCTACTGCTTGGGAAAGGTATAAGAACCTCCTCCCCAAAATGGAATTTCCAGAACTGTACAGAAAAGTAAAAGGAATTCATTTAATTTGTGGTGGTAATGATGGGAAGCTTGGGAAAGAGAGTTCTAGAAGACTGCAGTTCCTACAGAGGTAGAGTAAAAACTGTAGTGTTTTTGTGGGTGTATAGTGGTGGTTCTAGTGATGAGATGTGTGTGTAGGTGGAAGAGAAAAGGATATGGATTATTAAGTTTCATTTTCTTGGGTTTGTTTTAGGTATGTTTGTAACAGACCTACCTCAACTGACACACATTGTAATTTTTGTGTGTGTATTAATAGCTCACAAATTTAGAAACACCATTGGTTTTTACTCAGTCACTGTGAAAATATAAGGGCTGTTCATTAGCTCTCAAGTTGTCATGTGTTGCATTTCATGTACTGTCCTTGTGGCTGCAGTATGAAATATTGATGGATCGGGTCACTTTTAAGCACTGTGAACTGACTTTCTAATACCAATTTCTTCTCTCATTTACACTGGTGAAATTCCAATTCATTTCAATTAGAGGAGTACCAGAGCAAATAAGGACAGAATTTGGTTATAAGCTTTGAATATGGTTTGAACTAGTCAACATATCAGCTGTTTGTTCTTGACCCGTGGGCTTTGAACATCTCCAAGTTCATCATAAGTGCCCAAATTTCCGCACATTTCTGACTGCGTACTGTGATTTCTGCTTTGCGTTAGCATCACAAATATAAGCATCCAATTTAGGAGAAATAGGATGTTGTCTCATTAGCAACATTAAATGATAGTAAAATAGTTATAGAGACAACTCTGGAAAAGGTTTATGTTGCTGGTGGTGATGCATTTCACGCTGGTTAGCAATTATGGGTTGCAGAGATAGGTGTTTGCATTTATGCTAGATTTCTGATGTTTGGATTTGTTTGGATGTTTGCATGTAATTTTCAGAAACACTTGTTTCTAGAAATATCCTGTACAGAAATATGCTCAGGAGAAGAATTAACATAAAAAACACACGTGGAGCTTTTGCTAGGTTGTTTTTTATATTTCCTGAATATCATTGTGTATACCATATGGGGGTGAGGTGGGATTAGGAATATGCAAAGCATTGCTTAGCATTTTATAATAAAATAAAAATAAGAGATGAAAGCTTGTTCAGTATTTCTGTATCATGAATCGGATGTGCGTCTATTGGCACATGGAAAATTAGTGTCTATGCGTTTAACAAACTAGAGTTAAAACAAATAGGCTTTGTTATAAATCTGACTTGATTTTTGGAAAATGGTAGTATTATTGTGTTTTCCATGCCCATCTGCTGTTGACCACTGTAAATGTTAGTTAATATAGAAGGTCTGTTCTGAAATTATAGTGCAAGCCAAGCAGCTAATGGGATCTAAGTAGAATAGTTAAAAGCATATTCACAGTATATATGTTTTTCCCTAAAAAGTTCCTTTGGGGGAAATCTTATTTCCCAGCTCTTCTCTTTGTGTGTCCCTGATTGACCTGGTGGGACCTGGATCTGGTTCTGAAATCAGATTTCCTTAGTGACCAAGCAATGTAATTCCACTAGGACACCAAATATGCACTGTTTTGCTAACCATTACTGTACACACACACATATAATTATAATTATTTGGAATGGATACATAAAACAGATGTAATATGGAATTGATAGTATTGTACTTGCCTGATGAATTGTACTTGCCTGTGTTCCTCAATGGTTCGCAGGCAGCCAGGGCCTGTTTGAAGTTGAACTTTCACTTATTAAGCTAAATAAGGATCAACAGAGCTCCCGGTTTAACTTTCTACATGAAAGTTAAACTTCAGATAGTCTTGGCCATCTCTGAAGTGCAGTTGAGGGGGCAGTTGGAATTACTTCCAGATGAGAGTTGGGAAGGAGGAGAAGAATCTTCAGACTTCTTGCGTCTTTGTGGTTAAAAACTGTAATATGTCATTTTAAACATAATTGAAAGTAGTGAGAAAATATATTTGCTATCTTCCATCCTGCAATTTCATTTGTATCCATTTTATTAACCTATTTGAAATATGGGCAGTGCTAATAGCATGCTATATAGGTACCTAATAAAATTAATGTCATGGGGATATAATAATCTATAAAATAGTATTCACTGGTAGTTTACACCTTGGTAGGCTGCAAATATTAGAGGGTGACATGATCACACATGCACACTTGAGAGCAGTGCTGTCATAGTATTCAACAGAAGACAAGGGTGCACATACACTGCATAGATAGTCACATAAGTAGCATTATTTTACATATTATTATATAGATACTGGAGGTCTTATTTTCATGTAAATTTCCTGTTTGTTGAGTGTAATCACCTTGGCACTGCAGAGCTCTTGATAAGCAGTAATTTGTTTCATGTAAATTGAACTACTTCTCATAGTCAGTGAATGCTTGATGTGTGGTAGGTATAATTTATTACTTATTGTCTAATTGCATTCATTATATATCAAAGAAGTTCTTTTATAGAAAATCCTGATTTAGTGTCCAAGTCAACTTCCATTGAAGTTAATGGGAATTTTTCCATTAGTTTTTGGTGGATTAAAATAAAATCCTTTTAAATTACAGACCATGTCATTAATTAAAATTAACATAAACTGCAAAACTATTTTTATCTTTCTTCTCAAAGGAAAAGTTACTACCTTTTATTCATTACACTCTCAGGGTTGGAAGATTAATTGTTTTATTCTAGCTATTTAGCATTCTTATTACAAGTTTTGAAAAACTTTGATAATTTTACTACATGGCTGACTTTGAAACCAGAGTATGTCAAACTTTTAGTGCTCTGTAGTAGATCCATTCAGTCAGATATTGAACGGCAAGCTACTGCACTGTATTTTCAGACATTGGTTTATTGCCCACTAACTCGCAGTGTAGACAAGCCCTTTGTTTTTTATTGGATTCTGATGTAATTAAAAAGTGTTTATTCCCATTTCTCTACGTTTAATTTTTGGTGGCGGGCAACCTGCAGCCTGTCCGTGTAATCCACTGGTGGGCTGCCAGATCATTTGTTTACATTTGTATGGCCACCTGCAGCTCCCAGTGGCCGTGGTTCACCGTTCCCGGCCAATGGGAGCTGCAGGAAGTGGCATTTTTAACCCTGGACTTCCTCTTTCAAATCAACTACTTTGGTATTTGGCGGATACTAGATTGACAATATAAAATAACTAACAGAAAAGTCAAAAGACTAAATCAATAGCAAAAGTTATATACAGTAAAATAAGTTTGAGTTACATATAAGTATTGGTATAAGCATTTGTACAAATAGACAGTTCATATCTTTTATTTCTCATCAAATAAAAAGTAAATCAAGGCTTCAGAATTAGCTACAAATTTAGATAACTAGAAATAGATATATGGAAATAGAGTAATAAATACATGAATATATGAATGTAGACATATAAATTAATATTCATCTCTAATAAGAAGAAACTAAAAAATCACAATAGTGAATTTCTACATATGGACAACATCTTAGAAGTTTTTAGCTAAGAGTTTAACTCTTTACTTCCTTCAACCAACTTTTGTTAATTAGCCTCAGAACCAGAAACACTTCCTTACTCAGGCAGCACAGGGCATGGATCAGCGTTCACCTCACACTCCCTGTCAGTGCATGGCCCGGGCTGGGCAAGCTAATGATCTAACCAGCAGGCCAAATTCAGTGAGGAATCCTGGTCATGTGCCAACTAAGGCACATTGTGCATATGCTAAGAAGACTGAGACAGCCGTGAGGACTATGTCAGAGTAAAGGTGAAATCCTGCTCACCCTAGTCATACAAGAAGATCTCCACTGAAGGTGTGGTCTGGTCTTGTGTGTGAGGTCAGTTTAGGTGGTGTTAATAGTACAGTTTGAAAATTTTCATTGGAAACTTTTTTCTGATGAAAAATGGTCTTGTTTGGGGGAAAAAAAAAGCTTTCCTCTCCTCCCGGCTTTTATCAAAAGCAAATATGTACAAATTTTGAAATTTCAGTTTTTCTATTTTCCTCCCTATATCTCCTCCTTTTTCCTCTCACCTCTCCCCCTCTTTTTGCCACTGCATACTATAGAATAAATTACATCTGTTTTTCTTCCCTTTCCCTTTTTCTTTTCATTTTTCCTTTTGCCACTATCTAACTTTTCAAAAGTTGAGCAAGTTAATGAAAAGTAATAAAAAAAAAATGTGTAGCACGGGGATGGCAAGGAGAAAAAACCAAACCCTGGATGTTATTTATTTTATTATACTAAGGAGGGAAAGGGGAAATATGAAATTTTAAATTTAAAAAATGCTGTTTTTCTTAAAACTATTTTGTGTAAAATTGAAACAAAAAATTGAAAATAGTTTCAAATGCTGCAAAATGGAAATAACATTGAAATTTCTTGCAAAACTGTTTTTCCATTTTTTCAGCCAGCTCTCTTTGCTAATTTATGGTCTCAGATCCACTACAACAGGGCTCAGAGTAGCAGCCGTGTTAGTCTGTATTCGCAAAAAGAAAAGGAGTATTTGTGGCACCTTAGAGACTAACACATTTATTTGAGCATGCTCGGGGGTCACATAACTAGTTAGCATGCCAGAGTCTCGTTTGTTATTGGAATTAAGAACCCCTAAGCGTGCGCAAATAAATTTGTTAGTCTCTAAGGTGCCACAAGTACTCCTTTTCTTTTTACATCAGGGCTGTAGATGGGTGTGTCAAGAACCATCTAAATGACCCCAATCTCTTTTGTGTTTGCCACTTTTACTATTTTGTTTAATTCAGAAGCAACTTTTTCACATATAAGGTCTTAATGCTTAACTGTCTTCACTAAATTAATAAGACAAGCACTGTTTCCCAGGGTTCTAAAGGTGTATAACTAAAGAAAAATAATGGCTTGCCTGTCCCACTATAGTAGTTGACTGTATTTTAACACTTCTGTTATGACTTGCTATCATCCTTGTTATTGTCACTGGTTTTTACCTTGGCCAGTCTGCTCATTTGTTATCCATGTCACCCTGTGTGTATGTCTGTGTGTGTGTCTGTCTGTCTGTCTCTCTCTCACACACACACAAACATAGTGCAATAATAGTGCTAAGGATTCTTCTAACACTTCTCTCTCATTATTTCACATATAGTCTCCATATGCATATTATATACAAGCTTACTGACAAGAGGTACCAATCTAAGCTTAGTCCAATTAGCATTATCTTGTCACCATCTGATACAGATAGTATTGTAGAATAATGAAACAGGTAGGCAAATGGGTTTCGATCACAAAGAACTGAATAGGCCTGTAGGCCCTTTTATGCTAATAATTTATGGATACATTGATGATGATGATGATGGAATCTTACATCAACGTTGATATACAAGGATTCAACAAAAACAATAGGTGAGCATGTATATGTGAGGTCAGAATCACAAACACAGTTGATAGCACCTAGAGTTAATGAATATATCCCTTAGTTGTCTCACCGTTAGGGTCTGATAGGGTAACTTGTACTGAATGTTTTAAAAAAATATTTTAGTATGAATACCATTCTCCTTTGGTTCCAGGACCAATTCCGACTGGTTAACTCAGAATATCACACATCACATTGCCCCAGATTCTCTGCACACCACTGAAATCTCTTTATGGTATCTGGCTGATGCAGATTGGCCCTAAAACTGGTATAACTAGCCATGAAAGTATCACCCATTGTTGGATGATTGTCCAGTGACATAGAGGCAATGTAATGCCTCCTACACAACCACAACCATCCTCTGGATGGTGTATAGGCTATGATCTAGATTTTCCTGTGTCCAGGAAATCCAAGCTTTTGGGGATTATTGGAAGGGAAGTGTAAATGAGATTGTTCTAATATATAGTGAAAATGTCAATTTTTTATATAGCAGGGGACCAGCCCAGTTCACAGCTGGCCAGGATTAGAGGAGTGAAAAGGTATCATAAAGTCACTTTTGCACCCACCTTTCTAGATGATTATTATAATTATTTATCTATTTATTATTACAATCATAGTGCTTAGGAGCCCCAATCATGGGCCAGGATTCCATTGTGCTAGATGCTGTATGAACACAAAACAAAAAGAGTCCCTGCCCCAAAGAACTCACAATTTATGTATAAGACCTGAGACATGAGAATAATCTTTGCAGCAGCATATCCGAATAGATATGAGCTGGCAACACTGCATTTGTCAAGACCATAGGAAAGTTTGTTGACGTAATTGAGACATGAGATGATGAGAACCTGGATGAGTTTTAGCTGTGTGGGTGGACAGAAAAGACCGTATCTTAGAGATGTTATATAGAAAGAATTACAAGATTTAGACATAAGTCTCGACACAAGGACCTAAAGATTGAATTTCAAGCCAGAAATGACACTCATGTTATGGGCCTGACTGCCAGGTAAGAGAGTGGTATTGTCCACAGTGATTGAGTGGTAGGGAAGGTTTTTGAAAGAAAGATTAAGAGCTTTGTTTTAGCCATATTGCACTTGAGCTGATGGCTGGACATCCATGAAGAGATATCACCGAGACAGAATTTCAAGAAGAGCATGGTTGACTGTGTTGAAGGCAACTGCTAGGTCTAGAAGGAGGAGACTGGAGTACTGGGTCTGAGCTTTAGCTAGGGACAGGTCATTAGAGCCTTTGGGAAAAGCAATGTAGTGTAGTGTAGTTTCACTGTAGTGAAAGGACACAAGTTGGACTGGAGAGAATCTAGGGTGGGATTAGAGAAGAACTCCAGACAATGATCATAAATGGCACATTCAAGGAGGTTTAGAGATGAATGGGGGAAGGGAAATGGGGAGGCAAATGGTATCAAGGATAGGCTTTTTTATATTGTATTTATTAAAGAAGAAAGAGCTAGAGAGTAAGAGGTTTTGACAATCACTGTCCAGACATCCCCACTGAAAGAACAGGGAGCCTGAGCCCCAAGTAACAAGCAGTTGGATCAACTAATTGCAAAGTGTATGAAGTGGGATCATATAAAAACTGGTGAAACGCTGTTCATGAATATCATTGTGTGATGTATGGATGGATGGTGTGTAGAGAGTTATGCATGTGTGCTGGAAATATGTTCTTAAAATATATTCTAAAACATGTCTTACATAAAGGAATGTGCATTTTCCTGTCTGGATCAAGCTTTGTAAGAGATCATGAAAGTACATTTACATATAAGTTAAACAAAGCAATCAAGCTAGCAAGTGACTGAGGAAACAACTTAGTGGACCCCCTTGGGGACAGAGCATGTACCTCAAGAAAGTCTCCCTGGCTGGTGAGACAAAGATAATGGAATTTAGGAAATATAAGGGGAGCAAAAAGACATTGTAGTTATCTATCACTTAGGGCACAAAAGAAGACCGCACACTGTGAATGTTGGATTCTCTGGCCTGGAAGGCAGGAGATGATGGTAACTTGATTTAAGTGAGAAAACTATTTAGACAAAGATTGTAATTTGTTACAATTCAGTTTTAGTTATTGGAAAAGAGTGTTTTGTTTTGTTTTGTTTTGAACCATACCTGTCTCCTTCTCCTACTTAGTATCACTTAAATCTCCGTTCTTTATTAATAAAGTTATTCTTAGCTTTCCTATAAACCATCTAATACATGTTATATTGAAGTGTGGGTCTTCAGCTAACCTAACAGGCTGGTGTGTGCACTGTCCTTTGGAGACAGCAAATTTAATAATTTCTCTGAGTGTCCAGTGAGAATGACTAGAAGTTGCAGAGAAAGGTCTCTGGGGAGCTCAGAGACTGGGGTTCACTGACTGTTACCGGCTAGGCAAGGTTAAGACTGGCAGAGTCTTGAGGAGTTTGCTGGTAAGATGGACAGACTGGTGTGGCAGAGAGCAGATACATAGTTTAAACCCCAGCAAACCTCTTTCGTGCTGAGGCAGGGGAGTAATATAGTGGCTTACCGTTCTGGGTGTCCTGACCAAAGCATTGTGGAGGTTAAAGAGAAGAATAAGGAGGGGCAAGAGAGTGGGTATGAGACACATCAGGAGATGGGATGGTGTGACTGAGGCAAGAGGAGGGTTTAGTGGTGGAGATAAGATAAGAACCTCTGCATCTGTGATCAGGAAGAAGGAAAAGTGAATTGTTGGAGGGTAAGCCAAAGGGTGGTGGAAAGTCAGGGTGCAAAGAGAGAGGTGAGCAGGGGAGAGTTTGAGGAGTGAGTCAAGGGTGGCAAAAAGGCCACTGGGATTGCAGATGTGAATTATAATGGGTTGAGTGTGAGTTGAGCCTTAGTTGAGTTGTACATTCCTTAGCCCTATCCTAGGATTAGGTCCATTATGTTAGGTCCATCCATTGTGGCTTGCAGTCTCTCTCTGCACACCCTGTATTTCAGGATACATTTTAGTTAATTCCTCAGGGCCATGTACTGTCCTAAATCTGCATGTGTAATGAGAGTTGCACATGTGCACTGAAGGCAATATGTGTCCCTGCAATCTGTGAAGATCTTTCCAGTGCTGCACTGTATGGTAGAGATAGATCTATATTTATCCTGTATTTAGGTCTTGATTTTATTTTCTTTTTGTAAGACTGTGGTAGCTGATAAACTTAAAATTCTATTTTCTGATTAACATTTTAAGTTAATTTTTGTTGTGTCTTGTTAATCCAGTTCAGCATTTTATTGTTTGTGTTCTGTGTATGCCGTTCTATGAACATTTCATGTCTTGAATAATATACTAGTCAGTTAGAATGAAGTTAATCCCCTTTTAATTTGTCCACATTCCCTTAGATTCTCTTCTTTAATACATAATAATATGCATACATAATCTCTAGTCTGAAACTGTATCTGCCAGCCTTTCCATGTAGTGTATTTGCCTTTTAATTTTCCATAATTAGAGATATTTTCTGCTATGTTTAAATGCAAAAGTGCTATTCTTTTCATTGAGAGAGCCATGCAAGGATCAATGCCAGGATATGATCCTTAGCAATATCTACAGAAATAGTTTTTCAGTCTTCTAGTAACTGCCAAATGATTATGAAAAGTAGTTTTGTGTCCTATACGAACAGAGCATAGGCATTTTTTTCTGCTTATCGGTAAGCAGTTGGTGGCAGAAGTTTGATATATTCACTCAGGTTTACCTTTGTTGCATAGTTCTTTTACTATCTCTCTTGAATGAATGACCAACAGTGTATAATTCTCCACAATCCAAGTCACCAACAATTTAACCTCATTTCTCAATAGTGTGCCACAGTGATGTCAGTTATTAATATTTCTGCAAAGTATAGTGTACTGTGCTTACTGGAAAATTATGAAATATTATAAATCAGTAAAATACATAAACGAATTCTTATAAAGTCATGTCATACAGGATCTATAATGTTATGTTTACTTCAAAATTTTGATTTACAAAATGTTCTGCTCTATTACATTTGCAATGTTAACCAGATTGATGTTTTATCTTATTTCAATATTGGTGCTAGGGACATTTAACCTGTGATTTCATTTCATTTTTATATCTTTGTGACTCAGTCTTCCAATCTGTACAATTGAGTAAGGATACTTACTTGAAAAGGCATAAGGACTAAATTATGTTATTGTTAATAGCTACTGTACTAACCCTGCATTACGTATATAAAAGATAATTATGTTGTTCTATATAGAACTATCTAAAATACAATGAACCCTGGTTAACATGAACAAATGTAACACAAAATAATATGAAATCTTCAGAATATTCATTTTAAAAAAGAAACCTTATTTGCATTTAATTAAATGAATTGCAAAGGAGAACTTTAGTTTATTATAATTGGAATTGCCAGGTCATAATCATCCAAAAAGAAATAAAATGTGTAGGTTAATTTGAGAACCTTTAACATTTACTTTCTTGCGGATGGAGGCTGTCAAATCCTTTGAAGGCTTAAGCTTTATAGCTTGACATTAATGATGACAAATAAGGAACATTTATTTATAGTGTCTTACTGCCTTGTGTTTTAGGTAATTTGTTTAAGCTTTTGTGTCTCGTGTCCCTACATCTGCTATCATAATATGAAAATGTTTTCTTTTGGTAGATTCAGTCTACTTTTAATATGTGATTCTTCGAAGTTGCAATTCTTCAACAAAGAAACTTCAAAACAGACTCCAACGAGAGACTGCTGAATTGGAATTAATTTGCAAACTGGATACAATTAACATAGGCTTGAATAAAGACTCAGAGTGGATGGGTCATTACACAAATTAAAACTATTTCCCCATGTTTATTCCCGCCCCACCACCACTGTTCCTCAGACATTCTTGTCATCTGCTGGAAATGGCCCACCTTGATTATCACTACAAAAGGTTCCACTCCCCCCCCCCCCCGGCTCTCCTGCTGGTAATAGCTCACCTTAAGTGATCACTCTCCTTACAGTGTGTATGATAACACCCATTGTTTCATGTTCTCTATGTATATAAATCTCCCCACTGTATTTTCCACTGAATGCATCCGATGAAGTGAGCTGTAGCTCACGAAAGCTTATGCTCAAATAAATTTCTTAGTCTCTAAGGTGCCACAAGTACTCCTTTTCTTTTTGTGGATACAGACTAACGCAGCTGCTACTCTGAAACCTGTCACAGAACTTAAACAACTTTGGAAACAAGTTAAAAGCATGAGACCCATCATATCTTGCCCATTTTCTCCACCCCTTTGTCTCTCTCATCAATTTGAATGTGCAATTTCCATTAGTTTTAATGAAATAAGTGCTTATTGAGAGGACATTATGCTTCAGAATGTATTGGTTGTGATTAATGGTGGATATCCAACATCTGATGTATTGCCACAGTGTTAGATTATTTAAAAATCAAGGCAAGTGGGAAAAATTATAAAGACAGCAGTTGGGATAAATCTTTAGTAATTTTCCATTAATGGTCAGTTGTCAGAAAATGGGACAAACATGTCCATTTTTAATATTGGAGAAGCTTTCTCTAGCTAATATCCCTCATATTAGCATTCTCATTATAACCATCTCTTTTTATGAGTTTAAAGTTCAGCTGTCATAAGTAAAAACTCATTACTTCTGACAGCTGAGCTATAAACTCATAAAAAGAGGTGTTTAGCTGGAAATTTTAGTGCTTAGCTCATGTTCCCATAAAGATATGTTGAGCTGAAATTTATATACAGTACACCGTCTAATCCCTGGAACACTTTTGTTTAAAAAAACAACAAAAAAACCCAAACAGAACAAATTTCAAGAAATTCTTCCATTTGTTTGTACTGGATACAGATGAGGATTATTGGATTACGGATTAAAATAAATAGCTTTATAATATTGGGGGGTTGCTGTACCAAAGATAACTTCAATATTTAGAATACAATTTTGCTGTCTAGTTAGAATGTAATAAAACACATTGTAATGATTCAAAGGACAGCGAGTATGTGTTCTAATGCTCCCTAATGAATAGAAATCAGATCTGTTTAAGTGTTTATGAATATACTGTTCCTTAAAAACTGGTCCACAGAAGATGTAAATTAAACAAATACTTTTACTGCAATTGGTTGAAGTGAAATCCACCCTGGCAGTTTGTGCGTGTGTCTTCTGAACAGAAGGTCCCGAGTTCTCTCCCCACAGATGAGTATGAAGTCCTCTGAGACAAGAAAATTAGAGCAATAAATTGAATCATTATAACAGGTTGAAAAACAGATGCTGTCAGGGTGAAATTCCCTTTATCTTGAGGAATTGGGGTTCATGTGGTTAAAGTGTGTGTGTGTGTAGTGGGTTGGAGGAGGGGGGCATTGGGATGGCAAAACTCACCTCAACCTGTAATTAAAGTATGAGGCTGCCATAATGATGCCAACTCCTTTGAACTTCCCTGCCTATGGGCTAAACATGATCATAATCATCTGCACCACAGATTAGGATCTCTAGATTGTGTGCTCCCTCCCCATACTACCCACCTACGTGCTGGCTTTTGTGAGGCCACCATAGAAATCCTTCAACAGCTGGTGAGTGGCACAGATTTTCCTAAACTAAGTAGTTACTCTGCTGGCAGCCCTCAAGGGGCTTAATAATTGTGGAGGGTCTTGCATGGTCCCCCTTCACACTTGTTTGAATTTCACTCATTCTGCATAGTATTATTTCCTGTTTTTAAAAAAATGGATCTCCCTGGTAACATTGTAATCTCTCCATTCTCACAAAAGAACACAAGTTTGATTGTACATGTCCAGCACTGCAAAATCTTACTATATGGTTAAATATGCATAGTGTTATTCTTGTATTAGTAATTAGAATACCATCTTGTTAGACACAAAGGACTACAGTGAGAAGCTTCAGAGAGGGAAGCTTTAATCTTTAAAGTTTGTCAGTATAATAATATTACCAGAAGCTGATGTCATTTTAAAAGCAAACAAACCCCCAAACCATACAAAACAAAAACTGAAACACTGTTAATGAATTCAGGTGTTTCAAAGGTCAATGATGCACTGATCTTTCTGAATGCGAAAAGTATGTTGGTAAATTGGGTTATTAATCTCTGCTTTAGAGGAGTTTTTCAAGAATTTTGAGCAGTGCTAAAGAGACACTTAAGGCACATGAAGCATAAACATAGGAAACATTTATGTTTTCCAATATTAGGCCATAGGTGATGTTTTGAGAGTATTTACATGGCTTCTCCTTTTGCATCTGTTGGAAAATGCAAAAGAATGTCAAATTTTTTTTAATGATTTTATTCTCAATGACTTTTAAAAAACATAATTTTGAGGGTTTGGGGCCCCTTACTTATTTATTTTATTTGTTTATTTTAACAAAAACAACAGTTAAACAAATCACTCCAATGTTGAAATTACAAAACGTTTTAAATGAAGCCATGCCCTTCGTGCGAACGAAACAAACCGAAATTATACGCACCTAAACACAATGGAGGTTCTCCATGATATTAGTTGTATATATATTCCCAGTTCCACCCTCTTCTGCTTTGTTGTTGTCTTGGGTAACAGCATACTGAATGATACCCAAACCCAATTTTTTTTCAGGGAAAATGTCTTATTGCATATATTTGCAGGTCTTGGTTCAAAAATTTGCTATTGATTCATCAAGTAATTAAAGAAGAAATTGTTCTATTTCAGGAAACTTTGTTGTAGTTCTCCATACATCCTGTGTTGAATCCATTTACTGGCAATATTTTGTGCTTGTAGATAGATTAGAATTGTTTTGTATCCTCTTACTATAGAATATTTCTGCTACAGAATGTTGAATGTGTGTTTATATACAGGTAAGCATCTATAGCTTTCATATTTTCAATTAATATTTGCATTTCTGAAAGTAATAATACTGTAACCTTGGGGTCACAGCTACATCATCTTACTGAATTATTTTTATATCTTACATAACAGAAATCCTCAGTCTTTATGTTTTCCTTTGTGGATTCATGAACTCTCACAGTGTCACATTTAATCACACTTTCTACATGCTGGGAATCCTGCAGGGCAGTAAATAACCTGAACCTACAGAGGTAATTTCTTCATAGTCTGAAGCATGTTTAACATCTGTATAAAAATAGGATATGAGTAACTCAGCTGAAAAAACCCCACCTACATTCACATCTTAAAGCATGGTTTAAATCAAACTCAATGCCACTGTCAAATCAAGGTGGAGGTTACTCAAGACCACATCATAAAATAACATTGTTTACATAATTTAGTACCAGTGGTAAAGCAACCTGATGAGCAAAGAGAGTAACTGAATCATCTCTTTGTTGTAAAATAAAGGGGTAGCTCTTGGAAAGCACTTATGGAGCATTGCAGGAACTCTCCATGCAAATTGCATACAAGATTGAGCTATGCATCACTACAAAACTCTGGTTGCAAATCTTTATTTGTTGCTTCCTGATTGGATCCAAAATTAGAAGTGGCATATGTTCCAGTTTTCATGCTACTGAAATCTCAGAAGAGCAAATGAATTCAGGTGATTCCTGCCAAAATCTCCCTACAACATCTTGCAAGATATAAAGATTATAAAATCTAATCCAAACTTAGATGTGATTTGAAACTGACCAGTGCCATTAAGCCTACTTTACATTCAAATACTGCTCCTTTGACCAGTTTGTAAAATGGGTGTACACTGAATTACATCTAGAAGGCTAGAGATTCTCCAATTGCCACTACAGTAACAGGAGGGAATGGACAGGAAGCCAGGAATTTATGGACTGGTAGTGGCAGAGGCACCAAAATGAAAACTTAATTATTTTGTTTTAAATGACTGAATAGATCATATAGATTATTTTTAAAGTAAAATTCCCATTGAAAAATAATTAAATCAAACCACCCTGAATTAGGTGAAGCAAAGCCCATGCGACATAATGGGGAGATGTTGAAGAAAGTTTCTTCTGCTTTGAGTTAGAGTTGAAATCCAAATATGCAGGGAAGCAAGTCTGTCTACATAGTTTGTGCTGGTCAAATAAAAAACCCTTTAGAAGTCTGTCTTTATAAGGGTTAATTCCTTTTTCCAACCTGTAAATAAAGAACATTTTTGTATCATAGTAGTTATTTTGAGGATCTCTCGTTTCTCTCTTCATTCGGCATCCAGGGCTGAATTCAGACTTAGCTGAAGTCAGTATAAATCCGTTCAGTGAAGTCAAGAATGCGCTTTGCTCTACTGTGTCTGAATTAGGGATTCAGACTGATTGTCTGGTTTGTTAAGTGAGGGAGGCAAAAGAATAACACTTAAAGAAATTGATATAGGCTTCTATCCCCAAATTGTTATAATAGCATTATTTTGTCTAAATTAATATAGTTAAAAGCTTTAAAGAAGTTTCTTTAATTTCAGAATACATCACAAATATTTCAGCTGCATATGGAAGCCAAATTGAAAACATATCATAAAAACTAGAGATGGGAGAGATTACATCATTAGGGACCTGTGTATTTTTCTATAACAATGTAAACTTATTTGAGTTTTGCATAGAGTTAAAACAAACTTTTACGTTTTTGTTGAAATAAGACCAGATCCAAACCCCTTAAAATCAGTGGCAACCTTTCCATTGACTTAAACAGGCTTTGGTTCTAATCCATAATGAGTATTCTGGTCCAACTCAAATATTTTACCTTTCTATGCATATATTTTATTTCTCTCTCTTTTTTCCTTGTCCTGGTGGGAAAAACATTAACATGGGTCAGTTAACATTTTTATTTTTGTATTGTCATGTCAGATTTCTTCCAAACCAGATATCTGACATTAGTATCTTTTTAATTAATATGCAGCTTCTAGTTGAACATGCTTCCTGCGTTACCTATCAGAGCTGTAGAAAATTGGCTTGTACTGCCAACAGAATATCTAAATGCCAGCAAGCCTATGACTTACCTATTTTGCATACAACATTTACTCTGGGTCTGGCAATATATTCAGCACACTGCATTCTGACAAAGGATCAGATGGCTCAAGTTTCTCATAAAAGAAGAAAATACTGACATTTTCCTTCAAGATTTCTAGTTAATTTCTTATTCCTAATTTACATTTCAAAAGATGATTATACCTGAATTTAGTCTAACAAATAGTTCACATTAGAATGAGTTCTGAACACCAACCATTTTTTTAAAGTTAATCATTGTCATTTTAGAAAAAAAGAAGTGAAAATTCAAAGCTACTTCAATCTTTAATTTGACTGAAAATCACTTTGAAAGCTTATGGGGGAAAAATCTCACATGGTAATTTTGTGTGTATGTACCATGTGTTTTATTATGCAAGGTTACATGTCCAAAACCAAAACCTGGATGAACAGAAAATGATGTGATTTTAGAGATTTTCACAATATATTTCAGTTGTATAAAATAAATTCCTATCAAAAGCAAAATATCCCTGAGCTATCTCATAAGAATGGCCATACTGGGTCAGACCAATGGTCTATCTAGCCCAGTAGCCTGTCTTCCAACATTAGCCAACACCAGATTCTTCTGAGGGGATCAACAGAACAGGCAATCATTGAGTGGTCCTTGCCCTGTTGTCCACTCCCAGCATTTGCCAGTTAGAGACTAGGGACACCCAGAGCATGGGGTTTCATCCATGACCATCTTGGCTAATAGCCATTGATGAATCTATCTTCCATGAATTTATCTAGTTCTTTGTTGGGCCCTGTTATAGTTTTGGGCTTCACAACATCCCCTGGCACTAATTCCACAGTCCAACTATTAATTATGCGAAGAACTACTTCCTTATGTTTGTTTTAAACCTGCTCTCTATTAATTTATTTGAGTGACCCCTAGTTCTTGTGTTATGTGAAGGAGTAAATCACTTCCCTATTCATTTTCTGCACAATATTCATGATTTTATAGATCTCTATCATCCCCTCTAAGTCATCTCTTTTTCAATCTGAACTGTCCCAGTCTTTTTAATCTCTCCTCATATGGAAGCTGTTCCATACCCCTAATAATTTTTGTTGCCCTTCTCTGTACCTTTTCCAATCTTTTTAAGCTGGGGTGACCAGAACTGCATGCAGTATTCAATGTGTGGGCATACCATGGATCTCAATTAATACATAAAGGTATTAATGCCTATTCTCTTAAATTGCTGGAGTTTGGGAGGAACCTAAATACATGAGATCAGAGATTGACATTTTCACTATTTCCGGGATCAACTGATACCATATCAGTATAAAAATGTAACTAAATACCAAATCTTGAATCAAGAGAAATTTTCATTTGGGAAAATAGTATCCCACTGACCTTGAGCATTGACAAGATTGAAACATTTCATTTCCATGTTGACCCTTTTAAACATTTGTCTTTTTTTAAACATTTTGAAATGAAAAGTCATTTCAAAGTGAAAAATGCTGATATGGTGACATTTTATGAATTTATGTACATTTTGCCAAATTGATCATTTCTAAAAAAAAACACCAAAAATTTTTTTAAAAAATCAAAACATTTTGTTTCAGCATTTTTTTAGAACAAAACATTTTAATTGTTCAGATTGAAATGACTTGCCATTTCAATTTTTTTTTAAATCAAATGTTTAAAAATTGTCATAATGGAAATTAAATGCTTCAATCTTGTCACAACAAATGTTTTTTTTTTGACTCAAAACAATTTTTTTAAGCTTGTCAAAGTTGTCATTTAAACAAAAAATCCATTATTTGCCCATCTTGGGTATACTACAAGCTTGAAGGGAAGTGTGCAGGTGCTCCCAGCACTAGAATCTAGAAACTAAAAGGTAAAATACACCAGGTGAATTTCATTTAATGGTTATGCTAAACAAACAAAGCAGTTCCTAGCCCAGCCACTAGAGGCAATCTACAACAGAGATTTAGAGGTAGTAAATTCTTGGTGAAACCTCTTCACACTCTCCTCCTGCCTGCAGATCACTGCCCTGTGACCATCTCCTGCAGTTATCCCCGCTCTCAAGCTGCGTTCCTTCTTCACTGCCAGTGCTTAGGCAAATACCTCCAGCCTTCTGTTCCTTCTTGCATGCATCTTTTGGCTTTCTGCTGAGCTTGTTCCCCTCTGATCTCAGGTTGTACTTCTGTTTCCTGTACTGGAGGAATTATAGATCTACCCTAGCAGCTGTCTGTTGAACTGGGAGTTAACACAGTGTCCAGTAATGAGCAAGTAGCTTCAGTTTTCATTTTGTTTTTTATTTTGTAACACATTTAGATATTCTGGTCTGTCTTGGGTCCGGTACTATTCAATGTTTATATTAATGATTTAGATGATGAAGTGGAGAGTTTGCTTATAAAATTTGCAAATACCTTTCAAGCTAGGAGGGGTTACTAGCACTTTGCAGGACAGAATTGGAATGAAAATGATCTTGATTGGAGAATTGGTCTGAAAATCAATACAATGAAATTTAATAAAAACAAGTGTAAAGTGCTACACTTTAGGAAGAAAAAAATCAAATGTACAAATACAGTTGGAATATAATGGCTAGGCAGTAGTGCTGCAGAAAAGGATGTGGGATTGTAGTGGGTCACAAATTGAATATAAGTCAACAGTGTGATGCTGTTGCCAAAAAAAGGCAAATGTCATTCTAAAATGTTGTAACAGGAGTGTCACATGTAGGATGTGGGGGGTAATTAGTCCATCTGTCTCACCTACTTGGCACTGGTGAAGCCTCAGCTGGAGTTCTGTGTCCAGTTTTGTGCACTACACTTTAAGTAAGATGTGGACAAATTGGAGAAAGTCCAGAGAAGAGCAATAAAAGTGATGTGGTTTAGCAAACATGACCTATGAGGAAAGGTTGAAAGAATTGGGTGTATTCTGTCTAGAGAAGACAAGGCTGAGGGGAGATATGATTACAGTCTTCAAATATGTTAAGGGCTGTTATAAAAATGATCAATTGTTCTCCATGTGCATGGTGGGAAGGACAAGAAGTAATTGGCTTAGTTTGCAGTCAGGGAGATTTAGGTTGGCTATTAGGAAAAACTTTCTACCAAAGACAGTTAAGCACTGGAACAAGTTATCTAGGGAGGTTGTAGAATGTTCATCATTGAAGGTTTTTAAGAACATGTTAGAAAAACACCTGCTAAGGAAGGTTTAGGTATACTTAATACTGACTCGGCCTGGGGGGCTGAACTTGATGACTGCTTGATGTCCCTTTCAGCCCTACATTTCTATATTTTTTATGATTCTGAATGGCTCTCAACTACATCTGAATTTAGAACTTTTTTAAAGATCTGCCATTTCTTCAAAGATATGCACATGTAAGTGAAAATTTGACATTTTGATTTGACTATTTTTTCAGTCATATTGGGTCTATTATATTTCAAGTGAGCTACTGGGAGAGGGGAAATATTCAGCTAAGTAAATAGACTAACCTCCTGCAGTATGTTTATTCAGGCTTCAAAATAATTGCAGTTTCCTATATTTTAAGTCATTAGCAATTTTTCTTTATTAAGTTTTTCATATTATAATATAAAAATAGTGCAAACAAATGAGTAATTTCCATATAGTTTTAATCCTGTTTAGTTCCTTAATCGGCTTCAGAGCCCAACAACCTCTGTATCAACTTTAAGAGTGCAGTTGTACTTGTCAAATTGTATTAGTTATACGGCAGATTCTACCTTCAGGGGTCCTAAACTATGACTGACCATGCAACATTTCTGCTACAAACAGTAATTTTAGATGACAGTATTCTTTTGGTTCCTGTACATCTAGGAGGCAAATGTAAGAGGAGAGGTCATTGGCATCACATGCTATTACATAACTGGGTAAAACAAAAACATGTATTTCTTTGCTTTCAACTTGAGCTTTCGTACTCTGGAGATATGTACATGTACATTACTCAGGCGACATCGCAGACTTAATGATACACTTTAAAAGAATTTCAGCATTTATGCATGTTTTTCTGAAGCATGAATTCACAAGAAGCTTGTTGTGAAGTTTTAGGTGTTTTTAAGTTACCAAACAAAAATATGACAAAAATAATTTATTTAATTGTAAAGACCAAGATCAAATCCACTGTTACAGTGAGACATTCTCTGTAGAAGTCTTAGAAAGATTTTCTTCTTGGAATTTACATAGTGTCACCTTTCAATTCAGAGAAGTCAAAGCTCTTGACAATTGGGTGCTATCTAGTATTTCAGATAAAAAGGAAACTTGACCACTGAATGTTCTTCAGCTCTTAATGAACAAAGAGGTGACTGCCTTTTGTAAATATCAGAACCACAAAGATATCAACAACATGGAGGAAATTCAGAGAACAACAAAACCAAAATAATTAAGGGGCTTGAAGGTATCAACTTCTGGAAAAGATCTAGAAAGCTGTATACAGATATCTTGGCCCAATGAGGACTACTCAGTACTATGAATATAGTCTATAGCTTTTTGATGGCTGTAAATGATGACATGTAAGCATGGGTGGAAGTAATATTGAACACTTACTGGTATGGGGGTCTGCCTCTGGGGCCCCAGAAGGGGTGGGGCTGGGCTGGGGTCAGCCTCCCCAAGCCAGCTCATCCATGCTGCCTGGCCTGCACTGCCCAGGGCTCCAGCGGGGATTTGAAGGGGCCCAGGGCTCTGTTGCGATAGCGTCAGAGAGCCCCAGGCCCTTTTAAATCGCTAGCCCTGGGGCAGCTGCCCCTTTTGCCCACCCCTGTCAGGGAAGGCTGGGGCAAAAGGGGCAATGATGTTAAAGTGCGGCTGTGGCAGCGCTTTAATGTTGGCTGCGCATGGGCCGGTACTGGCTTCTTGCCGGTACGCTGTACCGGCCTACTTTCACCTTGGCATGTAAGATAATTATGGTGATCCCTAGACATATAACTGAGGGCTAGTCTACACCGGCAACGCTAAAGCGCTGCCAAGGCAGTGCTTTAAGATGGCTTATGTAGTCACGGCAGAGCGCTGGGAGAGAGCTCTCCCAAAGCTCTAATAAAACCACCTCCCACGAAGGGCATAGCTCCCAGCGCTGGTGCTCTGTTTACACTGGCACTGAAACTTGCTGCACTCAGGGGTTTGTATTTTCGCACCCCTGAGTGAGAAAGTTGCAGCGCTGCATATTGCCAGTTTAGTCAACCCCTTAGAGTAATGACTTGAAATTAAGTAATGGGAAACTTAGGCTGATGACCAGGGTAAGTTCTGTAAAACCATAAGAGAGTCTCCCAAATGAAGTAGCGGAAACTATATTGCATAATTATTCAAAACTGGACAGCCAGAGCCCTAGGGACATAGTGCAGGGACAGTCTTGGATTTGGTACAGTGATGAACAGACTACCTGATAAGTCCATATGTCCATATCTAACTGATACATATAGACGTTAAATCTAAAGAACAAAAAGTTTATCATCAGACTGTATCTCTGCCTTACTGTAGCTAATCACTATGAATCCTCCTAAATCATCAGGTGACACGTGTAATCCTTGACATCAGCTGACACACTTCCCAGCATCCAAGCATATGCCAACAGCCTAAAGCATTTAAGTTCGAAACAAAAAGAGCTTACATCTGGTTATTAATAAAGCTGAGTTTTCTGTACCATAGTACCGCCCCCAAGTCAGCAATAACTACAGGATTTTAGATGGCAGTCACTTGACTTATTTGTTCATTAAAACTATCTAGGAATTGGAGAATGGAAAATGAAATATGCTAAAATATTACTTTTAACATCTGTTCATGAGTTTTTGAAAGCATAACATTTATAGCTAAAATAGATAAATGTATCAGAACATTAGAATATAGTTAGAAATCTCTCATGCACTGTGATATGAGTACACAAAATATATAGCAAGGTTATCAGTAGGATTTGAGATTGGAGGACTGTAACTTTTATCTTCCAGAAGCAGGTATAGAAAGAGCATATATGTGTTTTGAGTATCTAATTTAAACTGACTTTTATTTCTTTATATTAATGCTAAATATAATATTATCGCTTGGTATATGGTTTAAATGATATCATTTAAATATATGCAGTGTTGTTGTTGGACCCAGGATATTAGAGACACAAGGTGGGTGAGATAATATATTTTATTGGATCAACTTCAATTGGTGAGAGAGAGAAACTTTTGAGCTAACACAGAGCTCTTCTTCAGGTCTGGGAAACATGCTCACTGCTAAATACAAGGTGGAACAGATTGTTTAGTGTAAGTAGTTAACAAACATTTCAAGGGACCATTCAAGGTAAAGTGGCCCATTAACACCCTCCTCTCCCTTGCCTCCATATGACTGGAGGGAACAGCTGGGGAGGGTTAGTAGTTTACAGATTGTTGTAATAAGTCATAAATTCAGTGTCTCTTTTTAGTTCACGCTTTTTAGTGTCTACCAAAGTTATGAATTTAAGCTTCCAGGCTCGTCTTTTGAAAGTGTTATGTGGGTTTCCTTTGAGGATGAGGACAGATAGGTCAGATTAAATGACTGCTTGGTGAAAAGTGTTCACCTAAAGGTGATATGATGTTTTTGTCTTTTATCATTTTCCTGTGTATAAGAGAGCACTAGTCAGATTGTCATTGTCCGATAGTACATCAAACCTACAATAAAGTGCATAGACAAAAGTATAACGCTTTTTAAGCACTGTGGCCCCAAATTTTAAAAAGCAATATAGTCACTTAAGCGCTTAAATTCCACTTTCAAAAGTGACTTAGGAGCATAAGTCTCACAGTCCATCTACTGATAGAATATATAGCATATTATATATAAATACTATATAAAATATGCAAAAAGAGGTTAAACTTCTGAAATCAAAATAGAAAAAAGACAATGTTCATGAAACATAGTCTATAGAAAAATGTGTTTGAAAAATGTTTGAAATTAATTTCTTTGCATTTCACCTCGTCTGAGTTACAAAGCTGAAGAATTCATGGGATGCCTTACAATATGGTTTCTGAAAGCTGTTTATTCATCACAGAAATATTGGAAGGCCATAGAAATTACAGAGTTTGAAGTGTTTTGTTATTTTATTTTATTTTTGTTGTAAATCCCACTAATTCCTTTGTTCCTCTATGCTTCAAAAAATAGCCTTTCCCTATTGCATAATGTGCTGATATAGCTACACAGCAGCAATAGTAGAAGCATAACTAGAGCCATTTATCACTGCGTGAAGAAATTAATGTAAAGAACAAAAGAGACTACAACATGATAATTCAATTAAACACAGAAAGTGTTAAAATACTACCTCTGAAGCATATGCCTACTAAATCCAAGAACCCTTTTTATCTTTCTTGTATTGCACATAGCGTATTGACTGCCTTGAGAAGAATCCTATACTTCTACATATTCAATCTGGTTACTGGGAATTACAATATTGCAATAAAATGAATGTACCATTTAATGTGTACAGTATGTACATATCTGGCATTGGTTTAGAATAACAGACTAATGGTCAATCCCAGAGAGTTCAATGGGACTTTTGTCAGAATGACAATTGGAGACTCCTCTATTAGACTGTTACTCTTTGAGAATTTTTAGAAAACAGTATTATATGAAAGACTTCTGCCAGGGGGTACCCACATCCCATCCATCTATGGGGGAGGATGGAGGATCAGAGTTGTGATACCGCTGCGGTTGCAGTCTCCCAGACGGTTCTTAGACTGACAGCAGTACGGCCCGTGAGTCAGAGTCAATATGGCTGCCCTTGGGGTTCAGGGCTGTATGGCTAATGGCCAGAGTCAATATGGCTGCCTTTGACATTCAGGGCTGTACGGCCCAATGTACAGATACAAGGTCAAACACCAAAGGGGGAATGGTGGCCAGGGTAGGGGAACCCGGGCCAACCCAACTCCACTGCTTTCCAGCCCAGAGCCCTGTCAGCGGCAAGTGCGTTTGTCACTCAATCAGTGGGGATCCTACTGCAACATGCTGACCTTACATGGGTGGGAGATACAACTCACTCTGCCTCCCTGGGCCACTTCCTACCATGTCTTCTGAACCTATAGTCCATATATTATTGGGGTCTCTAGATTCCCTGGTGCAGGTAGCTCCCTAGAACTCTAACTACTCCCACCAACAAACTGTAGGTAGCAGGTATCTGGACTGGTCCCTGGGATCTCTCATTCCTGCAATCAGGGGCTGTAGCAGCTCCTTGCCTGGAGCCTCCTTTATTCTAGTACAGTAGTTGGAGCATGCCCAGCATGGTCTGAGGGGTAGGACTTCCTCCGCCCATAGTGTGGGGTATGCATACCCCATCACAGGTTCACATATGATATAGTGTAAATCCAGTTTTACCTTCAGTCTTGATTTCAGAGGGAGTCCTTTATGATTAAAGACTGCAAGACTAGCCCCAAAATAATACTCTGCTGACATGCTGATGATTTAATTTGAACCGAAAATGTCAAATAGAAATATTAAAGTTTTTAGTTTACACAACATGCGTAACATGTTACAATAAGACACTAATACATACATGCCTTTCTCCCATGCTGTAAGCTACAGTTGCCATAACCAGAGGTTCATGAGTTTCATACTTCATATTTAATAGAGGCAGCCTGTCAACAAGATGTTTTTGGTAGGGGTTTAGTCATTGAAATTCATTCCCTTTATTGGTTCAACTGTGTTTACCTTCAGAGGAAGGGTGTTGGGCAGGGGTGAAAGTAACTTAAAGGACTTACCGTAACTCCAGAATACTGAGCCAAGATTTAAAGGTCCCAGGGCTGCGGCTGGGAGCCCCCGGGCCTTTAAATCACCCTTGGAGCTACCAGCTGCAGAGACAGCTGGGAGCTCAGGAGAGATTTAAAGGGCCCCGGGCTCCGGTCGCTGCTACAGCAGCGGAGCTCCAGGATCTTTAAATCACTGCCGGAGCCCTGCTGCCACTACCCCAGGGGCTCCGGCAGTGGGGTCGGGCAGCACTTTACAGGGCCCAGTGCTCCCCGCAGTGACGGGAGCCCTGGGCCCTTTAAAACACTGCTGGAGCCTTGCCGCTGCTACCCCAGGAGCTCTGGCAGCAGGGCTCGCTGCGGGGAGCGTGGGGCCCTTTAAAGCACCAGCCTGGGGAAACCGGTCTGGTCTGGCATGGCGTACTGGCTCTTGACGGTACGCTGAACCGGACTGTACCAGCTTACTTTCACTTCTGGTATTGGGGGTGTTATAAGCTTGTATATGAGGATAGAATGGACTTGAGATTAGTGTGGGGGTGCTTGGGTGGTGGTGGTGGCCTTCAGTATACAAGAGGTGATCTGTGGATCCCTCCAAGCCATAAACTCTAGGACTCTTATCACTTTTTATGTTTTAGTTCATAGGTGCTGGAATTAGGGATGTAGGGGTGCTGCAGCACACCTTAACTTGAAGTGGTTTCCATTATTATTATTATTTATTAAGTGGTTTACAGTTTGGTTCAATGGCTCTCAGCACCCCCACTATAAAAATTGTTCCAGCACCCCTGTTTTAGTTGGTAATTTCAAGGTTTGAAGGTAAAAGAGATACTGTCAGCTTCACTGATTGGCAACTGTAATTTTAAACATGTCTCAGTGTTCTGAATAGGTGCGTTTCATCAGCTTTGGCCAGAGTTTTTGTAGAAAAAGTGTCTTTGTGGTATTTTTATTGTTTTTTTTAAATCTAAACAAATCGAAAATAGAATATTACCAACCTCACAGGAAAGTTATGCGCCTTAGGCTCTGATTCTGGAAAGCACTTAAGTGTACACTAAAGTTCATTTCTTTTTATGTCAGTTTTTAATCACCTGCTTAACTTAAAGCACCTGCTAAAGTCCTATTAATTCAATGGGACTTTAGCTGGTGCTTAAAGTTAAGTACATGCTTAAATGCTATCCTGAATAGGATTCTTTCTTGAATTGGTACCTTAAAATGCTAATGTGGTAGAGCTTTTTGAGATCATTGGATGGACAGGGCTATAGAAGCAGCTTATTGTTGTTATTGATTATGGTATTGCAATTAATTTGCTTCCCAATCTCTAATCAAAATAATTTGATGTGTTCAGAAATAATTTGCTAGACTATAGGCCAGATCCTCAGCTATTTCAACTGACCAAGCTCCGAAGCTGACTTTGACCCCATAACTTTCTAGAATCCTTTAGTTACACATAGTTATGAATTATGTACCAGTAACCACAAATACGTAATATTATAGACAATAATACTTATCTGTGCTGTTTTAATTTTTAAAAGTCCAGAAAGGCTGCAATATAAAAAGTTACTTAAATATTAAATCCTAAATCTTACAATGCAAATTAATTTTGGGAATACACTCCAAAATGTACATTTAAAATAATCTTTGTATTTATTTCCTTTTTATAGGAATTTGCTTCACTGACAAAAGAGTTAAATGTGTGTAGGGAGCAACTGCTTGAAAAAGAAGAAGAGATTTCAGAACTGAAGGCTGAAAGAAACAACACAAGAGTAAGTATACAGTAGAATTTTTATGAGTGTATGCTTTTAGGACTAACTTTGTATGAAGCAGAAGGAATACAACTGTGTGCCTACACCTGTTAATTTGCTTTAATAATAATCATAATCCTGACATAAGAATATCAAGTTTGTAAGAACTTGTTTATTTTGTGTAACAAGATAAGCTTACTACAATTCTTCTACAAGAAAGTGTGATATATTTTATGTGAGGGAAACAAAACATTATAATTTTGACGATAATGTGCTTAATACACTTTAACCTGATATTGTGGCCCCATGAAGTTGATGGAAGTTTTGCTGTTGACTTCAGCAAGGCCAGGATTTCACAGTCCTGTAAAACTTGAGGGCCACATTGTCCTCATACTTACTTGAATGCAGAATTTGACTGGTAGCGTACATTGGTTTGTATTGTAATTGGGTTTGAAAACATGTAAAGAAATCACCCGTTTAGATCTAAAATACTCTTGAATGATTAGTGCCAATTTTAAATGGTGGCATATCTGTAATATGTAGATAGGTGCATATATATTCATATGCCATTAAAAATGCTGCGTGTTGATGCATATAGTGGATTTGATTCTGTTCAGAAGTTTCTAACGGAAAGAATCACCCAAGAAAAGCTAATGGTGAATAATAGGCATTTACTAAATGAGAAATGCCAGCTTTAGGGCATAGCAGGAGCTAAATCAAGCTCTGACATTGACACCACTTTTGCAAACCATGAAACTTAGACAATCTGTTCCTGTGCTAAGTGAAGAGAAATCAACAAGAGATTTATTAGGGCAACCAATACCAGTGAATAAAGGTTATAGAATGTGATGGCCTTGCTAGAGGGTACATTTGAAATCCTGGCAGCTAAAATTTATAAACTTACCAATGTGTTATGGAATGGAGAAGCAGTTAGACATGGAAGATGAAGACCTAAGAGATGGAAAAAAATACACTATATAGTAAATACAGATAAACTAATGTACTCATCCAAACCAAGGCTATGGAAAGAAGAATGGAACAACTTGACATTCAAGTCAGAGATACAAGGTGGGTGAGGTAATATCTTTTATTGGACCAATGGAACTTTTCACCCATATTGTCTCTCTAATATTATGAGACCAACACACCTACAACTGCAGACAGTCAAGAATGTTTGAGATACCTGCAACTGTGAAACAAACACAAGTCTTCTCTTGATGAATCTGCATTAGAATTACAGTAACTTTAAATCTCATAAACCTAAACATCAAAGTGCACTTTTTAGCACTATTGTGCATGTGCTATAAGTGACTTTGTAAAAATTACATTTGTTACATATTTAGTTCCTCTCCATGATCTCGGTACCATATTAATTGAGTTCAGTTTTTATTTTTTTATGTCAGCATTGCAAGGTCAACCTGGTATCTGCAAGAACAATCAGTGCTGAGAGTTCTTTTTTGAATAAATAACGTGTGTCACAAACTGGCCTGTTACCATACTGTACAGTCACCATTCTTTTGCAAGTGGACCCATGTGTTTCCAAGGCCACTGGGCCTGGGTAGAGTCTAGTCACTGTTTCTAGTGCTAGGAGTATAGGGCAGACTCATACCTCTTGTTAGACACCCTTCTTTGGGATGTGGAGTACCCCCACCCAGCTCCCCTATATCCTGAAATTAGTGTCTGAGACGTCCTGAGCCACTTCCCCTCTCCCCCCCGTTGCGTATACACACTCCCCAAGAGCGCTGCCTAGGCTCTGAGCACTCTGAGCTTCTAGTTTAGTCACTGTAGGGACAAAGAGGCAGGAAAGCAAAGAACATAGGCTTATCAAAGGCATTTCTTAACCACAGAATCTTTACTCTTAAAGCACTCAAAAGTTACAGATCTTTGAAAATAAAACCAAAGACCTGAGAAACACCCTTCATTGGTCTGATCTCACCCCTTCTGTGACTCTGAGGTTAGTCAGTGTTTCAGGCTAGGCAGAGACCCTCCTGTTCTAACCTTCCTGCAAGACCTCCCTAAAGGTGAGGATAGTCAGCCCTCTCACCCAGAGAAGCACTGTGCCCTTAAGTAAACTCTCTGTCTCTTAGCCACGTGCTTCACTGGGATGCTACAGCATGGGATGCTACATCCCCCAGTCATGCTTACCTTACGTGCAGGCCTCTGCATAGAAAAAACATTGTTCCATCTGGATGAGAGACAATCAAAGTTGCTGGCTCCAGATCAGTCTTGGTGTCTTCAATGAAGTTTCAAACACCTTTCCTGGATAGGGCACTGTCTGTAATTCAATACAATAAGCCACCCTCAGGCAAGTTTACAGATGTGTTCAGCATGTTACTACATTATAGAATTCATAATCTGATACAGACATATGTTGTTCTCAGAATATAATGCTGCGAAAACAGCCTACTAAGCAAACAAAAGTATTCTAATAAACTAATAATATATCAAGAACCAAGATATAGTGTGGCATTCGGAAGAGGAAACCAAGCCAAAATAAGTGAGACCAACTGACTCTCCCCTTGTTTGAATCCAGCTTCCTCACTACATTTGATACAGCCATAAGCAGGGCTTACCTAGCCTCTCCAGGTGCTTTCACTCTCAGAAGTCTTTGTGCCCCTGTGACAGATATTGTAACCACATGCAGTATCTTTACGGACCATATTGTATTAAGCGTATGAATGGTGGTTCAGGGATTGTATTCAGTTCCAGGGCGGGGAGATTGCCACAGCTCCTCCAGGCAGTAAGAACAGTGGATGGGGGGGTGAATAACTTAAGTTATAACCACTTCCAGAGAGGTGCCACCCCTGGAAGAGGCTTGCATATACTAGTTCAAACTGGATTTTCCAGAGACCAACAGACAAAGAAAGGGCTTTTGGTATAAAAAGACTGTATTTAAACTGACTCAGGGTCTTCTTTCTGATCCAGCAAACAGGCAGGATCTTCTGTCCAAGGGGGGCAACCCTTGCGGAAGGGTTGGAAAGACTTTGGCCTGCCAGGGCCCCATAAGACTGATGGGTGACTCCTGGTATGTTTAGTATGGCGTTTTATATCTGTGTATGTTTTTTGTTATGTTTTCTCTGGAGTGCTTTTACCTTAAGAATAAATATGCTTACTGAAAAAGGGCTGTGTGGTAACTTATAACTGCTGGCAATACACTGTTCACAGAGAAAGCAAAGAACAGACTCTGTCCTGTAGCCAGGGAGCTGTGCAGCCTTAAAACCCTGGACAGGAGGGGGAGAGGCAAGGGTTTCCACCGGGGGAGGTAATGGTTGGAAGCTAGAAACCTTAAGTGGGTGCCCTCAATGCACCATGGAGGAGGAATACAGGTGCAGTTATCCTGAAACTGTGACAATTTCTTCCTCTTTTGAAGAATAGAGCCTCTTAAAATGCCTGATACTCTGATTTTCAGAAACAAGATCTAGCCCAAATTTTTCACATGCTGCTGAGAGAAAAGGAAGGAGGAACTTCTGCCCGTATGCTCATTGGCATTCCATTCTATGGAAACCTTAAACTGAGGCACAAAGAAAGCAGGGTCTCAGCTCCCTGCCTCAGCCAGAGCCCCCCGGGAAAATGTCTATTCCTTCTCACAGTGTTTCTTAAATTCAGCCCTGCAGTGGGTTTCTTCCCTGGGATGAGATACTCACCTTTGGCCTTATCCATGTGTTTTCTGTTTCTTACATTATCATAAGATACAGTAAAAATGAGGGCTATCAATTGCAGTTAACACCTGTGATTAACAAAGTAAAATTAACGTGTAATTTTCTTTAATGTGTTAATTGCATCCCTGGGGGGGAGGGGAAGGGAGGCATAGGTGGGGGGGCTGAAGCCTAGGCCCATAGCTAGGTGCGGGGTGGGGCTGGAGCAGCCCAGTTCTGGAGGTGGCAGTAGGAGATGGGTGTGTATGGGGGTGGGGGTTGGAGGAGCCCCAGCCAGCAGCTGCGCGGGGAGGCTGGAGCCTCACACCCCGAACCCTGAGCAGGGCTAGAGCCCTAAGCCCCATGCTGGGCTGAAGCCCAAAGGGGCTAAAGCCTCATTCCAGGCTGAAGCCCAGAGTCCCACACCCCGAGAGGTGCTGAAGCCCACACAATGCACCCTGAGGGGGGCTGAAGCCCCATGCCCCGTGCTGGACTGAAGCCTCGAGCCCCATGCCCTGAGGGGGGCTGAATCCCAGAGCAGGGCTGAATCCCAGAGCCCCCAGCCCTGACCCTATATTTGAAAATATAGAAAACCCCCAAAATATTTAAATAAATGATATTTTAATATTGTTTAACAGTCTGATTAAAAGTGCAATTAATTGTGATTAATTTTTTTAATCACTTGACAGCCCTAGTAGAATTATCTTTCATTTCAGAACATAGTTGGCAATTCTTTCAACATGTGAGGCAAAATAGAACAGTACTGGACCACTTGTATCTATATTGACTGGCTCTGCACTGATGGACAGCAAGTCAAATATGTTTTTGACAGTAAAATCATTTCATGTGACTTTGAAAAAGTAGAAAGAGTAGAAATTTCTATAGTAACTTTTGTAGTCACTATTGAGCAGAGGTGCTGACTTTCTAATGTGCCGGGAGGGTGCTTGACCCCCCCCATCTGTGCCCCAGGCCCTGCCCCCATTCTTCCCTGCCACTGTCCTGGTCGCGCTCCACTCCAGCCCCTCCTCTACCCCATTCTGCCCCCTCCCATGACCGCATCTCACCCTCATTCCTTCCCCTCCCCGCAATGCGTCCTGCATGCCGCGGAACAGCTGGTGTGCGGTGGACGGGAAGCACTGGGAGGGAGGGAGAGGCACTGATCAGTGAAACCGTTGGTGGGTGGGAGGTGCTGGGGGTGGGAGGAGGAGAGCTGGCTGCTGGTGCATGCTCAGCAACCACCATTTTTTTCCCATGGGTGTTCCAGCCCCGGAGCACCCAAGGAATAGGTGCCTGTGCTGCTGTCTAATTTCAGTTTTGAAAGAATAACCAGCCTACAGTATATGGAAAGGTATTCTAGGATCTCTTCTAGAACTGGAACACAGACCAATGTGGTACATTAATTGTGATAATCTCAAATCTCAAAGGAGGCCAAAACTAAAAATGAACATATATATGTTATGTTAAAATGAGGACATTATTTTTTTTTCTGACCTGAGCCAGTTGATAATTCTTAGTTAAAGTATCCCTTCTTTTCCCAACAAAGTTGCAGTTTGTAATCAGAATGAATGTAAATGCAGTTGGGGGTAAGGATACAGTAAAGTATCTGCCTAAATTAACAGTTCAGTAAGCAAACTTTTTATATTGTTTCTGAAAACTGCTTAAGAATATACTGTAGTAAACTTGATAACATTTTTTGTTACTTAATGCTAATGGGTAAGCTCCTTGTTTAAAATAGAAATTAAAATTCCATTTGTCTCCTTCTATATTCTGTAAATATAATCGTTTGGAGGAGAAAAGCAGGACTCAGAAATCCAAGGTAATAGATTTAAGAGAGAAAACACATTTCATGTGAGTTCAGTGTTTGTGGAAGGTGCTGGCTGACAGCCCTGGAGAATGATGGTCCCTGTACATAGGACACTTGCAGAACAAGAAGTGACAGTGTAAGCTTCCTCAAACTGACCTGCTGATCTGGAGGACCAGCCAGAGCAAGAGGATAGCTCAATCTCTTTTCCTGTTTAATCTTTTGAGGCTGTGAACAAAGGTACCAATTACTGTGAAATGTGGTGGTTTTTTTGTGATTTAGATAGCTGTCGTCTGGGAACTAGACATCAAGCACATGTCATAGAAGGCACTAAACATCCATCAGATGGTAACACACTTCTGTCACTAGTGATCTAGCTGGATATTTGCTAGCAATCTAGAGGTGAAAGTCTATATGTTTCTTTACAAATCCTTCCACCTATCTAGTTCCCCAGAAGTCATACATATTTAAGGGAAAACAATTTGAAATATCTCTGAAATTTCAATTTTCTAAAATGATAACACCTGCCCTTAAAAACATAAGGTACAAATTCTCTGCTGCTGTAAACTGGTGCTGCCAGTTGATTCAGTGAAGCTGCACCACTTTACAGAACATTTGTCCTTTAACAGTGCTCACTTACTTGAGGTATTTTGTCCCCTTGGTGAAACCAACGATTTTATGGGTTGCATCCTATTTGCTTTCCACATACGTAGTCCCATTGTTTTAAGTGGGACGGATGGTATAGGTAAGATGCGTGGATGTGGCTCATAGAATCATGTGGAACTGTTTTCAAACAAGTGAGAGGAATAACTTCTCCATGTAAGAGCTCTAGAGTGTACTGGATGGAGAGAGATAATCTATTTAGATTTCAGTGTAGTCATATGCTTGAGAATATTGTTGTACTGAGCCTAAACTATGCCTTATCAATGCTGACATTAGGTTTAAGCACTGTATACTATTCTGGTCTTTTTTATGGAATTGCTATTCAGAATTTACAAATAATTAAAATATTAAAAATGGATTATAAACCATGAAAAATGTGCTTTCCTATTGAAACACATTTCTCTTTGTCATATGTAAAAAGTACAAAATGTATATTATATGAGTATATTTATAAAACATATTTCATTATTTTACAATGAATAAGTTAGCTCTACATTAAGCTACACAAATAGAATTGAAAGCTATTCTGAAATTCCAGTAACTAGCATGTTATAAATCGTGAAGCATCTTGGTTTGAGATAATTCTTGGTTTTGTTTTTATACATTGTGGATGAACAAAACATTCGTTCCATCTCTCCAGAGGAGAGTGAAGGAAATTATGCATTGGAACAATTCATGGAGGCTTTAATTACTAATTAGTTAGAACAGTAGAAAAAACCAAACAAAAAAACTGGAACATTTGCTCTTTCATAACTGTGTAACCCAGCATCATACATGTTGACTCTTCCATACATTTCTTGTATCATTTAAAAAGTACACAAAGCTGGATGCTCACTTAGTGTAAGTGTGAATAACTATCTTTGATTTCAGTGGAAATAAACCATTCTACACACATTCTACACCAATTGAGGATCTGACCCTACATATCTAGATCCAAAATTAGTGATATAAAAACAAGCATCCTACAACAAAAGATCACACAAAATGATTAGGGTTTCTTTTCAAACTTTAACTGACAACGTAGTACATTAATCATTCTCTTGCATTGTGTTAGTGCAGGAATGCCAGAAAATATACCCTATTAGAAACTGACCCATTACTCCTTATGGTGTACTGACTCTCTGTGCAATACTAGATCTAATTTTAAGATCCTGATCTTCAAGAGCCTCAGTAGACAGGACCAGGCTGTGTCGGGGCCATCTCCCTTTATGACCATGAACTGCTTGACAACACCAGTCATCAGGAGCTTATGAAGTCAACAGCACTGAAATGGGAGGCTCTTTGGAGCAGGAGGTTGGACCACAGTGATGTTTGGCCTGGGTCTGATAATCTCCCTTTCTCTAGATATTAGTAAAATCATGGCTCTCACTATGTGCAGTTTTCAGAGTAGCAGCCGTATTAGTCTGTATCCGCAAAAAGAAAAAGGAGTACTTGTGGCACCTTAGAGACTAACACATTTATTTGAGCATAAGCTTTTGTGAGCTACAGCTCACTTCATCAGAGCTGTAGCTCACGAAAGCTTATGCTCAAATAAATGTTAGTCTCTAAGGTGCCACATACTCCTTTTCTTCTTATTATATGCAGTGTAAGTTGTAAAACACATCCAGCAACAGCTTTCATTTAATCAGTATCCCAAAAACCTTAAATTTTCTTCCATAAAGATAGAAGGACAAGAAGGAGTGAAAGTAAACAGGAAGGAGCAAATAAAATAATGTGGAACCTTAGAATTTTAGGGCTGGAAGGGACCTCAAGAGGTTATCTAGTCCAGCTCTCTGCACTGAGGCGGGACCAAGTATAACTAGAACATCCGTGACAGGTGTTTGTCTAACCTGTTCTTAGAAACCTCTAATGACAGGGGTTCAACAACCGCCCTTGGAAGCCTATTCCAGTGTTTAACTATCCTTATAGTTAGAAAGTTTTTCCTAATATCTAACCTACATCTCCTTTGCTGCAAATTAAGAGGATTACTTCTTGTCCTATCTTCAGTGGTTTTGGAGAACAATTGATCACCGTCCTCTTTATAACAGCCCTTAACATATCTGAAGACTCTTATCAGGTCTCCCCACCCTCCCAGTCTTCTTTTTCTCAAGACTAAAAATGACCAAGTATTTTTTTTTAAACCTTTCCTCATAGGTCAGGTTTTCTAAACCTTTTATCATTTTTGTTGGTTTCCTCTGAACTCTTTACAATTTGTCCATATTTTTCTTAAACCGTGGCACCCAGAAACGGTCACAGTACTCCAGCTGAGACCTCACCAGTTCCAAGTACATTGGAACAATTACCTCCCATGTGTTACATACAAGACTACTGTTAATACACCACAGAATGATATTAGGGTTTTTAGCAACCACATCACATTGTCAACTCATTTAATTTCTGATAGACTATACCTCCCAGGTCCTTTTCAGCAGTATTATTGCCTAGTCAATTATTCCCCAATTTGTATTTGTGCACTTGACTTTTCGTTCCTAAATGCAGAACTTTACACTTATCTTTACTGAATTTTATCTGGTTGATTTCAGACCAATTCTCTCATTTGTTAACAGGGCCGGCCTTAGGGAAAATGGCACCTTGGGCAAACTTGTATTTTGGTGCATATGGTCACCATGGGCTCCCCTCCCTCCCTTTGCCCCAAAGACCTGTTTCTTCCCCTCCTTCCCCGCACCGCTAATCCCTGTACCCCCTTATCCTCCTCCTGATGCCTCACAGCACAGCCCAGGTGGGGAAAGTGACCTGGATGCAGGGAGCCCTGGGGGTGGGTGTGTGTGTGTAAAAAAGTAAATACAGCTAACAAAAGCCAAAGCTGACCAGAACACCAGCTGTGTGCTGTTTCCACTAAAAGGGAACCATCGCACTCTCATATCCTTCACATTTCTCATATGAGCTACCAGGACTTTAATTAAATTTTTGTATGGAATTGGGGTGAATTTAAAAACTGTTTAAAACGTTTTAATACATTTTATTTACAGTGTCATTATTCATACTTGCTAGTCCTTCCCCCCCAGGCAGAGAGGCACAGAGACTAGGATCAGGACCAGCTGTGCCCCCAAAAGACTAGGCCAACCCTCTAAATCGGACCTGACCTGCATCCCTCCCCAGACAGAACTGGACCAGACCCACATCCCTCCCTAGACCAAGGACACTGGTTGGAGGATGGGGCACGGAGAACTGGGGGAGGGCCAGTCTCCCCCAGAGGTGCTGGTGGAGGGATGGGGGCAGGTGGCACTAGGTCTCCCCCAGGGGTGCTGGTGGGGGGATGGGGGCACTGAGTCTCCTGCAGGGGAGCTGGGAGAGGGGATAGGGCAATGGGACTCCAGTTGGTCTGCAGGACCTGGAGCCAAGGGGGCTTACCTGGAGCAAGAAGCATCCACTGGTCAGGGTGTTGGTCCAGTAGCTGCCAGTGCCACCTCTTGTCCAGCATGGTCTGGGACCCCATGCTCCCTGGCCTCCGTATTTGAATACTGGTGGGGTCGGGGCGGGTGCACAGGGTGTGGGGGGAGCTGCATGCACAGCAGCCTCCCACCAGTGCTGTCCCAGGCCCAGCAGGGGCCTGAGAGCCTAGGGAGGAGACAGGGGCTGCGTGATGTGGGAACCCAGCTGTCCATGGCGCATGGCAGCCAGAAACCCCTAGGTCTGCCACTGAGGATCCCCCTTCTCCTCCTCCTCCCCACTCATTCCACCAAGTGGTACAAGCCTCTGGTGGGAGGAGGTGGGGCTGGAGCAGAGCTGCAGTGGCTGAGGGCTCCTCTCCACGCCCATCACTTGCAAGACTCCTCAGCTGGCAGGCCGAGAAGCAAGTGGGAGGGGGCAGGGAGAAGACAGCCCTGGGCCTGCCAGCTGAGAGGAGCGGCAATGGGGGGGTGGGGAGGAAAGGGACTGGTCCAGGTGGAGAGGAACCAGCGATGCGTCCACTTGGCTGCAGTGCGCAACTGGAGTGCTGGGCTGGGTCAGCTCTCAGCGCTTTCTTTGGCAGGTTGCCCTGGGCAGCTGTCCCCCTCCTGTTTGTCAAGGTCATTTTGTATTCTAATCCTGCCTTCCAAAGTACTTGCAACCCTTGCATGGGACCTTACTTACCAGTTTTCTGAGTTTGTTAAAGTCTACTTTGTTGAAATCCATTGTCCTTATTCTGCTGGTCTCACTCCTTTCCTATCACTTTCATCCAAACTGCCCTCAATCTTCAAATTCACAGTCAATTCCTCTCCATGTATCAGAAGCAAGTCTACAATGTTAATTTCTTTGGTTACTTCATCCATCTTCTGAAACAAAAAGTTGTCCCCAATACATTCCAAAAAACTTACTGGACATTTTTTGTTTTGCCATATTGCTTTTCCAACAGATGTCTGGGTAGTTATAGACCCCCATTATTACCAAGTCTTGTGTTTTGGATATTTCAGTTATAAAAATGCCTAATCTTTTTGTTTTGTGGTCTATGTTGACCACTAACATGACATTATCCCCCTTCCCCCCCCATATCTTCACCCAGAGACTCAACTATTCTGCCTCTCTACCTTCTTCTGTACCTTGGAAGAAATGTATATATTCTTGATGTAATATACAACAGTTTCTTCCTTTTCCCCTTGCCTGCCCTTCCTAAACAAGCTACCCCTCTACCCCGCTATTCCAGTCATGAGATTTGTCACACGAAGTGTCTGATGCCAATTAAGTAATAATTTAGCTTATGTACTAATACTTCTTCCTGTTCATTGCCTGTGCTCCTTGCACATAGGTATAGACATCCAAGATGTTGAGGAGATTCCCCCACTGTCATCCCTCTTGTTGCTCTATGACTATGTTGTAATTTTCCAAGTCCTCCTCCCAATATCTTGGCCTCTGTTTAGGTCACCTTTTATATGCCCATCGGTGGGCTTTTGTCACAAGCCACAAAGTATGTATACAAGGGAGGAATGGAGAATGCAGTCTTTTAGGCCATGTATTTAATTATGTAATCTTCATTAATCCTCAGACACAAATGATGGATGCATTATAAGATTGTACATGTAGCACCAGGTTAAAAAGGAAAGGGCCTCCATTGAAAGGAGAAGAGGAAGGGGCATTGGTGGCTCATCTTGTGTCCATTATTATGATCCCTAGAGCCCATGGCAGGTGAAGATGGTCTTTTGTCACATATAATGAGATTGGAAGCACCTCTGTGACTGCTTGACATTATGATTCCTCCCCCCACCCTCCTGCTGGTAATAGCTCATCTTAAGTGATCACTCTTCTTACAGTGTGTATCATAGCACCCATTGTTTCATGTTCTGTATGTATATAAATCTCCCCACTGTATTTTCCACTGAATGCAGCTGATGAAGTGAGCTGTAGCTCACGAAAGCTTATGCTCAAATAAATTTGTTAGTCTAAGGTGCCACACGTCCTCCTTTTCTTTTTATGATTTTATAGTGAGCTTAGCAGCCTCATTGCTTGGCCAGCCCCACATGCTGTGCTCTTGCTGTTTTCTGCCTCTTGTTTGCAAATCACACTAATGTGCTCAGTATAATGGGATGTGTGAGATAATGACTTTATACTACATAACACAGAACTATATTAAACTGAAACAAGAGGAAAAAGACAGCAAATGGAGCAGTCCCAGACCTCAAAATCCCTTAATAGCCACCCTTTGGTGGTTCTTTTCCCCCCCTGTTCGACTACCAAAAGTAAGAATCTGTGTTACGTATCACAGACTGACAATAGATATTCAGGGGTCTGTTAATAAAATTAGCCCAGATGCTCTAGAGGCGATCCCATCAATTAGAGGCCAGTAGGCCTAATTTCAGTACCGGGCAAACTGGTGGAAACTATAGTAAAGAATTATCAATATATAGATGAATGTGATTTGTGTGGGGAAGAGTCAACATGGTTTTTGTAAAGGGAAATCATGTTTCACCAATCTACTAGACTTCTTTGAGGGGGGTCAACAAGCATGTGGACAAGAGGGATCCAGTGGATGTGGTGTACTTAGATTTTCAGAAAACCTTTGACAAGGTCTCTCACCAAAGGCTCTTAATCAGAGTAAACTGTCATGGGCTAAAGGAAGGTCCTCTCATGGATCAGTAACTGGTTAAAAGATAGGAAACAAAGGGTAGGAATTAAATGGTCAGTTTTCAGAATAGAGAGAGGTAAACACTGATGTCCTACAAGGTCTGTACTGGGATGGGACCAATACAGTTCAGAATGTTCATAAAGGATCTGGAAAAAGGGATAAACAGTGAGGTGGCAAAACTTGCAGATACAAAACTACTCAAGATAGTTAAGTCCAAAGCAGACTGAAGAGTTACAAAGGGCTCTCACAAAACTGGGTGACTGGGCAACAAAATGGCAGATGAAATTCAATCTTGACATATGCAAAGTAATGCACGTAATCCCAACTATACATACAAAATGATGGGGTCTAAATTAGCTGTTAACACTCAAGAAGGATCTTGGGGTCATTGTGGATCGTTCTCTGAAAACATCCACTCAATCTGCAGCGGCAGTCAAAAAAAGCTAACAATGTTAGGATCAATTAGGAAAGGAATAGATAAGACAGAAAAGGTCATAATGCCACATAAATCCAGGATACTCCCACATCTTGAATACTGCGTGCAGATGTGGATCCCACATAAAAAAAAAAGATATATTGGAATAGGTAAAGGTACAGAAAAGGGCAAGAAAAATTAGGGGGTTGGAAGAGCTTCCATAAACTGAGAGATTATTAAGATTGGGAGATGCTCAGAGTTCCTGATTTAGATCTTATCTACATTTCATGTTTGTACCATTAGTCTGGAAGTATTTCTTCACACAATGCAAGTCAACCTGTGGAACTCTTCGCCAGAGGATGTTGTGAAGGCCAAGACTAGAACAGGGTTAAAAAAAGAACTAGATAAATTCATGGAGGATAGGTCCATCAATGGCTATTAGCCAGTATGAGCAGGGATGATGTCCCTAGCCTCTGTTTGCCAAAAGCTGAGAATGGGTGGCAGGAGCTGGATCACTTGATGACTACCTGTTCTGTTCATTCCCTCTGGGGCACCTGGCATTGGCCACTCTTGGAAGACATAATACTGGACTAGATGGACCTTTGTTCTGACTCAGTATGGCTGTTCTTCTTGTAACTTATTTTTAAGATTAGGTTGTTACAAACTTGTTTGCAACCTTTCTGAATATTAAGATAGCTACAAGTATGTTATAGCCAGGTGTTTGAGAATATAATATAGCTGTGGACATTTTAGTTGTTATAAAATGTTCAGCCTGGTTAAAGAAATTGTGTGAGGTTTCTGTTTTCTGTCACCAAGGACAAGTAAACGTCAGGAAGATAAATCCTCTTTAGTAATACTAATAGTATAGTATAATAGTATAGTATAATAGTAATACATAATACTATGTTTAGTATCCCTAAGGGTGTTATACAAACTCAGATAAGCTGCATTTTAAACTTTACCTTGTACTCCAGATGAGGCCTCACCAATGTCGAATCGAGGGACGTGATCGTTCCCCTCTATCTGCTGGCAATGCCCCTACTTATACAGCCCAAAATGGCATTGGCTGCCTTGGCAACAAGGGCACACTGTTGACTCATATCCAGCTTCTCATCCACTGTAACCCCTAGGTCCTTTTCTGCAGAACTGCTGCCTAGCCATTTGGACCCTAGTCTGTAGCGGTGCATGGGATTCTTCCATCCTAAGTGCAGGAATCTGCACTTGTCCTTGTTGAATTCCATCAGATTTCTTTTGGCCCAATCCTCTAATTTGTCTAGGTCCCTCTGTATCCAATCCTACCCTCCAACGTATCTACCTCTCCTCCCAGTTTAGTGTCATCTGCAAACTTGCTGAGGGTGCAATCCACACCATCCTCCAGATCATTAATGAAGCTATTGAACAAAACCGGCCCGAGGACCAACCCTTGGGGCACTCCACTTGATACCGGCTGCCAACTAGACATGGAGCCATTGACCACTACCTGTTGAGCCTGACAATCTACCCGGCTTTCTATTCACCTTATAGTCCATTCATCCAGCCCATACTTCTTTAACTTGCTGGCAAGAATACTGTGGGAGACCGTGTCAAAAGCTTTGCTAAACTCAAGGAACACCACATCTACTGTTTTCCTCTCATCCACAGAGCCAGTTATCTCATCATAGAAGGCAATTAGATGAGTCAGGCATGACTTGCCCTTGGTGAATCCATGCTGACTGTTCCTGATCACTTTCCTCTCCTCTAAGTGCTTCAGAATTGATTCCTTGAGGACCTGCTCCATGATTTTTCAGGGACTGAGCTGAGGCTGACTGGCCTGTAGTTCCCCAGATCCTCCTCCTTCCCTTTTTTAAAGATGGGCACTACATTAGCCTTTTTCCTGTCATCCGGGACCTTCCCCGATCGCCATGAGTTTTCAAAGATAATGGCCAATGGCTCTGCAATCACATCCGCCAACTCCTTTAGCACTCTCGGATTCAGCGCATCTGGCCCCATGGACTTGTGCTAGTCTAGCTTTTCTAAATAATCCCGAACCACTTCTTTCTCCACAGAGGGCTGGTCACCTCCTCCCCATGCTGTGCTGCCCAGTGCAGTAGTCTGGGAGCTGACCTTGTTCGTGAAGACAGAGGCAAAAAAGCACTGAGTACATTAGCTTTTTCCACATCCTCTATCACTAGGTTGCCTCCCCCATTCAGTAAGGGGCCTACACTTTCCTTGACTTTCTTCTTGTTGCTAACATACCTGAAGAAACCCTTCTTGTTACTCTTAACGTCTCTTGCTAGCTGCAACTCCAGGTGTGCTTTGGCCTTACTTATTTCACTCCTGCATGCCCGAACAATATTTTTTATACTCTTCCCTGGTCATTTGTCCAATCTTCCACTTCTTGTAAGCTTCTTTTTTGTGTTTAAGATCAGCAGGGATTTCACTGTTAAGCCAAGCTGGTTGCCTGCCATATTTACTATTCTTTCTACACATCAGTATGGTTTGTCCCTGTAACCCTCAATAAGGATTCTTTAAATACAGCCAGCTCTCCTGGACTCCTTCCCCCCCCCCCCACTCCCATGTTATTATCCCGGGGATCCTGCCTATCAGTTCCCTGAGGTTGTCAAAGTCTGCTTTTCTGAAGTCCAGGGTCTGTGTTCTGCTGCTCTCCTTTCTTCCTTGTGTCAGGATCCTGAAATTGTCCATCTCATGGTCACTGCCTCCCAGATTCCCATTCACTTTTGCTTCCCCTACTAATTCTTCCTGGTTTGTGAGCAGCAGGTCAAGAAGAGCTCTTCCCCTAGTTGGTTCCTCCAGCACTTGCACCAGGAAATTGTCCCCTACACTTCCCAAAAACTTCCTGGATTGTCTGTGCACCACCGTGTTGCTCTCCCAGCAGATATTAGGGTGATTGAAGTCTCCCATGAGAACCAGGGCCTGCGATCTAGTAACTTCCATTAGTTGCCAGAAGAAAGCCTCATCCACCTCATCCCCATGGTCCGGTGGTCTATAGCAGACTCCCACCACGACATCACCCTTGTTGCTCACACTTCTATACTTAATCCAGAGACTCAGGTTTTTCTGCAGTTTCATACCAGAGCTCTGAGCAGTCATACTGCTCTCTTAAATACAATGCAACACCCCCACCTTTTCTGCCCTGCCTGTCCTTCCTGAACAGTTTATATCCATCCATGACAGTACTCCAGTCTGTTATTCCAATCACATCATAATTCCTTGATTGTGCCAGGACTTCCAGTTCTCCCTGCTTGTTTTCCAGGCTTCTTGCATTTGTGTATAGGCACTTGAGAAAACTTCCTGTTTGTCCTGCTTTCTTAGTATGAGGCAGGAGCCCTCCCCTCATGCTGTCCTGCTCGTGCTTCCTCCCAGTATCCCACGTCCCCACTTACCTCAGGGCTTTGGTCTCCTTCCCCCGGTGAACCTAGTTTAAAGCCCTCCTCACTGGGTTAGCCAGCCTGCTTGAAGAGAGGGAAGATCTTCTTTAGGTGGAGCCCTTCTCTGCTTAGCACTCCTTCTTGGAGCATCATCCCGTGGTCAAAGAATCCAAAGCTTTCTCTCCGACACCACCTGCGTAACCATTCGTTGACTTCCACGATTTGACGGCCTCTACCCAGGATTTTTCCTTCCATGGGGAGGGTGGACAAGACCACCACTTGCACCTCAAACTCCTTTATCCTTCTTCCCAGAGCCACGTAGTGTGCAGTGATCTGCTCAAGGTCATTCTTGGCCGTATCATTGGTGCCCACATGGAGAAGCAGGAAGGGATAGCGATCCGAGGGCTTGTGAGTCTTGGCAGTCTATCCGTCACATCGTGAATCCTAGCTCCTGGCAAGCAACAGACTTCTCAGTTTTCCCAGCTGGGGTGGCAGATAGATGACTCAGTCCCCCTGAGGAGAGAGTCCCTGACCACCACCACCCGCCTCCTTCTCTTGGGAGCGGTGGTTGTGGAACCTCCATCCCTAGGACAGTGCATCTCATGCCTTCCAATTAGCAGAGTCTCCTTCTGTTCCCTTCCCTCAGATGTATCATCTAGTCCACTCTCCGAATTAGTACCTGTGGAGAGAACATGAAAACGGTTGCTTACCTGTATCTGTGTTGCTGGTTCATGGACGCTCCCCTTTCTTCTTCTGGAGGTCACATGCTGCCAAATTTCTTCACTGTCCTCCTGTCCCTGCTGTGCAGCCTGCTCTGAATCTTCAGAACATTGTGTCTGTAGAAGCATATCCTGACATCTGTCCAGGAAATCTTCAGTTTCTCTTATGCAACACAGGTTCGATACTTGTTTCTCCAGACCTAGAACCTTCTCTTCCAATATGGAGACCAGCTTGCACTTTGTACAGACAAAGTCGCTTCTGTCCTGTGGAAGACAAACACAATACATCCAGTGCAGGTCACAACAGCTGAACACTTCCCATCCATATTACCTTCCATCTACGAGCTTCCTCAGGAGTTGTAGTGACTACTCAGAGAAGCTGGCAAGATGCAAGTCTCAGTGGGCACTCACCAGGCACACTCTGTTAGCCTCTGTTCACCACTCAGCTGGTTCGCAGCTGACTGGCTTTTTATAACAGTCAGGCCCACTCAAGGCTCACCTGGAACAAAGAACTCCCAATTCACACTTTTCAAACAACCAATCAAGCATACGGTCAAACTGTCCCCACAATAGACACTCAGATACTCACCAACAGCCTCCCTAATGCAGCCCTTAGCATATCTCCTCTCAGACAGATCCCAGGCAAACTCCCTCTGTTAGCCTCCCTGCTGTTTGCCGCTCAGCTGGTTCACATTTCCTTCTGTGCTATATTTTAAATATGTATTGGTTATTGAAATTTGTGCTTTGGAATCAAAAGTTAATTGCAGACAGATAACTAAGGATCTTGGGTCAAGAGACAAACCCATAAGAATGTCTTTTCTAGATCAGAACACCTCCATCTTGTATAAAAACCAGATACAGATTACCTTATCTCAAGAAGACAAACCATTTAAAAAACATTCATGTTTTTTGAAGAGACTTGACTGTGAAAATGAATATAGTGCTGTGTTATCAGAGCAATAAATCTAGGTAAACCCATACAAAGAATCCATTTCACAAGTATTGTCCCAGAAGACCATTCTTGTCCACCACATTGTTCAATAGAGTCTTTTGGACATCCTGATCCACAATAATTCATACATTACATTTAATACAATGGACTCCAAAAATACTTTAACTTAATTCAATTTTTTTCAAGGTTATAGCAGGAAATTGCCACATCTATCACAGTAGTATTCCTTGGTAAACTTTGTAATGTGTTGGTCTTCCATCCTAATATGTTTTACCAAGAAAGCCACCGAATCCAAACCAGTACTAATAGGGGTGGTTGTTGGCTTCCACTATGAATTCCACTATGAATATCATTGCTGATCTTGTCTTGTCACCTAATATGGAACAATTGACGAAGGCAATTAAAATTGAAAATGTCAGTTTTCCACTTTTCAGCCTCTCTCAGCACCCATGTTTCACTGCCCATATTATGACATCTTCACATAGGACACAGAAGGGATCAAAATATTGCACAGTTACCTGCTATGAGTGTCTACATAGTTTGAGCATCTTACAGCACTGTCTAGGATGCTTCAAGTATTTGAAAGTTGCTATGTGCTCAACATCAATAGATACATGGTGTGGTTTCCTATGTCCACATGAGTTTGGCCAGGCTGTGTTCTGTCACCATCGTTGACTATTGGCATTGATGGGCTGATGGAAGCGCTTCAGGAGGCAGCTGGTGGTGGTATTTAGCAGAACACCATTCTGCTGCAATATCTCCAATATGCAGATGACATTGTCTAGTTGGCTCTGTTTAGTGAATTGCAGATGGCCAATCTGGTCTGGTTATGAATCCATATACAACTATCTCCTTGGTCATTGCCGTCAACAAGCCTCCAACTCTAGATTACAACCAATTTAGTATTAACCTGCCCAGAAGGGACATCAAGGAGATGGTAACTAATTTATGTAATATTCTACAACAATAAGATCAGAACTCATTGTATTAGATTTTTATGATGCTTTCAAAGAGTATATATATCTCAGTATCTTTAGGTTAATGGTCTTTCCTGGCCAATATCAAACAACTAATTATCTGCAATTAAAGATTAAGGGCTGGTATTTTCATAAAACTTTGCTATATGTTAGGCCTTTGTGATTTACTATAAAATAACTGCATTTAGGACAACTTCAGTAGGATTCAGATATTTAGAAAATGCTGGGACACACATTGATACTTGAGACATTTATATTCAAAAATCATCATTTTAACAACATAGGGTAGGAAGTGCCTAAGTGATTCAGAAGAGCAAGTCACATTGACTAACTTTCAATAGGAATTGCACTCCTAAGTCACAAAGTTGCTTTTGAAAATCTGGTCCCACCCATATTAAACTCATTGGCAAATCAAATAAAAAAGCAAGATGCATGAGGAGTTGCTTCAGGCAGAGTGTGTGTTTTAGTGCTATTTAATCTAACCAATTACATACCTGCCAGCTTTTCAGTACAAAAGCTGTTGAAAAATATACGTGAAATGCATTGTACAATTCTTCTTGAGCAGATGGATGGGGGCAATGTACTCTTTCCTGAATTAATGTAAATAGTTAAACTAGTATTAGATCATTGCTTCAAAACGATCAACCAACCTCACTTTCTAATAAAATCAATTAAATAAATAACTTTATTGTCTCTTTTTTCCCTGAACTCCACTTTCTCTTGATGTATCTTTCCTTCTGTCTTATTCAGGATCCATGTTTCTTCAAAGTGTATTTTTTCATCCTCTTCACCCCATCCATTTTCCTCCACCACTATTTTTTTCCCTACATTTCCTTTACTTCTAGTTTTCTATACCTCTGTCCACTTTCCCCCCAGTCTTTTTCCTCTTGATTTCCCCCTTGAGTCCTCAGTCTCTCGTCCCATTGCTCAAAGTGTGTATTATTCTGTTGCTGTTTTGACAATTTTCTAAAATGGCCTATTGGAATTAGAGAAATATTCTGTAAATAAATATTAGAGAGATTTTTTTTAAATTCACTAACGCCCAGCTCCTGCAAAGCCTGTGAGTAACCCCATTGATTTCAGTGTATTGACTAAAGCCTCAAACCTTCAAAACACATTCACATATTCAAATTTACGCAGTTAATGGGCCAGCTCATAATGCTTAAAATAACTGTGCACTTGGCTAAGCTCAGTCCACTTGTCATTGCTGACATATATAAATGAGTAGACTTCCTGGTTAAGGCCCTAATTCAGCTAACTTTACTAACTTTAAGCATGTATTCTGCCATGAAAATCAAGCCACATGATCAGTGCCTGATATGGTGCCTTAATTGTCTACAAATAGATGAGAAGAAAATTATGGAAAATCCTAGGAAATCCATCCATACATGTGGCTTTTGTTTTATTAAACTTTTTAAAAGGGTTCAATCATTCTTAAACGGTGGGGTTGGGATTGTTTGTTTTTTAAAATAGCGAAGACATCTTTTCACTTTGTGGTAACCAGAACTCAGGATTTCTAAACACACCATGCTAATTCAACTTGCTTGCTAACACTGTGGGGTTTAAAGTGTAGCTCTACCAGCAATAGATAATTAATTCCATCCTGGGGATCTTATGACACAAAAATCATAAGTTTCAGAGTAGCAGCCGTGTTAGTCTGTATTCGCAAAAAGAAAAGGAGTACTTGTGGCACCTTAGAGACTAACAAATTTATTAGAGCATAAGCTTTCGTGAGCTACATACATAAATGCATCCTATGAAGTGAGCTGTAGCTCACGAAAGCTTATGCTCTAATAAATTTGTTAGTCTCTAAGGTGCCACAAGTACTCCTTTTCTTTTTTTGAAAAATCATAAGAGTACAGTTCATCTGTACATTTTTTAAATTCATTATAATGCATTGGAAAAAATTGTTTTTCCAATAGAAAAATCTTAGTAACAATTTGATACTTTGCCTGGATAAATTCAGACTGCTTGCTGCAGAACTCTTTTTTTTTGCGCGCCATGCAGCTATCCCAATAGCAGTTCCAATGTCAGCGCAGCATGACACAGTGTGAAAGAGCAGGCTGTCTAGAGCACCTCATGACACTGATTAAAGTGAACCATTAATCATCATTTTTAAAAAAATTCTAAAGCGGTTAACAGACCTGGTATGCTGTGATTCTAAGACCAGCTCTTTTGCAAAACTGTGTCAGCAGAATCCAGTAAGATTTGATGTCACATGTGCAGGAATGAATCATATAGATCTTCATGTATGGTATTGTTTGAATGAAGTATCAAGATATCTAGGGTTGCCAACTTTCTACTCGCACAAAACTGAACACCTTGCCCTGCCTCTCGTGCTCTCCTTTGAGGCCCCACCCTGCTATGCCCCTTATCAGAGGCCTCGCCCCACTCACTCCATCCCCCCCATTCCTCGTCGCTCGCTCTCCCCACCTTCCCTCCCTCATTTTAATTAGGCTGGCTAAGGGGGTTGAGGTGCAGGAGGGGGTGAGGGCTCCAGCTGAGGGCACAGTTTCTGGGTTGGGGCCAGGGATGATGGGTTTGGAGTGCAAGAGGGGGCCCTGGACTGGGGGGTGGTGGAGCTGAGGTGTTTGGAGTATGGGAGGGGGCTCCGGGCTGAGGCTGGGGGTTGGGTTGTGGGAGGGGGTACAGGCTCTGGGCTGGGGGTGCCGGGTTCTGGCATGGAGCTGTAGAAGTGGGGTTCAGAGTGCGGGAGGGCACTCTGGGCTGGGGCTGAGGGGTTCAAAGGGCAGGAGGGGGATCAGGATGGAGGCAAGGGGTTGGGGCATGGGAAAGGGTGAGGGGTGCAGGCTCCAGGTGGCGCTTGCCTCAAGCAGCTCCCAGAAGCAGCGGCATGTCCCCCTTCTGGCCCTCGCGGCAACATGGCCAGCTAGTTCTGCGCACTGCCCCACTGCAGGCACCGCCCCTGCACCTCCCATTGGTTCCTTGGCTGCACCTATGCATTGGAGCCGGAGGGGGACATGCCACTGCTTCCGGGAGCCACGGCAGGCAGGGAACCTACCTTAGCCCTGCTGATCACACTTTTAACCTCCCAGACAGTGGTGCTGACCGGAGCTGCCAGGCTCCCTTTTCAACTGGGTGTTCCAGTCGAAAACCGGACATCCGGCAACCTTACAGGTATCATTGTGCACAATGGAACATGGGATAAATTTTCCTGAGCCTTCATTGATTTACAATAAAATGTATGTTACAGATATGGTACGTTTTATGGTTAAGGAGATATTTGGGAAGATACAATGTGGTTAACTGGTTTGATTGATTCTCACCACACACTAATATTGAAAACATTATTAGAAACAAAAGGCTTCTGTTCACATTGTTGTATATTTCTGCTTTGATAATTGATTATACTTAGTTGAAAATTTGTGGCCACATTTTCAAAAGACCTCAGGAAACAGCTTACATCAAGTTTTCAAGAGCTGTTCTCCTATTTAGGCTCCTACATGAAGTGGCCCGCTCCATGGCTGGTGGCAGACCATTTTTAAAATAGGCATGTCATGCAGGTGCCTAAGTGGGAGCTGAGCTTTCTTAAAAATGTGGCCTCCAGTTCTGGGCACTGTGCTCTTTTGAAAATGTGGCCTTTGATTTTAAGTTTTTTGTTAATGGATTAACATTTTTTGTTTTTACTGCCATACAAATGTTCACATGAAATAAAACAAAACACACTGAATGCTTGTTTACTTCCTAAAATTACAAGAAAGGGAAAAAATGGATATGGAGAAAAAATTCAGCTTTTACATTTGCTCTACAGTATTCTTAGAGAAAACTGACAAGCTGATGGGGTTCTCCCCCCCCCAACTAGTTTGTTACCTGTTATCAAATATGGCTAATCTTATGAAAGTTCAGCTTTTTGAAACGTTAGAAGAGTGAATAATATTAAAGATAGTTGACATTTTGAATTGTTGAATGTACTTGAAATGGAACTGGTATAAGTGGTTTGATTACAAATCTGAATATCCACTTTAACAGCCACAGAAAAAATGCTGCAGTCTGAGCTCTGAACCAGGAAGTATATAATTCTTGTACATTAGAATCTATTTTGCAATTTAGGGCCATTATAAAAGATTTTAATCAGAGGATCATTAACATGACAATTTGCTACACCTCTGCTGCCTACCTGGATATGTAGCAGTTGGTTAAAAACATATTCCTTAAGAAGAAATCAGCAAGTAGCCATTTATAGATGTAAATGGAGCTTCAGATTTGTCTCTAACTGAAAATCAAGACAAACACACCTGATCTATTGAAGGAAAAGAAAAGTGGTCAAGAAACAACATAGAACCCGCACTCCAGTTTAGATTCTCTCTTCACTTGTTCAGGTGACTATAGGGTTCTAGTGGAACCACAGAGGTTCACAACACAGGAAAAAGTGGGCCAGCTGGCTGAAGATTAGTGTTGGAATTTTTCAGGAATATAAATCTAGAGGTGAAAAATCTAGGGCCCACTGTGAAATTTAGCAATGTGGTCATGCTGGAACACTTTGCAGAGGCGCATTCTTGTGCATAGGGATAAATAGAACAGGCAATCCTTGCAGTACCCTGAAGACAAATACTATGATTTACCTCCCCTAATCATACCCTAAATATCCCTTGCTCCCCATGAACATCTACAATATCTATCTTAGGTAGATATGTGGTCCCTATTGCCATGGTATCTGAGCACTTTGCACTCCTTTTTAATACTTATATTCACATCCCCTTTTTTACAGATAGGAAACTGAGACACTAAGCTGCTAAGTGACTTGCCCAGGGCCACACAGGAGGTCTCTAGTGGAGCAGAAAATTGAACCCCCATTCTACCCATGGACCAAGCTAGTACTCTAACCATTGGATGATCCTTTGGGAGCGTCATTTAATAAGGCCTTCAAGTCAGCCAACTTAACCCTGCCATAATCATCATCATCTTAGATTGTGGGGGGAAAAATATGGGACTCTCAGTAGGGAGTCGATTTCTATTGAAAAGTATAATTAAACTCACTGTTAAGCCACCAGAGAATGTGGACATGTCCTCTTGAGCATTCATGTGACTAGCAGTCTGGAAAATGCCATTGTTCAGGGTGAATTTCCAGAAAAATGAATTATTAGCTGAAACCCTTCTATAAGCAATACAGTAAGAACAGATGTTGAATGTTTGCAAGGAGTATATAATTCCCCATGGTTCTGTCAACACTTGCCTATGATGGTCAGTTTATTTCTCTTTATATGATAAAATATGCAAAAAATTAATGTACCTGTGAAAAATATTCTAACAGATTTTATGATTAAGTGTGAGGGTATTTGAATAGTTATCTCCTAAATGTCATTTTCTATTCTTTCAAATACTAGGGGGTCAGGTTGTTATTGTTTGTTTTTTTATTGTACATATTTAATCTTTAATGTTACCTTTAAGTTAAGGTTCTAGTTAACTAAATATTTGTGTAATAACTGAAATGTAGGGTCTGCCTGACCAACCTGATTGCCTTCTATGATGAGATAACTGGTTCTGTGGATATGGGGAAAGTGGTGGATGTGATACAGCGTGACCTTAGCAAAGCTTTTGATATGGTCTCCCACAGTATTCTTGCCAGCAAGTTAAAAAGGTATGGATTGGATGAATGGACTATAAAAGGTGGATAGAAAGCTGGCTAGATTGTCGGGCTTGATGTCTAATTAGCAGCTGATATCAAGCTGAGTGCCCCAGGGGTCAGTCCTGGGGCTGGTTTTGTTCAAAATCTTTATCAAGGATTTGGATGATGGGATGAATTGCACCCTCAGCAAGTTTGCAGATGATGCAAAGCTGGGGGGAGAGGCAGATACACCTGGAGTATTGCGTCTCATTTTGGTCCCCCCACTGCAGAAGGGACAAATTGAAGAAAGTCCAGTGGACGGAAACAAAAATGATTAGGGGTTGGGGCACATGATTTACGAGGAGAAGCTGAGGGAACTGGGGTTATTTAGTCTGCAGAAGAAAAGAGTGAGGGGGGATTTGATAGCAGCCTTCAACTACCTGAAGGGGGGTTCCAATGAGGAACTAGGCTGTTCTCAGTGGTGGAACTAGGCTGTTCTCAGTGGTGGCAGATGACAGAACAAGGAGTAATGGTCTCAAGTTGCAATGGGGGATGTCTAGGTTGGATATTAGGAAACAATTTCACTAGGAGGATGGTGAAGCACTGGAATGGGTTACCTAGGGAGGTGGTAGATCTCCATCCTTAGAGGTTTAAGGCCCGGCTTGACAAAACCCTAGCTGGGATGACTTAGTTGGTATTGATCCTGCTTTGAGCAGGAGTTGGACTAGATGACCTCCTGAGGTCCCTTCCAATCCTAATCTTCTATGATTGGGTCAGATTGTTGAGACTCCAGTAAAGTGGTGCAGCAATGAAGAGTCACTGGCCTAGGAAGAAGCATGGCCTGGAGATGCTCTAATTTAGCCCCACATTTAAGAAAGCAGTACTTTAGCGTGTCCCCCATCAACCTTTGCTGGGTGGGGCTCTAAACCCATTTGCACCTTAAAGCTGCTTGCCAAAGCTGTCACAAAAAACCTGCATCTGCCTTCCCTCAACTTGCGTTACATCAGACAGGGACCCAGTAGAGCAGTGGTGGGCAATCTGTGGTCCATCAGGGTAATCCGCTTGTGGGCTGTGGGACAGTTTACATTGACCATCAGCAGGCACAGGTGCCTATAGCTCACAGTGGCTGTGGTTCGCCATTTCCAGTCAATGGGAGCTGTGGGAAGTGGTGGTCAGCACCTCCTGGCGGCCCGCACAGCTTCCTGTAGCTCCCATTGGCCGGGAACAGTGAACCGCAGCCACTGGGAGCTGCAGGCGGCCATGCCTGCAGACAGTCAATGTAAACAAACTTTCTTGTGGCCCACCAGTGAATTATCCTGATGGACTGCATGCGGCATGCAGGTTGCCCACCACTGCAGTAGAACAAGCTCATGCACGTCTTTTCACGTGGATTACTTTTGTTAATCTGCTTTCTTAATTTCAGAATGGTAAAACATGTTCTTTTTCTTCAGCTGTGTGGTATTGCTAAAATTCTTTATATATTAAACCTCATTTAATCTCTTACATATGTGTTTGGTAAATGGTTGTAAACTATTGGCAGGATGCAAGCAGGATGTGTTTTTAAAGTACAGTAATGGTAAACATGAATCATTCCCATTTTATAATTTCATTGCCATTATAGTTCAATTATGCTCTGGTTATGCTTTTGTCATACCTGTTATCACTAACTCATAAGACTGCAAAGTTAACTACATGACAGAATAAATATATGCAAACATATATGTAGAAGATAGATGTGTGTCCTAATAGATGTATAAGGAACCACATCAAAGGAGTAATAAGTAAATCAGTCATGTAACTTTTAAGCTTTCAGTTATATGAATTAGATGTAATTGCATGTTGAAAAGGAATACTATTGTGATTATACTGTATTTAAAGTATTATACAGTTATGACTCTTGAAGGTAGCCATTCTCTTTTAATATAAAAGAAACTAACCACTTGCATGCTCAGATCCTACTGGGATGACACTGATATACCTTATAAAAATAGACAGACTTTCAATACATCAGCAAAAAGATGTCCGTAAAAATATTATTCTAATATTTTCTTCAGCTGAATGTAGGCTAGAAATCACTTAGAAATGTACTTAGCAACATTTGTTGACATTTCACATTCCATAACTAAACAGTGAATATTTTAGAGCTTGCCATATTAACATGCACCATTAGCTATGCAACATGCATTTAGAATAAATTCAGTGTTTTAAAACTTTAATGAAAATACATTGCTTGTTTTTGCATTCTCTGTTAATACAGTTTTAGTAGAAATTAAATACAAATTACAATTAGGTGACTGATTTTCAGGCATTAATTATAGACTGCATTAGTTGGTTAGCTATATTCGTTATTTTTGTTATTAACATTCCATTAATTACTGTGACTAAAAAAATCAATTAAATACATTAAGTGGATTTTAGACAGGCAACAATAAATCTAAGTAGAGCAATTTAGTTTTCAAATGTGCACCACAGTTTAAGAAGATCTGAATAAAACTCATTTTCTTTCGTGTTCTCTGACTTGAGTCAGGGAATGCTGGTAGTATCTTTAGGAGAGTCCTCAGCTAGGGAGGTTGCCAAGGCCATGTCATTTGGTAGTATGCAGTTTGTAATTGTAATGCTTATGACCTTTAGATACAAATGAATGATGTCCCTTTATGTTTAAATCCAACAGCTGTTACTGGAGCATTTAGAGTGCCTTGTTTCAAGACATGAAGGTCTCTGAGGATGACGGTAGTAAAACGGCAAGCACAGTCCCCCCTCAGGAGTTTCCAGTGAAGTTGAAGTTCTCAAAGCACTGAAATCTTTGTTTGAGCACCATAAGGCTTTGGATGAAAAGGTACAGTATGGAAAGAAGCTTACTCAGCAGGCTATCTCCTTGCTTTACCACACTTACGATACAGCAGAGCAGCAAGTATTGTTTCTCAGTTCTTGGAGTGTGCTGTACATACTGAGAGTAGCATATCCAAAGAAAGTCTTTGACAAGGCATGACTAACAACTGAAACATTCATATTTCATTTCATAGCTTCATTCTGAGGGGTTAGTAAGGATTTTACATAAAAATTAGATCATAACTTATTTGTGGCCACTAGTAATTTGTTATTAAACAGTTCCATGAAAATTACGTCACTGGCATAAACACCTCTCTCCATTTAGCACGAAGCAAACATATCTCCCACACATGGAGATGCTAGTCTGTGTTGTGTATTTCAAGAAGCAAGTGATTGCTGAGAAAATATGGGCATCTCAAATTGCAATTCCCTGCAGCGGAATTGTGAATAAAGAGGTAGCAACATCAGTTCTCTCTCCTAACTAGACATTAGTACTTGACTTTTTAAAAAGCTTACTACATGTAATAAAGGTTTTGATCTGGAATGTAGCACTCTGAATGCCAGGGAATTTTTAGGGTATTCATTATACAGATTTCTTAAATGTAAATGCACACCTGTTTTTGTGCAAGTCCTGCAAGAGTTTGAAAATACTCACCACAAATTAATATTTGAGGAGCAGTAGTCCACAAAACTTTATGAATACATTAGTTATATTCAAAGAATAGTATGTTTTTTCCATTGTTATTAGAAGTGTTGAACATTGCAGGTTTTGTCTCTTCATATTGGATTTGACCAGCAGGTGCCATGTTACGTGAAAGTCACCTGCACTTATTTAAAGTCTAGCCTAAAGTGTATCTGTGTTTAGCTAGCAATGAGTGATATTTTATTAAGGTAAACATTACTAACATGAAGAAAAGGAGTACTTGTGGCACCTTAGAGACTAACAAATTTATTAGAGCATAAGCTTTCGTGAGCTACAGCTCACTTCATCGGATGCATTTGGTGGAAATGAATGAATGGACACAAATCAGACGTCAAGAATTATAACATTCAAAAACCAGTTGGAGAACACTTCAATCTCTCTGGTCACTCGATCACAGACCTAAGAGTGGCTATACTTCAACAAAAAAGCTTCAAAAACAGACTCCAAGGAGAGACTGCTGAATTGGAATTAATTTGCAAACTGGATACAATTAACTTAGGCTTGAATAGAGACTGGGAATGGATGAGTCATTACACAAAGTAAAACTATTTCCCCATGGTATTTCTCCCCCCCACCCCACCCCCCACTGTTCCTCTGATATTCTTGTTAACTGCTGGAATTAGCCTACCTGCTTGTCACCATGGAAGGTTTTCCTCCTTTCCCCCCCCTGCTGTTGGTGATGGCTTATCTTAAGTGATCACTCTCCTTACAGTGTGTATGATAAACCCATTGTTTCATGTTCTCTGTGTGTGTGTGTATATAAATCTCTCCTCTGTTTTTTCCACCAAATGCATCCGATGAAGTGAGCTGTAGCTCACGAAAGCTTATGCTCTAATAAATTTGTTAGTCTCTAAGGTGCCACAAGTACTCCTTTTCTTTTTGCGAATACAGACTAACACAGCTGCTACTCTGAAACCTGTGATTACTAACATGCATTTTAAGGACATTTATATAGATGTATTTGTGAATGTATGTGTGTATCAATATGTAGTAGCTTCTCTTAGCTGTTAGGTTTAGTGAGCTTTTGACTGTAGCATAATTTGCATAAACGAGTATTGTCAGTAATATCCTTTGGAGATTAGTAGGGTTTATGGTATTTAAAAGGCTGGAAAAAAAATAGAAGCAGCAGAGGATTTCTGCTGCATAGTAGTTTTTAGCATTTAATTGTATAAAAAAACAAGAAGTCCTGAGAACTGCCATAGTTTACAACCACACATACTATTTACAGAAATTCAGCAAACACATGTCAGAGATTTCATGAGGTTAATATATAAAGAGCTTTAGCAATATGATGCAACTGAAGGAAAAAAAAGGGCTTATTTTGGGTTTAAATTGCAGCAAGGGTGGTTTAAGTTGGACATTAGGAAAAACTTCTTAACTGTCAGAGTAGGATAAGCACTGGAATAAATTGCCTAGGGAGGTTGTGGAATCTATCATTGGAAATTTTTAAAAGCAGGCTAGACACCCCATCGGAGGTGATCTAGATAATACTTAGTCCTGCCTTTAGTGCAGGGAACTGGACTAGAAGACTTCTCAAGGGCTCTTCCAGTCCTATGATTCTATGATTCCAGACCCTATCCCTAGAAGCTAGAACTATCCCCTTTCCAAGGCTGTAATGCTTCTAATTCCACCTTCTCAGGGCTGCAAGTTAACTGACTTTAAGGTCATGGCATTTTAATGTATAGAAAAGGTGTGACTTGTCCAAGGCCCAAAATTGGTCAGATTCAGCTATAAGCAAGTCTAACTGGGGGTGGAGAGGAGAATTTCACATTTGGGGTAGAGAAAAAAGAAAGTTTTGTAACAGACTGATTATTTTTTTAAATAGTGGCTGCTTGAAGCTATTCAGAGCAGAGTTATGGAATGTTCAGATTTGTCTACATGGGACATTAGTGTGTGGTAACCCAGAGTGTAAATCTACACTGTGTAAATCTACAGCCCACTAGCTTGCCATGCAATAACATCCTGTGTGGACCCTGCTATGTGCACTAACAGTTTGACATCACACTATGATATACTCCCATTTCAAAAGTCCTGCAGAATGCTTAGTGCACTGTAGCAGGGTTCACTGGGTGAGTTAGTGTGCAGCAAATCAGGGTTTGAATTTACAGATCGCTAATTTGCCACACACTAACTTGCCTTGTAGAGAAGCCCTTAGAATAGTTTAGGAGGAACAGATTGAAAAATGGCATTACTGTACTGTGGGAAATTCTGATATTTGGACAGTTGTTTTAATCCCAAATAGTATGAAAAGTTGAAATATCAAAACTTTTCACAGAATGAAAATGTCAGAAAAATTCACTTTGGAAATGTTTCATTTCAACATCTAAACAAAACATTTAAACATTCTTGAAATGAAACATTTCATTTCAGTTTGGTGACCTAAGATGAAATTTTTTGTCCTGTGATGAACCATGGTTGCTCAGCCACAGATTGAGACTGTGGTGAATCATTGGAGATTTAGTCTGGCTCAGAAGCTGGGTCCATAAGAGAGAATGGGGGCATGAGGTTTCCTCAATTACAACTCCCATGAGGCACTATAGTAGCTCAGAGGGATGTATAATGTTAACCTGAAACAAAATGTTTCATTTTGTTTTTCCTGGCAGAAAATTCTGCTGAAAGCTATCTTTTCCCATGGAAAATTCAGATTTAGATAAAAACCTTATTTTACAATTTACAGCAGCCCTGATTAGGAGGAGGTAGATTAGAAGGTAAAGAGCCAGTGAGGGAGCCAAAGGTATATGAAAAAATGTACCACATAGGTTTTTTCACATGGGTATTATCTCCATATATGTTGGTTGTATGTGCATCTCTCTATCTATAGATATAGACCTATATAAAATACCAAGCCAGTTTCTCTGGTCTGGCCAAGGTATGCTTGATAAACCATTAAAGGGAGAGTATAAAGGTGACAATAAGCTACTTCTACCATGTGCCCCGTATCCTGTGTTGTCCTATTACCATATTTCTTACCAAAGCAAGTTAGAGCTGAAGGCCATTCTGTCTTCCACTGGCTTCCCACAGCTCCAAATGGTTTTTACAACATTTAAATATACGTGTAACATCCCTGTTCAAGTAATCTGTGATTGAACCTGTACGCCTGTATCTAAAATCATGAGCCTCTATCGTTTGAGGTGAAGGGCTAAGCCAATTATTTCTAAGGCAATAGGAGACCTATAAACCTCCGTCTGTGATCTAACCACTAGCACAATGTTATGGGTTACAGAAGGACGGACCAGCCATACCGTTTTTTCCCCATCCACACTCCCTGGAATGGAGCAACACATAAACCAGCTGGGCAATACCAGTGAATATGGCCCAGTCTTGCCTCTTCAATATATAGTCTCATGCAACAGAAGGGAGAATCTGACCTTTGGACATTCAAATCTGTTTTATTTTGCAGGGAGAATGTTGGCCAGAAAACACACAAAGTTATTCCAAATGCTTTTGAGAAAGTACAACAGGGTCTTTGCCAAGCAGACTGGCCTTAGTATTCAGACCAAAAATCCTAACCAGATGTGTTTATTCTGCCTAATTGAAAATTTTCATTTGTAATATCAACTCTCACACTCTCACTTACAACACTAAAATACTGTAGTATTGTGTTTCAACAGATTCTGTCACAGTAGTGTGGTTGTGTTTCACTGGTGGGGGCAATGATTCCTACCTACACAGTATAACAGCCACTGTAGTGGAGTCATTGCTGTAATGGGATTTGATACAAAGCCACACAACAATATTTTAAGAAGAGAAAGTGGGGGGAAAAATTGAAAAAAGGAGATTTTTTTTCCCCAACTAGACACACTGTAAATATCTAAGTAGAAATTTTGGCTAGGGCAAAGCTGATAACACCCTTTTGTGGAAGTTGCCTTGGGATAACTACAAGTGGTCAGGGTCTGAGTTTTGCTTGTTATCTCAGAGGCGGCAATTGCAACACCACAATATCCCCATGCATCATGCTGGGGCTTTAACTTCACTTAGAGAGAACAATGCTAATGCCATTGTCATTGCCACTGACCATGTCCCCAAGAACAGCTGTTGCAGCATCTGGCTATGTACTGTACTCACTAAAGGCCTGATACTGCTATATTGAACTCAATAAGCAAATCCTAGTAGCTATAATGGAGCAGGAATTGGCTCTAATGCCTACTCTGCTGGGCTTTTTAGATCTGACAAGGTTTAGACAAAAAAAAAGTCAGTTTGACTACATTATAAAACAGATAAGAACATGCAAGAGTGGGGATCTAATCGCCGTCATTGAAAATTACCTTGTTTAAGTGCATTATAAAGAATACCACTCATGGGGAAAAGAGATTATGTGAGTCTTAAAATATTATTATTGGTCACATACATTATATTAATAACATTATTCAAAAGTCTTCAGAAATCAGTTTTCTGTAGTCATGATGTATTTTCTGGGAAGCTTAAGTACATCACATCTTTAAGCATTTCTATGGGTGAGTTAGTTGAGGAAGACTTTGCAACAAACTCCATTTGCACTATATACAAAAAATTGTTTGTGTTTGTTTTGTCATGGCATATCAATTTTCTGTTCCTTCTCTATATATCTAACTGTGCTGTAATTGTTAAACTTTAGGTTCTTAACCTAAAAGTTGGAGTTTTGCTGCCAATTCTGGATTCTCTTGGTGTCAAAAGCTACACGATGTCCTCAGTGCAGTCAAAATACCACAGAATCCTTGTTCTACCACAGAAACAACCATGAAGAGCTTGTTGATTTAATAGAATGTGTTTACATCTCATTTTTTGTAAAAAAGAGATCCCAAAATGTTTTACAATAATGTGTTACATACTATTCATTCTGTGACCTTTTGAGCAAAGATGTCCTCTGAAAACTTGGGGCTAGTTTATCATTTTCCATGCAGAACCTGCAGAAGGGGAAAATTTTGCCACAAAAATCGACTGGTTTTGGGCTGCATATATCCTTGCATTACAAGCCCTGTATAGAGGCAGAACAGTAAAAGGGTAGATAGGCCATGGTGGTTCTTTTAGCCCTGTAGGTCACCAATCAGGCAGAGAGTTGAAGTGTCTCCAAATGCCCTCCATTCCCCAATGGCAGCTTGATGTGTTCATGTGATTTGCTGCCAGTTAGGTCCCAAACATGGGTTCTCACTTCTATGTTCTCAGCAGGGATTTCCGTGTCATGGGAAGGGAGTAACATTAGTCACAACAATAGTCATGCCAGCCTTGAAGCTACATTCCTAGGAATCATGCAGTTTACAGAGGATATTCCTCAGCCTACCCATTCCACTTCAGAAATGCTAAACTGACTACATTTATCACACCCTTTGGGAGATTTTACTTTCAAAGATTACCTTTTGGGATTACCAGTGCACCTGAAGTTTTCCAAAGGAAGATGGCAAAACACAAATGGAATTATAGTCTTCGTGGATATTATGATGTATGGGTTTTCCATGGAAGAAACCCTCAATGAAGGTCTAATCTTAATCAATCTGGACTGAAGCTAAACAAGAAAAACATGCATTTTCTGCTTATCCCAAATCAAGCTTTTGTGACAGAGAGTAAACAAATATAGAATTTTGTTTACTAGCCCTAGCCCTGAGAAGGTAAAAGCAATTGGAGAATTGAATACACCAATGAATGTACCAGAACTGAGACACCTGCTGGGGATGGTAAATGGCCTTGATTGATCCAAGACCTTTCTATAGTGACAAAACCACCGAGTGAACTATTAAAGCCTGACAGAAATTTCCTTCAAAAAGGAAAAAGAAATTATCTCAGTACCTCAAGTACCTCAGTACCTCAGTTCTCAAGTACTATGATGTGAACAAACCAACGGTCAGTGCAGATGCAAGCAGCTAGAGGTGATGTGTGTATGGGGGGGAGGGAATACAGGATCATGTGCCTGCCCCCCCCACCATTTTGCTTGTACTCAGCATGCTCACATGGACTTAGCATGCTCAGAAACGCTGCTGATGCTGGCTGCCCTCACTCTACCCCTCCCTCCCACTCTCAGCAGGCACGGGTCATTTCTGCAAGCAGCTATGGCCTGTGAGATTTATTATTGTAGCAACATAGAACTCAGTGGAAGCCAGTTGCAATTTGCTCTCACATTCACAGAAGCAGAAAAACATGCACAGATTGAAAAGGAGTACCTGGAAAGCATATGGGCATGTGAGAACTTTTACAGATATCTTTGTGGATTGGATTTGTTTATGCTGATAACGGACCATAATCTGTTTGTAACCCTCATCAACAGAAAAGACCAGGATCAAGCATTGTTGATCTGCAGTCATCCATTGAGAAGGTTAGTAATTGAACCCAATTGCTAAATTCCTGGAAAAAGTCTGATAGTAGCAGACTCTGTCTTGGAGCCCAGCATCACACTCAACTATCCATGAGCTCAAAGATTAAGCAAATGGATGCTGTGGACACACACAGACCAGTGCCAGAAAAGACTACATCAGCTACAACAAGCAACCTTAACAGACACACAACTTCAAGAAGTTCTAAGTTATTTGAGGGCCCGCTGCCCAGAGTATCTAAAGGACACCAAGGAAGTGATAAGAGACTACTTTGTGGTATGTGGACAATTAAACAAGTCAAATGAACTCATGATTAAAGGCAATTGCATCGTAATTCCAAACTAAATAAGAGGAGAAATCCTAAACTTCATCCATGAAGCACATCAAGGACTAACTAAATGCCAACCAGTCAGTGTGGTGGCCGGGCATTGGCAAGGATAAAGAATATGCTATCTGCATGTGAACATTGCAGAACTAACACAAAGACCCTTTAATAACACCTTTACCAGACAGACCTTGGAAAAGACAAGCTGCTGATTTATGTGAATTCAAAGGACATCGTTACCTGGTTGTAGTGGACTATTTTTCCAGGTATACAGAAATAATTTACTTGAGAGACATAACCTGTTGCAGTGTTAAAGAAACTGAAGTGCACTTTTGCACATTTTGGTATCCCTTAACTAGTGATGGACAGTGGACCACAGTTCACAGAAGTGAACTTTAAGACATTCCAAATGAGATATGATTTTGATCATATTACTAGTAGCACACATTATCCACAAACGAACGGGGAGGCTGATAGAGCTCTACAGATAGCCAAGAAAATCCTACAGCAGGACGATCCATTCCTTGTTCTTCTGAGCTACAGATCAACACTGATAACAGCTACTGGATATGGTCCAGCACAGTTCCTGGTGGGAAAAACAAGGCAGAACTACAGTTCTGACTTCGGAAAAGGATCTCTCTAAAGTGGCCATCCATGAGGACAGTAGCCAAATCAGATTTAAAAAGCAAAAAGTTTACAAATCTTTTTACAAGAGATGTCACTAGTTCAAGAACTTCTGGGTTTATGACCTGGTGACCATGTTTGCATCAAACTGGATGGGGGAAAGAAGGATGGAAAACTCCAGATGTTGTAATGAAAAAAAATTGCTTAGGTCATGTGCTCGAAACCAGCAGAGAGTTCAACAGAAACCCTCAACATCTACAGTTTGTTAGTCAAAAAAAACCAAAACCAATCAACAGAGTAAACTTTACAGATGGTAGACAGAACATCTTCGAACATAAGAATGGCCATACTGGGTCAGACCAATGGTCATCTAACCCAGTAGCCTGTCTTCTCAAAGTCAGATGCTTTAGAGGGAATGAACAGAATAGGCAATCGGGTGATCCATTCCCCACCGTCCATTCCCAGCTTCTGGCAGTTGGAGGCTAGGGACACCTAGACTATGGGGTTGCATGCCTGACCATGTTGGCTAATAGCCATCAATGAACCTATCCTACATGAAGTTATCTAATTCTTTTTTGAACTCTAGAGTTTTGGCCTTCACATCTGCTAGCAACGATTTCTACAGTTTGATTGTGCGGTGTCTGAATAAGTAGTAACTTTCATTGGTTTTAAACCTGATGCCTATTAATTTCATTGGGTGACCTCTGGTTTTTGTGTTGCAAGAAGGTGTAAACACTTCCTTATTCACTTTTTTCATGCCGTTCCTGATTTTAATAGACCTTTCTCAGGTCCACCTTAGTTGTCTCTTTACTAAGATGAAAAATCAGTCTCTTTACTCTTTCTCCTCATACGGAAGCTGTTCCATACCCCTTCATCATTTTTGCCCTTCTTTTCCAGTTCTATTGTATCTCTTTTGAGATGATCAGAACTCCACAGAGTATTCAAGGTCTGGGCATACCATGGATTTATATAGTGGCATTATGATATCTTCTGTCTTATCTATTCCTCTCCTAACTGATCCTAACATAGTTAGCTTTTTTGACTGCTACTGCATATTGAGCAGATTTTTCAGAGAACTGTCCACAGAGACTCCAAAAATCGTTTTCTTAAGTGGTAACAGCTAATTTAGATCCCATCATTTTGTATGTACAGTTGGGATTATATTTTCCAAGATGCATTACTTTGCATTTATCAACACTGTATGCCATTTGCCATTTTCTAGTCCAGTCATCCAGTTTTGTGAGATCCTTTTGTAACTCTTCATAGTCAGTTTTGTATTTAATTATCTTGAGTAATTTTGTATCATCTGCAAACTTTGCCCCTTACCATTTACTCCTTTTCCCATATTTATGAATATGTTGAACAGCACCAGTCCAAGTACCAATTCATAGGGGACCCCACTATTTACTTCTCTCAAGTGTGAAAACTGACCATTTATTCCTGCCCTTTGTTTCCTATTTTTTAACCAGTTACTGATCCATGAAAGACCTTCCCTCTCATCTCATGACTGCCTAATATGCTTAAGAGCCTTTGGTGAGGGATCCTTGTGAAAGCTTACTGAAAATCCAAGTACACTAAATGCACTGGATCTTCCTTGTCCCCATGTTTGTTGGCCCCCCTCAGAGAATTTTAGTGGATTGGTGAGGCATGATTTCCCTTTACAAAAGCTGTGTTGATTCTTCTCCAACACATTGTGTTCATCTATGTGTCTGATAATTGTTCTTCACTGTAATTTCAGCCAATTTGCCTAGTACCAAAGTAAGGCTCACTGCCCTGCAATTGCCAGGATCACATTTGGAGCCTTTTTTAAAAAATGGCATTACATTAGCTTATCCCCATTATCTGGCACAGAGGCTGATTTAAGTGATTTACTTACCACAGTTAGAAAAGGAGTACTTCTGGCACCTTAGAAACTAACAAATTTGAGCATAAGCTTTTGTGAGCTACAGCTCACTTCAAAGGGAGAGATAGGGGGGAGGGATAGCTCAATGGTTTGAGCATTGGCCTGTTAAACCGAGGGTTGTAAGTTCAATCCTCAAGGGGGCCATTTAGGGATCTGGGCAAAAATTGGGGATTGGCCCTGCTTTGAGCAGGGGGTTGGACTAGATGATCTCCTGAGGTCCCTTCCAACCCTGATATTCTATGATCTATGTAATAGAATGCTAAACTGTATTTTACACATGCTGCCACCTAGTGGCTGAATAGTATCACACCTGACCTGAGCTGGCAATAACTATAGAGACAGGAGTGTATTAATATGTCTTAAAAAAAACACATCTCCTGTCTCTCTCTCTGGGGTGGAAATTCTGTAACCAGTTCATATCTAGTACATGACACCTATCTGCTTGAAAAATATGCTGTCTGAGCTTTACCATCCACCCAAATATCCAGACTCTGTGTAACATTTCATCTGAAGGATGACATTGGTAGTGCAGCACCTTGCTAAATACAGCACTGGATTGTTAGAACCTAGTACAGATCCAGTCCGGAAGAGAGATTTGAATCTACTTCCACCTGGCTCATAGAGAAGAGAAATACTTACAGAATTATTCTGATGCTTCAAACCACACCTAACACATCCACAGAATGAGAGTAATTTAAGTTGTCTTTTCATATTAAGAAGCAAAATGTTTAACTTGTTTAATTCTGAATAAAGCCTGAATCCAAAACGTGATGCTATAGGAGTCTCAAGATTTATATTGTCTCTTGCAGACAAAGAAATCATTCATAACTTCACCACTCAAGAGCTCAGACCTTTCTGCTTGAGGTATTGATGGAGGTGATATTTCAAGCTACTTTCCAATCTATTGTATACCATGTCAAGTGTAGTCTGTTATTATATGGATATGTATAAAATGAAAATCAGGAATAGCTAGAAATAAAAATAGAAAATGGGCAAAACAGTCATGAAACCAGTGCATATATTTGAGCAACCTCAAAATTAGTTCTTAGCCATATCAGATGTCAGTGAATAGTTTTGGTTTTTTTTAGGAACACCAGGTAGCATGACAAACAGTAATTTGTGTAGATCACTAGAATAAAGCACTAAACCAAGACAGAGCATGTTTTTTATCTGTACATGACTGTCTTTTCTTTTAAAGATCTCAGTTTGTGATAACGAAATAAAATTCTATGTTAATCTGTTACAATATTTTCCTGTAGTCTGCACACAGATCAGCAGCCACCAGTTACCTATCTGGGAGTCTTGCTAGCACTATGGAATGGTAGTATCAGCTTCATAGTCAAGGTTGAAGTTAGCGTCCCATTATAAGTCACCATAAAACTCCCCCAAAAGAAATAAATTTCAAATGCCACATCTTATCTCTGGAGAGAACTTCTCAGATAGTTTGGAAAAATCAGAAAAGTTATAGTGTTGCCCTAACTTGAATCGGAATCTGACTTAGCCCCCAAGATTCAGGAATGGGAAGGTAAAGGAAAGTTGCCTATGCTTCCACCCTCTCAGAGGTGTCAGAGCATTTAAAATTTTCTCTTGTTGTCTCTTTGAAAAAAATTCCTAACTCTTTTTTGTCTGACTGTACCTCCAAATCGGTTGGTAAAAAAACTCCAGATTTTTTGTGTTGGCCTTATTGATAAGTGCCTTTTAGTTTTTTTGGGGAGGTCAAGAAAGGCAGGGACTAAGCAAATTACAAACATATGTAGAGTACTAGAAGCTATAAAACAGAGATAGAAAGAGGAGATACATGGGAGGGCCACTGAGAGGAAGAGGAAGTGCTGTCTCTCCCTTCAGTCATCCCTGCAAGGAAATGGCTTCTGGAAGAAGCTCCCAGACTGGGAAGTAACAAAGAAATTAACAATCTTGTTCATGCAGAAGGACTTTGCTGTTTAGTGACATAATAAGATCTGTCAAAGCAAGTTTCCCCTCCTGCAAGCCTTATGTAGCAATTGGATTTAAACTTTTGGTACTAATTTTTTTTTAAAAAGTAAATTTAAAAGGAAAAGAAAGGTTTTAAACCTTAACTTTTTAAAGTTTTCTGACTTAATTTTGAAGTAAAGTTGCTCCATAAACAAAAACAGCAACAGAAGTTTTTATTGTCTCAATTATGGTTGTCAGAGATTATTAATTACCTTAACATAAGCACTGAGCAGATACAACAAAAAAGTATATGTAGATATTCTTGCAGATTAAAACAACCAATTTTCTTCAACACGAGTTACAATCTTTTAATTAAGAAACAGGCAGGTAAGTGGAGTTTTAGTCACACAAGTGTTCATAGAAAGAACAACATCACAAATACTATCATGAATAAATAATTGTAAAGCTCTTTGTGGGCTGGGAATTAGAATGGGAAGAAGGGAGGATTTGGCAGAAGAGGGGAACTAAGTGAGAAGCAGTTACTAGGAGATACAGTAGGGTAGGCCATGTGTAACCACCTACAGGAATGAGTGACGGGGTTGAGACTCAGCAGTGCCTCCTGCTGTTCACTCTGGGAATTAGCTCAGTTCATGCAGCGCACCCTCTGCCAGGGGTGTCCTATCCATCTTTTGCCCTAGATTGGCATCTCGACCTGCGTTGCTCCCAGCATCCTCTTCAGGACACTGCCCTCTGGCAGTGCCCACTGCTCCAGTCTCACCCCCTTCCAGGTGTTTGGTGTTATCAGCAGTCCTTCTCTTTGCCCCAGCCACAATGGCCAGCCACACCCCAAAGTCTAACCCCTTTCGGCAAGGGTCTGGTGCAGTCTGTGATGGCCACTCCCAATGGCCATGGGGAAGAGAGGAAATCCAGGCCCACCCTCTACTCTGGGTCCCAACCCAGGGACCCTTTGGCAGCAGCCTTCCTTCCTGCCTGCCCTCCTTCTCTCCCTGGGCCGTTTCCCCTTCGGCCCCTTTGCACTGGCTAGGCCCTTTTTGGCCTGCCCCCACAGACAGACAGACAGACAGACAGACAGACAGACAGACAGACAGACAGACAGACCTTTGCCCACTGAAGGCCTGGGAGAGACTGCCTGCTCCCTTCCTGGGCAGCCTTTATATAGAGCCTAGCCTAGCCCTGATTTGGTGGCTGTAATACTGGCCCTGACTGGCTCTCTAACAGGCCCTCCCTGATTGGCTGCCGCCTTGCGCAGCCTCTCTGGCCTGTTGTAGCCCAATCTGGCATGGTGGTGGGGCACCACCCCATCACAGAATGCCAGCAAGAGATTAACCATGTGACACTGAAAGATCAATGATGTGCCTGGTTCTTTTTGTGGCACTTCAAAGCCAGGGGTGTGGCTGGTCATCTGGCTCTGTGGTTGTACAGTCAGGCAGAAAGGAAATGGAATACCTTTTCTGCACCATTCGTGGCATCGCATAGGAGAAGTGTTGCCTTGAGGTGTATCCTCTGCTATGTTTTGATAGGCCACCATTCATTACAAGGACTAGTCTTAATTCTCTGTACTTCACAAACCTTATTTAGTGAAGCCTCACACCAGTTCCCTAGAAAGTGGGCAAGTATTGTTACAGTTTACAGACTGGACAGCGGAGGCACATTTCAGATATTTCACAAAACCCTGTGGTTCTTCTCCAGAAAATTGCTTGACATTTCTGTGCTTGGCTGCACTATATATAAATGGGACTGATATAATGTGAAGCACTTTGAGGTCTACAGATGAGAAAGCATTATGATAGTGCCAGTTATCCATATTATGCACATTTACCAGATGTAAAAATTAAAAACCATATAAAATAGATGAGGTAAGAATATCCTGAGTCTGTGTCCACTCATTTGTCTCCTAACAAGATAGCACTTAGAATGCCAATCTTTCTAGACCATTCAGAAACTAGATTAGGGTGTGCTTTTGTTGTTGTTTTTTGTTTTTTCTTTGTTTTTCAAATAAATTTGGGGGGAAACCAACATAGGATTTATTATAAGAAGTTTGTTGTAAACTTTTTAGGTGGCTCTGGCCATTGTCCCATATGTAAGCAGAAGAATAGTCCCGCTATTGTGGGGAACTTTCCTGGCTTCTGCACTACTCCGGTGAAGTGGGCTAGCGAAAGGATCTGAGTCCTCGCTCCCACTTCCTTTACCCCGTGGCCTCCCTGCCCTTGAGGACTCCCCTTCCACTCTCCTGACTGGCAGAGTCCTTGTAACCTCAACAAGCCTGGGCCCAGGATTCCTGGGGGGCTCGACTCCCAACCCTGCTGTGGTCAACTAGCACAGGGGCTAGGGTGTCCCCACTCCGGGGTACTCTCTCTGCACTGGGCACTTCTCTGACCCACTGATCATTACATACAAGTTAAAACAAATGCAAGTTATTGAATCAACAATTAGTTTTAAAAAGAATAAGGAAAAATGGGAAAGGTTAAAGGAAACACATCAACCCGCTCTGTGGCAGGGAACATCACAAACAGTGTCTCTGGAATGTCAGGGCAGTTCACAGTCTGTTCCTTGTAAGTCCCAGGCCTTCTTCTCAGGCCCTGGCTGTGCTGTAGGGATACTGTGGGTTGGACACTTGCTCTGGACGCTTGCTCTCAGGCTCTAAGTGGTAGGACCCTTCTTCCCAATGTTGCACCCGCCCTGTCCAGGTTACAATCCAAGCCTGGCCTGCAGAGCCTTTTGGCTGAGGCGTCTCCCTGTGCTGGGCCTGCTGCCCAGGGTCCCCATCAGTCTTCCCAGCTGCTCACCACACCCTGCTCCAGCCCCAGCTCCACCACTCTCTCTCAGCACTGCTGCTGGTACTGCTCTGCCTCCAGCATGTATTGGCAGTCCCACGTTGGGGAATGATTATAACATCAAAATTGGGGGTGGAGACTGGGATTATCCCTGGGAAGTTTAGCAAGCAGGTATAGAAAGAATGAATAGGCTTTTCTGTTGAAACAGAACTGTCCTCAGTCGATGTAATGGTTGCTTAGGTTGGTAAAGCAAACTGGAGCCAGCAGGTTTAAGATTCTAGAGTGGGTCAAAAAGACCGTGGACTGACCCTGTACTCTTTGGGGATTATCTGTTGCTTGATTGATTGATTGATTGATGAATGGAAAGAAGGAAGGAAATGAAATCCTTTTCAGTTTAATTACTCTCCCTCTAACTGACAGCCCTTTACTACTGCCATATGGTTTAGGGTGAGAAACTGGCATGTGAATAGAGTGGCTCAGTATGTAGCTTATTCATACAAATTCCCTGCCTGCTCTCACTGGGTGGCTGTGCTCTCACAAACCATGTGGTTCCTCACATTCATCCATTGAGCCCAGGGCCTACTATCCCCAGGATTAGTCAGCCTAGCATGCAGCAACATATATGGCTTTCTGGGCTTTATCATGCCTCAGTTCCATATAAACCAGGGTTGGGATTGGGTCTATAGTATTGCACTGTACAGAATTTAAGAGATAAATTTTTAGATTCCAACTGTGTATGTGGCCCAAGCGGGTTTTGTACATTCAAATTCTAACACTATTCAAAATCCACATGCAACTGTTAGAATTTTGTTAAAGCGTACAAACAGGTGTTTACACCTGTAGAGTGAATGTGATTGTATGTGTTTTAATTTTGTGTTTGTGTGAGTGGCAGACCTATGAAGTCTTATGAAAACGTACACCTAAATATGAATAATATTTAGAAGTTACTACTGTAGATATTTTAGGTCATTTGAATAAATTATATGACCATACGTAGCATGTTCTTACTGCAATTAAACTTGTTTTTGCTTTTTACTAGAACAGTATGCTAATATATATTTTATTCAAATTAACTAAAACAAATAGTGTTGTGCAAGCAACAAATGGTTTAAGATATAGGCTTACATGATCTTTTATTTAATCTAAGCCAGAGTAAATTTCTTTCTTTCTTCTAAAAGGTTTTCTTTACCTGTCAATTAATATAACTTGAATAACTTTCCATGATGCTATTATTTTCTGCAAGTGTATTTGCTGTCTTGACTAAGTTAATTTCAAAATTTGATTTAAATAAGAATAAGACAAAATAAGTGTACACATTGCAGCATAGTACTGGACATAAGTAACTTCAATAGTGTACTAATATGTACCGTTTTAAGTGTTAGCTATTTTTATTAGTTCTTGTGAATGCTGTAGTGTTAGGTATGTATTAAAAGCATTTGCAAAATTCCACTTTCATCAGTAAGGACAACAGGAGTCAAAAGACAATTATTTTCCCCAAAGTTCTTAATTGTTTAGCATTTCTTTCATCATTACCTTTGGATATGAAATAAGCGTTCAAACAAATAAAAGTTTATATGCCTTCAGTTTTATAGAATAAGATACATCACTTTCTTGTTTACACTATGACCTTTTGTGTATAATATAGACAGTATTAACGGAAGCCCAGAAAATAGATAATAATGTCTTCTCTCAGATATAATAAACTCTTATTTATTACAAACACAGCATTAGATTTTTGTGTATAGGAAATATATCTTGTAGATTCTTAATAACTTTTTGCAAAGATAAAATAAAAAGTGAATGACTTTACTAACAAGGATTAACTTGGTCAGTTACAAATAGTGCTGCACATAACTTTTTCAATGAGTTTGGTAAATTAAATTAATATTAGCAGTTATTCTTCACACAATGGATTTTAATGTGTTTTCAGGAGTTCTTTTCCATACCTTTCCTCTGGAACTGTTCCAATCAATTCTTATATTTAGTGTCTTGTGTACTTGTAGAAGGTTGCATTCACTGTACATTTCATAGATTAAAAGGAAATTCTATAGTAGCAATGTTAGGCTTTAAAGGTTGTAACCTAATGCTCACATATGTGGTCTCACTCTTCTCAGAGTCAAAGCCAAGATTTAAAAGGCCTTCTTAGTTAATGTCTCTTTCATGAGTGTTCAGGACACAATACACATACCTGCAAACAGACCTGCAGATTGTACTGTAGTGTTTATGGCAGATTATATAAACCTGAAAGACTGATAGAAATCACGTTACTGCACATATTTTGGTTTTTCTTCTAGGTAAGGGAACGACTGAGGGTTTCTTTAGAAAGAGTCTCTGCACTGGAAGAAGAACTAGCTGCTGCTAACCAGGAGGTAACATAAAACACTTTCTCCCCATTTGAGGTGCAATTTTTCTAACATTCTGTCCCTTGTGTTTCCCATCACTATTATTGAAACTGTCACAAAACAATAAATTACATTCTGTATAGGCCACTGACCAAGGCTTATTGTAAGTGGTTGTCATATTAATAAAATCTTCTGATTTCTGCTTTATTCAGATCTGTCATTGTGAGCAAACTAAAAAAACAAGGGCTAGTGATAGGTGCCAAACTTTTCTTTCCTTTACTAGATATGGAAAAGCCACAAGGCAATAGATATGTGTCAGAAATTGTAAGCAATATAACAACACAGTTGCTAAATTGGAATTCATATCAGATATTGCTATATAATTAGGGACCTGCAAACTCAACAGTAAGTACAATATTATAAATTAAATATACCCTGGAAATGGCTTACAGAGAGAAAACGTAAAGCCTCTACATAACCTATCATAATAGGATATTTTCTCTGTGTAGGCATTAACATATAGGGGTTTTTTTTATACCTAATCCTGTGCTTATTACTCAAGAATGAGGATTGCAGGCTGGGCTCAGATATTGTACAATCCTTAGTTAATAATTAATATTGATATGTATAGGTCCTCATCCAATCCATAAAGTTCAATGGAAGTCTTTCTGTTGACATCTACTGTCTTAGGACCAGGTCTGTAGTTAATCATCTCAGTATCTAGTTGTTTTTGGGAGATTAGTTATACTCTGTGTTTGCCAGTCAGACACAAGGGAATTCTGTTGAAATGATAGCTTGGAAGCCTAAGAAAAAGCACTGTAGTTCTTGGTTTGCTTTCCAAGCCTGGTAAATATGCAAAATAACATATGTTCTTGTAATTGTTCTTGCTTTACAATCTACAAATGACTAATAAGTATATTAAATACAATAGAATTTTAACTATTTGGACAGCAAGTATCCAAACCTTTCTAACAAGTTGCAGCTCTGTTTCCCATGTTTTGACTCCATTCTTTCTCACTGAATCCTGCTTAAATGAATTATTTGAACAATTTTGGTGTCATCCATTATCATCATATCTCTGACTTCATCACACTAGCATCTGGGCACCTTAAAAGGTGTTTACATTTACACATTCAAGTTTACATTTAAACATTCAAGAGTTCAGTGAGAGAGACCAAAATATAGAGCTCCCTGGATGCTTGTGGCTTTATCTTTCAGTTAGCAAAACAGAACTGAATCAATGTAGAAGGCATAGGCAAACAAGGGGGGTTCCAAAGAGGATGGAGCTAGGCTGTTCTCAGAGGTGGCAGATGACAGAACAAGGAGCAACCGTCTCAAGTTGCAGTGAGGGAGGTCTTGATTGGATATTAGGAAAAACTGTTTCACTAGTAGGGTGGTGAAGCACTGGAATGGATTACCTAGGGAGGTGGTGGAATCTCCATTGTTAGATGTTTTTAAGGCCCGGCTTGACAAAGCCCTGGCTGGGATGATTTAGTTGGGGTTGGTCCTACTTTGAGCAGGAGGTTGGACTAGATGACCTCCTGAGTTCTCTTCCAACTCTAATCTTCTATGATTCTATGATTCTAAGTACATCTTGCAGCTCTTTCTAACAGTGGCCAGGTTTGTACTTAATTATCTTTCCACAAGAAGTGAATTACAGACACGCTTGGGTTTGCTACTGAGAATGATCTTCCGCCATAGTCCCAGCCAGCTGGATAATTGTGATCCATTGTAAAGGACAAAATACAGAATCAGTTGCTTCTGATACTTATTTATACCTTGGCCAATAAACACTCTACTGTACCAAGATGGTGGCTCTTACATCTCTGGACAAAATCAGTTTCAGGGCTAGAGTATAAGCAACTGACCATCCAGTAGTGAAATTTCATCTGGGCAGTTCTTAGACTCCTCTCTTCTAAAGCAAGATCAGTCTGAGCAGTAATAGGCATCAGATGGGGATGGGGAAGGAAAAAGAATGCAGGGATAATAAATATACAGATTAAAATGAATTGAAAGTGAGGATATTGGAAAGGCTTTCTTGCCCGCCATCCTTAGAAATGTTATACAAACTTAATGTGTTAATAATGTTGAAAACATTTAGAAGGACATTAATCAACAAAGCCTGACAAGATCATTTACACAACATAAATATTCGTATTTCAGTTTCTTTCAAGGTACTGCCTATTGTAGCTCAAAACTGAAAATGTATTAAAAAGAACTTGGCAAGGAGATATATAGAAGGGAATTGATGAATTACATTCAAAAAATCAGTGCATTTTGAACAGGAGTTCAGCTAATGTTCACAATTATTTAATTAAGCCCCAAAATGGATTAGACATCATCATTATATAGGGGCTGATTTAACACCAAGATCTCCAGTGAATGTACCCAGCCAGTGTTCATCTGAAAGACATTGTAAATTGGATTTAGTGTATGTGAAAAAAAATGGGGCAAGTTTCTAAGGCAATTGGGTTCAGGCCTTTCAGTAATTTCTATATTGCTGTCACTTTGTGTCTGTTCTTCTAAAACACTCACTACTAATTGGCAATGTTCCTCCCTTGATAATTCATATTATTTTTATCCATATCCATGTTGTTTTCATTGTAGCAACACACTCCATAGTCAGGACTAATATAGATACCTGAATGATGGCAATAGATTGATACCCTGATTAAAATGTTATATCACTAGGGGAAAGACACACAGAAGATCCAGGTTTAGTAAACCACAGGAATACGTTGATATCTGCCTAGGTCATAGCTGCCCTGACAAAAGTACCCAAACCCACAAAACTACAAGGAATCACATAAGAAATTCAGAGAGGTTAGGCACTTAATGAGACAGATACTCCAAACAATAAACACTTACAGACTTACATTGGGAAAAGATAAATAAGAGCTTGTACTCCTAAATGGGCCTTGTAGCCTAATTCCTAAATAACCAGCATTAATAAACATAATGACAGATGTGAGAAATGTAGATAACATTGTGAACACAGGCAAAATCTGTTTGGTTTCAGCTTTGGTTATAAACCAGAAACTTATGCAATAATTTAAAGCTGGCAGCAAACAAAAACCTGTGTAGATGAAACTGCAGGGAGAGCTGAGATAGGCAAAATATAATTACCCAGATTGAAATTTGATCCGAGCTTTCACCTCTCAAGGGCAACTTCTTTTACTGGGGGAAGATAAAGCTAAAAAATAAAATAATAGCCGTTAAGTAACACCTTAATGAGTAGTTTTGTACCACGACTAAATTTGTCCACTTAATAAAGTGAGATAAACAAAATTCTGTTCCAAAATCAGTGTTTTGTATATTTGTGAATGGAAACCCTAATTTTTGGGGTGCTAATGTCCCCTAAAACCCAGTTGTCGACATCCACGCTACTTTTCCAGAAAGAGCTGTGGGTGCACGAATGGCCTTAAGCCTCTTTTATGTCACCAGAATGCTGGAATAGTGACCTATGGAGAAGAATCTCCCCTACTAAATCAGAAACATCACTTCCTACTGAGCCTGTGTTTTTCTTGGTCTACTGCTTTGGACACTATCTAGTTAGATGGTTACTTGCGATATTTCCCTAACTGGGTTTGACTTTACATATTCTGATGGTAAAGACAATATTTTAATTCTTAGATGTCCTAGGAAAAGTGCTCAGCTGTACTTATCAAAACCACTTATATCCTCAAATGGTACATTACTATTCTGTTTCCTCAGAGTTAGGAGTTCCTAAAAAGAGCAAATGTATGATTTCTTTGCCTTATCCTCAAATGAATGTACTATAGAAATTATGCAGGTTTTATAAAATCAAATTTTTTTTGAAGTTTTAAAAAGGAAAATCAAAGTAGGGTTTTTTGTTTGTTTTGTGTTATTTTTTAAATCAACAAAGGTATAATATGTACCTTAAATTATCACATGACCCACCATATTAAATACAATATGCCTAGTGGAGAATTTCCCAAAGTAGGTTACATTAGCTGTCATGTTCACTGAGCAATCCACCTTTCATATTCTTTATGACTTGTATTTTATATCATCCGTATTCGCACCTATGTTGCTTAAGTTTCATATTTGCTTTCTGTTGAAGCATTGTTTGCAAACAATAAAAATTAAGTTTTAAAGACTCAATCCTACAAGGGGCTGAGCAACTCCGATATGTTCTGAATGCCTTCAACTCCCTTACAAATCAGTGGGAGTTGCGGGTGCACTCACCACCTTACGAAATCAAGGCCTAACAACCCTTTGGGGAACTGCCTTGTTTTTGACAACTAGAAACAAGATGGTGGTGAAAGTCGCTGAGGGGCAGCATTCTTAATTCCTGTTAATGTCCCCATAAAGAATATTACTGCAGTAGGTTTTTAAATTTGAGTTCAGCTATTGTATGTAATCCAACACAATTACACAATCCAATTACATACAATAGCCACCATTAAAATGCTAGCATTTTCCTACAATTATCATACAGTTGTATCTGGGATTACCACATTTTTCTTTGATGTTTATAATAGGATATATCTGTGGTCACATTTGGCAAGTGTTGACATTTCATATTTTTTTCTGTAGCTGTTACATATATAATAGCTTTTTGCAATAGTTGGCAAGGGGGTTTGCTCATAATAGTTAAAAGTACTGTGCATACTCAAATAGGTATTCATTTACACACCACACCACTCAAGTGTGTCAGTAGTGTTGCATTTCCAGGAGCCATACTTCTACCTATTCCAAAGGCACCAGATGTGCTTAAAGAACTGTGTGGGAGATGACTGTAATTAGCAATTGATTTCTGCTGCTAGACCTCCAGCTCACAATCCAACACTGAAGTTTGGTAGTCTACTAATCTCTGCCTGGGAACATTTGTCAGATACTCCTGACACCTCCTAAACGCCTCTCTATTTAAAAATGGAAATAACAATAGCAATCCTGCTTTCTGTCTAGTTTGCAGGAGAAATCGCTTGGGGTGGGGGTTGAGGATGAGAGAGAATGGATATGTGGCATGCTTGTGAGTGTGTGTGTGTGTGTGTGTAACTTGCTTTTGGGGAAACCTTAGCTGAGGAGATGGGGTTTACATTTCATTATGAATGCAATGAAAGTAGTAGTCATTCTTACCTCTTCTGGTAGCATTTGTGTTTTCTGTTGTAGGCAGGTCAGCATCTTTTGCTTATTTTGTTATGCAATCAGATTGTACACAGGCAGACAAATAAAAATATCATTAAACAAATAAATATTCCAAGATACAATTTTTAAATTGATCAGCCTGCTCCAAGACATTTCTAGCTACTGTTTTGGTCATTAAGAGAAGTAATCAGTTTCTGTGAACTAAGTTATGCCTTAAATCCTCTATGAATATCCCTGTCTGTCCAATGCCAACATTTTTCTTATTTCTTGGGGTCATCTCTCTGATATTTCCACTCCATTATACCTACTTTGGAACCTATATTTTCTAATGGATTTTATTGTTTAAAAGATTTGTAAGGAGATTGAATCATACTGGCACTGATTTATTTTTGAAGAGCAGAATATATTTACTTAGCTTCACTGCTGCTGTTTACAAAACAGCATGAGATCTCTTATTAAAACTCTAGATTTTCTGCTATCATGGCTCTTTATGTACCAATGAGCAGACGTACTGTGTAAGTTGCTCTTAAGGTATTATCAGTAGCATTTTTGTTTCCCAGGGCACTGTTAATTGCACCTTTTTAACAAAAGGAAATACAGATATCTTAAGACACACATGAAGAAAGGAAACAAAGAGCAAAAAGCTATAAAAAATTGCTATTTGCTAGTTCTAATATTTTTTTTTACCATTCCCACAAACCTGCTGTGCAACCAGGAAGCAACTGTTAAAAAAGATATATTAAAATGGCGCCCTGCTGAGTTTTAGATGTTTGACGTCTATTTTGCAAATCTCTTCAATCTACCTCTATTCTGTTTGGCTGAAACATTTGTCTTGATGAAACCTTGATCCTCCATGAGTAGAAACATTTTTTAATGCCTTGCTTTTGTCTCTGTATTCATGATAACTGCAGGTTAAAAATTGCCAAGTTTTCCTACCCTCTTTCTCTGTTAACACAAGGATTACCATTGAAACAGGCACTTTGATCAAAAAAGAGCATAAACCTGACCCATTATTTTTTCTTACAAAAGTGTGTTCAAACATATCCTAGGGCTCACTACTTGATGGTTTAAACAATCCACACGTCAGTATTTCAATGTAATAGATAGATTATATCTTTCTTTTGTTCTCTGATCCATGTGCGTATTTTAGGAAACAAATATACGTGCCAAATTATCGATTGCCTGACAATCGTATATGGCTTCTCCCCCTCAAGGATTTACGGTATCACTATATATACAAAGATCATCTGCCTCCCTTGTTGCTCTGACCATGCCCTCTCACCCTTCCCCTCCCATTTGAATCCCTCCACTGGCTACCTCCTCATCAGACACAAGATTCTTATTTAATTTTTATGGCTCTTTGCAACTTAGCCTTCACCCCAGTAACTTATTGTGACATCGACCCCAGTCTTATCTCTGTCACTGTTCCCAGATGTACCATCAATCAGTCAGTTTCTCACTCAAACACATCTCTGCTTTCCCCCACATTGCCTCTTATGCCAGGAAAAACTCCCCAATAAAATCTGTATAGAGACACAACCTTATCTTCCTTCAGATCCCTCTTTAAAACTCATCTCTATCATGATGCTTATAAAATCCTGCCTGCTGATCATAGTAAGGCAGGTGAGGAGATCTGATTGTTCCTTCTCCTCTGACCTTTCCCTACTCCCTACTTCTGTCCCAATTTGAAAAGGAAAACACATAAACAGCATAAGTAATCAACAAAGCAGTGCCAATTCTTCACCATATTAATTTGCCTGTATGTTATATACTCATCAGCCTTGCTCTGTTTATGTGCTTTAGATTCTAAGCCCTTGGAGGCAAGAATTGTCCCTTTTCCACATTTATTCAGCAGAGCCCAGGACAGTGGGGACCTGATCCTGACTGTGGTCTTTGAGTGCTGCAATAACAGAAATATTTACTGCTCCCTCTAATAATAATCTGTTTCCACATTCATATTTAAGTAAATTTAAACCAGGACTTGAGTTGTTCTGGAATACTCCAGAATGCCATTCCGGCACCTTTTTGGGAGCCAGAACTGTGTTCGGGCACTTTTGATGCTATCTGGGGGGCCTAGGTCACAGGCTGGATGGTTTATGCTGGTGCCCTCTGCCATTCCCCTCCCCACCAGCCCAGAGCTCCCTACTTTGGTGCAGTCCCCACTAACTGCAAGCACAGCTGAGCTCGGAAGTGTGTTGGGGGTGAGTGTCGCTCCCTTCGCACCGCGCTTGGCTGGGGGAAAGGGAGGCTGCTCTGCCCACTGTCAGGATGTGCCAGGGATTTGTCTGGAGAGCTGCAGAGCTGATGGATCAGCCAGCAGTAGCAGGGAGGCTCTGGAGGTGTTGGAGCATGGCATAGCCCCTGGCAGCAGTTCAAAGGCACACAGTAAAAGGGGATACAGTGTGGAACCTGCTGCCATGGGACTTACAGTTCTCCCCAGATCCCATGGGAAGCTGTCCCAGTTTGCATTACCATCACTTCTGAGTGATAGTGCCAGAAGTGTGTTTTGGCATGTCTTTTTTTAGGACTCAAGCGCTGACCTGAACAACTTTTTTGTTACACAGTGATTGACTTTTAATTGTGAATCTTGTAACTAGCAATTTCCTGCAATAGCTAAGCATGTAGATTACTGAGGGTTAGGGATTGTATGTAATTCAATGTGGGAGGGTGACCACAGCTCCTCCAGAATTAAGAACAGTGCAGGGTGATTAGGCAAATTCACTCAGGTTGTAATACTTCCAGAGTCTAGGTACCTCCACCTGGAGAGGCTCACATACATGGATTCAAACTTGATTCCCCAGACAAAGAAAGGACTTTTGGATAAAAAGCCTGAGTTTAAACTGATTCAGGGTCAACTTTCTGACCCAGCAAACAGACAGAACCTTCTGTCCAAGGGGGGTCGTCAAAGCATAGGGAACTGTTGGAAGGACTGACGCCAGCAAGAGTCTGAGAGTGCAATTGGGGTGATCTCTGGTAAGCTTTCTAGCATGTGTGTATCATTTTTAATATGTTTTCTCTGTAATGCTTTCACTTAAGAATAAGTGTGCTTGCTTAGAAAGAGCTATGTGGAAACTCATAACTGCTGGAAATTACGTTGTTCATAGCATTTGAAAAGTAAGCAAATTGCAGATGCTGGCCTGGCTAAACAGTCCAGCTTGCTGAAAGTATCAGTGTCAGCAGAGATCTGTGCAGCCTGGAAATGCACTGGGTAGGAGGGAGAGAGACCTGGTTCTCCATCTAAGAAAGGTGATGGCTAGGGATCCGGAAACCTGGGGTGGGATAGGATCCTCTATTTTTAATTTGGAGGAATGAAAAGAAATTGGCTACTCTGAGGTGCTTGCAATATATTGTGGTATTATTTATCAAAAATTTAAAAATGGCTAAACAATTCTGGCATTATTTAATGTTATAATGTATGTGATCATGCAAAAAATCATTTATGCTGATCATCTACTGAGAAGACCTACTGCTGCCACGTGATAACCCAGTTTTTAATTAATTTAACAAGAATGTAGTACTGGCATTTTTATGACCATGATTGTTAATTATTAATATTTTAGTCTACATATAAATTGTATATGTTGCATTTGAATAAAAAGTTTAAGCCAGTGGTTTATCAATATTAAATAAGCAAAAGCAACCTTAATTTTTAATAGGCTCACATATAATAATAGGTTTTGTAATTAAACTGTGAGCCATCTGATAATAAATCATTTGTATTTTCATATTATGAAAATATTCTTTAAACTACTTTAACTTAATAAGACTTGGATTTCCATTGATCTGCAGAAATACCAGCTTGTATTCTGGTTTATGACCTGTGGCTGTGAAGCCTTGTATAATTTCCCCCCACATTTTTGTGTCAGGAATTTGGGTCCTATTGTAATAATTGGGATTACAAATTTACTCTCATTGTAATCTCAACTGTAAAAAGTATGTAAAAGTTTGTAAGGTGATAGAATAACCTATAATAACAAATGTTGATGGAAATAGGTCAAGTTGTTTTCAATAATGAATGTTATAAACAAGTGCAAGAGAACCAGACAGAGACTAAATTACTACAAACAAAATAAAAGGCCATGTTGATATGATTCAAGGACTATGTTAAAATCATGTTTGCTAAAAACAGAAAATGTGGAGCCATATATTAATGAACCAACATTGGTGTGTTGGATATTAGGCCTAATTGGTGGACAAAATAATGAGGATATGGGGTATTCCACTCCTCACTCCCTTTTTGATTCCTTAACAAAAGAGATTTTGGGAAGAAAAGAGGGAAGAACAGATGGAGGCTACTGAAGCAAGCTTCACCATCATGGTTGTCATTCCCACCATCTCCTGGGATCCTGGACCTTCTTTGTTCTGATCCTGAGAGTTGTCCTGACCTAACTGGGCCAAAGAGAGGGATCCAGATGACATCGCCACCCCTAGCAGCTCCAGCTGAATTTCACAACCACTTGGGCAGAAATAGGATTGGACTTCAACAACAGTATCAACAAGAGCTGCAGCTCATTTCAACTAACTTTTTCTCTTTCCCCCAAAAGTACAGTTATTACTATCTTTCATACCATCTAAAAAACTGTCAACAAAGGAGACTTTTTTTCCAAAACTTTCTTCCACTAAAGGGAAGAAGGGATATTGTTAAAGTGAAAGCCTTATCAGTTCTTTACATTTCAAATGTTTTAACTCTTACTCCTTCCTTTCTGTGTCTTTAATAAAAGGCTAAAAAGGATTTTTAATTATGTGCTTTCCATGGTACTAAGCAGGCTGATGTCTCTGGATATCAAACCCTGAACCTTGTTTGCAAGTGTTTAATGTTGGACAGTGACTGCGTTATGTTAACACCTTTGGCTCATTTATTCCATGTAAATCAATACAGCAGTCTCCTTCAGCCTCTTTCTCCTACCCATATAAGGGCATGTCTACACAACAAACTTAAGTTGACTTAAGTTACGTCAATGTACAGTCACCGCTGTATTTAAACCACTGGTGCATGTCCACACTATGCTCCTTGTTTCAGTGAAGCACGTCCACATTGCATCGATACAGAGAACAGTGCACCATGGGTAGCTATCCATTGTACAACTGACCACCATCTGCCACAGGATGTTCTGGGAAGGTTTGCAATAAATACCTCATGGGGGCAGGCTCAGTTTCCCATGATGCAGCTTTCTCTGTCCCATCATTCCATGGGCTTCCTAGTACATTTCATACTGCTTTTCAACAGTCCCTGAAAACTGCCTGCCTGCCTGCCATCTCTGTCAGAAAGTATGGATCCTGCACTGCTCTCCAGTATTGTGATGAGCGTTATGAACATAACACGTCCGACCCTGCAGTATTTCATGAACTGTGATGATGATGATGATGATGATGATGTGGTGCCCGGCTGTGTGCTATGGACAGAAACAATTCAAGATTACTGTTGGCATTGATAGAGTAGCTGCACCCAGTGGACCATCAGTTCTGGGCTTGAGAAAGAAGCACTGAGTGATGGGATTGAATTATTATGCAGGTATGGGATGATAACCAGTGGCTGCAGAACTTTCGGATATGAAGGCCACATTCCTGGAACTGTGTGTGGAGCTTGCCCCCAACCCTCCGGCGCATGGGCACCAAAATGAGAGCTGCACTAATGGTGGAGAAGCAAGAGGTGATTGCTGTGTAGAAGCTGGCAACGACAGATTGCTACCGATCAGTTGTGAATCAGTTTGGAGTGGGGAAATCCACCATGGGGGCTGCAGTGATGCAAGTGTGCAGGGCCAATAATCACCTCCTCCTATAAAAGACTGACTCTGGGTAATATGCGTAAAATAGTGGATGGGTTTGCAGCAATGGGATTCCCTAACTGTGGTGGGATGATAGTTGGCATGCATATCCCCATTTTGGCCCCAAATCACCTTACGACAAAGTAAATCAGCAGAAAGGGCTACTTTTCCATGGTATTGCAAACGCTAGTGGATGACTATGGTCATTTCACCATTATCAATGCGGGCTGGTCAGGGAAGGTACATGACACATGCATCTTTAGGAACACAGACCTGTACAGAAAGCCGCAATCAGGGTCTTTCTTTCAAGACCAGAGGATTACCATGGCAGATGAGGAAATGCCAATAGTGATCCTGGGAAACCCAGTTTACTTCTGTGGCTCATGAAAGCTTACACTGATCACCTTGACAGCAGCAAGGAGCTCTTCAACAATAGGCTCAGCAGGTGCAGAATGACTGTTGAATGTGCCTTTAAAGGGGCACTGTCTCCTCAGCAGGTTAGACCTCAATGAGGAAAATATCCCCATAGTTATAGCTGCCTGCTGTGCCCTCCATAATATATGTGAATCAAAGGGGGAGAAATTTTCCCAGGGATGGAGCGAGAAAGTGGAGCAGCTGTCTTCTTCTTTTGAGCAGGGCTGTAAAAAGGGCTCAATGGGGAGCCATTTGGTCAGGGAGGCTTTGAAGGAGGATTTTAACAATGGGCCACGGTAATGTGTGTTGCTGTAATGTGTTTAGCTAGGCTTTTGTGTGTGTGTGTGTATGTGTGTGTGTGTGTGTGTGTGTGTGTGTGTGTGTGTGTATCATGGTATGAACCTAATAATGATTACTGTGTGTGGGCTACTATAACACTGCAAATGCTCCTATTGGTACCATCTCTGAATGTTAGCAGTAGTCACCATATATTGAAGAATAATAACAATTCATTGACTTTCCATAAGTACATTTTTATTCCACATCCATGCAAACATATTTATATATTGGTAACCTAAATTTCATACATACAAAAAAAAGTATCTTTAAAGGGGAAGCACATTTGCCAGTGAGGCTCTCCGAGCTGGATGTATGTCCAGCTATTGTTCTTCAAATTGTCCCACGGGATGGAGTGTCTGGGATACTGCAGATGCCCCTGAGCAAATGAGGAATGTAGGCAGGGGCAGTGAGGGGAGGTGCAGGAGGGCAGTTCCGTATGGGCTGCAGGGGGAAGCGTGCATTGATGTGTTCAGCCTGAAGTTCAATCAGGAGCCACAATGTGTCTGTTTACTCCCTGAGCAGCACTATTATCTGTTCCTGCCCGTTTCCTATCCTGACTATCCCGCCACAGTCTGTCACTGACTAGCTCCCTCCATGCTCTCTGCTCACAATCCAAAGCACCAGACGACTGCAGCACCTCTTTGAACATGTCTGCTTTACTCCTCCAGTTTCTTTTCCTTATCTGAGTGAGGTGCTCCACCAGTGTGCAGGAGCTGGTCAAGGGCTCATCTGCATCTGCTAAAGAAACAATAGACAGAGATATTATTGTCAGTGTGCTTACACTCTTGATCCAAACAAGTGTCAAGCACATCTATCTCAGTTTTGGTGGTATCCCCAGCCATGGTGAGTATGGCTCAGGAGGCAAGGAGGCGAGTTGAGACAAAGCAGGGGGTAGCCATGGGGTATCAGTACCAGTGCATAGGGGTACTGTTTACTGAATACTGGCACTATTTTTCACAGGCAGGGGTGATTGCAGCTGATATCTCACTCCTGAGGTTAACCGAGGCTGCAAGGGTCCAGCTCCTGCATGTGTGTGGCTGAAGACGGGGACCATATGCTGCTGGCTTGTGCGCTGATATGGTGTCTGCTGCAGTAAGTGCTGAATGGTGGGGCAAAGTTTCCTGCCACAGGCGAAGAAACACAGCAGCCCTCCCAAGAAACCTTCGGTAGAGGATTGGGGAGTACCTCCAGGAAAGGTTCCTAGAGATTTCTCTGGAGGATTCACAGGACATCCCAGTGTGCATAAACAAACTTTTCCACAAGGCCCTCTCTGCCTAGCTGTATAGGGGAATGAGAAGCAGATAGAAACTGTTCCCGCATTGGTTATTTCACTATCTCTTGTAGCCTGATTAAAAAAAGCAGTACATGACCAGATGTGTCCCTGCAGTATTGAAGCAGAGTAATTATCAGAGGTTCCCTCCTCTGCATCATGCTTGCCAGAGCTGGACTGCTGGAACTGGCTAGACTGCTCAGGAGTCAAAAAGAGGTCCTGGCTCACCACACAACCAGATCTCCCTGTCGCCTGTCCCCATCCTCCTCTGCCTCCTCTTCCTCATCCAGCATGTCATCTTCTGGGTTTACAGCAGTGGCCAGTGACCCCAGCTCCTCCCAAATATCCACAGGGCTCTTGGCAGTAGAAGTGGGGTCACCGCTGAGGATGGTGGCTCCTTGTAGCTCCTTGTAGAAGTGGGACGTCTGCAGCTTTGCACCAGAACAGCTATTTGCCTCCCTAGACTTCTGGTACGCTTGCCTCAGCTCCTTGATTTTTACACAGCATTGCTATGTGTCCCTGTCATAGCCCTTCTCTACTATGCTGTGAGTGATCTGGCCTTTGATATCAAAGTTCCTGTGGCTGGAGCAGAGCGATGACTGCACAACCTCCTCTCCCCACAGATCCAGGAGATCCACCACTTCCCATGTACTCCAGGCAGGAGCACATTTGTTGCATGGATCTGGCGTGGTCAGCTGGGCAGTTGCTCTCCACGCCAAGCAAAGAGGAAGAGCAATTTCAAAATTTCCCAGGGCTTTAGAGGAGGAGGGCCGTTCACCTGTGTATCTGGCTGCAGGGCAGTGGAGTTCAAAACTGTGACCAGAATGGTCACGTTGGGCACGGTGGGCACCTCCTGGAGTCCACTTAGGGTGACATAAGCACCGCAGTGTCTACACTGACACTGCATCACTCTAATTCCATCGCAGAAAGCTCTATGCCTCTTGTCCAGATGGTTTTAGTAGGTTGGTGTAGCAGGTGAGTTAAAGCATTGCAGTGTGTACACTTCCATAGTGAGGTTGGCGTAAGCTGCCTTACGTCGACTTAACTTTGAAGTGTAGACTTGCCCTAAAATACTGTAAGCCTGACCCTCAAAACTCTCAAATCTCTCATTATCCAGCAGATCTCAGAGTATTCCCTGGATTCATATTTACAACGATTCAGAAAGGTGCTTAACTTGCATAAATTGACTTCACTGGGACTACTTGTGTTCCTAAAGTTACAGACATTTAAATACCTTACTGAATCAGGGCCTGAAATACCAAAGCCCATTAGAAGATAGAAGTGCATGGTCATCTATAGAGAAGCACTGTATCTCTGAAGTGACTGTTAAGCACTCTGCTGCTCTCACCAGGATTGTGCTTCCCTAATTAGTAATCCTTTCTGGCTTTGTCGAAAAGTTAGGAAAGTCTCAGTTCATATTAACTTGTAAGTCGATTTACCACTGGGTGCCAGGGAAAACAATGTACATGAGCACTCCACTGGTCCATGTAGAGGCGCTGACCCTCTACTTCCACATGTGTAGGGCAAGATCTATGTGACACACTGGTGTGGAATGGCTCACGAACATGAGTGCCAACCTCAAGGCAGACTGTTCAGGAACAGGGCGCAAACCTATAATTATTATAATTATATCTAATAATATAATAATTAGAGTTCACCAACCTTGTAAGAAGTGTGAACTCCTAAAGCAATATAACAGCCTTAACAAGGAGTCACAGACAGCACCCCCTTGGGTATTCCAGTCTATCTTGGCACTGAGGCAAGCTTGTCTTTGTGATAGATCGTCCATTATACCAAAAATCACAACACTATTCAGGTTACTCCCAGTCCCAAAGAACCAGTCACTTATCCCAGGTCAAGCACACTCCAAATCTCTCACCAAAGACAACACGTGTACTCAATAAATTAACTAATGGTTTATTACCTAAGAAAAGAAATAAGTTATTTACAAGCTTAAAGATAAACATACACAAATGAGGTACCATCTTAAGTTCAAAAGGTAATAGAAGCTTCTATAATAAGCAAGCTTTTATGTCCTTCAGGGCTAACCCAAGCTCAGAAATTTGGAAATCTCTTGCTTATGTTTAGGAATATTTGCCTCTCAGAGTCCAGACAGCAAAAAAAAAAAAAAAAAAAATCTCCTAAAAAGGCATTGCTAGTTCCTTCTAGTCCTCTCCTTGTTAGTGCACTGAATACTGGCACTGTTTTTCCACAGTATAAGGCTGCCTTGTGTGGACCTAACAATGTAATGTAGACCAGGCCTTAGATGCATGAATTTTCTACTCTCTCTGATTCAAGATATGATGAGATGAACTTGTGCATGTACCCTCTTCATGGGCATGAGGAAAGCAATCAACAAAGTCTTTTGTCCACAATGGCTTGTGTGATGTCTGTGGGCTATGTGTTGGGGAGGAGATAACGTCTCTTGTTGTAAACTAGCATGTCACACGTGGTAATGCTTCTCCCTTACTGTAGGAGATTTACAGTTTTAGGCCAGGTCTACACTACACACCTATATCAGTATAGCTACATCACTCAGGGGTGTGAAAAACCCAAATCCCCGAGTGATGTAGTTATACTGACCTAACTCCCTGTGCAGCCAGTGCTGTCAATGGGAGACAACTACCTATGACTGTCTATTGGGAAGGTGGATTAACTAAGCCAACAGGAGAAGCTCTCCCATCAGTGTAGGAGTGTCTGCACTAAAGCATTAGAGTGCACAGCTATATTGGGGCAGCTGTTCCGATGCAGCATTTTAAATGTATTCCTGCCCTTAGCACACATTTTTTAGTTACAGAGCAAACATTTAAACATTACTTTATAATATACATGGGATATAGCTATTATAAATTGGATTAATACATGAAACATCCTACAAGCATTCCATAAAGTTTAAAAATGAAACACATTCTTATAATTCTAATATCTATTTTAAAAATACTAACACAGAGGTAAGCCATACTGGTTTCCAGCTATGCATTTGTCAATGTTCTGTGAGGCCTGTGGCCTTAGCATAAGCTGGCACTGGAACTGCCAGCTTCACACTACGCATGGGTTGTCTTTGTGCAAGATGGGATTAGTACCTCAATAGACAGAGAAGGGAAAATGACTGGCACACTCCTACTGATTTTTAATAAGGAAATACAATGTATTTATCTCATAAATATTTGTTTGTTTCTTTGTTGGTGGTAGGATTGCTAAAAGTTAAATATAAAGCGAGTCCATTTTTAAGTGTCCCTATTAGGGTTGCCAACTTTCTAATTGCAGAAAACTGAACACCCTTGCCCCGCCTCCTACCCTACCCTTTCCCAAGGCCCCACCCCTTTTTTGAAGCCCCACTCCTCCACTAACTCCCTCCTTCCTCCCTCCATTGCTAGCTCTCCCCCACCCTCACTCACTCACTCATTTTCACCGGGCTGGGGTAGGAAGCTGGGGTGCTGGGGGGAGGGGTGTGAGGGCTCCGGCTGGAGGTACAGGCTCTGGGATGGGGCCAGGGATGATAGGTTTGAGGTGCAGGAGGGGGCTCCAGGTTGGGGCAGGGTGTTGGGGGTGGGGAAGGGAAGGGGGTTGGAGTATGGGAGGGCGTTTGGATGCAGGAGGGGGTTCTGGGCTGGGGCAGGGGTTGGGGCATGGGAGGGAGTTCGGGGTGTGGGCTCCAGGAGGCGCTGACCTCGGGTGGCGCTGACCTCAGGTGGCATATCCCTACTGCTCCTACGCAGACGGGAGGCCAGGGGCCTCCACGTGCTGCTCCTGCCCGCAGGTGTCACCCCTGCAGCTTCCATTGGGCATGGTTCCTGGTCAGAGGGAGCTGCAGAGACAGCTCTAGGGGTGGCGCCTGTGTGCGGGGGCAACATGCTGATCCCCCCTGGCTGTCCCTCCACCTAGAAGCCGGAGGGACTTGTTGCTGCTTCCCGGGAACTGCACAGAGCTGGCCATGGAGCCTGCCTGCCCCCCTGGTGCTGCAGCTAACCGGACTTTGGAGCCCTTTTCGACGTCTGGCAACCCTAGTCCCTTTTAGTTTTCTTTACAAAATTTTAGAAGTTTTAGAAGCTTTAGAAGCTTTCATTCATTGTACACTCCAAAGTGCCTCTGATTTCAATAGGAATTTTGGGTGTTCAAGGAATGCAAAATCAGTTTCTTAAATGAGTAAAAAGGTGTGATTTGCAGTCATTAAGGCAGCCTATCTGAGTTATTAATTAGATGAAGCATTCATGTCAGCAGATTTCAAAACCAAGTTTCACTTTTTAATCATACCGGCTCATACCATATGTTTTGGGGTGGGGAGGGGGAAAGAGAATAAATTCATTATCTATATCACTTTTGCTTGGGTCAAGAAACCTGGTAAGATTTGTTTTTAGGTTTGATGTGTGCAAAAATAGATTTGACTTGGAACCACATTTATTATCCTAAGTGACATTTTGTTTAAGAAAGTAATTATTGGGAATTGTTTATTAATTCTTATTAATTAATATATTGTATTGTACATTATATTGAATAATTGCGGTTTCTGCAGTATGGAAGTTTGTGCAAGCTTGTTCAACTTTTGTTCAATACAAGCCATAGCAGTTGATCTAGCTTCTTTGGTCTTGCATCTGCAGAGTTGATTTTGGGCTGTTTTAATTGATTCAGACCCAGGGTTCCAAAAGAAAAAAATATATAGTCACAAAAACTATATATAGTTTATTCTTCCCTTGCAGCAGCAAAGTAGCATTGCAAAGTAGCATTAAAGGAGACTTTTAGGAATAATACCACAATATAAACGCTGTTGTTGTTGTTGCTTTTTTAAAAAAAATCCACTTAAAAAGCCTTATTTATCTTTAGAAAAAATATATGTAAAATGAAACCCCTAAGATCACAACTTTTTTCTTTGTTTTCAGTGGGGAAATATCTATCTTTGTGAACTAGGATTGGACCCTAAAATAGTTGTGCTGAAAAATATGAAGGATCTGACTTAACATCAAAAAATGAGATTTTGTTTTAAGGTTGGGGTATAACCTTTAATTCACTCCACTGTGCCTTGATTTTGACATGTCATATGTCAAAAGGTTAAGAAGAGATTCCTTGATTTTGTGCATGTAAGTCAGAGCTTTGATATTCTTTAGCTGTAGTTTTAGGGTAAGGTTCATTTCCTCTCAGGATTTTCACCCTGTTATAGCATATCCCATTCTTAATATGATGTCTTTTAATGTATTGTAACCATTCATATCAAAGATGATGATTTTAATACTGATATGGTATATTGAAAAATGTAATGAGAAAAAATATCACTGCACCTGTGGAGTAGTTGGTTTTCAGAAATAATGATGTGCTGTTAAAACAGATTAAAATATGAGCTCTAGGGTACATTATGCATAGAAGAACTCAAAATTTCATTTTTAAAAGGAAAGTCATTTTTTCATTGGAAAAAGTGCTAAAAACATCAGAGACAAAAATGGAGGATGTATACCTTTAAAAGGCCAATATTTTTAGCCTATTGGGTATTTTAAAGCAAAAATCTATACCTCTAAAAGGATAATTATAAATAAAATGCTTACACATAGCTAAGAGCTGTATATAGTGTTAACGGTACATAATTTTAACATGGAAATCCAGTTTGCTTGGCACTGCAGATATTCTTTATTTAAATAACTCATATATTGTACAACATTCCAGCCAATAATAATGTTTCTGTAACAGTTATTTCTTTGACAATTAGAAGGGCAAAGTCATCTACCATGCCACCAAGTACTGTCTCTGCACCATGACCTCTATGAAAGGCATCCAGGACAGTTAACAGGTCACATCAGAGATTGATTTTGCCACCATCTTATTTATCTTGCTGAGAAAAGGAAGGGTGTATATTTGTCTGTCTAAATCTCCACTATCATGCAACAATTTCCTTAGTATTTGTTGTTATTATTATGTTATCATCATCATCCGTCTTACCATAGAACTTAGAAGCCCTAGTCATAGACCAGGACTCTCTTGTGCTAGGTGCTACACAAACACAGAATAAAAAGACAGTCCCTGCTCCAAATATTTTACAGTCCAAGTATGAGATATGAGACAACTGGTGGATAGAGGCAGACAAGGGAGGACAAGGAAACAGTGAGACCATATTGGTCAACATGACAGGCAGTGGTTTCCGCACACCAATGGCCAAATTGTTGTCAAGTTTTTTGGGGGGCGTCTTGGCAAAGAAGAATTGTAAGAATAATTTGAAGAGGGATAATGAAGTAGCTTTTTATGTTTTAGAATGGGTGGTAGATTCCTCTAGTCAAGACAGTTGACCATTTTTGCTAGTAGAGATCCCAAGTAGCATCTGCTCTGTTACCAACCAGGCAGGACAAGGTTGAGATTGGCTCTGATTGCAGTCAGTTCTTCTTTATATCCAATTGTGTAGTAGGACTGAATTCTTCAAGGAGACTGTTGTATTTCTGGTCCTTCTGTCAACTTGTTGATTGTGGTGGCCTATAACATAATTTTAGATGTAGATGACCTTCTCTGTGATAGTAATAAATGCCTCAGAATAAGTTTATTTCCAGCTCATACAGTAAGATGTATTTATCAGTTGGGTCACTGGGAAACTGCCCTTTACTTACCTTATAAACAATTGCATTAGGGGGACTTTTGGTAATAACAAAGAAATCTCATTTGAACAAAAATAAAAATCTTTCCTGGATGCTCTGTTGAAGATTACATATAAAATATCAGTGTTGGGACTGGATGATTGGTTGTCAAGAACTAAATCTTGGGACCTGTTGTAATTTTAGTTGTATATAGAATGGAGTTAGTCAAGAAGATATTGAATAAAGGTTTATTGCAAGAGAGGGAGCTAATAGAAGAAAAAACATTAAAATATGGCTCCAAAACTGAAGACAAAGTCAGTTATTTTGCAATCGGAGAGCAAAACTATTTATACAGTGTGATGCAGTTTCATCTGTTTTACAAACCAGGCAAAGAGTCAGAGATTTATATTGGTATATTTTATTTTACTAATTAGCAGTTGGACAAAATTTGCATATTTTTCTTTACTTTGCTCAAGTCTTTTGAACCTGTAAATATATATTTAAAAGCAGCCTTGCAAACATTTTTGAAAATACTGACAGATATTCCTTTCCACATTAGTAACTGCCCTTTACTTTCCACATTACTTTAACTGCATTCTGTTTCATTTACAAGGTGTTACTGGTGTATTGTAGAAATAAATGGTGCACGTTGTAGACTGCATTCTCTTTTGTACAGTGACATTTTAATTCTGGATCAGAGTTCATAATAAAGGGTAGTAGATTAATAAAGCTCTTTGCCCTATTACCAGTTGAAACTGTAAACCATACAGTTAAGTTATAAAATAAAGAAATTGCTATATTCAGGACCTATAAGGCATTTACAGTTTAAAAGAACAGGCTGATTGAGAAGCTTTAATAATAATTAATTAATTAATTAATTAATTAAATTTTTTATTTAGTTATTATTATTAAATTAACACATGTCACTATAGTGTGTGTCAATCTGACTCTTTTTTTAGCTCTGTGCCCTGGGGGCATGGAGCACAGTAACACTGTCACCGCTAGACGTGACTTTCAAATTAACAAAACAGAACATTGATTTACAATATTTGTCAATATTTATAATTAGAGAAAGTCACAAAAGGGAAAAAATCACAAAAATCCATTAATATTTTCTTGTTTTCATTGATATTTTGTTTCTACAGAGGAGTTCTGACCAGCTCCACTTTTCATTGCCATTATCGTTCATTATTTGTATTACATAGTACCTAGGGACCCCAACCAAGGTCATGGCCCCACTGTACTAGGCACTGCACAAATACAGAATACAAGACAGTCCATATACTGAAGAGTTTATAAACTAAATAGACAAGACAGACAAAGGAAGTATTTTTATCTCCATTTCACAGATGGAGAACTGATGTCAGAATGATAGAGTGGCTTGCTCAGGCAACACAAGAATTCTGAGGTAGAGACAGGAATTGAACCCTTTTATTCTGAGTATCAGGCAAGGGCATTAAGCACAAACCAACCTTTTCTCTCCAAGCCATCCTTCTTCTGTCATGTCCATGTGATCAGATTGGTGTTCTTGAGACAGCACTGCTGTATCTTAACTGAAGACCTTCTGCGAGTCTGAATGTTTATCCTCTTTCTTCATGAGCTAACAAATACTAGTACCATAGTAATAAGGCACCTCCTGCTGGCTATTCAGGACTGACTTTAGCTAGAGTCTAAGCTCAATTCAGTTAAACTAGATGGAGATGAAATACCTATAACACAACTATCAATTATTTAGTTTTACTGTGTCCACCTCCACCTATTCCTCCAATGTTTCTACAAAAGGTCCCCCCCCCCCCCGCTGGTAATTGCTCACCTTACCTGATCACTCTTGTTACAGTCTGTATGGTAACACCCATTGTTTCATGTTCTCTGTGTATATAAAATCTCCCCACTGTATTTTCCACTACATGCATCCGATGAAGTGAGCTGTAGCTCACGAAAGTTTATGCTCTAATAAATTTGTTAGTCTCTAAGGTGCCACAAGTACTCCTTTTCTTTTTGTGGATACAGGCTAACAAGGCTGCTACTCTGAATCCTCCAATGTTGTTACCCATCTAGGTTCTCCCCAATTAGGGGGATTTCAGACTGATGTGAATTTTGCCACAGGAAGTAGAGGTAAACAGCAATATAAATACATGGTCAAGAACATCAAACAGTGGAAGAGAAAAAAGTATATATGACATATGCAAATGGTAAAAATATATATTATTTCCTCATTACTTTTATAGTCCATTTTCTAAACTTGTATCGAGAGTATTTGCATAAAGTAGATTTTTGAGGTAATATTTTCAGGATTGATTTGAAGGGGCATCCATTAAATTCAGTTAAGTAAATCTTTTTGTAAAGAACACTGGCCTAATATCAAATCAGTCCGTAAACTATGTATTGGTGAATACATAATATTTCACAGGGTGTCATAGATAGCCTCATAAAGAACAGTCCTTGCTAGAGCTGGCAATCATTATATTGGCTTATTTTAAAAGGAATTTTTCAAAATACCCCGAAAGATCCCTTCCTCTGAACTGTTTGTTTTGTGGGGCATGAGGTTTGAGCAGTTGAAAAAGAAGAGAAGCCGTTAGGAAAAATGCTCTTTTTTCTATTTTCTTCCTCAATAGAGCCCAAAATGCATTGTTATGGTGAGGACAGCATTCCCCATATTCCAAAGCTTTTTTTTGTCAGTCTGAAAGGGCTTTTTTTCTTCTTACCTTTTGTTCTGTTAGGTGCTGCTAGTGACACTCACAATGCTGTACAATCCATAGTTATTGTAACTTCTACCTGTGGTGAAAATATTTTGATAGCTTTTTCAAAGCTCAGAGTCCATATTTGTCATATTAAATATAACCACTTGAAAAGGTCAGAACCTGCACTGCTGAATGGGAAGACTGGGACATTTCAGCATTAAAGCTATCTTCAGATAGATTAGTTTCAATCCATTGTATTTTGGAAGATTTGAGTAGTGAGTGTGGAACTATGGTATGCTTGGATTCTTAAATCAGAATGTTCATTCTAAATAGTTTGGGGTGCCTTGCAGTAGCTGCCCTATCACAATCAAATAGCACGCAGATTGTCAGGTATCATTAACACAGTATCAGTTTGCATTACAGCCATCAAGGCACTTAGGGGTCTTAGTTTATTTTTGTTAAAGACCTGGAAGGGAAGATTTTAGTGCACAGTTAGCCTGGTGTTTTTCACCTTTTCTTAAGCTTCAGGCATTGGTCAGTTTCAGAGTCAAAAGTATTACGAGGCAGAAGAGTCCCAGAGCCCAGGCTCCAGCCTTGGGTTGCCAGGTGTCCGGTGTTCAACTGGAACACCGGTTGAAAAGGGACTGTGGCGACTCTGGTCAGCACTGCTGACCAGGCCATTAAAAGTCTGGTTAGCATGGGGCTGGAAGACTCCCTACCCGGCTTCACATGGATCCCGGGAAGCGGCCAGCATGTTGCTCCAGCTCCTAGGCATAGGGATGGCCATGGGGGCTCTGTGCGCTGCCCTGCCCCAAGCACTGGCTCTGCAGTTCCCATAGGCCAGGAATCGCAGCCAATGGGAGCTGTGGGGCTGGTGCCTGTGGGCAGGGGCAGCGCACAGAGCCCCCTGGCTGCCTAGGAAGTGGAGGGTCATGATGCCACTTCCTGGGAGCTGCCTGAGGTAAGTGCCACTCAGAGCCTCCACCCTCACCCCGTCCCGCACCCCACCCCCCTGCCCTGGCCTGGAGCTCCCTCCTGTACTCTGAATCCCTTGGCCCCACCCTCCAGTCTGGAACCCCTTCCTGCACCCCAAATACCTCATCCCGGGCCCCAAACCAGAGCCCACACCCGCAGCCAGAGTCTCACCCCCCTACTGCACCCCAACCTCCTGCCTCAGCCTAGAGCCTCCTCCCAGATGCTGAACCCCTCATTTCTGGCCACAGCCCGCACCCCTAGACAGAGCCTAACCCTTTGCCCCAATGCAGTGAAAATGAGTGAGTGAGTGAGGGTGGGGGAGAGTGAGCGACGGAGGGAAGAGTGACGGTGCGTCCAGGTGAGGGGCCTCAGAGAAGGGGTGGGGCTTCAGAGAAGAGGGGGAGCAGTGGTGGGGCCTCGGGAAAGGGGCAGGGCAAGGGTGTTCAGTTTTCTGCAATTAGAAAGTTGGCAACCCTACTCCAGCCTGAGCCGGAATGTCTGCACTGCAGTTAAACACCCCATGCAGCCCAAGCCCTGCACACCCAAGTCAGCTAGCACAGGCCAACTGTGGGTGTCTAACTGCAGTGTAGACATATCCTGGGTGACTTCTGCCCAGGCCCCAGCTCTTTGCAACTTGCAAGGGGCTCTTGCCCTTTGTGGTCCTTCTTAAGTTTCTGTGGCTTACTGGGAGTTCACTGTACTCTCCATAGGGTGGGGATGAATGGCTCCTGGCTGGGAGTTTTCTGTGTGGCTCCAGGAAACCCTCCAACAGTCTCCTGTGAAGGGCACTTCTGCTCCTTTCTCGCCCAGCTGACTGCATTTTCTTCCTTTTTAAAGGTCTCCTCCCTACCATTTGTGACTGCCAAGACTACCATCTGCCCCCAAGGCCTCTCTGGAACCTTCCTCTCCAGTGTGAGCTCTATAGACCCCATTATAAAAATCCATTCATACATTTTTGAGAAATACAAGGTGGAAAAAAAACTGTTTTACTTGAAAAAATCTTTTAAGACCCTGTCTGTGAATTCATAACAAAGATCTGCCTGAACTTTACAAGAATAGCTACTGCTGAGGAATACTCTCCAAGCTAATTAGAAAGAGAAATATAACATTGAATGCATATATAATATTTTAACCAACATCCATGATGAGAAAAATCAGTTTTGCATATGTGCAGTATGAAATGTATGCTGTCTAAAATTATATAGCCAGCTATATCTATCTAGATCTAGATAGATAGATATACATATATGGGTAACTATATATGCTATAAAAAGAAAAGGAGTACTTGTGGTACCTTAGAGACTAACAAATTTATTAGAGCATAAGCTTTTGTGAGCTACAGCTCACTGCATCGGAGGCAGTGAGCTGTAGCTCATGAAAGTGTATGCTCTAATAAATTTGATAGTCTCTAAGGTGCCACAGGTACCCCTTTTCTTTTTACGGATACAGACTAACATGGCTGCTACTCTGAAATCTGTATATATGTTATATATAATTATATATGTTACTAAGTCAATATATAACACAACTGTTTTGATCCATGCTCAAAATTTAAGAGACTGTCACATGGTGAAACTTAAAGGTTCTGTTCTTTCTCAAAAACTAAAATCCATCATTTTAAGTCCTTTTTATGTTTTCTAAAATTATTTCAATAATCTTTCCAAAAAATTAATTCTATTAGCATCAATTTTTGATTAATCAAACATATTTGAACTGTGGTTTGAGACAATCTCTTCTAACAGAAATAGACTTGAGTTAGAAGATCAGAATTTCAGCAGAAAAACAAGTTCAAATGTATAACTGCAAACTAGATGTGTTGATAGATTTTCTTTTTTTTGTGTGATATATACTCATGACTAATCAGATATGAAAAGAGTAAAATCACATTAGAGGATAAAAAATAATTATTAATCAGTAGACCTTAATATGAATTGTTCCAAAAACACAAAATTTACAACCAAAATAGATTTTCAATTCCGTCTATGATGCATAATTTTGACCTTTTGAGTTTTTTATTTTAATGTTTAATGTTTTTGATAGCAGAAGTTAATTGTTATCCTGATCCATCAAATGGAGATAATAATACTTCCTATCTCCCACCTTTTGTCTTATTTATTTATATTGTAAACTCTTTGGGGCAAAAACCATCTCTTATAATGTATTTGTACAGTGCCTAGCATGATGGGGCCCTGATCTTGATCGTGGCCTCTAGGTGCTACTGGAATATAAATAATAATATCTGATTATTCAACTTCAACTTCAAATAACAAGTGCCCACCCATCATTCACTGTTGTTCTATAGGGTAAAAGGACTTTAAATAAAGTAAGAAAAAGGATAGTGTAGTTAAGACACTGAAATGGAACTCAGGAAATCTGGGTTAATTTCCAGCTTTGCAGTAGACTTTGTGCATGATTTTGGAGTCTCTGTGCCTCAGTTCTTCATCTGTGAAATGGGGATGAAATACTTCTCTACAACATAGGGGCAAATATTAATGATTGTAGCCTGATCTGGCTCTGTGATAATACAGGCCATAAAAATGCCTATATAGGTAAAGAGAGAAAGGGTTTAAATTAAGAAAGTACTAATAATTTGCCAGAACTGATTGTATTTCAAATTGTCATTAAATATGTAGCTAATACTTTTGAACCAAAGTATAATATTGTTTGTACATATTGGACATAAAGGTGGCAGCTTCCTTCACAGGGAATTAAGTGACAGTCTAGGCTGGTTACAATACAAAAGTCTGAATGATGTCCTCTGGCCTGCCAATGAGTTTGTACGGCCTTTTAGGATCCTTCTGGATGGGACAACATTTTCTGCTGGTAATTATCATTAATGCAAAGAAAGTCACTTTTTTCTAGAATTATGTTCATGTTACATGATAGCTGTATAGAAATATGATTGTGTTTATTATGCTTGTAGTAGAAGAGATTGGATCAGCCACTGTTTGCATATAATTCTCACATGCTTATTAGCATTTAATTACGGTACCAATTAGAAAATGTGTGCACTCATCATTCTTATTGAATGCAAGTAAATAAAACAGAACTGCACTGCTGGACCATCTGATTTGCTCCCAAACTCAGTATACTTGGAGCAGAGGTCTGCAGGTGACTAAAAAATTGACTGGACAAGTTGAAATTAAAGTGTGTCCTGAAGGCCAGCTGAAAAGAATTCTAGGCAAAACCCATGAGGACAGTGGAGGAGTGCTTAATATCTGTATGTGTCTGTTCCCTTCTACAATTTCATGATTTTCGACAGAGGAAGCAAGAGGGACGATAATTGGTGTTCTTGTGGTAAACGTCTGGCATCAAAGATGACTGAACTTTAAAGAAAAATATTTTATGGCCTTATGTTGTAGGTGTGCAAAGACAAAGAGAAAACTCTTTGTCTCCATCATGGCATCTGCATGCCAAATGGCAGATTTCTCTCAAACAGCAGGTTTATTTCAAGTAGTGAATAGTCTGCTTAATTCAGACTGTCTTCTGCCAAGGGCTGATTTGAGTAAAATGTAAAACTGTCATGTTTGGCTGGGAAAATACTCAGATTTAGGGCTTGTGTAGGTGAGCAGTTAGTGTGTAGTAAGCTGGGGTGCAAGTCTACAGAATGCTAAAGTGCTGTGCATTAACTAGCTGTCCATGTGAACCCTGCTCCTGTGCACTAAAATTTCCTTAGTGTGGCTTGAGTAGGTCGATGTGCACGAGGGTCCTTTTAATGTGTATTAGCAGGGTCCATGTGTACAGTTAGAGCGCACAGGGTCCATGTGTACAGTTAGAGCGCTAATGCACTGTAGAGGAATACCCCAGCTTCTTGTCCACTAATTGTTCATCTAATCAATCCCAAAGGTGAAGCTTTTACATCCATGGAAGTGGAGCAGGAACCTGAGGGGATGAGAACTCTGATTTCTCTGCAGGTGGCATTTACTGTGATTCTGTATGTGGTAGGAGAACTTTGTTCTACAACCTGTGCTTTGAACTTTGTCCCTCATTCTGGTGAAGGCTAATGGGGAATAATAGATCCTTTGCTGGTGGAGATTGTCAATACTTTCTTTAAGAAAGGCAAACATGTCCCGTACAAGTCTGGGGAAAGCACATGGAGGAATATGGTAAGGCCTGTATCAGCGTCTTTGGTAGAAGGGGTGTGTCTCCTATTTATCAGACATATTAGCTGTTTATGAGTCTTGCTAGACTCTCAATTGCTGCTGTTTAATATACCAGCAGTCTTATTTTTCCACTTGCTTCTGGTCTGCAGTTTGTGACCCTTTCTCTTATATGCATCTCTCTTTATTATCAAATGCCTTTGTTACTTCAAGCTTAGACTCTTGTAGTGAAACTGAAGCTGGTTGATGGCCTGCTTACTAGATTGTTTCAGGGTAGCAGCTGTGTTAGTCTGTATTCACAAAAAGAAAAGGACTACTTGTGGCATCTTAGAGACTAACAAATTTATTTGAGCATAAGCATAAGCTACAGCTCACTTCCTCTGAATGCATCTGATGAAGAGAGGTGTAGCTCACGAAAGCTTATGCTCAAATAAATTTGTTAGTCTCTAAGGTGCCACAAGTACTCCTTTTTTTTTTACTAGATTGTGTATCTCAGTAGAGGTATGTGACTTCATTTGTTGGTTGCCAGGTGGAATTTAAGGTGATGATTGTGTGGTGTAAGTATCTTGAGACCTGCCTACCTGAGAGAGCACCTTTCACCCCATGCAGTATTGCTGCAGATGAGATCAGCATCACTGCTTGAACTGGAGCTTGCTTGGTATAAAAGAGGGAGCTGCCGGCAAAGCATCGTCCAGAAAGCACCCTTGACTTTGGAATTTCCTCTCCACACCTCCATCATCCAAAATAACCCAAGTTTGTTGGTCTTTCAGGAATGCTGCAAAGCCCATCTACCCGAATAGGCATTTGGGGAGGGTTGAGGTTGGCAGGGTTTTATTTGGCAAGATTAAGGTTTTGTGAGAGCTGAGATGGAAAAATATCAGTGTGGTGGCCAGGCTTCACTTATGCAGAGGATAGTTGTTGGTTTGCTATTGCTGTTTGTATGGGTTTGTACACTTTGATGGGTTTCATTTTTAATGTTTGTCAAGGGCAGCTAACACATGGGATAGGCATTATTTTATGGTTTTAGATATTGAAATTCAAATACATGTGTGTGTGTGTTAGATATAGCTGAAAATATTACTTCTCATTTCACATTTGCTTAGATGCTAAGTAAAATTAGATTTTATGTGTTTATTAGCAACATTTTGTTAAAGAGGAAATTTGTCCAGGGAAGCAGTTTTTATGCTGAAAATGGCTAATCTCTGTGCCAGAACAAATTAAAAATGTTCATTAATTTATTTGTCTTTAGGCAAAATTTCATCACTCACTCAAAAATGTTGCCATTATTCTGTAAAAATGGAACAAAATTTTGCCATACAAGTTTATGGTTTTAGTGGCTGCTTAAAGCCATTGCATTATAAAGGCAGTATGGAGTGCAATGCCCTTGACAGTCTGTAGTACAAATTAATCAATAATTTACATGGTGATGTGAATGGGTTAGAAAATGGATGCAGGTAAAGGTGTAAGTAGTAAAACACTAAAAGAAAAGGAGTACTTGTGGCACCTTAGAGACTAACAAATTTATTAGAGCATAAGCTTTCGTGAGCTACAGCTCACTTCATCGGATGCATTCGATGAAGTGAGCTGTAGCTCACGAAAGCTTATGCTCTAATAAATTTGTTAGTCTCTAAGGTGCCACAAGTACTCCTTTTCTTTTTGCGAATACAGACTAACACGGCTGCTACTCTGAAACCTAGTAAAACACTGTAATTGCACCAATTTGGCATTCATTGGATGTGTGAAATAAGTGGCATTTGCCCACAGAACAGAAGAGGGGTAAAAACAGGAAACAGAACAGATGTGTGTGTCGTCAGGTAACAGACCTACTAGTTACTTTTTCAGCTAACTTTTTTCTCTCTTCGGTATGCATATTATACACATTTTGAATACCCACTGAATTCCAGATTGACATAGAATTAAGTTACCATTTACATGAAAATGGAATTCATGATGAATTTGGTCCCAACTATTTCATTGAGACAGATAGAAAAGGAGTACCCGTGGCACCTTAGAGACTAACAAATTTATTAGAGCATAAGCTTTCGTGAGCTACAGCTCACGGCTGCTACTCTGAAACCTGTCATTGAGACAGATGAATTCCTTTGAAAGTCAGAGTAGTCAAATGCATCCTGAATAGGTTTGCCTGCCTGCTGATAATTTTTATATTTATGAGAAAAATGATCAATGGCTTTGTGCTTTTCAATGTTCAGAAAGGAGAGACATAATAGGAGTTTGTTTGGCTGTTTTAATGTTGGTGGTCTTTTGTAACTGTATGCAACCCTATATTGGCAAGAAAATGGCTCTCTTTTACCCACCAAGTCCTGAGTGAATCCATAGAATAGCTGTAGTTTGAGTTCTCACATCTATAGCTAAAATGTATCCAAACAAATCTATAGTCTACCTAATCTGAAATTTGGATTTAGAAGAGGCTCAGAATCAAAGCAGAATCTTATTTAACCTGCAAGAAACTCATGTTTAAAATGACATTAAAACACAGATGATTTTTTGTAGTCATGTAGTCCCTCTTATAAGGAGCTTTCAGTGGGCTTCATACGTGGCCCCCTGCATCTCAGTGGAAGAAAGATCCTAGAAGAAGAATCGTCTAGTGGTTAGGTACTAGCCTGTGACTTGAGAGACCTCTGTTACAGTTCCTGCTTTGCCAGATTTCCTGTGTGACCTTTGGCAAGTTACTTAGCCTCTCTGTGCCTCATGTCCACATCAGTAACATGGGGATAATTGTACAGCCCTACTTCACAGGAGTGTTGTGAGGATAAATACATTAATGCCTCTGAAATGCTCAGATACTATGATAATGGGCACCATAAAGGTAATATAGATATGTAAAGCACCCTATGTGGGATTAGGGCTATAGTTGGTATTGAGGTACTGTATTGAAGTAACTGCAGACTGATTCTTTGAACCCAAGTCACAAAATATAACAAACTCTTAGGAGCATACTACTAAATTGAGTCTGGTTGGGTAAGTCTGATTCCTGAAATTGTTCATTGCAATGAAACAAAAAGACTGCCAGTGGGATTCTAATTACATATTGAAGGCCTGTTTTGAATGGAATGTATGAGATGGCTGCCTCTTACTCCGGGAAAAAGAGAAGACTAAGAAAATGAACACCTATTATTTTATTTATTTAAGCCCTGTTTCTGCAATTTACTACATGCAGATGGGCTGCTGCACACAAGCTGTGCCCCATTGAATTAAAATAACAGTAACACCCACTGTATGGTAGGTGCTTTCTAAACTCTGCCCTGAAAAGCATATAAATCTCACATATTTTGTGTTCTATTTCTATCTGGTATAATATTAAGGGTTTCAGAACATGAAAGTTGCTTGGTTTTGTTTTGTTTTTTTTTAGGGGGGAGGTTGTTTGCTTTTTGTTTGCAATGTTTCTTCAATTGCTGGTCCCTATAAAAATAGAACAAATATTTCCATTTTTCCATGTGCCTGAGATCAGAGATTTCTAGCAAGAAGTGTCCATTCGTCTGCATATGTACAGCTGTTCTGCTTATGCTCTGAACTGAGAACAGAAGGGGCAGCCTGGACTGATGCCTCTCCAGTTCCTTCTTACCACTACATGGCCTGAGTTGGAATCCTCTGTGTCCAAACTTCCTTCATCCTTTTTCAATCTGTAAATATATACATTGTAAGTAGTTCTTAGTATTTTTAGTAGCTCATATTGGTATTTTAGTATTTAGTATAATTAGTATAGTTTAGTTTTTCCCCATCTTGGGGAGTTTTTGCCCCACAGACAAGGACTATGCCCAGAGTCCCAAGGTTCGCGAATTACATCTCCTGCCCCAGTCCTTCTCAGTGACCGATGAACACCAGAGCTGCCTTTACTGCCTTGGCAAGACTCACATCTCCACGAGGATCCTTGCCTGCCCAAACTTTTGAGAGTCGAGAGCTCTGACTAAGAAAGCATCTCATGGAGACATAGAAGAGACGCCAGTCAGATCAGGGCCCTTACACTGGACTCAGTTGATGGGCAGTGCCCCTCTAAGCATGAGCTCAGGAGCTGATGCTACAACTACTAAGCCCAAAGAAACCATTCCCAGGGTTTTACACAAGAGCAAAGGTTTCGGTCATATCTTCCTCCTCCTCTTCCTCATTGTCATCATCACCATCAGTGGGTGTCATCCTGGCATCTCCCAAGACACACAGGTCAGGCAACATCTTTTATAAAATGTTACACTGATGCCCACTAGGGTTCATACATATTTATGAAGTTTTCAACTCTTTGTCTTTATTTGAACTTCCACACATTTTTGGAGTGTCCCATTTTTCGTAGGCTGACTTGTTTGTTCCCCTTATGCTCATTAACATTTACATCACTCAGTCACCATAACAACATTGCAGACACCTATGTCTGCAAAATTCCCAGAAATACTCTAACCAGCTTTAACTGATACCTTGCAAAATATATTTCCCTAAATATCAGCAATTAACACCTCTTCTACTATAACTGTTTCATCTTTTGACATAGGGTCACTCATCGGTTAGCTACTCATGTCAGTCCATCTTTATGTCTGAGGCTTTGTTTGGCTAAGCTAAATATATTACAGGCCTGAGGCCTGTAGGCTCTGTGTTACAAGTATTAATGAATACTTATTTCACCTCTTTTTTCTAAATATGCTTGATGTCTTTTATTGACTACAAGAAGCACTCTCACAAGCACAAGGACAGGTCCTCTTCAAAACCTGCTCCTAGAAGATAAGAGCCCTTGCCTACTCTCTCCAAGTTGGGTGAGTCCTCACTCACGGTCCTAAGGATGTAGGCTTGCTTAAACCTCCTCGGCTTGAGTATGGCATGAAGATCCGTCAGTACTGATTTCATTCCAATGCATAAACCAAGGGATCAGCATCTACTGGCACAGTCTAAGAGCTCCAGACTAGTCTCTGTGCTGGTTGCAACCCATTCCCAGAAGTAACTGATGTACACCATAATCAGGGAAGTGCTGGCTTCGCTGGTCCCAACCACCAGTATATTTCACACTCTGGGACAGTCTGAGACTTAATTTCCCTAGAGGTTATTTTCACTCTGCGCTATCCCCAGTCTCCTCTCCTTTGGGGTACAGTCTTATTCAGGAATATCAACACACTGGAAGGGGAAACTAACTCGAAGACACAGGGTTGTTCCCCAATTCCCTCTACAGGCCAGACCTCTTGTCCACTGGTACCAATGGCTCCGCAGGTCAAACAGGAGGCTGTCTTCTCTTTAGCTGAGTTGTAGAATCCAGATGAATCACCACTTCCATATAGGGAGGCTAGTCCAGGCAGAAGCTCTAGAATATCTGGGTTTTGTCCTCCACCCAGATATGTCTATCCAGGAGAGTGATAGTACCCAATGTCATGGGGTTTCCCCTCCACCAAATGACTCTTCCTTTTGGCATTATTGGGGTCCCTGGGATCCCTGTGCTAGACACCCCAGATCCATGTATGAATCCTTCCTACCCTCTCCTAGACAACACCAAAAAGCTCTGTCAGAGTATGAGAGAGAAGAAATTGAGCTGGATCCACCAGGACCAATGGTTCCAATAAGTGTCTCCCCCTCCTTGCAATATGAAGCAATTGTCCCATCTTCACCTTCCCCCCCTGATGACCACAGACAGTATCCTACAGAGGATGCTGATTGAACTCCAGATCCAACCTGAGGAGGAAAAGGATTCCTAGCAAGGGCTTCTGGACATTCTGTAGCCTTCATTGTAGATCCATCCCCCAGTTGAGGACTATCCTGTTTTTACTCATCCAACAGTTTTTTAAAGGGCTTCATTAGGACTTACTCACTCATGGTGAAACCAATGCCACAATGTGTTTACTAGACCTCCCTTTGAATCACTTGCCACCTACTCCATATCCTATATCTATTTGGACATCACCTTCCTAGTCACCATTACATCATCTAGAAGGGTGAATAAACTGGGAACACTCCTGGCAGAGCCGCCATATCTCCTTATGAGGAATAGAATGGTTTTCCTTTACCTCCACCTGAAATTCATCCCTAAGGTAATTTCTGAATTTGACTTGAATCAATCTATCCACTTATTGGTATTCTTCCCAAAGCTTCATGCTTCCAATGGAGAAAGAATACTTCACTCTCTCGATGTCCCACAGGCAATTAGAAAGAAGCCTATTTGTTGCTTTTGTGGAGCAACCAAAAGGACAAGCACTATTTGCTCAGAGACTCTCTAAGTGGATCTCTGGCTGCATCGTTCTTTGTTATCAACTGGCATATATTCCTCCCCAAGATGGGATAAGAACCCACTCCACTAGAACACAAGCAGCTTCTACAGCACCTCTTTGAGGCGTGTCTATACTAGACCTAGGCAGGGTGGCTATTTGGAGCTCTATCCATGCTTTTATGAAACATTATGCACTAGTCCAGATCTCTTCTGCAGATACAGCCATGGAGACAGTAGAAGTATAGACATCTGTACCAAGTGAATCCCTGTACCACCCTCCTGTTTAACTACTGCTTACCAATCACCCACATGTGGAATACACATAGGGACCAGCACTCAAAGGAGAAATGGAGATTACTTACCTGTAACTGGAGGTTCTTTGAGATGTGTGGTTTCTATCTGTATTCCACTACATGCCCTTCATCCCCTCTGCAGCAGATCATGACTGGATTTGCAGTAAGAAGTTGCTGGAGAGGCATCGGTTTGCACTGCCCTTTCACTCTCGGTTTGGAGCACAAGGAGAAATGTGCAGGTTCGGCCCAATGGACACTACCTGCTAGAAATTGTCGATCTCAGGAGCACAGTGCGCACGCATACCCACATGTATAATACAGATAGAGACCACATGTCTTGAAGAACCTCCAATTACAGATAAGTAACCTCTATTTTTGACTTTGATTACCAAAAGAACAGATTTGTTTTTTCAATCAGAGTTTTTGTAAGTATGTATGCCAAGATGTGTTTTTGCTCACAAACAAACAAACAAAAAGCTAGTGCATTGTTATGACATGTTATTGTATAACGATTACAAGGACTGTTACTTGGAAACTTGATACATAAAGAGAAGTGTGTACACATTGCAAACCCTAAGTCTAAAACATCTGTTTTATCAGATAAATTATTTAGTATTGATATGTATTTACAAGTTAATTTTTTGCAACATAAGTGAAACATCTGCAAGAACCTAGAACCATTAAACAAATGTATATTGACCAAATAATGGATCTAGGAAGGCCCTGGCAAGATATAAATAGAGTGTTCATGGACTGAGCCCATGTGTATTGGTATTTTCTAAATAAAAGGGAATTCTACTACCAAAAGGTATATTTATGTTTTGATAAAGGTCTAAACCCAAAATCAAAATCAGGAGGAAATTAACTGAATCCTCAAAGGCCCGTTACTCACTCTTGCCGCTAAATTATGTGTCATATAATGCTAGACACAGTTTAAAGATTCATATTGTGGCTAGCCACAGCAGAATGAAGGAAGGGACAGAAGGTCCACTGGAAATCTTAACTCTGTTTTTCAGCAGATTTAAGTCAGACCTTTAATACTACTTAAATATACTCTATTGTATTTGAATAGAACAGTATGGCATCTATACCAAATCTCCCTGCTCTTTGAAAGACACAATTTGTCTCAACAAGGTTTGGCTACAAAGTGCAGGATGCAAAACTGACAGTATAATCACAACAAATTTTATTTAGCACGAGCATCTGTGTAGAAGGAAACACTTTGTTGCTAATGAGGGATAAAAAAAGAAAAGTCTGACTTAGAATTGTTAATTGCAATGAAATAAATATAGACTTGTCAGTGGGGTTCTAATTAGATGTTGAGGGTCTCTATTTAAATGTTGAGGATATGATGATTTATTAGAGAAACTGGTGGAGTGGTTAAAAGTGGGGGAATTTTGGAAAAAAAAAAGGAAAGGTTATTTCAATAGCTTTATGGCAGAAAGTAATTGTATTACATTAAAACAATAAAATACATAATACATTTGTATTTAGGGCCTATGTTTAAAAACTAAACATACACTTGCATTGTTTCAAAAATTGCTGTGAGTAAAAGATTAATTTAATAAATGCAAAATAGAAAAATAAAAAGGGTCAAGTCTAAAAGGCTTCTCTAATGCTTTAAATATTTGACAAACTCCTCTGAGGATAGAGCTTGACCTCTTTATATTTTTAGCATGCTGTGTTTATTACTTTAATTAAATTTCTTCTATACACTGTATGCATCTGATTTAATGGAAAGCAAATTTGAATCAAGTTCATTAGACTGATTAAATGTAATACTTTATTGTAGATTATTTTAAATGTAATTTAAATTGCAGGAACATTAAGGAAAGTCAGTAGAAAAATGAATTCTGTAGCTATTTTAATAATTACAGTAGCACTTGATTTAGCCTAGGTAGAAGGCTAAATATGAGAATCAGCACATATCATTTTTGAAATCAAATCATAATGCGGACATTGAATATGCACTGCATAGCTATTCAGTTTGTCTAAATGGGATTTGTTTGATTTCTGTTCTATAAAATAAATATGTGACAAAAAGAAACTGTTTGTTTTATAATGAGGAAAAAAAGTGAAAATGTGAGGATGCTGAATATATTCAGTGTCAAAATTTAAAGAATATTTTACAAAAAAGTAACTTGGGAACCGATTTTCATGTCATGTTCCCAGAAACTTATGGGAAGGTGCCTACCAGATCTGAGTTTGTTTTAATGATCCTTTTACAGCACATTGCTCGGCCTGTTCTGTAGGGATTTGTGCCTCTTTTCCACTGAGACAGAATTTAGCCCATTATTGTCAATACATTAAATTACAGTGCACTTGAAATATCACTCAGGACAATACAAAACAGACTTCCAATGTGACAATGTTAGAGATGTTGTACAGAAAGGTAAGGGAATCTTGGCATGATCATGTATCAGAAATCCATGTCTCAGAAATTATTCGCATAGCATTGTCTATGCCTGATAGGTTCCTACCTACTGGCTACTATCATTATGTCCTTAACTTGATGGCGCATATGGGCAAAATCCAGCCTCTGGCACTAACATCTAAGTAGAATGTGTTTTATACTGGATTCAGGGGTGGAAATTTGTATTACTACAAAACCAAAAAAAAAGCAGAAATAATGCCTCAAGAGTCAAGATTTCAAATCAAGATTGTGTGTGCAGGGTGGGGAGGGTAATCAGAAGACCATATTAATAATTTACAGTAGCTGAATGATATACAATAGTAATAAAAATCATTATACTTTGCACTTATAAAACAGTTTACGTCTGAGAATGTCAAAAAAATTTATAACACCCCTGTGATGGGCATGGAAGTGGTAGTCCCAGCCTACAGGTATACAGTCTGTGATTTACCCAATGTGGCAGCATCAGTAAATACATTCAGATCTCCTAACTCTGTCTCCTCTGCTTTAGCCTCAAAATATACTTCTCTTTTAGGTCTGTACAGTACAATCCTGTAGTACCAATGGACCAATATTTGTCACGATTTCTAATTTAATTTTTTTTTTGCTCCCCCACAACTAGGGTGACCATATGGCAAGTGTGAAAAATCGGGATGGGGGTGGGGGGTAATAGGCACCTATATAAGACAAACCACAAATATCAGGACTGTCCCTATAAAATCAGGATATCAGGTCACCCTACCCACAACCCAGAGGGGTTTCTCCTGAACATTATTTGACCAGGTATCACGATTGACCATCCTGCACCTTTAAGCAAGGGTGTGTTTGGCTGGCTGGCCAGTGCTGGAGGGGAAGGGGGAAGATGAAAACAGCTGCAAAAAGGGGCAGCTTGGTTGCTGACTCATCCCCTGGGAATGCAGGGTTTAAAAAGGGAAGCTGGATGCCTCAAGCCTTCCTTTTGGCACTTGCCAAGGCTGAATCAAAACTCACTTTTCCTCCCTTTTAGGTAGTAAAATATCAGGCTTGGTCAACACCTGCTGTGGGCATTACACTAGCCGCTCCTTTTTTAGGGGGGCTGGGAAGGAATTTTTCCCTTACCACCACATTGGCTTGAGTGCAGTTGGGGTTTTTTTTGCCTCCCCCACAGCAGGTTTCAGGAAGGGCTTTGTTCATGCATGGCATGATGGGCGGTAGACCATATGTCTCAACTCATTATTTAACTATAGGGCAGATGTCCAGTGTAGGTACTCCATTGGAAAGGTATAAAGAGACCTGATAAATGGCTTGGAAAAGGACTTAAAAAGAGGTGTTCATTAAAGGAACGCACAGGGGATGGTTGGGGATTCCTATGATTGGTACTGTAGGGAGCTAACCCCCCATCTTTATAGCCCACCTTAACCCTCCTCTGAGGTGGTGGGGGTGGTGTTTAAGGTCCCGGCAATGGATTTGTTGGAGGGACCTGGATGGAAAAAGAGGGGGAGCTGGTAAAAGCCCCCTGGGTAATTATGGAATAAACATGGGATTACTTGCACTGTACACTGTTATCTGCCAGGTAGTCCCAGATATCTAACGATAAAGTTGCAGCCTGATTAAATCTATGTCAAATGTCTCCTGTCCTTTCGGTATAGCCAGACAATGTGATATGTGCTAAAACTCTGGCAGATTTCTTTGGTATTATGTTGCTTCTGTACTATTGTCTTAACAGATTTGTAGTTAACTTTATCAGTAAAATAAGAAATTAGAATCAGTTTTGTACTTTTGCCTTGGGGTATAAGATGCCAGTCGTCTTTTGTTTAGCACATTCGCACAGAGAAAACACAACACTTAGACACAAAGTGAAAATCAGCCAAAGTGTCACATATCTCCTTGGGCAAAACTATCATAAGTTCAAGAATGCTGGTGCTCTGACTGAAGGTCTGGCTGTGAGCCAATCACTATTCATATGAAATCTAATAAAAGTCATACTGTAGACACTCAGACATGTTTACAGCAGTGAAGAGACAAGACCAAAGTACTGTAGATGTAAGAAAGCTTTTTTAATGACATTAAGCTGTATGGTCTAATAATTGCATATTTAAAAATAGGTCTAAATAGGTAGCTATTCATAAGAGAGGTTAATAAACCAGGAGTATGTGTATTTAGTCCGAATTTCCTGGTGTGTTTGCCTTCTGTAACACAAGAACAAATCCGCACAGACACACCCCTGGAGCCAGGACCTGGGGTATTCTATCTGCTACCCAAGATCCATAAACCTGGAAATCCTGGACACCCCATCATCTCAGGCATTGGCACCCTGACAGCAGGATTGTCTGGCTATGTAGACTCCCTCCTCAGGCCCTTCGTTACCAGCACTCCCAGCTATCTTCGAGACACCACCGATTTCCTGAGGAAACTACAGTCCATTGGTGATCTTCCTAAAAACACCATCCTAGCCACTATGGATGTAGAAGCCCTCTACACCAACATTCCACACAAAGATGGACTACAAGCCGTCAGGAACAGTATCCCCGATACTGTCACGGCTAACCTGGTGGCAGAACTTTGTGACTTTGTCCTGACCCATAACTATTTCACATTTGGTGACAATGTATACCTTCAAATCAGCGGCACTGCGATGGGTACCCGCATGGCCCCACAGTATGCCAACATTTTTATGGCTGACTTAGAACAACGCTTCCTCAGCTCTCGTTCCCTAATGCCCCTACTCTACTTGCGCTACATTGATGACATCTTCATCATCTGGACCCATGGAAAAGAAGCTCTTGAGGAATTCCACCATGATTTCAACAATTTCCATCCCACCATCAACCTCAGCCTGGACCAGTCCACACAAGAGATCCACTTCCTGGACACTACGGTGCTAATAAGCGATGGTCACATAAACACCACCCTATATCGGAAACCTACTGACCGCTATTCCTACCTACATGCCTCTAGCTTTCATCCAGATCATACCACTCGATCCATTGTCTACAGCCAAGCGCTACGATACAACCGCATTTGCTCCAACCCCTCAGACAGAGACAAACACCTACAAGATCTCTATCATGCATTCCTACAACTACAGTACCCACCTGCTGAAGTGAAGAAACAGATTGACAGAGCCAGAAGAGTACCCAGAAGTCACCTACTACAGGACAGGCCCAACAAAGAAAACAACAGAACGCCACTAGCCATCACCTTCAGCCCCCAACTAAAACCCCTCCAACGCATCATCAAGGATCTACAACCTATCCTGAAGGACGAGCCATCGCTCTCTCAGATCTTGGGAGACAGACCAGTCCTTGCTTACAGACAGCCCCCCAATCTGAAGCAAATACTCACCAGCAACCACACACCACACAACAGAACCACTAACCCAGGAACCTATCCTTGCAACAAAGCCCGTTGCCAACTCTGTCCACATATCTATTCAGGGGATACCATCATAGGGCCTAATCACATCAGCCACACTATCAGAGGCTCGTTCACCTGCGCATCTACCAATGTGATATATGCCATCATGTGCCAGCAATGCCCCTCTGCCATGTACATTGGCCAAACTGGACAGTCTCTACGTAAAAGAATGAATGGACACAAATCAGACGTCAAGAATTATAACATTCAAAAACCAGTTGGAGAACACTTCAATCTCTCTGGTCACTCGATCACAGACCTAAGAGTGGCTATACTTCAACAAAAAAGCTTCAAAAACAGACTCCAACGAGAGACTGCTGAATTGGAATTAATTTGCAAACTGGATACAATTAACTTAGGCTTGAATAGAGACTGGGAATGGATGAGTCATTACACAAAGTAAAACTATTTCCCCATGGTATTTCTCCCCCCCACCCCACCCCCCACTGTTCCTCTGATATTCTTGTTAACTGCTGGAATTAGCCTACCTGCTTGTCACCATGAAAGGTTTTCCTCCTTCCCCCCCCTGCTGTTGGTGATGGCTTATCTTAAGTGATCACTCTCCTTACAGTGTGTATGATAAACCCATTGTTTCATGTTCTCTGTGTGTGTGTATATAAATCTCTCCTCTGTTTTTTCCACCAAATGCATCCGATGAAGTGAGCTGTAGCTCACGAAAGCTTATGCTCTAATAAATTTGTTAGTCTCTAAGGTGCCACAAGTACTCCTTTTCTTATTGCTGTTATAGTACAGTGTATTATGTATTCATAATACAGCTAGTATCTGAAGCTTAAAACCATAAAGAGTTAACAAAGAGCCACATGAATTGGTGAAAACAGAAGAGAAATGATTAAATTAGTGTGGTTTAGAATTAGTGCAGATATTGTAGCTGCTTTTGCTCTTCCATCTCTACACAAATTTTAATTTGTCAGTGCTGTAAGAGAAAACAGAGAATATACGTACTTGATTGAAAATGTTATTTCTTCCTTAAAATTACTGTGTTTTACAATCAGGTAAAAGAAGGGATGTCTGCTATGTTATTGTGCCAATAGTTTGTGCAAGCTCACTTGGTTTTCATCCTTTTCAATCTGCACAATATGAATGTTACCATTCGTTTGTGCTGATTATTCCTTTTCCTTATTAAAGTCATCGAGCACAGTTAGGAAGCCCTTGTTAGTATATTGTAAATCTATTGTTTGTTTAAATTTATTTCTATAGAGTTGTGGGTTTTGGTGTCCTTGTATGGAGGACATATCTGGATAATCATGAGATTAACTACTTTTCCTGATAAATAGATGGAAATTATGCTTTTGTTCACCATTTCACAGTCTAGCATAATTTTTGCTCTGTCTTCTTGTAATGAGACTGCTGCTGTTTTGTCATATTGTCAACATCCTTTCCTACCATGCTGTTTTATACATTGAAGTGAACCCTTTGCCTATGTAATAGTCTTTGAAAGTTCTTGTGGTCATTCTATAATGACGTATTCATGGAATGAGACTTGAGGATTAAAAACTAAATGAATATGATCAATCCATAGTAATCTAAAATGTAATCTTCTTGAAAACTGGTGTAACTTGATGGGTATGTCCTCTTCGTTCCAAATATATATTTGGACCTGTATTCAGATATATTTGCTGGTTCATTATGCAAACATAAAACAGCTGCAAATTTTGGATCTGGATATGAATTTCTTCAAAATGCAAGGTTATCTAAATCTGTAGATCTAAATCTATCCTGTATACAATATAATATAGTTTCATATAACGTATTTAATACAAAAGTGTCATAATGCTTCATGACTGATTACAATCTGTAAGAAGACCAAGGTTCTGAAAATCAGAAATGGAATTGGGTGAATAATTTATACCATATCTGATGAATTTTATTCATTTTTCCCTTTATGGTTTATCTTCAGACTGTGATTTTTCTTAAATTTATTTGTTCAAAATTATTCACTGAATAATTTCTCTGAATAATTCTTGGTGTGAAAAAAAATTATGAACAGTTCCTTGTGAGTATTTGCACTAATTGGACACATAATATGTTCTCTAATTAGATAAGCATATTATGTTTTGCATTTCCACTCTCAATTTCAAATGTGTTTTCCTTCATTATTCTGCAGATTTTGTAAAATTTAACATTTGTGGACATTCCTGCCAGATATTTGAACAAAAGAGGGAGGATTGTGGGTAGGAAACTTCATTGGTGAAATTCTGGCCTCATTGAAGTCAGTGGGAGTTTTGCAATGACATCCATGGAGGCAGGATTTCACTCAGTGTATTTAACCAAACAAAGACAACAAATAAACTTGAAGTTAAACTTGCAGCCTGTCATCATCTGATCTCATTACTTGTTTGTTGAATCCCTTTGTCTTTTCTTCAAACTGCAAGTCTTTGTCTCTTTTGGATTGTATTCTCTTTCAGGGCAGAGACTGTTGGACATTACTGCAATAGAAATAATAATAACAGTAAACCCATTCCCTAAAATATGCATGTCAAAGGAACTATATTAAAATATATTCATAGAAAATGTTTTGTGATATTCACCCATCTCTAATTTGCAGTCATATTTGGTACTGGATTCTGAAGTGGACAAATAGCCAGTTCAGATTTTGGAGTGAATGTAAGGGTAAGGGAGTGGCATGATGGGGCTGTGTTCCTGATTCAGGAGATAGCTATATGTGACATTCTTGGAAAAACCCCTGGACCAGTGAGGGCTTCTGTCACTGCCTGCCCTCTAACTTTGGAGGGCCTTTATGCTGTGCAGCTATGGTTTAGAGATCTGACCCTAGTAGTGAACCCACAAGCATAAGCTCTCATCAACCTAGTTACTCCTTGCAGCATGACACCAACAACCCTTCCAGTCCAGAGTCTCCCAACATCTTTCTTCAATTCTTAGATACTCAGACTTTTCCCCTCTGGTTTGTCACCACCAAAGGTGTGAAACCAGCCCCCCAGACACCAGCTTGCTTTGGCACATACACACTCCATACAGTTACATAAAAACCACAGATTGAAAGATGAAACAGTAAGGGGGAAGCAAACATATACAAACTACATGGAAAATAAACATAAAAACACAACCTCAGGTTTTACACTTTCATATTCAATAAAATCCTTTTTCTAATACAAGTTACCTATTGCTTTAACACAGTTTCTCCGCATACTCCCTAGCTATAGGAGGGATCCAGTGTTTATGGACATCCTCCTGCTATGACACTGTCCCTCAAGGTCTGGATAAAAAAATCTCAGTCCCAAACCTGTTTTGTAAAGGTTATTTCCCTTTTTCTCTCTCTTAGTCCATGGTGACTCAGTTTATTCAGAATGGGAAAATTCCCTCTTGACTTGGTAGCTTGGATGTTTCATTGTCTTCCCATTAATTCCATGGTCCATCATTGTCTTTTCCAGGGCTGGACAATGGATGGTGTAGCATTATCTGTAGTATTTAATGTGTCATAGTCAGTGTACAATGCTTACTTGAAGCCAGTTTTGCGTAAACACCTGGTTTGGGGAAGTGCCTCTCCCCACTTAACTGCTCACCATCCTGCTGCGAGCTGGAGTTGAAGTTGCAGTGTAGATTATAAGCACAGTTTTCGATACACAAATAACCCAAACTCATAACCACAGTCTGTATGTGTATCTCATAACGACAATCAAGTTCAGAACATTACAAGCTTTCATAAAAGGCCTTACTCGATATATTTTTATACTACAATAATACAGTATGCAACCATTTGGTTTAACTACTCATTCTGAGGATTTAAACAGTCTGTTCTCTACTTGGGGTGTCTGAACCCTGATTGTCACACTATCACAATTTATAATGGTTGAAATTTAGAATGTTGGGCCTTAGGGAAACCATAAAGAAGGGACTTTATAGCCAAAACAAGGAAACTGAAGCATGAATAAGAATATTTTCAGAAGAGTGGTTGAAATAGAGCAATGTTTTCTAGATTGTAGGGTTTGCATATGTAGAGCCCTGTAAATCTGGGGATATCTGCTTTATATCTTCAGATATCTGCAGACCATGTTTGCGGATCGCGGATGGAGGAGGATCCAAATTTTATATCTGGAACCCTACAAATCTCTGGATATCTGCTTTGTGTCCACAGACCATGCCTGTGGATTACAGATCAGATGCGGATACGTATTTTGTATCCCCACAGGGCTCTATGCCTGTGTACCAACCTGGCAGATAGGGGGACAAAAGCAAAATTCCCAGTAGCAGAAGTGAATGTCTAAGTTGAGCAGAGGTGAAAGCTCTCAAGTTCTGTTTATTTACAAATTTCCAGGATACTTAGTCTGGGTATATTGTACTGAATGGACTTATGTCATAGTGAGGAATTACAAAGTTGAGAGAGCTAAAAAATTAGAGTGAAGTTGATCTATACAACATCTGCATAAAAATGTGACACAAGGCAGAATTCATAGGGGAAATAACAAATATAGAATGAAGTACAAGGGGAAAGAAGGGGGCCAAAGGAGGAGGCCTAATACTAAACGTTGGTGGGATACCATATTGGTGGGAACTCTTAGAGTTCCAATATTAGAAAATTGTCCATTGTAAGTCACAAATAAGTGTCTGCACATGTAAGAGAGAAAATTGGAGATCAAGATGCCTGAGTCATCAAACATTGTGTCAATGTGATCCTAAGAGCCCTCAGTGCCTACTGGCAAAGGGCTCACTGTCACGTAACAGCAATTTCTATCAAGCATGATAAACTCACTACAGTTAACACATGGCTGCCAGAGAATTTATCTATAAAAAAAAAACATTGTGTAAGAAGTCAAATGAAAGCTTATATCGTACTGGTCATCATAAGCATTGCAAGATGTATTTATGGGCATTATTCAAGAGTATGTACCTACTAAAAATATGTTTAAACTATGTAAGCAGACAAAGGAATGTTGATTTACCTGTCTGCCTGGTCTCTGATGTAAATCAGCATTGTGTAAGTCAACACATAGCAAACTTCATTTGCATATTAACTCCACAGGAAAGGCAAGGTAACCGAAGAATGAGAGAGACAATGTGGCATCAGCATGCTGAAGGATAAAGCAGGGGAGAAGAACTTTGGGGGTACACTTCAAAGGGATATATTTCAAAGGTTTTCTGGGCTGTGAGGAGGAAGAAAGGGAACCCTATGGTAGACCATCACCGAGGGAGCAGAAAGGACAGTGCTTTTTATACCCATGAAAGCTGTATCCTGGCCCAGAGGGCTGGAGACACTGGGAGGTTGTTTTAGGTGAGAAACTTAACTTAGACAAAGATTTTAGCCTGCTAAAGTTATGTTTAGTCTCCTAGAAGCATGTTACACTTTTGTTTTGTTTGTAACTACATCTGTTTCAACTACCCTCATTCAGTATCATTTGAATCTCTGTATTAATAAACCTCGCTTTGTTTTATCATAAGCAGATTTCAATGTTGTAACATTCACCAGTGTGAATTATTTGTTGAATCAAGTAAGCTTTTGGCTTTGGAGATAGCGCACTTGATAATTATTCTGAGTGTTCAGTGACAGGGGCTGGATACCACAGCCCCTTCAAGAGGGCACGGAAACGGAGGTGCATCAAGTGTTACCTGCAAGGCAAAATAATGGGTGATAGAGTCCTGAGAAGTTTGTCTTGGGGCTAACAGACTGGGTGACAGGTCGCTGTCACTCACTTTAGCTTCAGCATTTCTCTCTTTTCCTAAGGCACAGTGGTAATGAGATCACCCACAATTCTGGGTGCCCCGAGAAAATGTCCTAGTCAAGATAGCAAATATATAAAGGAAATGTATTTAATTTTTGAATACTTGTATTTCCCCAAACCTTGCCACAAACTTTTCAGAAAATTTCTACCCTGATATAGGATCACATCTGTGACATTTCAGGTGGATTGATTTAGTTTGGCAAAGTTGGTTGGGAGCCAATCTTGGACATGTGTTGGAAAGCTATCTTCAACCCTAACCATGAGGAGACTAGCAGTTCTATAACTTTACATTCAGAATTAGAGTCACCCTGAAATGTCTAGCTATGACCTAGGTTGAAAGCTTTACGAGTGTGCTAAGGAGGAAACTAATGTCAGCAAGAGCAACTCAGGGAAAGAGTTTGAGAGCTAGACTTCTAATCTGTAGCTCAGAAGATAGGGAGAGAGAAAAAAAAGACATCTATGTATTTTATGTCCCAAATATTTTATTTATTTATTGTCTTTTTAAAGAGAGAGTTCAGTGGGAAGAATACTATTAATTCTTTCAGTCACAAGTACTTTTCAAGGCTAACTTGTATGTAGGTGAAATAAAATGTAGCTAATCTCCATTGTTAATGTAGTTATATATTTGTTCAGTTGGGTATCATAAATCGAAAAGCACAAATATAAAGACGTAGACATGCTCTTCCTTTTCTGTATGTTTCATATTCAGTGTTACTAGAATGTATTTGATCTACAATAGACAGTGAATGACTAATTTAAATTCTTGCTCTTATCACTTGCTGTTCCTGTGGTGACCATTGTACTTTGAGAAGAATGGACTCAATGTACTTCATCTTCACCTTATTTGAACAGATCCTGTAGTGGCCATATATTGTTGCAAACAAAGATGCCCCCAGAAATTTTTGACATGCTACACTCTGTGAATTCCTGTGATGCCATCCCCACTGCAGCTACTGGCCCCACCACTTCACCTGCCAAGTCTGCGCCATGCTCAGCCCTCACCTTCCAGCCTGCCCCACCCACGTGCAGAGTTACTCCATATCCCTGAGAAGGGGGAACATGGGCTGCTCGAAGCGAGGCGAGACTGGGCAGGCCACTGGGGTGGGGGTGGTGGGAAATGTAGTACAGGAACCAGTCCCATAGCAGCAGCAAGGAGGAGCAGCGCTGGCTGCCCGAGCATCCACTCAGGTTTGGCCACATGGCCCCTCATCATACCTTCCCCAGCTGTCCACCATGGAACTGCCCAGGAAATGTCCCTTGGAAAACTTTTTCAGCCAGTATGCTGCTCTTCTCAGGTCTCTCCATTACTGAGAACAGGTTGCTTCTTATATCTCCCTTCAGACCTGGTTCTCAAGCAGCAATGCCACTCACTCAATTTTGGCCCTGCTACCTCACCTCTGTCATTATGACAGAGGGATCTGGGGGCCAAACCTGAGTGGGGCTGCAACCCCTCCCCGTGCACCAGGTTGCAATGCCACTTGCTCAGTTTTGGCCTCAACACTCCCTGTCACATCAGAGAGCCATTGGGACCAAAACTGTGTGGACAGTGGAATGACCAGCACAGCTCCTCATGGCCATTGCCATGTGTAACATATGTATGGCTGCAGGTACCACTGGTTGTAGCTACATGTGTGAAATTGTATTCAGATTATTTAGAGTTAATTAGCATATTTGCAAATAATTTGCATATAACTGGTTTTCAAAAGAAATTGTGTAGATTTAGTGGTGCTGAATGGCTTTGGTTTGACAGCCCTGGTACATGAAGTCCTCTGTTAACATACAAGGCAGCAGCAGAACATGATTCCCATGCACTCTGCTCTATGAGTGTGTGTGAACCCTGATCTGGGAGAGTGACGGTGTGAGGCTGGGTTTACAATAGGAATGATAGTTTTCATGTCCCATTAAGTTACTGGCCTCTTTCTGAGCCTGCCAATTAGTGATGGTGTATGTGATGTAGGAACTGGAACTGAAACCCGTCAGTCTCATCCTATAGTGGGCCACCAAAACATGCATTAGAGGAGAATAATTTTTAATTCCTGTTGATTTGGGCTAGATTCAAAACTGTACTTGATATATCAGTGCCCTGAGGCTTCCAATAAATGCTAATGTTACAAGTCCAAGAATTAGGCTTGTTTACTTGTATAGTGAGTTTCTTAAATCACATTCTGTCCATCTTGGAGCTTGCACAAGGTAGGGTCCTCCACTATCTATATTATGCAGACTTAACTTTTTATAATATATATAGATATAGCTATCAAAGTCCTGCAAAAACTAAACTCTGGTGTGTGCCACAGCAGAGAGGTAAGATACGGTGCAGAAAAGGGGAAAGAAACATAACTAAGATAAGCATAGTGCTTTCCCTAAGCTTGTTATATGGCACACCATGATAATCCCTTTACAGAGTCATTGTTACAGTAGAACCATAGTTATATTTTCATGTCCCTTTATATAAATAAGAAAATAATTTTACCCTCTATATTTTAGAAAGTTGGGGGGAGGGGGAAAATGAACAGGATAAAAACTCATTTCTGCTAATACTAAAAGCATGTGCAGAATACAATAAGGAAACTGCAGGAATTCTCTGCATTTTTCACATGTATTTTTAATAACTACTGTACTTCTTCTGTTGATAATTCTGTCTCACTTTGTAAGCCCCTGTATAACCACGAGGAGGAATCCCAATTTCCAGCATAGTTAAAGTGGTAAAACTTTTAAATATAGACAGTTTTATTGGTTCAAAAGAGTTTTTACTAGTATAGCTTTTCCTGTTCAACCAAGCTTAACAAACTATACTGGTATAAAGCGCTGTATACCATCTTTTACCAGCATAACTATATTGATAAAAACCTACTTCTGAATGGTTTCTGCTGCAGCACAGGGAGCTCTCTGCAGCCCCACTGTCATGGGTGTGAATGAGCGGGGCCAGAGCAGAGGCCCTGGGCGAGGACTGCAAGGAGGATGAGGAGAATGGAACACCAGCCCTGGGGGAGGCCACCACACTTGCCAGTGGCTCTTCCTCCTCCTCCTCGCAGTTCCGGCCTGGGGTTTCTTCTCTATTATTCAATTCCATGCATTATCCAAATCCAAATCCCTTCCTTTTCCCCCAGCACGGAATACATATTTCCTCACCTCCTTACATTATACTTTATATTTTCATATAAGTACTTTGGATCAAAATCTGCATTTCAGTTTGTCTTTGCATTGAAATCAATGAGTCACACCGAAAGCCATAATTTGGAACTCAGTATGTAGTGAATCCATTTGGCTCATAACCCAAAAGTGTGACTTTCCCTATAAAATTTATATTTGAGATCAATTATTTAAACTGTTGTCTCTTTGAGCCCTTCATGTGTGTTATGCTGATTCTGAAGTTACCACATGCACTCAGAAGTTAATTGTAGGTTAAAAAAAGAAAGTTAGAAAATTATGCTTTAAGATTGAAGCGTGGCTCTGTCCTGTAAAACACTCTGTAAAAGTAACAGTATCGGGTCCCAAAGTGTGCCTTCTCTCAGTGACTTTCAGATCCAATGTGTTCAATTTACAAATAAATAGATCACTTTTTCTAGCTTCCATTCACATAAACTTTAACCTGGTATCTGAAAGTTTTAAGTGTGAAAGGAGGTCAATAATGAATTTGCCAGGGTGTTAGTTAGATTTTAAAGCTGAAATCTAAAAAAGTAGTTTTGCCAATATATAATAGAATCCAAAGGATAACCCATTTTTATTGAGTCCAGGGAGCATTCGTTTACTACTTTAATGCTGGGTTCTTTTAGATAGATAGATAAAATCAACAGTTCACCACTCAAAGGTAGACAACCAATTGTGAGTACTATAAACACACAACAGACTTGCAATAATTATCACAGGCTAGAGCTGAGGCTTAGTGGTTATATCAAAGAACAGTGCAAGTTACTAAGATTTCTTATTACATTTATTTATGATCAACAATTCTCAATTCTTTAGGACCCAGCATATTTATCACACTTAGAAGGGTGCACTTGTCTTTACAGCACTTTGAAGAGTGCAGTTATATCTCTTTAATTAGTTTCGTCCAAAAGGGACAAGTTCAGAATATTAAAAGCAATTGCTTAAAACAATTCTTTTCAATTTCTCTTAGGCCAATTTGCTTGGACTTACAAAGGAGTTAAAATCTAAAATATGATTATTGGAGGTCTCACTGGATGGTAAAAAGAATGAGAAATACATGTGGCACCTTAGAGACTAACAAATTTATTTGGGCATAAGCTTTCATAGGCTAAAACCCGCTTCATCGGATGCATGCAGTGGAAAATACAGTAGGACGATATATATACACAGAGAACATGAAAAAATGGGTGTTGCCATACCAACTGTAATGAGACTAATCAATTAAGGTGGGCTATTATCAACAGGAGAAAAAACACTTTTGTAGTGATAATCAGGATGGCCCATTTCCAACAGTTGACAAGAAGGTGTGAGTAACAGTAGGGGAAAAATTAGCATGGGGAAATAGTTTTTACTTTGTGTAATGACCCATCTACTCCCAATCTTTATTCAAGCCTAATTTAATGGTGTCCAGTTTGCAAATTAATTCCAATTCTGCAGTTTCTCTTTGGAGTCTGTTTTTGAAGTTTTTTTGTTGGAGTATTGCAACTTTTAGGTCTGTAACTGAGTGACCAGGGAGGTTCCAGTGTTATCCGACTGGTTTTTGAATGTTATAATTCTTGACGTCTGATTTGTATCCATTTATTCTTTTGCGTAGAGACTGTCCAGTTTGGCCAATGTACATGGCAGAGGGGCATTGCTGGCACATATCATATTGATAGATGTGCAGGTGAACAAGCCTTTGATGGTGTGCCTGATGTGATTAGGTCCGATGATGGTGTCTCTTGAATAGATATGTAGACAGAGTTAGCAACGGGCTTTGTTGCAAGGATAGGTTCCCGGGTTAGTGTTTTTGTTGTGTGGTATGTGGTTGCTGGTGAGTGTTTGCTTCAGCCATCCACTGGGGGGCTGTCCGTTAGCAAGGACTGGCCTGTCTCCCAAGATCTGTGAGAATGAGGGATCGTCCTTCACGATAGGTTGTAGATCCTTGATGATGCGCTGGAGAGATTTTAGTTGGGGATTGAAGGTGACGGCTATTGGCATTCTGTTACTTTCTTTGTTGGGCCTGTCCTGGAGTAGATGACTTCTGGGTGTTCTTCTGGCTCCATCAATCTGTTTCTTCACTTCAGCAGATGGGTATTGTAATTTTAAGAAACCATGATAGAGATCTTGTAGGTATTTGTCTCGGTCTGAGGGATTGGAGCAAATGCGATTGTATCTTAGAGCTTGGCTGTAGACAATGGATCGTGTGATGTGGTCTGAATGCAATCTGGAGGCATGTAGGCAAGTATAGCAGTCAATAGGTTTCTGGTATAGGATGGTGTTTATGTGACCATGACTCATTAGTACTGTAGTGTCCAGGAAGTGGATCTCTTGTGTGGACTGGCAACCGCACACCACACAACAAAAACACCCAAATAAATGCTCAGATAAATTTGTTAGTCTCTAAGGTGCCACAAGTACTCTCTTTTTTTTTTTTGCTGATACAGATTAACACGGCTACCACTCTGAAACCTGTCACTGGACAGTGTAGATTCAGCAAGATAACCTACAGTTATTTATATTAAAGAATAGATGGGGAAATACAATCTGAAGAAGTGGAGTTTTTACCCATGAAAGCTTATGCCCAAATAAATCTGTTAGTCTTTAAGGTGCCACTAGACTCCTTGTTGTTTTTGTGGATACAGACGAATACGGCTACCCCCTGAATCTTTTAAATGAAATCTCACCACTTCTTTTCACTTACTCTAGGATGCGGAAAGTCCTTTCCACATGGCTGGTCCAGACTTTGTTCGCACTGAGTATTTTTCAGCTTCTTGTGTTGGGTTCACTCAAGGAACCTGAGCACATGGTGACCTCAGTGCTAGTACTCATTAGAGGGAGCCACCCTTTGATTCCTATTGGACATGTGCCAAGTGGGTGCTCAAATTTCAGATTTTTGTTTCTCTGCTGCTTCCATTGGTATCCAGTAGATGGCGATGGCATATAACAAATTTCCTTAATCCTTTTCTTTTTGCAGGCTTTTTAAGTTTCTTTTCGAAGATTGTATTTCATTATTTGCCCCTACTATCAATTGGAATCCCCTGCCCCTTTTAAGCAATTTCTCTTAATATCCTAAAGTTATACCCTGGTTTATATCTTTTAACATTTCTCCTTCCGTGTGCCAGACAATTCCTATTACTTTTATAATACAGCAATTATTTACAATGAAATCCAAAAAAATCCTTATAACCTTCTAAATTTGGAGGACATAATACATAGTCCTTGATTATACATAAGCATTTCATATTATTTAGGATTTATAATAGAACAAGAGACATTTCCACATTAGAAGTATACAAATCTGACTCATAAGGCAAACAAATGTTCAGATTCTAATTTGGGTTGAAAGACAAATTATTCGTGGTATAATTGATTAACAAGGAAACAATGTATGTTTTTTTAGTGGGGTAAAATCATGTGTCTTGCATTTCTTGGGGTAACTGTTTGCCCAATTTGACCTTCAATATTAAAGCCACATCGCTAGTTGTTTTTTTTTTTAATGTGCAGCTTTCCCACCCATTTCTTTTCCTGATCCACTTATTGTGCAAAGGGCCGCTTTGGATAGGAAAGCTGAGTCTGACTGTTGCTTGGTAAGCTGGAGTTCTTTTTAGCTAGCTTGAGTAGGAGAAAGAGATTTTACCCATAAGTATATTATGAGAGATAATTAACAATACCCTTATTTAGCCATTTTCGTTTCTATAGTTGGAGGGGAATGTCTAACCTTGGCTGATCTGTGAGCCCATAGACAAAGTGTCTCACATGATGTGAACCATTTTCTTATTGTCTTCTTAGATGGATCCTATTTTGGGCTAAACAGAGATGAAGAGCTTTCCTTATTTTTGAGGGCCAGAAGGAATCATTATTTATTAATCATTCAAGGCATATCTGTCTCATATCTCCCATACAAAGTGAAACTGGGCTCTTTCCATCCTGTGTATCATGAAATGAATGAAGGGAATGAAAATTCAATAAAGACAAGTGAAAAATACTTAAGAAGGAAAAATAAAAATCTGGAGTTATAGTTCATCACAAATTGAATATAAGCCAACAATGTGATGGAGTTGCAAAAAATGCAAATATCATTCTGGGATATATTAATAGGCTTGTCATATTTAAGACCCAAGAAGTAATTTTTCTGATCTGCTCTGCACTGGTGAGCTTCAGCTGAAGCATTGTGTCCAGTTTTTGGCACCACACTTTAAGAAAGGTGTGAACAAATTGGAGAGAATCCAGAGATAGCAACAAAAATGATAAAAGGTTTAGAAAACCTGACCTCTGAGAAAATATTAAAAATACCGGGCATGTTTAATCTTGAGAAAAAGAAGACTGAAGGGGGAAATGATAAGTGTTCAGATATCAGAAGGGCTGTCTAGTAGCACGAGACTCACTGATGCGGTGCCTTTTGGTGGCCATCCAGGGAATTAGCTCTTCACCAGCACTGGAGCACCCTCTACACGCCAGTGTCTCACCTGCCACTGGCCCCATGTCCCTCCCAGACCCTGGTGCCTTTTTCCCTGGGGTTCTGCCCCAGCAGGACCCCCACTCTGGGTCTCCCCTCCCAGGGAACCCCCAACCCTCTTGACCCACCTTGCCTCAGTGGCTACTGCCAGTCATCAGCAAGCCCCTGTTCACCAGGGCAGGCTGCAGTGTAATGGCCACTCATCACAGGCAAGGGGGAATGACTTGCTGCCTTTGCCTATCCTCAGGCTGCCCCTCTGCAGTCCGAGTGCTTCTGTAGGCCTTCACCAAGGCCTACAACCTGGGGTTTATCAGGCTGGAGCTCCCCAGCTCCCTTTGCCCTTTCCCCAGCACTGCTCTACTCAGGCACCCTGTTCCCAGGCAGCTAGCTGTTCGCACTCCAGGGCTAGAGTGGGACTCCTCAGCTTCTGGCCCACAGGCCTCTTATAAGGCCAGCTGGGCCCTAATTTAGCTGGCCACAACTGTGGCTGCTTCCCCACAGCTTCCCCAGCTGTTCTCACTCCATTTCCCAGCCTCAGCCCCAGCCTCAGCCTCAGCCTCAGCCCTAGCCCTCTCCAGGGCAGCTTTTAACCCCTGTTCTGTGGGAGTGGGGCCCTACTACAGGCTGTTCTAAAGAGGACTGTATTTATTGGTTTCAGAGTAGCAGCCGTGTCAGTCTGTATTCGCAAAAAGAAAAGGAGTACTTGTGGCACCTTAGAGACTAACAAATTTATTAGAGCATAAGCTTTCGTGAGCTACAGCTCACTTCATCGGATGCATTTGGTGGAAAAAACAGAGGAGAGATTTATATACACACACACAGAGAACATGAAACAATGGGTTTATCATACACACTGTAAGGAGAGTGATCACTTAAGATAAGCCATCACCAACAGCAGGGGGGGGAAGGAGGAAAACCTTTCATGGTGACAAGCAGGTAGGCTAATTCCAGCAGTTAACAAGAATATCAGAGGAACAGTGGGGGGTGGGGTGGGAGGGAGAAATACCATGGGGAAATAGTTTTACTTTGTGTAATGACTCATCCATTCCTAGTCTCTATTCAAGCCTAAGTTAATTGTATCCAGTTTGCAAATTAATTCCAATTCAGCAGTCTCTCGTTGGAGTCTGTTTTTGAAGCTTTTTTGTTGAAGTATAGCCACTCTTAGGTCTGTGATCGAGTGACCAGAGAGATTGAAGTGTTCTCCAACTGGTTTTTGAATGTTATAATTCTTGACGTCTGATTTGTGTCCATTCATTCTTTTACGTAGAGACTGTCCAGTTTGGCCAATGTACATGGCAGAGGGGCATTGCTGGCACATGATGGCATATATCACATTGGTAGATGCGCAGGTGAACGAGCCTCTGATAGTGTGGCTGATGTGATTAGGCCCTATGATGGTATCCCCTGAATAGATATGTGGACAGAGTTGGCAACGGGCTTTGTTGCAAGGATAGGTTCCTGGGTTAGTGGTTCTGTTGTGTGGTGTGTGGTTGCTGGTGAGTATTTGCTTCAGATTGGGGGGCTGTCTGTAAGCAAGGACTGGTCTGTCTCCCAAGATCTGAGAGAGCGATGGCTCGTCCTTCAGGATAGGTTGTAGATCCTTGATGATGCGTTGGAGGGGTTTTAGTTGGGGGCTGAAGGTGATGGCTAGTGGCGTTCTGTTGTTTTCTTTGTTGGGACTGTCCTGTAGTAGGTGACTTCTGGGTACTCTTCTGGCTCTGTCAATCTGTTTCTTCACTTCAGCAGGTGGGTACTGTAGTTGTAGGAATGCATGATAGAGATCTTGTAGGTGTTTGTCTCTGTCTGAGGGGTTGGAGCAAATGCGGTTATATCGTAGCGCTTGGCTGTAGACAATGGATCGAGTGGTATGATCTGGATGAAAGCTAGAGGCATGTAGGTAGGAATAGCGGTCAGTAGGTTTCCGATATAGGGTGGTGTTTATGTGACCATCGCTTATTAGCACCGTAGTGTCCAGGAAGTGGATCTCTTGTGTGGACTGGTCCAGGCTGAGGTTGATGGTAGGATGGAAATTGTTGAAATCATGGTGGAATTCCTCAAGAGCTTCTTTTCCATGGGTCCAGATGATGAAGATGTCATCAATGTAGCGCAAGTAGAGTAGGGGCATTAGGGAACGAGAGCTGAGGAAGCGTTGTTCTAAGTCAGCCATAAAAATGTTGGCATACTGTGGGGCCATGCGGGTACCCATCGCAGTGCCGCTGATTTGAAGGTATACATTGTCACCAAATGTGAAATAGTTATGGGTCAGGACAAAGTCACAAAGTTCTGCCACCAGGTTAGCCGTGACAGTATCGGGGATACTGTTCCTGACGGCTTGTAGTCCATCTTTGTGTGGAATGTTGGTGTAGAGGGCTTCTACATCCATAGTGGCTAGGATGGTGTTTTTAGGAAGATCACCAATGGACTGTAGTTTCCTCAGGAAATCGGTGGTGTCTCGAAGATAGCTGGGAGTGCTGGTAACGAAGGGCCTGAGGAGGGAGTCTACATAGCCAGACAATCCTGCTGTCAGGGTGCCAATGCCTGAGATGATGGGGCGTCCAGGATTTCCAGGTTTATGGATCTTGGGTAGCAGATAGAATACCCCAGGTCCTGGCTCCAGGGGTGTGTCTGTGCGGATTTGTTCTTGTGCTTTTTCAGGGAGTTTCTTGAGCAAATGCTGTAGTTTCTTTTGGTAACTCTCAGTGGGATCAGAGGGTAATGGCTTGTAGAAAGTGGTGTTGGAGAGCTGCCTAGTAGCCTCTTGTTCATACTCTGACCTATTCATGATGACGACAGCACCTCCTTTGTCAGCCTTTTTGATTATGATGTCAGAGTTGTTTCTGAGGCTGTGGATGGCACTGTGTTCTGCATGGCTGAGGTTATGGGGTAAGCGATGCTGCTTTTCCACAATTTCAGCTCGTGCACGTCGGCGGAAGCAGTCTATGTAGAAATCCAGGCTGCTGTTTCGACCTTCAGGAGGAGTCCACCTAGAATCCTTCTTTTTGTAGTGTTGGCAGGAAGGTCTCTGTGGGTTAATATGTTGGTCAGAGGTGTGTTGGAAATATTCCTTGAGTCTGAGACGTCGAAAATATGATTCTAGGTCACCACAGAACTGTATCATGTTCGTGGGGGTGGAGGGGCAAAAGGAGAGGCCCCGATATAGGACAGATTCTTCCGCTAGGCTAAGAGTATAGTTGGATAGATTAACAATATTGCTGGGTGGGTTACGGGAACCATTGTTGTGGCCCCTTGTGGCATATAGTAGTTTAGATAGCTTAGTGTCCTTTTTCTTTTGTAGAGAATCAAAGTGTGTTTTGTAAATGGCTTGTCTAGTTTTTGTAAAGTCCAGCCACGAGGAAGTTTGTGTGGAAGGTTGGTTCTTTATACACTACGGTGCTAATAAGCGATGGTCACATAAACACCACCCTATATCGGAAACCTACTGACCGCTATTCCTACCTACATGCCTCTAGCTTTCATCCAGATCATACCACTCGATCCATTGTCTACAGCCAAGCGCTACGATATAACCGCATTTGCTCCAACCCCTCAGACAGAGACAAACACCTACAAGATCTCTATCATGCATTCCTACAACTACAGTACCCACCTGCTGAAGTGAAGAAACAGATTGACAGAGCCAGAAGAGTACCCAGAAGTCACCTACTACAGGACAGGCCCAACAAAGAAAACAACAGAACGCCACTAGCCATCACCTTCAGCCCCCAACTAAAACCCCTCCAACGCATCATCAAGGATCTACAACCTATCCTGAAGGACGAGCCATCGCTCTCTCAGATCTTGGGAGACAGACCAGTCCTTGCTTACAGACAGCCCCCCAATCTGAAGCAAATACTCACCAGCAACCACACACCACACAACAGAACCACTAACCCAGGAACCTATCCTTGCAACAAAGCCCGTTGCCAACTCTGTCCACATATCTATTCAGGGGATACCATCATAGGGCCTAATCACATCAGCCACACTATCAGAGGCTCGTTCACCTGCGCATCTACCAATGTGATATATGCCATCATGTGCCAGCAATGCCCCTCTGCCATGTACATTGGCCAAACTGGACAGTCTCTACGTAAAAGAATGAATGGACACAAATCAGACGTCAAGAATTATAACATTCAAAAACCAGTTGGAGAACACTTCAATCTCTCTGGTCACTCGATCACAGACCTAAGAGTGGCTATACTTCAACAAAGAAGCTTCAAAAACAGACTCCAACGAGAGACTGCTGAATTGGAATTAATTTGCAAACTGGATACAATTAACTTAGGCTTGAATAGAGACTGGGAATGGATGAGTCATTACACAAAGTAAAACTATTTCCCCATGGTATTTCTCCCTCCCACCCCACCCCCCACTGTTCCTCTGATATTCTTGTTAACTGCTGGAATTAGCCTACCTGCTTGTCACCATGAAAGGTTTTCCTCCTTCCCCCCCCTGCTGTTGGTGATGGTTTATCTTAAGTGATCACTCTCCTTACAGTGTGTATGATAAACCCATTGTTTCATGTTCTCTGTGTGTGTGTATATAAATCTCTCCTCTGTTTTTTCCACCAAATGCATCCGATGAAGTGAGCTGTAGCTCACGAAAGCTTATGCTCTAATAAATTTGTTAGTCTCTAAGGTGCCACAAGTACTCCTTTTCTTTTTACTGTATTTATTGTTTTCCATGTCCACTGAAAGTAGGCAAGAAGTAATGAGCTTAATCTGCAGCAAGGAAGATTTAGGTTAGATATTAGGGAAAACTTTCAAACTATCAGGATAGTTAAGTACTGGAATGGGCTTCCAAGGGAAGCTGTGGAATCCCCATTGTTTTTAATAAATGATTAGAAAAACACCTGAAAAGTTGGTCTTGCCTCATGTCCTACATTTCTATGATTCTATGATTATCTTCATAACAAAGATTCTGTAAGTGGAACTTAATTAACAATTCTGATGACAATATGCAAGCCAGAAGGGAATCCAGCTTCCTCTCAAAAAACTGTGTTCGTCTTTTAGTCCTAACAAGAGTTAGGCTAAATAGGCTAAATAGGCTAAAAATAAAAACAATTAAAAGACAAGCAAATGTAATTTAACTAGGAAAGTAATGAGTTCAAACAGGAGGCATATTTGTTGAGTAAGATGTTGCCATTTTTTGCATCGTTGATTTTCTCATCATAAACTACACTTTACAAATATATGTCATAATCACTGAAAGTTATGAAATTCACACGTAGAACAGACACTTCATTTTACATAATGGCTTATTCCTTCTTGGCCTTTTGGCCAGGTTTTCTTGTAGTGTCAGCTTTATATTTGTTGTTTCCTTTACGAAGGATTGTATCCTGTCCATGTAGGGAAGTGAACTCAGTGACCTATTAGATCTTTCAGATTTCTAACCAATTATAAATGAAAAATGCCCCAACACTAGGTGAGGTTAAATATGAGTGAGCAAGCCTTAAAATTGCATTTGTTACTATTTATTGATTTATGTCATATGTTCAATATTATTTAAACATAATTTTTATAAGTTTGTGTCCTAATAATTTTTATTATTTATTAATGATGATAGTATTTTTATAAATCCCTTACAAATGTATGCCCCAAATCCACAGTTGAAGCCAGGTAGATGGCTCCTTGTGTCTGCAAGGATTGGATCAAGACCTTAATACATTTCATGCTAACCTGCTTAGTGATTTCTATGACATTAACCATTTATTTCTCTTCTCATTCGCAGATTGTAGCTTTACGTGAACAAAATGCACACATTCAAAGGAAAATGGCATCTGGAGAAGGGCCTGCTGAATCAGAATATATTGAAGGAATGGAGCCAGGGCAAAAGGTTCATGAAAAGGTATAATACAATAGTTTTTTTTCCCAGTGAGTCAAGGTAAAGAGAAATATTGAAACTAAAACTAACATAATATCAGATTCAGATACCCGGCCCAGTTCTGGTCCATCAAGCAAACCCAGGTTGTTGGACCGTAGCTGTAGAAAGTCAGATGCCAGAGAAGGCTGGCACATCCCAGAACATGAACAGAACACGTGGGCCTCTTCCAGTGTGACTTTTATGTAGTCCTATCTGGAAATTAAAGTTTTTCCCTATAAGTGGAAATTCGGGGAAGGACAATGATGGTACAGTACACCATGAATCACTCTCTACTGGAAATTCCAGAAGACTCCATTAAAATCATTAAACGGGTCTCTGGGAGAACCAATAGATCTATGAACTAATAAACCAATAGACCCATTGCTCTGTTCCAAAATCTCATTTTTTCCTGCAGCTAATAGGAAGAAATGTGTATAATGTCTGAGGATCTTCTCCTACTTCAGACTTTCTGTTGGAATACTTGCTTTACTTTCCACTTTCAAACCTTCCCTTATTACTTTCAAATGATGCACACTATCACCCCAAAAACTACTAAATAATACCAATAGTGCTTAGCACTGTATAGTGTTTTACATGTTCAAAATGCTTTATAAACAGTAAATTAATTCCCATGACATGCATGGGAAGTCAGTAAGTATGCGTTACTGTCCTCATATCTCAGATGGAGAAATTGGTGCAGTTAAAGTGAGTGTTTTGCCCAGTGCCTCACAGGTAGCTTATATGAAAGCCAATTTAGATCTTACGTTCTCAGTCCTTTGCTCAGGCCACCGGTGCTTGTCTCTCTCTGATGCTAAGTGAAGTCTTCTCAAAATTCTGTTTATTATATAAAGATTGATATTTAAAAGGAACTCATCAAATCTCCATTTTTGTGATTGTCCACAGGACTTAGACTTCTAGACACCTAATTGCGATTGCAAGTATTGGTCTTAGAAAAATTAGAGGCTGCTTATCAATATAAGGACTGCAGTCTTAAGGCATATTTGAATTCGCTATTTAATGACTGGCTGAGTTGAGTCCTCAAAGCCCTATGACAGTTCCCACTGTCAACTGTAATTCCTTTGTAGACCGTGAAATACAATCTCACATAATAGTTTCTGATAAACACATACTGTAGTCCATTATTATTCCAATTATTCATTATTGTTTCTTAATTATCATTACATGAGAGGATCTCACCCTGTAAGTTGTAATGCCTAGTTGAGTTACCAGCAGATTTCTGTAGGATTATGAGAGTATCATCATTCCTCAGTAGTGCCCCAGAGGAGGTTCCTGGGAACCTGTCCTTGATAATTCTATCGCTAAATTGAAGGGAAGTTTGTGGTGATTTGAGTTCCCTGCTTCTGGTAGAGTTCACCCCTCTACGCAATCTATGCCTGAGAACACACATTTCTGGGCCTCATAAACACAGTTGTGAAGAGTACATTTTTTTCTTTTGCACCAAGCATTATTAATTTTCAAAATAATTTCTGAGGGACATCCTAGGACTCCTCTAAAAGATATTTATTCCCCTCTGATCCTCGTCCATATCAATTATGCAAACTGAAGACCATGCTAGTCTATCCATTTACAAAGAACGAGGTATAAGACTTTGCAGTTTGTGCACGCTATATAAGATTATCTACCTAAAAGTTCTGGTTATGAGAAAATATTTTTGTTTAAATGGAATAGTTCATCTGCTTTTTTGAAAGTACACCTGGTGCAGTGCATAAGATATTGCACAGGAGGAAGGTGGGAGGCAGAGTTTGTTATAAGCCTGTTCTGGTATTGTTGGCACATCATTATTGACTGGATACTTACCAGAGGTTCCTTCCCCTGCATCAGGCTCACCTGTGCTCAACTGTCAGGACTGGCTGGACTGCGCTAAAGTCAAACATATCCTGGCTTGCTGAGCAGCTGGATCCCTCAGTCACCTGTCTCTATACTCCTCCTCGTCTTCCTCATCCACCTCCTCCTCCTCACTGTTTATGTTGGGAGCCCCTGACTTGGGCTCCTCAGAAGTATTCACAGGGCTTTTGAGGTTGTGGGGGAGTCTCTGGCAAGAATGGCATGCCACTTTTTGTAAAAGCAGGAGGTCTGCGGCTCCACACAAGATCGATTGTTGGCCTCCATTGCCTTCTGATCCACCTGCTACAGCTTCTGGGCTTTCATGCGGCACTGCTGCTGCTATCTCTTATAGCCCTTCTCCTCCCGAGCAATCTGCTAGTAGATGTCAATGTTTCTACAGTTGGGTCTACACAGCCTCTTCTCCCCACACTCCCAGGAGATCGAACACCTCCTATGTACTCCAGGCTGGAGCGCCTCTGCAGTGTGTAATCAGCATGGTCTGCTGGGCAATTGCACACAACAGTGTAGAGCTGTTAGGTGTGCTTGCCAAGCTGGCAACCAGGAAAAGGAATTTCAAAAATGTGCAGTGCTTTAAAGGGGAGGGGAGGCTAGGCTTCCTGTACACCTGGTCTCTAGGCAGTGGAGTTCACAACAGTGACCAGAGCAGTCCCTATGGGACATTGTGGGACAATTCCTGGAGGCCAGCAACAGACAAGATAAGTAATATACCATCTATGCTGATACTACATTGACCTAACTACATCAACCTTGACTCTATGCTTCTTGGGGAGGTGGTGTTATTAAGTCAGTGTAGCTGGGCCATTATGTAGGTGGGAGTTAAATTTAAGTATAGACACATCCATAGCTAGGTTGATGTAAGCTGTCTTGTGTCACCCTAACTGTGTAGCGTAGACCAGGCCTTAGTGAGACCACAACTGGAATACTGTGTCCAGTTCTCATGTCCACACTTTAAAAAGGATGTTGAAATATTGGAAAGGATTCAGAAAAGACCTACAAGAATGATTTGAGGTCTGGAAAACGTGCCTTATACTGAGAGCCTTAAGAAGCTCAATCTATTTAGTTTATCCAGAAGAAGGTTTAGGTTTATCCAATTACAGTCTACAAGTGCCTATTTGGGAAATAGATTTCTGATAGTAGATGACTCTTTAATAGAAAAAGGCATAACTAGATCCACTGGTTGGTAGCTCAAGCTAGACATATTCAGACTAGAAAAATATTTTAACTGTGAGGGCAATTAACCTCTGGAGCAACTTACCCAAAGATGTGCTGAATTCTCCATCACTTGACATTTTTAAATCAAGATTGGATATTTTTCTAAAAGATATGTAATAGCTCAAGCAGAAGTTACAGGCTTGATGCACAAAGTGCATGAGATTCTTTGGCTTGTGTTATGTATGAGGTCAGACTAGATGATCATTATGGTCACTTCTGGCCTGAAAGTCTATAAATCTGTATACTCCTACTCAATAAATAGCCAAACTATGATTTTCAAGTTTTGTAGGCAATGGATATTATAACTAGGGCTGTTAAGCAATTAAAAAAATTAATCGTGCTGTTAAACAATAATAGAATACATTTATTTAAATATTTTTGGATGTTTTCTACATTTTCAAATATATTGATTTCAGTTATAACACAGAATACAAAATGTACTTTAGATTTATTTTTATTACAAATATTTATACTGTAAAAAACAAAAGAAATAGTATTTTTCAATTCCCCCATTACAAGTACTGTAGTGCAATCTCTTTATCATGAAAGTTGAACTTACAAATGTAGAATTATGTACAAAAAATGCTGCATTCAAAAATAAAAAATGTAAACCTTTAGAGCCTACAAGTCCACTCAGTCCTACTTCATGTTCAGCCAATCACTCAGACAAACAAGTTTGTTTACATTTGCAGGAGATAATGCTGCCTGCTTCTTGTTTACAATGTCACCTGAAATTGAGAACTGGTGTTCGCATGGCACCACCATCACAAGATATTTATATGCCAGATGTGCTAAAGATTCATCTGTCCCTTCATGTTTCAACCACCATTCCAGAGGACGTGTGTCCATGATGATGATGGGTTCTGCTCGATAATGATCCAAAACAGTGCGGACCAATTCATGTTCATTTTCATCATCTGAGTCAGATGCCACCAGCAGAAGGTTGATTTTCTTTTTTGGTGGTTCAGGTTCTGTAGTTTCCATATTGGAGTGTTGCTCTTTTAAGACATCTGAAAGCATGCTCCACACCTCATCCCTCTCAGGTTTTGGAAGGCACTTCAGATTCTTAAGCCTTGTGTCAAGCGCTGTATCTATCTTTAGAAATCTCACATTGGTACCTTCTTTGCATTTTATTAAATCTGCAGTTAAAGTGTTCTTAAAATGAACATGTGCTGGGTCATCATCCGAGACTGCTATAACATGAAATTTATGGCAGAATGTGGGTAAAATAGAGCAGGAGGCATATGGTTCTCCCCCTGAGGAGTTCAGTCACAAATTTAATTAAAGCATTATTTTTTTTTAATGAGCATCATCAGCACGGAATCTCTGGAATGGTGGCCGAAGCATGAAGGGGCATACGAATATTTAGCATATCTGGCACATAGATACCTTGCAATGCAGGCTACAAAAGTGACATGTGAACGTCTGTTCTCACTTTCAGATGACATTGTCGATAAGAAGCAGGCAGCATTATCTCCAGTAAATGTAAACAAATGTGTTTGTCTTAGCAGTTGGCCGAACAAGAAGTAGAACTGAGTGGACTTGTAGGTGCTAAAGTTTTACGTTGTTTTATTATTGAATGCAGTTCAGTAACAAAAAAAAATCTACATTTGTAAGTTGCACTTTCACGACAAAGAGATTTCACTACAGTACTTGTATGAGGTGAATTGAAAAATAATTTTTCTTTTGTTTATAATTTTTACAGTGTAAATATTTGTAATAAAAAGAATAATATAAAGTGAGCACTGGACACTTGGTATTCTGTGTTGTAATTGAAGTCAATATATTTGAAAATGTAGAAAAACATCTAAAAATATTTTTAAAATTTCAATTGAGATTCTATTGTTTAACAGAGCGATTAATCGCAATTAATTTTTTTATCATGACTAATTTTTTTGAGTTAATCGCATGAGTTAACTGCGATTTATCAACAGCCCTAATTATTATTATTCAGAGCAGTTGGTCCTTAGGACGGGACTTAGAAGTATTTTAGTTTTCCTTTACCATAGATCCAGCCACCACAGCAGTTGGCAAGAATAACAATTAAATAAATATTTTGAAGCTTAACATAAATACTGGATTGCTTGACATAAAAACAAAGGAAAAACACTTAGAGATACAGTTGGAATTTTGTGTAATCAGATTACAAATGTAAGAACATGTATAGTATAGTGCAGGAATAGGCAACCTTTGGCAAGCGGCCTGTCAGGAAAGCTGCTGGCGGGCCGGGCTGGTTTGTTTACCTGCAGCATCCGCAGGTTCGGCCGATCGCAGCTCCCACTGTCCGAGGTTCACCGTTCCAGGACAATGGGGGATGCGGAAAGTGGCGCGGGCTGAGAGATATGCTGGCCACTGCTTCTCGCAGCCCCCATTGTCCTGGAACAGTGAAGCACGGCCAGTGGGAGCTGCACTTGGCCGAACCTGCGGATGCTGCAGATAAACCATCCCGGCCCACCAGCGGTTGACGGGCCGCGTGCCAAAGGTTGCTGATCCCTGGTATAGAGCATGTTTTTAGACTGCAGAACAACCTGTGGAGTAACAGTAACTGGCTGTAACAGTAGTTTTACAAGAGTATAAAACACACTATCTGTCCTATTTACTGACAACTAGATCTACAATTCATATGCATTAAGCCCAAACTGATACTGGAAAACTTCAAAGTGCAACAAGAGATCAATGCCTAACTTGCAGAACTAACAAAGGAAGAACATTTTGAAATGGTGAAGATGCGATTAATTGATGGAAGAGCGTGTGCTTGTTGACATAATTAGTTCACGCAACGAGAGATGGAAGCTATGGTGGTGGGAGAGCGGTTCCCGCCAATATAGCATGGTGTAGAATCATAGAATCATGGAATATTAGGGTTGGAAAAGACCTCAGGAGGTCCTCTAGGCCAACTCCCTGTTCAAAGCAGGACCAACACAAACAAAATCATCCCAGCCAAGGCTTAATCAAGCTGAGCCTTAAAAACCTCTAATGATGGAGATTCCACCACCTCCCTAGGTAATTCAGTCCAGTGCTTCACCACCCTCCTAGTGATATAGTGTTCCCTAATATCCAATCTAGACCTCTCCCAATGCAACTTGAGACCAATGCTTCTTGTTCTGTCATCTGCCAACATTGAGAACAGCCTAACTCCATCCTCTTTGGAACCCCCCTTCAGGTAATTGAAGGCTACTATCAAATTCCCCCTCACTCTTCTCTTTTGCAGACTAAATAACCCCATTTCCCTCAGCCTCTCCTCGTAAGTCATGTGCCCCAGCCCCCTAATCATTTTTGTTGCCCTCCGCTGGACTCTCTCCAATTTGTCCACATGCCTTGTGTAGTGGGGGGACCAAAACTGGATGCAGTACTCCAGATGTGGCCTCACCAGAGCTGAATAGAGGGGAATAAATCACTTCCCTCAATCTGCTGGCAATGCTCTTACTAATACAGTCCACTATAGAATCATAGAATCATAGAATATCAGGGATGGAAGGGACAGCAGGAGGTCATCTAGTCCATCCCCCTGCTCAAAGCAGGACCAATCCCCAACTAAATCATCCCAGCCAGGGCTTTTTCAAGCCTGACCTTAAAAATTTCTAAGGAAGGAGATTCCACCACCTCTCTAGGTAACACATTCCAGTGTTTCACCACCCTCCTAGTGAAAAAGTTTTTCCTAATATCCAACCTAAACCTCCCCCACTGCCACTTGAGACCATTATTCCTCATTTTGTCATCCGCTACCACTGAGAACAGTCTAGATTATTCCTCTTTGGAACCCACTTTCAGGTAGTTGAAAGCAGCTATCAAATCCCCCCATCATTCTTCTCTTCCGCAGACTAAACAATCCCAATTCCCTCAGCCTCTCTTCATAAGTCATGTGTTCCAATCCCGTAATCATTTTTGTTGCCCTCCACTGGATGTTTTCCAATTTTTCCACATTCTTCTTGTAGTGTGGGGCCCAAAACTGGACACAGTACTCCAGATGAGGCCTCACCAATGTCGAATAGAGGGGAACGATCACGTCCCTTGATCTGCTGGCAATGCCCCTACTTATACATCTTAAAATGCCATTGGACTTCTTGGCAACAAGGGAACACTGTTGACTCATATCCAGCTTCTCGTTCACTGTAACCCCTAGGTCTCTTTCTGCAGAACTGCTGCCTAGCCATTCGGTCCCTAGTCTTTAGCGGTGGGTGGGATTCTTCCATCCTAAATGCAGGACTCTGCACTTGTCCTTGTTGAACCTCATCAGATTTCTTTTGGCCCAATCCTCTAATTTGTCTAGGTCCCTCTGTATCCTATCCCTACCCTCCAGCGTATCTACCTCTCCTCCCAGTTTAGTGTCATCTGCAAACTTGCTGAGGGTGTAATCCACACCATCCTCCAGATCATTAATGAAGATATTGAACAGAACCATCCCCAGGACCGACCCTTGGGGCACTCCATTTAATACCGGCTGCCAACTAGACATGGAGCCATTGATCACTACCCATTGAGCCCGACAATCCACCCAGCTTTCTATTCACCTTATAGTCTATTCATCCAGGACATACTTCTTTAACTTGCTGGCAAGAATACTGTGGGAGACCGTGTCAAAAGCTTTGCTAAAGTCAAGGAACAACACATCTACTGCTTTCCTGTCATCCACAGAGCCAGTTATCTTGCCATAGAAGGCAATTAGATGAGTCAGGCATGACTTGCCCTTGGTGAATCCATGCTGACTGTTCCTGATCACTTTCCTCTCCTCTAAGTGCTTCAGAATTGATTCCTTGAGGACCTGCTCCATGATTTTTCCAGGGACTGAGGTGAGGCTGACTGGCCTGTAGTTCCCCAGATCCTCCTTCTTCCCTTTTTTAAAGATGGGCACTACATTAGCCTTTTTTCAGTCATCCGGGACCTCCCCCAATCGCCATGAGTTTTCAAAGATAATGGCCAATGGCTCTGCAATCACATCCGCCAATTCCCTTAGCACTCTCGGATGCAGCACATCCAGCCCCATGGACTTGTGCTCGACCAGCTTTTCTAAATAATCCCGAACCACAGAGGGCTGGTCACCTCCTCCCCATGCTGTGCTGCCCAGTGCAGTAGTCTAGGAGCTGACCATGTTCATGAAGACAGAGGCAAAAAAAGCATTGAGTACATTAGCTTTTTCCACATCCTCTGTTACTAGGTTGCCTACCTCTTTCAGTAAGGCACCCACACTTTTCCTTGACTTTCTTCTTGTTGCTAACATATCTGAAGAAACCCTTCTTGTTACTCTTAACGTCTCTTGCTAGCTGCAACTCCAGGTGTGCTTTGGCCTTCCTGATTCCACTCCTGCATGCCCGAGCAATATTTTTATACTCTTCCCTGGTCATTTGTCCAATCTTCCACTTCTTGTAAGCTTCTTTTTTCTGTTTAAGATCAGCAAGGATTTCACTGTTAAGCCAAGTTGGTCGCCTGCCATATTTACTATTCTTTCTACACATCGGGATGGTTTGTCCCTGTAACCTCAATAAGGATTCTTTAAAATACAGCCAGCTCTCCTGGACTCCTTTCCCCCTCATGTTATTCTCCCAATGGATCCTGCCCATCAGTTCCCTGAGGTTGTCAAAGTCTGCTTTTCTGAAGTTCAAGGTCCGTATTCTGCTGCTCTCCTTTCTTCCTTGTGTCACGATCCTGAAATCGACCATCTCATGGTCACTGCCTCCCAGGTTCCCATCCAGTTTTGCTGCCCCTACTAATTCTTCCCGGTTTGTGAGCAGCAGGTCAAGAAGAGCTCTTCCCCTAGTTGGTTCTTCCAGCACTTGCACCAGGAAATTGTCCCCTACACTTTCCAAAAACTTCCTGGATTGTCTGTGCACCACTGTGTTGCTCTCCCAGCAGATATCAGGGTGATTGAAGTCTCCCATGAGAACCAGGGCCTGTGATCTAGTAACTTCCATTAGTTGCTAGAAGAAAGCCTCATCCACCTCATCCCCTTGGTCTGGTGGTCTATAGCAGACTCCCACCACAACATTACCCTTGTTGCTCACACTTCTAAACTTAATCAAGAGACTCTCAGGTTTTTCTGCAGTTTCATACTGGAGCTCTGAGTAGTCATACTGCTCTCTTACATACAATGCAACTCCCCCACCTTTTCTGCCCTGCCTGTCCTTCCTGAACAGTTTTTTTCCATCCATGACAGTACTCCAGTCATGTGAGTTATCCCACCAAGTCTCTATTATTCCAATCCACTATGCCCTTGGCCTTCTTGGCAACAAGGGCACGCTGTTGACTCATATCCAGCTTCTCATCCACTGTAATCCCCAGGTCCATTTGTGCAGAACTGCTGCTTAGACAAGTCAGTCCCCAGCCTCTAGCGGTGCATGGGATTCTTCCTTCCTAAGTGCAGAACTCCTTGTTGAACCTCATCAGATGGTCCGTGTTGAACCTCATCAGATTTGTTTTGGCCCAATCCTCCAGTTTGTTTAGGTCACTCTGGATCCTATCCCTGCCCTCCATCATATCTACCTCTTCCCCCAGCTTAATTTCATCTGCAAACTTGCTGAGATGCAATTAATCCCATCATCCAGATCATTGATAAAGTTGTTGAACAAAACCAGCCCCAGGACCGACCCTGGGGCACTCTGCTTGATACTGGCTGCCAACTAGAGAACGAGCCATTGCTCACTACCTGTTAAGCCCGACAATCTAGCCAGCTTTCTATCCACCTTATAGTCCATTCATCCAATTCACACTCTTTTAATTTGCTTGCAAGAATACCATGGGAGACCATATCAGAAGCTTTGCTAAAGTCAAGATATATCACATCCACCGCTTTCCTCGTATCAGTAGAGCCAATTATCTCATCATAGAAGGCAATCGGTTGTTCAGGCATGACTTGCCCTTGGTGAATCCACATTGACTGTTCCTGATCACCTTCCTCTCCTTCAAGTGCTTCAAAATGGATTCCTTGAAGACCTGCTCCATGATTTTGCCAGGGACTGAAGTGAGGCTAACAGGTCTGTAGTTCCCCAAGTTCTCTTTTTTCCCTTTTTAAAATATGAGCACTATATTTGCTTTTTTTCCAGTCGTCCGGGACCTCACCTGATTGCCATGAATTTTCAAAAGATAATGGCCAATTGCTCTGAAATCACATCAGCCAATTCCTTCAGCACCCTTGGATGCATTAGATCTGGACCCATGGACTTGTGCATGTCCAGCTTTTCTAAATAGTCTTTAACCTGTTATTTCACAACTGAGGGCTGCTCACCTATACCCCATACTGTGCTGCCCAGTGCAGCAGTCTGGGAGCTGCCCTTGCTTAACTTTAAGCTTTTATTTAAGTGCCATTGAATTCAATGGGAGTCAAACTTGGGGAAACTTAATCATGTGCTAAGTACTATGCTGAATCAGGGCCTTTGTTCCCAAAAGATGCACTGCTTTTATTTTAACACTTTATTGCTTGAGATCTTGTCCACTTCTGAGCACTAATGCAATATGAAACTTGAATATCAGTGCCAGTGAGCTAAGTATTACCATTCCATACATTAGTATGTATCCACAGCCTTCTAACCAGCAGGCCTGTTCTATAAGGGCATGTCTACATTTACAGCGATGCAGCAGTGCCGCTGCAGCATGTCTGGCGAAGACACTCTATGCCGATGGGAGAGAACTCTCTCGTTGGCATAATAAAACCACCTTCACGAATGGCAGAAGTGATATCAGTGGAAAAAGTTCTCCCGCTGACATACCATTGTGCACACGAGCGCTTATGTCGGCGTAACTTATGTCGCTCAGTGGGATGGTTTATTCACACCACTGAGTGACATAAATTGTGCCAACATAAGATTCCTGAAGGGAAACAAGCTATTCTAGTATAATCACATTTATACCAGTATAGCTGAATGCACACTAGGGACTTGTACAACTATTACTACACTGGTAGAGTTAAAGCGCTATAACTTTTTTATGTAGACAAGCCCTATTTACCTGAGATAAACAGTATGCCAACTTTTTCAGAGCAAATCAGTGTTATATATAATTTTTATATTCACTGAACAGCTATGGACAAATGCTTACTCAAACTATATCTGGTGTTCACATTTAATTTACGTTGAGGAGTAGAATTTTTCCCTTTAGCCAGACATCCCCACGTTTCAGCAGTTTAATCAGCTGCAAATAACGTCTGCATTTCAAAATCAGTGAGAAAACTGTCCAGCTATGGACTCTTATACCTTATTCCAAATATATTAATCCTAGTAAAAAAAACATGTTCTTTCATAGCAGTGGGAATAAAATATGTTTTGCCAAAACAAACTCAAGGAGTGGACTAACAATGCTCTCAGCATTTGTATATCAAATAAAATTAAAAGGAATTTTTGGATGTATATAATAAATTCAAGAGCTTTCTTTAACATGTTGACAGCAGCATCTGCCTTATTTTTGGACTTTTCTAACATCACTTGTGTTGCTCCTGGCTACCACATGGTTTTGATTCCACATTGGGATTCTACAGCTTGGAAAACTACATTAAGGTCATGTTTACACTAGCACTTTATGTCGACAAAAGTTTTGTCGTTCAGGACTGTGAATAAAACACCACCCTCAATGACATAAGTTTTGCTGGCATAAGTGCTTGTGTGCACAATGCTATGTCAGTGGGAGACTCACTCTCCCACCAACATGACTACCGCCACTCGTTGAGCTCGTTTTATTATATCAACAGGAGAGCTCTCATTGGCACATTGGCATAATGTGGCTACACTAGCACTATTACAGCTGCACAGCTGTAAGCTTGTAAGTGTAGACATGGCCTAAGAATTGTTTGTGTCCAAATTTTAGTCAGCCAACTTATTCCATATCTGCTCCTTTGCTGTGTGTTGCCAGTTATGGTGTTTTGACTTCAGCTAGCAGCATAACAGAATAGCAGAGAATGGAGTGAAAGTAGGGCATATGGAAGCCTTATCTGGAGGACAAGAAGAGCAGTTCATGAAGGGGACATATAGGGAGCTACCACTGACCTTCAAGGGTTGATTGTAACTTGGAGAAAGTTTGCTTCGAGGTGTTTTGTCATATTTTGCTATTTATTGAGTGCAATCAGTACGCTTGATGTATAAAACATAGTGGGAGGCATGAACCTTGCCTCAAAGAGTTCACATTCTAAATTAGAAAGATAATACACTTCAGACACAAAATAGAGTTGATAATCAGATGGCGTGTTCGTCTCAAAGCAGTGCAGATGTCCTTTTGGATTTTAAAATTAACTACTTCCTTTGGTGGATTACTACTGGTAAGCTTCATTGAAGAGGTATGTGTCTGAGGAGGATTTAAATGGTGACTGATTGTTTGTCACACATGTAGAGGTAAGGAGTTCCAAGTGTAAAGGAAGAAGGCTACAGAATCCCAACCAATAATTCTTGGCCAGTCCTCAAAATCCTACCTTAAAGAATCTTTCGTAAGATATCGTGTGTGTGTTTTGGTGAGGGGTAGGGACTATGTGTGTATGTATGGTGCATATTTGATGGTGTGGTTATGGAGGTTTTTATTGGCAAGAGATTGGGATGGATGTATTACTCGCAAGTGGCACATTCACTATATAAATTAACTTTTCAGTCAAATCCTTTTGTTTCCCAAGAAATCAACTCTTTCCCCCATCTCTTTCCCCTTCCCCTATCCCACAGAAATCTATATATACTGTATACCCCACACCCCAGTAAAATAATGTCTTTTTCTTACTATCTGGCTAGGGAGCCTGGAGTTTAGATTTCAAACTAAATGATGGCTAATAGCTTGGATAGCTGAGCTTGACTGGATGATATGGTGCAAGAGAGAGGCCTCAAGCTTATCATTACTCTTGCTGAGCTAGTGAGACTACTAGAGAGGAGCAGTTGGTCAGAGCAAATAGGTTTTGTTGCTGTGGGACTTTGTTTTGTGAGTTGAGCAGCTCTTGCTTTGGGGATTCAGAAGGTGCTGTTCTATCTCTTCTGAATAAGCTTTCAGAAATGACTTCAACACACAGCCAGTAGTAAGAGTGGCGGGCGGGGGGGAGAAGTACTCTGGTGAAGGTAAGCAGTCTGGCAGTGGGATGGAATAGTCTGGTCCAGTAGCTCAAAGATGGGACCAGCAATGAGGGAAAATGCCCATCTATCAAGCAACCCATTTTATTTCTGAAAGGAGCATTCAGGAGCATAGTATGGCGGAAGCTCACAGGCATCAGAAGGAAAAACAGCAGATTGGAGCTGAGAGGTGGACAGACGTCCCTGAAACCTTGAAGGTGAGGATAAAAAACTTGAGCTTAATATAGAAGGTGAGAGGAAAATAAAGGAGTGGTTTGAAGAGAGAAGTGAAACAGAGTATTGGAAAAGGAAGATGATTTTAGCAACAGTTTTCAGAGTAGCAGCCGTGTTAGTCTGTATTCGCAAAAAGAAAAGGAGTACTTGTGGCACCTTAGAGACTAACAAATTTATTAGAGTATAAGCTTTCGTGAGCTACAGCTCACTTCATCGAATGCATTAGCAACAGTATTTGTGATCTTGAAAGAAAAGAAAAAGGTTCAGATAGAAAAAGGTTCATTTGTCAGAATGTGAATAGATTATTGAAGTTGTGAGAGAATTCTTAGAAACTGGAGAGAGGAGGAGAACTGTTGCTGAATGCAGTTCCAGTACAGTGAAGACAGAAGGCCTCCATTCATAATGAGACAAACAGTCTCCAAGAAGTGTTTGAGATACATCAGGTATAGTGCTACTATTTTGGGGTATAGTCTTTTTCCATGTTCTGTTTTATACTGTGATTTACTGGTTCTGATCTTATTGTTTTTGTCCACAGTACAGTTATCACTTGCATTTGGGCTACTATATTGCCTATACTTTGCAGCTGTTCATCTGGATTAACATCATATACTTCTTTTTAGATCTGTCTTTCTTGTGCTTCAGATACTCAGGCTGATTAAGGACTCAAGCATTCCATACTACAATTAGAATGGCGGTTATACAATGGTCTTGAAAAGATGGTGTGATGGTAAAGCACAAGGGTGGGAGTCAGGAGACTTGTGTTCTATTCCATCTTTGCCACAGACTTCCAGTATGATTTTGTGTAAGTCTCCTAGGCTCAATTTTTTAAAAATGAGCTCTAATTTTGGGCTTCCTTATTTGGACACCTAGGGCCTGACTTTAGAGGTGCTGAGAGCCCACAGCTCCAGTTGAATTCAATGGGACTTGCAGATGCTCCTTCTCAGTACCCGGACAAACAAAAATAAAAACAAAGTAGGTATCTCCATTTGGGCACCCAAAAATTGAAATACCCACAAATACGTGCAGGGCTTTGGCGCGGAGCCTGGAGCTAGAGCGCGGAGCAATGGAGCTGCAGGTTTTTGCCCAGAGCTGGAGTGGAACCAGAGCACAGAAAACCTTGACTGCTCCACTGCTCCAGTTTTTTTTTTCATTTTCAATCCAAAATGAATTATATTTAGCAAGAAAGTCCTAAAGGTGCTAAAAAGTTTCAGATTTACCACTTTACCACTTTTATTCTTGCTTCTGCCAAAATCAAGATTTAATGTATAGATACAAAATTACACATTTTTTTGGAGATATGTTTTATTAAAGAGTCAGATAATTATCGGACATCCGGCAACACTGCAGACTGCTCCCACCCTTGTGCCAGGTTAGGCAAGTATGTACTCGCGTAGATTAGTTAGATAGTTAGATTAGTATATGTTGATACTTCTTTTGTAAGGGTTGATCAACAAGACGTGCTGAGTGCTGTGATTATCGAAAAGTGTGATGCAAGACGCAACATTTAAGATATCATAAACATTAAGATATTACAAACAGGTATATTTAAAAAAAATAATGTTTTTGTTTATTGATATATTAAGATATCCCAAGAGATATTAACCAATTAAGCTCATTTCTCACACGGGCTGCCATTACCGGTACATTTGTTCATTTGTACATGCTCTCGTATCACTCTGGCGGACTTATTTTATATGTCATCTGTTCAACGGTCTTTTGGTAGCATTGTTTGTAATTTTAAATGTACTGAAAAAGTCGCGTGCAGCAGGTATATAAATATACAGTAAACATTTTTGCATAAATTAGGAGTGATTTTTGTGATATATCCAGAGTGATTGGAAAATGTCCAACACAACTTTGGGGATGAATCCTTAGGTCATTTTAAGCAAAAACGTTTCTGTGAACATGGTCCTAAAATTCTTCCTAAGGGAGCTACAGTCCCTTCAAGGAGGTGATGAAAAGTTAATTTTGATTAATATCTCAAAACCGTTTTAATATAAAGTAATGAAATTATGTCTGTGTCTTAGCGTTAGTATGTGCTACTATATTGCATTATCCAAAATTATTTAAACCATAGGTGCCCTGAACTGGCGGTTGGTCATTTTTATTTCATATTTCAAGAAAGGCTTGTTGTCGGCTGCCCCTGGCTACAAGCAGTAATATTATGTTCCCTAATAAGTTAATAATTTTGGTTATTGTTTATTATTATGTTTAAAATTTATGGTTCCAAAGTTGAAAAATAAGTAATAAGTAAAATTCTTTGTATCATTCTAAGTATCTAAGCAGATTAAAATTTTTAAACAGTTTTCTCGGAAACAGTTAATTATATAAAATAAATTAAGAGTACCATTTTAATGCATGTTTTAGCATTAAATCATATTCCAGGGTCATATCTGTTAAATAGTCGAAGATTTAAAAAATATTAAATAAAATTGGCCCAGTCCCCCCAGTTCACAATGCCTGTAGTTTAAATAATTTTATTTGAATGATGTTGTATGATAGAACATCGGAAATAAACTTTAATGGGAAAGCGGATTCAAATTGCAAGCACAGTCCTTTTAGTAAAGAGAGCAAATTTTCGGAAATATGTTTTTCCTTCATCAGGCTGGAAACATTATACAAGATAGAACCTGTTTTTTGTTCTATCTTGTATAATCTATTCAGGCTGATGAAGCAAAAACATATTTCCGAAAATTTGCTCTCTTTACTAAAAGGACTGTGCTTGCAATTTGAATCTGCTTTCCCGTTAAAGTTTATTTTCAACCTTGTAACATGTAGCCTCATTACTTCCCAACAATTAATGTGGTAGAACAGCAATAGCACACACTAACACTACAGCACATACCAAATGTCATTGATAAAGCTATATTACAGCATTTTTGAGATATTAATTAAAAACTTGGGAAATATTTCAAATATTTTTACCGCAAAATTTCATAAGAAAAACTAACTTGAAATTTATAAACAAAAATGTATATTAATTATGTATATTAAAATACTTCTTACTTCATAAAAACTGCAAGAAACATGTTAAAATATTAAAATATACTAATTTTATAATACTAATACTAATTTAATACTAATTTTGTGTAAAAAGAAAATGTGATCATTTTTGTCCAGAAAATCCAAAATAAATTCGAAGTACCTTAAGTGGTTAAGATATCACAAGCAGGTACATTATAAAAAAATGTAATGCTTTTGTTCATTGCTTTTCGAAGATCATAACAAGAAACGTTTGGATGCCGTAGCAGCACAAGAAGATTTGGCCATGGCTTCAACAAAAAATTCAAATCTTCCCCCCCATGATTGATAGCCGATTTATGGGAAAGGATCTCAACGACATCTTTACTTTTGAATTTGAAAAGCCCAAATTTGGGCTTTTGGGAAAAGTAAAGAAGAAATTGGCAATGTGCAAGGTGGAAAAGGAAGTGAATGGTGAGCTCAAACCATGTAGCTTCAAGACAAGTGAAGCAAGTGCCATGAAAAGTTTCAACCTTTGGTGGCATGTAAAATGTAACCATCCTGAAAACTATGTGGCTCTGGTTGCAAAAAAGGACCAGGAAGATGAGGCAAAACAGAAAGCTGACGCGGCTAAACGACGTTCATCTGGCTCTTTGAAAACTCCTGGAGAAAAGACTTTTTGCGGAGCTTCATCTGAAAAGAAACCCAAAATTGAGCAAACAAAACTTGACTCATATTTGAAGTCCTCAAAGATTACAGTCACAATGGATACCAATACTTTCTGTGAAGGGCTGATGGAAATTGTTTGCTTGAGTTCAACACCGCTCACTACCTTCAGGCTAAAGAACAAAGGATTCCAAAAAATTGCAGGTGAAATGGGTTGGCAGCTTGGCGTTTCGATGGGGCACGATGCGGTTCATCATTTAGTTGTCAACACAGCTGAGTCTGGTCGCGAAGAACTCAAGAAAACTTTGGAGCAAAAATTGTGCTACCTAAAAATGGATGCAGCAACCTGTGGAAACAGAAATTTCCTAGCAATCAATGCTTAGTACTACAAAGAAGGAAAAAATAAAGCTGTGGTAAAAACCTTGGACATAATTGACACTGAAGGCCATCACAATTCTTCATATGTGAAAAGTCAAGTAAAAGCTATTTTAGAAAAATTTGGGATCAGTGAAATGCAAGTGCTGAGCATCTGCATTGACAATGCAGCAAACATGATGTGTGCTGTCAAAAATTTCAGTGAGGACAATGAAACTATTTCTACCTCTGAGAACAGGGATGTGGACAGAACTGAAGCTATTTTGCCTGATGAAGGAACTAAAGGAATGGATGAAAGCAAACTCAACATGGATGCTGCTGCACAATGGGTTAATGACCCTAGCCTCATACTTCCAACATGGCTTCATGAGGACGACTCAAAAGTCCAGCTGATGAGGTGTGGTATTCACACTCTTCAGTTGTCAATCTGGGATGGACTGAACAAAGAACATGCGAAGAAATTTCTGGCAAAAATTTGACAAGTCATTGTCAAACTGCGAACCCCAAGTATTCAAAGTGTTCTGCTTGATCTACATGGGATAACTCAATCATTGGATACTGTGTCTTGCTGGGGTTCAATATTTGAGATGATTGATTGGCTTCTCATTTTTCAATCTTACTGTGAACAAGTAGCTGCTGCTGGAACAAGAGAACTCAAGTTAACAAAAGCTGAATGGGATGAAGTGAAGAACTTGCGAGACCTCTTGGCAAAGCCAAACCAAACAACAATGAATCTTCAAGCTGCCGATGTAACCCTAGGAGTTTTAATGAAGGAATGGCGAAAACTGTCAAAATTCTTGCAAGAAGATGGTGGACAAATTGCAGAAGGAATTCTATCCTCCATGCAGAAACACAACAAGAAGCTTTTTGACAATATTCATTTCCTTGCTGGAGTTTATGTTGACCCACGATATCAGATTCTTCTTCCCTCAAGGGAAATACCAAAGGCAAAGGAATGGCTCCTTGATATTGCTCGATGACTCAAAAAACAAAATCTGTTGCTACATTTGAACTCGGTGAAGGAGGCTGAAGAAAACAAAACACAACAAAAGGAGTCATCAACAATCAAATTTGCGGTTTCGGAAAGTTCACATCCTTCAGAAATAGCAGGCTGTTCTCAAACTTCCATCTCCACTCTGAACTTGTTTGAGCATCCATCCCTGAGATGTCTTCAACCATCACAGGGAAATGGAGATAATTCAAGCACCAATTCTTCAGAACATGATGCCGTCAGAAAGGAATTGGATAAACAACAAAGATGCCGGCGATTTTCTGCGATTCATAATTGTAATGAAGCATTATCTGAGAGAAACTTTCGGGAAGATTGTGAGGCGATGGAGTCTATTGGTAGGCTAAAAGTTAAGTCTGTTTTTGAGGCCGTTCACAGCTACCCACACCGCATTCAGGCTGCCTATAGAATTGCTTCAAGCATGCCAACAGCTCAAGCTAGTGTAGAGCGACTGTTTTCAGTTTTGAAGTTAATTTTAAATGATTTGCGGCAGGCTATGAAAGACGACTTGGTTGCTGCAATAATTTTTTACAGAATGAATTATGAATGATTCTAGTTTGTATCATTGTTGATGATATTTAAATTGTTTTAAAAGTCTGAATAAAAAATAATGTTTTTTCAAAATTACAGTATGCACTTTTTTATGTAATAAAATTAATTTGAGTCAGAGTGCAGAGCGGAGTCGGAGCAGAGCTGGAGCAGTCACTATTGGTGCCGGAGTGGAGCTAGATCGAAGCAATTCAAAAATTTGATTACTCCAAATCCCTGAATACATGACACTTTGAAAACTTGGGCGTTAACTTCTCTGTGCTTCATATTCACCATAGTTTCTTCCTGTAAAATGGGGTTTATTCTATATCTATATCTATATCACATGGAGCTTGTGAGGTTTGTTTAATTAATGCTTGTAATGTGCTTTGTGGTTCTTAACTTGTGCTATATAAGTAAAATTCATCATTATTATTTATTTTACCCTTGATTTGGTAAACGGCTCCTGCTGTGTTTTTATTAAAGAAAAGTGTCATTGTATACTCCTCTGAGTGTATTGATCACTGTTTTAAAGCTATAATTGTGTGATCTTTACTATTTCTGTAGCAACCATCTCACAAGGTTCATTGCTGAAAGCTAAATATCTGTCATGTATGCAATCCTGTTTGTGATTACTTTATTGATCAAGGGCTGGATTTTTCCTTTTTTTAAAAAAAACATACTGTGAGCTTGGCCCAAAGCACTGAGCGATGTTATCAGATTTTTTTTTCTGATTTAGGAGTTAATTTGCTCTATTGTGATGAGAGCAGTGAAGTGATGTTTAACACCTCATTTGGTGGCACATTTTCTAATTCTCCTATGCCTTCTTTTCACAAAACGGATGTTTTCATTAGGACTCTCTAATATATATGTTTTCCTTCAAACAGACAGGGCAGTGGCCATTAATTTAGTCCAACACTTTGACTACACTAGTAATGATCATCTTTGTTATTTTGTGAGGCAATATTAAATTTCACCGTTGCCGATTTCATCCTACACTTAGGGTACATCTTCACTACCCGCTGAAGTGGCGGGTAGTGATCGATCTATCAGGGATCTATTTATCGCGTCTCATCTAGACGCAATAAATCGATTCCCAAATCGATGCCTGTACTCCACCTCGGCAGAAGGAGTAAGCGGAGTTGACGGGGGAGTCGCCGTGGTCAACTCACTGCTGTGAGGACGGCCAGGTAACTTGAACTAAGATACTTCGACTTCAGCTACGCGAATAGCATAGTGGAAGTTGCATAACTTAGTTCAACACCCACCCCCCCCGTGTAGCCAAGGCCTTAGTCTAAAGAGAGGTGATTGGCAAAATATGACCTCATCTGATAGTATTTATTTCATTTCCCTTCAGATTCCTGTACTAAATAATTCAGATTGGTTCCTTTGTTGTATGGTGACCTGGGAAGTATGTCTCTTTTGGCTTTCCTTGTAAGTTCTGTTGGTGATGTTCTGATCTTTTTGATCACTCTTCAGGTAGAAGGGATCATTTGTGTAACTACCATTGCTGAGGGTAATATGTGTTTTTTTTTAAGACTAAGTTCAACATTTTAAAACTCTAGTGCCTAAAATTAGTTATTTTAGGGACATTTTCCCCAAATCTTCTGGAATGTTTTACCTTCCCACCCTACCCCTCTGCTTGATTTTTTACATTTGAACACTGGATAGAAGTATGAGTCTCAAATATGAGATAGGTTTTTAAATGAGTTCTGATTCTGAGCACATCATTACTTCCACAATAAATGTTTGGGAACTCCTCTGCAGAAGGCAAGCACAATGTAAGATGCACGCTGAAGAGGACGATTGTTACACTTCAGCTGTCATAGTCAGCAGTTCTCTGAAAGGCTGACCTAAATGGCACTTTCACTCTCATTTTAAATGGCAGTAACTACCACCTTTTTTGAGGATAATCAACTATGGAGGAAGAGTTTTGCTTAATTGAATAGTGCAACCCTGTTGCCCTGGGTCAAGATGTTACCTCTGAAGGATGGGGAATGGAGGCAGGACATTCTTGGGCTCAGTCAGCTAGAGTGAGATGTTTCTAGTATGAGTCACAGATCTCTAGCCTCCCTGGTCTACTGCAGCAACAGTAGTTTAGAGATCATGCCCCAAGCTCCTTATTGCTGCGCTGCCTTTTCTCCTCCTGTTATTTCTTTGTTCCAGTCTGAATCCCTCTATTTTTCCTTAGTGAAAACTAAACCCTAGGATACATATTGCCAGAGGTGGATTAATCACCTTCACTGGCACGTTGAACAGTCACTAAACATTCACTGCCCTAGGTAGAACCTTTTCTGTTATGACAGTACAGCAGACTGTTTTCCTAACTGAAACTCCCCAGCTGTTTGGAATGGTGCTGGTGACACATCCCTGAAAATTGGCACAACTGGCAAATGTTACAGCTCCCTCCTGGTCCGCAGTATCTTTATTTCCATTGTTACTAGATTGTCATTTACAGCCATGTTCCTCTACCACCAAAAAATCCTCAGGAACAACAAGTAGGTATTCTGTAACCACAGAAGGTAGAAGAGTTGAAGAATTCATGAAGTTCACTAGAGACATTGTTTTACCAATCTACTTAATTTTAAAGCACTTCAGAGACTATGTTAATGGGTGTTAGTATAAAACCCTAGGATTAGAAAATGTTTCTACAAAACTGCTCATCTACGATCCAGCTCTCAGTTCTGGTGGTAATGTGTTGCTATTAGAGATTTATTTCTGTTTAATTTCATGTATGACTGAATTTCCTTGACCTTTTTTCTAATATTATTTTATAGTGGTATATGATTTTAGTGTACGTTCTCATCCATGATATATAACAATGCATATTTCTTTCATATTTTATTTCATGATTTTGGTGAATCTTTTAAATTTGAAACAATTTGATTAAAATTATTTACAGTATTTTATTAATTTCAAAAGTCCGTGCCATTTACTTTGCTATCCAGTACTTCTCTGCTTTCTCTTCAGTTGAGAAGTCACAAAACCCAGAGGCCAAGCTTTGGAATATGCTATTCTAGCAGCAACCTCTGGCTCTTTGGCAGTCTCTCTTAGACAGTAGTTTTTTCGGCTTTGGAGATGCTTCTGGGTTTGTCATATATGTCAACAGCAAAAGGGCTGCCAGGGCTTCTTCACATATTATTTCCTTTTCTTTGGCCTGCTGTCCTATTTGAACAAAAATAAATGTTTTAACCTTTCCTGAATGAATCCGTTTCCATAATTGATTTCCTGATGAACCCAAGTTTCTTACCATGTTTTCACTTCTTCTGCACTTGTGCTCACCTTTGTGCTAGCAAAAAGCTCCAAAACTGACATTTCTCTGGGGTCTTCTTGTAACTGTGTCAGTCCCAGGATATTAGAGAGACAGGTTGTGTGAGGTAATATCTTTTATAGGACCTCATCCACCTATTTTTCTGGGGATTGCATGCGTTTCTTTGTGTTTCTTGTTCATGTGTGTCCACATAAAGCATTTTTTGGAAAATTGACATTCCCATAGCAAACAATTGGAAGTTTTTTTCCATAAACTTCTGAAAGGTCACCTTCATATTGGATTTTACGTGGCAAGTCAAGAAAAAGCTGTTGTATCAGTACCTGTAAATTCATTAGCACAGATGTATAAATATTTACTACAAATCTTTGAAGCAGGTACATTAATAAATGTCCATGTGCATCCTTGATATTAGTGTGACTCTGATATAACTGTAGTATAAAAATGCATCGGTTATTTTCTGGTTGTAAGCTATATGTTGGATATAGTCAGCATAATTAGCATAGCTAATGATTCAACCATTAGGATTCCTCTTTGGGAAAAATTTGTCCCCAAGAACCAAGATGGTATAATGTGACCAGAGAAAATAGCAATGACTTTATTTTAGATTTATTGGTGAAGAGTGTCCTCAGGTTCAGCCCCCTGTGTTGAGGCAGGACCAAATCAATCTAGACAATCCCTGACAGGTGTTTGTCCAATCTGTTCTTAAAAACCTCCAATGATGGGGCTTCTACAACCTCCCTTGGAAGCCTATTCTTTAGTTAGAAAGGTTTTCCTAATTTCTGAACAAAATCTCCCTTGTTGCAGGTGAAGCCCATTTTTTCTTGTTCTACCTTCAGCAGACATGGAGAATAATTGATCACAGTGCTCTTTAGAACAGCCCTTAACATATTTTAGCACTGTTAACAGGTTCCCCTTCAGTCTTATTTTCTCAAGAGGAAACATGCCCAGTTTTTTTAACTTTCCTGAAAGGTCAAGTTTTCTAAACCTTTTATCATTTTTGTTGCTCTCCTCTACACTCTTTCCAGTTTGTCCACATCTTTCCTAAAGTGTGGTGCCCAGAATTGGACTCAGTACTCCAGCTGAGGCCTCACCAGTGCCAAGTAGAGTGGGACAGTTACCTCCCTTGTCTTACATACAACACTCTTGTCAATACATCCCCAAATGATATTTGCCTTTTTCACAACTGCATCACATTGTTGACTCATATTCAATTTATGATCCACTATAACCCCCAGCTTCTTTTCAACAATACTACCATGTAGCCAGTTATTTCCCATTTTGTAGTTGTGCATTTGATTTTTTCCTTCCTAAGTGAAGCACTTTGTCTTGACTTATGAAGTGAAGTCTTGTGAAGCCTAGCAAAAACAAGGCTGCCCGAAAACAACGTGGTGAAGAGCTGGGGAAGCTGAGCTGAAAAACTTGGGGCACAGCTGTGGAACCATTGAAAGACTTGCCAGAAACAGACAGGAGCGAAGGTGCTTCGTCATTGCCCTAAACACCAGAGGCATAATGCGAACATGATGATGATGATGATGATGATGATGATGAAGTGAAGTACTTTGCACTTGTCTTCATTGTATTTCACCTTGTTGATTGCAGACCAATTCTCCAATTTGTCAAGATCCTTTTGAATTCTAATCCAATCCTCCAAAGGGCTTGCAACCCCTCCCAGCTTAGTGTCATCTGGAAATTTTATAAGCATATTCTTCTCTCCATTATCCAAGTCATTAATAAAAATATTGAATAGTACCAGACCCAGGACTGATCCCTGACAGACCTCACTAGATATGCTCTTCCAGTTTCACAGCGAATCATAAATCACCTTAGTAATTTCATCTAGACTGCATTTCCCTAGTTTGCGTGTGAGAATATCATGTGGGACTGTGTCAAAAGGCTTATTAAAATCAAGATATATTATATCTACTGCTTCCCCGCATCCAGGAGGCCAGTAACCATGTCAAGGAAGGTTTCAGAGTAGCAGTCCTGTTAGTCTGTATCCGCAAAAAGAACAGTATTCCTGTTCTTCATATCAAGGAAGGAAATTAGGCTGGTTTGGCATGATTTGTTTTTGACAAATCCATGCTGGGTATTTGTCATCCGATGAAGTGGGCTGTAGCCCACACAAGCTTATGCTCAAATAAATTTGTTAGTCTCTAAGGTGCCACAAGTACTTCTGTTCTTCTTACAACCCTATTATCCTCTAGGTGCTTACAAATTGATTGTTTAATAGTTTGTTCCAGTGTCTTTACAGATATCAAAGTTAGGCTGACTGTGATATAATTCCCCAGGTCCTGTTTGTTCCCCTTTTTAAAGATAGGTACTTTGTTTGCCCTTTTCCAGTCCTCTGGAACCTAACCCGTTCTTCAGGAGTTCTCAAAGATAATTGCTAATGGTTCTGAGATTGCTTCAGCTAGTTCCTTAAGTACCCTAAGGTGAATTTCATCAGGCCCTGCCGACTTGAATACATCTAATTTATCTAAACATTTTTTAGCCTGTTCTTTCCTTATTTTGGCTTGTGTTCATTCCCCCTTGTTGTTAGTATTAATTGTGTTGAGTATCTGGTCATCATTAACTTTTTTAGTGAGGACTGAAGCAAAATAAAGCTCCTCAGCATTTGTCAGGGTGAAACTGCATATTTCTGTGTTTTCCTCATATCTTGTCTGTTACACAATTAAAAAGGAATATATTCACTATATATATTCATCACTAACGTGGACAATTTTATATTTAATTTGGTAACTACTGTAGTCTGCTGTCCTTACTGTTGTTTTAAATACCACATTGTGCCATCTCTGTAACACAGCTTTCCCTTCAGCAGTACTATTGGATTAGACTGACGTGTGGCTATGAAACGTATTGAAAGAGGTTAAGATACTCAGTGTGGGTCTTGTCTTGTACCTATTCCTGGTATTGCTTTTATCTTCATTCCTCCCTTCTAATAGTCCAGTAGGCAGATACTTTTCTCATGCTGTTGTATGGGGGAAGGGACGGTCTGAGGGAATTTTACTGTGGTCCCATGTGTTTATCCTCCTTCCCACTGCTGACATGTTGCTTATACAAACAGCAGATTGCATTGCTGCTGTGCTTTTGATCTAGAGAGAGAAAAAAATCCCACACTAATGATGTTGGTTTTCTTTTCATGCTATTCAGCATTAGGGAATATGGGCATTACATTCCCCTCCTCCTCCTCCCATACACCACTAGCAATTTGAAGATATTTTCTCTGGATCTTTTTTCTTGTTTAATCCCTGTTGCCCTCCATGGCACTTGCTCCCACAGGGTATTTTTGAACTTTGATTTTCTCTGTGGTATGCCTCGTCTGTTGTAACTAATACTATCTCTGCCATCAGATTTGCTTGATAATTCTTTCATCTCTGTTCTGTTTCTCCTCCTGGCTACTATTGCTATATTTGGACAGCTATAAAAGCTTTTTTGTGAGGAGACACTATCTCTGCACCACTTTATATGGACTGTGATTTTGGTTTCTCAGTCACTGCCATGACTTTGCTTTGCTTTTTTTTTTTTAATATAGTGATGTTAAATTAGCTTTTGCTGATTCTCTTTGTCCCTGTGGTCCTATAATAGTATGTAATATGAAGTGAATATCATTAACTTATGGCTGCCAAGCCCAAATCGAGAGAGGCTCAGCTTGTTACAAATTCCATAGATCCATGTATTATCTGAGTTGGAAATGAAGATTAGAGGGCTGCTTTCTTCTTTCTCACTTTTTTCCATCGTCTGAATCAAAGCTGCTTCATGTTGAGCTGCACCCAGTGCCCGATGTTTCCTCCAGATTGGATGGGATTCTGTGCACTCCTCGCAGGTTTCTACATTGATGTTGAACAACTTCAGATAATTTTTACACAGACTGTGGTGTCGCTGTTGTCATCAAGGCTCCTTCCGATGTGAGATGTTCCGTACAGTCATAATATCCGCATAATTTGCAAACATGAGGCCACTGCGAAGGATCTGGTATGCCTTGCTCCCGCAGCTGTTTCAATAACTGTGACTGTGATGATCCCGCTGGTCTACCCTCCTTTCGATCCAGTTCATCCATTATCTGCTGAGCCTTACTGCCCTCCTTGTACAAACGGCGAATTATTTGTTCCTGCATCAGATCATCAAATTCTCCCCCCTCAGGCCAATCAGTAATCCGAACCGGTGCAACAGGGGCCGACGGTAAAACCGAAGGATGCTCCACCGAAGGATATAGCCCGGATTTCTCAGGCACAGAAACAACCTTGCCCTGGGGAGATTGTCCCTCTGAAACCGATTGATCCACTGCCATTGGTTCTTCATTACCGGAGCAATCGGCATCTCCAGGTAGTGGCACTTCACCAGCCTCTAGGGGTGCCAAGGGGATCGTGGGTGTTCTTTTCCCAAAAAAGTCTCGCGCCCCGGCCGGGAACACCCCTTTAGGGGGCGACCCAAGCGCCTCACGTAGCGCGGTAAGGGCTCCAGCCTGAGCCGCCGCACTTGTAACGGCTCGATGAACTATTCGCCAGGTAGGGCTTAACGCAATAGCCTCTTTATTCCCAACACCCACTGAATCCCACATGTCCTCCCCCAACGCCTTCCATACCGAAAAATCAAATACATTCTTTGCAGTAACCAAAAAACCCCGTCGCCTTCCCCACCGAAGCAGTTTTTGAAGAGCTTCTGGGGAAAATTTTTCTTCCTGGTTACTGAGCAGATTGCTTAAGACCTTGAATACGGCCTGCTCATCTGCAGATGCTGCGACTCCCATTATGAGAGATGTCCCCCGCCGCTCACCTTTAATAGTGGGGAGCTCCCTCGCCTCAATTGGGCGTCCCGGTTCCTCCGTTAAATTGAGGACACCGGCAGCGGCGGTCCCTGCTGTTTCTTACTCCGGACGTGGTGCCGAACTCACGGAATTCCTATCACGTCGGGGTCACCATTTGTCGCTGTTAGCAGGCTGGCTTTTACCAGCAACTGTCTCAGTTGTGCTGCAAGCCAGCCTGCTAACAGCGACACTGTGGTACTGCATTAAGGGTGACCTCGCTTTCTGGAGCTGTCACGAATCTCTCTATACAAAATATTTTTGGGGATACGGTCTCCTCCCATTCTTCTGACATGACCAAGCTATCACCATTTTCTCTTCTTAATAGTGGTTTCTAAATATGTCAGTCCTGTGCACTCCAGCACCTCTGTGCTTGGTATTTTGTCTTCGCACTTTATTTTCAGGACCTTGTGCAGTCAACTCATATGGAAGTTGTTCAGTCTGCTGAAGTGCCTAGCATATGTAGTCCACATTTCTGAAACATAAAGCAGGGATGACAGCACACAAGTCTTGCAGATTCACATTTTCACCTTAGTCAATAATTTGCTGTTATTCCATGCACATTTCTGTAATGGCCTGAAATTCTGATTCTGTTAGACAGTTCAATCTGAAGGTCAAGCTTCCTGCTGATAATAGAACCCAAGAAGCACAAGCTGTCAATGACACCAAGAGATTTACCCTCCAGAGTAATGTGAGGCATTGGTTCTTCCACCCTTTGGTACATGATCACAGTCTTCTTGAAGCTAATTGTCTACCAAAACCTGTTAAATGATACAGAAAAACCGCCCAAGAGATTTTGCAGAGAACATTTACTGTGGGCAACTGTAGAGAGGTTAGCCAGGGCTAGTCTCTCTCTGGAGTGGCAGGGACCCTCCACCGTCTCACTAAGTTCGGGAGGAGGCCTATCAGTGAATTAGTCTGGCCGCAGGGTCTTCCTTTGTGAGGGAAGAAATAAACACAGTTAGTCGTAAGCCCAGGCCCTAGGTCAGGGTGGGGCAATGGTGAGTCAGGTGCTCAGGCCCTCAGGGGCTGAGCAATAACAGTATATAAACAGTGAGCCCAGACCCTACGTCCCAAGGCCTGGAAGAGGGGGAGATTGCCACCTGCAAGTTGGGTGGCAGGGGGGACGCAGGCACTCCCACTCCACTGCGTCCCAGCCCGGGGCCCTAGCAGCAGCAGAAGGCCCACTGCTGTGTCAGTGGGGATCTTGGCTGCAACACACTGACATGGGTTCTGGCAGTGTTGCAGCCAGACTAGGGTCAGCTGCCCCCGGGCTACTTCTGGACTCCCCTTCTTGAGGTACCTGGGTTAGAGTGGTGTCCTCAGGGGGGTCCAGCACCATGGGTTCCTCAGGATAGGTGGCACAGGGCAGGCTCGCAACTCCTCTGGGTAGCTGGCCTGGGACAGGCTCGGCAACTCCTCCAGGTAGCTGGCCTGGGGCAGCCTCGGCCAGCCCTTGGGTCCGCCACAGGTTGCTGGGGTTTCCCAATGTCTGGCCTCCCCGGTGGCTGTTCTCCCACTGAACTCTGGGGTCGGGTCTTTATACTTCCTGTGCCATGCCTGACCCTCTGGGGGGCGGGCTCAGGGATTCCTGGCTCTGCCCACTCTGGTGTTCAGAGGGGCTTGTCTCTCCCTGGGGCAGCAGAGACCCACACCACCTCACTACAGCAACCATGGCCGCATCAGGTGCAAATAGGAAATCTCTCAAAACCCAGCTCTTTCACCTTGGTTTTCACGCTAAACCTTGTGATGTAAACCATCTAGCAGGGAATTAGTCCGGTTCGAAGATAAATGCCATCATTACTGTCTTTAAATGCATGAAGAATCAGGAAAGAAAAGTAGATGTTAAAGAGCACAGGGGGCTATGATACACCCCTGTTTCACCCCATTGTTGATATCAAAAGCATTTTATTCTTTGTTTTCATATACTTACAGTTGCCTTCATTCCTTGATGTAAAGAGCGAATAATGTTGAGCAATTTGGGAGGACAACCCAGAGTCTTCAGAACAGCAAAAAGGCAATTTGTTGACCGTATCGAAGGTCTTCATCAGACTGATGAAGGCCATGTACAGTGGTATTCATTTTTCTCTACACTTCTCTTGCAGTTGCTTGACTGAAAATATTATATCAGTCATAGGCTCCCCTCTGCCCGGTGGGTGTTCAGTCCCCACCCCTGGCCTTGCCCCTGCATCGACTCTTCCCGTCCCTGCACCACCCTCGCCCCGCCCCCATTCCACCCCTTCCCCAAAGCCCCTCTCCCATTCCACCCCCTTCCCCAAGTCCCCACCCCTGCCATGCCTCTTCTCTGCCTCCTCCCTTGAGTGCACCGCATCCCCGCTCTTCCCCCTCCCCCCCGAAAAGTCCTAAGTGTCGCCAAACAGCTGTGTGGTGGCAGGGGGGAAGCGCTGGGAGGGAGGGGGAGGAACAGGGACGTGTCATGCTCGGGGGGGAGAAGGAGGTGAGGAGGGGGGAGCTTGGCTGCCAGTGAGTGCGGAGCACCAGCTAGTTTTTCCCTGTGGTGCCTATGATATCAATGGTGGACCATCCTGAGCGAAAACCACATTGACTCTCAGGATAGATTCTTTCACCTAGAGATTGCACCCTATGGAGCATAATGCAAGTGACAACTTTTCCAAAGATGTTCAACGGGGAAATACCTCTGTAGTTGTCAGAGTCGCTTCTATCCCCTTTATGTTAGTATCATTGTACAAACCTGAGCATCTTTGAAATCTTGTAGTACTGCTCCTTCTTTCCAACAAAGTATTATAATTTCATGAAGCTTTTGGAGTAGTTCATTGTTGGCACGTTTGTAGATGTCAGCAGGTAAGCAGTCTTTGCCATTTGCCTTGTTCCTGGGAATGGATTTAATGGCTTTCTGCAAATCTTCTAATGTAGGCTCGTTGTCTAAATCCATCATAACTTCAAACTGTGGTAATCCTTTGAGCTCTTCATGTTTGATTTCTGCACCTCTGCATGTGAGTCGGGGAAAGGGATATGCTTGCTGTCATATTTGCTCTTTACTAGTTCACTCCATTCTTCCTGCTCCTTATCTGGGAATTCTTGCTCTACTCAGTGCTGCTTCCACAATCCCCTCTTCCAGAATAAGAAAACTTTTACAGCTAATATACTGTGCCTAGAGGTGTAACTGAAGTAGGTGTAACTGAAGATTAAACAGCATAAAGAAGTAATTTCCACACATTTAGGTGACTTTTAAAAATAGTTTGTTTGTTTGTTTTTGTGATGCCGGCACCCTCTCTTCCCTGGCAAAGTCTCCCAGTTGTAACGGTGAGTTTACAACTGGGAGCGATCACAAGGGTAATATTAAAGACATCATGTGATACAATAAGATACAGTCCTTCTTTGACATTTAACCCCATCTCCACTGTGATTTACAGTGAGGGAGCTGATCTAAGTAGAGACTAAAACCTTCTATTAGAATGGTTGGGGGTAAGGAGATTTTCCACCTGTTTTCTGAAGCTGCAGCATTTTCCAAAGAATTCTAGTCATCAGATCATTTCTCTGTAATCTGTAGCCAATGGTTCTCAAACTTTTATGCTGGTGACCCATTTCACATAGCAATCCTCTGAGTGCGACCCCCCTTATAAATTAGAAACACTTTTTAATATATTTAACACCATTATAAATGCTGGAGGCAAAGTCAAGTTTGAGGTGGAGGCTGATAGCTCATGACCCCCTATGCAATAACCTTGCAACCCCCTGAGGGGTCCCGACTCCCAGTTTGAGAGCCCCTGCTGCACACAATACATATAATTTGAAGTACAAAAGGTTTTCAGAACCTAAAATACATTTTGAAACAGAGGTTCTCAAACTTTAGCAACCCCCAGTTTTATTTAAATTTTTTGTGGACCCCCAAGCTCTACTGCTCAACCCTTGCTCCTCCCCTTCCCGAGGCCATGCCCCAGTCCACCCCTTCCCTGATGCCACGCCCTCACTCAGTCCATCACCCCTCCTTCCATCTCTTGCTCTCCCCCACCCTCACTCACTTTCACCAGGCTGGGGCAGGGGGTTGAGTTGCAGGAGGGGGTGCGGGTTCTGGGAGGGAGTTTGGATGCAGGAGGGGGTAAGGGGTATGGGCTCTGGGCTGGGAGTTTGGGTGTGGGAGGGATTTTGGGTGCTTGAGGGGGCTCAAGGCTGGGGCAGGAGGATGGGGTGCAGCTGTGGGAGAGAGTTTGGGTACAGGAGGGAGTGTGGGCTCTGAGAGGGAGTTTGGGTGCAGGCTCTGGGCTGGGGTTTGGGGTGCGGGAGAGGGTGAGGGGGGTGGCGCTTAACTTGGGTGGCTCCCAAAAGTGACTGGCACATCTCTCTGGCAGCGGCTCCTAGGCAGTGGGCCATGGGGTCTCCGTGCACTGCTCTTGGCCAATGGCTGCAGTTCCCGGCCAATGGGAGCTGCGGAGTTGGCGCTTGGGCCTGGGGCAGCGCATGGAGACCCTCTGTCCCGCCTGCGGCCTCAGGAACATGCTGACCGCTTCCGGGACCGATGCGGACCCAGGGTCCCCATTCCTCCCCCTCTCTCCCAGCGCCTTCTTCACGCTGGGAAACAGCTGGTGTGAAGGAGGCACTGGGAGGGAGGGGGGGATAGAGATGAGGTAGGGAGGGGGGAGGAGTTAATCAGTGGGGCTTGCACCCCCTCAGGAGTACACTGGGGGACCCCCAGGGGTCTACTTACCTCAGTTTGAGAAATGCTGTTTTAAAATATTATTTAAATTAACTTTCCTGGATATCTCTCTCGTACAACCTGCACCTCTTCTTAGGATGGAAACAGGGTCTTTGGAGATTTCTTTTGGCTCTCTTTCCATTTTTCCCTACCTTGCACCTCCTATTTGCTTGTCTGTCTTAGGTTCATCATGTCCTCTGAGCTCATAGCTCCTATCCTCTCTTGACTTGACCTCAGTTTCCTTTTGCTCTGAGTCCTCAGACTTCACCTGGTTTCTGTGCTTGGCTTTCAGTCTTCCCTTTGTTAATCTCTACTAACATCACTTCTGCTATTCTGTTTCCTCCCATTTCCACAATGACCTATGGATCTTCATATCTGAGCCAATAGTGAGGAAAAATATTTAGAGGTCTGACTCGCCTGTTCTGGGATCCAAGACAGAAGTCTTCCTTTGACTTCAATGATTGCTGGATCAAACCCTACAAAGGTCCTAAAATATCTGGTCACTCTGGTCATTGGCTCTCTTCTCTCCTCTTGGTTGACCTGACAACAAAATGTTGCTCTCCTTTGGGTGAGGGACAGAGTGAAACTACAGTGTGTTCTAAGTCTCTTGTAAGTGACAGATGGCTTGAAATGTACTGGTACATAGCAATCAAAATGTTCCTTTAACACATTCCAGTTGTACGATCAAATTAATGAAAAATACCTTATTGAAACTGCTATAAAACTGATCTAGGTACATGTCACACCACTCAAACTAGACATGATTTATTCATATTGGTATTAAGAAAGGTATTGATTTTTAGCCAAGAGAGACCCTCCTCCCCATGTGTGTGTGTTGTTGTTGTTGTTGTCTGGATGACAGTGGAGAGAGAACCAGAGGAATGGAGAACATGTAGCATGGTGAGAGGGGAAAGTAAGTACCCATTACTCTTATTTCAGTGTTGCACGTGATTTCTAAAAGAAAACAATGATTAATTGCACTAGATGTATTTCTTTGAATGTCAAATTATTGAAATAAAAGAGAACATGAATATGTTGGTTTTTGACTAACTGCATTCAGCAAATTCTTACCAGAGCTGAACAACAGGAAAAAGTATCTTGCAAGCCAGTTTTGATAAGACATAAAACCTTTTTCTATAATGACTCTACTTAACCATGAAATATATGGGAGTTGTCAATGGGGGTTAGGCACTTACCCACCTTTAAAAATCTATCCCTTAGTCATCTACTTCAACATTTTTAGATCATTAATTTCTTTATTTCTATTTTTAAAATTATTGTAATCTCTCAAAGAAAAAGGGTGCAATTATTTTTTTCACTTTCACAATTATTTTTCACAGAAACTGCTGGTGAATGTACACTTGTTAATAATTAAAGCTTACTGATGATGAAGTTGTTATATTTTTGGTCACGTAAATCAAGTGACCGGATGGTGTTCATGTTTCATATTGGATGGTTGCTTAGTTATATTTTAGCTTCAATTCATATGAATCCATTTAGGGAATAATATGGCAAGGTAAACACATGATAAAGTTTGTCCATCTGTCTAAGACTTACTCCATCTGTCGTAATTGCTGAAATTACTGAACAAAAATAAGGCCCGAAAAGTAACATTAAAATAACTACGAGTGGAGAAATTACATAAAGTTCATACACTGGAACAAAGGACAGTGGTAATGTGTTTAATATTGTGGCCAGGTAGTATTTTTATTTTCATATGCAGTTGCAGCATATAAATGATAATCGTATGTAAATGCTGTAATTAAAATCATTCTGTCCAACAAAATCAAATGGAAATAAGATTTTCAACTTCTACGATTGTCATTAGTCAGTAGTATCCCAAAGTAGATCAACTGTATTTCAGTAATTAACATACAGTTTAAGCATTACACAAATAACTAGGAAAGTAATTTTGGAGCTGAGCTGTTTTAATCTAATGAATCTTTAGTGTAAAATAATCTTATTCAGTCATCCACAAAAATGCAGATGGTCTTAGTGTAACTATGTGGTCTGGGTTCATTTGGTAGCTGAGTTGAGTAAGAATATAATTAAAATCATTAAACAAAGTGATTTTCTTTGAATTTGTAAATAGTCACAACTGTATAAATATGTAGTGATGCTGGTAATGCAGAAGCAGCAATGGGAGGAAATATGGATTCTATCCAGGGCACAGCCAGACATACACCATGTATGCAGTAGTGTACACTTGGCTCTCCAGTGGACAATAGACAACATCCTTGAAGACCAACACCCCTGTGCTCCACTCGGACAGCATGGGACAATGTAAAGTGGCTTTTATAGCGCTGCTCTATTGAATTCCAGCAACATGCAGCAACCCATTAGCTGTTTCTCTCCCCCACTTCTCTTTGTGGAGATACTTAGCAGCTATTTCATTTTTTCCCTTCCCACTGAAGCTGAGTTGCAGAAATATGAAGCAGCCAACCCTAGCTGGGTAGAGGGGTGAAAAGAGATGCTGAATAGAGACTTCAAGGAAGATGAACACTAAGGAGGAAGAGACATTGGGAGTGAGACTTCAAGAGAGGACAAAAAGTAGCAGAATCAGCCTGCAGAATGATATTTCTCAATTCCACCCAAACATAACTGATATTTGTCCACCATAAGCATACCATTCTGTTAGGGATTGGGGATTAGGGAGATGATTCTTCAGAGCTATCCCAAACTTCATTGATTAATTTTATATACAGGGTGGAGCCTTGTTGTTTGTTCCATGCATACTTTCAACATTAAGTTGTCCAGACAAATGGGGCCTCGGAGGGCTGCTGTGCATCTGCAGATTTTGTGTGCTCTCTGGTGAATTTTAGCAACGTGCTCTGGCTGGCTGAGTAGAGGGTTGGGAGGCAGGGACTTCAGAGTTCTGAAGTTCCACATGTCCTTCAGGTGTCAGTGCCAAACACAGGTTGATCATTCATGTTTACATTTCTTCCCTTATCATTTGTATATACAATACTAAAGACTTAAAATTCCATCTCTCCTAATGGAGATTCCTTGCTCTGAAGGTTGAATTCTATTGAATAGCGCCAACTTCCTGTAAAAAAGACCCAGTACATAAATAACCACAATTTACACACCTAGTTACTCTAAAACACAACTAATGCACAGTTTAACAGGGCACATATCTTCTATTTCCTTTGTTTACTAGTATCCCTGAATCTCATGTTATTTACGTTAAAATGCCTGTAATATTTTGTCTTTTAATTGCTGACAGATTTGTTTGAAAAATGCTTCAGGCAGTTTCTACATTATATGATAAGTAATGGATGAATACTGTTGTTTCTCTCCCTGCAGCGCCTATCAAATGGCTCTATAGACTCAAATGATGAAGCCAGTCAAGTGGTGGAACTACAGGAACTGCTCGAAAAGCAAAATTATGAAATGGCACAAATGAAGGAACGTTTGGCTGCACTATCTTCCCGAGTGGGGGAGGTAGAGCAGGAAGCAGAAACTGCCAGGAAGGATCTAATTAAAACAGAAGAAATGAACAGTAAATATCAAAGGGACATTAGAGAGGTAAGATGGTTCACCACACTTTCACCTCAAACTTTTCAACAAGCTGTGCATAGGGTATTTGACATGAGCCAAGCTGGGTCACTCAACATGGCAATCAAGGTTAGCACTGACAGAAATCTTGGAAGTATGTTACACAAAGTTTAATCTTTAAAAAAACGAAAAGCACCCAAAATTATTTGAAATCTTTTTACAAAATATCATTCACAAAAACAAAAGTGTGTGTGTGTGTGTCTCCTCTCAATAAATCTATGTTTCCTCCTCTGCAAATTCCCATACGTGTCGGACATCCCCTCCACTGAAATATTTGTCCCTGCTCCTTATCTGCTCTCCTCATATATTTGTGACCCCCTCTTTTATAGCCTTCCAGATGATATCATGTCTCCAGGCTCAGATTTGCACTGAATCTGCTGAGTATCTTCTCAAAAACATGCAAAGAGGAAAAATCACTTCACTTCCCACCCTCAGGCACGTACAACTGTCTGGCCATTCAATTCAGAATCTGATAAAATTGCCTTCTCTGCTTTCAAAATCCTTCATGGAATTTTCTTCCTATCTCATAGTCCTTTTCTCTCTCTTTCCCTACTTCTTTTCGCTCCTCTGTTTCTTCACATGTTCTTGCCACTCTTCATGCAAGAGACTGCTCCTTTGCAGCTCCAGCTCCATGACACAGCCTTTCTGTGTTTCTCAATCTCTTTTAAAATCTCAAATTAAAACATGTTTTATACAGTTTAACAAATTATATTGTCTCATTATGCCATTCTGATATCTCCCTATGTCCTTGTCCCCAACTGCTTCCTTTCCCCATCTGTGCTCTCTGACATTCCCTTTCTCAACTTCCTTCTCTCCTCTCTAGTGAAACATTCATGGTCTTCTGGACATCTTGAGTCCCATCTGCCAGCTTCCTTTCTAGCTGAAACAATGTGCCAATGTTCAAACAGACATGCTTCAACCTACAGCCTGTCCTTTTTACTCTAAACTCCAAACGTTAATTTACAGAGATAGAATCAAATTGGACTAAACTATCAAAAGCCAACTTTGCTAATATATATTTTTTCCAAAAGATATAAAGGTACCTGCTTGTGTGATCTAATTGGACAGCGGAAGAAACACTTTCCAATGCAGTGACTGAAGTATGCAGTGATAAATAGAGTCGACTGGTTTGTTACACTTAGGATAAGGGTTTTTTCCTCTCCTCCACCTATGTGGGAAGTAGAAATATCAAATAAAAGATGTTTTGACTAAATTCATTATTTATGTAAGGAAAAAATATAACTTTATTTTCTTTTAGGAATCAAGAAAAGGATATTCTAGATATTTGGTTTAACCTTTGTCTTAGGTCCAGATTCTGCCACCTTTACTTAGGTTGCATAGTACCTTACTCTTTATATAATCCCACTTATTTCAGTTAGACAACTTAGAAAGTAAAGAATACACAATATGAAGAGTAGCAGAATATATTTATTAATAAGTAATCTCAATGTTCCAAGATAATGTATCAACATTTAAATCCTTCTAAAAACCAGACAAGATTTTGAAGCTAAAACAATTCTCTGCAGGCAGTGAAATTCATTGACATAGATTTCTGAGTCTAATAGAAACCTTAAAATGAAATCCTGACCCCACAGAAGTCAATGGCAAACCCCCATTGACTTTAATAGGGTCAAGATTTCACCCTTAGTCTTCCAATAATTATGCATATTGCATATTAATTATATATTGCATAATCTTCCAGTTATATATATTGCATTGAGAGGAGACTATACCACAACTTATCAGAGTATTTAGGACTTATTTTTTATTCCTGATTCATAAATGTAAATTCTGTACAGTTAGTAATTTTCTGGGTAGTTCATCGTATATCGCCTCGCCATTTCACTTTGAAATAGGGAGAGATAAACTCCAAGGTAACATGTTAAAATGTTTCTGTTGTTTCACAGTAGAACAGAATCTGTTGTATCTCACCATTGTGCTCCTCTGATTGAGTTACATATTGGGCCAAATCCTGAAGTGTTTACTCATTTTGACTCAGTCCTTAGTCAGGCCAAAACTCTCATTAACCTCAGAGGGAATTTTGCCTGAGTAAGGCCTGAATAAAACATTCCTAAGAGCTTCAGAATTTGACCATTTTGATCCCCGATACTCTGTTTACTGATGCAATTATCATATATCGGGGGTAGCCATGTTAGTCTGTATCCATAAAAACAACAAGGAGTCCGGTGGCTCCTTAAAGACTAACAGATTTATTTGGGCATAAGCTTTCGTGGTTAAAAACCCACTTCTTCAGATGCATCCCTGGGGTCAGCCACATTGGCCACTGCAGAAGTCACAGAGGTCGTGGAAAGTCATGGAATCCATGACTTCCGTGACCTCTGTATCAGACATGGAACCCTAATTATTATGCATACACACAAAGCGGGGGGAAGCAAATGGAGGTTGTATATGCAACCTGAATTCTGTCATTTCCTAGCTTTTGAGTGCCTGACTTTGAAACCTTGATAATGTTTTAATTTGGGGATTTTGTGTAAATAATTCTTGTAAACATTTATCCATTGCAATGTCAATGTGAGTAACAATGTATTGTAAGAAACTGTTCTCACCAGAGTCTCTAATGGACCACTTCCTAGTCAAAGTTTAGAACCAGTACTCCATCCTCATCCTCCTTGATGCATCAGCCACTTTGACACAGTCAATCATGTTCTCCTTCTTGTCCTCATGTGGCTTCCATGATTCTGTCCTCTTCTGGTTCTCTTCATACCTCTCTAATTGCTTCTTAAATATGTCCTCCAGAGGATCCTTCTCATGTCCCCTGTTCAACTTTCTGTGGGGTTCCATAGGCTCCATCCTTGGACATCTAGCTCTCAGCTCAAACTCAATATGGCTAAAACAGAATTCTTATTATTTTTCAGCCCACCTCCCATAATGCCCCACGCTTAGGAGGAGCTCCCTGTAAACATCCACAAAGCTATCTCATTATCCTCCTTGAAATCGTTCCTTAACACTTTTCTTTGTCATGATGCCTACAAAATATTTGTCAACCATCAGGCTGCTGCTGTTCTGTGACCACAGCTTATCATTCTGACAAGTGTTGTTTCATTGTTTCCTTGTACTCCCCATCTATCTGTCTGTATCGATCTGTTGTCTTCTGTCTCAAGGCTGTCCTTTTGTTCTGTGGGTTCTTGGTCTGTGATTAGGGCTCCTAGGAGTGACTGTAGTATAAATAATAATAATAATAATAATTAATAATAAGATACAGGTAATGCAGTCACAATCCAAAGAAAAAATTAAAAAGTGTTACATCTGGAAGTTTCTTATTGGAAAATCTTGCATCTCATGCTGGTCAATTCACTCTTGGCATAACCAAGAGAGATAAGAGTCATGTGGTTTGAGAGACATTTTCCCATTCACTGTAAATTACAGGATTTTTTATACTTCACGTCAATATGTAAGAAAACTACTGGAACATATATATATATATATATATATATATATATATATTTCATTTTAGTGTATCCAAGGTATACACAGGCCTTCTACCTGTGATATAATTGTTCGTTCTTTCTTTCTATTGTTTCCTTCCTTTTCTGATAGTTGTTTACTGTGAACATTTCTAGATAACTGTTTTAGCATTCATAGTTGATAGAGAGAAGCTGTTTCCTTTTGACTTTTGAACATCTAGCATAAATGTAGACATTGTACCTACAACTTGAAAATCAGTTCTGTTATGTGAATCAGTGAAGCCAGTGAATAAAAGGCAAAATCAAATATCAAGGGATTCCACTCTTTAGTGGTCAACATATTTTACTTCAAAGGGAATAACTGTTTTGAAGTACAAAATGTGGAACATTATTACTCTATCCCACTATTTCCTGTATCAGCATTGCCCTTCTCACCCTGTATTATCCGTTTGCTCCTCTCTTTAGATGACAAGAAAGCAATCTCTTCACAGACCCCTTTATGCTTTGCTTCGAAAATGCCATCAGTTGTCAGTGGGTAGTAAGAGAAAGGAAGCAGCTGTCGGAGGTGCCTTAAAGAAGTACTCAGTGTGAGGGTTGGCATGAGCAGGCAACATCCCAGTGAACCTGCAGGGAAAAATGATTTCAGTAGCAGCTTCTTCCTTCTTGCAGGGCTTCTCTTCCAGTATTGCCAACCATGAGCATTTAAAACTCTTGAAAAGAAAAGGAGTACTTGTGGCACCTTAGAGACTAACAAATTTATTAGAGCATAAGCTTTCGTGAGCTACAGCTCACTTCATCAGATGCATTTGGTGGAAAAACAGAGAAGAGATTTATATACACACACACAGAGAACATGAAACAATGGGTTTATCATATACACTGTAAGGAGAGTGATCACTTAGATAATAGATAGATAAGATAAACCATCACCAACAGCAGGGGGGGAAGGAGGAAAACCTTTCATGGTGACAAGCAGGTAGGCTAATTCCAGCAGTTAACAAGAATATCAGAGGAACAGTGGGGGGTGGGGTGGGAGGGAGAAATACCATGGGGAAATAGTTTTACTTTGTGTAATGACTCATCCATTCCCAGTCTCTATTCAAGCCTAAGTTAATTGTATCCAGTTTGCAAATTAATTCCAATTCAGCAGTCTCTCGTTGGAGTCTGTTTTTGAAGCTTTTTTGTTGAAGTATAGCCACTCTTAGGTCTGTGATCGAGTGACCAGAGAGATTGAAGTGTTCTCCAACTGGTTTTTGAATGTTATAATTCTTGACGTCTGATTTGTGTCCATTCATTCTTTTACGTAGAGACTGTCCAGTTTGGCCAATGTACATGGCAGAGGGGCATTGCTGGCACATGATGGCATATATCACATTGGTAGATGCGCAGGTGAACGAGCCTCTGATAGTGTGGCTGATGTGATTAGGCCCTATGATGGTATCCCCTGAATAGATATGTGGACAGAGTTGGCAACGTGCTTTGTTGCAAGGATAGGTTCCTGGGTTAGTGGTTCTGTTGTGTGGTGTGTGGTTGCTGGTGAGTATTTGCTTCAGATTGGGGGGCTGTCTGTAAGCAAGGACTGGTCTGTCTCCCAAGATCTGAGAGAGCGATGGCTCGTCCTTCAGGATAGGTTGTAGATCCTTGATGATGCGTTGGAGGGGTTTTAGTTGGGGGCTGAAGGTGATGGCTAGTGGCGTTCTGTTGTTTTCTTTGTTGGGCCTGTCCTGTAGTAGGTGACTTCTGGGTACTCTTCTGGCTCTGTCAATCTGTTTCTTCACTTCAGCAGGTGGGTACTGTAGTTGTAGGAATGCATGATAGAGATCTTGTAGGTGTTTGTCTCTGTCTGAGGGGTTGGAGCAAATGCGGTTATATCGTAGCGCTTGGCTGTAGACAATGGATCGAGTGGTATGATCTGGATGAAAGCTAGAGGCATGTAGGTAGGAATAGCGGTCAGTAGGTTTCCGATATAGGGTGGTGTTTATGTGACCATCGCTTATTAGCACCGTAGTGTCCAGGAAGTGGATCTCTTGTGTGGACTGGTCCAGGCTGAGGTTGATGGTGGGATGGAAATTGTTGAAATCATGGTGGAATTCCTCAAGAGCTTCTTTTCCATGGGTCCAGATGATGAAGATGTCATCAATGTAGCGCAAGTAGAGTAGGGGCATTAGGGAACGAGAGCTGAGGAAGCGTTGTTCTAAGACTGCTTCCGCCGACGTGCACGAGCTGAAATTGTGGAAAAGCAGCATCGCTTACCCCATAACCTCAGCCATGCAGAACACAGTGCCATCCACAGCCTCAGAAACAACTCTGACATCATAATCAAAAAGGCTGACAAAGGAGGTGCTGTCGTCATCATGAATAGGTCAGAGTATGAACAAGAGGCTACTAGGCAGCTCTCCAACACCACTTTCTACAAGCCATTACCCTCTGATCCCACTGAGAGTTACCAAAAGAAACTACAGCATTTGCTCAAGAAACTCCCTGAAAAAGCACAAGAACAAATCCGCACAGACACACCCCTGGAGCCAGGACCTGGGGTATTCTATCTGCTACCCAAGATCCATAAACCTGGAAATCCTGGACGCCCCATCATCTCAGGCATTGGCACCCTGACAGCAGGATTGTCTGGCTATGTAGACTCCCTCCTCAGGCCCTTCGTTACCAGCACTCCCAGCTATCTTCAAGACACCACCGATTTCCTGAGGAAACTACAGTCCATTGGTGATCTTCCTAAAAACACCATCCTAGCCACTATGGATGTAGAAGCCCTCTACACCAACATTCCACACAAAGATGGACTACAAGCCGTCAGGAACAGTATCCCCGATACTGTCACGGCTAACCTGGTGGCAGAACTTTGTGACTTTGTCCTGACCCATAACTATTTCACATTTGGTGACAATGTATACCTTCAAATCAGCGGCACTGCGATGGGTACCCGCATGGCCCCACAGTATGCCAACATTTTTATGGCTGACTTAGAACAACGCTTCCTCAGCTCTCGTTCCCTAATGCCCCTACTCTACTTGCGCTACATTGATGACATCTTCATCATCTGGACCCATGGAAAAGAAGCTCTTGAGGAATTCCACCATGATTTCAACAATTTCCATCCCACCATCAACCTCAGCCTGGACCAGTCCACATAAGAGATCCACTTCCTGGACACTACGGTGCTAATAAGCGATGGTCACATAAACACCACCCTATATCGGAAACCTACTGACCGCTATTCCTACCTACATGCCTCTAGCTTTCATCCAGATCATACCACTCGATCCATTGTCTACAGCCAAGCGCTACGATATAACCGCATTTGCTCCAACCCCTCAGACAGAGACAAACACCTACAAGATCTCTATCATGCATTCCTACAACTACAGTACCCACCTGCTGAAGTGAAGAAACAGATTGACAGAGCCAGAAGAGTACCCAGAAGTCACCTACTACAGGACAGGCCCAACAAAGAAAACAACAGAACGCCACTAGCCATCACCTTCAGCCCCCAACTAAAACCCCTCCAACGCATCATCAAGGATCTACAACCTATCCTGAAGGACGAGCCATCGCTCTCTCAGATCTTGGGAGACAGACCAGTCCTTGCTTACAGACAGCCCCCCAATCTGAAGCAAATACTCACCAGCAACCACACACCACACAACAGAACCACTAACCCAGGAACCTATCCTTGCAACAAAGCCCGTTGCCAACTCTGTCCACATATCTATTCAGGGGATACCATCATAGGGCCTAATCACATCAGCCACACTATCAGAGGCTCGTTCACCTGCGCATCTACCAATGTGATATATGCCATCATGTGCCAGCAATGCCCCTCTGCCATGTACATTGGCCAAACTGGACAGTCTCTACGTAAAAGAATGAATGGACACAAATCAGACGTCAAGAATTATAACATTCAAAAACCAGTTGGAGAACACTTCAATCTCTCTGGTCACTCGATCACAGACCTAAGAGTGGCTATACTTCAACAAAAAAGCTTCAAAAACAGACTCCAACGAGAGACTGCTGAATTGGAATTAATTTGCAAACTGGATACAATTAACTTAGGCTTGAATAGAGACTGGGAATGGATGAGTCATTACACAAAGTAAAACTATTTCCCCATGGTATTTCTCCCTCCCACCCCACCCCCCACTGTTCCTCTGATATTCTTGTTAACTGCTGGAATTAGCCTACCTGCTTGTCACCATGAAAGGTTTTCCTCCTTCCCCCCCTGCTGTTGGTGATGGCTTATTTTAAGTGATCACTCTCCTTACAGTGTATATGATAAACCCATTGTTTCATGTTCTCTGTGTGTGTGTATATAAATCTCTCCTCTGTTTTTTCCACCAAATGCATCCGATGAAGTGAGCTGTAGCTCACGAAAGCTTATGCTCTAATAAATTTGTTAGTCTCTAAGGTGCCACAAGTACTCCTTTTCTTTTTGCGAATACAGACTAACACGGCTGCTACTCTGAAACCTAAAACTCTTGAGTCAGCCTCCGCAAAATCATCAGATTGACTTAGAAATCATGGTATTTTAAAACCATGTTGTACAGTTTGGTTCTTTTTATTTGTTGTCTTGTTTTTCCCTGCTTTTATGTTTCATATTTTCATGTTTTTCTCAGCAAACATAAGGACTAGAAACTTATTTTTTTAAAAAAGCTTCAGATTCTCAAGTATTTACACAACTACAAGAGCTGGGACTTGAGGAAAAGAGCAAATATCACAAAGATGTCAATAAAATCAGAATTGTTGACAACTGAGCCTTCTGCCCTAACTGGGTTGCCCACAACAGGTCCCTTTGTCTCTCCAGGATATTCCTGGCAAACACAATAGCCCTGTTAGAGTTGGTCAAAATGTTTTAATCAGAAAAACAGTTCATGGCACAACAACTATATTTACAACTAAATTAAATTTTGGTGAAATACGATGTTTTGTCAAAGTCAAAACCTTGCATGAAATGAGCTAGAGCAATGTCTAGGGTACTGGCCCATGATGTGGGTGAGCCAGTTTCAAGGCTCCCTGATTCAGAGCAATCTGAGATTAAAACTCTCTTCTACCTAATTTACAGCAGAGTTTTCCATTTCCACTCAGGCAGAGAAGGTACTTCAACTTGTCACTCCCACATCCCATGCCGGTTCCCTAATGGCCACCCACATACACACCCAAATGCAGTACAAAAACAAATTTCAAAACCACAAAATTTGCCACAAAATGGAATTGTCATCTTCTAGTCAGCTCTAGTTCTGACTCCCTTCTGCTCCTTTCCTTTCTGTGTCCCCTCCACACTTCCCCATCTTTAAGGAGGAGCATCAGAGTCTATTTTTTCTCCACCCAAATGGCTCTTTAAAGAAGTCACCTACTACAGACTACTGCCTATTCAAACCTGAAAGGATCTTCACAAGAGCACAGTGTACTCCCGACTTTCTGAATAGCATGTGCGGGGGGGGGGGGCGCGCTGATTTTGTTCCTATAATCAAGTGGGTGGGAACCGTTCAGTTGATAGGATGGCCACCCCTGCTGCCGTCCTCCTTCTCGCAGACCTGGCCAGGAATCTCTGCTCTGCCCACTCACTCTCTCTTGTGACAGCGGGGCTGCAGAGGGCTCCCATGGCTGCTGCAGGGCCAGTGACATCTGATCTCAGCAGGCGCAAGGTGCTGGTGGGAGGCTGCAGGCCTGGTGGGGCAGAGCAGAGTTTTGGCCAGCAGTCTGTGCTCCGGGGACAAGGAAGGAATTCAGATAAAGCAGAGGTCTGGATAATAGGGTTTTGGATAAACGGGCGTGTACTGTATTATTTATTTATTTATTTGTTTATTCAGTTATTATTTCACTTATATTGCAGTTTCATCTAGATGCTTTAGCCAGGGTTGGAGCTCCATTGTGCTAGGCACTGTATAATACAGTAAATGATAGTCCATGTCCCAAAGATCTTACAGTACATGCATCAGAGAGCAGCTGAAACAGCAAACATCCTGGTTCAGCTACCAGCCATTGGCTTTACTGAGTACAGGAGATGTATCTACCTTAATCACAGTGGTTACAGAACAATAGCTACACAGCTCCTGAGGTTTTATTGTAACTGCATATTAGGGTTTGTGGCATGTTTCTCCTTCCTTGTGCTCAATCACACCTCTTTTTTTTTTTTTTGAATAATCGCAGTTGGGTATGTGTGGGCTGCAGCCTGTCTCTCAGAAGACCTTTTTAGGAGTGCCCCCCAAGGAAATTGTTGGAGTCATGGCTCCAGGCCCCTTCTGCAGGACTCTGATTGTGGGAGGCTCAGTGGGATGGTATATTCCCTACCTTCCCTTTCTCTGTATACATCAGAGAGGAGACAAGGAGACAAGCCTGTGGGTGGGAGATGTGTCTCGTGGTAGAAAGAGCTTGACTGTAGAAAAAATGAGGTTCCATTTGGAGATTTGAGTTCATTCAACTCAAACCATCATGTAAATATGCAGGTATTCGCTCAATGCCAACCTTTATGAACTTAATCTACAGGAATCCATTTGCAAACAATATCTCTACTGATTCTGAAGGGTTCATGCAGTCTTAGTATATATAACCTCCCACACATACTCTTCTCCTGGCAAATTAAAGAATTAGGTTTGATTGATGTCACTAAATACTCACAGTAGGGTTTAGATTCACAGTGAGTCAAGTTAGCCAGTTCTGGACCCCGGTGCAGTGGATTTCAGTATTGGCCTTTATCACCTCCTCTTGTAATAGACTTACAATATATTAAAGCACATCAGCTTTCTTGATCAGCGGCATATAACTTTTATAGTACTGCTATAGATGTTCAGTTTTGATATATGAAGTGGATTCTTTTCCTTTGTCTTCATGTCTGAGTTATTTAAAAAGTAAGCAAGCTAATGTTGGGTTCTTTGTTATTTGGTATCACACATACCAAAATGCAGATACCTAGGAAAAAACAGACAAGTTGAGAAATCTTCAGTTTTTCCTGAATGTTTTTCTGAACTATATATTTAACTATATTATTGGGTGGCATTTAATTCTGCTATAGACATTTTTAGGTGGTTTATTTATATGAAGACATATTAATCCAAAGGGGAAAAAATGCTCCCTACAGAAAATAGGAAAATCACTTCCTCTGCATATTTTTTGCAGCTCTGTCTACAGTTAACACAAACATTAAGCAGACATCTAAACTAAATGATATTTGAAATACGTGTTTTTTTCATTTTAGGCTATGGCACAGAAAGAAGATATGGAAGAAAGAATTACTACCCTTGAGAAGCGGTATCTCAGTGCACAGAGGGAATCCACCTCCATACATGACATGAATGATAAACTGGAAAATGAACTGGCAAATAAGGAGGCCATCTTGCGTCAGGTTCAGTATCTGTGGAGCAGCTCTCTTCATGCAGATTTGAAGTTAACACTAAGAAAAAAGAGTCCTGAAGTTGTGGTAGAAGGTTTCTATTAAAGTAGGCCAAGTTTCTCATTCTAAATCAACCATATCAGAGCATGGACAAAATTGCCTTAAAGAAAATCAGGCAGGTCAAAGTCTGTAAGGTTCACATTAGCTACAAGAATCGTAAATAGCAAAACCAATTTGTCCACTCAGCTCTGTGAGGTATCTGTGCTGAGTTATGTATCCCTGTGGTGTCCTGCACCTGTGCACATCAAATCACATGAGCTAAGCAAACAATGATCAGTTTGTTCCCCATGTTTACTTGGATATTGTTGGTCACATAAATGTGAATAAAAATGATATATTTTAAAAGAAAGATTATTCCACCAAATACTGGTCATTTGCAGAAAATGGGTTTTAATAAATGAAAATATTTTAATAATGCATGGATGACACAGATAATTGTGTCATCCATGCATCTTCATTTTAAAAAGGTTTACAAGGATGAGATAGTTTTCTTTCATGTCATATTTTTTTCTGCGATTGTTGCAAAACCTGAAATCCACAGTTGAAATAAGGGGACTCCAAAGCCCATCATTTAGAACTTATTCAAATTTATGGATTCTAGAGCTAAAAAAAAGCTCTTAGAATCCTTAGGGTTTGTTTATCCTATAGGAAGGGAAGTTTTCTAGTAATTCAGTCAGGAGACTTGAAGTCAGAACTTACAGGTTCTATTCCTGATTCTTTCGCTGGCTCAGTACAACCTTGCGTTATTTGGTTATAACCTCACATGCACAGGATTTAAATTTCTGTAAAATTTGTGTAGATACCTCACAGGGGTGCTGTGAGGCATTATTAATTATTATATATCAATATTTATTGTCATCAGGTGCTATACAGGAGAGAGGGCACAAGTACTTTTGAGTACCAGAACCCTCAAATTGCTTCTGGTTGTAGTCTGTCAAACTCAAAGTGATTTGAGTTTGACAGAATAATCCTAGTTATGTGCCAACTAGGTCATTTGCAATTAAGTTTGTGAAACAACAAAAACTTTGGGTCTGATTCTCCTTTGTGGCTGAAATACACACTGCATAGGGTGGTTGAGGAAGGGGTGGGGGCAAAAATGGTATTGCCTTCCGGTATAAATTAGAGCAGCCTCAGAGTTGCTCTTACATATGCTTCAACAGATGAAAGTCAGTTGATGCAGTGAAGGTCTGCCTCAACCCTTGTTCTCCTGGGAATTCCCCAGCACATCAGATTCTGTAACGGTGGCTGGCTTAGAACTATTCAACTAGCCATGCTCGGGTGGGAAATGAGGTACAAGAGAGATCTGCTACCTTTAAGGCCCATTTACACAACCATAGTGCTATAAAGGGGCCATAGGGCAATAGAGAATCAAGTCCTTTGTCTGACCAGTGGATCAGATGAATGGAGGACATTGCTTATAGTTTCAGGTAAGGATTACAATATGGATAGAAAACTGTAATGCAGAACTATGTATATTGTTTAAATTTTGGAGAAGTGAGTTTCTTTTTCTCCCTTAATAGACAACAAAGGTTTATTCTTTAATTTTTCAAATGTCTTATCGTAAACAGTATATAATGCAAAAGAAAAAAAAGAGCTCCCTCCATTATAAGGCACTTTGAGAATACCTTGATAACTAAATTGTCCTCTAATTGAGTGAAACCCCATTAAAATAAAAATATTAATGTTCATTGATGAGAATGAAAGGATCAAAACCAAAACTTTTTGGATTCTATTTTGAAAGTTGCTTGAATACAGTCATTAATTTTCCTCTTTAACCGTAAGAACAATAGATGAAAGCGCAAGATACCTATATCAGCTGTTAGTTTTTTTATTAGCAATTTAAGTAGTTTTACAATATGCATAAATTGCCTACAGAGAATAGTAAGTATTGATAATTGTGCTACATAAAAGCAGGCTTAGAATACATTTGCAGCATTGCAACACCAACAAAATACATTTTAAACCTTATTACCAGTCAGAGGATTAAAATATCACTACAAAAGATTACAATATTTACAGCATGCTCTTGTTAGTCCCACCCTAAATTCATTGGAAGGGGACAATTAATACTAAGTGAAATCATATTCATTTTGTATGTTTTATAGGGCAGGAAATGCCCTACTTATGAAAAGAAAACTGAAAGGCCCACCCTTTTTTTTCCTCTCTGTACTTCTCTTTCACTGATTATCAAAGGTTCAGTAATTCCATTTACATAAAACAAATTCACAACAAAAAATTAACTGTGCAGCATTAACAAATAGCTGACAGGAACTGATAATGGATGTCCTTAGATGCGTAACCAGTGCTGATTTCATCATCACACTAATGGTATGTTATTGGCATCAATCTGTTTCAACAATTTTTTAGCAAATGTATCCTTCTAAAACATGTACTTCTTCCCAGTCTCTTACGCTCTTATTTTTGCAGTAGAGATGATGTTTGTATCTGTGGCTTTCAAAACTCTGATTTTATTGGCACAAGTGCTATCTTTTTTTCCTTGGCTGGCACTAATAGCACACAGATCAGAGGGAAAGGAATGTTTGTTCATCTTCATACTTTACAGATTACAACTTCTTTACTTGGCCTTGATATGAAATCCTTAGTCCTCATATCAGTCATAGCGTAAAAGGCCCGCACAGTTCCATACTCGGATTAATCCTTTTCACAAACTCTCTTGCAAGCTGGAGAGCATCTGTGTCTGAACCCAGTTGGAGTGCCCGCCTCAGAAAGTCCCGCAAGAATTGCAGTCATTTCTTAATTCTGCCTTTTTATATTTTCTGTTTTCATCTCTGGGTTTCAGATGGAAGAAAAAAACAGACAGCTGCAAGAACGTCTTGAGCTCGCTGAACAGAAGCTGCAACAGACAATGCGGAAGGCTGAGACCTTGCCTGAAGTGGAGGCTGAACTGGCTCAGAGAATTGCAGCACTGACGAAGGTACTGCACTGAGAAATAGGTTCATTTCAGAAATGTTTGGTTTAACTTTGGTTTAATACATTCTGTATTCCTCCCTACAACAACCATAACAAAAAAGGACTTCATTTCAACCTCATAAGAAATGCGGGGAAAATATGCTGTGTAGATGCACGGTAAGCAAATGTTAATTATGTAACATAAGTAATATTACCCTGCCTTAATTAATACCATTGATATAACTTGATATACCACATGCGTTGACTGTATTTCTCACAGTCTTTATTGGCAGGTGCAGTAATTACTCTTACTTTAGATTACATTATATTTAAAAAGATGTCATGGATTTCCAACAAATTAGTTAACGCATTTAGCTTTCAGATAAATAAACATTTCCCCTTTAACCCAAAAAATCAAGCTAGTAAATCATTTTTCCATAACGTTATTTACACCACATTAATTAGGAGAGACAGAATAATCATTTTCACCATTACAAATGACACAAAATTACAAAAATTTTCTTACTGGCTTTTGGGATGAGTGGTGTGTGACATAAACAAAGCCATCTTGAATATTGATTTTCTTTAATTGATTCTTTGTGGACTACAATTGATAAATCACAAGGAAAAATATTAAGCCTTAAAGGGACTAAATACAGTCTGGTTTCTCTGTTAGCAATTTATTGTACAACAGCTTTCGTGAAGAAAAACAATAAGACAAAAGTATGTTTTAAATTATGCAAAATTAACGTATTGTTCTCTACCACATTTTGCAGATGTGCATACAGTTAATGCTATAGTGTAGTTCAAGGTATTTTCAACTTCATTAGGACATGTTGTAATTCTCATAAAATCTTTAATCCTTCATATTTATAGTCGGATGAAAATGAAAAACTCCATACAGCACAGTATGTTATACATCATTTTGATTTATTTGAATTTTCCTTTCTCTGTCACTACAGAACATTGTACTAATTTTATTTGGGAACTAATTTTCATATTTTAACAGAATTCTAAAAAAAACTTTGTATTTGTCCCTTTTTATTGGGTCCTCAGTGCCTGGGTGGCTTATAGGGCTACCCTGACCATTGTGTAATTTAGTCAAGAAGGAAATAGAATATAATTTCTTTTACCTCATTAAGACAAAATCAGTATTTAATAATCAAGATTTTGTGCTGTCCACTTTAGGTATATGGGTTGGGAATCTGAAAGGGAACTGGAAATGCTGGAAAAAAGAAGATTCAACAAAAAGGAAGCTGCGTGAAATAACGAACAAACGTTACAGCATTTTGTAAAAATTATGGTGCACATGAATGAGGCATCCTTCTCAGCTTTAAGTTGTCCATCTGTGATTTATTCAGCAGATGACCTGACATTTTAATGCCCTTAGCAGAATATTGCTTTATATTTAAGATGAAATTTTCTTTTATAAATTCTCCAATATTTTAGGCACCAGTAGTTTTTCCTTCATCCTCAAGCATGTCTTTTGTTGCCACCATTTTTTTTCCTGAACAAACACTAACACTTAATATTGTGAGAACAATATCTCATCTCAGTCATGCAGGATACTCAGTATACTTCAGTGCAATATAGTCATTATTCTGATCATAAACATACTAAAACATACATTTTCATGTGCCTTTTTCACAATCTTTTATTTGATTTGATTAGAGGATCGTGAATAGAATGGACATTTCATCCAAAATGGCCTTCATCCAAGTTTTTTGTCCAAAGAGAAACTCTTCAAAGATATTTGGACTAAGTAATCTAAATAAGAGTTTCACTGTTCCAGGGGCTTGGTAGTGGCCATCATTCTATTGTATCGAACACTGGCAATGCATGAAGTTGGAGAAATTGCAGGCCGGTAAGCTGCAAGTAGGATGCTGAGCAAAGTCAGATTGATAGTCCACTACCGGCCAGGGATCAGAGTGCAGGCAGATATCAAGACAGAACACAGGAATAGGTGCCCAGGGCAGTGATGGATTTAGAGTTAGTGGGTCCCTGTGCGCAGCTTCATTTTTGCCCCCTTCCCTCCCCCATAAGGACTCAGCCAAGAAAAAGAACTTTCTCTCTTATCTCCCCCACCCCAACATTTTTCATTCTTTTTTTCCTTCATCCTCCTTGTATATTATAAGTAATGGGAAGAGATATCATTGCTCTCTATAAATATATCAGAAGGATAAATACCAGAGAGGGAGAGGAATTATTTAAGCTCAGTACCAATGTGGACACAAGAACAAATGGATATAAACTGGACATCAGGAAGTTTAGACTTGAAATTAGGCGAAGATTTCTAACCATCAGAGGAGTAATATTCTGGATCAGCCTTCCAAGGGGAGCAGTGGGGGCAAAAGATATATCTGGCTTCAAGACTAAGCTTGATAAGTTTATGGAGGGGATGGTATGTGGGATAGCCTAATTTTGGCAATTAATTGATCTTTGACTATTAGCGGTAAATATGCCCAATGGCCTGTGATGGGATGTTAGATGGGGTGGGTTCTGAGTTACTACAGAGAATTCTTTCCTGGGTGTCTGGTTGGTGAGTCTTGCCCACATGCTCAGGGTTTAGCTATCACCATATTTGGGGTCGGGAAGGAATTTTCCTCCAGGGTACATTGGCAGAGGCCCTGGGGGTTTTTCACCTTCCTCTGCAATGTGGGGCATGGGTCACGTTCTGGAGGAGTCTCTGCACCTTGAAGTCTTTAAATCACGATTTGAGGACTTCAGTAGCTCAGACATAGGTTGAGGATTTGTTACAGGTGGGTGAGATTTTGTGGCCTGCGTTGTGCAGAAAGTCAGACTAGACAATCATAATGGTCCCTCTGACCTTACAGTCTATGATTCTATGAAGTAAATGAAAATAAAGTGAGGTACCTTGATTGGGGCTGGGAGGCGGGGGGGGGGAGTTTGGGGCTGGGTGTGGACTCTGGGCTGGGGCACGGGGTTGGGGTGTGGAAGCGGGGCAGGAGGGTGGCTCTTACCTCGGGCGGCTCGGCTCCCAAAGCGATCAGCACATATACCCATCTGGCAGCGGCTCCTAGGTGGGGGAGGGACCAAGGGGTCTCTGCACTCTGCTGCCCGCAGGCGCCGCCCCCACAGCTCCTATTGGCCACAGTTCCCGGTCAATAGGAGCTTCAGAGTCGGCGCTCGGGGCAGAGGCAGCACGCAGAGACACACACACACACACACCCAGGAACCGCAGGGACATGCCTGCTGCTTCCAGGAGCGGCTCAGAGGGAGGGAGGCAGAGCGGACGTCTCTATGAGCCTCTTGCGGGGAGAGGGGTAGCAGGTCTCCATGTGCTGCCCAGGGTGTGCAGAGATGTGCCAGCAGCCGGCTGCTTCCAGGAGTGGCATGGGGCCACCGGCCATGGGACTCGGGGCAGGTTGTCAGAAGAGATTTGTCCTGCATTTTGGGGGCCACTGCATTATTTGTTTCCTGGTAAATCCGCTCCTGCCCAGGGGGCTTCTGGGATGGTTTGGAGGACCATCATATCTCAGTTGTTATGATTTCCTCTTTTCACTGCAGTTATCTCAGGGTAGTCACATGTGTTAACAACTGTCTCAGGATCTGCCCTATGGGGAAGATCTATGATAGACCCCAAGTTAAATCTGCTGTGAAGAAAAAGCTTTAGTCTCCGTGAATATCTGCACAAACCTTTATAGAAGATTCCATGATCCTCCCCTCCAACATGACCCCTTCTTCCCCATATACGATATTTATTTTTTGGAGGTGAGGCAGGCCGACTGGAATTCAACATCTTCAAGGGAGTAGTTTGTCAGATATGTTTCCCCCTCTGGTATTTTCAGGGAGTGGTCTGGGAGTCCCAGTGTCAATCCAGTCTGGGATAGTCATCATCCCCCTTCCTCCACCCAGCCACCTCAGGCGGTAATGTATTATATTGAGGCAGCAGTTGTAAACAGCATACTCAATGAGTTTGAGAGATGAAGAATAATAAAGTGAAAGTTACAGGGACAGGTGAGAGCAAAGTTTTTAATGGATGTGAGAAATTAACATGCATTAAGAGGAGAAAGAGCCTGAAGAGAGTGAAAGGCGGAGGAGAAGTGTGAAGGAGAGGACAAGGGAAGCAGGAGGAGAGAGGTCACTGAGGCAGGGGGATGGTTTAGAGTACAAGAGAAATATCACGGTTTGGGACAGGAGAGGAGGTGGAGGGAGAAAGAGAGATCAGGTTAGAGTTAATCAACTTTATTTTTGAAGAGCTTGACAAGATCCTCTGTGAAGAGAGAGAGGTGCAGGAGATTAGGTGGTTTTATGGCAAAAGACAGTTGGGATCAATATTTGTGGAGTAGTAGTGCGGTTTGATGAAGAAAATGGCAGAACTGAAAAAAGGAAGGAATTTGGATGTCTGTGTGGTCATGTGACTTTCAGCAGAGGCACTTAGCAGAGAATATAAAAGTTGGAGATCAGGCTAGGATTGGGAGTTGTTGGTAGAGACCTTGTGGTGGGAGAAATAGATGAAAAAGGCAGACCTGAGAGAGAAAGCAGAGTGGAGAGAGTCACTGTCTGAGTGAATGGAAGAAGAATGTGGAGAATGAGAATGGTTGAAAAGACCCCCACATAAACGTGTCCCCCCACTGCCACCCCCCTCCCACAGCCCCTCCACCACAACTGCACTGCACCCGAACACACACAGACCTCCCCCACTGCCCAGCACCTCCCCACAGGCCCCTCCACTGCCTAGCAACCTAAAACACACAAGCCTCCCGCACTGCCAAGCGCCTCCAGCCCCCTCACGGCTGAGTGCCCCCCCCCAGACTCAGTAGAGACCTACTCCCCCGTGCCCTGCCCCCGGCCACACTAGCTGGCCCCACTGGGAGGTGATTGTGTCTGCTGGGCTGAGCCGGCATCACAGCTGGGGCTGGTCCCAGGGTGGGGATCACTCTGGCCCCTCAGGAGCAGTGCAATCAGTTAGGCTGGAGCAGGAGTGGGGTCTGTTCAGGGTGGGCTCTCTCAGGACCCACAAGCCTGGCAGGATCCGGCCAAGACCCATGTGTTGCTCCCTTCCCCACACCCCAACTGGCTGAAACCGGCCTGACCTCTGCACCGGTCCCAGGCAGCTCAGCCCCTGGGAATAGACGGGACCCCATAGGTGGTGGGCAGCAGACACCACTCGGAGCCATGCTGGGGAGCAGGGCAGATCCCTGGGATGCAACCCTTGAGAGCCTGCCAGGCCCGGCCGAACTCACTGGCCCCACAGCCAGCAATCCTGCCCAGCCCACATGGCAGAGCCCAGCTTCTGGGTGGAACCGGCGAGCCCCCAACAAGCAAGAAGAACCTGCTGGCTGGGAGCTGATGACAGAAAGGCCTGGGTGTTGGACTGCCCTGGGCAAGGAGCCAGACCCAGCTGTGTGGATAGGTTAGGGGTAGTCTGTAATAGGCCCCTTCCCAGTGTGAGCCTGGCGCCATTGGCACCATTGTAAACCCAGTACTGAGTTGCTTAACAAATCGATTTATACCCCAATATTCTGGATACATATTTTCAATAATTGTTGCTGAATACCGCACCATGTATTTTACTGAGCCTCCTGAAGAGAATAACAGAAAATAATTAATTATGTCTTACATGCAAAAAATCTAGACTTCTGTGTAAAGGATTGCACTGGAGAGTGCTGAAATTTCATGAGCTGTTCAACACTATTCATAGTACATTCTTTTTAAATGTAGCCACTATTTATGTTAGGACTTAACCCATGATCAATTATGGAACATGCATGTGGTGTTCAAAATTCAACCACATTATTGTGATCAACATTTTTTACTTGCTACCCTGAGAAAGCTTTAAAAGTTTGGCATTTGATTATGATGTCATATTTGAGCAAAGTCAATACAAAATAGCAGCGAAAAAATTAGCGTAATTCCTTTGGCTGCTAGTATGCTTTCCGATGCACTTTTAAATCTTAAAAGTTGCACTTTTAAAGCATGTTTAAATCTCAGTTGGACTGGAGACATTTATTGCAATATCACTAGAACTTTAAGTGTACTTAGTTGAATTATAGGTCTGCAAATAAACAATGTACACAGTACACATCCCCATCTAGAATTTATTAATTCTGCCTCTGCATTAAGCAGACCAGCAACAGAAGTTAGTTTCCAATGTCCCAAATAGAATATAATTAAAGGAGCAAAATTTGAGGAACAAAAAGAGCCAAAAAGAAGTTGAAAGAGAACCAATATGCTTGAATGTTAAAATATATATATATATTTTTGGAACTATGACATTGGTCTTTATTCTCATTTACATTAAATTATGTTCACTTTAGACTACTAGAGCAGTGTAAAGAGGCTTTGGTGTAAATGAAAATCAGGCTCAATGCCTTTTATAACAGAAAATATAATATCAAATGCCTTGAAGCTCAGGTTATTTAAGCAAGTGTATAACTTTAAGCATATGAGTAATCTCACTGAAATGAATATGTCTGCTTACACCTATGATTAAGTACCTTGCTGAATCAGAGGTGTGGATTCTAACATGCATGATAATCATCATAGGGACTGGATAATCAGATACTTATAAAGAGGCTGTGTGCATTTTGGTCAGAAATATTAATATAGTTTTTTCCTATAATGATAAATACTTTGGTATTCTACCCTATTTGTTTTATTAGTGCCTCAGACAAATTATGCAGTTAAAGAATGATCCATTGTATGATTTTGATGAATATCCTTCCTAAAATTTAAAATATAGATGTGAGCAGCAAATTTGAATGAAACAGCTGCCCAGATTTCTCTATCAAGAGTGTGCTATATAAGGCAGAACCACTTATTAGAAGTCTTGAGTAAGGTGCTCTTCAAAGCTAGAAGTAATGTGCCTGAACATATAAGGATCTTGCATGTGCATACAATTATTTATGTGGAAGTGTTGACAATAAATTAAATTTAACTTTGCACTCAGCCATTAAACCTCACAGTAGTTTAATTTTCTAGGAATGATGCTTCCAGGAAGTTCTCTGTGACCCTGAAAGTAAAAGGTTTAAATAATCTGTAATTCCGTAATCCTGTGTTTCTGCTACCCCTCAATCAGTGATTCAGAGCTCTGAGAACTTTTTTCAAGTCCTATTACTGATTTTAGGAGTCATATTCATCCAATAAGGGAAGAGAAACTATATCATATGAGTTACGTGATGAAATACAACTAACTTATAAAGCTCAAATTTATAACATTGAGTACTGAATACTCAATATCAAACTGATTGTGATTGGTCCATATAGTAATAAATAAAAATATTTATTACTAGTTTCAAATAATGACTAATCCAAAGAAATCACTATCTGCTTGCCGATAATCCACAATCAGAAAAAGAGGCTAAATTAATCAAAGATTTATCCAGGACATTTACATTTACCCTTTACATTTTACAAGTGAATAAACTTCATAAATACTTTGCAGTTGAAAATGATGTTAACTAAATAACATTGTATTCAAAAAAGTCAGTTGTTAGGTATAAAACTTCATATATCAGTGTATGTGTATATTCATACTGTTCATAATAGGAATGAATCCATACTGACAGTTCCAATTTATACTTATAAAACTGAACATCAGTCTAATTTTGTGTCAATGACTCTTTAGTTCTGATAATACCATTGAAGTGATTTTAAATTATGGTGTACTAATGGTAATTACTTTGATAGGTATACTTAACTGTTATTTTGGTAAATCATTTGTAGATGACAGTCTCACTAACCAAGTATTACTTTCTTAATAATGTTAGATGTGTTGAGAGTTTGCTCATCTGGTGACCCAGAGTTCACCTCTTGAGAGAATGGCTACTCAGAGCACATGACAATTAGGAGCTCACAAAGACCAGGCATTGGTAGCACCATGCTATCTGTGCTTCTTATGCATGTCTCATGTTTCCATAGCAACGAATTCAACATAACATTCAATTTTACAATGATACCGTAGACTTCCTTGGTAATAGGGAACATGGAGACCCATATTTTAGAACAAATGACTTATTCAGCTGTTCTTTCAAAAAAAATGTTGAAACTTTGGATGGACTACAATATTTCATCTTCAGTACCTATACTGTTTTAAATTACTTTTTATCAAATTAATGCATTTTTATTTATAGGTTCTTCTCTTAACTATGACCTTGATCTTGCAAAGGGATCACCTTTGAAAAGTTTGGGAACTATATAGTTTTACTAGAATAAAAAGGGGTTACTTGATCTATTCTAAAATAGAATCCTAAAACTTGAGCCTTATTTAATATGGTTAATTCTTTGTGTTTTGTAGTAATGATGGAATCTGGCATAATATCGCACAGTTACTGTAAATGACTAATCCATTAATTTAGTATATTCTACAACATATGTGCATTGTTTTCATTCCTATAAAGTGGTAGCAAGAATTTTAAAGAATTTTCTCACATTGGCCTCTCAACACCATATTCTGGTGTTTAGTTCACCATAATTCCAACTACTACATTAGTCCGTATTAGCCAGAGTTGCTTTGATTTCACTCTGTAGTAACCTTTCATCAGCCAGCCATCACTAACCTTGAACTTCCATATCTAGGTTGATAGCTTTTTTAACATTCCATTCATTCCATTATTTTTAGTTGATCCACATCACATCCACCAACTATCAGTGTAGTTTTTCCACATAAAATTCAATCAAAGTATTAAATTTTCAGTCACACTTTTTGTTTAAGCATTCTGTGCTGTGTTCTTTTCAGTGTCAGTGTCTTTAGTTCTGATTTTTCAATTTTGTCCCTCTCCTTTTCCTTAACTTGTTAGTCTGATCCAACCTCTTCTACCTCATCTGATGATTATCAATATGTTATGGAAGCTAAGCTACAAGAAATGATCTCCATACGTAGGAAGGTAGTCCTACTGGACTTTACTTTCTATTGCTAAATAGAATCTATCTGATTTGTTTTCATTTTTTATTATTATTATTATTTTATTGATAATCAACCATCGTGCAGTTCAGTGCTTCAGGAGCTTACAATTTTATGATGGCAGGTTTGTGTTCAAACCATGCACAGTCTGCATGTTACATTTGGCTGATTTCATTGCTCATAAATAACTCCAATATTTTGCTGACGCTTGGATGTAACAGGCCTTTGTAGCTGACACATTTCAAGCAATGCTGTTCAGCTGCCTGTTTAAATAAAGTTTATTTTTTGAAAACTAAGTTTGCAGTTAGTAGTAGCTTGCTTTATATTTTGTTTAAACATTGCTGACATAAAGATTTGTAAAGCAATTTAAATTTCAGACCGAGTCTTCCTATTTTTTTTTTACAGGCCGAAGAAAGACATGGTAACATTGAAGAACGTATGAGACACTTGGAAGCTCAACTTGAAGAAAAAAATCAGGAACTTCAAAGAGTATGTGTATTGCAGACACTTCATTTTCTGTGCTTAGCATTTGAAATATAGGACCAAATTATGCCCTCAGTTACATGCCTACAACTTCATTAATTGCAGAATAATGCTTTTGTGAGTCTGAGGGCAGAATCTGTGCTGTATTTTTTTCATCAACTTAGTCAACTGATTTAAATTTCGTTTTAGTTGGCTATAAACAGTCTGCTGATACAAAAGTTTCTAATATACCTTTATCAGGAGTTAATGTGTATTGATCAATAGATGAACTTAAAGTATAATTTCTTCTGTTGCTGGATATTTTAATGAACATGTTTTCAATCACCATAAAATCTATGCATTTTAATAGGGCATTAATTAACCTGGAAACTTATCATTGTGTTTCCTTTGTTCTGTACTGAAGGCAAGACAAAGAGAGAAAATGAATGAGGAGCACAACAAAAGATTATCAGATACTGTAGACAGACTTTTGACAGAATCCAATGAGCGCCTGCAGCTACACTTAAAAGAGAGAATGGCAGCACTTGAGGAAAAGGTAAAGTGTAAAGGGCAGTATAAACTTAAATTGAATAAGGTTACTACTGTATATATTTTATCTAGATATAAATGTGATGCTGACTCTATGATGCATAGGCAAATGTGAACCTAATAGCTACAAATCTAATCAAATTTTTAGCATCAAGCAAAATATCAGATATTTGTATCCTGGTAGAGTTTTTATAATACTGTCGATAATATATAACTTATACAGCTTTTACATGTTCAAATCAAGGTACATACTTTCATGAAAGAACCCTCCAAATGCCATCGTGGATATTATCTCAATTTTTACTGATGGGGAACCAGAAGTGGAGAGCTCACCCAAGCTTGCCCACAGCCACAACATGAGGCAGTGGCAGAACCTGGGTTAAAATTCAGGAGTTCCCAAGTCCTAGATCTGTTCTCATTCCTGAATTGCATCCTGCCTCTTCTGTGCAGTTAAAAGTTTACATAACAGATATATGCTCATTTATTCCCAGATAAATGTTTTGTTCAGGGTAGGAGTGAGATGTATAGGTAAATCAGTGACCAGAGAAAGAATAAATTATGGCAGTTGTTCTTCAGTGGATTCCACTAATCCCTTCGTTATCTTAAAGAGAAATAAAAAAATAGGTGTGTTTAACACTTGCTTGAGGAGGGAAGGCTGGAAGATGATTAATGTGATGATATTGTAGACTCATCTTGAGGATTTGTGACACAAACATTCAAAAACATTCTCCATTTGCTCCTGTCTTATCTATTGCTTGGCTCTAAATGCATCCTTGAGATGTTTCCTGGGATTATTGGGGAGCAAATTCATGTTTGGCCCTGTGAATTTGAGTAATTCCACTTTAGCCATCCCAATTCCACTCTTCTTCATACATAGACAAAGACTGAAATGTATTTCACCCATACAAAGCCACTGGCTCAGGGGCTCTTTCTGAAGTCCCAAGTTCCCCCTGCACCATTGATATGCTGGTTTCTGGGTCCCCATCCCTTCCACCCCATAACATGACAATGGGGGTTACATTGTGCAAAGTTGCTCTGGCCCTCGACACCATGAGGAATTTCACTCTAAACATCAGATTCCTTTGTGTGGTAGAAAACTCACTACAGTCTCTTTAAATAGTTGAAGAAAATGATCTATTCCTCTGAAATCCTCATTCAAATACACCTCCAGCCAAATTTCTCCAAGGCAACATGTACACCTGCAGATTTTTGCTGCTCCTGAGGCAGAATACTGTAGAAAGTAGAGAATATGCCTGTCACAGAGAGAACCTGTGGGGAAAAGAATGTGTAAAATCTCAGAATAAGATATTAGAAAAGTGTCTGCTGTCCTTGAAAGAAAATATTTGGATTGTGTATAGGGTTCTTGATCTGACCTCTACGCATTCCAAAAGTCTTAACAGATACATATTGAAAATTCTGTGGAGAACAAGGTAGATCAGTTCACTTAATTTAGTTAACTTGATCAGATGGCCGCTTCTGGTACTGGATATTTCCTCCTGTTTTATTTACATTTCAAATGTCTTTTTCTCTCCTAGAATGTTTTAATTCAGGAATCTGAAAGTTTCAGGAAGAACCTGGAAGAATCTTTACATGACAAGGTACTATATAATTCTCCTATTGTATCTGTAATCTCATTGTTTTACTTTAGAAAAATCATTTGATATTATTCGAATATGAGAAAATATGTTTGTAGTGTACTTAACTTCTCAAACTGGCATCTGGAAATTGATCAAATAGCAGTAAAACACTCCCGAGGATCCTGGAGTAGATGGTTCTTTACCCACCCAGTTGCTTAAGCTAGAAATTGATGCTATATAAAAATGCTCCTATAAATATAGTTTATGGTTGAAATCTGGCCCCACTGAAGTGAATTGACTTCAGTGAGGCCAGGATTTCACCATACAAATTGTAGTTCTTAAAAAGACAGGTTTAACAGAGATTTTCATGTAAATGGTTATATGTCTTTAGTTAAGAATATAATTTTTTGATTTGATGCATTTACTCTAACAGGTGCAGTGAAATTATACTAACCATAGCTGAAAGGTGCCTTTTTGAGTTCAGGGCAATTTAACCACAAAACACTGGTTTAGTGAATCAGTCAAATTAATTATAAATGTTTATTCCAAACACAAGTTTTTGGTTTTATTTTAAAGATATACTTGCCTTAAAGGCAGTAGAACACAAAAATACATCCATCTTTAGATTTATACATAAAGCATTTTTGCAGTGTGTCCAATTAAATTAAAATACATAGTGTAGAATGAAAAAAAATACAGCTGCACTTGTTCCTAAGGGGAAAGTAACTATTACCATATGACACACAAAATAAACATGAAGTGAGGAAAATGGGAAGAGAAAATATCTGTTTAAGTCTATTGTTATTTTACTCCTCTATAAAGTAATTTTGTAGAGAGGCAGGGAGATGTTGTGGTTAAGGCTGAACTAGAGCTCAAGAGATTGTGTTTCAATTCCTGACTGCTACAAATTTGCTGTGTGACCTTGGGCAAGTACTTAATGTCTCTGTGCCTCAGTTCCCCATGTGTAAAATGAGATAATAAACCTTCCTTTCAGCCACTATTTGTCCTGTCTGTTCAGGCTGTGAGCTCTTTGGAGAAAGAACTATCTATTATGTATGTTGCAAAATGGGGCCACTAGGTACTAGCATAATGTAAATAATAATGATATTATTACCTTTATATGTAATACACTACTACAAAAATATTTAAAATAGCTGTTGTCACTTAATTTTGGGCTAGGAATGTGGCAGCTGTATAGGAATCACTACTTGGATTTTCAAATAAATCAAACTTCTCCTTCCCATTATCCCAAATGTAAAATTGCACCTATTTTGGTGAAATTGGGACTATAATTTAGTCTGGGTTAAATTACAGTAAAATGTCAGAGGTCCTGTCAGGGGCGCATGAAAGCTCTTAGTGTTGCTATTACTGAACTGTTGCTGAACTGATGGTGTATTTTATCCCATTTTTTGCCAGTGTAGGCAAGTTGTAATTGGGCCAATGTTATCCCAAGTTTAACTGCATTGGCTTAATAAAGTCGTGTAAGAGATGAATATGGCTAATTCTTTTTCAGTTTGGGTTCTGGCCTGAATATTCATATTACTTATTGATATATATATGAACAATCAGTTATATATTCTGAAATCAACTTTTTACAAATCTGCTTGAAGATTTGAAAAAATTATGTATTTATTTATGTATTTATTCTGAGGGAATGTGGGAGGAGTAGGGAAGAAAAGAGGAAAAAAGAGAGATTCTTAGTTCAGTGGGTAAGCCCCACAGCAAAGCTCAGTGCATTTACCATACAAGTGTTCCCTTCACAAATAATCACATTTTTATTTCTTACTTTCTAAACTACAAAATAAAATTCCTTGAATGATTTATTTAATTTTGGCAAAAGAAATGCTAATACATTTACAGTGGTCAAGAAAATTTAGTCTAATAGACATGACATTAATTAAATGCAGTTATTAAGAATTAATTAGCAAGTGATCTATATCACCAAATCACTTCTGTATTTCTCTTCAATTTAAAAAATACTATTAAAAGAGCTATTGGATGTCTCGAAGCAGAAGTCCCTTTCCTTCTCCTTTCAGGAGCCTAACATTTTGAAACATTGAAAATGACGGTGTTAATTATATTTCCTTGCTTTTTTTGTTTTGGTTTTGGTTTTTTTATATTTACAATTTTTATTAATTTTCCAATTCCTTGCTTTGTTTTGATTATTTTTAGAAATCCATTATTACGACAGAAGAAAGCTGAATTGTTTTGTGTTAAAAAAACCCAAAACTATAGAAACCTACCTCTTTTATCTAGCAACTGTTGTAACTGGGTGTGTTCAAAATTTGGCCCTTAATATCCCAGTTTTGAGAGGTGCAAAGTGGTGATTAGCATCCTTTATGTCTGCTGGCATCGCTGGAATTTGAGCTTTCTGAGCACCTCCTAGGAGGTCTCATCAGCTCACAAGTTTGAGTCTTAAGGCGCCAATTCAGCAAGGCACTTAAACATCTGCTTATCTTTAAAGAAGGCGCTTACTCACAAGCATAAAGCTAGGCAGGTACTTAGGTATGTACTCACTGAATTGGAGCTATAAGTCAGTGGGACTTAACTACATGCTTAAAGTTAAGTACTTAAGGGCTAAAGAGAGATGGACTTAAGCTGGGTTTGAGTACTTTCCTGAATCATGGTCTGACCTGGTTTTCAAGTTATTCATCACTTACTTAGTTGGTAATAGTCATTTCTAGCAATGGCAGCAGCATCTGCCACCGTTCCACATTTTTTGGGGAAGTTCATTCCTCAGCATTTTTTCTTATCAGCCTAATTTTGCTATTAGTGCTTCTTTCATGTCATCACTCATGGTTAATGGTGTCTACTTTGCCTTTTCAACCCTAAAACTACTGTTTTTTAGTTTCTTCTTCTTTTCTAACACAAGTTGCATGAAAAAATTTAATTTTCAGGCATGAGCCCTTCACAAAGTCCCTTCCAGCTTATGAGGAAATAGTAAGGAGTACTAAGCAGCCTTCTCTCAATGCACATACATTATTAACAGTAATGGCATTTGCATGGATTCATCAAAAGGAGACTATGCCTGAATTTATTTCCTATTTTAGAAGTCAGTAACTAATTTTTTTACAGCTTTATATTCAGTACATCTCCTCTCAAAAACATTTCTCCTCTTTTCAGGAAAGATTGTCAGAAGAAATTGACAAACTGAGATCTGAACTTGACCAGTTGAAGATAAGGACTGGCTCTCTAATTGAACCTACATTGTCAAGGTAACTTAAAAAAATCATAAGGTAATTGAACTTCAGGCTAACATGTAAAGATTGTTCAAGACTTTATAACAAGGATGTGTTTTCAATAGACATTAAAAACATTTTTTAAAGTTAGCTATTCAATGGTTACTATTGTCCCTTCTGATTGTTTTTCATAGTATAGCTGGGGCCTTACATAAGTGAGTACCATATTTCTAAGATCAGAGTCAAGTATTCTGTTTTAAACTATGTTATACTTCTAAAATGTACTGAAAATACTTTAATAATTTCCAGGGAAGCCTAAAAATAGAATTCCAGTTTCCAAGTTTCACACTAGAATTGATTAACAAATTTAGAGTCCTACTCCAACAATTGTATCTAACTATTATTTTTCCCTTAAGTGAGAGTTAACAAGGTTTTGCTTAGTGCATAGAGTAAGGTTTCAGAGTAGCAGCCGTGTTAGTCTGTATTCGCAAAAAGAAAAGGAGTACTTGTGGCACCTTAGAGATTAACAAATTTATTAGAGCATAAGCTTTCGTGAGCTACAGCTCACTTCATCGGATGAAGTGAGCTGTAGCTCACGAAAGCTTATGCTCTAATAAATTTGCATAGAGTAAGGTTCCGATCTTTCAGCTTATTGTGCAGGCAAAGTTCAGCAGGGTTCCTCACTGGCACAATGATCTGTCTGCCAAAGTTTGTTGAAGGATCAGGAACTAACTAATAATGAGACATGAACTTTTTGATTACAAATCTTGTCTGCTACTGATAGCTGAAGATAAATTATTTGGGAAATCTGTTGCAATGGTTATAGAATAATAGAACATTTTTTCTTTCTGTCCAACAATGTCCTTTAAAATAAAATTCACACCTGTTTTTCCTGCCTTCATTTCATGACTAGCAAGCTTAATATGTTAAAGTTTAGGATTTGTCAGCCAAAACACATGGTACAAAACTAAACTGAGAAAACTCTAATCTGAATCAAGTTCTTTTTCCTTGAATGCTGTTATACTTGCCTGAATAAGCTACTATACACCCTCATGTTTCTGAGGGAGATTGCTCAATGCTTGCTTAAAACTCTTTTTTTAAATTTTCTTATACCTTTTATTTTATTTTATTTATGCTGTGTTTATTTGAGAAATATAAATTAACGTACTGGACTCAAGCTTGTTAACTGTTATAATGGTTTCTCACTTTGTTCTTTTGAAACTTGAGTTATGTGGACACACACATGGGGACACACACGTTTTATATAGTGCCTTTCTCATGAGGCTCTCGGAGTGCTTTATAGATATTAAACCAAAATTCAGCCTAGAAACACCACTATGAAACTGGTAAGTCTAATCCCCATTTCAGAGATGGGGAAACTGCTACACAAGCAGTGTAGAACAGAGCAACAGTGTTTAATTGAAACATACGCTCTATGTCAAGCTGTATCAAGCACTTTGTTGTGACACTGATGGTTTTTCTAGAGTGAAGACCATATACCTGCTTAAATGGAGAGAACTGCTGGACAAATCTCAACACCTGGCACAATGGTTACTTCCCCGGGTGTAGCTGCTTACCTGCAACCTCTCACCATCATGGGGGAATAGCAGTCTTATTTTCTTGTCATTCACTGCCTCGCTTTCTTCTCTGAACACATCCTCATAACCTGTGCCTAGGTGCTGTATGAGCTCCATGCGCTGCCTTACAGCTGTGCCCTGGAAATTCAGCAGTGCACTCTAAAATTGTTTACATCCCAAACCCTATTCCCACACTTACAAAGCTGCTGCTGCTGGAATTCTTCACTGAGTGTGAGTAATACAGTGAATTCCTGATGCTGAGATCCCTCCACTTGTACTTGAATTCCTCCACCTGTCAGGAAAGGAAGGGAGGAGAACTCATCCCAAAACTACCTTTCCATTAAAAGAGTCTGGTCTTTCAACAAGGAGGATACAGCATGGGCTTATGTGGCATTATGAGGCTGGGCAGTAGATGAATGTCTACTGGCTGGAGACTGGAATCTGGGCTGCCTCCCACTGTCTGCCATCCCATTGCAGAGCTGATAGGCATTGTGTACCCTCCCTGACCTAATTCAGAATGAGTTTCACATTTTTCAGACACATACACCGAAAGGGTACATTCACATCCCACTACCGTAAGTCATGCACTCAGGCTTAATTTAGAGGGTCCTAATTGTGCATGTGTCTTCCAGGTGCAATTTTTCCCATTGAACCATAAGGATTTTCAAGATCCTCTGAAAAGAGACTACACAAAAATTCACACTGAATACCCTGATGGGTGTGTGCAAAACAGCCCACAGTATGTTTGCAGTGTATTATCTTGAATTTTTCAATTTACAATAGGAATATGAAGCTTTTGAAATTAACAATTACTATTTGTAGTTTGTACTCTGGAAGAATTAATAAATCATTCTCATAGTTTGTAATCAGTACTTTTATTTCAAAGTTGTATGCTCAATTCAAATTTAATTTTAAACATAAATATGTTTGGGAAATGGAATGCAAATCACATCATTGATTTAATTTTCAAATCTTCCTTGCATTATGTTTAGAATAACCATTTCTGGCTTAACACACCAAGAAGTTAAAGTTAGCTCATTTAAAGCTAAAATCAAATTATTCTGAAGTACTCAAAATAACAAGGATTTTTTATTATAAGAACATCCACACAGGTTATAACATAGCTTTTCAAGGTTGTCACTAATATTTACCAGCTCAAGCACAAAATCTACTTGCCCACCCTTCACCATTATGATTTATGAAGGAAAAAAATAGGAGACTTGGCATTTATGACTATAGGGATCTGACATACGCTATACCTAGGAACTAAACCCTAAGACATATTTTCTAACATATGTCTCTGGAATTGTTTATGGCTCTGATCTAATACTTCAGAGTATATGGTATCTGTCTTCTTTTTTGTTTTGCTGTAGAATATTTATTGTTGGTTAAAGGTACCATATTGGCAACTTTGGACAATAAAACCTTGATTTGTTGTTCACAGAATTGACACAGTACATGTAATAAATGGCACTATCACTCTTTACAGAACATGGTGTATGTGCTGATGAGTTCTTTGATAGCTGCTGAGTTCGATGCACGAGTAACAATCCTGTCCACAGGTAGGGCACACTTACACATTAGCAGTGCTTTGAATCCAAGCAGCAGATTCTTTCCTCCTCAGATGCCAGTCATCACAAATCTTGATCCGGTCTGCCTTGCAACACTTCACTCCCTCTACAAGCGGTCTCCGCCAACCAGAGCGGCATTCTGCACTCCTTTCCCAATTATTCAGAGAGATTCCAAAGGATACGTAAGTCATCTTTACAAGCATCCCAAAATCTACGCAGTGCTCTGCCTCTTTCTAGATCCTTCGTGAGCTTCTGAGTACAACACACTCTTCGGGATCCTGTAATCTGGCATTCACTTGACATGTCCAAACCACCTTAGTCTTTTCTTACTAATTAATGTTCCCAAGAATGACATATCAACACAATTTAACACTTCCACATTTGTCATCCTGTCTTGCCATCTTATTCGAAGAATTTTACACAAGCATCTGGTATAAAAGCTGTTTAATCTTTTGGTGGTATGCGTGGCATAAGTCATCCATGTTTCTGAGCCATATAGAAGAGTGGATAAAACACATCTCTCATAAATATGGGTTTTCACTTTAGTTGACAATTTGTTATTGTTCCAGGCTCTGTCTTGCAAAGTTCCTGGCTGATTTACCTATTCTACTAGTGAGCTCAGCAAGAAGATCTACATTGCTGGTAACAGTAGAGCTAAGGTAGCAAAATTGGTCAATGCCATCCAAACAAATACCATCTAAGATGATATATGGAACTGGTTTTGAAGAGCCTTGGTGCATGGTAACAGTCTTCTTCAAGCTTACTACTAGCCCAAAGATTTTGCATGAATCAGAGAACTTGGTAATCAAATGTTGTAGGACATCAACAGTGAGCCACGAGGGCTGCATCATCTACAAACAACAGGTCCCTTATGATGGTCTCCTTCACCTTTGTCTTGGCTCTGAACCTTGCAAAGTTAAATAAACCTCCATCATGTTTCGTGCTAAGACAGACACTCTGTGGAACATCATGGGATGCATGTTGAAGCTGGCATGAGAAGTAAATATTAAACAATGTAGGAGCCAGTATGCAACCCTGCTTCACTTCATTGTTGATGTTAAATGAGTCCAGCTCTTGGTTTTCATATATTACAGTTGCTTTCATGCCATTGTGTAAGGATTTCACAAAATTTAGCAATATATGTGGACAACCAAGCTTTTTCAGACCAACTAACTGTGTCAAAGGCTTTTGTTAAATCTATAAAAGTTGTGTACAGTGGAATACGCTTCTCTCTGCACTTTTCTTGCAGTTGTCTTCCATAGAAGACCATGTCTATGCTGGACCTTCCTGAGCAGAGGCCACATTGACTCTCAGGATAGATTTTTCTCAGCTAAAGTTTGAAGTCTAGGTAAAAGAATACAGCTTAAGATTTTTCTCACAATGTTAAGAAGAGATATAGCTCTGTGGCTTTTACAGTCACTTCTGTCTCCTTTGTTTTTGTAGAGTTGGATGAAACAAGCATCTTTAAAATCTTGAGGAACAGTTTCTTCCTTCCAACAGAGTAGTAATACCTCGTGCAATCTTAGACTTGTAGCAAACAAGCTTCCCCACATCACACAGCCAACATACCTTTTTTCTGTTAGAGAAGGACCCGTCTTTAGATGTAAGAGGACAGTCTTGTCTCCATGTCAGTCCTGTCTCTTATCTCTCTGGATAAACTGCTAATAACGGCAGTTGTGTTTTTTGTGGTGAGAGCAGCTACCTACTAGGAATTCCAACTGAGATCACCCAGACTCTGATTCTGCACTCCATGCACACTGGAGATGCAGTTAAAGGTCTTATGTCACTGAATAGCCATCAGGTGGCTACATTTTAATGATACCAGTTGCTCTCACTTTCCTACTAATATGATGTTGCTAAAGTTTAGGCTAATGCCTCATTCTTCTAGGTAACAATTTATTTTAGTTCAAAATAAGTGATCCTGTTTGAAAATGAACATCTGTTGAAATCTATTTATAGAATACATATATGGAATGGGGAAGGGGGATTGCATTAATATTCTTCTGATAGTATTACAGATTTTAGCATGGTTTCAGAGTAGCAGCCGTGTTAGTCTGTATTCGCAAAAAGAAAAGGAGTACTTGTGGCACCTTAGAGACTAACAAATTTATTAGAGCATAAGCTTTCGTGAGCTACAGCTCACTTCATCGGATGCATTTGGTGGAAAAAACAGAGGGGAGATTTATATACACACACAGAGAACATGAAACAATGGGTTTATCATACACACTGTAAGGAGAATGATCACTTAAGATAAGCCATCACCAGCAGCAGGGGGGGAAAAGGAGGAAAACCTTTCATGGTGACAAGCAAGGTAGCCTAATTCCAGCAGTTAACAAGAATATCTGAGGAACAGTGGGGGGTGGGGTGGGGGGGGAGAAATAACAAGGGGAAATAGTTTTACTTTGTGTAATGACTCATCCATTCCCAGTCTCTATTCTATTGCTGGTGAGTATTTGCTTCAAACTGGGGGGCTGTCTGTAAGCAAGGACTGGCCTGTCTCCCAAGATCTGTGAGAGTGATGGGTCATCCTTCAGGATAGGTTGTAGATCCTTGATGATGCGTTGGAGAGGTCTTAGTTGGGGGCTGAAGGTGATGGCTAGTGGCATTCTGTTATTTTCTTTGTTGGGCCTGTCCTGTAGTAGGTGACTTCTGGGTACTCTTCTGACTCTGTCAATCCGTTTCTTCACTTCAGCAGCAACCACACACCACACAACAGAACCACTAGCCCAGGAACCTATCCTTGCAACAAAGCCCGTTGCCAACTCTGTCCACATATCTATTCAGGGGATACCATCATAGGGCCTAATCACATCAGCCATACCATCAGAGGCTCGTTCATCTGCACATCTACCAATGTGATATATGCCATCATGTGCCAGCAATGCCCCTCTGCCATGTACATTGGCCAAACTGGACAGTCTCTACATAAAAGAATGAATGGACACAAATCAGACGTCAAGAATTATAACATTCAAAAACCAGTTGGAGAACACTTCAATCTCTCTGGTCACTCGATTACAGACCTAAGCGTGGCTATCCTTCAACAAAAAAGCTTCAAAAACAGACTCCAATGAGAGACTGCTGAATTGGAATTAATTTGCAAACTGGATACAATTAACTTAGTCTTGAATAGAGACTGGGAATGGATGAGTCATTACACAAAGTAAAACTATTTCCCTTTGTTATTTCTCCCCCCCACCCCACCCCCCCACTGTTCCTCAGATATTCTTGTTAACTGCTGGAATTAGCCTACCTTGCTTGTCACCATGAAAGGTTTTCCTCCTTCCCCGTCCCCCTCGTCCCCCGCTGCTGGTGATGGCTTATCTTAAGTGATCACTCTCCTTACAGTGTGTATGATAAACCCATTGTTTCATGTTCTCTGTGTGTGTATATAAATCTCCCCTCTGTTTTTTCCACCAAATGCATCCGATGAAGTGAGCTGTAGCTCACGAAAGCTTATGCTCTAATAAATTTGTTAGTCTCTAAGGTGCCACAAGTACTCCTTTAGATTTTAGCATAAATGTGATTTTCTAAACGATTGCCTTCATTTTGGAAATCAGTTATACCTTTACTTAGACAGCTTTCACCTCTAAAGATTAAAGCCATTATTTTCTTGGGCAACATTCTTCCACTGAGTTGAAGGGAATATTTTTAGGGATAAAAATCCTATTTTGTTTCTTGAGAACTGATTATTAACCTTGCTGTGAACCTTTTAAGCAAGATAGTCAGAAGCTGATTGTAAGCTTTTTTTTTTCCAGTTTGAAAGGAATTAAAACTTAAATATGGAAGCATATTTTTCATGTGCATTCTAGATAGAATAACTTTCTTGACTACTACAGAAATGCAAGTAGTCAGATAACATTCTCTTTTCACTGTTGTTATTTATAACATATATATTATTTTAAAAAAATCCTTCTGTGTAGGAGTAACAACTTACTTTTCTTAACCATTCTCTTTTTTCCATTCCAGTTAGTACAATGAGAGATGACAGATGCAACAATATATTTACCACATGCTAAAACAAACACAAAGATGATCTACCATTTCCCCCTAACTACTTTCTGTCTGTGTGTCAGTCTTGAAACTGCCAGTTCCAGAGAGCACAGACCATTTCTTTCTGTCTGCCTGGAAGGCTACTAGCACAAGTTTAGGAGCTACCATAAACAAACAAACAAGTAATAATAATATGGTGTACTTTGATACTGATGAAGTATCATCACTACAATATTTGTAACATTACATTTCATTTCTCTAATGTTATCATGGCAAGTGCATCCTTTTGCTAAGGTCAAAATGTGGCCAAATCTTCATGACTGTTCAAGAATACTCAGAGAGTGTATGGAGCCTTCACTCCCCTTATTTCCCACCAGGAGCAGCAACTGTGATGGGTCTGGGAGATAAAAGCACTGCCCTAGGTTAGTTCTGTCATGGGCACTAACCTCCTGAAAGGAATCAAGGAGGGGGAACATAGTCTTTGTCCTCCCCCAACCAGTCACTCACTCACCCACCAGCCAGCAAAACTGATGTGGGTCAGGAAGGGAATGCTGCATTGCTTCAATGAGTGGCAGTGTTCCCACTTTAGCATGCACGCACCCCCAGGAAAACTAGGAAGAATTCTGACTGTCAGTCACAATTCTTCCATTGTCATCCTGGAGCTTAGCCCATCCTCATCCCCAGCCCTGCAAGGCATCCAATGGTTTAAAAGCCAGAGTCATGCCCCAAACGCACTAGTGGAAGCCCAGGTTCTTAGGCTGTATCAGTTGTATTAGTTTAATCTATTAACATAGTACCAGATATGTAGCAATCATAACCATAAACCTTTACATCATTGGGAAGTTGACTAACATTATCATAATGTAGAGCATGTCTTAATAAGCAGATTGATTCATCTTCCTTTTCATTCATGATCACATAACATTGTTATGGCAACAATTGCTTACATAGAAAAGTAATACTACAAAAGCGTTTAGAGTGGGATATGCAAAAATGCTTAATATTGACTCGAATATCGATTCGACTCTGCTGATTGACTTCATTGGAGCTCTGCCAATTCACACGAGCTGTGGATCTGGCCTGTTGTGGTTTGTTATTTAATTCTTTAATATAAAAAGTGTCAAGATTCATTTCCTTTATTATTCTACAATATGTTTAGAAAATGTTCACTGAATTGTATCCCCAATGTAATTTCTCTTGCAAGGCTTAATGAATTAATGTCAGTAAAGCTCTGAGACCCTTGAATGAAAGGTTATCTGAATTTACCTATTGTCTGTGCCTCAACCCTTTTTCAGATCTCACCTTGACACATCAGCAGAACTGAGGTATTCTGTGAGTTCCTTGGTTGATAGCCAATCCGACTACAGATCAACTAAAGTGATAAGGCGACCCAGAAGAGGTCGTATGGAGGTCCGGAGAGATGAACCAAAGGTTAACCATTTAATTGTTTTCACTTGTGGAACACTGCAAGCTTTTTTGCATGCAGTATTACAATGTGTTCCTAAACAATGACAGTATTAAACACTGGCATACATACTGCACCCCAAAAGTGCTTTAACTAACTAGTTTGCAGACAGCTTATAGGATATCTTCTTTTCATTGCATGTCGTATTAATAGCTCATGTTAACAATTAAATCCCCATACTGGGATATGACAGTGTACCTCAGTATTTTATAGAAGATATTCGATGGGGTTACAAATTGTGTAGTTTTCTCAGCAAACAATAGGATTTTTCCATACCAATCTACAAGTACATCAACTGCTATATAGCAGCCAACACTAATAGCACAGAGGGAGATATTCAAGTTCAGTGGGAGTTGGAAACCTAACTGGACACCTTTGAAAATATCTTCCTTAGTTAATACTGAACTGCAGTAGAAACCATATGAAAGAACTTTACAACATCTTTATTCCTATCAAATAAATCTATCATTCTTAATGTTGTTACAAATAAGAAAGGGATTAATAATCACAGAGCCAGTATTTTAAAATGTTAATGCTTCATCTTTTCCAGTTTCCAGCAAGCTAATTTTGAAATAGTTTCTCAGACAGCATGATGTGCATTTTGTAAATTCTTGCTTAGGTGAAATCTCTTGGGGATCATGAGTGGAACAGAACTCAGCAGATTGGAGTCTTGAGCAGCCACCCATTTGAAAGTGACACTGAAATGTCTGATATTGATGACGATGATAGAGAAACTATTTTTAGCTCCATGGATCTTCTGTCACCAAGTGGGCATTCAGATGCCCAGACTCTGGCCATGATGCTTCAGGAGCAACTAGATGCAATCAACAAAGAAATAAGGTACCTAATATCAACCAACTGCAATGTGTTTTCTGGTCATAGATCAATCTTCCCCGTGGTGCTCAGGATCAGTTTCCACAGACTGCAGTTGGAGCCCGACTCCTGCATTCCAGGGCAGTAATTAGGGAATGTATGTGTTTATGTATAAGAATATGTACTATAGTGGAAGTAATGATAGCAGTTTCCTTTCTTAAACATGGAGCTTGTGAAGAACATTCCAGGGGAAGAGAAATAGCTAGCTCTTTAGAAGAAGCTATGTTAGGGAACACTAAGACAGGGAACCTCTCTGATGGACCTTTATTCATAGGCCTTCTTTTCAAGATTTTTACATGCCCATCCTACATAACTCCATTCTACCATTAATTAACTATTATCCTGAAGATTTGAATTCAGTGATGTGCATGGTTCCTGCTGTTAGTTACATCAATAATACACCTCATGTGTTTCTGGGTTACGAAGAATGGTATGAAAGCAGGAAGGAATTCAGTATGAGGTTCATATCCCAAACTGAGTTATAAGGTTCGAAGACAAGGAAAAAGAAACCTCAATGTATTAAACTGCACTAATTTCATCTGGAATTATTAAGAGGCAATAAACCACTGAACCCAAGGATGCTATTTTAATAGCCACTTTTCGTAGCAGAATCACAGTTTACCTGTTTTGTCAAAAAAGGTAGGTTTAAAAAGATTGTGTGATAAATATATCATGTTTTCTTCAGAACATCCATTTATTACCTCCCAGTTCCAAGGAAATAGATGAAAGAGATGTCATTAGTGCATCAGTGTCCAGGTCATACCAATAGGTACTGTGCTATTTAGTAATCATATGGAGAATAGTTTGAAATATCCCCTTTACCTTGTGCTAGTTTTTCCTCAAGTCTTTCTCTTTGTGTAAGGTAGCCTAGTGTAATATATACTCTTGAGCATGTTTTAAAATGACATTACAAACTTTTCCATTCTAGGGTGGGTTGAGGCCACTTATTTTTCACTGTAGGTTTATAATTGTATTTGGGACTCCCAACATGTCTCCATTTGATTCATAGGGAATTTTGCTACAATTTTCTAAAATCTGTTTCACAGCAGTTCTGTCAAGATAAAAGGCAAAAATTTTGCGATTGGAAGGTTTAATCTTGCTAAAATAGCATATTCCCAACACTGGGAAATCAAGGAATTTTATTCATGTTTTCTTTTATTACAAGGAATCAGGACCCTGACTATTCAGAAGGTTTTAGGTTAAACAAATATCTTTATTTTAAAAAAAATTAAAATGTTGACCTTTTAAGAAGCAATTATCTGAGATAGTGGGGGTTTGGAGAAGAGAACATATCTGTAGGTAATGTAGATAGATAGGATTTATGTCATGCTGAATCAGATCATTGATCCATCTAGTGTAGCCTCTGGCAATAACTAGTACCTGATGCTTTAGAGGAAAGAAAAAGAGAGAAAAAAACATAACACATTTAGTTATTTTTACAGTATTGTAGATTGACTGAGAGAAAAAAATTCTTTATTCTCTCCCCCCCCAACACACACATATAGATTATCAGCCGATGACCTGAAGCATAAATGACTCTCATCAAAAATTTGGTTTGTAAAGATACCCACATAACTAATGGTCACATTAGTTACTTTCATATTCCCTTTTGTAAATTTCAGGGAAAGTTATTCAGTCAGGAGAGTCCACCAAGAAATGATCCCCCTCTTAAGAACATAAGAATGGCCCTATTGGGTCAGACCAAGGGTCCATGTAGCCCAGTATCCTTTCTTCTGACAGTGGCCAGTGCCAGGTGCCCCAGAAGAAATGAACAGAACAGGTAATCATCAAGTGATCCATCTCCTGTCGCTCATTCCCAGCTTCTGGCAAACAGAGGCTAGGGACACCATTCCTGCTCATCCTGGCTAATAGCCATTGGTGGACCTATTCTCCATGAATTTATTTAGTTCTTTTTTGAACCCTTTTATGGTCTTAGCCTTCGCAACATCCTCTGGTCAGGAGTTCCACAGCTTGACTGTGTGTTGTCTGAAGAAATACTTCCTTTTACTTGTTTTAAACCTGCTGCCTATTCATTTCATTTCATGACCTCTAGTTCTTGTGTTATGAGAAGTAATAAACAACACTTCCTTATCTATTTTCTCTATACCAGTCTTGACTTTATAGACCTCAATCCTATCTCCCCTTAGCTGTCTCTTTTCCAAGCTCAAAAGTCCCAGTCTTATTAATCTCTCCTCGTTCCATACCCCTACTCCGTTCCATACCCCTAATCATTTTTGTTGCCCTTTTCTGAACCTTTTCCAATTCCAATATATCTTTTTTGAGATGGGGCGACCACATCTGCACACAGTACTCAAGATGTGGGAGTACCATGGATTTATATAGCAGCAACATGATATTTTCTGTCCTATTATCTATTCCTTTCTTAATTATTCCCAGCAGTCTATTTGCTTTTTTGACAGCCACTGCACATTGAGAGAACTATCCACAATGACTCCAAGATCTCTTTCTTGAGTGGTAACAGCTAATTTAGACCCCATCATTTTATATGTATGGTTGGGAATATGCTTTCCAATGTGCATGACTTTGCATTTATCAACATTAAATTTCATCTGCCATTTTGTTGCCCAGTCACCCAGTTTTGAGAGATCTTTTGTAGCTCTTTGCAGTCTGCCTGGGTCTTAACTATCTTTAGTAATTTTGTATCATCTGAAAATTTTGCCACCTCACTGTTTACCCTTTTTTCCAGATCATTTATGAATATGTTGAATAGGACTGGTCCCAGAATAGACCCCTGGGGGACACCATTATTTACTTCTCTCCACTCTGAAAACTGACCATTTATACCTACCCTTTGTTTCCTATCTTTTAACCAGTTACTAATCCATGAGAGCACCTTCCTTCTTATCCCATGGCAGCTTACTTTGCATAAGAGCTTTTGGTGAGGGACCTTATCAAAGGCTTTCTTAAAACCTAAGTACACTACATCCACTGGATCCCCTTGGTCCACATGCTTGTTGACCCCTCAAAGAATTCTAGTAGATTGGTGAGGCATGATTTCCCTTTACTAAAACCATGTTGACTGTTCCTCAACAAATTATGTTCATCTATATGTCTGACAATATTGTTCTTTATTATAGTTTCAACCAGTTTACTCGGTACTGAAGTCAGGCTTACAGGCCTGTAATTACCAGGATCACCTCTGGAGCCCTTTTTTAAAAATTGGCATCATGTTAGCTATCCTCCAGTCATCTGGTACAGAAGCTGATTTAAATGTTAGGTTACAGACTACAGTTAGTAGTTCTGCAATTTCACATTTGAGTTCCTTCAGATCTCTTGGGTGAATACCATCTGGTCCTGGTGACTTACTGCTCTTTAATTTATCAATTTGTTCCAAAACCTCGTCTAATGAGACCTCAATCTGGGACAGTTCCTCAGATCTGTCACCTAAAAAGAATGAATCAGGTCTGGGAATCTCCCTCACATCACTTCGCAGCCGTGAAGACCGACCAAAAAATTCATTTAGTTTCTCTGCAATGGCCTTATTGTCCTTGACTGCTCCTTTAGCATTTTGATTGTCCTGTGGCCCCACTGGTTGTTTAGCAGGCTTCCTGCTTTTGATGTACTTAAAAAAAAATTGCTATTACTTTTTGAGTCTTTGGCTAACTGTTCCTCAAATTCTTTTTTGGCCTTCCTAATTGTATTTATATACTTCATTTGCCAGTGTTTATACTCCTTTCTATTTTCCTCACTAGGGTTTAACTTCCACTTTTTTAAAGATTTCAGAGTAGAAGCCGTGTTAGTCTGTATTCGCAAAAAGAAAAGGAGTACTTGTGGCACCTTAGAGACTAACAAATTTATTAGAGCATAAGCTTTCGTGAGCTACTGCTCACTTCATCGGATGCATCCGATGAAGTGAGCTGTAGCTCACGAAAGCTTATGCTCTAATAAATTTGTTAGTCTCTAAGGTGCCACAAGTACTCCTTTACTTTTTTAAAGGATGCCTTTTTACCTCTCATTGCTTCTTTTACTTTGTTGTTTAGCCACGGTGGCTCTTTTTTGGTTCTCTTACTATGTTTTTTAATTTGGGGTATACATTTAAGTTGAGCCTCTATTATGGTGTCTTTAAAAAGTTTCCACGCAGCTTGCAGATATTTCACTTTTGGCACTGTACCCTTTAATTTCTGTTTAACTAACCTCATTTTTGTGTAGTTCCCCTTTCTGAAATTAAATGCTACAGTGTTGGGCTGCTGTGGTGTTTTTCCTGCCACAAGGATATTAAATTTAATTATATTATGATTACTATTACCAAGCGGTCCAGCTATATTCACCTCGTGGACCAGATCCTGTGCTCCACTTAGGACTAAATCAAGAATTGCCTCTCCTCTGGTGGGTTCTAGGACCAGCTGCTCTAAGAAGCAGTCTTTTAAGATGTCAGGAAACTTTATCTCTGCATCCCATCCTGAGGTGACATGTACAGTCAATATGAGGATAATTTAAATCCCCCATTATTATTTTTGAGTTTTTTATTTTAATAGTCTCTCTAATCTCCCTGAGCATTTCACAGTCACTATCACTATCCTGGTCACGTGGTCAATAATATATCCCTACCACTATATTCTTAGATAAAATGTTTTCTATTCATGCAATATGTCTTATGTAAGAGGGTGATCATCTGTTTTATCCAAACTGATCTAAAATTTAGATTTATTAATAACATGAAAAAGATTATTTTAATTCCCAGAATATGATCTATATTCAATCTTTCATCAGATCCCATTTCAGAAAATACTGTAGACCTTTTATGGCAATTCTTAAATGGATTTCAGGCAAGAAGATTGATCTCAGCAAGGGACCTTTTAGCTTCTTTTATGCTTTAGGCATTATGGCTCCTTTCATTATAATGTCTATATTTTCACATTTCACTCGAAATCCTCAGCCCCCCATCTTTCAGATTCCCATATTACTGCAATTCAGAACTTGGTATTTTTCCACCCCGTGAATATATATTTATGGGTCATAGGAAAGTAAATAGAAGCAATATATAGTTTTAAAACTATGATTAAAGAATTCAGTGGAAGCAACGTAGGGCAGTATTTGGGCCCTGTTCATGAACATCAGAGTGGTTGACAGGAAGAGAGTTATTTTACCATGAGAATGAGTAAATGCTACATCCCATTTTCAAGTGAAACTAAATGCAACCGCTTTCATAGACAAATATTTCTTACTCATTAGTTTGTGGGGCTAAAACAGACAATTAGGTTTGCATGTTTCCTCTTGTTCCATTAGTATGCATTATTTTTAAAAGACCTTTCTAAAGGTCCTATGGATTCATTTGGGTTCAAATTCATATTCATACCTTTGCCACAGAAAATCAGATAGATCCATACATTTCCTATTATGTGGTGGAAGAAGCGCTGCATAGTTAAGGATGACACTAGTTTCTCATTATAAATTCTATTTTTCAAGAATCCCTGGCCTATCTTTCCCATAAAGAAACCAACCCTCCTAAAATTTCACAAACCATATCTTATCCCAGGATAGGTGGTTTTTTCCCTTACTAGTTTTGGGGGAAAGGGGGTGAATAAAACATGAGTTTTATAATTCTGGTGATTAAAAAGGTTCTTTGTCAGATGTTTTTGGGAAATAATTTTCACATTTATTTTTGGCTTGACTTACAAACTGCACATTTGTTTTGTTTCATTGGCCTCATTTGAGGGGAAGTACCCCTTAGTTTTGGTTTTCTGGAGAGGGAGAGCAAATGAAGGAATTACAAGGACATATCAAATACAGATCCAGTGAATGGGCATACTTATGCCCCACTAAGGTAGGCAGCAAAGGGATTAGATTGGGGCTCAGAGTAAGGATGTAAAGGAGAGGCAATGGGGAGGAAGCTCCCTCTTTTCCTCTTTTCCCAGCACAGGGAGGAAATAGGCATAGGAAGCTCCCAGACTCAGACAAGGAACACTGGAACAGAGAAACTGACAATCTTGTTCACATAGAGTAACTATTCCATTTTCAAGAGACATCAAAAATGGATGTTTGACTTTCCCTCCATCTGAACCCAGCCATTCCTTTGTCTGTCTCTTTTTATGGACAAGGCTGCAGTAAGCTCTCTCTCTCTGGTGGGCCAGAGTGAGGAAGACTGGGCAGAGGAGTTTATGCCTTAAAGTGGCAGGACACAGTATTTTGTTTCTTGGTTGCATTGTGTTATATTACTGTTGGATGATGGGGAACTTAACATGTTTGCTGATAGACACAATAATTAATGTAGTCAAAAAGACAAATTGCAAACTTACATAAGCCTAAATACAGTGGGCTCAGTTCTCCACTGTGCCCAGCATGCGCTCAGATGCAATGCAGAAGAGGGATGAGAGGAGCTGATCTTAGTTTTCTGGCCACATTGTAAATTTTAAAATATTGGTGGCGGAGCTTTAACGTAAGCTGCTGGCAGAAGATCTTTCAACAACAGAGCATCATGCTCTGCCATGCTTCCTCTCCTCCCTTCTGCAGACATGGTCCCCTCCCTTCTCCTGACTCAGGCCCTACCTCCCCTACCTCCCTCATGCACTCCCCCTCCCCCTACTCTTTTCTAAGCAACACTAAATGAATTTGGCAGACAGGAGACTCCAGCCCAACGTAACCAACACATTTCATAACACCACTGGGGATTTACTTACATCTACTTACCATGATGAGACAAATTAATAGAACTTTAATAAAACTTTTGAAGTCTCTTCAACAGGTATAGTAAATGACATGAAAAACAACTATGTAGATGCAACAGCAAAGTTTCCTCACAAGTGAACACAGAGAGGGCAAAGTTCAGTTTGGGTGGGTGTGTAAGTTGGGGTAGAGTTTTGATGAGAGATGAAAGATTGTGTGATAGCAGGGAATTGTGATGGCAGGGATCCCTTAACTGGTTATTTGCAGATTTTTTGCATTTCTCCTTTTTTTCCCATACATATTTTTAAGACATACAACATAGTTTTGAGTGTCTACACTTTTTATTCCCCCTGTGTCTGGTGAAACGAGTTTGATGATAAGAGAGAGAGAGAGAGAGAGAGAGAATTTTTGTTTGAAATTTCTCAGGTTTTCTTTTAATGGCAAATTCATATCCCATGTAAAAGGTAAAATAATACAACACATTCAACAGTGTGTGCTTCCTTTTCTATTAGCCCCTTTTCGTGTTCTCTACTGATATAGTATCCCTGAAGTCTGACATGATTTTACATTTTACCCAAAAATACAATGTCTCTCCAAATTCCATGGATTATTTTGAGTTATATCTGGAGACCATTCACTTAGCAGACATGAAGAGGAACTGCATTAGATGTGTTTTATACAATAAAACAAAACGAGTAGGGTAAATTTAGGGTTGTCAATTAGTTGCAGTTAACTCATGCGATTAACTCAAAAAATTAATCACAATTTTAAAAATTAATCATGATTAATTGTACTGTTAAACAATAAAATACCAATTTAAATAATGTTGGATGTTTATTCTGCATTTTCAAATATATAGATTTCTATTACAACACAGAATACAAAGTGTACAGTGCTCACTTTATATTATTATTTTGGATTACAAATATTTGCACTGTAAAAATGATAAACAAAATAAATAGTATAAGCTTGACCAATGTACATGGCAGAGGGGCATTGCCACATACCACACAACAGAACCACTAACCCAGGAACCTATCCTTGCAACAAAGCCCATTGCCCACTCTGTCCACATATCTATTCAGGGGACACCATCATAGGGCCTAATCACATCAGCCACACTATCAGAGGCTCGTTCACCTGCGCATCTACCAATGTGATATATGCCATCATGTGCCAGCAATGCCCCTCTGCCATGTACATTGGTCAAACTGGACAGTCTCTACGTAAAAGAATAAATGGACACAAATCAGACGTCAAGAATTATAACATTCAAAAACCAGTCGGAGAACACTTCAATCTCTCTGGTCACTCGATTACAGACCTGAGGGTGGCTATCCTTCAACAAAAAAACTTCAAAAACAGACTCCAACGAGAGACTGCTGAATTGGAATTAATTTGCAAACTGGATACAATTAACTTAGGCTTGAATAGAGACTGGGAATGGATGAGTCATTACACAAAGTAAAACTATTTCCTCATGTTATTTTTCCCCTCCCACCCTACCCCCCACTGTTCCTTAGATATTCTTGTTAACTGCTGGAAATAGCCTACCTTGCTTGTCACCATGAAAGGTTTTTCTCCTTTCCCCCCCTGCTGCTGGTGATGGCTTATCTTAAGTGATCACTCTCCTTACAGTGTGTATGATAAATGTTCATGTTGTTTCATGTTCTCTGTGTGTGTATATCAATCTCCCCTCTGTATATTCCACCAAATGCATCCGATGAAGTGAGCTGTAGCTCACGAAAGCTTATGCTCAAATAAATTTGTTAGTCTCTAAGGTGCCACAAGTACTCCTTTTCTTTTTGCGAATACAGACTAACACGGCTGCTACTCTGAAAAATAAATAGTATTTTTCAGTTCATCTCATACAAGTACTGTAGTGCAATCTCTTTATCGTGAAAGTGTAACTGTCAAATATAGATTGTTTTGTTACATAATTGCATTCAAAAACAAAACAATGTAAAACTTTAGAGCCTACAAGTCCACTCAGTCCTACTTCTTGTTCAGCCAGTCGCTAGGACAAACAAGTTTGTTTACATTTATGGGAGATACTGCTGACTGCTTCTTATTTACAATGTCACCTGAAAATGAGAATAGGCATTCGCATGGCAATTTTATAGCTGGCGTTGCAAGGTATTTATGTGCCAGATATGCTAAACATTCATATGGCCCTTCGTGCTTCGGCCACTATTCCAGAGGACATGCTTCCATGCTGATGATGCTCGTTAAAAAAATAATGTGTTAATTAAATTTGTGACTGAACTCCTTGGAGGAAGAACACTATGTCTCCTGTTCCGTTTTACCCACTTTCTGCCACGTATTTCATGTTATAGCAGTCTCAGATGATGACCCAGCACATGTTTGTTTTAAGAACACTTTCACAGCAGTTTTGACAAAACGCAAAGAAGGTACCAATGTGAGATTTCTAAACATAGCTACAGCACTCGACCCAAGATTTAAGAATCTGAAGTTCTGTCCAAAATCTGAGAGGGACAAGGTGCGGAGCATGCTTTCAGACGTATTAAAAGAATAACACTCGGGTGAGGAAACTACAGAACCTTAACCACCAAAAAAGAAAATCAACCTTCTGCTGGTGGCATCTGACTCAGATGATGAAAATAAATGAGTCGGTATGCTCTGCTTTGGATCGTTATTGAGCAGAACTCATCATAAACATGGACACCTGTCCCCTGGAATGGTGGTTGAAGCATGAAGGGACATTTGAATCTTTAGTGCATCTGATACATAAATATCTTGCGACGCTGGCTACAACAGTGCCATACAAATGCCTGTTGTCACTTTGAGGTGACACTGTCAACAAGAAGTGGGCAGCATTATCTCCTACAAATGTAGAAGCGATTGGCTGAAGTAGGACTGAGTGGACTTGTAGGTTCTAAAGTTTTACATTGTTTTGTTTTTGAATGCAGTTTTTTTGTACATAATTCTGCATTTGTAAGTTTAAATTTCATTATAAAGAGATTGCACTACAGTACTTGTATTAGGTGAACTGACAAATACTATTTCTTTTGTTTTTTACAGTGCAGATATTTGTAATAAAAATAAATATAAAGTGAGCACTGTACACTTTGTATTCTGTGTTGTAACTCATGCGATTAATCACGATTAATTTATTTAATCACTTGACAGCCCTAGTAAATTTGTTTTTTAAATATCAAATAAAGGACTTCCTTTCAGAAGATTCTGACAATAGCTTTTGTATTTTGGAGATAGCTAGTTACTATATAGATCATCAAAAAAGATTGTTTCCCATTTCCAAATAAGACATGCTCCAGTAAAGCATTATTACTAACATGCAGAAGAGAAGGGAAGAACACACGGTAGACATCTGAGGCAGCATGTTCGTTTCTCTTTCAAAACTTAAGGAGCTGCTACTGACTTATTTGATCCCATCTTTGTATCTTGCACAATTCTTTCATCTGCTCTTTCTGCCTCTAGATATACTAATACCTCTTCCTTTCCTCATTTATGAAAATATGTAATTGTTTTGACCATGTGTGACTGAGAGGGCAGATGAGGATGAAGAAAGGACAAACTACTCATAAATGAGTGCCTTTTTGTACATTATATAGTGAAATTCATTCAGAAACAGATGGGCCCTGTAGCGAGTCATCTCCTTTTTTATACAGTGTCCAGAGAAAACTTAGTCTCTGGGGCAGTTACTGTCCCCTGTTCTGGCTGCTTTGTGACTTCTGGTGTCACACAGAAGCTGTACAGTTGACAGATCTAGTTCTCTGAGGATTCTCCTGCCTAGAGAAAACCTTGGGTGCATACAGCCACTATGCCCACTGCAAGATCCTATCTGGGGATCTCTTGTCTGACAGAATAGCCCCTTGGGTCCTAGTTAGTTGACCATCAGCTACTCAGAGTTGCTCTAACTTACCCTGGGGACAAGATTGAGGGATCTGTTGGGAGTTCATGTGGGTGCAGGCCACATGTTAGCACATTTATTTATTAGATCAGGGCCTCCAGTACAGCAATTTGAGTTTTGTTTAGAGTATCTGCCCTGCTAATATTGAGGAAATCATTTTGGTGGGAAGGAGATGGTATTAAACACTAGCAAGTAACCAAACCACTCTGAGGAAATAAGTAAAGAAGCTTTTCTGAAAATGATAAGTGAAACACAATGGTGAATGCTAAGTTGTGTCTCCCATTTATTCTTTGTCATGTTTCTCTGCTGGTGAGGACTATCTGCCTTCCTGCCTTACAGTTCTTTTGATCTTACTCCCTGACAGCAGGCAAAGAGCAGACAAGAGCCATGCTGAAGTTCTTTAGGATCCTTTTGAGTGGAAACCAGTGGAAATTGTCAGAGGTCCTGCACATTGCAGATTGAGGTCTATATTGATCCGGTGAAGCGAGCTGTAGCTCACAAAAGCTTATGCTCAAATAAATTTTTAGTCTCTAAGGTGCCACAAGTACTCCTTTTCTTTTTTGAATACAGACTAACACGGCTGCTACTCTGAAACATGGAATAGCACAGTAATAGGAATTGCGAGCTCTCTTGTTCTTTTTATTCAACATAGTGTGACAGGGTTGGGTCAGATGGCTACAGGAGAGTAATAGAAGGCAGATATATTAGCCGCAGGTTAAGTAGGTCCCTTTTCCCTGGGTAAGGTAACAGGGAAGGTTCCAAAACAATCAGGAACTTTCTGGAAACAATGAAGGCAGACAGGCTGATTAGAACACCTGCAGCCAATCAAGAAGCTGCTAGAATCAATTAAGGCAGGCTAATCAGGGAACCTGGGTTTAAAAAGGAGCTCACTTCAGTTTGTGGTGTGTGCGAGGAGCTGGGAGCAAGAGGCGCAAGAAGCTGAGAAGGCATACTACAGGAAGACTGAGAAGTATAAGCATTACAGACATCAGGAGGGAGGTCCTGTGGTGAGAATAAAGAAAGTGTTGGGAGGAGACCATGGGGAAGTAGCCCAGGGAGTTGTAGCTGTCATGCAGCTATTACAGGAGCCACTGTAGACAGCTACAATCCACAGGGGCCTGGGCTGGAACCTGGAGTAGAGGCCGGGCCTGGGTTCCCCCCATCTCTCCATCCCCCCAACTCCCTACTTGATACTGGAGGAGTTGAACTGGATTGTGGGTTCCACCAGAGGGGAAGGTCTCTGGCCTGTTCCCTGATCCACTAGATGGATCAGCAGAGACTGCGGGGATTGTTTTTCTTCCTTTCCCCATGCTGGCCAGTGATGAGGCTAACTGAGTGAACGGCAGATTTGAGCCTGAAAGTGGCCAAACTGAGGGCTGCCATAAACCTCTGAGGTGAGAAAATCCACCAATAAGTGCAGGACCCACTAAGGCAGAGGAGGAACTTTGTCACAATAGTTAAAGAAGCACTAGACATATAGTGCTACTGACACACAAGATCAGCCAATGTATGTTGCCTTCGGCAGCCCACACCACAAGAAAGGCCATAGGGTATCCTTAGCAGGGTGGAATCCAGAATTAGCACTAAAAATTAATTATAATGATATGAATTAGTCTTATTTGTTTTAGAATATCCATTGGAAAATGCTACCAACTATAGACAGTAGAAGCAGTATAAATAACAGAACATAAATACTAAAATATAAAGCTTAAGTATATAAAACAAGTTAGTGTTAGATGCAGTGGGGGTAAATTCACACATCCTCTTGTTTGATTTCCTGTTGGAGCAGCACCTAGAATATGGGTCCACTAGGTTTTGCAGGTGTGGATTCTAATACTTGCAAATGTTGGAGTTTATCAAGTCTGCACACATTTTTGTACCTGCAAAGAGTATGCAGAAGTATGGGTGCCTGTATTTTGCAAGCTCACTAATGGTGCTGTAGTAGAGGACCTTCTGAAATTTTACCCAAACTGTTTTTATAGTTAAATTGTTTTATATATTAGCAGCCTCAACTATGAATAAATAGTTAAGAGGTGGTATTTTTAATACAGTTTTGTTTCTTCATAACATTTATCAAACTGTTTTGGGTTTACTCACATCTATGCACATAAAACTTCTGCAAAGGCAAGTTCATACTCAACTATTCAAAGAAGTGAAGTTGCTGTTAGAGCCAGAAACACACCTTATGTAGCTGACAATTATCAGAATATTATCATATGCTTTCTTCACTCCATAAGGTTAATCCAAGAAGAAAAAGAATCAACAGAACTGCGTGCTGAAGAAATAGAGAACAGAGTGGCCAGCGTCAGTCTAGAGGGCTTGAATCTGGCTAGAGTTCACCCAGGTACATCTATCACTGGATCAGTGACAGCTTCATCGCTTGCAAGCTCTTCTCCTCCCAGTGGGCACTCAACCCCTAAACTCACACCTCGCAGTCCAGCCAGAGAAATGGATCGCATGGGGGTCATGACCCTGGTAAGGAAATGTGAGATGGCAGTTCTGAGCATGATATTTATTAAAATAAACTGATCAAATTGTTTTCACTGTTTGCCTAGCCCTTACCAAGCCTCGCCTACTCCTCTGTAGAATTTGTTTTGTCCATAGAATTTTGTTTTGTTGTCTCTGTATATGCACAAGAGCAAATTATGTCAAACCATAGGAAAGATAGGGAGTATAATAAAAAGACCTGGTGGCTTAACCAGGATCTTCAATGACCTGAAACTCAAAAAAGGATCATACAAAAAAGAGGAAACTAGATCAAATTACAAAGGATATATATAAAAAACCCACAAGGACAATATTATAAAGGCCAAGGCACAAAACAAGATTAAACAACCTAGGAACATAAAGGGTAACAAGAAAACATTTTACAAATACATTGGCAGCAAGAGGAAGACCAAGAACAGGGTAGGGCCATTACTCAATGAGACGGGAAAGACAATAACAGAAAACATCATATTGGCCTAAGTGTTAAATGTGTTTTTTATTTCAGTTTTCACCAAAAAGGTTAGCAGTGATCAGACAACTAACATAGTGAACATCAGTGTAAATGGGGTAGGATCTGAGGCTAAAATAGGAAAAGAACAAGTTAAGAATTACTTGGACAAGGAAGATGTCTTCAAATCAGCAGGGCTTGATGAAATACATCCTTAAAGAATTGGTTGAAGAGATCTCTAAGCCATTACTAATTATCTTTGAGAACTTGTGGAGGATGGAACAGATCCCAGAACGCTGGAAAAGGGCAAATGTAATACCTATCTAAAACGGGGAAATAAGGACAACCAAGGTAATTACAGACCAGTCAGCTTAACTTCAGTACCCAAAAAGATAATGGAGCAAATAATCAATTTTCAAGCACCCAGAAGATAAAAAGGGGATAAGTAACGGTCCGCATGGATTTGTCAAGAACAAATCATGTCAAACCAACCTAATATCCTCCTCTGACAGGGTAACAAGCCTTGTGGATAAGAGGGAAGTATGATATATACACCTCTACCCGGATATGACATGGTAATCGGGAGCCAAAAAATCTTACTGCGTTATAGGTGAAACTGCGTTATATCGACTTTGCTTTGTCCTCGAGCATTTCCATTATTAATAGTCAACAGGCCCCCCGGGACTCCCATGCTGTATCCAACGCCCCCATTCCCTGTCCCCTGGCCACCCCGCCCCCAGAACCTCCGAACCATCCAACTCCCCTGCTTCCTGTCCCCGGACCGCCCCCTGAAACCCTCTGCCCCTTATCCAACCCCTTGGCCATGGCCCGGCACCTTAACATGCCACTCAGAGCAGCATGTTGGAGCCAGACATGCTGATGCACTGATCCACCGGAGCGCACAGCCCCGACCCTCAGAGGGCTGCTTTACTGTGTTATATCTGAATTCATGTTATATCGGGTCATGTTATATTGGGGTAGAGGTGTATATCAGTGTTAGTAAGGCTTTTGATATTGTCTCACATGACCTTCTCATAAACAAACTAGGAAAACATAGCCAAGACAAACCTACTATAAGGTGTGTGCACTACTGGTTGGAGAATTGTACTCAAAGGGTAGTCATCGATGGTTCACAGTGAAGCTGGAAAAGCATATTGAGTGGAGTCCTCAGGCATCTGTCCTGGGTCTGGTTCTGTGCAGTATCTTCATTAAACATTTCAATAATGGCATAGAGAGAACACTTATAAAGTTTGCAGATGACACTAAGCTGGGAGGGGTTGCAAGTGTTTTGGAGGACAGGATTGGAATTTAAAATCTTGACAAACTGGAGAAATGATCTGAAATAAATAGGATGAAATTCAGGAAGGACAAATGCAAACTACTTAGGAAGAAATAATCAAATACAAAATTGAAAATGGCTGCCTAGGAAGGAATACTGCAGAAGAGAATCTGGGTGCTTATATTGGATCACAAACTGAATATGAGTCAACAATGTAACACTGTTGCAAAAAAGCAAACATCATTCTGGGATGTATTAGCAAGAGTGTTGTAAGCAAGACACAAAATAATTCTTCCACTCTAGTCAGCACTGATTAGGACTCAGCTGGAGTACTGTGTCCAGTTCTGGGCCCCATACTTCAGGAAAGTTGTGGACAGATTGGAGAAAGTCCAGAGAAGAGCAACAAAAATGATTAAAGGTCTAGAAAACATGACCTATGAGGAAAGATTGAAAAAATTGGGTTTGTTTAGTTTGGAAAAGAGAAGACTGATGGGGGACATAACAGTCTTCAAGTAAATGAAAGGTTGGTATAACAAAGGTTGGATAAATTGTTCACTGAGGACAGGACAAGAAGTAATGGGTTTAAATTGCAGCAAGAGAGATTTAGGTTAGATGCTAGGAAAAACTACTTAACTGTCAGGGTAGTTAGGCACTGGAACAAATTACCTAAGAAGGTTGTGGAATTTCCATCATTGGAGGTTTTTAAGAACAGGTTAGACAAACATCTCTCAGGGATCATCTAAATAATACTTTGTCCTGCCTCAGTGCAGGGTACCTACCTACTGATCTCCCTTCCAATCCTTTGTTTCTATGATTCTATATATGAGTTGTAAGGTTTTTGGAGGAAAGACTAAGTTGTTTGGTTTTTATTGTCTCTGTACAGCGCCTAGCAGAGTGGGGCCCTTTTCTCTGATTATGGCCATTGAGTACCAATGTAATAGAAATAATAATTAATAACAATTAGTAAAAAGTATTGGAACCAATTTACATAGGATTTTTATTATAAGCAATGAAGTTTCAAATAATCCATTTAATAAAACATAACTTGAGGCAGAGTTGAAGGCTGTTAATCCTAGGTCAGATTTAAATCTCGAGCAAAGGCCTTACAAGGCCATTATTGACATAAAACCTTTTAAAACTTATTTTTAAAGGTGTTTAGGTGATTTTTTTTCTGTTTTATACAAGTGGCACATTGTGTGTTTCTCTGTATATGCTTTTCAAGGCCAGTTGCATGGGATGACTTGTTTTCCCACATTCCATTTAACCTGTATTATTTTTAAACTGCATATCATGTGTTAGAATATTCCTTAAACACCTGTATTCACAAATGAGCATGAAATTGATATTGAACATTTCAAAACATTTATTCTGAAACTAAACTAAATGAGTGGGGAAAGTTCTCTGAAAGAGGTTGTCCAAAAGATTCACATTTCGGTTCTAATGAAACCTGCAAACAAAAGTCCAGCAGACAACGGAGCAGAGGCATTTCTGCCCTACAAGATTTAGCCAGGTAATTATGGAATCCATTGGAAGTCTCTAGCAAATAATACACTGAGCATTTTACAATGCTACTGCCCCTGCTCTCAATATGTAATTATTTCAGCAGGTATGGTTTGCCTGTTCCTGCTGCCTGGGGATGGACAGGACAGACTGACAAACTCTCTTTGGGTGGAAGGGTTAAGTTGGGAGATCCTCTTGGAAGTTTAGATTCTATAGTACACAAACTTCCAAATAAACCTATAGGGGTTGGCTAGATGCCAATAACTGCAGCCAGATTTCACAGGACAGGTCCATGTAAACTTACATAAAACAAACTCTGTGGGATTTGTTGTGCTGTAGCTGTATAGCACAGAGTGACACATTTGCCTAAAGTAGAAGTGTTAAGTGGTTGAACAATGTATGTTCTAGTAGACTTCCACGGTGAGATAATGCCTGCGGTAAAGAGGATTGGTGTTTTTCATGAATTATTGAAAATATCAGGTACACAAAAATATTCATTCAGATTATCGTAACAGGAGAGAAATTTCCCTCTATCATGTACTGCAGTTTGGGTGATGTTTTGCTCTCATATCTGTTTTTCAGTAAAATGTTTAAAAAGTTTGAAACACTAGAGAGTTGCAAGAAAGCATTATCCTTTTATTATTGATGATTCCTTTGGGAGGATTTATGGGAGATATGGGGGGAAAGGATCTAAAAATGAAAATTTTATATCATGTCTGAAAACTTTATATGAAAATGAAGGGGACTGGCAAATTATTTGCAGGAAAGCAGGGCTTTGTGGTGGGTTCTCTAAATTACTGCAATCAGAAGGTATTTTTAATTTATGCCAAGGGCATCTGGAGAGTATGAATGGCTTTCCTTGTCATTATTTCTATAAGTCAGAATAAATATATATGTGAAGTCTGAGTTTTCTTTGGTTTACAAATAAAGTTTACTAATCATTCTTTTTGTTGTTGCTTTTTCATCAACCGAAGCCAAGTGATCTAAGGAAACATCGACGAAAGGTATGATGCTCGATATGTTAATGGTACAATAGCTGTATTAAACATATTTTTTTTCATTTCTTCATGCCTTTTACTCATGAAACTTGTATGTCGTTTTTATCTAAACAATTGGAAAAATGCATTTTCATTTTTATTCCAACTTGAAAAAGCTTGTGAGTGAAAATCAACAATTAATTCAGTGTTAGGAGTTACGTTTCTCAGTTGACTTTATCTGGTAATATATCCTTTAGTGCTACCATTAAGAAACACACCATCATAAACCAAGCTTAATTATATTCTGAGTACTTTCACAGAATATTCTATTCACTCTTCATATTGATGGAGCAGCCATAATCTTTAAGGTTGAGTTTTGTCTGTGCTGGTACAATATGCAGTTGTGCATATAACTGGGACAGAATGTCATAATTCTGTTGGTATGAAAGAGATTAGCAAAGCCATCAAAAACTGTGTCAAAATTCCATTTCCTTCACACTTATTATCTAGAAATTTGACCCCTTCATAAACAAGCTGTGGAAACAATTGGCTTGATCCTGCACAGTCTTAACTCATGAGTGTCAGGAATCAGGGCTTGCAGCAGAGCTAGTCTCCAGGCAGCCTCACCAGTATAGCTGGCCTGTCTGATTATCCACGCTGCCTGATTGGCTTCAGAGGTCAGCAGGCTGGCTCTTACACCAACAGCAGCAACAGCTCACTGGCTTCACAATGCTCATGCCCACCACTGTGACTAGTCTTGTGTTACCATGTTCTTGCTGCTCCTGCCTTGCACTCAGCCTTGGTCCTGCCCAGTGATGAGCTGCCAAAATCTTAACATCTGGTTCCCTATAAAAAGTTCTGATTTAAGGGATGTGCCCCAGTATGTATTTTTTGTACCCACAGGGTTACCATACGTCCGTATTTTCCCGGGAGGAATTTTTAAAATTTAAAAATTCCTCCTGGACAGCGATTTAAGAACCAAAAAGCCTGACCTGTCCGGGAAAATACGGATGTATGTTAACCCTGCCTAAATTTCTTTTTTAAAAAGATGGGCCTAAACTAGAAATGAGCTCCACATGTGTGGGTCCCCGCCACTCACTGGGGGTGTGCTAGGGTGACCAGATGTCCCAATTTTATAGGGACAGTCCCGATATTGGGGTCTTTTTCTTATATAGGCTCTTATTACCCCCCACCCCCGTCCAGATTTTTCTTGCTGTCTGGTCACCCTAGGGTGTTCACATGTGTAGGTCCCAGCTGCTTCCTGCCCTCCTCATTGAAGCAGGTGTGCAGGGTTACTTCCCTGGGAACTGCAGGGTACCAGTGGATGTGGTGCCAGCTGCAGACAGGGGCATGGGGCAAGGCTAGCTGGAGGCAGGGGGTGCAGGGCTGGCTGCGGGCAGGGCAGGAGGTGTGGAGCTGGCTGGAGACAGGAGGGTGCGGGGTTGGCTGGAGGCAAGGAGGTGTGGGGCTGGCTGGAGACAGGGCAGGCGCTGACTGGAGGTGTGGGGCTGGCTGGAGACAGGGCAGGGGCTGACTGGAGGTAGGGACTGGCTGCAGGCAAGGGGTGCAGGGCTGGCTGGAGGCAGGGGCTGGCTGCTCACGGGGAGAGCAGCTCAGAGCAGCCCAAGGAGCAGGACACAGCCCAGGCCCAACAGAGTAGCCGGGGACCCACCAGGCAGCATCAGGAGCCCCAGGGCCAGGGGAGCAGCAGCAGCAACAGGGCTCGTGCCCAAGGCCAGGCGGCAGCACACGTGGCTCCCGCAGCAGCGCCCCCAGCAGACGGAGGAGGAATTACATCACTTCCCAGCCGGAGCCCATCAAAGCCTCAGCGCCCCTGCGGGGAAGCGGGTTAACAACTGGTTCTAAAACTGCTTCAAAATTTAACAACTGGATTCGTGCGAACCAGTGCGAACCAGCTCCAGCTCACCACTGGTCCTGCCCTTGCCTTGAACCCCTCCTCACCTGATACCCAGCTTGCTCTAGTTCCTGTCCTTTGGCTCGACCCTTGACGCTGGTATCCAGTTCCTGCCTTCAAGTTTGATCTTTGGCTTTGACTCCTGACTATGGCTCTGACCCTAGCCACTAGGCCTGATGCCTGCTCCAACCACTAGGCCTGACACCTGCTCTGTCCACTAGGCTAGACCACCCTTGTGAACTAGAATGAGAGACATTTGAATACATTTGAATACATGAGTAGTTCCATTGAGTTCAATTGGACTACTTGTGCATAAAATTATTTGTATGCTAAGGTCTTTACAGGATCAAGCCTATTCTGTATAATAGGAACAGTCAGCTTCTCTAAGTATGATTTCTTTCATTTATAATATACATTTTAAGTTGGCACAGTTAGAACATTTGGTCTGTTACCTAGGACTTTCATGGATTTTTTACATAATCCTAACATTTGTTCATTTGGTCAGATAATTTCAGTTGATTCCAAACCTGATCATTTGACAAATACTTGAAATACTTGCTGAAATTTCCAGAAGTCTTGAAAAGCTGATGCATACTCTCACTTATATATTTGACTCGTAGATTGCAGTGGTAGAAGAAGATGGACGTGAAGATAAAGCTACAATAAAATGTGAAACCTCTCCTCCTCCAACACCCAGAGCCATCAGGATGACTCATACCCTTCCTTCTTCATACCACAATGATGCCAGAAGGTAAGAAGCTCATAACATGAGTCAGAAATTCACAACTTGACCATGTTATATCTTTCTGAAATTATATGATTCTTCTGATTTCCCAGTACATCCTGACTTTTTTTTTTGAGATTGTATGACCTGCAAGTCAGAAAATGTCCTTTTCTTTGTCTTTTCTACAAATCCAAGCACTACACCAGTGCTAAAAAAATAAATAAATATCGGGTCTGTTCTGTCTTATGTCATGTCTTGGTCTAACTTTAAGTTATAACTACTTTAGAACAGGAACCTTAATATTCACCTGAAAGAGTGCTGTTAATGATGATAATCCTGATGGATGAGGAAGACAAGGACAAGGGGAATTCAGGGCAAGAAGTACCTCTGATAAATGAATCTTGTATTTTGCAGGAGGCCAAGAGACAGCACTGATGTGGATATAGGGGATGGGTAAACTGAGAATCCAGAGAAGAGGGGCGAGTAGATTCATTAAGACCAGGTCAACTCATTAGAAACTTTTACCAGTGTTGTAATATCAGTTGGGTCTGATTTTTAATAACATTTCTGTGCTTGGCAAAAGCCCTAATGTAGATACAATTATACCATCATAAACATTTTGCCAGACTATCTTATTTAACTTGGGGAAGCAATATAAGCCATACCAGTTAAAGCACTTTTTTTGCCAGTATACATTGTGTCCATACTAGGATTTGGAACCATATAACTATATCAGCAAACTTTTTCTAGTGTAAACCTGGCCTAAGAAAGAGAAAATATTTCAGGACTGGAAATATTTGCTGTAAATTAATTTTCCCTAGGTTCACCCGTTTGAAAAAAATAGTGAAAATGAATTTTGAAACAATCATTTCTAGTGATAGCTATGCAGCATTGCTCCCTAACATGAAAGATGTAATATAAATATGTGACCAGCATGTCTTGCATTTCTTGTACAGTAATTATACAAGAAAAAAATACATATTCAAAGAGGTAAAATAAAATCACTGAAAGAGGGAAACAGCTGTGAAAAGAAAAGAAATAAGGGAACACAAAAAGAATTACAGAATATGATTTTAAAATGGAAAGTAGCCACTAGGTAATACAGAAAACAGGTTACACAGCATATATTTTTCTATTCTTAATTTTATCCCTATCAAACTTAATTATAAAATCACCTGTGTCACTAACTACTTCTTCCCTTGGTGTTTACATCCTTGAAATGTAGATGGTTGTATCCTCCTAACTGTTGTGTTCTACTTGTAAGCTGATCAGTGTTATTTGATACAAACCCTAATTCATTATATTGATTATTCGAAGGTGACAGATAACCAACTCTTTTACTCACATGGCTGTGTCTTGGCCAATTGGAATGTGCTTAGTCATTGAAGGATGTAATAAATATATAATATAGAGTACACACCATTAAAATGCAAATAGTTGTCAACTATTATTACACTGTGGAATCCAAAGCTGGGCACAGGAAATAACTGCATTATCTGAGATAATACTGAATGGCAAATACTGGTAAATGTGGACTCCCAATAGCAAATGCTGAATTCAGTATATCCATATAGAATATATAGTAATCTGTTTTGCAAAACATTCCTTTTTAAAGTTAAATCCATGAAGGTAACCTGTAAAGTCAATATGTCTGCATAGAGTTTTATAAATGCTCAAATCTTAATTGCTTTGATTTAAATATATAGTCAATAATGTATGTTGTATTTGGTTAATGAGTGAGACAAACAGAAATAATCTGATTGAAGTTTACTTTCTGTAATTGTCTAATTACACAATGTAAATGAGATAAAAACTTTGTCATTGATATATTTTTCTTTACAATAACACTTCAAATTTCAGTTGGGAAGCCATATATTGCTGTGGTTCATATATTGCCCAGCATCATATTTGGCAAAACAAATTTAAAAGACTCTTTACATTTTATTTCCTCTTTGCCATTTTCGTGGGTTTGCTTCAGCTTGATTGAGACAAGAACATTAGACATTGTACTATTCTATATGTTGCTAAGCTGTACAGGAAAGAAAACATCAATAATTTGATTGATTGTTCTAATTATGAAGAGGCTCTTATTAGATTCTTGTTTGCACAGCTGCTCAGGAGAAAATGAATCCTAGCCAAGAGAATAATATATTGCCTATCTCTTCTTTTCTATTTTACAGTAGTTTGCCTACTTCACTAGAGCCAGAAAGTATTGGTCTTGGCAGTGCCAGTAGCAGCCAGGACTCCCTACACAAAGCTCCCAAGAAGAAAGGAATCAAGTCTTCAATAGGACGTTTGTTCGGTAAAAAAGAGAAGGCTCGACTTGGACAGCTCAGTAAGGAATTAGTTGTACCAGGCCTAGGTCATTGGTCCACTGTCATTTTTGTGTATATGTTTTGCTTCTTTTTTGTTTTCCAAATGGCATATTCCTCTTTTGTACTGGCAAGAACCTTTCCATTAAATTTCATTATAGTAATGAGCATATTTATCAGGAATTGTTATAATCATGATCTAAATGATAGGAAATCTATTATGCTAACGAGCTTCATTGTTTCATGAGAGTTATCTTCAATGGGACTACTCACATGTTTAAAATTAAGGACATGCTTAAATACTTTGTTGTATTAGGGCAAAATTGCTAACATACCCTGAACTAATAAAAATAGAAGGGTAATAGTTTCTGTTCCTACAGTAATGAGCTTGTCTTAATAATGCAATCTGGGAGTTTCTCAAAACTCAATGTAACAACCCTTCAGTTTTCCAGTCTCTCACTGGGTAGCAGTTCCCTGCTGTTTTGGTCATACCTTGGCTGTCCTCTTGCTATGGTCACATTTACCACTGAAACTCCCATTCTCTTTCCACAATTCAATGCATTTTTCCTGGCAGCTGTGACTTTCATTTAATTTATTTAATGGCACTAAATCTGCCTCTAAGTCTGACTGGCTTCCATTATGCTTCTTAGCGGACAAACTTTACAGAGCAGAAACAGAGAAAAAAACAGTGTGTTCAGGAAATAAGTACTTCAGTCCAGATTGTCATTCTTGATACTAATTTGAAAAAATCTAATTATAATGTCCTTTAGGCTACTGCTCAGAAGACATATCAGTCAGAATGTGATGTTATATAGCATCCAGATAGCTATGAGAGCCTAAAAGAGATGTGATAGTTTGACGTGGTTCCTGTTGCAACATACAGCAGTGGTAGAGTCATAACTTCCATTATAATTCATATTAAAAAGCTTCCTATTGTCAGTTTACGTTACACTAGTTTGGGATATATTTTCAGATGTAACTTCATACTCACCATTTTGCTATAGCTGAGGGTATAATCATGAAATCTTTAGGTTTCAGAGTAGCAGCCGTGTTAGTCTGTATTCGCAAAAGAAAAGGAGTACTTGTGGCACCTTAGAGACTAACAAATTTATTAGAGCATAAGCTTTCGTGAGCTACAGCTCACTTCATCGGATGCATTTGGTGGAAAAAACAGAGGAGAGATTTATATACACACACACACAGAGAACATGAAACAATGGGTTTATCATACACACTGTAAGGAGAGTGATCACTTAAGATAAGCCATCACCAGCAGCGGGGGGGGGGGAAAGGAGGAAAACCTTCCATGGTGACAAGCAGGTAGGCTAATTCCAGCAGTTAACAAGAATATCAGAGGAACAGTGGGGGGTGGGGTGGGGGGGAGAAATACCATGGGGAAATAGTTTTACTTTGTGTAATGACTCATCCATTCCCAGTCTCTATTCAAGCCTAAGTTAATTGTATCCAGTTTGCAAATTAATTCCAATTCAGCAGTCTCTCGTTGGAGTCTGTTTTTGAAGCTTTTTTGTTGAAGTATAGCCACTCTTAGGTCTGTGATCGAGTGACCAGAGAGATTGAAGTGTTCTCCAACTGGTTTTTGAATGTTATAATTCTTGACAGTCTGATTTGTGTCCATTCATTCTTTTACGTAGAGACTGTCCAGTTTGGCCAATGTACATGGCAGAGGGGCATTGCTGGCACATGATGGCATATATCACATTGGTAGATGTGCAGGTGAACGAGCCTCTGATAGTGTGGCTGATGTGATTAGGCCCTATGATGGTATCCCCTCAGATCTTGGGAGATAGACCAGTCCTTGCTTATAGACAGCCCCCCAATCTGAAGCAAATACTCACCAGCAACCACACACCACACAACAGAACCACTAACCCAGGAACCTATCTTGCAACAAAAGCCCGTTGCCAACTCTGTCCACATATCTATTCAGGGGATACCATCATAGGGCCTAATCACATCAGCCACACTATCAGAGGCTCGTTCGCACTGCACATCTACCAATGTGATATATGCCATCATGTGCCAGCAATGCCCTCTGCCATGTACATTGGCCAAACTGGACAGTCTCTACGTAAAAGAATGAATGGACACAAATCAGACGTCAAGAATTATAACATTCAAAAACCAGTTGGAGAACACTTCAATCTCTCTGGTCACTCGATCACAGACCTAAGAGTGGCTATACTTCAACAAAAAAGCTTCAAAAACAGACTCCAACGAGAGACTGCTGAATTAGGAATTAATTTGCAAACTGGATACAATTAACTTAGGCTTGAATAGAGACTGGGAATGGATGAGTCATTACACAAAGTAAAACTATTTCCCCATGGTATTTCTCCCCCCACCCCCCACTGTTCCTCTGATATTCTTGTTAACTGCTGGAATTAGCCTACCTGCTTGTCACCATGGAAGGTTTTCCTCCTTTCCCCCCCCCCTGCTGTGGGTGATGGCTTATCTTAAGTGATCACTCTCCTTACAGTGTGTATGATAAACCCATGTTTCATGTTCTCTGTGTGTGTTGTATATAAATCTCTCCTCTGTTTTTTTCCACCAAATGCATCCGATGAAGTGAGCTGTAGCTCACGAAAGCTTATGCTCTAATAAATTTGTTAGTCTCTAAGGTGCCACAAGTACTCCTTTTCTTTTCATGAAATCTTTAGTCATTTAAAATCTTATGGACATCCATTTGAGTTTTATCTTGGTAAGGACTTCATAAGATCTTTTGTCCAAATTATAAACTTAGAAAATATCACTCTTCTTTAGATGGTATCACTTATGTTTAGGGAGGAAGGATGGTGCTAGAGGTAAGGGCCCTACCTTAGCACATAGAAGACTGAGGTTTCAATTCCCTTCTCTATCACAGGCTTCCTGTGTGACCTTAGGCAAGTTACTCAGCCTTTTTGTGCCTCAGTTCTGTATATGTAAAATGGGGATAATAGCACTTCCCTATCTCTCAGGGGGTTGTGAGCATAAATGCGTTAAAGATTGTGAAGTATTCAGAAACTACAGTAATGGGAACCAGACAAGTCCATGAGAGAGATTGTAAAACATTTCACCAATTTGAAATGTATTTGGCTAACTTGAGTGCCTGACGTTGGAAGCCTAAATCCATATTGAAATCTGCTCCTGATATATCACAATCAAGAACCACATAACTAAGGTTCCATATAAGAAAATAGGTTGATATTAGGGTCAATCCATCAGTATAAAATCAAAGAATTCAGAATTTTTGTTCTATATCTCTCTCGTTATGGACACCTATCTTCCACTCTTTGCCTACTAAAACCCTGTGTTCTTGAAAAGGATGATTTTTAATCATAATTAAGCTTCACTTGCTTTATCAATGGGAAGAATGAAAATCTGATTTATTCAATCATCTGTAGTTTAGTGCATTTCAGAATCAATTAAATGGGTATCTCAAGTCAATCTGCATGTTCCCATCTGCACTGATTGAGAAAGTTATATCTTTAGACTCGGTTATTAATTCCCATTTACATTCCATGAGACAAATTTTATTGATACTGGCAAATTATATATAATATTGTATTAATTTACAGTAACTCAGAGCCAGAGAAGAAGATAAAATAAACGTATTGATGTTCCATGCTGCTCTTTACAGTGCAGAATGGAAAATTCCTGTAAAGATTGTCTCAGAAGCAACAGAAGATGACAGTAAATTACTGTCTTAATAATACCTAAAATGTTAATGCTATATATGCATAATTGTTCAAACACATTTATAATCCCCAAGCAACAACTCATGAACTTTCAGACAGACATTAGTAATATTTGCAACATATGATTGTCTGGCTATGCCAGAAGGAGAGCAGGAGACACTGGATGTGGTTTTAATTAGGCTGCAACTTTATTCTTAAAATATGTGGCTGTACCCACAATAAAATGTACAGTGTATGTAGTTCCAGTCTCATTTCCCTATGTTTGGGGGCTGCCATCTTCCTTCTCCTTTTCCATCCTGGTCTAGCCATCCTGCTGCTGGGACCCCAACACGTTCTATGAGGTTTAAAGGAGAGAGGGTTGACTCTCTGCTGTACAATTGTATTTGCCCGAACCCCCTTTTTCACTCCTTTAAGTATGCCTCCTTTAATCCTATACCAATCCACTTTATCTGATCTGTATCCCCTGGACATCCATCACGGGTTTACATAAATGAGTTGTGACATTATAACCTAACCACCGTTTCCTAACCTAATAGATCCCCAACTCACTGTGGGGAAGGCGAAAAAACATACATTTTAAATAAACATAGCCAGGATTCAATAAACATACTATTACATATGATAACCAAAAACAAGAAGCAAAAGCATTTTTAGACGCTATAAGGGTGATCACTGTGCTACTGAAATACAGAGCAGTTTGTGTCCTCTTTAATTTGTAACCAAGGCAGATAAGAGAGGAAATGAAGTCTTTTGTGGCAGGCAGCTTTGATATGGTTACACTGATATAGAGCTAGTATTTTAAAGGTGATACAAGATAGTAGCAAAAACACAGACAAAGTACAAATTTTTACAGTATTGCTTGAATTAGCTCCATAATAACTATAATTATATCGTTAAAACTGTATTACAAGTTACATTAACATTAGGATGCTATGTTGTGGGACTTACACATCATTGTACCTCTGATGGCTAAAATCAGATTTTTAATGTGTTGTCACAAATTAACTTGACAAAAGGAAATAAAATTAAATCCTTATTTTCTATAGGATTCTATACTTCTTTCTCCAGGTTTCACTAATGTTGATGTGACCTGTGCAAGTACAAATTTACTATTACAAATATTCATTTTTTCCTGTTATTTGGAAGATACTTTCCCTTTTCTTCAATAAAGCAACAAACAGCATTAAATAGATCTAATTGACTAGCCTCAGCAAAAATGTTAATTCTTTTTTATATATTTGTGTGTGCAGTCATAAGCAGGTGTGTGCACGTACACATATGCAGACTAGCAGAGTACACTTAAAAAGATCATCTCAGTGCCAAAGATGTTTCTGGTTCCAGCAACTTTAAGTATACTTAATATTTCTGGAACCAGTAAAACAGCTATATGTATATACATTCTCACAATCTCCAGTTTTAGTTATGTTGATAAAAAACAATATTGGAACATCAGGAGTTTTACCACTGACTTTAATAGGGCCAAGATTTCACCTAGATAATTTCCTTGTACCAAATTTCTTGTATGTATGAAGAGAACTGGTTTTCCAGTGGTAAATCTGTTGCACTCTGAGTTATTATTCTTTCAATGTCTGCTAAATTATTTGCATTTACTATCCAAAGTCTAACACATTCCTTAACATATTTATACTTCTTTAAAGATTTTGGGGGGACTTCACATCTTTTGTAACTCGTCTGACTTTATCATCTTGGCATCTTCTCACATCCTTTTGGAATATCATGTTAAACTTTCTTTTTGTGTTTCTTCTCATGTATATTTTTAGCTATATCTGTCCCTAATACAAACCATACATTATAGTGATTTTTAGATCCCGATTATATAAGCTGATTTCTGTGTGTGCAAGGTGTGGATCAGTTGCAGGACAGGAGTGTTATAAAGCACTTATCTCATTCACATATACACTTAAGACTATGGCTGTCATAAGGCCAGGTTTGCCATCCTTTCTTGGTTATTCAAACAGCACAATCTGTATTTTGTAAAGTATATTATACTAAGAATGTTTTTCATTCTGTAAAAGTTACTGCACTCAAACTACCTATATCTAAAGCAACTTAATCTGCACAAAAGAGTGTAACGTGATATCTTTATAGGGTCAGAAAGAAACATATGATAAGTTTCTATAAAACATCTATCAAAGGACACTAACAATAAAGCAATGTATAAGGTGATTTTTGTGTGTATGTGTGATCAGATGCATGGCTGCCATCTTGGAAGTTATGTGGCTTATGCCCTGTTTACAATACTGACAATGTACTCTTGTTCCTTAGACAGTTATAAGAGTAGAATGATTTATATTTTAAAAGGAAGACTTTAAAACAGTCACTTGTTCTTCAGCACCAGCAAACTGATGCACAATAGATTTTTGCACTCGCTTGACTGAGCTGCATGTAAAAGTGGCTTGCAGATTTCAGGGTTATATTTCCTCTATGTGATACCCTATATCCATTTGTTTCTGATTTTTTTTTTAGAAAAATTAGTTGCTTAAAGTAACTAACATTGTAAATTCTATTATGTTATCCGAGATAATGCCAGTATCTAATAGGTACTACTAATTCAGGGCCATACTGTGACTACAGACTTGCACTAAGAAGTTGCCATGGAGCAGTAGTTTTCAACCAGGGGTTCGTGTACCCCTGGGGGTACTCAGAGGTCTTCCAGGGGGTACATCAACTCATCTAGATATTTGCCTAGTTTTACGACAGGCTACATAAAAAGCACTAGCGAAGTCAGTACAAACTAAAATTTCATACAGACAATGATTTACTTATACTGCTCTATTTAATACACACTGAAATGTAAGTACAATATTTATATTCCAATTGATTTATTTTATAATGATATGGTAAAAATGAGACAGTGAGTAATTTTTCAGTAATAGCATGCTGTGACACTTTTGTATTTTTATGTCTCATTTTGTAAGCAAGTAGTTTTTAAGAGAGGTGAAACTTGGGGGTACGCAAGACAAATCAGACTCCTGAAAAGGGTACAGTCATCTGGAAAGGTTGAGAACCACTGCCATAGAGTAGGGGATGTAAAATGTCCTCTTCCTCCTTTGCCTCATTTACCTACATCATGGGCAGTAGCGTGGGAGGGGAAGCAGTCTCCATGGAGCTAATACATCCACCTCCCCACGTGCAGGTGAGAAGTGAGCAGAGACAGCAGGTTGGGTACTACATACTGCTGTTCACTCTCTTCCCCGAGCAGCAGGGAAAATAAGCAGAGTCACAGTATCCCCCCTCAGATGCTCTTGGAACACCACAACAACATACTTCCCTTTTTCAGGGCAGATCATATAGTCACAATCTAGCCCTCAGTTTTTAACATGGTTTGACATGAGATAGCTAGATAGACATAAGAACAGCCATACTTGGTCAGACCAAAGGTTCATCAAGCCCAGTATCCTATCCTCTGGCAGTGCCCAATGGCAGGCATCCAAAGGGAATGAACAGACAGGTTATCATCAAGTGATCCATGCCCTGTCACCCAATCCCAGCTTCTGGCAAAAAGAGGCTAGGGACACCATTCCTGCCCATCCTGGCTAATAGCCATTCATGGACCTATCTTCCATTAATCTATCTCTTTTGAACCTCTTTTGGTCTTCACAACACCCTCTGGCAAGAAGTTCCAGAGGCTGACACTTCATTGCATGAAAAAATATTTTCTTGTGTTTGTTTTAAACCTGCTACCAATTTGGTGGCCCCTTGTTCTTGTATTATGAGAAGGAGTAAATAACACTTCCTTATTTACTTTCTCCACACCGCTCATGATTTTATAGACCTCTATCATATCCCCCCTTAGTCACCTCTTTTCCAAGCTGAAAAGTCTTATTAATCTCTCCTCATATGGAAGCCGTTCTATACCCCTAATCATTTTTGTTGCACTTTTCTGAACCTTTTCCAATTCCAATATATCTTTTTTGAGATGGGGCAACCACATCTGCACACAGTATTCAAGATGTGGGCGTACCATGGATTTATATAGAGGCAATGTGATATTTTCTGTCTTATTATCTGTCCCTTTCTTGATGATTCCCAACATTCTGTTTGCTTTTTTGGCTGCCGCTGCACATTGAGTGGATGATTTCAGACAACTATCCACAATGACTCCAAGATCTCTTTCTTGAGTGGTAACAGCTAATTTAGACCCCATCATTATATATGTATAGTTGGGATTATGTTTTCCAATGTGTATTACTTTGCATTTGTCAACATTATATTTCATCTGCCATTTTGTTGCCCAGTCACCCAGTTTTGTGAGATCCTTTTGTAGCTCTTCGCAGTCTACCTGGGACTTAACTATCTTGAGTAGTTTTGTATCATCTGCAAATTTTGCCACCTCACTGTTTACCCCTTTTTCCCTATCGTTTCTGAATATGTTAAATAGGACTGGGCCCAGTACAGATCCCTGGTCTGTCTGTCTGTCAGTCACAGTTAACGCATGTGATTAATGCAAAACTAATTAACTAAATTTTAGAAGTTGTGATGTTTTCATTGCATTGTTAAACAATAATAGAATAGCAATTTAAATTTATTATAAATATTTTTGGATGTTTTTCTACATTTTCAAAAATATTGATTTCAATTACAATATAGAATACAAAGTGTACAGAGCTCACTTTATACTATTTTGATTACAAATATTCACACTGTAAAACAGATAAAACAAAAGTAATAGTATTTTTCAATGCACCTCATATAATTCCACTGCATCCCACTTGTTGTTCACTCAGACAAACAAGTTTGTTTATATTTACAGGAGATAATGCTGCCTGCTTTTTATTTACAATGTCACCTGAAAGTGAGTACAGTACAGGCATTCACATGGCACTGTTGTAGCTGGCGTTGCAAGGACTTTACATGCTGGATAAGCTAAACATGTATATGCCCCTTCCTGCTTTGACTTGTAGGCTCTGAAGTTTTACACTGTTTTGTTTTTAAATGAAGTTATGTAAAAAAAACAATCTACATTTGGAAGTTGCGCTTTCATGGTAAAGAGACTGCACTACAGTACTTACTTGTATGAGGTGACTGGAAAGGTGCTATTTCTCTTATTTTATCCTTTTTACAGTGCACATATTTCTAATAAAAATAATATAAAGTGAGCTCTATACACTTTGTATTCTGTGTTGTAATTGAAATCAATGCATTTGAAAATGGAGAAAAACATCCAAAATATGTATAATACATTTTAAATCGGCATTCTGTTATTGTTTAACAGTATGATTAAAATTGTGATTAATCACAACTATTTTTAATCTAACAATTATTTTTTTAATAATTTGACAGCCCTACTAGCTATCTATCCTCAAGAAGGGATGGTCGGTCCAGTGGTTAAGATGGGACTGGGACTTAGAAGACTCAGGTTGAGTTCCGTGCTTCACCACAGGCTTCCTTTGCAACCTGGTGCTAGTCACTAAGGATATGTCTACACTTTGAGCGGGAGGAGTAATTTCCAGCTCAAGGAGACCTGTGCTATCTTGCATATGTATCTTGTATCTTGGACAAGAACATACTTGGGGAGGGGAAAGGGCCTCCATGGCCACACTGTTTTTAGTGTGGTAGCTTAATGAAAGCTAGCACGGGTATGTCTCCTTGAGCTAGGGCCTGTCCTGTAAAACATATTCATTAGTGAACTGGAAAAAAGAGGTGAATAGTGAATTGACAAAGATTGCAGACAATACAAAATCATTCAAGATAGTGAAGTCCAAAGCAGACTATGAGGAGTTACAGAGGGATCTCTCAAAACTGGGTGGCTGTGCAACAAAATGGCAGATGAAATTCAACATTGATAAGTGCAAAGTAATGGACATTGGAAAAAATAATCCCAACCATACATATCTAATGATTGGTTCTAAATTGCATTCTAAGAGATCTTGAAGTTACTTTGATAGTTCTCTGTAAACTTCTGCTCAATGTGCACCAGTTGTCAAAAAAGCTAGCAGTATCTTCTGAACTATTAAGAAAAGGATAGAAAATAAGACAGAAAATATCATAATATCACTATATAAATACATGGACCAATGCCTTGAATATTGTGCCCAGTCCTGGTTGGCCCATCTCAAAAAGGACATAGTAGAACTGGAAAAGGTTTAGAGAAGGGCAACAAGGATGATCACAGGTGTGGAATGGATTCCATATGAGGAGAGACTAAAAAGATTAGGGCTGTTCATCTTAGAAAAGAGATGACTTAACAGGGATATGATAGAGGTCTATAAAACCATGATGGCATAGAAGAAGTGAATAGAGAAGAGTTATTTACTCTTTCATATAATATAAAACTGGCTATTATCCAGTGAAATTAATAGGCCTCAGGTTTAATGCAAACAGGAGGAAGTACTTCTTCACACAACTAACCTATTGAATTCATTGTCATGGGATGTTGTGATGGCCCAAAATATATTAATATATTATATATATTATTATATTATATATATATATATATATATATATATATATATATATATATATAAGTGTATACGTTCAAGTAGGATAGGTCTTCAATGACTGTTAGCCAAGGTGGTGAGGGATGCAACACCAGGATCAGGGTGATCCTCAATCTCTGACTACTAGAAGCTGGGAGAGGAAGACAGGACCGGATCATTCCATAACTGCCCTGTTATGTACATTCCTCCTGAAGCTCTGGTTCAGGCCACTGTCAGAGACAGGATACCAGGCAAGATGGACCATGGTTTGAGCTAGTCTGGCAGCTCTTATGTTCTTAATTACATCTCCAGCTCGAAGTACTGACACACCCGTAGTCTCCCTTTGTCTCGGTCCCCCATCTGTGAAATGGGAATAATAGTATTTCCCTCACGGATAGGGGTGTTTTGAGGTTAAAAACATTACTCAGATCTTTCCAAGTAGTGAGAAGGATATATAAAGACTTTGTCAACGTTTGGTCAGATTTGTTCCTTAATTCTCTCATTATAAATGGGAAGTAGGTACCTATTTCTCAGCAAGCAGTAGACTTAAAAAGAGAAAAATAAATAAGTAAAGTAAAAATTGGGTTGGGTTGAGAAGGGGAATAATCAGAAAAGAACTATGAGGAAATATATTCCTTTTTGCTTACTGTTTCAACACAGGAGGTTTTATGGAAACAGAGGCTGCTGCACAGGACTCTCTGGGGTTAGGCAAACTGGGAACTCAAGCAGAAAAAGACCGAAGACTAAAGAAAAAGTAGGTTGCTTGTTCATTTTATTTTCATCATACCTTGTTCATATTTTGATTTTGTGTGTTGTCTTAGGTATGCACATAATTGAAAGCATGACCAAACAAATGACTATATTTGTCTGACACTAGCAGTTGACCATTATGTGAGTTTTCACGGGATTATTGTTTTTAAAAACTCCACATAAAATAATAGAAATATGTGGTAATAGAGTACACTTTATAAAGGTAAAATAATTTATCATTTAAAAAAAACCTATGAGTTTAAAAGAAAGGAACATTTTTTTAGTTTGACATTACAGTTTAATTACTACATCCTGTGCTAATTGTGCTTTTTAAAACTACACATGAAATGAAAGAAACATCTTACTAACTCTTTTTGCATGGATTATCCAAAAGAAAAAGAAGAGGTAAGACTGTTTGCATTATCCATTGAGCATATAATTATTGCAATCTATTATAAAATAGAATGATTCCCCACAGAATTGGTAACTTTGCTTTCTCTTTCATCTGCCAGAAAATGACAACCTAGCTTTTTGTGCACATAAATTATAGACTAATTAAATGCCTTCTCCTGCTGCACTTAGTTGTAAAACTGATACACTCTGAGTCATAATAGCTGCAAGAAAGTAGGTAGGCCATTTGAACCCCCGCACCCTACGCCCAGTCTATTAGTCTCATAATTCCAGTGTTATTAGAGGACATCTGAGGAGAAAAAGGACAATCACGCTTTCAAAACTTTTTTTTTAAACAAGCTTATTCCTGTTCTTTAATTACTGTTTGAGTGTCAACATTTTACTTCCTAAGACTCTTTTTGATCTTTCATATTTACAGTATGCTCACGTATCTCAGTCTTCTGCTGATCTTTTACATAGTTTGATGGATACTTTGCAGTATTCCTTCCTTCTAATGCGGAAACTCCAGGGATGTTTTCCAGCCTTGCTGAGTGGTTTTATGTATAGTATGTATTTTAACTACATACTTTTTACCACATGCAGTTATGGTACATGCGATTATTATCGTTAATGTACAAATATGAGTGTTCAATTTAAATGGGTCCTAATCTGTGAATAAGGTAAAGAAGCATTCCTTCAGCATCCTCTCCCAACAGAGAAGAGACCTTGGTCATCAAACTAAGGATACTGTTCTTAAGAATACTACAACAGATCAATCTTTCCTCTGCATCTGGAATTTTTTATCTCTAAATAAATTATTAATTGCCAGTCTGTTATATATTTCATGGAAATTAAACACTTTTTATGGAATTATATTGTAAAAATATCAATAGTTTATCCTTAATTCTACAAAATTTCTTAAGATCTTAAGAGTTGAATCCACCACTGGGAACAGACCATATTGAGTGCCATTAGAAATTCAGCATTCACCATGCTACTCATGTATTTTCCAATACTGCTAATAGAAGATACCACAATACTGCAACCAGTATTGGCTGAAGTGGCAAATGTTGATATTTTAAAGGCTACCACAGTGCCCACAAAAATATTTCAAAATATGTCACTTCTCTTATTCTGTCAGGTTAGTATATATTAACAGAATGTAAAAGTTTTAATCTATATACAATGGACAACACTGAAAATACAGCTTACATGTTAATTGCCTCACACAAATACAATGCCTGGAAAAGTCTTGGATTCGGATACATTGGAGAATATACAAAATAATCTATTCCCAGACCTCTTAGTCTAATCTCTCACAGCCATACTTTCTCGTGCTGTTAGCTTTTCAAAGTTTTCTCTTCTACTGTGTCTGTCCTTGGCTCCTTGTGGAGTAGACATAACCAAATCATGCCCTGACGTGATCTCATTTAGGAATCTTTTCTTTGTGATTATGGCTCATCCACTTAGAATATAATCTTGGGATAGTATTTCAGGTGCATATTTTTCCAGATAGTCCAAGAATATTATTAGATATTATAATATTAATATATATAATAATATAATATTATTATTATTAGAATATAAAAGTAGCAATTGTATGTACTTGCCCTTAATCAGACAAAAGCATTGTCTGTATCCTGAAGGCCTTTGTTCCATCACTTTAGACCTTTAAGAGTGGTCAATCTTTGTAGCTTTTGGTTTCTGAACTATTAAAAGTACTGTTCAGAATACCCCTCGGTTACTTGCAGAGACAAGTTTGGATGTGCTTTGAGTTAGTTCTTTTACTGAGGTCCTTAATTCATTCAATATATAATTGTATGTCTAAGACTAATACAGAAAAATTAAGAATGTAGGTCACAGGTATTTATGGAATTATGAACATTACTGGGATAGGGACCTGTGAAATGTATGGTACAAAATTCACGTTATCAGATCTGCTTTAGAAAGATTAAGGCATTTAATGTAACTGAGACCTTGAAGTGTATTAGAACTTAAAATGGTGCAATACTTCATTTTTAAAGCTTTAAGCAGAAAGGGTTGTCTCAGTATGTCAAAAAGACGGCTGCTACTCTGAAACCTCTCAGTATGTCAGACACTTTTCTTGCCCCCATTTAATAATGCATATCTCCCTCCTTGCATAAATGGAGAGAGGTCTTCTTAGCTGAGAGATGAATACCAATTTGGGTAATATAAGTAAGAGAGAGATTTAGTGTCTCATATTAATGATAGTAGAAATATACTGTACTGACAGGACCTTGTCCATAAACAATGTGGTATCTTTGTAAAAGGTAACTGAGAGAGTTTAACTTTATTAGACTGTCTTGTTTTCTAGTGGCACAGCAACTAACTTTGAGATCAAGCCTTTTGCTTGACTCCTTGCTTCTGTTGATCAGGGTCTGTGAACACTGCAAAGAAAGCAAGCTCAGACCCTGAAGGGGAAGAAGCACCTTACATAGCTTTGTAGTTATTCCTGCCACTTAGCTGGAAGGTCAGATATGAGAAAAAGGCAAAGCAGCATTTTCTAGTAATTATCATACAGGACTGGGAGCAGGAGATGCTGTCTTTGCTGTCTTTGTCACAAACTTGCTATGTGACCTTAGACAAGTCACCTAAATTATCTGTGCCCCAGTTTCCCCTTCAATAAAATGGGAATAAAATGCTTTAATGAGCAGGTGACTTTAATGAAGAAGAATGTGAACCACCGCCTTCTACTGGATAACATCAGATCTGCTCATTCTTAAGCCCTTCCATTAATTATATTGCTTGCAGCTCAGACACTGCTCCTTCAACTCAGGTGGCAGGAGACTGTGGTTTAGGAGTGGGAGAATATGTTTTCTCCATGATGTTGCAGCAAAGTTATGAGTAGCCAAAGTGTGACCACAGATTTGTTACAGTATGAGTTAGCTTTGAGATAATGACAATAATTATTTTTAAATTATTTAAATTTAAGCCACAATATTTCAGAGAAACACTCTCTCAGGGGAAAAATATCTTAAATTTAGAACTCTTAAACATTTTACATTCTGGATTATAATTCTAATTAAATTTACATTACGCTATTTTAGGTCTCTAGCCCTGACTATTTGCATATGCAAAATAAATTTTTGAACAATATCTTTTGCTCTAAGTTTCCTGAAAGAGTACTACACTTCTGCATTTCAAATCCCACTCTTGTGATTATAGTGTAATCAACATATTATTGCACTTCAAAGTTTGCCGACTTCCTGCTTAGAGGATGCTATTTGGCTATTAATGCTATATTTCTATGTATTTTAATTAACTACTTACACACCATTAAAGTGAAATGAAAACCCTTACTCAGTGATAGGCAAGACTTTTGTAGACCTCCCTAAAGAGCCAATTTTCATCCTAGGAATTTGGTTATTACAGTTAGTCATCAGCTATGAATCCTTATCCTAAAAATTCAAGGACACAGGAAACTAGCTCTTCAGAATTTGTTAATTTGATCCCACCATGATGCTAAAAGTGATCCAATAATACAGCTGTTAGTTAGCTGAATCATCTACACATTCATAAAGTTATGTATGTTTTCAGTGAAGCCTGACCACAAAAGACACATGATGTAATAAGACACATTAATTTAAGTATTTTAGAGTTGTATTATTTGTAACTTAAATGTGGTCTAGTGTTCAGAGCATGAAAGTGAATTTCAGGACTCATCTGAGTTTATTCTTATTCTACCAGGGATTTACCGTGCAGTTTTTGCAAATCTATCTCTTACACCTAATTATAACCTTAAAGATCTGTCACAAGGATTAATAAATTTATATAGAGAGCTTTAAGAACTTGTGATCAAAGGTACAATAGAACTGCAAACTATTAGTATCTAAAAGAAACTTGGTTAAGAATAGAGAAATAGGTTTATTCTTACATTTGTTAAGAATTGTTTGCATTGGTATTGTAGCCATGTTGGTCCCAGGATATGATAGAGACAAGGTAGGTGAGGTAATATCTTTTATAGGACCAACTTCTGTTGGCTGAATATACAAGCTTCCGAGCTACACAAAGCTCTTTATCAGGTCTGGGGAAGGAAGCAGAGTGTTTGAACTAAATACAAGTTGGGAAAAATTGTTAAGCAGAAAGAGTAACACAGGTTGGAGGCTGGTACTTGAAGTGAAGTGGGCAACTGGGGGTTAGATTCGCAAAAAGAAAAGGAGTATTTGTGGCACCTTAGAGACTAACAAATTTATTAGAGCATAAGCTTTCGTGAGCTACAGCTCACTTCATCGGATTGTTATGCTTAAAAGATTTGAAGTTGGCAATTAAGGTCAGCAGGCAGTGTGGTGTGTTACAGATTGTTGTAATGAGCCATAAAAGCAGTGTCCCTGTTAAGTCCATGGTTTTTGGTGTCAAGCAGAGTTATGAATTTAAGTTTCCAGGTTTGCCTTTTAAAGGTGTTGTGTGGGTTTACTTTTGAGGACAAGTATTGAAAAATCAACTATAGAGATATCACTTTATGAAAAACGTTTCTCCACGGGTAATACGGTGTTTTGTTTTTTATCATTTTTCTCTGTTAATTTATTCAAGATTATCTGATTTCACGTGCATATTTGTTACTGGGGCATTTGTTGCACTGGATGAGATACACCAGATGTTGTGATAAGCATGTGTAGGACCCATAAATCTTGAAAGGTATGTTGTGGGGGTATTGATCATCATAGCAGTGGAGATTTGTCTACAGATTTTGCATCTGTTCTGGCAGGGCCTGATGCTACTTTGAGTTGGCATGTCCTGGTCTGTGGGAAGCTTGTTTCTGATGATGAGCTTGTTCAGGCTGGAGGATTATTTAAAGGTCAGAAGAGGGGGTTCAGGAAAGATTTCTTGCAGGATGTAGTCCCCATCAAATATGGGTTGTAATTGTTTGATGATACCGCACATGGATTCCATTGTGGGGTGGTAGGTGACAACTAGGGGTGTGTGGTCAGGAATTTTTTTTTCCTGTACTGAAGCAGGTTCTCCCAGGTATTTGGATGGCCCTTTACATAATGGGATCTACTTCTCTAGTGCAGTGTCCTTGTTTAATGAAAGCATTTTTAAGTGTGTTTAGGTGTGTATCCAGGACTTTCTGTTCAGAGCAAATTCTGTGGTACGTGAGTTGTAAATAACAGATCTTTTGGTGTGTCTGGGGTGGTCGCTGGATCTGTGGAGGTAAGTTTGTTGTTTGGTGGGTTTCTTGTATATAGTTGTTTGTAGGGTTCCATTTTTAAGCTAATTGTGATATCCATGAAGTTGATGCTGGTGTTGGGTATTCTGTAGAGATTTTGATGAATGGGTGGTTGTTATTGAAATTGTGATGGAAATCTGTCGGGGGAGTTTAGATCTTCTGTCCAAACATCATCAATGTATCTCAGGCATATCACTCATTTTGTTAAGACTGTGCATTCTTACGTTTTGTGTGATATATGGTAGAGAGAAGATAAACAATGCTGAAAAATGGCCTAGAGAATTGCATTACTTGCTAACAATATAAACTAGCCCTAATAACCCACCTTAGCTTCTCACACACAAAACTTCCCAACACTTATTTTTCTCAGGCTTCCCTCTTCCTCCCAGCCTGTTTACTTTCCGCCTAAGCTGTTGAAGGAGGGTGTAGCCAAAGTGTTGCAGTCCTTAAAGAACATATCTAGCAGTATAATTCAGCAGACATGATTGTCCCAGTAGCTGACACATCTTTTCATAGCATTTAATGCGAGAAGGGTACATTAAATCATCTAGTCTGACATCCTGTTTGTCACCGGCCATTACAATTCACCCAGTGACCATGTACTGAGACAAATAACTTGTGTTTGGCAAATAAGGTGACCAGATAGCAGTGTGAAAAATCGGGACAGGGCATGGGCGGTTGTTGGCAACTATATAAGAAAAAAACCCAAATATTAGGACTGTTCCTATAAAATCGGGACATTTGGTCACCCTATGGCTAAAGCATATATTTCCAGAAAGGCATCCAGTCTTGATTTGAAGGCATCAAGAAAGGGAGAATCCACAACTTCATTAGATAGTTTGTTGCAATGGTTAGTCACCCTCACTGGTAAAAATGTATGATTAATTTCTAATTTGAATTTATCTTGCTTAGGTTTTAGCCATTGGATCTTATTATGCCTTTTTCTGCTAGATTAAAGAGCTCCTTAGTACCTGGTATATTTTCTCTGTGAAGGTACACTGTTATCCAGTCACCTCTCAACTTGTTTGGTTTTGTTTTTTGTTATAAACTAAACATCAGTTTAAAATCTTTTCCTGGTAGGCATTTTCTCAAGCCATTGAATTATTTTTGTGGCTCTTTTTTGCACCCTCTCCAATTTTTCAATGTCATTTCTAAACTGTGGATGCCAGAACTATACATAGTATTCCAGTATTGGTCTCACCAATGTCATATACAGAGGTAAAATCACCTCCCGACTCCAATTGACCACTTCTGTTATACATCCCAAGATCACATCTTCCCTTTTTGCCACAGCATTGCGCTGGGTGCTCATGTTCAGTTGCTTGTCCACTATGGCCTCTAAATCCTTTTCAAAGCCACTGCTTTCCAGAATATAGTCCCCCATTCTATAGGTATGGCCTGCAATCATTGTTCCTAAATGTATAACTTTGCACTTAGCTGTATTAAAATGCATTTTGTTTGAACGGGTTCAGCTTACAAAATGATTCAATTGATCTGTATCAGTATTTAACATTCCACCAATGTTTGTGTCATCGCAAATTTTATTAGCAATGATTTTACATTTACTTCTAGATCATGAATGAAAATGATGAATAGCAGTTCTGGTGCCTGTGGAACCTTACTAGAAACACTAGATGATTCTCCATTAATGCTTACTTTTTGAGATCTGCCAGTCAGTTTGTGACTGGAATCCCGAGGAATCACATTGGGGTTACCCAAGTAGGGCAAACTGCAAAGAATGGGGCAGACAATCCCCAATACTTAGATTTACCAGAACAGTTTCTATAATACCTCTCTGGTTACTCAGAAGACAAAACACAGTTCCCTTTAGCAACCCAGCCGTGGGCTTCCACCCAGACACCCAAGTCAAATATGGTGAAAATTAATGAAAATGTTATTCATCATATAAGAAAGTTCTACAAATCCCCAGGGATTGGACATATTACCTCCCAGGTTAATGAATATTTCAGATCTTACCCAAATACATGCTTACAGCCAATTCTTATGAACTAAACTAAATTTATTTAAAAGAAAAGAGAGAGAATATTGGTTAAAAGATAAGTATACATAGAGATATGAGTACAGTTCTGAGATTAGTTTCATAGTAGAGATGGTGAGCTTTGTAGTTGCAAATAGTTCTTTCAGAAATAATCCATTGGTTATAGTCCAGTGTTCATATCCAGGGAGATCCAGGTGGGACTGGAGATCTCAGTCTTATGACTCAAGCTTCCCCTGCATAAAGCATCAAGCAAATCTGAGATTAAAAGGATCAGGTCCCAAGAGTTTTTTATATAGTTCCTGGGCAGCACAGTCTTTGACTGAACAATAGGCCTTTGATGTAACCTTGTGTTTCCCAAACGTCATCGGTAATTAACTACATGGATTAACATAAAGTAATTTATCCATTAAGTAGTTCATATACCGCTTACCACAAACTTTAAAGAGACATACAGACAATGACATTATTTCACTCATATTTCATCTAAATCTTTTGATCTATGAATCAATAGCTATAGTAATAGATAAAAGCTGCCTGTTCACATGGCTAACATCTAACAAGATATAAGTAAACACATATGATTAGTATAACCTCTAATCCTCTAACAATACAGGTTTTCATTTCAAAGTTCTAGCCTATTGAACATGAAATGACCCTAATTACCATTTACATACTTTTCTAACATGTCTCTAAAAGTGCAGTCTAGGTCATTTGAGCTGCTTAACCCTCTCTGGCCATGTGTCATGCAGTTCTTAATCTGTTTAATATGTGCTTTATTGATATTGTCTAGTGTTAATTTTTTAACAACAATGTTTTGCAGTCCTAGGTCAACCACCTTACAAAAGTTTAAGTATATTACATCTATGCAGGCACTTGTAATCTCATCAAAGAATGATATCAGGTTTGTTTGGCAAAACCTGTTTTCCAGGAAAACATGTTAACTGTCATTAATTATATTTCTATTGTTTAATTCACGATCAATTGAATTAACAGCTTTTCCATTATTTTGCCTAGTATTGCTGTTAAGGTAACTGACCTAGAGATATACCACTTGTCCTTTTTGAATATTGGCAAAGCATCAGCACTCTTCTAATCTTTTGGAATTTTGCCTATATTCCAAGATTTATTAAAAATGTGCATCAGTGCTCCAATTACCTCCTCAGCTCAGTTACCTCCTCAGCTAACTCTTTTAAAATTCTTGGATGTAAATATCCAGGCCTGCTGATTTTAAAATGCTTATTGCTAGTAGGTATTACTTAATATTCTCCTTTGTTACAAATATAGTGGAAAGTTCTTCATCCTTATGTGATATAAGTACATCAACCTGCTTCTTTCTAAATACAGAACAGAAATATTTACTGAACACTTCTGCCTTTTCTGCATTACAATTTTACCATCATCATCTAGTAATGGGCCAATTTCTTTTGTTCCATTGTATATTTTAAAAACTCCTTACAGGCCTTAAACTGCCACCCATGGGTTTCTTCTTGATGTCTTCAGCTTCCCTTATCAATTTTCTGCACTTTATAACTTTTACTTTATATTGATTGCTTTTTATTTTTCCTTTTTCCCATTTGTTATATATTGCTTTGTTATTTCTAATTGCTTCCTTCACTTCACCAGTGAACCAGCATGTGCTTTTAGCCAAAGTTGTTCTCCTTTTTGACTGTGGTATCACAGCTTTTTAGTCATTTAATAAATTCTCCTTGAAGATTTCCCAATGTTTATTCACATATTTCAGCCTAATATTTTTCTCCCAGTCACTTTCACTCATAATTTCCTCATCTTGAGAAAATTAGCCCTTTTGAAACACCATGTGTGTATATTACTGGTTAGGACTACTCTCTGCCTATATTGAATGTAATCAGGTCATGATCACTGGTCCCTAGGCAGCTACCAACTTCCAGTCCAGTGATTTTATATTTACCCATCATAATGGAGTCCAAAATAGAGTTACCTCATGTTGTGTATAATTTGTCTAAATATTATTTCATTTTGTTGGTTTAACTACTGCCTGCATGAAACTTCAGGCATATATCTCCCAAACTGAAGTCCACTATGATAACACAACTTTTTCTTTCTACACATTGCAGACAGGTGCTTAAGAATTAACTCATTTTCTTCCGGTTTGATTTGGTGATCGACCACCCCCACCCTCATGGTATCACTTCCTGGGCTTTGTTTGTTAGTACATTGATCCATATGCATTCAAGATCCTGCATTTCTGAGTTATCAACAACTCTAAAACAGGTTGTGGTGTCTTTAATGTAGAGAGCACCCCCTTCCTTCTCCCCCACCCAACATACCTTTTTTACCTATCTTCCATAAAAGAGTATAAACAGATTTTAGCATTGCAATCACACAAATTATCCCACCAGGCAGGTCCATCCCTAGGCGGGTGCAGGGGCCAGAACATTAGAAACTCGGCGCCTATCTGCTTGGTGGTGCTCCACCCTGCCTCTGCTCAGGCCCCGCCCCCACTCCACCGCTTCCCCCAAGGCCCCACCCCCACTCTGCCTCTTCCCACCCCGCCTCTTCCCCGCCCAGTTCCTCCCCCTCCCCCAAGCATTCTGCACCCTTGCTCCTCCCCCTCCCCCAGCACCTCCTGACGCTGTGAAACATCTGATCTGTGGCAGGCAGTAGGCGCTGAGAGGGAGCAGGAGGTTCTGCCTGCCCGCCTACTGCTCGCCTCCCCATTAGCCTCCTCAGCCCGCTTGCCCACCCACCTGTCTGCCTGTGGAACCCCCCCCAAAGCATAGAGCCCGGGGGCAGTCACCCCAATTCACATACTCAAGGGACGACACCAGGTTTCAGTAGTGACAATTATATTGAATTAATACTACAGTCATCTAGGGTCAAATTTCAAATGTTGCCACTTTATCTGCATTTCCACAATATGGCATTACAAAAAACAAATAACTATCTATTTTTATGCACCAACTGGTAAACGTGTAAGCAGTCAACCATTATCTACATGTATCTGGCAGGCACATTAGTGCACAACATTTCTTACAAACATAAATTAGAGACTTAACTTTGGAAATTTATATTTCAAAATAGAAAAACCTGTCAAATATAAAATAGTATTACAATTCTTGTTTAAATGTATAATTAGCTATAAAAATAAAAAAGTTGTTATAGTAAAAAAAGTTCCTCCACCTACACTGATTGTAACTCCATGCTTCCAACTTATCTGTGCACTCTCTAGTGCATAAAGAGCCATTTAATTTGCCCCTGTGGAGAGGGCTAGCATAAGGCATGGTTTAAGTAGGCTGATCTTCCATACTGTGATAGATGTCACCTCATATGCACTGCTATCATAGCCTCAAACAGTCTCATCTGTTACTCCTTCAGCAGATCCTATGGCTGAATTATTCCCCACATTACCAAAGTTGTCAACGACCTCTTCTGCAGAGCGCACTGATAGGATTCCAACTCTGAAGATCACAAATTTCTTGTGCTCTATGCTGCATCTGTCAATATCAGTCTTGGGATAGAAACCATAATATTACCTACAGGCAGAGGTGTCCTCACAACAATTAGTTCACCCTAACTAAATTTTGTTGTACTGTCCTAGTCCTTAGTCTAACAAGAACACCAGGGTGAGTCAAGGTCAGAGCTGACAGCTTTAACTTTTCCTCTGCTTTTGTTTGGCTTGAATCTGAATGACAATATTCTCATTCTGATTTTTTTAAATTCTTTTTAAACAGTAATCTAAACCTTCAGTCTATACACCGTGTCCCCAAAATAGGCATGAACATTAAAGTTCATATTTACCAAGGAGAACGGATATAGAAAATATTCCATACTGTGGATGTGTTTTTGGAACCCTTATTCTAGTTAATTACACAAACCACAATTTTGCTTTGTATTTGCAAAATGCATGTTTCTGCTTTTAACACAGGTAGCAAAAAAAAGAGAAAAAAGCCTCGATCACACAGAGACTTATGCACATGTTTACACGTATGCATAAGTGCTTGCAACATCAAGGACTGACTGGTCCACTCTACAAAACTCCCTATATTCAGAGAAACTCTGTGTTTGCTATACCAGATACCTATATCTGTTCATAAATCTTCATTATTTCACTCACAATTTTTTAGCTTTTAATCTAGAAGTACTGCTTGGTTGAGTCTAGACACAAACTAATCATAATTTATTACAGGAATGCACATGTCAAGAAAGAACAATTCCTATGTTAAATAGAAGGGAGACTTTTATTATTTAGCTTCATTTTTCTTTGCCTAGTTACATTCCTAATAGTGCTACGTTCCTTTTCTTTCCTTTTGCTGATTTAACTCTTGTTTAATTTCTTGAAAAATTGGGAGAGGATGTAGAAAAGAACCACAGAAATAATTTCAGGGCTGGAGAAAATGCCTTGCAGTAAGACACTTAAGGAGCTCAAAAAGAAGATGGAGAAGTGAGTTGATTACAGTGTATAAGTACCATGATGAGGAAAAAATACTGGGTACTAAAGGTCTCTGTAATCTCGTGGAGGAAGGCAAACCAGAGCAAATAGCTAGGTGCTGAAACCAGACTAATTCAAATTAGAATTAAGGCAAAAAATGTTAACAGAGATGGTGACTAACCATAGGAACAAATTACCAACAGAAGTGGTGGATTCTCCATTTCTGAGGTCTTCAAATGAAGACTAGTTGCCTTTCTGGAAGTTGTGCTTTAATCAACCACAAGGCATTGGGCTCAAAACAGAGGCAACTGGGTGAAAATAAATTGCCTGTGATATACAAGAGTCAGACTAGATGATCTGTTGCTCTCAGCTATACACATATACAACTCCTGGAACTTCAGTGGGGTTTTATATGTGTGACTGAGAGGAGAATTTGATTTAGTACATTCTTAAGTAGAAAAACTCTTTGCCCGCTGCAGTATAAAAGTGCCTTTTCTTAATGATATTGTTAATTACATGCATTTTTTTAAATTAATCAAAATTGCGTTAATTAAGCTCTTCATAATTGCCATCCATCTAAATGTTCTCATATTTGTAACATTTATAAAAACCTGTTATCCTCTAAGTGTGCATTCTTGTTGTACATTAGTCCTTAAGAATAATTTTTATCTCATGCCTTATTATTTTTAATTGTCCTTCATTTAATTTCTTTCGTTTGTATCTGCACTCATGACGAATCATTTGATGTAAGAGCTCCCAAGGCTTTTTTTCACTTTTAGCAAACAAAAGATGCATTCAGTATGTCTTGTTGCCATAAAGAAATGCATTCTGTGTCCCCAGTCTGACTAGGACAGGGGTTGACAAACTTTTTGGCCTGAGGGCCACTAGGTATGGAAATTCTATGATGGGCCATGAATGCTCATGAATTGGGGGTGGGGGGTGGGGGGAGAGGGAGAGGGAGAGCGTTCTGGCTGGGGATGTGGACTCTGGGGAGGGACCAGAAATTAGGAGTTCAGGGTGTGGGAGGAGGCTCCAGGCTGGCGTGGGGAGCTAGGGAGGTGCGGGCTTTGGGTACGACTGGGGATGAGGTGTTTGGGGTGTAGGAGGGTGCTCTGGGCTCGGACCAAGGGGTTCAGAGGGCAGGAGGGGGATCCGGGCAAGAGGGTTGGGTATGGGGGGTGAGGGCTCCAGCTGGGGGTGCAGGCTCTGGGGTGGGGCGGGGATGAGGGGTTTACGGTGCAGAAGGGTGCACTGGGCAGGGGATGAGGGGGTTGGAGGGCAGCAGGGGGATCAAAGCTGGGACAGGGGGTTGGGACACGGGGGTTTGGCTCAGGGTACAGGCTCCGGGCCACACTTACCTCAAGCGGCTCCCGGAAGCAGCAGCATGTCCTCCTGTGACAGATTTATATTACCAATTTGCCTGGGGCGCCAGGTGATCAGGCTAAGACTGCAGGATCTTTAGGGAGGAGATGACAGAACATACCACATAACTGAGTTTTAAGGCTTTATTGATAAAATAATAAAATAACAGCAGAGAGTGATGGGTGCTCCCCATGTTAATTAGAGGAAGAAAGAAAGAGTTAGTGCCTCAAACCCAATCCACTTTCATACTCACACATGCTCTACCTGAAGCTGGCCAAGCCTGGGTGTAACATAAGCAGAAGAGGGGGAAGGGTGGACGGGAGTTCTGTCCTAGGCCCAGGTTGTCCAGGGTCCGCAGAGTGCAGGGCTGTGACCAGAGCAAGATGAGCAGAGCAGCCACCCAGGGTGCAAAGCCATGGGTGGTGGGAAAATGGGGTGCAGTGGGGGTTGGTGGGGCCAGCCCCATGCAGAGACTAGGGAGAGGGGCATTCAGGATTATTGCCCCCCCCAACACAAAATTGTGTACTGGTCCCAGTGCTCCAGTGTCTGCCAGAATCACTCCCCCATCGGCAGTTATGCACATGGGATCTGCCCGCCACAGCTGAGTTCACTCAGAGCGTGGTGGGAGGGGAGGGCAGTCGAGTTCTGTATTTCTTTCAAATTCCAATGAAAGCAGTACATAATTTAGTTCTTCCTATGTATGGAAAACTATTTCCCTTTGATTTTAAATACAGGGTTTGTGAAAAATAAACACAGAGACCCAAAGATTCCTCTTGCGCAATGTTTGAATCCTTTCTCCCTATACAGTATAAGGAGGCTTACCTCAACTAACAGGTTTCAGAGTAGCAGCTGCGTTAGTTTGTATCCGCAAAAAGAAAAGGAGGACTTGTGGCACCTTAGAGACTAACAAATTGTGTTTATCTTCCTTTATTCTCTGTCTGGCTCAGGGGGCAGGTTAGAGCAGCCTGACCCTCGTCTAGCCTCCCCTAGCATAGGGAATGTGCTATGCTGCCTTTGGATGCTGGGAACTTCACCACAGTAGGGTTATCTCCAGCTACAGTGTTAAGGTCAGTCCACACAGAGTAAAGCAATGAGGAGAAACTTCTCCCATATGTTACAGTTCATGACTCTACTTTCAAGTCTAATGGTGGGTCCATTAATTTAGGAATTGTACAAATATGTATTTATTTCTCTATTTCCATTACCCACTTTATTCCTTCTCCCCATCTGTCTTCCTCTGGCCCCAAAACTCTCCATACCTCACCCTTTTGTCATTTACTACCACTTCCTTCTCGTTTTTCTTCTTCTCTTGCCCATCCTCTCTCCACCCCCCCCGCCCCCCACACACACACTCTGGAAACAAAAACTTTATTTCTTGGCCTCTTCGCCCTTCCTGATTACTGTGTGTTTTGTCCGGACCTCATCTCCAGCTGCCCATGCTCAATCAGAGCACGAGTTCATCAGGCCAGCCTTTTCTTCAGTTATATTTTCCAAGCAGTTTTACAGCACACCTTTCTTTTGACCCATGTAAGGGTTTTTTTGAAATACAGTATTGTAAGATTGCTTAGGTGTTATTCAGGCATGTGACACGGGGTCTCCCTTTCTTTACTGAATGACAATCATAAGATACAGATTGTACGCTGGGGAAATTATATTACGAATGGTGGCAGCCTGGCTCTGTAATAGACACCTTTAGAAATTATGTTGGTGGCACATGGTTTGCTCTTGGGTTTTCTGCATGGTTAGCAGGCTTATTGGCTAGTGGGCAATGTCATTCATCCAGAAACTATTTTTATTAGCCTGCCTTTAATTCTGTATAACTTTACACGCTTGTGTCAACAGGAAAATAAACTCAAATTTCTGGTGTGATTGGTGCACAGTCCTTTTAGTGATATTTCTCTGTCCATGTTTTTTGGAGAATCGTAGCTGTTTTACAACCATACACAACTCAGCAAGCTCTTATATATAGTGTTATGAACTGGAAGTAAAATTCCATTACCTTAGTAGGGGTCAGATGCTGCTATCCTTACACTGAGTAACACCTTACATAGAATGCAAAACTGCTTAAATCAGTATGACAACTCGTCTCACACCAATCAGATTAGTCACAGAGTTACATACTACTCAGCATGAGTAAGGATGGCATAATCTAGCCCTAAGTGATGCTGACGTTTCCTGTACTGTTTCAGAAAACATAACTTAGACCATTTTATTTTGGGGGCTTTTTGATGTAATAGGCAAGAAAGCAAATCCTGGTTCACCCTTTGTTGTGTATTTTCTGTGTATGTCGTTGGAGATTCTTCCGTGGTAATTTGCTTAGTGGCTAAATCCACATTGTTTGTATATAAATGTGTTTGTGTGAAAAACACTAATCAAAATATACATAACATTCCATTGCACAAAAGGACATGAATAATAAAAACTGGGACAACTTGCATTTGTTTGTGAATAGTATCCAACATGTGCTGTGTTGTCAGACCTTCTGGCTCTAACATTTATTGTAGGTCTGTTGTGCTAAGAGGTTTCTAATAAGTAACAGACGCCAATTTAATTATAACCTGCTATTATCTCAGTTTAAAAATCCATTCAGGGCATGTATCTTTTTAAATAAATTAGTGGAAGGTCTGTTTTATAGTGAGATTTGCCATATTTGTGATTGTGCTCTTATTTTATCTGTCATGATTTTTTAATGGATTGACATATATTCATTAATGTTTGTGTGCTTTTCTTTTCCATCCATTTCTCTTCATCTCATGAAAAGCATATCTGGGTAAGTTAAATCACATTGGCTGCTGAACATGTTCATTTTCAGCACCATGTTTTCTTTTCTTTTCTTTTCTTTTCTTTTTTCAGTTATATAACCAGACCTATGCAGAGCACTAACCCCAAGCCAAATGTTCAGGGTATTCTAAAACTTTATAATAATTGAATGCACAATATTTCTCTTTTCTTCACAAATTCAGGACTTGATCCTGAAGCCCTTACTCTTATGAGTCTACACTGGGGATAATGCCAGTCCGTTTTTAAAATAGATTAGCTTCTTGGGTCTACATGCTCTGTATATAGAACAACAATATTTTCATTTTATGCTTATAGAATTTCATGCTTCTTTTTCTTTTTCACCAATTCATTTGTTTTAAAAGTATGGAAATTTGTTTTAATTGGCTCTCCTGATTTAAACTTTAAAATCCTCATCTCCTCCTCTTAGACCAATTGAACAAGTTTTTTGTTTTTCCTGAAACAAACTATTTATGATGCTTATAAAAGAAAATTCTATGCAGAGTACACAGACTCTTAAATATGTATGAACTATGGCTTTTTTAAGATTAGAAGACCAGAAATAAACTTGTAGAGGACAGGAGTTACAATTTTAATTTAAAATGTATTACTATGAAATGCTGGTACAAAACCTGATTTAATAAAATTTAATTAACCTGGAAGCTCCAAGGGTCTCTAATAATATCTAGTAAACTTTATACTAGATTTCAAGGTCATCTATTAGGCAAGTCTGTTTGGTTCATTATTGTTTTTATTATATTTCAATAGTAATTCTCTGCTGCTTTAATTTAAAGTTATGGTCTGTATTTTTTATGGCTATTCAGCATTCCAGAATATGCCTCTGTTTGCATAAAGTATGCTTTCAGAAAAGCAATAATGCCCTTCTGCTTCCAGAACATGCACTAATATACAGCAATTATAGTAATATTTAAAAATGCTGTCCATAACTATGTTACCTATGCTCATATTAAATGAATAATAAAACTTCTCTTGCCTTTTGTATTTAAACCCTTTTTATTTATTGCTTCAATTATTACTTACATTTACCTGTTTTAATATTTCAATTATTCTCCCCTGAAAACTCTTTTAAAGTTAACTGGAAAAAGTTTTGCATAGACATGAAGAATTAACCTTGCCCACCATTCCCAGTCCACCTATTATACACACATATATATATGCATATACATAGAAAAGATGACTACATTATTTAAAGTCAGGGTCAGCCTAAGGGCAAGAGTTTGAAGAACTAACTTAATTTTTAATTAAGGATTGTATTTAAAACACATATAGACCCTTTTAAAAGAGATTATATATGTATAGGGCAATGGCAAGTTTGCTTCTAGTTCCTTTTAAATGAATAGTGGCTAAGAAATACCAATACAGAGAAATTAAAAATTCCTTCTGCTTATTCTGCTAATAGCATCTGTCCAAAGCCTTACGAGTTCAGTGGAAAGACTCTTGCCTGATTCCAAAGGGCTTGAATCCAAGACACTAGTTTCTGGACATTTGTCTGTTTCAATTATTTGAATATTATTTTTCCATAGAGAATCAATTGTGTTTACACCTGGGTTTGAAGTCCTCAAGTTGCTCACATTGAATGGCATCTTCTATCTATCTTAATTTACAGAAATCTAGTATGTATAAAGGCTGGTAGTAATTTGGGCAATATTTCTACTTAAAAAAATACAATAATTAATTCCATTTACATTACTTAGTGTTAAATAATAATAAAGGAAACAATGACAATAAAGGGAATCTGTGGCATTTTGTCTTCAACGTAACATTTTGACTTGCAGGGAATATCTTTATTAGAAAACTTTTATGCATGACATTTCATGGGAATTAGCTTCTCTGTCTACAAGCCAGCGTTTCTAAGTGAGAACTACTAGTATAGTGCTATTAAAATGTTGTTACTTCTTATTTTAACATGCCTCATTATGAACTTGCCTCACATTTGCTATTGAATTTTAATTAAGAGCCATTATAATTGGTATTACTGAGAACTGTACATGTGAAATCAACTGGAACTATCTAATTGCACTATTATTTTACAGAAGTACGGAGTTGTGTGTTGAAATTCAAGTTTCATCATGGAAGTGTTTAGACTTTGTATTATAGTTCCTGCACGTGATGTTAGGTGTCAGTCATTTTGAGCAGCTATTTATTGTTCACCTCATTAGGTCAGCCTCACTTTTGTGACAGTTGTAAATAAGATCAAGCTAGAGATTTCATTTTTAATCCAGATTTTAATATTTTCCTACAGAGAGGTCAATGAGTGATTCTCAACCGTTTTGCATTTTTGGTTCCTAAAAAAATTTAAATGGAGTTGTGGATCCCTTTGGAAATCTTAGACTTAGTCTGCTGACCCCCAGGAGACTGCAGGCCACAGGGTGAAAAGCACTGTTCTTTGGCAACAACAGCCTTTTGTGGATCCCTTCTATGGACCACAGGTTGAAAACCACTGCCCTAACTCTCAGGTTGTCCAGAACATTCATTGTCAGCACTGATCTCTGAGGTTTTATCTCTCCCCTGACAGCACAACTCCCATATTGTCCACACTGGCCACCGCTCCCTTTAGAGGAGTTTCAAAGTGCTGAACAGCAACCCTAGTATAATAATATTGAGTGGGTTAGCATAATCATATGCTAAACAGTCCCACGGGGCTCTGGGGAGGATCAGGATAAGGAGAACAGCCCTGCACAATATTGCCCCTGTGAAGTAGTTTCCTTGGGATTAGGGAAGAGAGGTCAATGCTGGGGGGAGCCAGCACTTCCATGTCACCACCATTCTGTGCCAGCCAGCCCAGACACACCTGACTGTGCCCCTCTCTAATTGCACCAATGGTGAGGATACCCAGTTGTATCATACCCTCTTTCTAAAATGTTAGATTAACAGAAGAGTCACCCTAGCTTTGGACAGAGGCTAACTAAAGTCCACTTTCATATAATTTCCTTAGCTTGTAACACCTATCTAGGGCAGTAGAAGATAGTTAGTTAATGACATAATAATAAAATATTTGGTTAATGGCATAGAGGTTACACTTATAACATTTGTGGACAATATCAACTTGAAAGGGTTGGAAGAGCTTTAGAGGACAGGATTAGAATTCAAAATTATCTTGACAAATTGTCGAAATGGTCTGAAATACATAGGGTAAAATTCAATAAGGACAAATGCAAACAACTACACTTAGGAAGGAATAATCAGCTGCACAAATACAAAATGGGAAATGACTACCTAGGAAGGGGTACTGCAGAAGGGGATCTGGGGGTTGCAGTGGATCACAAATTAAATATGAGTCAGCAGTGTAATACAATTGCAAAACAACAAATGTCCTTCTGTGATGTATTCGTAGGGGTGTTGTAAGCAAGACATGAGAAGTAATTCTTCCGCTCTGCTCAGCATTGATAAGCCTCAACTGGCATACTGTGTCCTTTGGTAAAGATGTGGACAAATTTGTGTAAGTCCAGAGGAGAGCAACAAACTGAATTAAAGGCCTAGAAAAAATGACCTACAAGGAAAGATTGAAAAAACTGGGTTTGTTTTGTGTGAAGAAGAGAAGACTGAGAGGGGACATAATAACAGTCTTCAAGTACATAAAAGGATGTTATAAAGAGCAGGGTGATAAATTGTTCTCCTTATCTAGGGAAAACTACTTAACCATAAGGCTCATTAGGAACGGGAACAAATTACCTAAGGAGGTTGTGGAAATCTTTGTCATTGGAGGTTTTTAAGAGCAGGTTAGACAAACTCTTGTCAGCGATGCTCTAAATAATACTTCATCCTTCGTCAGTGCAGGGGACTGGACTAGATGACCTATCAAGGTCCCTTCCAATTCTATATTCATATTACAGTTACTCCCACACTAAAGGGAATTTTATTTTTAAATAATATCTAAAAATACTGATTCATTTTGTAATCATTCCAGTGCTTGCAAACCCTTTTAGAGAATATCTGCAAACTACCTCTTACAGTAAAGGCTACTTAATGTCAATTCTCCTTCCCATATTGGTTGCATATGTTGCCAAAAATTAGATAGGAAAGCAAGGAAAGTCCTGTATCTGCCTAAAGATACAAACGAAGTGACACAGTGTATAGCTTTCTCTGACATCTGCCAGTTCCTCCCCAGCTTTCGAGTTAGGGCGGGGAACACTACATTTCTCCCCACCAAGTGTAAGCCCCAGCAGAGGGAAACAGTCTGAGGCTGTTATTAATGTAGCTGAGCACACTCTCTGCTCCTCCCCTAATGATCAGTTGCTTAGCTGGGCAGGGAGGAGGCAGCTGCAGTTGTAGCTTCCTGTAACCAGGGTCCTCTCTGTCCATCCGCATAGCAAGCAGTAGGCTACCCTCTGGAGCCACAGAGCCCTTCCTCTCAGTCACTAATTTGTGGGTTTTACTTAGGATAACTTCACGGCCTCATAAACTACTTTAATGAAGTGTAGAGGATAATTTTTTCTCCAAAAATGGCTTCTAAATTTATAGCTGTTATTACCCTGGTGTTAGGAAAACTACACACAATTTTAGCCATTTCCACATTGTTGTAATGACAAATTATGGATTCATTTGAAAATTATCTGATTCTTTTTGCAAGGAGTTTATACTGTAAAATAAACTAACATATTCTCCAGTGAAAACCCCTTTAATGAGATTCAGAGATTATAAAGCCATCAGCTAGTGTGACCTCCTGTGAAACACAATTTTGGTTCTAGCCTCTTGATTTTGATTTTTTTTAAAACTTGACTTTGAAATAGCCAAGGAATTTTCATTTGAAAATTTGTTGCAGGCCTTACAATCACAGCAGAAGAGTCATGTTATTCATAAATACTGGAAGTTGCTATTTTAGTCATATTAACTTTAGTAATTATATTTACTTTTTATCAAAATTATACATAGTTTATTAATTAACTTGCATCATACATTCATTTTTGTAATCCATTCTAACAAAGTGTGGATCTTTGTCCTCCTCTAGTGGCTGATTCATTTAAGAGGATAAGAGTCTGCTACAGCTATTACCTAAGAAATTACTGCTTTTAGATAGAGTAATAGAGGCTCTGTTTTTAGTTCTGCAGATCCAAGGTTCAAACTCTGTGACATAATTTATAATTTCATATTATATAATATAAAATCATATATATTTTTAAATTACAGGGTTTTGGTTTTCTAAATGGGAAATTCAACTTAAATAAAATTTGCACTTCATGATTTGTAGGCAAAACTATAAAGGAAAAGGAAATTATGTGAGCTTTTAAATATAAATTTAAATCCTTCGAAAAAATTAAATAAATAAAAATCTCTTTAAGATCCCAAATCATGAAGTGAGGTTTTGGTCTTGTGCTGACTCTCTGCCCAAGGATTAATTTCACTCTAGTACAATATTTGACTGAATAATAGATTTTAAAATTACAATTAAAATTATTTATAATCATTTTCCTCCCTCACCTGCTGTGCCTTCCAAGAGCCTCAGGATTATGTGTGATGTCACTGATAGCAATGGCCAGCAGTAAAATAAATTCAGGTTTTGGCCTGTACTGTTCAGTCAAAAGCAGCGTCCAGAGCTGCTCTCCCATAAGTACTGCCACAAGTCTGATGCAACGATAGAGGCTCTTCACTGTTCCAAGGGAGAACATCTCCCTGAGAAGCAGCAGCATAATGCTCAGCTGAGAGCCCAAACCTGACTCCAGTCTGATTACCATATGGCAACTGAGCTCATTGGAATCACACCAGAGATATACTGAACATGCTCAATACTTTCTCTGATATTCCAGGCTGGAGGAAGTCAGTTGTTCAGGGGAAAGACATTGTAAAGGGGCTCTGGAGCCTAAAGATTATGTCTCCATTGCTGGCACTTCAATTCCAGAGTTCAGCCAGGGGTTTGAAAAGAGATCTAACAAGCCCACATTTGCCGCCTGGACCGAAGTTCCCCCCAACTCACATACCGCTGAGCACTGAGGAAGCTCACACTGATGATGGGGAGAGGGGTGATCTCATACTCCAATTATTGGGTAGAACCTGTGCAACGGCAGTGTGGTAGAGAGGAGCACTCCACCCTCTTTGGGAAATTGGAGCAGGAAACCGTTACTAACACCATCCTTACGCACCAAGCAGTTAACTGATGTTTTTTACTGATAGTTTTGGGCTCCTTGGCTTAGCTGGGATTCAGGAAGAGGACACAGATAGGAAGTGGCAGTTATATAACCAGTTTCCTACGAGTAGCTGCAAAACTCCCTGCAGCAGGGGATAGTGTGTGCTGAGAGGGAAGCTTAGATGATTTTGGTTGAAAAGTGTTGTCAGATGTCACTGTGTTAACTACAGATATAGGAGAAATACAGAAACTTGAGGCAGTTGTAGGGCCAGATTTTCAAAAATGGACTCTTCTTATGGATGCAAAATAATTTAGGGAACTTAGGTATCTAAGCAGCTGATTTCATCTATAAACTCTGACCTTTGGGTATCTAAAAAACTTGCATTGTCACCTGAAAGTTGTCACCTGAAAGTTGTCATTTAGGAAATTAAACAGTTCCATAGAACTGAAGACATAAATTTCGAAAGGACTGTGGCATAAGTAGTTTGTGTTCTTCACTGCTGGACAACTTGATTCAAATCAAAATTAGATTATCAGGACAAAGGGGTGTGCAGGTCTTAATCAGTCTTTCTCCTCTTCTACTAGAACCAAATCCTTAAACTCTCACTCACTAGCATCTAACTGCAAGAGTGGTCTCATTGATTACAGCAGAGCAGTTTACAGAGTAAGAGGATACTCACTAGGAGCACAAGTAACAGAATCAGACCCTTCATGGTTTGGGAACCCCAAAGTTTATTTCTTAAAAAAAACAGAGTAATTCTCTCACCTTTATCTCTGCTTCATTGTGCCACAGTTTTTCAAGATCACTATGTGAAGGGCTACTAAGGCAAAGAAGCGTTGTTGGGGGATCTCTGAATCACATAGGCTGCAAGAATAAAGGACAAGGGAGCAAAATCAATATTATACCTCTACATTTGCTTTCTTATGAGGTGTTGTCAGCAAATTTTAATGTTACATTATCATAGTCCTCATGTTTCCGTTACTGCTGAGAACCTGCCTTCTGTGCTCCTCTCAGTGGGAGGCAGACAGAAATACTTTGGTTAATAAGAAACGGGTTTTAGAGGGGCTACGTGATAAATTCTGTGCCTCTGAAATATCCTATTATTCCTTTCACCTGTGCAAAAGGATTTTTTTGTGTGCTTGATCAAATTATTTAATATGGGTGAAATGTAAAGCTAGCATTTTCCTGGTATTTTAATTGATTTAAAATGTATATAATCTGTACGATATTCAATACCCTTATATTAAATGTGATGTTACACTCTTTGTTTTAAAAGCTGCAAAAGCCAAATTCTTACTGGGGATTGACATGTTCCACAGTCTTTGAAGTCCAGGGGAGATGGCAGGTGCAGAATTTGGATCTATAGCTGGCCAACTTTGTAATGATTCACATATAGTTTATAAATTATCACAATGCTTCTCCAATGAATTGTGTCAAAACATGTAACAATATTGTGTAATAGATGTCTGCTCTCTGGTTTATTTCTATATGCAATCCAGAAATGTTGAAAATTAAAATACAAAAGTATTTCCTTTACATGTTAGGCATTATCAAAGGAGTCCTAGAACAGAAAGAGAAAAAAGTTTGGGATAGAGAAAGGAATATGTTTAAAAAAGGCAAGGAACTGCTTTTACTTAGGCTTAAATACTTTAACAAGGTTATCGGTATAAATGAGGAGAGTTATTGTGCTGCATTATTGTTGCATTTAGCCTTGGAAGCATAAGTGCATTTCTGCTGTCCCGGGTACTGCCACCTACTTAACACTTTATGATGCACTTTTAGGCATGAACTTCTGGAAGAAGCTCGGAGAAAGGGATTGCCTTTTGCACAGTGGGACGGGCCTACAGTGGTTGCGTGGCTGGAGGTAAGTGTTAAGAGGAGGACTTGGAAACATGGATCTTATTCACAGAACTTCTGTATTTATGTTACCCTCCCAAACTCTGAGAGACAGTATTTGGAAAGAAGGTTTGAATGTTTCCTTTTCTTACTTTCCATTAGCTGTAGCATCATTGCCAGGTGCAGGTGGATAAAGTGTGAGGGGCTGAGACAGAAACTGCTGAGAGGGAGATAGAGGCAAGATGGAAAGAATGGGGGCAAAAAAGGTTTATTACTTCTGGAGAATGCTACCCTAGAGAAACTGCAGTTGAACACTGGGTTCCTGAGTCTCAATATTCCTCTGCTGTCAGCAAATGTCTAGGAAACCCACTGGATGAGTGTATCTGTCTCTCTTATTTCCCCCAGTGGCAGATATGTGTAGACTGTAGATGATCATACCCTCACAAATAGTATGTGGTCATATAATTTAAAGACTTTTTATAATGCATAAGTACAAGGAGGGTAAATTAAGGCAACCTTAATATTGGCAATTCCTAAATTTTCATTGCTTGACTGTCATCTTAGTGTTCTTTAAACATAGCTAATTGGTGTGTAATATATGTATGTATAGCTTGGATAAATCTTAAGAACTGTGAGGTTCCTTAACCAATGCTTAACCAAGTGTCTCAATCTTGATCTGCATGCTCCTTGCTTGGAACAAATGGGTATATGCTTCTCAGAGACACTATTTGTGTCACACCAAGTGGTTGTTTCTGATGTAGATAAATGTCTGCTACAGAGCTGATTAAGACCTGCACACTCCTTTTTACCCATTAATGTAATTTAAATTTGAATCAAGTTCCACAGAAGTAAAGAACTCAAACTTAGGCCACTTTCTCCTTTCCAAATTGCTGTCTTCTGTTCTAAGGAACTGTTTAAGTTCAAACTAAGTGGAATGTTTGGCTTGGAGAGAGTCTGAAAAGGAGAAAAATATAATTTATTTAAAGAGTACATGTATAGAAAACATAAGAGAAGATGCATTATGAAGCTATGCATAATTTTTTCATAGTCCTTTGGTTAAGATCAGTTGTGCTGGCAGTTCTATATCTGGGGCCTGGACTCAATCTGCGTACATGTCCCTATTAAACTTCACACAGCAATTTAATCTGGGTTTAGATAGTGCTTTAAGACTCAGTCCTGTATGTGTGGTGTGGGGGACTTCAAGGTGGGGACTGTGCATCAAAGCGAGACCCAATCTCTCCCTAAGCTTCCTGATATACCATATTTCAGCACAGCCTGCTCCCCACAATGCTCTTTCATAGACCAGTGTATGGTGGAGAGACAGGGATCCATTTCCTCCCAAACTCTCCCCATCCTCTTTCTAGCACTCTGCTCCTCAGGGAGCATATGGAGGATCTGACTGAACTCCCTGGGGCATTGGAACTGTGATGGTAGCTGCCCATTATGTGGGCCATCTGAGGTATGAGCTATTTGCCGTCCCCCCACCCTTTGTGAACCTGTCCCAGTCTGGCTTTTCAGAATGTCTTCATTTTAAAAAACAATGAGCGATATGGCATTTTAAAAAACAATGAGCGATATAGCTTTTTAAAATCACTGAACTGCAGCCAGAAGAGTTAATACTCTTGAAGTGTGGTTTAGGCCTCCATATTGCTGAGAATTTTTATTAATCCTCAACAAGGTTTAGTGCTAAGTAACTGGTCCCCCGACAGACTATGATGATGAGCAAGTTACAGTGGTACCAGTGACGAGCCATCAGAAAATTTCACTCCTACTACGGAAAAGGATAGAATGAAACTCAGTGACATCCAAGAGTAAAGTCTGTGTCTGTCTATTTTTGTGCAAAATTTCCAGTTTTTACTTGTTGATTTTTAATATGGTAAAAATAGGAACTTTCATAAGATTTGAGAACAGTTCAGTGATATTTTCATTCATTTTGAGAAATCCTGCATTAGTGGATGTTGTGATTCTTGACAGAATATCATAGTAGGTCTACATCTGAAGCAAATCCTGGAGGGAGAGGAGGAATCTTGCCATTTTGCTTTTTCATATTGCCTATTCTAATGGAACATGCCAAGTAATCCTTACAGATAGCTGCCTCCCTGGATCATCCTTTGAAGCATCGGCAGTTTTAATGGCATATAGGTATTGTAGTTCAGGGCACTACAGATTGGTACCCGGGACAACACTGCCCAAAAGGATGCAAAAGGGCACTCCATCAGCCTCGGGGAGTTGGAGGAAATTCCAAAAGGATAAGATGTTGTACCCAAGTCTGCACCTGTGGAAAAATAAGTTCTCTCCATACTGAGCATTTTTAACTATTTGTAGATCCTGGGGTTCCCCCCGCCCCCCATCGTATGAAATTTATCACACGATACAAATTTCCAACTTGATGATTTAGGTCTAATGTTGAGTATTTCATTGCACTGTAGGGGATTGTTAAATCAGACACACTTCTACCTGCCCAGGTGCGTGTGGATTAACTGATGCCATGTTTTAAAAAGTTTCCATGCCTACAGTTTCTCTCTTGGTAAAACAGCTTCTAACATCCAAAGACACTAGAGAGGATTTAAACTATATTTTCAAAATTATATGTTAATTTTGAATGTTCAATTCGAGACACATAGAACATGATTTTTCAAAGGTGTGGATCCTGTGAAGCTCCCATTTACATCAGATAGAGCTACACATGCTTAGCACCTGTGAAAACATTTCTAGTTCAAACAGGAATTGTTCTAGGGCAAGCAGGAATTATTTTAGGGAATTTCTATGGCCTGTTTTAGGCAAGAGATCAGACTAATTCACAGTGGACACTTCTGGCCTTGGAATCTATTAATCTATGAAAATCAAGACCTGGTATCCTGAACTGGACACCCAAAATTAGTGAACACTCTTGAAAATGTAAGCCTTAATTGGTACGGTATTATGGGTGCTCAGCTGGCATTCAGTTCCATGCTGATGGGTGTGATATAGGAAACAGAATAAAAATTAATGTTTGTACACTACCAGTAGCTAACCCTTCAATTTGACACGTGCTTTCTGATACCTTATATTTGAAAAGTACATCATATTTTATTTTAATATAGAAAAGTGTACTAAATATCTATCATGAAATAAGTGTGTGTACACACACATTGGTAGAAGTAAAAAGTCCTTGAATGTCCTGTAAGGGAATGAACAAAGCATAGTTGTCAGGTTTTAGTTGTTGTTTTTTTTAAACTTTGGAACAAATTTGGAAACATGGGAGTCTATGATGAGACTGGTAAATATGTGCATGCAAAATATGTTGCCTAGGGAATACCTGAATTTGCATATGCAAAAGGACCTTTGCACACATGAATTGGTGAGTATTTGTAGCCTCTTACAAATTATGTACTATGGAAAGTTAAGCTCATGCATATTTTCAGGACCAGGGCTTTAGTGTGTGTATAATTTCTGTGGCATAATTTAGGTATTTTTCAAAATTTGGCCTTTCGGTTCATTTCTGAAAACACGTGCAATATGCAAACTAGATATCATTAACTTGGGTTTGAATAGAGACTGGGAGTGGTTGGGTCATTCCACATATTGAATCTATTTCCTTAAGTTAAATATCCTCACACCTTCTTGTCAACTGTCTAAATGGGCCATCTTGATTATCACTACAAAAGTTTTTTTCTCCTGCTGATAATAGCTCATCTTAACTAATTAGCTTCTCACAGTTTGTATGGTAACATCCAACTTATCTGTATGTATCTATATGTCTTACTATATGTTCCATTCTATGCATCCGATGAAGTGGGCTGTAGCCCACGAAAGCTTATGCTCTAATAAATTTATTAGTCTCTAATGTGCCACAAGTACTCCTGTTCTTCATGCAATAACAGGGACTTTAATGAACAATGGCTGTCATTAGCCTTCAATAATTAATCATATGGTATTTTGGGGGGGGGCGGGGTGTTTATAGAAATGATGTAAAACATTAGAAAAGAAAACATTTGACCAATTGAAAACAAACCATGCCCCCATTATAAAAAGCTATAGTGGGCCTCAATTTTTAATGTCCAACGTGTGACACCTTAATGAGGCCTGATTTTCAGAAAGTGCTGAGCATCTGTGCTCTGCAATCAGGCCCCTTAAACTTTCTCAAGTTGGGCACCCAAAATCACTAGTCACTTCTGAAAATGTTGACAACTTATGTCTTTTGGTCCTGCTTCTGCATTAGAATTGAATGTATTGCATACTGTGACTAGGAGCTGCCTGGTTTGGGGGGAGTTGGAGAGACAGTGTTTTGTGGCGTTCACATATGTATATATTGAAGATGGAATTCTTTCCTGTGGATGAGAAGATCTGGGTGTTTTTGCAATCATAATAAGGTGACACAGTAGGCAGTGTGTTTTTACGTACCTAGAAGAATGCAAAACAGTTGAGCACAGTTCAGTCGTATGGTCAGTCTCTGCTCATAAAAGGGTGAGGAAAAGAATAATAGGAATGTTGCAGGCAGGGATTGTGAGTGGCTCTGAAAACACTTTGCATATGTCTACACTCAGAGCTGGAGATGTAAATTCCAGCTCAAGGAAACATACCTGTGCTAGCACTCATTGATCTAGCACACTCAAAATAGGGTGTAGCAGCCATGGCTCAAGGGGCTAACCACCCTGAGCACAACCCATCCAAGATGCTAGGTAAGTATTCAGGGCAGCTAGCCCTATCCATGGCTCACGCTGTTGTGGGTATACTCAATGTAAAAGCACAGTAGCTCTCATTGAGCTAGTGCGAGTATGTCTTCTCAAGCTGGAAGTGTAGACATACCCTAAGAAACATGCCTGTATTCGACATTCCTGCTATGGTTATGGAACACTAGAGAGCTAACATAAAATCTCCAGTCATGCCCAGATCCAGAATTCCAAAGCCATTTCACAGCGTCAAAATCACTTTTCGATCACACTTATTGCCTGTGCAATGCCTGAATCTGCATGCACAAAAGGGCCTTTCACAAACTGGTGATTTGAATGCTTGAGCATTGCCATAGTAATTCACATAGCAGATGTCTTAATAACTAAATCATATATGAAATCTCAGAAATTGAGTTCTCGTGTCTTAAACTGGTGACTTTTTTTTCAACAGCTGTGGTTGGGAATGCCTGCATGGTATGTTGCTGCTTGCCGTGCAAATGTGAAGAGTGGAGCCATAATGTCTGCTTTGTCTGATACTGAGATTCAGAGAGAAATTGGAATCAGCAACCCTCTCCATCGCTTAAAGCTCCGACTAGCAATCCAGGAGATGGTATCACTTACAAGTCCATCAGCTCCTCCTACTTCTAGAACAGTGAGTCACATTCAGCTAACTTTCTTTCTCACACTTAACACCATGTCAGAATCCAGAGAAAAAGTTGTGTAGTCCAAACCAAATCAAAATCAATCTGAATTGTCCTGAAGAGAGTGGAAATGCCTTTTCTTGCTTGTTGATCACTGATAATTTCCTGTAATAAATATTTTTTTTTAACTTTGTGCTTCTATTTAACCTTGAAATTACCTCAGTGATCGATATGAGAGAAGGGCAAACCTCAAAATTCTCACATGTACTATGCATAGATACCTAATGTTTGGAAACTTACTTGCACTTTTGCAGGTATTTTATTTCCCCCCTTTCTCCAAGTCACATCCTTGCCCCAAATGAACCAGATACTTTTCCTGCCCTGGCTCTTTCCTCCCACAGAACTCTCTTGACACTCTCTCTTTCTACCTTTTTCAGTTAGCCACCAGCCTGGATCTGCTGTATTCTCCTGCTTATCTTTCCTCCCTAAGAGAAGCAGCAAGAGCATGTGGCTATGTAGTGAGAAGAGGGAAGAGAATAGAGAGTGTTTTACTTTCTGTGTATAATGGTGTGGGTGATGGGAGGAGAGAGAGAAGGCAGGAGAAGAGTGCATCTAGGAGAGAGAATGAAAGTGATGGGAAGAAGCATGTATGAAAGAGAAAGGTGAGAAGTGGAAGTGTATTTGAGAGGGTGAGAATCCTGTGTGTGTGTTATGATAAGAGTGTGTGTGGAGGTGGGGAGACAGAACAAAGGGGCTATGCTGGTGAGGAAAGATATAAAGAGTGGGAGTTAGGAAGGGAGAGAATCATGAGACAGATGGTGAAGGCTAAGAAATAGATGACTGGAAGTAAGGTGAGAAAGCTGGACTAGAAAGAGATATTGGAGGTCAGAGAAAGAGAAAAGGGGCTTGGACAGATGGGAATTGTGCAGAAGAGGTGAAGGGAAAAGTCTGAGAAGTGGAGACCCTGAAGGAAAAAAGGGTAGAAAGAAAGTCAAGAGAGGAAAACAGTAGGCAGCAGGAAAAAAAAGATGAAGCAAATGAATCAAAGTGAAAGAAAAGGAGAGAAAAGAAAAGTGGAAAAGAAATGGAAAAATCTAAGACAACGCTCAAATTTAAGGATAGTACATTATATTAAGAGTGGTTATCTCCCTATGTTGTATAGTATTTTCCTGTCAGAAAAGGAGAAGCTGATTGAAAATTAAGGAGCCCCAGGGCAGCATGCTGCCTGGGAAGAGGGGGGACATTAGAATACTAACACTTTCACTTCTCCATTTGGATACTGAGCCTTGGTTTGGATCAGCATCCAAAAGTCTGGATGCTTATTCAAACCCCTGTATACAAACCTCTTGAGTCTGCAAAGTAAGTTTTGACATTTCTAGAGACTAAGCTACTTTGTAGCCTCTGGTACATGTTAATTTTAGTGAGCTGCAAATATAAGCCCAGTTGTTTTTTTTATCTAAAATGTTTCAGGTCTATAAGTGGAAGTGGGCTGAAATATGGGGACAGAGTTAAGGTGATTTTCAAGTGTGCAGTGTAATATATTACACTTGTTTTTTCATTGAAGAGATTGTTTGAACAGTGAGGATATATGAATATTTCTCTACCTTCGCTTAACTTCCATATTCTTAACTTCTTAATTTCCATATTTTAAATGCTCAGTGATAATGAACCGTGTTGCACATAAATTTTAAATTTATTGCTGAGTAACGTAATATAAGGAAACAATGGCAGACAGATCTGAACAGATGAATTTTATCTGTCATAGTGAAATGTATCTTGAACAAACAATAGTAGTAAGTCGCTGCATGATCAGGTGGCTATAAGACTATTTACAGCACTGTTCAAGTTTGTGCTGTCATGAGGTCATACAATTCTGCATCACTTGATCCGTACAATCAGTTTTTTCTATAGTGTACCTATCCTGGTGGTTTTTGATCCATATGAACTAATATTTAAACATCTTTTAGAGCTTTATGTATGCATTCAAAAATAGTTAGCTATTTCAGTAGCTGCTAAGGGCCAAATTCTGTTACTCTTACTGTGAGGAGGACCTTATTCCTCCAGTGAGCTGATTTCTGCTACTCAAAGTGCTCCTCCTCCTGGAAGTGGTACTACCGAAGGTACTACTATCAGTAACCTGGCCCTAAGAATCTGGCATATGTACTCAAAATCTGATGGCTTTCCTCATTCAAGGATGAATCTTGCTCTCATTGAAGACAATAGCCAAAAAACATAATAACTTAGGGTAAATATTCAAACAAACACACCTAAGTACCATTTTCAAAAGTGGCTTAGGCACTGAGAAGTCTGAGTTTCATTGAAAGTCAAATTTTACCGTAAACATCTCAGTTTCTCTATTCCCATTGCTGAGGCACCTTTAAAAGCTATAGTTACACAGCTCAAGAAAAGCATTGATGTTTACCAGATGAGCTGTCACATATTCAGGCTAGAAATATTAGGATAGATTGTGCCTTTTGCACTTAGCCCTGAGGGATGGGTGGCACACAGCTGCACCGTGAGTCATAAGTCCCCTGTCCTCTCTCTTTCTCAAGAAGGAAGTTAATTTACTGCAGCCTTTGCCCTTTTGTGCTCAGCCAGCTCTTGCACCCCCTTACTTCCCTGCTTGGTCACCCAGGGGCAAGTCAGAATCTAACCCTTATTAAAAACAATGGAATGAGGGGGAAAAGAGAACATTTTTAAAAGAAATTCTTCAAAAATGTTTGACATACAGAACTGTGGGAAAAGGGATCTTTTGTTATACTACAATGCAACTACAGTATGTGTGCAGAACGTTTAGGCTGCAAATTCATCACCAAATGAGAACTCTCCTCAGGATTCAGTTACCACATAAAAGCTTACATCCACTTTTTGTGTGATATACTTACTTTAACTGTTATTCTTTCCTTTTTAATGGTATTCAGAGAATTTCCACCACATTAGGAGTAAGACATTTCATCTACCAGTTCTGGTTAATAAATAGGCATCTGTTAAGATCTTAGTGAAGAAAGATGTAAAGCAAGTTGTCTAAAGTTCTCTCTAGTTGCAGCTCGATTGAGGCAAGAACATGGTTGTGCTGATTGTGATGCTATACGCTGTTAACTTACAGTGGTGCTGCCTTTCTTCTTTAACACTGCTTACCTAATGTGGATTCTACCTGCTTCCCTGTGGGCCTTGTTAACAGCCCTCAGGCAATGTTTGGGTGACCCATGAAGAAATGGAAAATCTTGCAGCTCCAGCCAAAATGGTTAGTCTGTCCAATTTTATTTAAACAGTGATATTTGTTTTAATGCCAAGAACACAACTGAAGTATATGTAGTTGTTACAATTGTTGCATCACCTGTAGACTGTTTCTGAAATATGCAGTTAGAAAAAACGTGATAACAGTTCCCTAAAAAATAAAATACCAAATGTATTACAGTCACAGAGACCATATTAACTTGCATACAGTACTGAAGTTTCACTGTACAGCTGTAGTTCTGTTTTCTGAAACATTAATTTGAATAGGAGGACTTGTGGCAGCTTAGAGACTAACAAATTTATTTGAGCATAAGCTTTAGTGAGCTACAGCCCAGTTCATCGGATGCAACAATGCAAAATGAGTCTCTAAGGTGCCACAAGTCCTCCTTTTCTTTTTGCGGATACAGACTAACATGGCTGCTACTCTGAAACCCGTCATTAATTTGAATGTCACACTGTGTTGAATATGAAGGAAGAGTGTTTAATATAAAGGAACACTGTCAATTTGAAATCTAGTCTGTGAAAAATGAGTCTATAGCAGTTTCAGTACTGCACCTGCCCATAAGCCTCCTTGCAAGTATCACTTTAAATAGAAGTTTGCAATAATGATGACACTGAGAGATGTTAATCTAGAGGAAGCCTAAAGAGTATGTAATCGGGACAAAAATGCTTTAGCTAGAATTCTCTCTTTGAAAACCAGACCATGTTGTTCACATTTCTGGGACTTAGGGAGACTATTGTGCCATTGTGTTTTTGGCAAACATCCTACTGATTTTCGTAAGAGACTTAAAATATATGGCAATATGTATCCCCCAGTCAATGACTATGATTTTTTTCATTCCCCCAAACCTCAGGGTTAGAATTATATTTTTGTTTTCAAAGGTAAGGTTTTTCTATGCCAGCATGAGACCTTGCTTGTAAGCCATTAACTAAGCTTAAAAAAAAAAAGATGTATGAAACCTTATCCTCAGTTCAGAATAATTTATGGTTAGCCCAGCCCATAAATGGCAAGGGAAGTGCTAAATCTACAGTTTAATGCAGCAAAGGTAGATTTGCTATACATTTTCATTTGCTATAATGTTTTACATATTCACTATAAATTTCAGGGAGCAATTTCCTTGCCAATTATTTTTTTACAACCGAGCTGCCTCTGAGCTTTATCATTATTGGTAAAAAAAAAAAAACACTAACACAATAACAACACGTTTAGCACCAACAAACAGAGCTAGCCCTGGAAAATTGATCAGGAAAAAACAACATACTTTTGGTAAAGAAAGTGGGTAGCTTTGTGCAATGTATTATACGAAATGTTACTGTTAACAGAATTGAATGAAGCTGTTACTTTGCCCTTTGAGTATGTGCAAGTCAAGCACAAGAGCTTTACAATTATTCACAGTTCTGAATCAGGGCAAAATTTCAACCATTCTGCCTGTAAACATAGCTTTACATTAAGAATGTTTTGAGACTTTGCTGGACAAAACAGTGGGTTACCCCTAATTTACAATATTTTAAGGCAAAATGGCAACATTTTGGCAACAAGCTGCTTTTGTGAAAACCACCAAGGGAGTTTGAGATGAAATTGTAAAATTTCACAAAACTATGAAGATTTTTTATATCTTTAATATTTTCTTGATTTGTCAGCACTAAGAAGTTTTTTTACTCAACCTTAATTATAATGGTGTTACTTTTGTAGCATAGCTAAGCAGTTTGCCATTGACACTAGGTAAAATGCATTATCAGCATATTAAGTTGTACATTTTTCTTTGTACTAGAATTATTAACATTTGCATTATAATCACCTTTTGCTTCTTGACTTGTGTTTGTTGTATTTTTTACCTGCTTTTCTAATGGCTCCTTGCTGATAATACAGAAGGAATCTGAGGAAGGCAGCTGGGCCCAGGTATGAATCTTTTGACTTTATACTTCTGGGGTGGAAGACTACTAATAATTTAACTAACATAGTAATAGAAAACCTTGTAACATTTTATCAGCTATTGTATGAGTCTAATGCTGTGATTTCTTCCTACTAATTTAAGTATAATGAATATCTTTTACATTTTTAATTCAAAGAAAATCTTTTCTAGACAGGTTTGTTACATAAAACATAAATACCATATTTGCAGCAAATATTTTCCTCCATATAAATTGCTACGATCTTTTGTAACCAGATATTTTAAGGAGACTCAACATAATCCTTTATTTTGTGCATATACACTTTTCACACATATCCATTATATGCACTAGTATGATTTGCTTTTGCCCCTTGGGATGATGAGGAAGTAAAACACAACACACTAGTAAGTAGATTAATGGCAGTGGCTGCAAATGCCTTGTTACCCTGCAGTCCCTAATGCTCATAAAGAATAAGGGTGTCTGCTATATGACTTCGACACCAGCAAGATGCAGCTCCCAACTTTACTGGTATTGGTTAGAACATATTTGCTCATGGGGGATGGGGGATGTACATGCAGGCCTGCTGACAGGGGAGGGCAAAGGGGGCAATTGCCCAGCAATTTGGGTAGTGGCAGCCAGGAGCCCCAGGCCTTGTTAAGTTGCCTGGGCAGGCCACAGGGCTCCTAGGCACGTGCAGGATGGTACTGGCAGTGGCAAAGGCAGACAGGCAGGCATGTGGAAGCCCTGGCCATGTCAGAAGAACATGCTCAGCAACTCACTGGGCACCAGCAGTGCAGTCGGCAGCAGCTCAGGACCGGTATGTGTTCTGCCCTTGGGCCCGGAATTGCTGTCGGTGGGCCTGTGTACATGTTCTCAGTAGTAAGGCCCTGTATGCCTCATGTCCTTCCCACACTGTCCTTAGCATAACTTTTCCTAAACACATGCCCAAGTTTGGGGCAATTAGGTCATAACAAACTGTGTTTATGTGCTGCTTATCCAAATGGGATATTAATGTCAAGCTACTGTGAAAGGTCCAGGCACGGTCGCTGTTCCTACTGGCAATGTTTTTCAAACCCTGCCAGCACAAAAAAGAGACCTCTCTTGTTCTAGCCACCAGTGTCCACCATAGTGGAAGGTCATCCAAGTCACAGAAACAGCATGCTCCCACTTCATGACGAAACAAGCAGGGGACTATGTGGGAGAAAGGATGATAGATCAGCTGGAGACATCCTGACACCATCCGTGGTTGGTTCATAGTAAACTTGGATCCTCATTTATATGTATGTGCAGCAGGGATAATTGATGGTACAATCAAGTCCCTGCACAATTTTTATATACATTTTTGGAGGCTCTTTGTGTGTTGTCGTTTATAGAATAGGGGATCAGATTTTTAAAGGTATTTAGGCACTTAACTCCCAATGATTTCAATGGGAGTTTGGTGCCTAAATATCTCTAAAAATCTGGACCTAGATGCTCTGCATATAAAGTCTCTACAACAGGGATCGGCAACCTTTGGCACACGGGCCATCAGGGAAATCTGCTGGTGGGCCAAGACAGTTTGTTTACCTGCAGCGTCCACAGGTTCGGCCAATCACAGCTCCCACTGGCTGCAGTTCACCATTCCAGGCTGCAGGAAGCGGAGCGGGCCGAGGGATGACACAGCTATCAAGGAAATTGTGCTAGTTCTTGGAGCTGAACCATTAATCTAGCAACTTTTCAGTATATGACACAGTTTCAAAGATTTTTATTATTATTATTATTATTATTTTCTTTGAAAACCACACCATATGCTACCGAGTCCTTTTAAATCATTGATCACCATATTGTGGGATTGGAAGGGACCTCAGCAGGTCATCTAGTCCAGTCTCCTGCACTGAGGAAGGACTAAGTATTATCTAAGTCATCCCTGACAGTTGTTTGTCTGCTCTGTTCTTAAAAATCTCCAAGTACAGCGATTCCACAACCTCCCTAAGTGACTTGTTCCAGTACATAACTGCCCATATATTTAGGAAGTTTTTCCTAATGTCTGAACTAAATCTCCCTTCCTTCAGTTTAAGCCCATTACTTCTTGTCCTGTCCTTAGTGGATAAGGAGGACAATTTATCACCCTCCTCTTTTTATAATAATATTACGTACTTGAAGACTATTATGTCCCTTCTCAGTCTTCTCTTCTCCAGACTAAACAAATGTAGTCATAGGTCATGTAGTCATAGGACCTTCATAGGTCATGTTTTCTAGACCTTTAATATTTTTTGTTGTTCCCATCTGAGTTTTCTCCAATTTGTCCATATCTTTCCCAAAGTGTGATGCCCAGAACTGGACACAATACTCCAGTTGAGGCCTTATCAGTACTGAGTAGATTGGAAGAATTACTTCTCGTGTCTTACTTACACAGTGGTGCAAGTAGATTTTAATTCTTATCGGTAGACATAGGTAACTCATGGGAGGGACACAAAGTGGAACAATAGCTAATGGTGGGCATGTGACCTCCCATGCTCTCTCTGTCCCCTCCCCATCCCATGTTACCTGAGGGGGGCTCTGTCCTCCCACTATGCCGGATATAGATTTCTGAACTGCAGGGCTCCCGGGAACCGCAGGGGCAAAAGAAGCACGTGGCCCCACACTGGCAGCTCTTCCAGCGCGGATATACCGCCCCCGGCCCCAGCCCTGACCACCAGCAGGGATGTACAGACCCCAGACAAGTGATGCAGCTGCGTGGAAGGGCTGCTGGCGGTACAGTTGCACTGCAGGAGCTGCCAGTGTGGGGTCACCCATGCTCCTTTTGCCACTGTGGTTTCCAGGAGCCTTGCGGTTCTAAAAATGTGTCTTTCTGGTACAACATACCAGCAATAAATATCATAATGGTATGGTATACCTGACCGTACCTGCTTACTTTCACCACTGTACTTACAACACACTTGCTAATACATCCCCAAAGGATGTTCATGTTTTTCAACAGTGTTATATGGTTGACATAGTCAGTCTGTGATCCACTGTAACCCAAGTTCCTTTTCTGCAGTACTTCTTCCTAGGCAGTTGTTTCCCATTTTGTATTTGTGCAATTGATTATTCCTTCCTAAGAGGGGTACTTTGTGTTTGTTCTTATTGAATTTCATCCTATTTACTTCAAATCATTTCTTCGGTTTGTCCAGATAATTTTGAATTCTAATCCTGTCCCCCAGTGTGCTTTCAATCCCTTCTAGCTTGGTATTGTCTGCAAGCTTTCTAGATGTACTCTCTCTACCATTATCCAAATCATTTATGAAGAGATTGAATAGAACTGGATCCACTTTTAGCTAACTCTTAAGACTTGGCTGCAGTATGCTAACCTGACTCCAAAGGGGAAATCATCACACACAGACACACACACACACACAATAACAGGATTATTATTATTAGGAGGTTTATTAAAAAAATGGAGAGAAAATCCAAGGTAAAATGATATAAATCATAGATTTTAATCTACAAGCAGCCTTGCCTAGTTAGGGCACAAGCTTCAGAGAATCAAATATTTATATTCTTAGACTTCTGTGTCTGTACAGTTGCTGTCAGGTCTCTCTCTCTCTCCCTTTTGGCATCCCTCTTTCCCTTGCATCTGACACATCCCTTTATATATACCCAGTTCACTCTCATGATTAGGTGTCAGCCCCTGCATCATCATTTTAGCTATTATACCTAGTAACTTTAGGGGGCAAACTGAAAAAATTAGTGGTACTCTTTCAAACTGTACTTACAAACCAAGCTCTACTCACTTGATATGCCTTCAGAATATACTAGTCCTTCTCCTTTCATACACAGAATCAGCCGTGAGATAGTTCACAATAGCAACTTTTTAATTATTATCATTTTGCATCTGCATAATCACCCTCTGTGGCAGGGCGTCGACTCACCAGCACGGCGCCTCCTGCTGGTCGTCTCAGGAATTAGCTCTTTCCAGCCCAGAGCGCCATCTGCAGGCCAGAGTCTCAACCCCACGTCCCTCCTGGACCTCAGTGTCCTCTTCGCCAGGGTTCTGCCCCAGCAGTAACCCACAATCTGGGTCTCCGCACCCAGGGGATCCCCCAACCTTCTACCCCGACCTTGCCTTTGTGGCCACTGCCAGTCACCATCTAGCCCCCGCTCCCTGGGGCAGACTGCAGCCTATGCACTACTCATCATTGGCAAGGGGGGTTGGACCAGCTGCCTCTGCCTATCTCTAGGCTGCCCCTCTGCAGCCCCCGTACTCTTTCATAGGACTTTAACTAGGCCTGCAGCCTGGGGTTTTGCTAGGCTGGAGCTCCCCAGCTCCCACTGCCCTTCTGCAGCACTGCTCCACCCTAGGTGCCCTTCTCAGCTCCCTGGCAGCCAGGTCCTTCTCTCTCAAGAAGCTAGAGAGAGACCCTCACTTCTGGCCCACAGCCCTCTTATAAGGGTCAGCTGGACCCTGATTAAACTCTCTCAATCAGCCTGCTTTTCCCATTTACAGCCCTCTCCCAGGCTGCTTTAACCCCTTCAGGACAGGAGCAGAGTAGTTACCCTGCTACACCCTCATTGAAATTAACACCACAGTTCAGAGCTATTGTTCCAGGCTGGCTGCAGACTGGTTGCACACTTTCAGACATCATTTACACTTGGGTTACATTTTGAAGGTTTTCTTCATAATTGAACTATCTAGAGACTTTCTTAAAAGAAGCTGAGAGAACAAGATCACAGCTCCGGGGTGCTGTGTGTATATTGGACTGCCACATATCCCCTCCCAATTTCAAACACGATCAGCAGCTTGTCAATGAGAATTGTTCATGTCCAGTATTTTGAAATTATCATGGTCTCTGCTCTATTTTTTAATATCCATTAATTGTTTTCCAATTAACTCCAGGTAGTTAACACTTTGATAAAGGATACTCTGGACACTTCCTAAATACTTATACCAGGCTACAAAATTTATGGTTTACAATTAGCCTGACAAGCAATTGACTCAAGTTTTTGAAAAAAACTCTAGTGAGGACAAGCCCTTGATGTGCCCATAATTTTATCTATATACTGTGATGGGTTGGACCCCCCCCTTCCGGGGTATCACCTGATGTGCTGGGGTCCCACTGAGCCCACCCATTCCACCAGCCTGTGCTCCCTCACCCTGTTCCACTGTGCCAGGCCCTCAAGCCTTCTCCAGCACATTCACACACGCAGGTAGGGACACACCCAGCTGCAAATGGTCACAGAGACACTGAGATCAGCTCTGTGTCAGAAGAATCAGCTCGGGGATCTCTCAAGTGCACATTTCCTTTGTGATACAAACCCAAAATTATATTGTCTTGTGCTGTATCGAGATCTATATAGCCAAGCTCATAAATTCGTCCCCTCCCTTGAAGTGGAGGAAGATATGCACAGCTTTTTGCTCCCCCCCACCCCCGTTATGAGTTCCACAAACTGGGTTTTAGAAAACAAAAACGAATTTATTAACTACAAAAGGTAAATGTTAAGTGATTATAAGAGATAGCAAACAGAACAAAGCAGATTAAAAAATTAAAAGCAAATTTAAAAAACCACGCAAACTAGGCTGCATACTTTAAAGAAATTGGCTACAAATTGTAATTTCTGACCTTAAATGTTTCAAGCAGGTTGCAGAGATTTTTGAAAGTAACTGCACAGCTTTCAGTTTAGATCTCCAGGAATTCCTCTTACAGGAGGAATTCTCTGTCTCACTGAAAAACTCAGTCCCCTGCCCTCGCAGCTTAGCCTTTGTTTCTTCAGGTGTTTTCAGCAGACTTCCTTCTTGGGCAGAGAGGCAGTGGAGAAGAGCCTAGATTAACTCCTTCCCCAGCCATAAATAGGATTTACATATGGCAGGAATCTTTTGTTTCCTAATCTATGCCCTTCCAGTGGAAAAATACCAGCTCAAGATGGGCCCCTGTACCAGGTGACATGATCACATGACCTTGTAGTGTCAAAGCAGCATCCCAAGAAGCTTCTCAGGAAGGTCAGTATCTTCAAAGGTCTTTTGTCCTTCTTAATGTCCCATCCAGGCTGATTCCCTACTGTCTGGCTGGCATTCCCCCAAATATACACACAGGTATATTGACTATGGAGCAATTACAACTAACTTCAGATACAGAAATGATACATGCATACAAATTGGATAATCTCATTCAGTAAATCATAACCTTTCCAATGATACCTCACATGACCGATCTTGCATAAAATATATATAGTTATGCCATATTCATATCATAATTTCTATGAAGAATATGGGGCATAATGTCACATATACAACTTGGTTAGGAAGTCTTTTTCTGCGTGTGTAACTGTTCAAGTCCCCCTCTGTCTTCTTAACCCAAGGTTAGGTTAGTGTTCTCTCCCTATGCCAAAGGATTAGCTTCCTTGTTTTAAAATGCTTTTGAATTCTAATTAGGCTCTCACTGTCCTGAGTTCAAGTGTTAAACCGAATGTGATAGTCAATAACTCCCACTTACTAATTAATTAAATACAGGGTTTTTTTCTTTGGTGGTAACTGACAGATGCTAATTCAACATTCCCTTCTCCCCCATCCCAAGGTTCATAGCATACACATACATTTTGATCCCATGCCACCACCTCCGGTTCACTCCTTTACATACTAGCCATTTGGGGGCAGCACAGAGCCTTTCCCCATGTCATGCAAGAGATGCAAAGACAACGCACAGCATGACTGCGCCCCCTGCTTGCCCACTTCCCCCAGAGTGGGGCAGAAGGCTTTGCACCAGACCTCTACACCAGAGGTGAACGTGCAGCTTCCCTGAGCAAGCTCAGCATGGATACTCCCTTCATTATATTTAACACTTGAAAGAGCAACCGCTTTACATTTAGAGGAAATTCAATTAACTTTTTCCAAGGTAATGGTGTAACTAAAAGGAAACTAGAGGCAAAGGAAATGTTTCAATTTGGTTCATGTAAATGTGTGGATTTCAGAGAAAAAAATTGTCCAACTATAAAGATGGTGACAGCAAAGTACTACTGTAGATGGCAGCAGCTAAGGGAAGACTATTTATATAGAAAGGTTTTTAGTGCAATAGCAAGAAACACAGTGTTCCTACTGTACATCCGTGTTTGTTTTTAGGTGTTTACTTTGTGCACATTAGACTCTTTTTAGAAACAAATATTGGTGTTTGAATATTCTTCACTTGAGTGAAGCTAAAACTGGGTTTGAAAGTTTACAACTACATTGCCCACTGAGCGAAACTGTAACATCATATGGCTGTTGATGTTGTTATACCAATTTGATAACATCAAAAGTTAAATCTCTTGACTGCTTCTGGTTTTTCTCAAGGATAAAAAAGCCTGGCATTTTAAACTAAACAGTTGCACTATTGTGCAAAAATTGCCATTTGAATGTGTAGCTCACAACTAGATGCCAAGCACATAGATAATGTAAGCAATGAAGTAAATCATTTCTCCAGTTATATTTGTCAGAATCCAATTTTGTGCCACATAATTTTCATGTACGTGAGTGTTAAACTTCTAAGTTCTATTTTCATTACTAATTACCTTTATTGTGATTATCCATTACATTTATAAGCAGTACCAGGCAGACTTTTTTTTTTATTTTCTTGCTTTATTTTCTTCCAGTTCTGAAAACCAACACACTTTACAAAACAACTTTCAGAGTAGCAGCCGTGTTAGTCTGTATTCTCAAAAAGAAAAGGAGTACTTGTGGCACCTTAGAGACTAACAAATTTATTAGAGCATAAGCTTTCGTGAGCTACAGCTCACTTCATCGGATGCATTTGGTGGAAAAAACAGAGTAGCTGTAGCTCACGAAAGCTTATGCTCTAATAAATTTGTTAGTCTCTAAGGTGCCACAAGTACTCCTTTTCTTTTTACAAAACAACTGGAACACACACACAAAGAAACAATATACCTGCATGCCTTTTGCAGACTAATCTTTATTTGGCTGTAAAAGACATGCAATTTTATCCTTTAATACATATGTAGGCATCATTTCTATCTCTAATAAAAATTAGCCAAAATATCATGTCAGTATTTGAAGGAACAGAGTTTTTAACACCTAATTCCTCTAATTCAGTTTTATCAATAGCCTTCTGTTAGCTATAACAATAATATTGCTAATAAAGAACAAGTGCAGGGAATTATTTTTTCCAAATTCTAGTTTCTTGAAGTAGGCTTCTGTAGGCCCATTTCTGCTCTTCACAACTCTAGATGATTGATTTATTATTTGTTTATATTGAAATAGTAACTAGTCACCCCAGTCAGGGATCAGAGCACTCTTTTGTTCTTTACTATATACACATAACTGAAAGACAGTTTCTGACCCAAAAGGTTTGTTACCATCTAAATATAAGACAATATTGCAACAACAAGCAATGGTCACAAAAATGTGTTTTATTATGAGAAGTGAGAGATTCTAAAAAATAAATAAATAAAAATGTCCTGATATTTTTAGGTTAACTTCAATGGGATTGCACAGAGCATTAGTGCAGGCAGAATCTCTCTCTTTCTAAAATATAGATTGTATACTTCAGATAAACCATACACAAGTAGTTCAATGTGCATTTACATCACACTCTGTAATGGCATTCACTCACCACTGTGGCACCTCTGGCTGGCTGTCCTGGGGATTAGCTCAGTTCGCCAGTGCGCCCTCCTCTGGTGGTGCCTCCCCGCCACCACTCCTGCTCTAGGACCCACACCTCTCCAAGGACCACAGTGTCCTTGTGGCCCCAGCATCCTCCTTGCCTCAGGGCCTCAGCCTGAAAACCCAGCAGCCAACCAGGAGCTGTGTCTCGCTTCCCTGGTCTCTTCTAGCAGCACTGCTCTGTCCAGGGTCCTGGAAGATCTCTCAGCCCTCCAGGGACACAGTCCTTCCTCCCTGAGCTCCCAGCAGAGAACTGCCTTCCTCTGTCCTGAAGCTCCCTTTTTATATAGGCCTGCTTGGCTGCCTCCTGCACAGCATCCCAAGGGCTCTGTTAAACCCTTAGAGCCCAATATGGGGCAAGCACCCCATTACACACACAATTTGTTTTCTACTAGAATCTCACAACACAGAAAGTATTATTGGATTGCAGTGTTTTTTGGAATTCTCCAAAGATTGTTTTTTCTCTTTATTCAAGGATTCACATATTGATAGTCCCACAAGGTGCATTTCATTTGTGCTGGTCACACTTTAAAACATATTGTTAGTGCATTTGGCTACTTGCTGTTACTGGTGCTGGAAGCAGAGGCAGGCAGGCATGCAGGCTTGGCCAAGAACCATTTAAAAATAACCACTCTTTCAGAGGGACTACAAATGTATAATGCTAATTGCTTGTTGAAATAAGATGTAGAAAGCTGTGGATTAAATCCTGGCCCCACTGAAGCAACAACAAAACTTCCATTCACTTTAATGTTGCCTGGATTTCACCCTAAAGGTTTATTTTATCACTCGTGTTAATGCAGGGAAGGATTTTTAAAAGCACATAGGTGCATTAGGAGAACAAATCCCATTGAAATTCAATAGGATTGTTCTCCTAACTTACTTACGTGCTTGTAAAAAATTTCCCTCAATCTAAATGTCTGATTTTCTTGATTTTGCTATGATGTGAACTTTCAGATGCATTATTTCTTATTACTATTAGAATATCCATTTCGAAAAGGTGGTAGACATGATATTGAGAGATCATATTTGTATTTAACAAAAATATTTTATGTATTCAGAGAACTAATAGTGTTTTAGATACATATTTGAGACCCAAATGGCAGTATTGTCAGAATTACTATGGAAAGCAGTGTGAATTTCCTAGACAGTGAACTCCTATTTGAAATGGCACAGCAGACTGCCTTCATTCTGTGGCATTGACACAAATAGGTTAAAATGTGAAGTCTTCTATTTTTCTATAGACCCTTGCTTATGGTGATATGAACCATGAATGGATTGGTAATGAATGGCTCCCCAGTCTGGGTTTACCTCAGTACCGAAGTTACTTTATGGAGTGCCTGGTAGACGCAAGGATGCTAGATCATCTGACGAAGAAAGATCTCCGCGTACATTTAAAAATGGTGGATAGCTTTCATCGGTATGTTTGTACAAAGGCTGCTCAAAATGAGCACATGGATGTAATATTATGCTTAGTGCGGCATAAGATAACAAAGCTTTAGTTTTAATGTTGTTCCAACTTTAGACAACCACATGAAAATATAAACAATCAGCACCAATAAACTATGTGAAAATGAAAGAGGTTCCTTTTGACATAGTAACTGTAAGTGTGATTAGTTATGGAATGAAATTCCATGGTGCACAGAGTAGCCTTAATACATAAATGTAACTGCAACAATACATAAATTGTAAAAAAAAATATATTAAAAGGCACAGCATCAGAAGATGGTAGACAAGAAACATGATGATAAAGAAAATGTTTAAACTACTTCAGATTACAGTGGAAAAAACAAGTGGGCAGTAGGTTCATCTACCAAAGGAGGCAGCCATTCCTGCAAGGATGCATTCTTTACTGTCTGATTTGACAATAAACACCTCTTCCTGCCTACATCCTGATTCAATAAAGCACTTAAGTTCACATAGTTTGTTGGCCTGTTTTGGATACATTTTTAATATTAAATGTATTTCTGCTAGATAACTTAGTTAAACCCCATTCGTTTTTGTTTGTGCCCATTTCATTTTTTAGTCTATTACGTTTTTTGGCTCTTTGCCCCTATGATTTGATACATGAGCATACTGAACTACCGTTTATAAAATGTGGTAAATACTTCAAATACATTCACATCCACAATGTTATTTTCTTTTAAATGTCTTATGTTAGTCTGTAAATGTTTCTCTCTCAAATAACAGAACAAGTTTGCAGTATGGTATCATGTGCTTAAAGAAGCTGAATTATGACAGAAAAGAACTGGAAAGAAGAAGAGAAGTGAGTCAGCATGAAATAAAAGGTAAGATTCAGGGAATGGGTATTGTGATTTTTTTTTCTTTGTGAGACTTCAAACTATAGGCTTCAATTCAACAAATGATTTAAGCATTGCTTAACTTTAAGCAGAAATTTGAGTCCATGCCTATTCAGCAAAGCACTTAAGCATTTGCTTACAGTTAAGCACATGCTTAAGTACTTTGTTGAACTAAAGCCTATACTCTGAAGTCTCATTCCTGAATGGTTGTAGCAAGTATATGTTGGTGTGTTTGTGTTTGGCCAAATTGGATTGTAAGCTCTTTGGGGCATGCAGCAGGGCGGCGACTCAACCCTGCGGCGCCTCCTGCTGGTCGTCTCAGGAATTAGCTCACCAGCTGTCGAAGCGTTCTCTGCAGGCCGATATCCCGCTTGCCGCTGGCTCATGTCCCTCCTGGACCCCGGTGCCCCTTTCCTCAGGGTTCTGCCCCTTTGCAGTGCCCCGCAGTCTCGCTGGGTCTCCCCTCCCCGGGGAACCTCCAACCCCCAACCTCACCTTGCCTCAGTATACGACTACTGCCAGTCACCATCTAGCCCCTGTTCCCTGGGGTGGACTGCAGTATAATCACCACTCATTAGCAGCAAGGAGGGTTTGGACCTGCTGCCTCCGCCTATTCTTGGGCTGCCCCCTGCAATCCCAGTACGTATTTGGCCTTACACTAGGCCTGCAGCCTGGGGGGTTTCCAGGCCGGAGCCCCCCAGCTCCTCTGGTCTTTCCCCAGCCCTGTTCCAGTCTAGGTACCCTACTCAGTTCACAGCAGCCAGGTCCCTCCCTCTTAAAAGGCTAGAGAGAGAGTCTCTATGCCCCGGCCTACTGTCCTCTTATAAGGACCAGCTGGGCCCTGATTGGAGCATGGCCCCAGCTGTGCCTTTTTCCCCAATCAGCCTGGGCTGCTTGCCCCAGCCATCCCCTGGGCTGTTTTTAAGCCCTTCAGGGCAGGAGCGGGTGACCACCCCGCTACAGGGCAGGGACTGTGGGCCAGATCCCACTACACTCCCTTTACACCAGTCTGCCAATGGAAACTAGCCATAAAATTGGAAAGTCCAACTGCCTGAGAATGTCACCAGTGCTGGTCAATGGGAGCTGTTGGGTGCAGCACATTTGAAAATCTGGCCAATAACTAAGCTTGAATTTAGGGGCCTAACTTGAGGCTTTAGAAAATCATTACTTTTGTTTCCTAATTTTAAAGCAGGTCATATTTAAATAAAATTATATGGATGGATTCCCATCAAGTCAGGTCTTTAAGATCTGAAAAGGCAACTGTTTCAGTTTATAACTTGCCGTTTCACTTTGTGTCAGGCCTTGACCCATAATGTTAATAACAATAACTATATAACTAAATAAATAACTAAATAAATAACAAGATTTATTGTATGACGTAATAGCTAGTTAAACAGTATTTTCCTACATAACGCTTCCTAGGGAGCATGCAAGCTCAAGGTGTAGGTCTTACACTTAAGAGTGTGATTTTCTTTCCTGTTATCAGAAGTGAATCCTTTGATTCCTTTAAGCATTGCCTATTATTAAAGGAAACCAGAACATTTTCAGTTATCTCTTTTCAAGTGCAACTTTCTTTGGAAGAATTGACAATACAAGAACTAGTGGTACAGAATTAATTGTAATATCTGAATCTGTGCTCGCCTCAGCAGAGATGGTGGCATACTCTAGTGCAAAAGACTTACATTGGTGATGAGGACTTAAGGTCAAATTCCCTGCTGTGCCAGTATTTGCTGGGTGTACCTGGAGAAGCACATGAAGTAACTGGTTACTGGTGCTGGTTCTGTGCTAGTCCTGACCCCATCATAGGTTATAGCAGTCTCAGACTGTTCCAATCTGTGCTGATTGGACATGCTCCCCAATGGAATATTTTACAGCCAGGGATGGCTGGAACACTGTATTTCAGCCACTCCCCATCCAAACCCTGGAATACTCCCTGTGGCAGGGACTGCAGGATGGGTAGTGAGGGGAAAAAATGGTTACTAACCTTTCTGTAACTTGCTCTTTGAGGTGTGTTGCATATTTCCATTCCAGTGTAGGTGGGCACGCACCTCGAGCACAGTTACCAGAATTTTTTCCCCGAGTGGTATCCATCGTGTCAGCTCCAATACCCTCTGGTGTCACGTGTTCATAGCACCAGTATAAAGGGTCCTGCTGACCCTGTTCCCCTTCCATTTCTTCTTACTAACTGCCTCCGATAAGAGGAGATGGAGGCTGGGTTTTGGAATGGACATATGCAACACATCTTGAAGGAAAACAGTTACAGAAAGTTTAGTAACTTTTTTCTTCTCTGAGTGCTTGCATGTGTCCATTCCAATGTAGGTGACTAACAAGTAGTTGTACAGGAAGTGGGTTCGGAGTTCAAGGACAGGCTGGCTGCAAGACTGTGTAGCCAAAGTTGGCATCGTCTCTAGCCTGTTGGGTGATGACACAGTGTGTTGAGAACATGTGCACCAACAACCAGGTTGCTGCTCTGCAGATATCCTGAATAGCAATTTGAGTTAGGAAGGTGGCTGATGAGGCCTGAGATGTTGTACAATGAGCAATCAGATTAGTTGGGGGGCGAGATGTCCATGAGTTCAGGCTCAGACACATGAAGTCAACCAGGATGAAATTCTCCAAGCGGAGGTAGGTAGGTCCATCATTCTCTCCACTACCACTATGAACGGCTAAGTAGCTCTGCAGAATGATATCGTCCTTTATATATAGAAAGCCAGGGCCTGTCTAACATCCAGTGTAGGCACTGTTCCTCTCTACATGTGGTTTAGGGTAGATTACTGGCAGGAAGATTGCTTGCCTGCAGTGGAATTGTGAGACCACCTTTGGGAGGAACGGTGGGTGTGGGCAAGCTGGACATTATCCTTGAAGAAGACCATATATGGTGGCTCCAATGTGAGGGCCTGGATCTCTGAAACTCTTCTGGCTGAAGTGATGGCCACAAAGAAGGTCACTTTCCAGAAGAGGTATAACAACAAGCATGTTGCTTGCGGCTCAAACGGTGGACCCATAAGCTTTGACAAGACAAGATTCAGATCCCAGGGAGGAATGGGTTCTCTGACCTGGGAATCACCCTCTCCAGACCTTTGAGAAAACTGATCACCATCTTGTGTGAAAAAACAGATTGGTTGTCAACCTTGGAAGGGAAAGCTGAGATGGCCGCTAGGTGAATCTGGACTGAAGAGAGGGCCAGACCTTGTTGTTTCAGCAGAAGAAGGTACGCAGGGAGGACTGCATAGGTGGAATTCCCCATTGGGAGGACCAGATGGAGATGGTTTTGCAACGTAGGTGGCCCTGGTGGAGGACTTTCTACTGCCCAGTAGGACTCTATGGACCTGCTCCAAGCAAGTTGCTCCTCAGAATTCAGCCATGGAGCTTCCAGGCTGACAGATTAAAAGAACTGAGGTTAAGGTGGAGCAGCCAACCATGGTCTCAGGAGTCTGGGTGTATCGGAAGCCATAGTGGGGGTTCCACCAAAAGGCTTAAGAGGTTGGTGAACCAATGGTGCCTGGGCCACAACAAGGCTATGAGAATGACCCACCCTCAGTCCCGCTTGATCTTCACCAGAACCTTGTGAATCAGTCATGTAGGAGGAAATGTATACTACAGGTAATTTGTCCAAGACAACAGAAATGCATCTGTGGAAGACCCCAGGCTGGAGCCTCACAGGGAGCAGAACTGATGGCATTTCCTGTTGTTGTGGGTAGCAAACAGGTCTATAAGGGGAGTCCCCCACTGTTGGAAGATACCTCTTGCAATGTCTGGTTGAAGGGACCACTCATGGTGAGAAGAGAAAGACCTGCTGAGGTGATCTGTCTGCTAATTCTGCATTCCTGGAAGGTAGTACACTTCTAGACTGATGGAATGAGCAATGGAGAGCTCCCATAGTCAGATTGCTTTCTGACTCAGGGGTAGAACACTCACTGCCCAGTCTGTTCATGTAGAATATGGCCGTCTTATTGTCTGTGAGAACCAAAATAATCTTGTTTGTAATAGCAGGTAGAAATGCCTAGCAGGATAGGTGGACTGTCCTGAGCTCTGGAGGGAAGGCTCTTCTTGGGACCAGAGGCTTGAGGGCCCTTAGGTGGACTCCCCAGCCAAGGGCTGATGCATTGGGTACTAGAGATGTCAACAGTTTTGGATGCCTCGGCGCTTAATTAGTGGGGTCATCCACCTCCTAGTGCCAGGGCATGCCTTGGTCACTGGGCTTCACGCCCTGCACTTCCTGTGGTAAGTCTATGCCTTTGAGTGACCCGCACTTGAGTTGTCTCAAATGACTGGGGGAATTGCAAGGAAAGACCATTGCCAAATCTGCAGGGACTTCAAACACCGCACCAAAAAGGACCACAAAGCAAGACTGGGTCTTCCTCATGGAGGCAGTCTTAAGACTTACCAGAGCCACAACTGGATTCGACATTGAGCATCTCAGCCTATTTATTTAAAAACTACCTTCCAACTACCAAATTACAGTAACTAAAGAAGTAGAAAAGCCACTAGTAGAAAACTGCCTGAGCAATGAGGAGTTCCAGTTCACAGGCGGTAAGAAGGAACTGAAGGGAAGCAGGGTTGGCAGGGCTCTTTATAACAATGTTATGGGCATGTGGCACCAGAGGGCACTGGAGCCAACCCAACAGATAGCACTGGGGAAAAAATTCCAGAAATTGTGCTTGTGGCACACACACACACACACCTTCATTGGAATGGACATGTGCAAGCTCTCGAAGAACAATTACACTGGCCTAAACCAGTTGAGGATTCCTCCTCACAGAAGAATTCCAGACTAAGTTTTCCAGCCTCCTTGTGCTGGTGGTACAACAAACAGAGACAGGAGCCAGGGAGGGAATCTGGTCTTTTGCTTTCCATTTAAATTAACTTTATTGCTGTTTGACGACTTCAGTGGCTCATGGTTATTTACACCTGAGACTTAATATGTTAGGGAGATCATTTAAAAGAAGTCTTTGATTTGTGTTTGATTAGAGACGCAAAACATCACACATGCAAGTAAAATAATAAATATTAAGAATGTGGTACAAATAGCTCTCTTTCTAATGTGGAGATTTTTTTTTTGACTCAGTCCTCAAATAAGACCTCCTCTCTCTTTTACTTGTCCATAGCTTTCTAATTAGCACAGATCTTAATGGAACAGCTTTCAGAAGTGAGAAGAGCTGGTTACTAAAAATGTCAACACAAGCCTCTGGCCCATTAGAAAACTATAGATTTTGACTTCTATGTACAGGGCTCGCTGTAAAAATGTCACGTCAGCTGATGTTTAACTAATCCCACTCCACCTTCCCTTGAGGTTGAACCTCAGGGGACTAATTTTATTTCTCCCAGGAACCTGTAAAATCTTTTCTGAAAATTGTAAAGCCCTTTGCTGACACTACTGTGTTTGCTGAGGGTTGTCATTTGGTATGTTTAAATAACAAGTGGGAATGGAGACAATGGGAATCAACTTTCCGGACTCTGTATCAACGATGAAACCACTGAGGTTATTTTAATCATGTTTTAGTATTCCTTGCATGGAAAGTGGTGTAGTAGGTTAACTACCATATAGATACATGTATCTGTATGCTTATGAAAGTTCAATTAACAGTAATATGATACTATATTGTATGTGTTTGTAGATGTATTGGTCTGGAGCAATGATCGAGTCATACGCTGGATACAGGCTATTGGACTACGAGAATATGCAAATAATGTCTTAGAAAGTGGTGTACATGGGTCACTTATAGCCCTGGATGAAAACTTTGATTACAGCAGTTTAGCTTTATTATTACAGATTCCAACACAAAACACCCAGGCAAGTCCTTCCCTGACGTTTACTTTGTCTGGATTTTATTTTTGCTCATTTTCAATTCTTTTAATTATTTAATTTGCTATATATAGGCACGGCAAATCCTTGAGAGAGAATACAACAATCTTTTAGCGCTAGGAACTGAGAGACGACTTGATGAAGTAAGTAATTCAATTTATGTCTTTAAAAAATTGAAACCCACATACTAAGTTCAGGAGGACACGGACACACACACAATTAAAAGAATGTTATTAAGGCTACGAAGTCAAACAGTCAAAAATTAGGAAATGCCAGAATTAAGGTTGCCTGTGCAACCTTCCTGCTGCCCATTGTGTATATGCATTATGATAGTTAGTTAATTAGATGACCACTTAACTATTTTTCCCCATAGGACTCCTGCCTCAGGCTGTACAATGCTCAGAGAATGAGGCAGCACTTCAATATTTCTTTTCATCATCAGTGAGGGCATTGTCCCATACTTATACTGCACGCCATCCAAATCCTGCATTAAACAGGCAATTATTAAGTTCCTTATAGGCTTTTCCTATGGCACTTGTCATCATAGTAGGAGTGTACCTCAGACACACACACACACACACACACACACACACACACACACACACACACACACGAATGAATTTATCTTCACCATGGTCCTGTAAGATAGGGAGGTTATTTTAAAGATGGAACTGTAAGAAACAGAGAGATTAAGGTCTTAACGTTTCCTTCACCTTTCTTTCTTGTACTAGCAGAGAAAGGCTATGACACAATTAGAAGGGCAAAGGGAGCTGGAGCCCCCATGTAGGAGGCAAATAATTGAGTGGAGTGGGTGGGCCAGGAATTATAGGGCCCTACCAAATTCACGGTCCATTTTGATCAATTTCACAGTCATAAGATTTTTAAAACCGTAAATTTCAGGGTTTTAGATATTTAAATCTGAAATTTCATGGTGTTGTAACTGTGGGGGTGCCAGGGATGGTCACAAGGCTATTGTCCGGGAGTCATGGTATTGCCACCTTCACTTCTGTGCTTCTAGTGGTGGCAGCATTGCCATCAGAGCTGGGATTCCAGCCAGCAGCCACAGAGCTTCCTGCAGCCATGGGAGGTTCCTGGAGGCGGGTCTGATCTGGCCCCAAGAGTGGCCCGTGCAGGGAAAGAGGAAGGCCTGTACTTCCCCAGCCTGTCCAGGACTAGCAGCTGGAGTCCGGCACACAATAGGAACCCCAAGCTGGAGCGTCCCGGGCCCGCTGTCACTGCTCTCTAACTACTGAGCTCTGTGAAATCTGGTCTCCCCTACTTTATTTCCTGCCTTTGAATTCAATAGAGAGCCTAGGTGGAGATACTTTATCCCTCCTTGATTTTTCAGAATGTTCTACATCAGCAGACACCAAAAAGAACTGATAGTGTATCATGCAAAAGATTCAAGAAAAAACCCTCTGATCCATTATTTCCAAGTTTCTAAAGCAGTTGCTCTTATAAGAATGTCTCACATACACTTTCTTCTTATTGGATGACATGAAACATGTAGTAATCTATTTTCTAGAAAATAAACTTAACAGCTGGAGAAGCAGCAACCATCCAGAGAACTAATCATAAATTTAATTTAGTTTTATCAAACACAAACATTTGTATTGGCAGAGCGATGACAAGAACTTCAGACGTGGCCCTTCCTGGCGAAGACAGTTTCCTCCACGTGAGGTCCATGGAATCAGCATGATGCCTGGCTCTTCAGAAACACTTCCAGCTGGATTCAGATTAACTACAACATCAGGGCAGTCACGAAAAATGACAACAGATGGTATGAAGTGCTTTGGTACTTAACGTGAACTTGGGCAATTAGCACTAAGCCTGGAACTGAACAAAGTTTAGTATAGGCACAGGTAAAATAGAGGTTTAATCAGGGCTCAAATGGGGGAGGGAAATGCAGTGACATGGTTTACCCCCCATCTTTTTCAAGCTGTGTTCCAGAATCTCAGTTTTCAGTACTATTTCTTTTATTTTCCAATCTGACCCCCTCGGCTTAACGACGAACTAACCATGACTCCTAGCAGTTAAATATCAAGACCCTGAGTAGGTAGTGTAAACAGAAGTCAAAGGCCACATTGCAATTATTGACAATGTTATCGAGTACCAGTCTTAATTTTCACTCTAGCCCTTCTACACAGAAAAAGAAACACTGCACTCATTTCACCACAGAATAGTATTTCATTCTTGATAGAAGCATTATGAAACACTAATTGTCTCAGTCTTCAAAATAATTGGTATATTGGTGGTAGTTATTTTTTGCAGTTGTTTAAAGAATTTGATATAAAAATATATCCCTCTACATTCCATGTATGAGAAGCTTATCTTTTTTAAAAACATCTTATATAGTAGCACAAATGGCATAACTGCATCACTAATTCCATTGACTGCACTGCTCATATTCATGCTTTTCTCTATTCTGTACTTTTTAGCAATAGGGCAAAGTCATAGGGTAGGAGGGATCAATTTCAAAGGTGGTTTCCAGCTATGAATAAAGGTACTATCTAAGTAGGTACTTACATAACCCTAATCACTACTGGATCTGAACACCACACTGTCGTTAATGGATTTTATCCTCCTAGAACCACTGTGAGGTTGGAAAGTATTATTCCCATTTTACAGCTAGGGAACTAAAGCACGGAGTAGATTAAGTGACTTGCCAAGTCACATAGGGCAGGGTGTCTGTTGCTGACATGACAATTGAGCTCAGTGCTACCTGACTTGCAATTCTGTGTCTATTAAGCCAGGCTCTGGGACCATAGTTCCCAACTTCCTGTGATATGAACATTAAAGTGTAATGTACACCTGTGATGCTGTATTAACAATAATAATGGCATCAGTAAGTTGGAAAACCTCTTCTTTTTCCTGAAGTAGTCAGATTTTCAACAGTGTCTCAGACATGTAGCAACTCTAAATGAGTTTTATAGACCAGACCAAACCCAGAAGGTTGGACAGAATGAGCTACATAGTAATTTAACAGTCACACTTTCAGGGAGCGGAAAATATATTAATTAATTTTCTTCGTTATTCTAAAGAGGGTTTTTTTCCAATTTGCAGTTGCTTCATCACGATTGCAGAGATTAGACAGCTCTTCAGTTCGCACATACTCATGTTGACAAGGCTAGCAAAGAAGCCAGCACTGAATTGCTGTGAGTATTCACAAAAAGCCATCATGGAGGCTGTATAAATGTACACTATACCCCGTATTCACTGTCATTACTGAAATGAAAGCCAAGATGGGGTCCATTCCCCCGGCAGGTCTAGTTTATTGAAGTGAGTGGGGCTCAGTCTGGGGGAGGCCAGCCTCTTACTCCACCTCCCATCTCAAACAGCAACTTCTTCCTCTCTTTCATGGGCAACCCTTCTAATAAACTGGTCAAACCCGCCAAGAGGTAAGGATGCTGTTTAAGATGGATAGCTTGTGATGATGCTGACCAAGAAAATGTGTTGAGACATCTAGGTGAATTTCTAGTGAGAGCTCAGGAGGAATCTGTGGTCATGGTACATATTAGTACCAGTGACATAGGGAAGGGCAGGGTCTTGGAACCTACATTCAGCTAATTAGGAGAAAGGAACAGTCAGGCCTCTATGATAGCTTTCTCTAATATGCTTCTGGTGCCTGAAGAAGAGAGTTTGACAGAGGAACTTCAGGGTCTCACTGTATGGATCAGATGATGGTGTAAAAAGGAGGAATTTACATGCATATACCGACACTGGGGAACTTCACTTTAGAGGGGAGCCTAATGAAAGAGAACAGTTGCACTAGATTTACTTAAGAAAAAGGAGTCAGAGCTATAAACCTGCTTTAGGACATCATTTGGGTGATGGTTGGCATGAGTTAGAACAAATCATCTCCCGTGGATAAGGTCTTCCAACATTATCAGTTATGAAAGTTCTTACACATTCCACAAAGCACCTGATATTCGTCACAGGAAAAGACAGGATACTGCACTAGATATACACAGGGGTCAGGTCAGATGTAGTAATTCTTATTACTTAAATATCTCATCATTTGTCATCTACACACATGTACTAGTCGTACAAATACACTTTTGAACAAAATACAGCTGTGTGAAAATATATTGTTTGTTACCAAATCATCCATCTTACAAAAATAAGAACATGATGAGCACTGCCATTAATATGCCACCATTTCACGCTAATTTTATTTAAATAACAGTTTTCCTTTCCATTTTAATTTTTAGCAGATAATCATAGGCATTTATAAAGCACCTGTCACCACAGTATTCAGCTGCCTCTATCTTTCTATTTTCATGTGCAGAGAGAGAGAGAGAGAGAGAGAGAGAGAATAAAAATACACAATTATGTATTAAACCATGAGTTTGGATTACAGTATTACTCACAAATGAGATGCATAGGTTTTCCCCAAATGAGTTCAAAAGAAACTTTATACCACACAACCATTGTTCTATATATGCCATGTGTGTTACTGAAACATTAAGAATTTTTTTTGTAGCCCTTCACCTGTAAAGCCAGGTGATGTAGGTACCTGAATATTTTTGAGGAGCTGGGCTTAACTTTCCTGATTTCAATAGGAGTTAGGCAAATTCGGGGTCCCTTAGAGAAGCTGAAAATCTCCCCTTTCCAATGGTACAAAGCTTCCTTTTCTAGCCATGCAGGGTAGTAAAATAAAATTCACATCATTTTTGTATAAAGAAAAACTGTTACAGGTTCAGCAGTGAATCTGGCACATCCTGCACCTCAGGCAGGTAAATATTTGTATGGAGGATGAGAAGGAAGCATTTCTGTCAGGTTGATTTTTTTTAAATGGCAATTGAAGGGCTTAGAATGTTGTAAGTCCAGGGAAATAATGAGCAGTCCACTACCAAAGGAAGGGGCAGATTCTCTATCACTTAATGTGTTCAGATCAAGACTTTCTGATGGATATGCTTTAGCCAAACACATCTTGGGGCTTAATACAGGGGGAACTGGATGAAACTTAATGGCCAGAGACATAGAGGAGATCAACCTACCTTTTCCCTTCTGGACTCAAGTCTGAATTTTCCCTAAGTGATTCAGAGTTTGGCTTTCAAACCTTGTGACATAGCTGGTGAATAGTTTCTGGCACAATTGGCTGATACTGACTCACGACCCTGGAAGGATGACAATACAGCCCATCTCTACCCAGAGAACAATGTCTGAGTCATTTAGGGCCCTGTGCTACCTCATGACAAAACTCTCATTCAGTTCAATGGGAGCAGGCATTCATAATGGATTTCTTTAAGCTTGAAAGGCATAATGTAGAAAGCAAAAATCATAATTTAAAAAATGTTGTAAAGGCATGCAACTAAAATTACCCAAATATTATGAGCCTCCTATGGATGTAATTTACAGTGACATTCCCCAAAGAGTTTCAAGTTACAATGAATACATGAATGGCAGGGACTGCAAATACTGAAAAATATGTTAATTTACAATTATCCAATTGGTCTGTTACTGCTGGAGCGCTGTTATTGCCCAGGAACCCGAAAATAGTAAGCAGAAGCAAAAAATTACTGGAGCAGTACTGTGTTGTATTTTAAAAAAAATACATTTACAGAATGGTATAAAAATAAGTTTAATATACTCTATAGGAATACTTGAGTATGAGTGATGTCTATTGGGTCCAAGCCTTTGACCAGTCTTTTGCAATTACATCTTTATTATAAGTCATCTTTCTAGTGAGAAGGATCAATAATTTCTTCCTTTAATTTCCAGTTGCCCATCCCTAACATGTGAGTGACTACAGTGTTATTAATGTAATACTGATTTCATTAATTTCCAGTCCACTTTTTATAGAGGGAATATGCTACAGTAATTATTTAGATGGTCTCCCTCACTGTTTTTATATGCAACTGCAAAAATTTCAAGGAGGCTAGAAAATTATCTTAATAAACATGTATACAAAAGCAAATGTGATAATTACAAACAAGCTACATAAAACAAAAGGCGATGATTCGGTTGCACCATACTGTTTGCTAGTTAGTAGTATATTTATTTTGTAAGGTTAATTAGTCTACATAAAAGGGGTGACATCCACAGTTGTACCGACCCAGCAGAGTACCCGAATCCAAGCTAATCATATCTGAGGTAATATACAGATGGTTTAAAGAGGGTAGAAATGAGAGTTCCAGCAACATGAGGGACAAATGGGAACACTATACTCGGATGAACTAACCTTCCTAAGGACTGAAGAGTTTTCTCAAGGGAAGGGGATGAGTGCCATTTGGACAAAAGGAAAGACTTCAGCAACTGCAGATGAAGGGGAGACCTGGAAACTAGATTCTCACAGGCTCCAAAGAATAAACTTGACTAGGTCAGGATCTTTTTTCTCAAGTAATCTGCAATTCTGGATTCTTGGAAGATTTTTGCTCTTTGGTCCCAAAAGAGAAGGAACTTGAATTAGGGGAAGGAGCACTGAGGTCCAGGCTTTAAGCTTCCAGGCACAATGAGGCAAAAGAACTATAGGTTTTGCAGTGGATGGACTAAGACTCCATACATATCAGTTTTTGCTTCTTTACTTCCTGGTACAAGTAGGTGGAGCCCTAATGCGGTCTGTCCTTGATGATCTGTAGGATGTAGGGCATAAAAAGTAGTGGACGTAGAGTAAAGATTTGAAATGTACACAACTTTTTTATACTGGAAGGCCTCCTATAGCCTTCAAAATTATAATATGCTAAAGCTATAACTTATTGTAATATTTGCTTGAATTTCAGTGTTTGAAAAATAATTTCTACATGTTAGTAAATGATTAAACAATGTGAAGAATTACAGCTAAATTCCATTCTCTTAAATACATTCCATTCAATACACAGAAAGAGATGTAAGATTTACAATAAATGAAAGTTTACTCTCTCTCTCTCTCTCTCTCTCTCTCTCTCTCAAATTCAAGTTTTAGCAAAACATGAAATACAATATGAAGTGTTATGATATTTCCAGTGGTCTCACTGTAAAGCATGTCTGGATAAAAAGGATATAATCAAGAATCTTGCTAATTAATTTTTTTTATTTTTGTCTTTAGATATCATCTCTTTCTTCTACTTTACCTGAAGTGCACTACCACTATTTTAGGAAAAAGGAGCAGTAAACGTCTCTTCAAGAACAGGGTAATAGGGAAGAGAACACAAAGTTTTATCAAGCTAAAAAATGTGATGTTCTTTTCATGTATTAAGTTATCGGTTAGTTTAATACAAGAGTAATAAAATACCTAAATCATTTTAAAAACAAAAAAAACAAGCATCTCTATCATAAATTTGGCAGTAGTGCACAACCAATGGTTTTATCCATTGGAGCCACTCATTTTTACATTGTTCATCTGTTTTATTGTAATATACCAGCCATCTACGTATTTACTGTGTATTTCTTTTAAAATGTGTATGTAAAGGGATATAAATATGATTTTTTAAAAATAAAATCTATGGTACATGAGGTCTCAGTGCAAACACTTGACAATACAGTGTCAACAATACTGTTTGTATCTTTCCATTCCACATTTTTACAGTTTTTTGATTGTAACAGTCAAATTAATGTTTAGGAGAGTTAGACGCTTCAACCCGTTCCTACTTAAAGATCTGTCAATATTTAAAGCTGAACACCTGCCTCTGATGATGTATAGAAGATGATTTAAACTCGAATTGGAGCCAAAATGGACCTATAAAGTCAAGCAGAAACATCAGATACTTGTAATACCTGTAGAAAAGCACTGTGATGGCTCTCCTTTTAAAAACAAAAACAAAACTGTTTACAAGAGTCAAAAGCAATTACTGAAAAAATATGTATTACAAACAAACAAACAAACAAACAAACAAACAAACAAACATTCTCCAGTGGAACAAGAGCCATCTTTTTGTTCCAAGATCTTCAGATGCCAGCCAGCGTGGGATGTAAAAATCTGAACATTGCAAAGAATCTGATGTTCAAGTTTTCTATTAAAAAATGCCAAACTCCACCATTTCTTCATTGTAACAGGGCATTACGTCTAACGTTATGCTTTTAGCCAAGATGGCCTTGCTGAGACTTCTTGGAAGTCAGTTTTATCAGAGGAAATAACTGAAAGACAGAATGGTAATATATAGTGTATAAAAGTTTAGAAGAGCAATTATTACCTACTGTGGCTTTATTTGGTGGTGTTAGTGTTGTTTATTCTTTGTTTATATGGAAAGTTTCAAAGTAAGACCAATTTAATAATGTCATTGATCTATTTGCTAATTTTCTGCTGCTTGATACTATCTCAAGATCTGTCTTTTAGTTATTTCTTTTAGCATTTTGATCTGCAATGTTTGCACGTACCTAAACATTTGTTTTATTGTCTATTTTCATTTGACAGATTTCAGTCAAACAAATGGTGACAGATTTCCCCCCCCTTGTCAATAAAAATATTCAGTGCTATTTGTGTTTAATATCTATAAGGCTGGATATATGGTAGCATGGAAAAGCAGTTTGAATGACTGGCGCATCTCAAAGCATAAGAAATTTTTCCCAGGCAGAGACTGTTATCAACATGAGCTTAATGCTGGGTCTGCCACGAGAGGGAGCACTACACTAGCTTATTTGTAGGATGTGGTGAATTTGATCTAACTGTCAAGACAATAAAGCTAAAGACATTACTTCAAATTCCTCAGGCTTAACTAGCTTTCATGTTAATGTTTTCCCCCTTTTGATTGTTTTAGTGAAAAAATGTAAATAAGTAAAAACAGTACAAACTCCAACATTTTCAGTAGTTCTTGTCTCTTTTGAGCAAACCCCTCATTACATTCCAGTCCAGTATTTATTGTTTTGTTTGCAGTTTTCACTAGTCTCAGCCCTAACCAGGAGCAACACAAAGGAGAAATCCCTGTGAACTGAACAAGAAGTTACATGCCTGTAGAAGACAGACTAACCCCTAAGTCTCTTATTTCTACTCTGGAAGATTAGAGGAGGAAAAACCTATAAATGCTTAAAGCTGGATGTGAACAGTTCTGTCCCAGAGCCTCTAATTATTTCTCCCTGCTGCTGAGTTAGATTGCCATTCTCAACAAAAGAAAAACATGCAATTGTGGTAGCCATTCAAACCCATTCTCAGCTATCCTTACCAAATGTCCAGGGGTTTAGGGTGTTCTTTGGCTGGTATGCTGTTAAAATTCACAAAGATGTGTCTACCTTATGTATGATTTAGATTCTGGAACATTTATCTCAGCCAACCTAAGATGGCCATGGTTGATGTCACAACATCATTTTACACTCCTTTAGCACACAGACAAAATGCTATAGTGGGCTCAAACATACCAGCTTTCAAAGTTTTGTTCAAGTCTATTCACATTCTTAAAAAACACACCAGTTAAAAATCACTGCTCTCCTAGTGTCAGGGTAGTTAAACTCTTCATAAATTGGTTATTAGCCAGCAGCCATGCTGTGCAAGAAGCAACGTGCTTGGAGGAGGGTATTACCCCTATAAAAAGGGCCATCATAAGGCCTGAGTGACATGCATGGTTGTGCATTTCATAAACCACCAAACAGTACCATAAATAAAATACAGTCTGAAGTCATAACTTCATGGCCAAACAATTATTTTTGCCTTTTGTATTACCAGTAAAAACCCAGAAACAGATTTATACACAATTTAATTTTTTAATGCACTAGTGAAAATTATCAGTTTGGCATCTCTGATCTCCTATTTATCTCTACACTAATGCACCACCAAGGGTAGTGGTGCAAGTATAACGCATCTCAACCTTGGCCTAAAAGGAACATCCAAATTGAAGGAATTTCATTTAAAGGGCCCATTCCATTCTCAGATATACCAACTGTAATAGTGGTTTGTGTCATTAAACACTCTTTTCAATGCAGAATTATAACCCCAGCTCTATTAACATAGGACACTACAAATTTAGATAATGACTTTTGGTCAGTAGAAACCTGAGCAATAGTTGAACTAAAAAACAAAACAAAGACAAAAAATCCTTTTAGCACTTTCTGGAGCCATCTAGTCCTGTTTAATAAAGAAAGCTCTTCAAGTACTAGGAAGTCTACAAAGATAGTTTCATTCAGTTCTAAGTGCTGTACACACCCATGTTAAGAGACAGTCCTGCTTGAAAAAGCATAAAATAGTCACAACAGACAAAGACTGGGGTATATTATCCTATTTTAGAGATGTGGAAACAGGCGCAGAGAGAGCTTGTGACTTGCCCAAGGTCATGAAGCAAGTCCCTAGAGGCCTAGGCTAGTGCCTTAACCCCAAGGCGTCTTCCTCTCTATAATTACTTTTTCCCCTTCATGGATATTTTTATGGCATTCTATTTACAAAAGAACAAAGAGTAACCCAAAAAACTATAATTTACTTTTAAATGTTCATCAATTTTATTACATAGGAAAGCAGCTAGCATACCACTCTACAGTCCACAGGATAAGACACCTGCATCCAAATTAATGCCTCACAAAGTAGTTCTGGTTTGAGTAAAGTATAAACAAAACTAGCTTGCTATACTGAATTTTTCATATTCACAAAAAATATTTGGCATCTGATTTGGTATCATTTTCCACACTGATCTAAACAAAATGCAAGGCAGTGGTGAATAAGGCTCTTGGTTTATATTTACAGCTGCCATATCTGTTGTACAGTTCTCTGGTGTTATTTAGATTTTCTGCAATTTTATACCTCCGAGCTTAACACTGCTCTTCAGAAGGGGCAAATTCTGAAGTTGGAGCTTTTGATTCACTCCATATTAGGCAGTACACTTTAGGTTAACATTAGTTAGCTAATGAAGCAAGGTAGACAGACAGCACTGCAGCATTCATAGGGACAGCTTTCCCTCCAAAGCTACACATACATGCATAGAGATCATCTTAGATGCCTACAAAGAGACAGCAAACACAGTAGAAGAAGAACGTTGCAAAATGTCGTTTTTATAGCCAAAGTAAGGAAATTAAGGAGCTGATCCTGCAAACAGACAGGTGAGTAACTTTACTGAATTCAACAGTACTACTCACATGAGCAAACTTACATCCCTAAGTGTCTCATGAGTGAAAATTTAAAACCTGTACATAGGGGATAGTCTCTCTGCAATTCTCCCTTAATCCTTATTTTGAGGTCTTAAGTAGTGGCTAGTCCTGCTGCTGGGCCATGCTATTCAATTCATGCACCTGAATTGAACAGGAGAGCAGGATCGTTAATTTATTCATCCTGGATGGTATAGCATAAAATTAACTATGAACTCAATTATTATGTAACTCTACTCATTTTATCTGATAGTGTAGTGGTTTCTTCCATCATATTTGGTCCCAGTCTCACTATTTCATTGCTTCGGTCCAAGGTTTTCAGTGTAAGGCAAGAACTTTTTGGAATATTTTACAGTCACCAGCTATGGCTCCAATCCTCCAAACTGTTCAGCAAAGGCAGAGCACCTCACTTACCCAGAACAGTTTGCAGGTGCCGGGCCCAAGAGAGCATTCAAATGGGAGTCACCTTTTATATATATATATAGCACCCTCCCAACCATTATGATCAGTCTGCTGTTTTATCTGGCTCCAGTACTGTGTCACTTAACAGCCTCCTACTTTACTCATTAGTTGATGGCTATCCTCCTGGATGTCTTCTTTTTTTGAGGAGATACTGCCCATAACAAAAAATAAGATGTAGTCTTATAAATCCCTATAGATACTCTTTAAAACAAAATATATCCCTCAGGTATGGACTGATCTGGAAAATAACTGGAGATCCCTAAACTATCTTCACTAAGGGGCTCTCCCTTAGCAGAGCTTCACTAAGTGAGTCTCTCGTTCATAATAGCAACTTTTATTACTTAGTGTCATTTTCTATGGCAGGAAATGCTGACTTTGTTTTGAATTTGTTTGTTTTTTAAAATCTGTTGTATGAATTTTGTGAATACTTATTTAAAAATAACAAAGACTATTAATTTCATTATGCATTAAAAACTACCACTTGAAACGTAGAACACACTCAAATGTACAGGCTCTCTCCTATGACTGGCTTAGCAGCTGCAGCCTGCAATGATCTCATAAAGGCATAGGGGTACTCAAACAACTCTCCGAGATATTCAGCACCTTGCGAGAATGACTGCACCACAACTAAGATGGGGCAGAGTTTGTTGAGGCTTACCCAGGAAAGACAGCTTTGCTTTATGGTGGGGGGGGGAGAGGGCGGAGGGGAGGAAGGAAATCAGAAACAGCTGTTAAAAAGGTGCTTGGTGGCTCTTTGTTTGTCATCAATTAGCCAGTAATGGTCAGCCATAATCAGATGTTCACAGATTTTAAGGCTGGAAGGGACTATTATGATTTTCTACATTCACCTCCTGCATAAACACAGACCATAGAACCTCACCCAGTAATTTCTGCATCAAGCCCATAACTTTTGTATGAGCTAGAGATATATTTTAGAAAGATATCCAGTTCTAATTTAGTCTTTGTCTTTCCTTCCTTCTTTTCCCTCTATTTGTGATATTACTTTAAATTAAAGCTAGCCTATTTTGCAGCATTTCCTGGCGTACCTTGCCCAACTTATGTGAAAGGAGTGTGAGAACTGTAGAGGTCAGGTTGATGGCTTTTGCAACAGCACACGCAAGGTGTCCCACTGCATGATAATTATGCACCACCAACCCAGGAATGCCAATCAACGAAAAAGCAAGGGCCGCAGCTTTGGCCTTGGAAAATAACGTTACGTCGGCTTTACAGGTGGAGTCAAGAGGGATGGTGTCTCTCGGGTGGCGGGCAGAGACTTATGAAGGATGTGGAAAGATGAGGGGGACCACACAGCCAAGGGCGCAGGGGCCCCCTGAACTATTGGCTGGAATGAAAGAATAAGCAGTCCTGCCACATAAGAGAAACCATCCTGTGGGCAATTTCATATGCCCGTATGCAAATGAAGCCTCAGTGCTTTCATTACAGGTTAACTCCACATTGGTGTGATTTGCCCCAATGTGCCTAGCATTTACAAAGAACATACAAAAGAAGGCAACAGTTACATTGACCAGACGAAATGAATACATAGACGCGTTTATATTATATTGGGCGGGACCCAAAGCATACAAATTCATATATGTAATAGTTTTATCAATTGTCTTTAGTAAGGAATAGTGCTGGATGAGGGTCAGGTCGGTGCAGAAACCAATGAAACAGGTTTTCATTACGGCACCCACAGCATACGTACGTGGTAAGCAAAATGATGTTGCATTAACAGCACTTTGGGCTAACACCAACCAGGCATTCACGGAGGAGGTGGCAGCTCCTTTCGCGGTGAGGCTTATAAGGAGCGCCGTGACAAGCAGGAGAGTGAGACCATGGGAGGATATTCTTCCCCCTCCGGGAGTATGTATGCCCATCCTTCCCCGGTGGTAAGGACTACGGCGGCTTGCGATTCCCGCTGCGGTACTGTTTACCACACGTTAGCCAATACATGCCACTTGGTTTCGCTCGGGGCACTGGTTTTTAGGCCTGTGGGAGGTAAAGGAAACAGGTTACACAGGGCCTCCCCTTGTTCCCATTGCAGTGGCTCTGTTGCAGCGCTGGTGCAAGAGAGGGCGCCCAATGAGCGGTCCGAACTTAACCAATACGGGGGATAAAATCGTAAGCCTGAAATTAATCGTGTGATGAAAAATAAGCATGGTCACTTACATTGGAGCTGCGACTGGGCGGACCAGGGGTTCACCTCCTGTCCAGGCTGCAGGGCATAACGGTGTGGTGCGTAAAAGGTAATTATGCCTTGCGCGGAGTCGATTACACCCGGCGCCTGTATGAGACTCACCTATAGGTGGGCATGTACGGCAGGGGGAAAGACCAGATGCTGGAAGGGCATCTGGCCACCCAATGAACGATTGTGGAGTAGCCAGACAGCCTGCTCCAGCACCCCAGACCACCCTCAAAGCATATGGGTGGAGGTGAGGCGACGAATCTGATCCTTCAAGAGCCCGTTCAGGCGCTCAATAAGGCCGCTTGCTGTAGGCATATACAGAAGATGGTAGTGCCAGTCCACTGCCACGTCTGCGGCCCAGGTCCATATGGCCTGGGCCGTAAAGTGGGTTCCCTGGTTGCTTTGTAGAGTGCGTGGAGTTTCATAGCGGGAGCTCAGTTGCTGTAGCGCAGCCAACATAGTACCTGCAGCCGCGGTGGTGCTGGGATATACAAACATCAGGCCAGTATATGTATTCACAGCCGTAAAGGCATACTGCCAGCGCCGCTCTTAAGGCAAGGGGCCAATATAGTCCAATAGCCAATCCTGACAGGGACCTGCAGCCAGAGCAATTTTGCCAGTTGGTCCCGGGAGGGCAATTGGCACCAAGCGGGAGCAAACCGGACAACTGTCACGAACCAAGGCCACCAAGGACAGGGAGGCGCCTTGGCGGAGGGCCATGATTTGCATTGCTCGGGTTCCTCGGTGGCCTTCTTCCACATGGTACCGTTTTGCCAGCTGCAAGACCTTCCCCCCGTGCCATGGCATTCGTCACCGCATACCAGTGGCCCTTGGAGGTTTTAGCCTTTGTGTGGGCGTCTACATGTCGCACGGCCAGAGGGGCCTGTCGGGCATAGCGCAGGAGCTGCTGCCAGAGCGCCACTCCCCACAGGGGTCGGCCTGCAAGTTTCCAACCCTTCACCTCCCACGCAGTTATCCAGGTTCGGAGGCCCTCGTATAATACCCAGCTTTTCGTATAAAGGTAAACCCGTGGTGGGGCGCCCTTAATTGCTAGAGTAGCAGCCCGCAATTCAGCCCACTGGCTGGAGCTGGCCGGTCCCCAAGCCATTGCCATGACATTTGCATAGGGGGCATAGGCTATGGCCTGCCAATGCCTGGCTCCCTGCGCTGTATAGGAGGCTGACTCGTCCGTGAATGATGCATGTTTTCGCTCCTCGGTGGACAGTTGGTCCACCGAGGGGGGCCTCCTCTATTGGAAAGGCAGGCACGGGGTTTTCCACTGGGGACAGCTCCTCCGTGAGGGAGGGCACATGCTCGAACATGACAGCCCCCAGTAACAGAGCATGTGGGGTAGAAAGGGAGAGCCGGCCCAGCAGCATGCACTGTTGCAGGTAATGCTTTCATTTAAAGTGGGTTGCACTTTGTGCAACCCCTGTCTGCATTTGGGCCGATTTTGCCAGTACCCAGTGCCCCAGGGGAATGAGCGTGCGCACGATGACCGGATGGGGCCCGTTATGTGCTCAGTATTCTGCAACGCCCAGACCACCGCCAGGATCTGCTTTTCCCGGGGCGTGTATCCGGGTTCAGCCCCCTTCAACGTACGGGACCAGAACCCAATCAGTTCCTTTTGCTGGGCCCCTACCTGCTGCCATAGCCCCCAAGAGGCTACATCCGCCACCATGGTGACCTCGAGCTCGAAGGGGACCCCAGGCTGTGGAGCATGGAGCCGAGCATGAGTTATCAGGGCCTCTTTACACAGGTCAAAGGCAGTTTGATGGCTCCGCTGCCATTGCCAGGATGCCACCTTTCATATTAAGGCCTGCAAAGGCCACATAAGGAAGGCTAGATGAGGAACGAAGGCATGCCAGAACCCAAGTAGACCGAGGAAAGCATGCAACTCTTTTTTCATCTGGGGTGGGGGATAACCCTGCACCATTTGTTGCGCCTTCCAAGGAATTTACCGATCTGGTCCCACCCACATAATACCTAGATAGACTACTGTCTGAGCGGGGCCCTGTATTTTCTGCGGGTTCAGAGTCCATCCACGCGCCTCCAAGCCAGTAACGACTGCGTGTAACGCATCTGCCACCAGTTCACAGGAGGGGCCGGATACCATCACGTCGTCAATGTAATAGTAACAACGGGCCACGTCCGGCAGCCGTATTCGGGCAAGGTCAGCACTCACCAACTGGTGGCAAATAGTTGGGGAGTGCTTCCAGCCCTGTCACAGAACACAGAAAGTATACTGGTGGCCCTGCCACGAAAAGGCAAACTGCTCCTGACTTTCAGGGGCAATGGCGATAGAAAAGAAGGCATTCGCGAGGTCAATTATGGCGTGCCAGGGCAAGGCAGCTGCCGCGATGTGCTCGAACAGGGTCACCATATCCGGCACGACCGCCGTCAGTAGAGGGGTGACCCTGTTCAACTCGCGATAGTCTACCGTCATACGCCAAGTCCCATTTTCGCACTGGCCAAAGGGGGCTATTGTAAGGGCTTAAGGTGGGCTGAATAATCTTGACCTCTAACAGTGCGCTGATTGTCTGGGTGATCTCCTCCTCCCCTCCAGGGAGGCGATACTGTCATTTAGATACTACAGCAGTTGGGAGAGTCAACACCATGGGTTCCCAATGAGGGGAGCCCCATAGGATTGTCAGTGCCCGTACCTCCCGTACCCGAGGGCACTTACATACTGGGGATGTCTAAACGCGAAGAGGCCGTACTGGGTATCCACAGAGCGACCCCGCAGGACGTCAATACCCAATATGTATTCTCCAATAGCGGCCACCAAAACAGTGGCGTGGAACAGGGGAGCCTTCTCCAGGGTCAGAGTGACAGTAACCTTATACGCCGGGGTCTTCACTCCTTCGAAGCCTTTAACAACAGTGGCTTGGCCCTGGGTCTGCGCGGAGTACAAGATGGTGACCTCAGCACCCATATCTATTAACGCCAACACGAGTTGGACTCCTCCCCTCGGCCAGCAAATTGCTAGGGGTACAAAGGGGCGTTGGTCCCCCACCTCCCTCTCGTGTGGCCGCCGCGACACACAGAACGGAGGACCTGCCATGCCCTCAGTATGGGCACGGCAGTTTACACTTGGCTGGCGGAGCAGAGGGCTCCGCGGGCTTGGTTCGCTCCACACTCTTTTCCCCTTTTCCTTCAGCACTAGGTTTGGTAGGGGGCAGCTGCATCCACCGCTTGTATAAGTCTGCCGTTGGCTTTCTATTGATTTCCTCGCGAGGGACACCAGCCTGCAAGAGATCTAGCCACAAGGTCTTCCGGGGCACCTGCAACTTCCCTTTCTCCTGTCCCCCACCTTGCTGCCCCTTTGCAGCCCATATGGCTCTTGGCCTAGCACCCGCCAAGGCGGCTTCCAATTGCATAAGGGTGGCTGCCAAGTCTCCCACGCGCCCATTCTCTGTCATGATGACAGTGAGGAAGGAAGGTTTTAATTCATCGGGGCCAAGCGTAATACTGTGGCTTTAATCGATTGTTACTGGTACATCGTCTGGCCCCATCTTCCCACCTGTGGAGACAGCCCAGGCCATTCCCAATTGACGGAGGGCTTGCATCCCTTCCGGAACGGTTTTCCAGGGGTGCACCTGTGCCTCCAACTCCCCCACCGAGGGGTAAGGCCGCATCCACTGCAGCCGCCAGCCAGCGGTACAACGAGGGGCTTTCGATGTCTTGCCCCACAGCCTGCGACCACAGCGGGTTTGCCAATTGTGCACGTACCTGAGAGTTTTGCGATAGGACCCCCAACTGTTGAAATTCATAAGAAAGCAACAAAACCGTGTTACCTTCATTGTCCCAGACCCTCACGAGCCACTGCAGGATGCTCTCCCCGGGCTCCTGTTGGAACGTCTTCACAATTTCCTGAAACTCACTCGTTTTAAACGTGTGGACAACTTCTGGTTGTAGGGCGCCTCCTTGCACCTGCAACTCCTGGACTGGGTGTGCCAGAGCCATGGCAGGGGACTCCTCCCCCACCTCATCCAAGGATGAGGAGTCCCAAATGTTCCCATCCCAAGTCTCGGGGTCCCAGGAGGGGGCAGCGGTCACTGCGCGTACCTGAGCGGTGGTGACCGGCTGCTGCCCATGCCTGAGGCACCCGGCCATAATCCACACTACCAGCCCCCAGCGCTCCATCGAGGGCCATCCTGGTATGCGCTGTAGGAACAGTGACTGCTTCCCCACTTCCCCTATCTTCAGCCAAAGCGGCATCGCTTCTCAGGGTACCCTGCTCACTGCGCCAAATGTTCTGGGCCAAGGTGCTCGAAGCACCATAGACCTGGCAGGAGTACTCGGAGAAAAACGAGGCTTACACAAAGCTGTGAGTTATTGGCTTTATTGAAGGTTAGTGACCCACCAGCAACGAGGACTCCAAGCATTGCAGTCACGGAGGCAGGGAACCCAGCACACCGGAGCTTTGCCTGGGACGGAGTCCGACTGAGGGGCCGACAGTCAGCATTAAAAAGCATTACACAAAAACAGCTCATGAATATAAAGTTAGGTGCTTCTTAAAGGGGGGCTTTCTACTACCTGGCGAAGGGCCATGCAAAGCAGCTGTGTCCTTCAAGAACTATCTCCTAAAATAACAAAGCAGCTGTGTCCTTTAAAAACCTCTCTCTAACCCACAATAACGAAGCAGCTATCTATGTCCCACAGTAACCTCTCGGCTCGAGAAAGCGGAAATTCCCTCGCTAGGCCGTAAAAGTCTTCTGCAGTCCCTTACAGCAGCAATTAGGAATGAAAAAAACCCAACATACAACAAATGGAAAAAGGGGAGGAATAGCAATTGACATAAATAAGAATGTGTGAAGTGTAGAAAATGGATAAGGGAAGCTAAACACATCAGGGAAAATCCATGGTTGCTAGGGCTAAGGACAATAAGAAGGAATTTTTAAAGTATATAAGGAATAAAAGAAATCCTAGCAATAGTATAGGCCCATTACTAGGCAGAGATGGTAAAATTGTTAATACTGATGATGAAAAGGCAGAAGTTTTCAATAAATATCTGCATTTTATATTTGAATTGAAGCAAGATTATTCGCTTGTATTGTCCAGTCCATTAGTAACCAAGAGGATGTTAAGCAACATCTACTAGTGATTAACATTTTCAATTCAGTAGGCCTGGATAACTTTCAAAAAACTTCCAGAAGAGTGGAGAAATGTGCCAATATTCAAAAAGGACAAGTGAGATGACCTGCGTAAATATAGGCCAGTTAGCCAGAAATCAATGCTGGGTGAACTAAAGGAAAAGCTGACATAGGATTTAACAGATAAAGAATTGAAGGACAGGAATGTAATTAATGTTAGGCAACATGGTTTATGAAATTAGGTCTTGTCAAACAAACCTGATTTCATTTTGAAAAGCTTACAAGTTTGGTTGACAAAAGTAACAGCATAGATGTAATATACATATTTGTAAGTGATTTTGACAAAGTATCACGTGACATTCTGATTAAAAGAATTAGCAGTATACGATTATCAATAAAGCACAGTGAAATGAATTAAGAACTGGCTAAAAGACATCTGTCAAAAAGTAATTGTCTATGGGGAATAATCATCAAATGGAGATATTTCTAGTGGGAATCCACTGGGATTGGTATGACGCCTGATGCAATTCAACATTTTCTTCAGTGAACTGAAAGTAAATATAAAAATCACTAGGGATCCAATTTGCAGATGACATAGATTGCCCAGTCCTCATCATTATTTACCATTTCACCAGTCATGCAGAGCAATCTGGATAATTTCGTAACCGGGGATGCAAACAAAATGCATCCAAATACAGCCAAATGCAAAGTTATACATCTAAGAACAAGTACTCCTGGGGGAATTCTGTGCTACGTGTGCACATATTTAATGAGCCCCACAGATTTCTAATTTTTCACGCAGAAAAAGCTTCTGCCAAAATATTGCTGCAATTGTGCTGTTTGCCCACCAAAGTTGCAGCTCCCTGCCAGTGAGGGAAGAGAGAGAGAGCTGCCTTTGCAGCGCTTGCCAGGCCAGGCCAGGAGATGGGGCTGGGGGCGGGAGGGGCAGACAGGGGCTCATAAGGGCTAGGGGGGAGGATTGGGGCAGGGGCTGAACGGGAGTGGAGGTACGGGGCCAAGGCGGGAGGGAGGTGCAGAGCCACATGGCGACAAGGGGAGGTGGGGCAGAGCTACATAGTGACAGGGAGTAGCTGGGTGAGGGCACAGAGACTCATGGGGACGGGGTGGATGTGCCTGACTGAATGGGAGAGGCTAGGAGTAAGCCAGGGTCTGCATGGGGGGAGCTCCTTAACAATCCCTCCCTGCCCTCTCCCAAAAATACCTGTTTCATACTTTACTCACCCATACCAAACAGCCCTCCAAGTTCACACCCAGCCTCCTTCCCAGCAATTTACCTCCCTCTCCCTCAGCTCCTCCATTACCCCTTACTCCCCCAAGCCTTTGCTCTGCTTCTGATGGGTGGAGGAAATACATTTCTGTATTGTAGTTTAAATGAATTATTACTCAGAGTTCTGTATTAATATGCCTAGTAAGAAATCTATTTGTCAAAAAACATTTCCTGAATCTTTTTTGTTGTCTGTATTGTTACAGACATACTTGCTGACAGGTATTTTGAAATAAATGACCAAAAATAATTGAAACTGGTGTGATTATATTGTGTTATTTTGACAAATAAAATATGCAGAATTTTGCAGAATTTTAAAATATTGTGCGTAGAATTTTAATTTTTTTGGCACAGAATTCTACCAGGAGTAGAACAAGGGCCATACCTACAGAATGGGAGTCTGTATCCTGGAAAGGATTTAGGGTTCAGAGTAGAGCAAATCAACATAAGCTCCTAGTGCGATGCTGTGGCAAAAGGTGCTAATGCGATCTTTGTATATATAAACAGGGAGTAGGAGTAGGGAGGTGATTTTATCTCTTCATGCAGCATTGGTGAAACTGATATTGAGAACGCATAAAGTTCTGGTGTCCGCATTTTAAAAAGAAGCTGAAAAACTGCGGAGACATACAGAAGAGAGACACGGAATTGATTCAAGAGCTGGAGAAAATGCCGTATAGTGAGTTACCAAATACAAAATTTCTTCATGTATTCCAGACGTTTGGAAGTTTACTGTTAAAAGACACTGTATGATGGATAAAAGTCACATTATTTTTTTTTCTTCAGTTCTTCTTCTATATGTTTAAACACATCAGGATCCTCAATGGTTGGAGTTATCTGAGAGGGAAGAACATACATAAACATAAGATAGAGAACTGCCACATACCACATACAGTAGGGAGCAATTGGTTCAATAACTCCTCTAATGCTAATTTTTCTAAAGAAATCAAGAAGAAAGCATTTATAAAGATTCTGAAGATAAAATATACCAGGCAAAAATAAAATGACATTACAATATCAGATATTGTGAACCAACAACAAAGTACATTAAAGAATCAAAAGATAAAGTCACTTCTGCTGAGGTGCTAGCGTTCCTTGTTAGAATAAAGAGCACCTATAGCTTACCTGATACGGTTTGCCATTGACAAGAGCAGAAAGAGCAGACCGTGGTATTTTGCCAGAACGTGTCTTTGGTATCTGTTTCACAAATACTGCCTTTCGGAAAGCTGCCACTGGGCCAATGCTCTCTCGAACATACTTAACAATTTCTTCCAAAACTTTCTCCTCCTCTATCTTTATACCTGGTGAGGAATTTCAGATGCTGTAACTACTTTACAACATTATACAAATCTTAGTGACACAAGACATGAGTCTATGAACAGTAATGAGCTCTCACCATTTTTTAATACGCATAGCGCTAATGGGACAAGACCTTTTAAGGCATCCTCTTGGCCAACAACAGCACAATCAGCCACAGCTCCATGGGAAAGAACAGACTGAGGGAGAAAACAAAACAAAACCTCAAATAGCTGAGTATATATTCTACTGTAATTAATATGCAGGTAGCATTGACAATCTAGTGTTTGGATGGAAATAAGAACAATTCCTAGGTAACACAACATACAATTAAAAAGGTAATAAAATGTCTTCTTTACAGCAATGTTAAAATGACAGTGTCACATTTTAACACATTCCACAAGATCTTAGCTGGAAAAATGTTATGTTAATACAATATTATGATCGATGTTTCACACAGTTATGCAGGAAGGAAAGAGCAAGTAAGTGCTGGTACATTCTTGAATGTGTGATCTATTGCAATTCAGATATGTAATCTACCTGTAATCTTTTCAATCATACGGAAAGCAGGGACTTGGAACTAAAGAGCCTCTTCAACCATAACTAGAGAGTTAAGAAAACAACTCTATAAATGAAACTCTATGAACCCTGATTGTTCCAGAACGAGGAAGTGCTATTGGTGGGTGGAGGAGCAGAGAGAAGGGAAGAGAGCAACGGTGGAATGGGTGTGTGTGTGTAGCTCCAGACAGAAGGGCTGCCGCAAGCAGGCCCTCACAGAGTGAAACAGTCGAGAACCTGTCTGAATCCTGGGAGGGACAGAGTGGCTGGTCTGTGACACCCCAGGACAGGAGCCAGGAGGAGCACTGTGCCAGGGAGGAATCGCCCGAGAAGGACAGACCAGAGCTGGATCCAGTATCACTGCTGCCCAAAGCTGCATGGGGCTGTGGGCCTTGTAACTTTGCACTGGGAAAAATGAGGGAGGCTGTTAGCTATTTAAGTGGGGAGGCGGTCGCTCTGTGTGGCTTTGCAGAGAGAGGCAGAAGGCGGCACTGGAGGGGTTTGTTGGGGGAAGTTTACTGGTGCCGAAGATGACCAGAAGCACCCAAGACTCACCACTGGACTGGAACTTTGCCCAGGACTCCTGAACTCTGTGTGCAGACACATTGCTCGGTGTCTGCCCTGTCAGACAGTGCTACCACTGGGCCTGTGAGGCCTTGAGTTGGATGCAACCCTGTTTTACCGCTCCCGCTTTATTTCCCCATTTTTTTTCCTTTCATCCCTCTGTAAACAAACATTTCCCTTTCCTATATTCATTGTACTTTTCATGTGTGTGTGTGTGTGTGTGCGCGTGCACGTACGTATGTACTCTGGGGGGTATGGAACAGGTGCCTCTGGGGTGGAAGGGACTTTCCCTGCTGTACTCATGTGCGCTTCTCTTGGCCAGAGCGGCCTGCAGAGCAGACACCATCTTGGCCACGAGGGGGCTAAAGTAATTTATCTGAAATTTTACTTTCTGCCAATCCAAACCAGCAACAATAAACCCACAAGTTATTACTGCTTCACATTTGTCTGTCAGGTTGAAGTATCAAATTAATATATACAAAAAAGTGTCTCCTTCCCTCCTAGTCACATCTCCTACTTAGGGAACTTTCTTAACCATACAAAAGAAAACATCACAATGGCCTGTATAATTTTCCCATTATTCATTGGTGACCTCTTAAAGAGGAAAAAGGGAGATTGAAATTGAGGAGAAGAGTCCTCATTGGTGGATCACAATCAGAGAAAAATGAATCTGCCATCTTTAGGGACTTTTAGGTGGATGAAGACTGTTTGCGGGTGTACTAGGTGCTGTGCTAACAAATACGAAGGCAAAATTCCTGCCTCAAAAAGCCTGCATGGAGCAACACTATGGACTGCTGTAAGAATTCACTCACGAGTACGAACCTGCACATGAACATTGCAGCTGAAGGAAGCTGAAATGAATGAGTGGACAGACCTTCATCTATTATCTTTCAGATATCTCTGAGACTCCTCTCCCTTTCCTCTCATAATGTAGTCAAAACCCAGGTAAAATGAGACCTCAGTTTACCTGGGCAAGAAACACTTCAGCTGTGCAAAATAGATATCCTGACTATTGCCCCTTAGATACTCTGTTTTGCTCTTCATATATAACTAGATATATACATGCCTCAGGTTGCAGGGCAACTGTCATAAAGCATGTGAAACCTCCTCATACAAATCCACTGAACATTTCTTGGCTTCCTAGTTTGTATGTTCAATTGACACTATTTTTGCAGCACACATGTACATGATATCAACATGCTGAAGCAGTCTGTACTTTTAAGGTAGCTGTGATTATATATGCATATTTTGCCCTAACTGGCACAGAATTAAGATAATTATCCTGTTATTAATGGAATTAAGTTATTTACAATAATATGAAAAGCAGAGTGCAGAGAAGATACAGCAAGTTTCAGTTTTTAAATAACCTCAAGCCATTTTCACAAGCACAAGGTACCATGTAATATTTTGTTATTAGAAGTACTTGTGGCACCTTAGAGACTAACAAATTTATTAGAGCATAAGCTTTCATGAGCTCACGAAAGCTTATGCTCTAATAAATTTGTTTGTCTCTAAGGTGCCACAAGTACTCCTTTTCTTTTTGCGAATACAGACTGACACGGCTGCTACTCTGAAACCTATTTTGTTATTGTAACTTTATCTGTTAAACCTTCAAAATGTATACTGTTTGGTTCTTTATGAGAGAAGAAATTATTTGCAGACTAAGCAAATTGCTCTGTTCTGTAACATTTATGTGATCTGAACAATCCACAGGAGTCCATAGATCTGGAATCGAGCCAGTTGAATGCCCCAACCCTTTGTGGATGCATTGGTGACTAACATCTGAATGGGAAATATTGGAGTCAAAGGCAACCGCAACAGACATTGCTTGGTTCTAGCCACCTGTAAAGGGATGATCATTCGGTGGATGTTTGGATGGTAAACTGACCTGATCCAGGACTGAAGAGGTCTCACCCTCAGTCTGGCAAAGGGTGTGATAGGAGTACTTGAGACCAATCTCAGGCTTGAAAATAAATATGCGAACTTCTGGAACTTCTCCTGAGGCAGGTATTGTATGGACTGAGATTGAACTTTAGAACCAAGTTTAAGAACAGATGTAGATTCAAACTTACGGAGTCTGAGATCTGTTGAGTTGATCCTCCCCGATTAGAGGAGGTAAGATCAAGAGACAGGTAAACATAAATCCCTCGATGATGAAAATGGGTGGATACTAACAATAAACATTTTGTAAAACACTTGCAATGCAGTTGAGAGTCTGAACGGAAGGACCTGGAATTGATGACGATCGCCTAGTACTTGGAAACAAAAACATTTCTTGTGCAAGTGATGTACTGCAACATGAAAACATGCATCTTGCAAATAAAGTGCACTGAACCAATCCATGGGATATAAAGAAGGTATGATGGATGCAAGAGTCACCATGCAGAATTCTGTGTTGGTGATGACAGTGTTGAGGAGCCTGAGGTCTACTATGGAGCACCTGGTCTAGTATACCTTTTTGGTATAAGAAAGTATGGGGAATAAAATCCGTTTCCCCCAAAGCCTAAGGGAACCAGCAACATTTCCACTAACTCCAGTAGTGACAGTTTTTCTTGATGCATGAGACTTGTCCCCAAAAAAGTATGGGGAAAGTGCATGAGGGGAATATGGATGGAACTGGAGGTGTATCCTGTCTGGATGACCCAAAAATGCCATGTTATTGAAGTCCAAGCACTCTTGAAAAAAGAAAGGCAGTTACCAAAAGGGGGAAGGGAAGGGTACCAATCCACACAGTCTACTGCAGTAACCTCCACTAAAGTATCAAAACTGTTGCTTCTGAGAATGAGATGGTTGAGTAGAGAATGAAAAGACAGTCTTCTCTTTTAGAATCTGTCTCTTTTTAAACTGATCTTGCTGCTTCTGATAATAAAATTAGGATAGAACAAAAATACATGGTTCAGATCTCTGCCTTGAAGAGAACAGTCACTTACATTGCTTTCTCTTAAAACGTGAGGTGTGAAGCCCCAGTGATCTGAGTGTGGCCCTAGAATCCTTCACAGAATGCAATGTTTCAGGTTGAATATATCCTTTCCCTTGATGGGTAAGTCTTGAACTGCCTTTTTAACTTCGTTAGGCAGTCCTGATGCAGATAAAGATGAGTCCCTTCTCATGGAAATTCCAGTGAAGACTGATCTAGCTCCTGTGTCTGCAGAGTCTAAAACTACTTGCAAAGTGGTTTCTGCAATAAACCAATTCAACTTCATCCTTCAGATCTGGAAGTAACTCTTTCAAAAAAATCAATTTTGTCTCATTGTATATAACTGTATTTGGCTAGCATAGCTAAGTAGTTTGCAATCCTGACCTGAAGAGATACCACTGAATAATCCTTACAACCAAACAGATCCAATTTCTTTGCCTCTTTTTCTGATGGGGTGGTCTTCATTAGCCGCATTACCTACTAGAGGTGATGGTGCCAAGGTAGGTGACATAATATCTTTTGTCGGATCAACTTTTGTTGGTGAAAGGTACAAGCTTTCGAACAACACACAGCTCTTCAAGTCCGGGGAAGGAAGGAGAGATGATGGCAGCAGATGCGAATAAAAATACTCTTAACCCTTTAAGGGGACCTTGATTCTTTTGTTCAGTTCTCTTTCAGATTGCTGAGATGCTGGAGTAGTCTATAATTCCTTTTGCAGGTTTAAGAATTCCCTCATTAAAAGGAAGGGCTATTCTACCCTGACTGCTGGGTTCCAAAATGTCAAATTTCCATTAAAGGAAGTCTTTGTCTATCATTTAATGGCACCCCCTGAAGATTCCCTTGCCTGCTCAGTCAGGAGTGTTAGTTGACATAGCTGCTTTTTGTATATATCAAAGAAAATTCAAGTAAGTGGGTAAAGAATAGAATATAACACATAATTTGAGACAACACTCAAAACGAAAAGGTAAAATCTTAATTAAACCCTTGGGAGTGGGACATAAAAATAAAGTCAAAGCTGAGGAAAAATCATGAAAAATTCAGTGCACTTCAGAAAAACATAACACAACACACCGATACAACATAGGGAAACCATACAAAAAAACCACAGTTGTGACCCTGCCCTTGACATTGTGGTCCCAGCTCCTGCCGAAGGTTCAGAGTAAACAGTTACCCTTCCTTAAGTTCTCAGCTTCCCATTTTTTGCCTATGGACTAAGCCCTTCTAAAGCCACTGCTTCCAGTGCAGTCTTTCAGGCTCCTCACCTGATGTTGGACCAGGTACCCTTTGTGGAGTTCCAAAAGTTTATAGATAATTCTGAATAAGAGTAAAGGGTTTCATATTCATAAGAACCAGATAAGAGTTTTAAAAAAATAGTAGAAAGTTTAAAAAAAAAAGTTTAACAAGCATGCAAAATAGAAATATAGAAAATAGAAACAGCCATAAGTCATTGAAAAGCTGTAAAAATACAGAACAAGAAAAATATTTAAAAAGAAGCAGTGTTTCTAGAATGGTAGTTACTGAAACAGGACACATTCCTGTTTTCTACAGCCGCAGCAGCCTCCAGACAGTCAGGAGGGGACTAGTCATGCTAAATCCCTGTAGTATTAATCCCTTGCTTCAGAGAAAAGGCAAGCAATTCCAGCTGAAAGACACACACACAGAGCACAAGATAGAAGATGAAATTAACACAAATACGTAACAACTACTCATTGAGCGACAGGATAAATGGTAACTTCTGTAGCTTCACAGGGCCCTGATGATACTTATAAAAAACCCTGGTGAAATAAACAATTCTTATTGGAACATGATGAAGTTGAGATTTATAGTCAAAATCTGAGGAAAAACTTGCTAAACTACATGTAGCTATAATGGAAATGGAGATAAATATGCATACTTGACAAGGTGACTGTCATTTAATTAAAGGAAGATTCACTGAGCTTCTAATTCTGTATTTACTGATCTTACTGAACAGTTAATTGTGTTGTTGTTAATGTTTTCTAATTTAAATAGCAGTTTGCTGTGTAAACTAACTACAGTCTAGCTTTTTTTAGCTTGGTTTAAAAGGTGAATTGAAAAACCAAGCATTTTCTTGTGATCAAGTGTATATTGTTTTCAGGGGAACAAAATTACAAAACAATAGGGGAGAAGACTGAGAAAAACAAGTGATTGAAATTAAAGAAAAGACGAAAGCTCAGATGGTACACAGAGAGAGTAAAAAGAAAAGGTGTACTTGTGGCACTTTAGAGACTAAAATTTATTAGAGCATAAGCTTTCGTGTGCTACAGCTCACTGCATCCGATGAAGTGAGCTGTAGCTCACGAAAGCTTATGCTCTAATAAATTTGTTAGTCTCTAAGGTGCCACAAGTACTCCTTTTCTTTTTGCGAATACAGACTAACACGGCTGCTACTCTGAAACCAGAGATAAAGTAGTACAATTCTAAAGATTGGGTAATTCATAACACCAGCCATTTTATCAGCTTCAGCAGTCTGAAATGAAAGTAAGGAACAATGCCCCCTTTAAAAAAAAAAAAAAAATCAATGAAAAATTTGTTTAACGGTACAGAAGTAAAAGACCAGTGGCGAGATTCTGTGCTGTATATCTTCAAGTCATCTTTGTGCCTGCTAATCCTGGGTTGCTCTAGGGGCCAGTGTGGTCCCTTGAATAACTTAACATTGGAGGGGCAGTCTAAATTAGCACAATCCCTGAAGTGCTTTGCTGCTGCACCTCCCCACACTGCCTCCTGGTTTAGACATACCCCCTATGCCAGGGGCTTGAGGCATGGGTCTCATATGGCAGCATAAATTACCTAGTGCAAAGTCCATATCGGGGGGGGGGGGTTGTTGATTAGATCCTCCCCACCTAAATCTGGGGTTGTGACAGCCCTTTCACTAAGGAGGGAAGAATCCCTTCCCAGGTGGTGTGCTCATTACAGGATTGTGGGGTGGGAGGGGTAGGTGGCTTTACATGACATTTACTTTCTCCCAATTCTGAGCCAATGTACACTAGTCTAGCACTCTTACGTTAGGGTAGTTCTAATTTAAAACAGATTATTCATAGGCCTAAAAGGACATTCCAGTATCTTGGGAGCACCAGGGAGCAGGGATCCCCTAGTAATGTCCCTGGAGGATGAGATGACATGGTGCAGAGCTGTTAATACCACTGTACTCCACCCAGAGATTCCCCTTATATAATGCAAATGCTCAGGAAGGTGGATCCATGGGGTTTATGCGCTGCTTTTGTGCATCCCAAATGGCTTGTGCAGCCAGAGAGACCAAAAATCTGTCCTCTGGCTTTTTTCCCAAGTTTTCTACTCTTTAAAATCCAAAATGTTAAATAAAATATGCAGGTCAACCTACAGATTACAAACAGATATTTTGTAAAGCAAAATATTGCAAAATTAGTTCTCCTTTGACTTAACTGCTAAGTTCAGAGTCTAGAGAAAAGTGCAACATGCCTAATACCAAATAAGCAGGATTTTCTTGTACTCCCTGCATGGCTTCCTGTACTTGGAAGATTTCAGGGAATCCAAGATCTTCTGGCAATTAGAAGTAGATCTGGACAGGTCTGTGAATCAGGAAATGAGTCTAAAATGCTATTTTAAAATGCATAGTTTTAATTTGTGGAGTTACCTATATATTACATTCATGAGCTAGGATGTGAGGGTGGAATTTTCGGAGCATTTAGAGTTGGCTTAATTCTGCTCTGACTGAAGCCAATAATAAAACTCTTAATGATTTCAATGGGAGCGGAGTTTAAGCCAACACTGAGCCCTTTTTGAAATCCACCCTAAAACTACTTTTAAAAAACTTTCCAAAAGTTTTAATCTTAGAAACGTCTGGTATTTAAACACCGCACCCCCAAAGAAATCAAAACCAACAAGTACACAACTGAGAAAAAAATAAAATGTATTTTTGTTGAGGTTTTCAGTCTCTGTGAACACATCTACACAGTGAGCAGCAGCCTGTGGCAGTGAGTCTTAGAGCCTGGCTTGACAGACAGACTCAACAGGGCTTGTGCTCCATCACTAAAAATAGCTGTGTAGATGTTGTGGCTCGTGCTGGACCTTGGGCTCTGAAGCCCACCCTCCTCTTTGGTTTCAGAGCCTAAGTCACATAGTTATTTTAAGCACCTTAGTGTGAGCCCAGCAAGCCTGAGTCTGTCAACATGGGCTCCAAGACTCACTTCCACAGGCTCCCACTCAATGTGTAGACATACCCTGTGATGCCAGCTTTCTTTGTACCCATTTTCACTGTTAAGTTTGTGCTCACCTCCTCAATTGCACTTGCAGAAATTCTGTGACCTGCAACATTGATCACATCATCAACTCGAGACATGACATATAAGTAGCCATCTTCGTCCATGTACCCAGCATCCATGGTATCATAGTATCCCTGAAAATAAAACCACAAGAAATAAATTTGTATTAATATTAGGGTCATCAGCTCAGCAATGTTCTACCAGCAAAATGGATGAGTGACTCACTCAAAATGAAAAAAGTTACTGGCCTGTTTAATAGAGTCACCTCCCACCTAAAGTTTATGCGTATGGTGTAAAAATAGGATCACATCAACTTTACAGCTGAAAAATCTTTATAAACTGCAGTTCCTTCTTTTCCCAATTACAATTTTTTCATTATTATAGATTTTATTCTGAAACACTTTATTCACTGTTCTGATTTCATAATACAGATTGGGTTCCCCTCCCCAAGTGAGCTTGGTGGGGTCAGCAGGAACAGCATTTGCCCTGCAAGTCCACTCACACCTTTTTCAGCCTGTTCACTGCTCACTCAGAACCCCTGGAAGATGGGCTCTCTCTCTCCTGAGCCCAGAGGAAGAGCAGGGTTGTCTCTAAAGGTTGGGGCAGCAAAACTGAACTCAAATTCTCATGATATTCCTGTTTCTATTGGGAATATCTTGACCCAGAAGCATGATAGCAACACCTTGCCAGACCACAAAATGACAGCTTGTCCACATATAAATCTGTTCCCTCAGCTATTTCCACCGTCGCACCAAATCTTCCTTCTTGGTCATGCATAGGAAACACACACACAACACACACCCCCGTGTAGGGAGCAGATCAGCTTATATACACAATCTCTTCCATGTGTGGATCTGATGGGGGAAGCATAATTTATTTTGTACAGATTCCCCTCCCTAAAGTCATGCTCCCCTCCTGCATATGTTATTCCACACAGAAGACAAGGCTGTATTTTTTAGATTTTCTTTAAAAGAGAGTGACTACTTTCTAATATTATGCACAATGAAAGGTTTAACTTCAAAAGTTTTTAATCTTACACAGAGATACATATCAAAGCTCTCTCATCAAAAGAAGAAATGACAGAATCCTAACTACTAACTAAGGTCATTCAATGCCACAGCATTACTGGTAGTTTATATAGTTCCTTTTGCAATTCTTACTTGAAATTTTTGGAAATATAACTCCTTGAACATTTTCTGATTTTTCCAGAGACTCGAGAAGGCTCCAGGAGGCAAAGGCAACCTTACATTAAAAAGGAAAAAAAAAAGTGCAGTAGTTAGAATAATAAAATACAAACTCAAAAACTTCAGTGATGCATAGTATAATAGATAATCACAATGTGATAGAACTGAATTCATATCTCAGTCAGGAAAGCATACGAGGATTATGCAACTGGAAGACCGTTCCCTTAACACCTATATTACTTAGTGACAGATGATTCTGAAAATTATGTATTTCATAAACTATGTTAAATCACATTCCTATAGTTCTAAACTTGAAGATACACCTAGCGGATACATTTTATAGAACACTAGGGCCTCCAACTTTTAGTAAAATAAAGTTTACCCTAGTAAATGTGAAAGAAGTGCTATAAATATCTGTCATCATCATTCAGTTTAAAAGATTGCCCAAGATAAAGCAACTGGCACAAATACATCTAGACTATATGGTCTACAAGGTGGATAGAAAGCTGGCTAGATCATCCGGCTCAACAGGTAGTGACCAATGGCTCCATGTCTAGTTGGCAGCCATATCAAGCGGAGTGCCCCAAGGGTCGGTCCTGGGATTGGTTTTGTTCAATATCTTCATTAATGATCTGGATGATGGCGTGGATTGCACCTCAGCAAGTTTGCAGATGACACTAAACTGGGAGGAGTGGTAGATATTCTGGAAGGTAGGGATAGGATACAGAGGGACCTAAACAAATTAGAGGATTGGGCCAAAAGAAATCTGATGAGATTCAACAAGGACAAGTGCAGCGTCCTGCACTTCGGACGGAAGAATCCCATGCATTGCTATAGACTAGGTACTGAGAGGCTAGGCAGCAGTTCTGCAGAAAAAGACCTGTGGGTTACAGTGGACGAGAAGCTGGAAATGAGTCAACAGTATGCCCTTGTTGCTAAGAAGGCTAATGGCATTTGGGGCTGTATAAGTAGGAGCACATTGCCAGCAGACCGAGGGACGTGATCATTCCCCTCTATTCGGCATTGGTGTGGCCTCATCTGGAGTACTGTGTCCAGTTTTGGGCCCCACACTACAAGAAGGATATGGAAAAATTGGAAAACGTTCAACAAAGGGTAACAAAAATGATTAGGGGGCTGGAGCACATGATTTATGAGGAGAAGTTGAGGGAACTGGGATTATTTAGTCTGCGGAAGAGAAGAATGAGGGGGGATTTGATAGCTGCTTTCAACTACCTGAAAGGGGGTTCCAAAGAGGATGGATCTAGACTGTTCTCAGTGGTGGCAGATGACAGAACGAGGAGTAATGGTCTCAAGTTGCAGTGGGGGAGGTTTAGGTTGGATATTAGGAAAAAACTTTTTCACTAGGAGGGTGGTGAAGCACTGGAATGGGTTACCTAGGGAGGTGGTGGAATCTCCTTCCTTACAGGTTTTTAAGGTCAGGCTTGACAAAGCCCTGGCTGGGATGATTTAGTTGGGATTGGTCCTGCTTTGAGCAGGGGGTTGGACTAGATGACCTCCTGAGGTCCCTTCCAACCCTGATATTCTATGATTCTATATTCTGCATGGACACAGACATTTTATAATACATAAATACACACAAGATCAGACCCTCAGCTTGTGTAAATTGTCCTAGCACCATTGACTTCAAAGTCATGAGGATCTGGATCACAGTATTTTCAGGTGGTTATACTTATTTTAATTGTACAAAAATGAAGTCATATTATGCAGATTAACCTGCAATAATTATTGGGGGGAGGAAGGTGGAAAAAGGTAAAAACCTATATTTTCAAATATAAAATAATTTGGGTTTAATTCATAGAAGGAAACAGAAATGACAAAAGTTGAAATGCACCATCAGCTGAGTTTTCAACATGTGCTCCTTTCTGCCACTTTAGTCAGCATCTGAATGTGATGAAGATGGGAGAAGGAGCATTCCACATACATAATACCTGTCTGATGGGAAGAAGCTGCAAAGCTTCCTGGGCTGACACCGGTGATTTTTTTTACTTCCACAGTGTTGACTGTCAATAAAAAAAGTTCAAGGAAACTGGGTTTAATCCTAAAAGATATAAATTCAAAGGGGGATGAACTGGGTTTCTATAAAGGTTAACTCTGAAAGCAGGGTGGGGGAGAGCGCGAGAGCGAAGAGAGAGACAGTGTGCATGCATATATTAGATCAATTCAATAATGTGGCATAAAAGGTCACCTGGTATGAGTTTGAGATGAATGTATTACTCACAAGTAATACCTCATACATGGGATCTTCACTTTCACCCTGGCAGTCACCAAATACTGACAAACGCCACTATGATTCATAACACTATCCAAAGGACAATACCTCTAGCACCGAAACATTCCCCAGTAGTGTAGCAGTGTCCATACAGATAAAATATAAACTGCATGTGGGACTTTAGCCCACAGGAAATGTTGTTAGCAAGTCAACCACATCTACACTACAAGCTTTACTTTTATCAATACAAAAGGACAATTTTTCTTTTTTCTATAGAAGTATTAACAGAATAAGCCATGGCAAAACAAGCTAAATCATCACTGTTCTTCCTAAGATGATGGTGGCCTCCCAGGGTCAGACTCAGCTATCCTCCACGTGATTCACTTTAAGAGGACCAGAAGGGTGTATCTGGCAACAGGATGTGGTCACGGTTTCAGCTGATGGGACACTTCCCAGTAAAGTGTATGAACATCCATGGGGTATCTAGCCACTCCCCACATCGCCCATCTTGATGGGTTTATTGGACAGCTTCAGGTGCATATCCGACCTGCTCGTCACAGGGCCATGGTTGGAACCACGTGGAGCAGGGACGGCCCAGGATTCCCCTACCACTGACCCTAAAGACTCTCACCACCAGGTGATACAGCCGCAGACTCCTGTCACTAAGCAATACAGCTGGACTCAGACCCAACCCCCCACCAACAGAAGGTCAAACTGCAACAATAGAGGATAGCGTACTGTTATTTTACAAGGAATTACACGATACAAAAAGTATTCAGATTCCCCACCCCGGCCTTCTCTACCAACTCATCCAACTGCAGCAAAAGTCAAGATGGGGGTTGGGAGCACAGAACAAAAACCCACAATACAAACACCCTTACAATTTTTAAAGCTCTTTAAAAAGGGAAACTTGTTAGGAAAGCTCACTGTTGGCTTTACCAAGCCAGGCAATGGCACTTTAAAAGGTCCCCTACAGTACAGGACACTAATGACAAGAACCTAGAATAAAAGATGATACAGAAATAGCTCTACATGAATATATAACAAATATAGTTCAGCTTAACTACCACAAAAATCACCATATTCACCAAGGAGTACTCTTCCTCTTCCACTTTTGGGGCAAACAGACAAGTGCTTCAAAATATTTTGTTGAGTGCTGGTATTTGGAAAAAAACAGTTACTAACCTGTTCAGTAACTGTTGTTCTGGACAAGTAGCACATGTCCAATCCAACCTTGGTGCCCGTCTGCCCAGCGCATAGCCATTGGAAACTTTTCCCCTCATTAGTACCCGTTGGGTAGCTTGAGTTCCTCCTGCTGACACACACCACTGCATGCAGGTATAATGGATAGAGTGGCCCCCTGTTCCCTCTCAGTTTCATCTTGCCAGATCTCCGACATAGAGGGTTAGGAGGATGGGTCACGACTGGAGAACAACTTGCTCAACTCTAGCATTGTCTCTCGAGTCCTGAGCACCACCTCAATGGGAAGCAAATGTGTTGACCGAGGACCAGGTTGTCAATCTATAAATTGACAGCAAAAAAGTGGCTTCGGGCAGAATGCAGGTAAGTACATTGGCTGGCTGATATGGAAAGGTGATACCACCTTTGGGAAAACGTCAGATGAGGCTGCAAGTAAACCTTGTTCTTAAAGAAGACTGTATAGAGAGGCCCGTCCATTAAGTCATGCAGCTTTCCTACTCTTCTGGCCAGGGTGATGGCAACCAAAAATGCCATATTCATTCATAGATGTAGCCAAAGGCTCAAACAGAGGGACCCATAAGTCTTAAAGGCACTAAATTTAGATCGCTTGGGAGAAGGTGGTCTTGCAACCGAGGATACAATTTGACTAGCCCTTTGAAAAACCCTATGAACATGTTGTTAGAGAAAACAGACCAATTATCTACTTTGGGGTGGAACACTTACTCCTGGGGGAGTTCTGCACCACTGTGCAATGCAGAATTTGCACAGAAGTAATGTTCTGCACAGAATTTCATTTCTTCCCACAGAACTGGCACTGCAGAGCTGCTGCTAGCGACTGCTGGACCTGACAAAGCCCGGCTCCCCAAATCGCAATGCACGTGGACGGGCTGCACTTCCCAGCATGCCCTGAACAAAGGAGCTGGGCTGCACATAAACAGAGAGCCCGGAACACAGGGTCATGTGCCCCCCCAGATTTCTGCCAGAGTTTGCTGGCCCTGCTCAGTCCCGTGGTGTGTTCAGGCCCCCTCCCTGAGCAACAGCTGCTGGAGCTGGCAAGCTGCACCCTTCAGGGAGAGGCAGAAGCAACAGCTGAAAGCTGCAGGGAGGGGCCACTGCTTTCCAGGAGGGTTAAGGGGGCGCCCCTTCCCAGAAGGGGGCGTGACTCAACCTGTTCCAGGAGGCAACCAAATCTTTAAATTTTGCCTCCCCCATCAGCAGATACAGGTCATTTCTGCCCAGTAGGACAACAACAAAAGCTGTGTGGAGTAGTACCTGAAGCTGGGCTCTGGAGGGAGAGGGTGAGGGTGTCTGGCCCCACAGCTGAACTCTGGGGGGAAAAGGGGATGCAGGTGTCTGGGCTGGGGGGCCCCGTGCAGCCAACTCCAGCACCCCCCAAATATCCCCTTCAGCACCCCTCAACTGTACTCCTGCACCTCCCTCTCACCCCGGCAGCATTCTCTATTTGGGAACTTGGAATATAGTAATCTATGGGGGCACAGTGAAAAAAACACCAGAATTGACTAAAAGACTGCAGGGACAGAGTTTTCCCCCAAGATGTGCCCAGCTGGCATGTGTGACACACCTAGACTGAGGTGCCCAACAAAAGCATAACAGAGAAACAGGAACTGGGTTGTCATAAGGGTTTCTTTAATTTTCTACTCCTGGGGGAATCTTTTTGTTCTCTGCATTGTTACAGACATACTTGCTAACAGGTATTTTGAAATAAATTACCAAAATAATTGTAACTGGCATGATTTTATTGTGTTGTGTTATTTTGACAAAAAATATTCAGAATTTTGCAGCATTTTAAAATATTGTATGCAGAGTTTTTCCATTTTTTTGGTGCCGAATTTTTTATTTTTTGGCGCAGAATTCCCCCAGGAGTAAATGCTGGAATAGTTGCCTGATACACCCTCACAGAACTAGCAGTCAAACCTCAATGTTTTACATACAATAAGCTATCTAGTAGCTGTTGAACCGAAGAAAGGAACGGTGATGCTGCCTGCCTGATCACAGTAGTAAGAATGCATTGTTCAGGGAACCCAGGCTGTGATCTTGTAGAGAACAGAACTGCTGACACTTTCTGTTGATCCTTGTCGCAAATAGGTTTATTTTCAGAAACCCCCACCGATGGAAGATGTATCTGACCAGATGTGGACAACGAGACCACTCGTGGTGTCTTGTAAGTGATCTGCTCAGGTGATTTGCCAGATTGTTTTGGACCCTGGTAGATAAGAAGCTTCAAGACCTATTGAGTTGGCAGTGCAAAGCTCACAAAGCAGAGTAGCCTCTTGACAGAGCAGGCTCCTCCCCGATTGCTGAGGTAGAACATTGCTGCTGTTCTCTGCGAGGACTAAAAGGATGTTTCCCTTGATCTGTAGCAGAAAAACTTGGCAGGCCAATCTAACAGTTTTCAACTTTCTGACATTGGTGTGGAAAGCCAAGTCCTCTGCGGACCTAAACTCTGAGTCTGTAGAGAACCCAGATGGATCCTCCAGCCAAGGGCAGACACGTCGATCATGAACATGAGCATCATTTGCAGGCAGGCAAAAGGACTCCCACACATACATTAACTAGAACGGTCCATCAAGCTAGGGACGTGAGAGCATGAGAGGGCATCTTCACTACCAAGTCCAGATGGTGACAGCACAGTGAGTAGCCAACCCTGTAGAATTATGAGGTGCAGTCTGGCATATTGAACCACATAGGTGCACAAGGCCACATGCCCCAGGAGCCTCAAACAGTTTCATGCTGTTGTGACTGGGTGAGCTTTGCAATCTAAAACAATAGACAATCATCTGAAACCTCAAGTTCAGATCATATCTGTCTACTGCTATGCCACAATGGTGCCACTTCAGCACCAGAGAGGGCACCATCAAGTCCAGCGCCTGGAGTCTACTGTACCGATTTAGGCACTGATTTGGAGAAGAAATGCTTGAATTTCAGATGTACTCTACTCAAATCCCTCTCACCCCTCTTTTCAGGCTTTGAGGGTGGATATCTTCCCCTGGTTGGAGCCTCTTTTGGAGATGCATGCTTGTTGCTAGGCACAAGTGAAGGAGATGAGTGCCGGGACTCTGACAACGTTGGAGATGTACTTTCACTGAAGCTGCAGCACTCAGCACCAAGTTGGAGCAGCTCAGCTCAAGCATAGTCTGAGTGCTACCTCCATCTGCAGCAACTTCAGCCTAGCCTCCCTATCCTTGTTTATTTTAGGATTGAATTTACAGCAAATCTGGCACTGGTCTTTCACATGTGCTTTGCCCTGGCACTTAAGACAACTACTGTGCAGGTCACTCACTAGCATAGGTTTTGAGCAACAAGCACATGGCTTAAAGCCCAGCAACTGAGGCATTCCTCAGTGCTGGGGGTAGAACCCCAAAACATGGAAAACAATAAAAAAATTTGAACAACTAAACTTATTAACCAACTACTATTATACTTTATACACAGAGCAGAGAGAGAACTTCTGGTAATGAACAGGGGTTCCAATGACTGTTGTGGGAGGTAAGAAGGAACTGAAAGGGGCGTGGGAGCAGCTCTGCCCTTTATACCTGCATGCAGCCGTGTTCAGAGCAGAAGATGCTCGAGCCACCCAACGGGTACCGTTAAGGGAAAAAGTTTCTGATGGCCATGTGTCAAAGTGTCCATTTTCCGACTGAAATTGAGCTTTTAAATTATAGGAGGAAAAGAGGTAGGAAGTTAGGGCACTGGATTGGGATGTGGGAGAGCTAGGTTCAAGCGTTTGCTCTGCATGAACCAAAGGAGTTTTTCATCCCAGATCACACATAATCAGGGAGAACAGGGACTTGAACCTGGGTCTCCCACATCTCCAGCCAAATGCCGTAACCACCCAGTTATGGTCTCAGTCAGTCATGCTTTCCTTCCCCTTCTCTCCAGATTTCCCACCAAAAACTTAGTTGAAACAGATATGTCTGCACAAAACATTTTGACTTTGAGCACATCTCAAGGAAATTTAATTTAGCCAAAAATGTTCCAACCAGTTCTAATGCAGACCAATGTTAAACTTCCAGTATGTTACTTACCAACCCTCGACAAGATGTTTTTGCACTAGCACTAGCACTAGCACTGCTCTCCTACCTTGTAAGTCAGAAAGGGGTACCTGGCTGACTAAAAGGACAGTAACCCCAAGTATTTCCTGTAAAACAGCCAAGAAATGCAACAGCTATGTGCCATGGGAGCAGACACAATGGAAGCTGAAGATGATGAGAAAGCAGAAAAGGAGATAAGAGAAAAGCAATCAGTATTTAGAGTGGCTTTAAGCTGAGATCCCTGGATCTAAAATCTCCTTTGGGCAGTGGAGTGGAGAGGAAGGTATAAAAAAGGGTGTGCATTTTAAAGTGACTTTTAGTGTTTATGAAACACTGGAGAGACAAAGGAGTTTGCTGTCAAGTGTTATCAAAGAGAAGACACAGCAAGGAAAACAACGATTCTCTTGCCTATGGAGTTTTTCAATACATGATCCTCATCTGAGCTGTGGCCATTCTGGGACAGAATCGAAGTAACGTTTTCCATACAAACCACACTTTCAGATAACAGAAAGGCTCTTGCTTTAGTAGGATGAGGAAACAACCATTCTAAACCTAAGAATTTGAAAATGTTGCTTTAGGTTGAGCCAGCTAGACAATGAAGCAGCAAGCAGTCATTGCTTCATCCTCCTAGGAATCAAGCATGTAATTCTGCGACACTGAAGACCTCCACGGAATCAGGAGGAAGTTGGAGAAATGGCAGTGTTCTCTTGCATCACAGTAATTAGGCTTGTTCTTATGCTGGCAAATAAGAAACATGGCAAAGAAGTCTGCCATTAAGGAAAAAAAATCAGTATAGATTTTTTTAAGCCTTTTGTACTAGGTGAGTTGAGTGCTCCCATATTAGTGTTGCAGGGTAAAGTGAGAGATTCCTAAAAATCAACATCAGAGACAGCCATACTCTTTTACCCTCATCCTCCTTACTTTATGTGCCACTGCTATTTAGCCCTTTCCCAAAAAATAATAGTTTGCCCTTCTCAACAGTTTTCATGTAAGGCAGCTCCTCTTAATTATAAGACACCTTGTAAGTTTTGACTTGCTTACTTTACCACAATATTTCCTAAAGTCTTGGCCTTCACTGGTTGCTTGTTGTCATCCAGAACAATCACTGCAAAGTAAAGAAAGATCATTTTTTTCCCTTGCAAATGGTACTTTTCAGATGGACAAGGACAATTTCTAAAAAGCTTGTCTACCTGGGGAGTTAGTGCAAGCCAAGCCAGCGTGAGAAGCTACAATGCACTAACCGGCTAGGTAGACCCTGATACAGAGCACTATGGAACATCTAGTGTGAAGTAACAGGGTCTACGTAGGAAGCTAGTATGTAGTAGATTCACACCCTGGCTTGCAGCACACTAATTCACTCAGTCTATAAACCTTAATTTGATGAATGATCACTTATGTCACACTCAGTTTCGAGCAGGAACAGACAACAAGAGGAATTATAGAATTTCTGGGTACCAAAATAGAGGAGTTAAAGATTCCTATTAGCATCCCCGCCACAAATACCCTATGCCTTAAACTAACAACACACAAACTGAGAGGGAGAAGCACCTGGTCTGAATGAAAAACACCACAATAAACTACCCCTAAAAATTAAAAAAAAAAAAAAAATCTCCAGACAGTGAAATCCGAATCTCCAATTAAGAAAAGCCTTTCAGAAGTAGAGCAGTGAGCCCACGAAAAAGAGCCCCAGAATTATTAGTAAGTGATAACTAAGGTTATTAGAGATTGACCTAAAACTCTCTGTTTTTCAAATGCACAAGATCTGTCTCTGATTATCAGACTCTGCATAGTGAAACCACCATCCCAATAGGGAAGGATTATGTTTTTCATACTACAGAGAGGTGAGAAGTGACTTCTGATTTGCCCAAACTCACACCGTAGCATAGATGGGAACAGAATCCAGAGACCAACTCCAGTGCCCTTTTCAATGGTCCACACAACCTTTGTTACAATCTTCAGTAATTTGGTTATATTTCAATAGAGGACATTTAGGTTTCCAAGGGCAGAGCTTGGAACCTCCTCTTGGATACAGTCTTTATCTCGGAAATCTATTAGAATCAAATCCTTGCTGCCTGGGAGCAAAGGAAGGATGACAAATAACTTGTTGTCCAGGGCTGTGGTACCCTTATCTGTACTAACCACTCAAAGGCATGGCTTATAATAGCTAGAGATACCTCATTAAGAATGGCTGATGCATATGAACAGCAAGTGGAGGTGGGGCGGAGAGGCATATTAAGCCTTTAAATCATAAGCTTTTTGAGTGTGGCCAAGCAGAGGAGGCAACTCTGACAGATACGGCAATTTCCTGCAATATCCTTAAAAAACCTTATTGAATTAAGTTTATTTGGAGTCCATTATATTAAACACAAAGGTAATATATTATTGTGAGCCCTGGGAAATGTTATGAACGTCAAAGGACAATGGGCCAGACAAGAATGGACTTTTGGACAGTGTCAAGTGGTTTGCCTGGGGAATCTCAAAGGGGAGGTTGAATGCAGCCTTTCGAAGCAATGCCATGAGGAGGAAATCATTGTTTACTGCTTACCCATTCCCAGAATCTGAAGATCAAAGATCCAAGATGTCTAAAGAAAGGATTAACCATTTTATGGGGATGCCTGTTCTGAGCTACAGATGTTTTAACCACAGGAAAATCCCTTGGCGGGGTTTGAAGGACTGACTCCTACCTGAGTCTTTGCTGGAGTTGGGGTGATCTCTGTCAAGCTTATTAGCACGTGTGTAGGCTCTTTCATTGTTTTTAATGTTTTCTCTGTAATGTTTTTCACTTGAATAAATGTGCTTGATTAGGAAGAGCTGTGTAGTAATTTATATGTATGGGCAATTATGCTGTTTACGGCCTCTGAAAAGAAAGCAAAAAGAGTAAACGCTGGCCTATTTAGGCAGTCTCACTTGTCAGGAATACACAGTGTAGGCAGGGAACTATGCAGCCTGGAAAACCCTGACCACGACTGAGGAACAAGATGTGGGTCTCTGACCAAGAGAGGTGACAGCTGAGGAACAGGAGCCTGAAAGTGAGTGCCCTTGCTGGAGCCCATAGGGGAATACAGGGTTGACCTGACCTGCAACAGTAACATCCAGCTAGGTCTATCCTGCTACAACAATCTTGGACAATACGGAAGAAAGTTGAGGTGAGAGCAGAGATACCCACATCTGCCAACAGACCTTTGAAGTAGCATTGGCCTACCAATACACAGACTCCGACTGCTGAAAATTTGATTTTGCTGTCTGAAACCACTCCTTCAGAAAGGACAGTGATTTTAACACCTGCATAGCCTGTCACAGACAATGGGTCAGAGGCTTGGCATCAGAATAGATACAGGCCCAAGAATTCAAAAGGGGTTAATTAGACAGACGAAAGATAAGCTCAGAAAGGTTCTGGGGAAGGATGAATAGGAACTCAGAAGTCATCCTGTCCCTCTATTTGAGGGAGGGCGAGTCTGGGATGCTAACAGAAGCTTCCATTCTCCGGGGCAGATGACTACAAATTCTGTAACATTATTTGTTGCTTGTACCTGTTAAAGTAACATAAGAAAATCCATCAAGCTAGACTTGGACTCATATAGTAGGAGGAGAGAGGCTTACTCCATAACCACAGTTTTCAACAACTTATTTTTTTTTTTTTTCAGAGTAGCAGCCGTGTTAGTCTGTATTCGCAAAAAGAAAAGGAGTACTTGTGGCACCTTAGAGACTAACAAAATTATTAGAGCATAAGCGTTCGTGAGCTACAGCTCACTTCATCGGATGCATTTGGTGGAAAAAAAACAGAGGAGAGATTATATACACACACACAGAGAACATGAAACAATGGGTTTATCATACACACTGTAAGGAGAGTGATCACTTAAGATAAGCTAGATTGACAGATTGACAGAGCCAGAAGAGTACCCAGAAATCACCTACTACAGGACAGGCCCAACAAAGAAAACAACATAACGCCACTAGCCATCACCTTCAGCCCCCAACTAAAACCTCTCCAACGCATCATCAAGGATCTACAACCTATCCTGAAGGACGACCCATCACTCTCACAGATCTTGGGAGACAGACCAGTCCTTGCTTACAGACAGCCCCCCAAATTGAAGCAAATACTCACCAGCAACCACACACCACACAACAGAACCACTAACCCAGGAACCTATCCTTGCAACAAAGCCCGTCGCCAACTCTGTCCACATATCTATTCAGGGGATACCATCATAGAGCCTAATCACATCAGCCACACTATCAGAGGCTCGTTCACCTGCGCATCTACCAATGTGATATATGCCATCATGTGCCAGCAATGCCCCTCTGCCATGTACATTGGTCAAACTGGACAGTCTCTACGTAAAAGAATGAATGGACACAAATCAGACGTCAAGAATTATAACATTCAAAAACCAGTTGGAGCACACTTCAATCTCTCTGGTCACTCGATCACAGACCTGAGGGTGGCTATCCTTCAACAAAAAAGCTTCAAAAACAGACTCCAACGAGAGACTGCTGAATTGGAATTAATTTGCAAACTGGATACAATTAACTTAGGCTTGAATAGAGACTGGGAATGGATGAGTCATTACACAAAGTAAAACTATTTCCCCATGGTATTTCTCCCTCCCACCCACCCCCCACTGTTCCTGATATTCTTGTTAACTGCTGGAATTAGCCTACCTTGCTTGTCACCATGAAAGGTTTTCTTCCTTTCCCCCCCCTGCTGCTGGTGATGGCTTATCTTAAGTGATCACTCCCTTACAGTGGTATGATAAACCCATTGTTTCATGTTCTCTGTGTGTGAGTGTATATAAATCTCTCCTCTGTTTTTTCCACCAAATGCATCCGATGAAGTGAGCTGTAGCTCACGAAAGCTTATGCTCTAATAAATTTGTTAGTCTCTGAGGTGCCACAAGTACTCCTTTTTTTTTGACGCATTAGAGTCTTTAGTTTAATGTAATTTGTTTATCAAGGCACTAACTTCAGTTTTTCATATTAGATTTTGTTTCCTGAAAGCTTTGTACTTAGGTTTCCAAGATTTTTAGATTTGTTTTTTTTTTTTTTTTAAAAGAACAGTAGTTTAGGGGTATTCCTGAACAACATGGCTACCAACCTATATTCAGGGTATTTACTGCCCTCAAATCCAGGACTTGCTGTATTTTGTCTTGGATCAATAACAAACAAACTTATAGACTAAGGGACCAATACCAAATAGCAGGTCAGATCTCAGAAAATGTCAGAGCTAGAAATGAATGAGGTATATTATTAAAAAATTAATTCAGGTTTAAATTAAAATAGTTTTCCAGTAGTATGCAGCATTCATAGCCTGTCCTCGTCACCCAACATTGAATCTTGAATCGTGGCCAAATCTGGCTCTCATTTACCCCAATGTAAAGCTGGAGTCACTTCACACAATTACTTTACTCTGTATTTACAATGGTATAACAGGAAAGAATTTGGCCATTTGGGGGGAAAGGGCATTTCTTCAATTTTTTTTCCCAAATCCAATTTAAATGTATCATGACTTCGGCAACCATTGTCCAGAGAACTACTAATGCAATTTTATACCATCAAAAAGCACAGAGCTCATCTTTTAAATGGCATAAAACATTTATCTCAAACTAGTAGCTAAAGTAGCAGCAGCTAGAGTCATAACACAACTGAAGTGAGGAAAAGTGAGATAGTAATCAGAAGTGATTTCAAAGTCCTGTATTTCATTAACAGCAGGGTTACAGGATTTGTAAACTTTTCCAGTAAGTGGTCCTGAACCATTGGTTAGAAAGGAAATGTGATTGTTCCCTTACAGAATATACCTGAACATTTGTCCATTTTATCGTCCATTTTAAAGTACAGTAGAACCTCAGAGTTACGAACATCTCAGAAATGGAGGTTGTTCATAACTCTGAACAAAATGTTATGGTTGTTCTTTTAAAAGTTTACAACTGAATATTGACTTAATATAGCTTTGAAACTTTCCTATGCAAAAGAAATATGCTGCTTTCCCTTTATTTTTTTAGTAGTTTATATTTAATGTAGTACTGTGCTGTATTTGGGTTTTTTGTTTTTCTGGTTTGGGTCTCTGCTGCTGCCTGATTGCATACTTCCAGTTCCAAATGAGGTGTCTGGTTCACTGATCAGCTTGTAACTCTGATATTCCTAAGTCTGAGGTTCTACTGTAATTCCCTCTGATCCATTTAGAAGGAAGTTTTTAGATACTCTAACATCAGGTTTTGCAGAGTTCATTTAAAAATCTCTGTATATGTGCTTCCCACATATTCTTGCTAAGCCTGACTATCAGAGATTTGTGAACAGGTTTCATGCAATTAAATTCTGCAATTCTTCCCTGCTTATTAGAGCTCTGGTCAAACTTTAAGCCTTTTCTCTTTTCTCTAACTTCCTCTTTGATTCATTGTTTGTCTTCATACAATAACTACTAGTGCCAAAGTCCAGGGCAGCTGAAAATTTTTTTTTTTTAATGTTCATGTTCACTTCTACTTGTTAGAAGAAAAGTCAGCCAACCGCTCCTTCCCAAGAATGTGAGCACTCCTCCTATAGATGGCTTGACCTCAAAAAAATCTAATTATGTGTCCTTCTTGAAGTAATTCCTGAACACTCTGGGTCATAAACAGAGATCCCAGGTATAAAAATATTTTAGAATTCTTAATCTCATGGCTGCGCACTGTGCATGCAAACATCTTCCAAATAACAAAAGCTCTCACTTTTTATGCCCTATGGTGGTTCACAGCCTACAGTTTCGTACAGCTAGAAATAAAAATGCTACACAAGTACTGTTAGGATATAATGACAGGTTTCAGAGTAGCAGCCGTGTTAGTCTGTATCTGTAAAAAGAAAAGGAGTACTTGTGGCACCTTAGAGACTAACAAATTTATTAGAGCATAAGCTTTCGTGAGCTATCCCATGAAGTGAGCTGTAGCTGACAAAAGTTTATGCTCTAATAAATTTGTTAGTCTCTAAGGTGCCACAAGTATTCCTTTTCTTATTAGGATATAGATAGTCAGGCCTGCCTGTAAAGGCCTATACTCTAAGAATTTAGGTGTATTCTTATCACTTAGCTACAGAGGTATAAAAGAAAGAATCAAAATCACTGTCTGCCAGTGTAAAAGCCTTCTCTTACTGTGACCGTCTGAGGCCCTGTTCTTAGGCTAAGATCTTTGGCTAAGCAGCAGAAGCAGCCAGAAACTGGGAAGCGAACAGTCACATCCTTACATTCCAAACTAGTCACATTGAAATAAGGTGCTATTGGGCTGTTAGGAATACAATCCTGTCCTGATAATGCCTATCACCTCCAGAGAAAGGAAGTGCCTAGAAAATGTAAAAGGAAACTTAGTTTGATAGCATCCTGTCTGGCAAGAACTCACTTATCAATAGCTAGGATGTGAAATCCTCATTTCTGTGTTGTTCCATCATTGTAGTCCCCATTTCCCTATTGTTTGTCTGTATAATCTCTGTCTGGTTCTGTGATTGTTTCTGTCTGCAGTATAATTAATTTTGCTGGGTGTAAACTAATTAAGGTGGTGAGATATAATTGGTTAAATAATCATGTTACAATAAGTTAGGATTGGTTAGTCAAATTTCAGGAAAACAATTGGTTAAGGTATAGCTAAGCAGAACTCAAGTTTTACTATATAGTCTGCAGTCAGTCAAGAAGTAAGGGGGGCGATGGGAACAGGGAATGGGGGTGGGGAAACTGGAATCATGTTTTGCTAAGGGGGAGAATGGGAACAGGGACACAGGTAAGGCTCTGTGGTGTCAGAGCTGGGAAGGAGGACACTGAGGTAGGAAACTGGAATCATGCTTGCTTGAAGTTCACCCCAATAAACATCAAATTGTTTGCACCTTTGGACTTCAGGTATTGTTGCTCTCTGTTCATGCGAGAAGGACCAGGGAAGTAAGCGGGTGAAGGAAAGCCCCCTGACAAGTACTGAAATGTAGTGTGTTTAACAACTCTCTCAAATATGAGCCCCTGTACAAGTCTGAACACATAACACTGTCTTCTTTGATAAAACGATGGGGATGCGAGGCAGGTACAAATAGCCAGGATTTATACCCTTACTGTGTTACTTTTTAGTTCATCATTACATGTATGTAATCATCTTTATACACTTAAAATCAGGTGAGTTTTTATATTAAATGTTGTAGAGAAAAAGATCAGATCAGTGTGTGTTCTTAAACATACATGTACAATGTATATGTCCAACAAGCAAAGCCATTTAGCCTCTGAATAACACATGTAGTCATAGATGTAAACTACAGGCATGACAATACATTCTTAAAGCACTATTTATCTACCTAGTCTAGCTACTATTCCCTCTCCACCAATTATAAAGATGATCACTATTAACACTATTTTTCCTAATCGTTAAAAAACAATGTCACTGCTGGTTATGATTTAACACTAATTACTGCAGATTATGGTTTGAAACTCTGAGCATTTCATAATATCTATTGCTCATTGTATGCAGGCATTCCAAACCTCAGTCTCAACAGTACAATGACAACTGCAGTAGCCAGTTCCTTGTGCACTTCAAATTTCACAGTATGCCAGAGAAATTTGGGTGCACAAAGAATGCGTCAGACTAACAACTGAAAGATGGAAAGGAATGTTGTGCTAACAGGGCAGACTGCTAAGGATCTGACCTTGTGAGTTTTTTGAGCACTTCCTGAAAAATGCAAGCATCTTCAAGGGATACAGGATAAATAAAACCCACATGATTAAGTGGTTGCTGTAATTTAACTGTACTGGATACTGGAGCCTGATTGTAAGAACTGATGCTTCTGCACCTGATACAGGTCAAAAAGTTGCATGTGTGCATGTGAGAGAAAGAGAAAAAATGGCTTTAAGTCAATCTTGAGGCCACTGGGCTGGTTCCAGGGGGCAACATGGAATAGCATCAGATCTGCTCTAAACTGCGCCAATTGGTAACATACACAATTGGATCTCCTGGATGTGTCAGCTCCCAAATCATGTTTTCTTCCCCAGCCAAACTGGGGAGGAAGGAAAAATAAAGAAATGTTGGTGAGGAACTACTATGTTGACCCAACGTCACATGGACATTCACCCAGTTAAGCCAGAGAGGTGCAAAACTGATGGAGGAGAGGCCAGTTTTGGCCCTAGATAACTGCAATCTTAAGGCCCGATCTTGTGATGTGCTGAGCTCTCACTCAGAAGTGCAAGCAACCTCCTCTCCTATTGATATACACTGCACACACTTACCATTATATCCTGGCACTGATTTTCCTGCCTGTCCTGGTGGAGGAGTTGTTGAGTTTCCCAAACCGATGCAGGAAGCAGTAATTGCAGACCCAGTTTCTGTTATGTAATAGAAGGAAAATATGTCAGTTAAGGCTTGTACTTAGTGTCATTAAGTACTTATTGGTGCCAAGCTTTGTTTCTAGTTCAGCATATCAAAAATACATTCCCAGATGAGCAATGAAAAAAGATTCATATAGAATATGTAATGAATGCAAATTTTCACCACAGAAATCAGAGTGCACCAAAAGGCCACGTTTCCATTCAATAACGGATAATTAAAAAAAAGAAATCTATATTGCACTAAGAAAATAATAGCTTATTCTGCCGTGGACCTAGGGGAGTAAGAGAACAATAAATTACACATTCACAAGAAACCTATAGATGATAGGACTGCTACATAAGATTATTTTATATATGTATTTTAAGAGTTGCCCCATCAACCAGAATCAAGAGGAACAATCTCTAGAAAACACACTAGACTGGCCTTGTCTTATTATTATTCTTCCTCTCTGTTTAGACTGTCCTAGTGCTTTCTGTGTAAGGTGGTTGCACGTAGCTTTTGTAGGCCGAGCTGACTGCACACACCGGCATTCCTCCATTTCACTCCATGAGCTCCCAGGGTGCCATCCTCCCATCCCCCTTTATTTCACGGATTCCCTGTAACTTACCCCACCCACTCCCTTATGCCTGGGACTCTGTGTGTCCCATCCCTCCCTCCCCTCCATTGCAATGGGCTCTGTGTGCCCTCATCCCCCGTCCATCGCCAGAAACTCTGTGATCCCCCCACCCATTTCCCCTCATGCAGGGACTCGTATGCACCTTCATTTCCCCTATACCGGGGTCCCCAAATATCCCTCCCACCATGAATCTGTTTCATTCCCTCCTTATACCAGGGTTCTTCCATTCCAAGGGCTCTGTGTATGCTCCCCTCCTCATTTTCCTTTTCCTCATCATTTTATTTCCATCTTTTAGATAAGTCATTCAGGGTGTCAATATGTTAAACTACTGGAAGATGTAGATGGGATGGGATATTGTTATACTGGAATATATTAATGGGTGCCTTCCACCAGTTTGATTTATAGACAATTGGAAAGAAAGTGGAAGCTGCTGTTGTTCTAAACAGATGGCAGGGGCTCCATGTTCCCCATTTTCCTCCTTTCAGTTTTCCAATTTCCCCTGTATATCAGCACACTGATGCCTAGAATATTCCCTGGAATTGGTCAGATGTGGTATTTAAAATTTATGGTGTTACATACAGAGGGAGGAATGCAGTTGTGCAAAGCCTTTGCAAGGTCGACAGAATTCTATTTTGGGGCTGAGAAATTCTCTCCCTTGAGATGCTCAGAAAGCAGACAAATGCAATATTTCCCAATTTCATGCTGCTGGGCAGGAAGACCAGAGAGTAGTCTCTGTTATGAAGCAATAGATCACTACTTTATCTGGAACTACTGCAAATAGTTCAGGAAAATCTAGTTTATAAGTCCTGGGGTTTTCATTGAGATACCACTTTGGGAACTATTTGCAGCTACACAGTGAAGAGGAAAGGAAAAATAAAGTAATATAAAGTATGCCGTAGTAGTAATACAAAGTAAGTATGTCTGTGCTGCAGTCATGAGGTGCTAGATTAAAGCTAGCTCAGGTACAGTCACACAAGTTGCAATCAAAGCCCATGTTTCAATGTAGATGTACCTTAAGTTTCTGAAGTTACTAGAAAGAAACTTCATGGGAGTGCTGCGAGCAGGGGAGTCATTCCTTCAGTATTGCCAGCCCCAAGCATTCAACAAATCATGAGTCAAACCCCCAAAAGCATGAGATTTGACAAGCAACACACTGACTGAGGTGTTTTGTTTTTACTTGCTCTCTGGCTTGTGAATCTTTAGTGCTCAGATATTCAAGCTTATCTCCACACCCAGGATGTCTAGGAATTTACTTTAATTAAAATGAAAGCTGAGTTTCTGATGTGGTCATATAACTCCAGGGTCTGTGAGGAGGGTTAATGAAAATCATTACAATATTCACAATAAAACTGAGGGTTGTGTGTGTTTATAGGAGTATTGCTCTACAGCAGTCTTACTTCCTTCTGGAAGGAAGCTAAGTCTGTATTCTCACTACAGAGGCTTTTCATGTTGGCAGATTCTTACAGGAGTTAACCAGTCAGTGGTGACATTAATACAGAAAATTTAATAGGGTCCTTATTTAGTCTACTGGCTTTACCATGTACGCAGGGCCCAAAATGGGCTGGTGTGCAGTAGTTTTGGCCAGTGACACTGATGGCCTTACTGGAATTTCAACTCATCCATTTTTCAAGCTAAGCAAGCCAGTGCAGAACCAGACATGGCCCTTGAACTTGCCCAGCAAGAGAAGCATGCCAAGTTATGAAAAAAATCCCACCTTAAGGCAGCCTGTCTCAGATGCAAGAGGCAGATAACAGCTACACTTAGAAGAGCCACAGAGGTCACAGATAGAAAGGGGAAAGGCAGTGGATGCAGCTGCTGGCAGCTTGAACTGGAACCTCAGGGATCTCCACTGGGAGGAGGCTGAAAGTGGTCTGACCAGGAGCTTTGAGGGTCAAAGGGAAAGTAGGAAAGAGAAAAACAAATGGAGACAACTAACTGAGGGAGAACAGGTCAGAGGAGATTGGGAGAAAGTAAAACTGAGGGTTGCACCCAGGCTGAGAGAAAATCGGGGGGGAGGGGGGGGTCAGGCACAGATTCACAGTAGAAAACAAAGGAGGGAGAAAATGGTTCAGAGTTCTAATGAGAAAAGGAGGAAAGAAAGAGTAGAATAAATGATGTGTGAAAACTAGAAGGAAAAAAACAATAAGGATACAGCATTGCTGTACCTCTGAGCCATAGTTTAGATAAAAGTGAGGGTTATGGCAAAGATTAATAACATCACAATATGGGCCTATTTCCAAGAGAGAGAGAAACTCTCTTATTCTGCAGGCAGAAAAAGGGTAATGGGTTCCTGCTGCCCTATGATGTAAAAGAAAGGAGCCACGTCCCATTTAACAATACGTGTGAGGTTATTTGCCAGGGTTCTCTTGTAGTAGAAGCAGTAGGAGGCAGTAGCAGAAGGTAATGGAGCTGCAGAAACAGAAACCCTGAAAGATGTTATTCAGCAGGTTTGAAACTGAATTTTCCCCAAAACACTGATATCGGGCTATTATGGACCCTGACCTTTTCTTCCTCATTCATTTTTTCTAAACAGAATGAAGTCATATTGAAAATGAAGGGCAGATACATTTAAATACACCAAATTTTTACACAGTCTGCATTTCCATGGGGTGGGGGGGGAGGAAAGGAATCAGAAAACAAGGGGGACAGGAGAATCTTCCAGCTGATTGCAGGAGTTGCAGGGAGGAGGCTGCCAAACCTACTGCAACAGGTCTGTTGAGAAAGGCCTGGTCTACACTACTAAATTATGCCAGCATAACTATGTCATGTAGGAATGTGAAAAAATTCACACCTTCTAGGCCAGTGGTGAGCCTGCAGACAGACAATGTAAGCAAAAAGAAAAGGAGTACTTGTGGCACCTTAGAGACTAACAAATTTGAGCATAAGCTTTCGTGTATAAAACTGTATTTTCCACTGAATGCATCCGATGAAGTGAACTGTAGCTCACAAAAGCTTATGTTCAAATAAATTTGTTAGTCTCCAAGGTGCCACAAGTCCTCCTTTTCTTTTTGCGAATACAGACTAACACGGCTGCTACTCTGAAACCTGTCAATGTAAACACTGTCTCGCAGCCCGCCAGCAGATTACCCTGATGGGCCACAGGTTGCCCACCACTGTTGTAGGCAGTCTAGCTATGCCAGCAGAATGGAGTAGTGTAGATGCAACTAAGCCGACAGAAGACTCTCTCTGTTAGCTTAGCTAAAATCATTCAGGGTTGATGTGCTACTACTGCAGCAGCAGAACTCTTATCAGCATATGCAATGTCTACACTCGCAGTCTATGCCAGCATAGCTTTACTGAAAGACTCTTGTAGTGCAGACATGGCCAAAAGGTGATATATGGGTTTGGCTTTGAGATGAGAGCTGAGAAGAGGAAATCATAGGCCACAGTCAGTCTCCTTTCAGATGACCTGGACTGCTCATTTGTTTGTGGACATCATTTGTCAGTGTATTTAAAATTTAAACTTCTGACAAGCTGATGCCCAACTACCTGCTGCTGCAGTAGGTGGTACTGAGGAAAAAGCTCCCCTTCCAAACACCACTCTTCAGCCTGTTAACATTCTCTCTGTGAGGTCCTCCAGCTTATCCTCTCTGCTTCAGTATACCCCAAACAACTGATACTGTATACAGTTCCTTTCTCTAGTGCCTCCTGTTCCCATAGATGAGGTCACATTCACTGGTGAAGAGTCAGGTGCAACTCCATTAACTTCAGCTTAGACCAGCGATGGATATAGGCTCAGACACCAAACAAATGTGTGTGGGGGGGGGAGGAGAAGGGAGAGAAGAGACAGAATGCATACTTGAAAGCCTTGCAATACAATCCTGAAAGAATGAAAAATGGGGGGGACGGGATGACACAGGAGGGAAGTAGGAGGATAGCCATAGGCAGCTAGGAACTTAGGACTGGGAAATCCAGGGCCCCAGACAGTATCCCACCCCTATAACACAACAGCCATCACAAATGTCCTCTTAGGGCAACCTGGGCCTCCTCCATTCCCCCGCATCTTCAGGAAACCTGTGGTTTGTTCCAGAAGAGAGGATTCAGCATTTACCCACCTGAGCAAAGGACTTTGTGGGAGTCAGAGTAGCTCTGCTGACATCATCCCAATGGAGTGACTGCAGCCAAGAGAGCTACAAATATAATGTCCCCCTGCTATGATAATGGTGGAAAACCTCCCGACGCCCATGTTGGATTCCCAAATCAGGGAGGACCAGTAGGACTGGTCTAGGTTGCAGGAAGAATATACTCAGTGTTAGGTCTGGGATTGGGAAGCATTGAAGAGTCTGGTCATGGAGATTCTGAAAAATTCTTGATTTTAGAACTCATTTTGTCTTAATCCACTCCTAGGAGTTGGCCTGAGACTGCTAAACTCAGTTCACATGGGCAGCAAAGTAGTTCTGTCACTGAAAATTGTTACGGTACCTATCAACCTAAGCCACATTTGAACTTGTAACAGACAGACATCGCCAAAAGGCTGAATGTCTCATTAGGAGTTTCATGAAACCATCCAATATATGACTTTATCACTGTTTTAATGCAATGTTCTGGATGTGACAGTCTATAACTCAGCAAACAAATTTATATTTCTTACTCCACAACATTGCCAAATACAGAAATATTAATAAATTCTACCATTAGTATCATTGTTGACAGCAGTTTGTGAACTCCAGCCAATTTCTGTTTATACACAAGTTGACAGGAATGGGGAATGCCTTTGACAAGGCAAATTACTACAGCTGCAAAGCAATGATTCTGTCAAAAAAATGGAATGAACACAGAACATTACAGTAACCTAATCCACAGATATGATTAGTGTGCACTAGGAATTGACATAAATTTGTCACTGCAGTCCTCCTGTTCAAAGGTCTTGGAGAGAGGGGAGATCTGTGAAGTCTTCAAGGATAAGTTAGGATCCACTTGGTGCTTTTTATGCACAATCTACAGAACTAACAATGTGAACTAAAAGTGAACCATGCTATTATATTGATTTATATTTCTGCACTTACTTGCTACACAATAAAAAATATAAAAAGACTGAACTGTGTTCCATCACAAGAGTGATGTCATGGTGGGAGTCTGCTATAGACCACCGGACCAGGGGGATGAGGTGGATGAGGCTTTCTTCCGGCAACTCACGGAAGCTACTAGATCGCATGCCCTGATTCTCATGGGTGACTTTAATTTTCCTGATATCTGCTGGGAGAGCAATACAGCGGTGCATAGACAATCCAGGAAGTTTTTGGAAAGCGTAGGGGACAATTTCCTGGTGCAAGTGCTAGGGGAGCCAACTAGGGGGAGCGCTTTTCTTGACCTGCTGCTCACAAACCGGGTAGAATTAGTGGGGGAAGCAAAAGTGGATGGGAATCTGGGAGGCAGTGACCATGAGTTGGTTGAGTTCAGGATCCTGACGCAGGGAAGAAAGGTAAGCAGCAGGATACGGACCCTGGACTTCAGGAAAGCAGACTTTGACTCCCTCAGGGAACAGATGGCCAGGATCCCCTGGGGGACTAACATGAAAGGGAAGGGAGTCCAGGAGAGCTGGCTGTATTTCAAGGAATCCCTGTTGAGGTTACAGGGACAAACCATCCCGATGAGTCGAAAGAATAGTAAATATGGCAGGCGACCAGCTTGGCTTAATGGTGAAATCTTAGCGGATCTTAAACATAAAAAAGAAGCTTACAAGAAGTGGAAGGTTGGACATATGACCAGGGAAGAGTATAAAAATATTGCTCGGGCATGTAGGAAAGATATCAGGAGGGCCAAATCGCACCTGGAGCTGCAGCTAGCAAGAGATGTCAAGAGTAACAAGAAGGGTTTCTTCAGGTATGTTGGCAACAAGAAGAAAGCCAAGGAAAGTGTGGGCCCCTTACTGAATGAGGGAGGCAAGCTAGGGACAGAGGATGTGGAAAAAGCTAATGTACTCAATGCTTTTTTTTGCCTCTGTTTTCACTAACAAGGTCAGCTCCCAGACTGCTGTGCTGGGCATCACAAAATGGGGAAGAGATGGCCAGCCCTCTGTAGAGATAGAGGTGGTTAGGGACTATTTAGAAAAGCTGGACGTGCACAAGTCCATGGGGCCGGACGAATTGCATCCGAGAGTGCTGAGGGAATTGGCGGCTGTGATTGCAGAGCCCTTGGCCATTATCTTTGAAAACTCGTGGCGAACGGGGGAAGTCCCGGATGACTGGAAAAAGGCTAATGTAGTGCCCATCTTTAAAAAAGGGAAGAAGGAGGATCCTGGGAACTACAGGCCAGTCAGCCTCACCTCAGTCCCTGGAAAAATCATGGAGCAGGTCCTCAAAGAATCAATCCTGAAGCACTTAGAGGAGAGGAAAGTGATCAGGAACAGTCAGCATGGATTCACCAAGGGAAGGTCATGCCTGACTAATCTAATCGCCTTTTATGATGAGATTACTGGTTCTGTGGATGAAGGGAAAGCAGTGGATGTATTATTTCTTGACTTTAGCAAAGCTTTTGACACGGTCTCCCACAGCATTCTTGTCAGCAAGTTAAGGAAGTATGGGCTGGATGAATGCACTATAAGGTGGGTAGAAAGCTGGCTAGATTGTCGGGCTCAACGGGTAGTGATCAATGGCTCCATGTCTAGTTGGCAGCCGGTGTCAAGTGGAGTGCCCCAGGGGTCGGTCCTGGGGCCCGTTTTGTTCAATATCTTCATAAATGATCTGGAGGATGGTGTGGATTGCACTCTCAGCAAATTTGCGGATGATACTAAACTGGGAGGAGTGGTAGATACGCTGGAGGGGAGGGATAGGATACAGAAGGACCTAGACAAATTGGAAGATTGGGCCAAAAGAAATCTAATGAGGTTCAATAAGGATAAGTGCAGGGTCCTGCACTTAGGATGGAAGAATCCAATGCACCGCTACAGACTAGGGACCGAATGGCTCGGCAGCAGTTCTGCGGAAAAGGACCTAGGGGTGACAGTGGACGAGAAGCTGGATATGAGTCAGCAGTGTGCCCTTGTTGCCAAGAAGGCCAATGGCATTTTGGGATGTATAAGTAGGGGCATAGCGAGCAGATCGAGGGACGTGATCGTTCCCCTCTATTCGACACTGGTGAGGCCTCATCTGGAGTACTGTGTCCAGTTTTTGGGCCCCACACTACAAGAAGGATGTGGATAAATTGGAAAGAGTACAGCGAAGGGCAACAAAAATGATTAGGGGTCTAGAGCACATGACTTATGAGGAGAGGCTGAGGGAGCTGGGATTGTTTAGTCTGCAGAAGAGAAGAATGAGGGGGGATTTGATAGCTGCTTTCAACTACCTGAAAGGGGGTTTCAAAGAGGATGGCTCTAGACTGTTCTCAATGGTAGCAGATGACAGAACGAGGAGTAATGGTCTCAAGTTGCAATGGGGGAGGTTTAGATTGGATATTAGGAAAAACTTTTTCACTAAGAGGGTGGTGAAACACTGGAATGCGTTACCTAGGGAGGTGGTAGAATCTCCTTCCTTAGAGGTTTTTAAGGTCAGGCTTGACAAAGCCCTGGCTAGGATGATTTAACTGGGACTTGGTCCTGCTTTGAGCAGGGGGTTGGACTAGATGACCTTCTGGGGTCCCTTCCAACCCTGATATTCTATGATTCTATGATTCTATGATCTCTTCTAAATATTTCTAATACAGCGGATATGCAATTTCAGTAGCAGCTACTTTGTGATACTGTCTTGATAGTTACCACTGTGAATGTACCATTTTTAGTATCTACCCTACCATAGGGGTCAAATGCTGGTCCCTGATGTGCACACATGAGACAGTGGGAATCTAACAAACAGCCCTGTATCTTGGCCCAATTAGCCCTGTATCCTGTCTTTCAACGGTGGCCAGTGCCAAAGAGAATGAAGATAACAGCAAGTTTGCAGATGACACTAAACTGGGAGGAGAGGTAAATAAGATGGAGGGTAGGGATAGGATACAGAGGGACCTAGACAAATTAGAGGATTGGGCCAAAAGAAATCTGATGAGGTTCAACAAGGACAAGTGCAGAGTCCTGCACTTAGGATGGAAGAATCCCATGCAGACTAGGGATCAAATGGCTAGGCAGCAGTTCTGCAGAAAAGGACCTGGAGGTTACAGTGGACGAGAAGCTGGATATGAGTCAACAGGGTGCCCTTGTTGCCAAGAAGGCCAATGGCATTTTGGGATGTATAAGTAGGGACATTGCCAGCAGATTGAGAGACGTGATCATTCCCCTCTATTCGACATTGATGAGGCCTCGTCTGGAATACTGTGTCCAGTTTTGGGCCCCACATTACAAGAAGGATGTGGAAAAATTGGAAAGCATCCAGCGGAGGACAACAAAAATTATTAGGGGACTGGAATACATGATTTATGAGGAGAGGCTGAGGGAACTGGGATTGTTTAGTCTGCGGAAGAGAAGAATGACGGGGGATTTGATAGCTGCTTTCAGCTACCTGAAAGGGGGTTCCAAAGAGGATGGATCTAGACTGTTCAGTGGTACCAGATGACAGAGCAAGGAATAATGGTCTCAAGTTGCAATGGGGGAGGTTTAGATTGGATATTAGGAAAAACTTTTTCACCCGGAGGGTGGTGAAGCACTGGAATGCGTTACCGAGGGAGGTGGTGGAATCTCCTTCCTTGAGGTTTTTAAGATCAGGCTTCACAAAGCCCTGTTTGGGATGATTTAGTTGGTGATTGGTCTTGCATTGTAAGGGGATTGGACTAGATGACCTCCTGAGGTTCCTTCCAACCCTGATATTCTATGATTCTAGGGCAACTATCATCCAGTCCCAGCTTCTAGAAGTCAGAGATTTAAAAAGACAGAGCCTGAGGCTGTTTTCCTTGACTATCTTGGCAAATAGCCATTGATGGACCTAACCCCCACAAACCTAATTCTTTTTTGAACCCAGTTATACTTTTGGCCTTCACAACATCCCCTCGCAACTAGTTTCATGAATTGCCTATGTATTGTGTAAAGAACTTTCTTTGTGTTTGTTTTAAACCTGCTGGCTATTAAATTAATTAGGTGACATGTGGTTCTTGTGTTATGTTAAGGGATAAACAACACGTCTGTATTCACGACATCATTCATGATTATACACCCCTATCACCTCCCCCCTTAATTATATCTTTCCTAAAATGAATAATCCCAGTCTTTTTAATCTCTCCTCATGAGGAACCTGTTTCATACCCCTCATCATTTTTATCTTTCTCTGCACCTTTTCCAATTCTAACACTTCTTTTTTGAGATGGGACACAGTATTCAAGGTGTGGGCGTAACATGCATTTATACAGTGATATTGTGATATTTACAGTCTTTTATCTATCCATTTCCTAATGGTACCTCACATTATTAGCTTTTTTGACATTGAGGAGATGTTTTCAGAGAATTATCCACAGTGACTCCAAGATCTTTCTTGAGTGGTAACAGCTAATTTAGACCCCATCATTTTGTATGTGTAATTGAGATTATTTTTTCCAATATGCATAAACTTTTGTATTCATCAACAGTGAATTTCACCTGTCATTTTGTTGCCCACTAACACAATTTTGTGAGATGTCTTTGTCACTTCTCACAGTCAGCTTTGGATTTATCTTGAGTACTGTTGTATCATTTGCAAATTTTGCCACTTCACAGTTTACCCCTTTTTCAAGAGAACTGATGAATAAGCGAATGGCACAGTTTCCAATACAGATCCTTAAGCGACCTCACTATTTACCACTTTCCACTGTTCCTTTATTCCTACTCTTTGTTTCCTATCTTTTAACCAGTTATTGATCCATGAGAGGACTTTCCCTCTTATCCCATGATTGCCTACTTTCCTTATGATGTTTTGGTGAGGGACCTTGTCAAAGGCTTTCTGAAAGTCCAAGTACACTATACCCAATGGATCACTCTTGTCCACATGCTTGCTGACATTCTCAAAGAATTCTAATACATTGGGGAGACATGATTTCCCTTCACAAAAACTGTACTGACTCTTCCCCAACATATTGTGTTCATGTGTGTGATAATTCTGTTCTTTACTATAGTTTCAACCAATTTGCCTTGTACTAAAATTAGGGTTACTGGTCTATATAACTGCCAGGATAACCTCTGTAGATTTTTTTTTTTTAAAAAAAAATCAGTGTTACATTAGCTATCCTCATTAGCTATTAGTCGTCTACTACACAGGCTGATTTAAGTGACAGGTTACATACCACAGTTTGTAGTTCTGTAATTTCATATCTGAGTTTCTTCAGAATTCTTGAGTGAAAACCATTTGGTCCTAGGGACTTATTACAGTTTAATTTATCAATTTGTTCCAAAACCAATTTTTTCATACTACGTAAAGTCAACCTGTGGAACTCCTTGCCAGAGGATGTTGTGAAGGCCAAGACTATAACAGGGTTGAAAAAATAACTAGGTAAGTTCATGAAGGACAGGTCCATCAATGGCTATTAGCCAGGATGGGCAGGGATGGTTTTTCTAGCTTCCGTTTGCCAGAAACTGGGAATGGGTGACAGGGGATGGATCACCTGTCTGTTCATTCCCTTTGGGGCACCTGGCATACTGGCTGACAGGATACTGGACTAGACAGACCTTTGGTCTGACCCAGTATGGCCATTCTTACGTTAACCTCCTCTATTGACACTTCAATCTTGCACAGTTCCTCAGACCTGTCACCTAAAAGAATGGTTCATGTGTGGGAATCTCCCTCACATCCTCTGCAGTGACAACCGATGCAAAGTATTCATGTAGAGCTTGTCTACACTATCACTTTTGTCAGTACAACTTATGTCACACAGGAGTGTGAAAAAAAACACACCCCGTACAATGTAAGTTACACTAACAGAAGCACCGGGGTGGACAGCACTATGTCAGTGGGAGATCTTCTCCTGCCAACATAGCTACCGCTGCTCATGGAGGCAGTTTTATTATGTGAACAGGAGAGCTCTCTCACATCGGCATAGAGAGGCTAGCTGAGCAATCTTACGGCAGCGCAGCTGCATTGGTACAGCTGTGCCACTGTTAGTTCGCTAGTGTAGACATGGCTTTAGCTTTCCCACAACAGTTTTGTCTTCCTTCAGTGCTCCTTTAGCACCTTGACTGCCCTGTGGCTCCACTGATTGTTTGGCAGGCTTCCTGAATCTAATGCACTTTAAAAAAAATTGCTGTTTGTATGTTTTGTTGGTTGCTCTTCAAATTCTTTTTTGACCTGCCTAATTATGCTTTTACACTTGCCAGAATTTATGTTCCTTTTCATTTTCCTCTGTAGTATTTGGCTTCCAATTTTTAAAGGATGCCTTTCTCCCCTCTAAACACCTCTTTTACTCTGCTATTTAGTCATAGTGGAGTTTTTTGCAGTTTTCAAATAGTTTCCATGCAGCTTGCAGGCATTTCAGTTGTGAAAGGGGAGGGAAAATTAGGGAAACAGTAACAAAGACATACATTCATATAGGTCATCTACTAACCTGTGACTAGCCACTTTACTACCAAGAAAACAGCTAGTGAACAATTACACTTAGGAAAAGTTATTTACAGTTTGGTGCCTACCACTGTGAGAAGTTCTTCATCCCATTCTCTGCCCCTCTTCACACTGCTCAGTGGGTCAGCAAATGAAGTAAAATTTACTGGCAAAGATTCAATTTTCTGAAAGGCTAAACTCTATCCTAGCATACTGAACAGGGTGTTGCCGCAAGGAAGACCAACAAGATTAAGTGCAGCAAGAGAGAAACACACACAGAAGAATTTGGAGAAACATAACACCTTGAAAGTTCCTTTTCCTGTCAGAAAGCCAATCTGGAATTAAACACAATTTACTCATTAGACACTATTAGGTGAGGTAAGGACATACTTTCATTCTTACCTCTGAATTTCTTTTCTATTTATGTTTCTTTGAACTGTGATAATTGTGTCAGAGGCATTTTATATTTAATTCTAGACTATTTATAAGATTTGGTATACACAGATCAAAGGATTTTGAAAGCTGCTAGTTATAACCTTTTTTCTCCACCTATGTCCTCTTATTTATTAGATATGCAAAATGCCAAACATGATGCTAAGTGCCAATGGTCTGCTAAAAATAGGATTACATCCACTACAAAGTCAGAAAGAGTAAGCAGCAGGATTCTGACCTTATAGGAAGAGTCACCATAAATACTACATTTAAGGCAATACTCAAGCTGATTGTTCATTTGATTTAAAATCAACTTAAGCACTTTGCTTAAGTGCTTTCCTGAACAGAGATGCTTTTCTGAATCAGAACCTCAGATTGCAAACTCCCTAAGACACAAGCTGTCTTTCTGAACTCATCTATACACAGTTTTTGTACTGATTTAACTATATCTGTTTCTAAACCAATAGTTAAACTCGGTATAACCCCCTAGTGGGGACGCAATTATTTGAATATGAGAGTATTTATAACATTATTCATTGCTTAGTTTGGTAAATAAGCTACACCAATGCAAGCACTTATAAATTGGTATATCTGCACCCACACTGGGAGATGCACCGATTTACCTATACTAGCTTTTAAACCAATATACTTAAAATCAGTACAAACACTGTAGACAAACAAGTCCTTATTATGTGCTTTTAGAATAGGTAGTACAAAGGGGCCTGAGTTTGACTATGGCTTCCCGGTACTACCATAATAAAAATAAACTTGATCTTGGACTCTGGAGCCACAACCAGCATTTCTGTAACAACTGGTAACCCTGATAACACTACTTTCGTCACTTCTTGCAAGTATACAAAATCCAGAGGAAGTCACAAGACCAGTTAAAATATTTAAAAGATTATTTTGTCTGGAGAAACAGTGCTGGTTTCTTTATAAAATTGCAAAAATTCAAATCCATTCAGAGAATTTGTGTTTCTTTTTTAAATGTAATCACATGAGAAATCAACAACTCCTTTTTCTTCCTATCGTATCAGTAGTCACCGCACACCTGCTTTCATGAACATCTGTTTAATTTGTAAAAACCAGTCTCTCATGGTAATATAGTTGTTCTATTCAATTCAATCATAAAAATATATAATTCTCAAGATCTTTGCCCAACTCTCTCAGTAAAGTGTGTAAACAGTATACTGTAAAAGCTTTGTTATCAGCATGTTGGGAGGAATGGGGGGGTGCCAGTTAATCAAAAATTCTGGTTAACTAAGAATTATACATATCAATGGAATACCAATTTTCAAAGAATTAGAATACAATAAAATGAATAAAGTATAAAATAATAAACAGGTACTCACCAATCCAGTAGTAGTACTGCACTGCAGAGCGGTTGGTTTCTTGAAGCACTTGTGTATACAGGTAATCTTATGACACTACATATCATTATGGGCAGTACATGGCATACACCCAGATCACTAAAAATACACTTAACACTAAAACTATACTGAACATTATTCAGAAGGCACTTCAGGATCTTGCAGTGCCTCAGGGTCATCATTACCAACATCAATTATCATTGTAGATGTAGAAGGTGGTGTAGGAGATAGGGTCATTACAGATTCAGCCCAATGACACCCTGGAAGCTGCTTTTTTGAATAAATCCCTGATACCAGCTTGCTTACTTGTCTTTTGCCTCTTTTGCATAAAAGTCGAGGGCAGAATTCTGCAATTGCATAACCTCCTGGGCATTATACTAGTCCTGGTTACTAGACTGAAGATTTATATTAGGAGATATCAGAAATGCCAGTTAACAGGGCTTTCTGGTTGATAAAGTGCCGGATAACACAGCTTTTACTGTATATTTATATACTGTATTGTGCACAACATACACACACACCTGCCCACCTCTGGGGTTTCAAAGAACACCCAAACCTGGCAAACTTCGGAAGTGTGGCTGCAATTAACTGAGCTTACTGGGAAACACTCATTAGCTTAACTGGAATTTGGTTGCCTATGACAAGGGTTGAAATGGAAGTCCAGTGATTGTGCAGTGCTCCAAGTTAGTCACAGTGCAGCTGAAGTTTATAGAGGGAATTTGCAAGTGTACCACTTTCCTCTGCCTCGGAGTATTAGTTGATATAGTATATTTGTTAAATAGACAAGAGCAGAGTGATTATTGAGATATTCAGACATAAGGAGTAGGTCTTTCGGTCTTACTTTGAAGATTTCAGATACTAGGACTAAAGATTTAAAGATGCATAAAATAATGCAATGCATATGATAATAAAATGTATTTTCATGCGTTAATTGAAACCCAATTTTTTTATTCTCTTCCTGTTGTAATACTATAACTGATACATGATGAAATACTTAATAGACAGAAATGGATGTGATAAAAAGTAATTACACATCTCAGTGCTAACCATTTACTGTTTAATCATTTTGAGAAAGCTTTATATATTTTATGCAGAGTTATACTGTAACGATGGAAGAGGATGATTAGATTATTACTGTGTAATTTAGGTAAATCTATCTGCAGCAGGGATTAACATTTTATAAATTGTTTCTCTCCCTCTCTTTCTTCAGGAAAATCTTCATCAAGGCTGCCTTAAAACTTGCAAAGGATTATTCTTCCCATAAACTAGATTCATGGAGCTTAACTCTGGAATTTCTGTTCTCAAATCATCAGTAAAATTGTCTACTTGACACTAATGAGGACTCTGTTCTATGAAGGGGGGGGGAACAGTTGCCAAGCAACAAGAATGACATCAGCAACCTGTAACATTTTCACACAAATATACAAACTGGGGGCGCTGTCACAGCCACTTTCACTCACACAGCTGAGACTGCATTAGACTTAACTCATTGTTTCTTACACAAACGCCCCCCTCCCACCCCTAAATTCTCCTATCTAGTGCATCCTAAAAATAGCTCAGAGATGAGCTCCATGACTGAAGATCATTTTACACTTCCTTTGTTTCCAACCATCAAAACTGCATAAAGGAAATTTTAAAAGGGGTGGACATTTATAATGCTTTATTCTTACTACTGCAGGTCCCTTCACTGCATATGGAATAACAGCTGGAAATTACTTAGATTAAACAGCACAGAGAAACTAAAATCAGACAGAAAAAAAAGTTTAAAATATACTAAACTGATATAGAATGTCAGGATAGGTAACAAATTGGATACAATAAATTAGAATGCAGAATTATAGAGACGCGGAGGTGACCACTGTAAGGAACCCAGTAAACCTGTGCAATTTAGAGAGCACAAGCTGTTTGTACTTTAATTTACTGGAGCAGACCCTAGTACTGGCTCTCTGAATCCATAGGCAAATCTTTATCATTTCTAAAAATAAAAACCAAGGGATTAGAAGCTTTTTCAAGACATAGCTTTCCTTCCCTCGGTCACAGAACCTGCACCATCTGGAGCACTTCCCAAGATGCAGAGGAGGACTGATCATCTGTCAAATGCATATTTGAAGTAATTCATATGGGATCATCTTTGGAGGAGAATATAGAAGCCACATCCAGCAAGATGATGAGATGGATCAGATTGAGTAGCACTGAACAGCTACTCAGGGCAAATTTAGGTAGCTGTAACAATTGTATTATAACTAAGATGATCATTTTAAAGTACAAACATAATTAAAGCAAACATTCTTGAGTGCCCAGTGCAGAATGTGGAAATGAATTAAAATTTTTGTTCAGGAAAATAATCCTCAAATCTGAGTACATTAAAGAAGCAGATGCCAGCTAAATGTCTGGATTAGAATCTTCTGCATCCGGAGAAGAGCCTCAGAAATCCTATGAGGTTACAAGATTAGAGTAGGAATGTAGACGATGGTGACTCCAAATGACTACAGGTAGCAGAAAGATCAGTCCTAGTGGCCAGTTTAAGTAAAGCACATCACCAGCCAAAATGTGAAGGATATGCTAGACTTCATTAATAAACTGATAGATATACTATTACCATTATATAAATCAATGGTTACCAAACAATAAAAATTACAAGAGCTATCAATCCTTAGACTTCAGGGGAAAAAACTGATCACTAGATGGAATCAGGAAGAGCTCCCCAGTCATGACACTGCATGCATAATTTGGTATTTTCTGAAGATTCTATGAAATTCACAATTTTACTGTAATCAGAAACCCAACATTATTTTGTCTCCCAGTCCTGATGGGACCTGTTGGCAGCTGCCTCCTTCTCTTCACATAGGTGAATTAATTGGATTACAATGCATACTCCCTGCACTTTCAATGAAGCTAGGTAGCAGTGGTTGGAAAGAGAGAACTGGAATCCAACCCCATCATCCCTGACACGTGTGGAGAGAAGGATCTGAGACAGCTCACATGGGCATTATGGGAGTTGAAGCCTATGGAGTATATATAGAGTATGTATGGAAAATAGGGCTGTCAAGTAATTAAAAAAAATCAATCATGATTAATTGCACTGTTAAACAATATACCATTTATTTAAATATTTTGGATGTTTTCTACATTTTCAAATATATTGATTTCTATTACAACACAGAATACAAAGTGTACAGTGCTCACTTTATATTTATTACAAATATTTGCACTGTAAAAACCAAAAGAAATACTATTTTTCAATTCAACTAATACAAGGACTGTAGTGCAATCTCTTTATCATGAAAGTTGAACTTACAAATGCAGAATTATGTACATGTGACAGGGTGCGACTCTGTTCATGGGCCCATGTCACTCCCAGGACCGTGGTGTCCTTTTCATGACATTGCCCTCCAGCTGTGCCACACTCAGTGTTCCCCTCTTCCAGGGGAACTGCAGTCCACGGTCCAGCCACTTCCTTCAGTGGCAAGCGCAGTCTACTGTTTAGCCACTTCCCCAATGGCGAGGAGCAGGGGAGAGGGACCTGGGCCCACCCACTATTCCGGGTCCTGGCCCAGGGACCTTATAGATAGCAGCCACTTACTGCATCCCCTCCAACTCCTCCATGGATCTCCCTGGGCCACTTCCCCACGGCCCCAGCACCTTCTTTACCCTAGCCTCAGAGCCTCAGTCTGCAGCACCAACCTATAGCACTGCTATGTCCAGGGTGCTTGCTGCCCTCAGCCTGCAAGGTAGCCAGTCTACCTCTCTCCTCAAGCTCCAGGAAGAGATACCCTCTGCTCTGCCCTGGAGCCCTTCTTATATGAGCCTGTTGGGCCATGATTGGCTGCTCCTCTCAGATCCTCTCATTGGCTGCCTCCAGCGCAGGCTCCCTATGGCTGCTTTTAACCCCTTTTCTGCTAATGTGGGGCAGCTGCTCCATCACAGTACAAAAAAAACTGCATTAAAAAACAAAACAATGTAAAACTTTAGCACCTACAAGTCCACTCAGTCCTACTTATTGTTCAGCCAATCACTCAAACAAGTTTGTTTACATTTTCAGGAGATAATACTGCCCGCTTCTTGTTTACAATGTCATCTGAAAGTATGAACAGGCGTTTGCATGGCACTGTTGTAGCCGGTGTCTCAAGATATTTACATGCGCTAAAGATTCATATGTCCCTTCATGTTTCAACCACCACTCCAGAGGATATGCATCCATTCTGATGATGGATTCTGCTCAATAACTATCCAAAACAGTGCAAACTGACGGATGTTCATTTTCATCAACTGAGTCAAATGCCACCACATCAGAGTGTTATTCTTTTAAAGACTTCTGAAAGCATGCTCCACATCTCGCTCCTCTCAGATTTTGGAAGGCACTTCTGATTCTTAAACCTTGGGTCCAGTGCTGTAGGTATCTTTATCTCACATTAGTACCTTCTTTGTATTTTGTCAAATCTGTAGTTAAAGTGTTCTTAAAATGACAGGTTTCAGAGTAGCAGCTGTGTTAGTCTGTATTCGCAAAAAGAAAAGGAGTAAGTACTCTTGTTCTTAAAATGAACAATATGTGCTGGATCATCATCATCCAAGACCGCTGTAACATGAAATATATGGCAGAATGCGAGTGTTCTGGGCCAAGGTGTGAGTTATTGGCTTTACTGAAGGTTAGTGACCCACCCGCAACGGGGATTTCAAGCGTTGCAGTCATGGAGGCGGGGAACCCAGCACACCAGAGCTCTGCCTGGGACGGAGTCCAACGGAGAGGCAGACAGTCAGCATTAATAAGCACTACACAAAAACAGCTCATTAATATAGAATTAGGTACTTCCCAAAGGGGGGCTTTCCGCTACCTGGCAAAGGGCCATGCAAAGCAGCTGTGTCCTTCAGTAACTATCTATGTACTTCCCAACCTGGCGAAGGGCCATGCAAAGCAGCTGTGTCCTTCAGTAACTATCTATGTCCTACAGTAACCTCTCGGCTCGAGAAATCAGAAATTCCCTAGCTAGGCCGTAATAAAGTCTTCCGCAGACCCTTGCTCTGTTTTACCCAGTATAAGAGACATACAATTCTCTCCCAAGGAGTTCAGCCATAAATTTAATTAACAATTTTTTTTTAAACGAGCATAATCAGCCTGGAAGCATGTCCTCTGGAAAGGTGGCTGAAGCATGAAGGGGCATACGAATATTTAGCATACGCGGCATGTAAATACCTTGCAATGTCAGCTACAAAAGTGCCATGCCAACACCTGTTCTCACTTTCTGGTGACATTGTAAATAAGAAGTTGGCAGCATTTATCTCCCATAAATATAAACAAACTTCTTTGTCTTAGTGATTGGCTGAACAATAAGTAGGACTGAGTGGACTTGTAGGCTCTAAAGTTTTACACCGTTTTGTTTTTGAGTGCAGTTATAACAACTACAAAAAATCTACATTTGTAAATTGCACTTTCACAATAAAGAGATTGCACTACAGTACTTGTATGAGGTGAATTGAAAAATACTATATTTTTGTTTATCATTTTTCAGTGCAAATATTTGTAATAAAAATATAAAGTGAGCATTGTACACCTTCTATTCTGTGTTCTAATCAATATATTTGAAAATGCAGAAAAACCTCCAAAAATATTTAATAAATTCAATTGGTATTCTATGGTTTAACAGTGCAAACTGCAATTAATCGCAATTAATTTTTTGAGTTAATCGCGTGAGTTAACTGCAATTAATTGACAGCCATAATGTAGAACATAATAAAAACCTATCCTCTCAAACTATCATAGCCAAAAACACTCAGTAACAATTTTTGTATCAATGAGTACTGTCAGCTCTGAGCCATAGCTCAGATTGCTAAACTCTTTGGGACAGTCTCTTTGTTATATATTTATACAGTGCCTAGGATAATGGGGTCCTGGTCTATGACTAGGGATCCTAGGTACTACCACAATGCAAATAATAAACAGTAGTAATTATAATAATAGTTCTCCATGTTTGAGAGAAGACAAGGAGGGGAATGAAGAATATTTCATAGTGACAGAGTAAATTAAATTTTGCCATGGCATTTATCGGGTTGCTGACAGTGAATTTGGTCTCATGTTACAGAGTACTCAAGACCCTGATTATGTTATACAAACAGCCACCTTTTGAGCAGCCATACTGTGCCAAACACCATGGTATCTATCTTGATACCTAATGCTCAAGCTGCTTTTAAATGCTCCATTTATGGCAGCTTATTTCCACAAAAGCACAGTTAAAGGATTTGTACAATTCTCTTTCACAGTATGTGTGACTAAGTTGCAGACACCCCAGAGCAGACATCACATTTGTAGTCAGAGAGATTTCTTTAAGAGACTGTATCACAGAACCGGAAGGGACCTCGAGAGGTCATCTAGTCCAGTCCCCTGAACTCAAGGCAGGACTAAGTATAATCTAGACCATCCCTGACAGGTGTTTGTCCAACCTGCTCTTAAAAATCCATAATGATGGAAATTCCAAAACCTTCTTGGGCAATTTATTCTAGTGCATAACCATTCTGACAGTGAGGAAGTTTTCCCTAATGTCCAACTTAAACCACCCTTGCTGCAATTTAAACCCATGGCTTCTTGTCCTATCCTCAGAGGTTAGGAACAACAATTTTTCTCCCTCCTTCTTGCAACCACCATTTATGTACTTGAAAAAATATGCCCCCTCTCAGTCTTCTCTTCGCCAGACTAAACAAACTCAATTTTTTCAATCTTCCCTCATAGGTCATGTTTTCTATACCTTTAATCATTTTTGTTGCCCTTCTCTGGACTTTCTCCAATTTGTCCACATCTTTCCTGAAATATGGTGCCCAGAACTGGAAACAATACTCCCGTTGAGGCCTAATCAGCATGTAGTAGAGAGGAAGAATTACTTCTCGTGTCTTGCTTACAATACTCCTGCTAATACATCCCAGAATGACGTTTGCTTTTTTTGCAACAGCGTTACATTGTTGACTCATATTTAGCTTGTGATCCACTATGAACCCCAAATCCCTTTCTGCAGTACTCCTTCCTAGCCAGTCATTTCCCATTTTATGGGTGTGCAAATGGTTGTTCCTTCCTAAGTGGAGTACTTTACATTTGTCCTTATTGAATTTCATCCTATTTACTTCAGACCATTTCTCCAGATCATTTTGAATTTTAATCCTCTCTTCCAAACCACTTGCAACCCCTCCTAGCTCGGTATCATCCACAAACATTACAAGTGTACTCTCTATGCCATTATCTAAATTATTGATGAAGATATTGAAAAGAACCGGATCCAGAACCGATCCCTGCAAGACCCCACTCGTTATGCCCTTCCAGCATGATGGTGAACCACTGATAGCTACTCTCTGGGAACGATTTTCCAACCAGTTATGCACCCACGTTATAGTAGCTCCATCTAGGTTGTATTTCCCTATTTTGTTTATGAGACGGTCATGCAAGACAGTATTAAAAGCCTTACTAAAGTCAAGATATACCACATCTACCGCTTCCCCCCATCCACAAGGCTTGTTACACTGTCAGAGAAAGCTATCAGGTTGGTTTGACATGATTTGTTCTTGACAAAGCCATGCTAACTTAACACCTTATTATCTTTGAGGTGTTTGCAAACTGATTGATTATTTGCTCCATTGTCTTTCTGGGTAGAGAAGTTAAGATGACTGGTCTGTAATTCCCCAGATTGTCCTTATTTCCCTTTTTATAGATGGGCACTATATATGCCCTTTTCCGGTCTTCTGGAATGTCTCCCCTCTTCCATGACTTTTCAAAGATAATGGCTCAGATATCTCCTCAGTCAGATATCTCAGATATCTCCTTGTCTTGTATCTACAAGACAAATTACCCTTACTTCTTACACTTAATAGAAAGTGAAGGAAATCTTATTTGTGAACCTTTTTTTGAAGACAAAAAATTATTGGACAATTTCACTTTATATCTTTGTTCTACAAGCATTGAATAATTAACAGCTAAATGCAGAGGAGGCTCTCTAATGCAAACTTTCACAACCATCACCTCTTCAATTACAGCAATGAAGAGGTGGTGGGGTGACAATAGTATTTCTCTACTAAAATCCAAGTTCCAATTCGAATGGGAGTAATCCATTCTCAGTATTTCCTCATGTATCCATACTAAAGAAAATGGGGACCTCCTTGGAAAACTGGACATATCAAGTATAATCCCTGAATTTCAAAAGATGTAGGATATTTCAAAGATATTTTTGTCAAAGTACCTTACATGATATTTATTTGGAATGCTTAACTAGAAAAACCTGGCAGAGGCAAATTATATTCTCTTAAAACACCAATGCACACACACAATGCTGGGCCCCAAACATATTTTTCTATTACCCATCACTCACTCACACATACAGAGCAAAACCATATGTAAGCATGACAGGAAACTTTTTTCTTTGAGCACAGGAACATAAGAGTTCTAACCCTGAATCTGTGTAGCTGTGTGGCTTGGGACAAGTCATCTCTCTTCCTCAATTTCCACATCTGTGAAAGTGGGATAACACTTTACCTACCTCACAGGGGTGTTATGAGAATTAATTAGCTCATGTTTGAACAAACACTTTGAAGATGAAAATTTCATGCTATTTAAATGCAAAGTATTATTTTTCTATAAATATGCAAAAACCAAGCACCTGCACTAATATATGCATAAAACCAAAACAAAATTATCCCTTCTCTATACATAGATGAGCACAATGTTCAGATGCACTACTCCCATCCATAGGCAGATCTCTCAAACCTCCCCTACTCCAAACACATACAATTATGTCTTCTAAGATATGCAAATTATATATTTAATGTTTGTGTTTATAAAACATGTATATATTTTGTCATAAGACTTTCTATAAAAGCAATTAAAAGAAAACAAAAAAATGTATTATTGATTAAATGATCCTACCCCTAGATGATATCTTCTCTGGCTCCATTCTAATAGGTCATCATGGTTTACAGGTGAGCAGACACAAATAAAAGTGAGAGGAAAAGATGTCTAGAGTACCAAATGACAGAAGTAGGCTTGATCTGATCAAGAGCACTCTAACAATTTTAGAGCCTTTTTGCAGTGGTTGTGCATGAGGCAAACAGGAGTTTATTTTTAGCATTGGCTTACTCCTGATCAGCAGAGTTGTTTGAAGTAGTGGACAGCTTTGGTTATTCCAACTGAAGCGAGTACTTTCCATTGCGAGGAAATTGCATGTTACTTTGAAGAGAAAATTGATTGGCCTGAAATATCCACTTCAGCAGTTGCAGAGCGATTAAGACTCTTCTGGCTAAGTTTAGGCCAATGATGCTCCCTGAGATACTAGAGTCTTTTTGCGGATACAGACTAACACAGCTGCAACTCTAGAGACGTTAGGAATATTTTGTGCTATAATCCATACTTTGCAACCAAGTGATTCTTTTCTGAGCAAGGCAAGCTGGGAAGAACAGCATCCCCAGCTGGTGGAGACTGCCAATGACCTAGGTAGGACAGGTTGCTGATTTCTGTATAGGAAGTTGTTGTGAGGCCATCACTTGATGCTGATGGTAATAGCCAGATTTTTCCCAAGATTGAAATCTTCCATTTTTGGTTAAGGTTACCCTTGCAAAACAATTCTCAAAGCATTTTGACATACAAAATCTTCCTGACCTGTCCATCTGGGTACAGACTGTGGAGTATTCTGGGTGCCTTGCTAGATAATCTGCTGATAAAGAACAAGTGTCCATACTGATACTGAAGACTAACAGATTTATCGGGACATAAGCTTTCGTGGGTCAAAAAACAATTCGACCCACGAAAGCTTATGCTCAAATAAATCCGTTAGTCTTTAAGGTGCCACCAGACTCCTCATTTTTGTGGATACAGACTAACACGGCTACCCCTCTGATACATATGTCAGATCTATCAGCTCTCGTAAATACCATTGGCCATGAAGCACTGTTGACTTGCCCTATTTCCTTCCATTAGGGTTCACAGACTTCATTCCTATCTTCTAAAGAGCTTTCAGATGGTCATCACTGGCAAGAATTATATCTGGCCATACAATTGAGGGTGTGTTTCTCTGTTACTTATTACTCAAGTTTGCAGTCTATGGGTACTAATGTAACCCCAAGTGCTGTTAGATGATCTCACAGCGGTGGTAATCAGGACATTTTTTCATCTGCATCTGGCCCGGAAGGCATAACTAGTTCTTTCAGATGCGGCCTTGCTATTATGATATCACATTGTCACTTTAATATTACACTACAGCAATGTGCTGTACATGGAACTTCAACTTAAATCATCCGGGAAACTAAAGTTAGTGCAGAATGTGACAGCTGTGAGCCCATATTTACAGGATTGGGGATTCTATCCTGGGAAGTAGTGACACTGAAAAAAATGTGAGAATCTTGGTGGATAATTAGTTGAATATGAGCTCCTAGAACGATGATGTGGTCAAAAGAACTAGCGTGACCCTGGTACATGTAAATAGGGAAATATTGAGTAGAAGTAGAGAAGTAATTTTACCTCTCTATTTTGCACTGGTGTGACTGATGCTGGAATACAGTGTCCAGTTTGGTGCCCACAATTCAAGAAGGATGTTGATAAATTGAAGAGGGTTCAGAAAAGAGTCACAACAACGATTAAAGGATTTGAAACACATAGCTTATAGTAACAGACTCAAAGACCTCAATCTATTTAGTTTAACAAAGAGAAGGTTGAGAGGTAACTTGATTACAGTCTCTAAGTACCTACATGGTGGACAAATATTTGATAATGGGCTCTTCATTAGAAAGGTACAATTACAATCCAATGGCTGCAAGCTAAAGCTAGACAAATTCAGACTGGAAATAAAAGCCGTACATTTTTAATAATTAGTAATTAATCATTGGATGAATTTACTAAGGGTTATGGTAGATTCTCCATCACTGCATTTTAAAATCAAGATTGGATGTATTTTTCTAAAAGATATGCACTCAGAATTATTTTGGGGAAGTTCCCTGGCCTGTGTCATACAGAAAGTCAGACTAGACGATCACCATGGTTCCTTCTGGCCTTTGAATTGGTGACTCTGCTCTGATCTGCATGATGGTTTGCAGGCAGAGAGCAAGGCTTTAGTATCGACCTGTGAAGCCCTAAATGGCTGGGGACGTGCCTCTGAGAGATTTCCTCTTGCTCTATGCCAGATTGTCAGTAATTCATAACTATTAAATTCTGCACCTCTGTAATATTTTTATAAAATGCACTTTAATTCACAGGACCAAAAGAACTGTTTAACACCCACTTAAATTACAGCAGTCATCCAGCATTATCTAGCATGAACTGTCTTGCTCCAAAGCCCAAAATTTTCAAATGTAATTGAGTGGATCTCTACAGGGTATGTTTTAATGCACTGAAGACTTATTTAGTATATGAATCAGTAATATTTCACAACAATGGAAATCCACTTAATAAAATGTTCTTCAAAAGTGAAAACAGACAATATAGGATCATCATAAGATTTCTCTACATTAAAAAAAACATATGAAACACAGTCTCTTGCTAGGATTGACATATGTTTGTTCTCAGACATCAGGGAGCCTTTTCTTTAAGCCTGGGTGCACTAGCTGCACAGAACAGCACAAGTTATATTCAAACCTATCAGAAGTGAAAATGGATTATTTTATTTATGAATCTATTCTTCAGTATTACTAAAGTTGCACAGGAGGAAAAAATAGGTTCTCTCTCCATGTTGTAACACTTTTATTTTTATCAAATAATAGGCACAAGGATTAAGTAACAGGCAACACCACTGTCTTTCGAATATCTCACACAAGTGCTGAAATGTTTATACAGATAAGCTGCACTTTAAGCCTACTAGACTGATTTAAGTGTATATGGTAAATAAGATGAGATCAGAACTATAGAAGCATCTCTATTCCAGGCAATTGTATCCTTAAACCACATTTTTCTGCCTCATGTCCATTCCATATGCCACCCATCATGGAGCAAGCAGAAAACATTCTGTCTCATACAAAGATCTGTGAAATTCTATAATCAAACAGTGATGCATAGAAACTGAAAGGAATATTCTTGGCACAAAGAGATCCAAAAAAAACCCAAAGCATAAGGTTTCTCCAATGTGCTTAATTTATGTAACACATGAAGCCCATTCTGATATAAGTTCCTCCTCTGCCTTGGTGGTTTTGCGCTTATTGGCAGATTTGCTCGCCTCAGAGATTCACAGCAGCCCTCAGTTTGGCTGTTTTCTTGAATCCACAGTCCAGGTCAACTCCTCCTGTGTCTGATCAGGAGTTGGGAGGTTGGGGGAGAACCCGGGCCGGGCCCACCCTCTACTCTGGGTTCCAGCCCGAGGCCCTGTGGAATGGAGCTGCCTAGAGTGCCTCCTGGAACAGCTGTGCAACAGCTGCAACTCCCTGGGCTACTTCCCCATGGCCTCCTCCCAACACCTTCTTTATCCTCACCATAGGACCTTCCTCCTGGTGTTTGATAATGCATGTACTCCTCAGTTCTCCAGCAGTACACCTTCTAACTCTCAGCTCCTAGTGCCTCTTGCTCCCAGCACCACAAACTGAAGTGAGCTCCTTTTTAAACACAGGTGCCTTGATTAGCCTGCCTCTCATAATTGATTCTAGCAGCTTCTTGATTGGCTGCAGATGTTCTAATCAGCCTGTCTGCCTTAATTGTTTCCAGAAAGTTCCTGATTGTTCTGGAACCTTCCCTGTTACTCAACCTGGGGCTAATATATCTGCCTTCTATTACTTTCCTGTAGCCCGGATCCCAATAGGATCACTTTCCTGTAGCCATCTGGCCTGACCCTGTCACAATTTTACACACACACACACACACACACACACACACAAGAGAGAGAGAAAAAAAATTGAGACACACACATCATTCAGAGTTATGGCAAAGAGCTGTTCAGTCTAACTGCTAGAAGCAAGCAGTCTGTCACCAGAATTTGTGACATAGTTACACATACACTGGTGCTTTTGATTCTCCCAGTGTGATCTAAGGGCTCGATCCAGCTCCCATTCAAGTCAATGGTAGTCATTTAATGGGTGCTGGATCAGGTCCAAATGGAACATGACCAAAAACTGAGGAGCCTATTGTGTGCCATATTTTTCATACATAAAATACACTGAAGAGTGTATAAAACAAATCTAAAAGCTTCTCTAATAGATCAAGATTTGTTTGTGAGGGGATAAACACATGTACACATATAATATAGTTACAGATGGCAATATAGTGATGATAATAATGATGTTAAATCTTTTAAACGCAGGTATCAGAAAACACTATATTGTGTTTTCCACATTATTTTAAACACACAGTTTGCTAAACGCATACTGCTTTCCGCCCCCAGGCAAACATAAATAGGAAGTCATGTGGATGGAAGAATCCACCTGTAGTGATTGCTTTGCAGAAAACAGGAATCAAGTCTGTAAAGCTTAGTGAGAGGGAGAATTTCAAACAATATTGCAAAGTGCTCACCAGTTTGCCACCAGTGATCCAACACTGGGACCTTGAAGACTTTTTTGGACCATTCTAATGTCTCCACATCACAGTGTTCACCAGCTACAAATAATGTTCGGAACCTAAATAAAATGGTAAAAATTTTAGATGTTAATGCTTGATAAGGAAAGGTAAAACAGAAAAGGAATATATTTCTCTATAAACTTTAGAAACATGTGTTCTATGTCCAAGATGTTGAAGGATGGAAAGTGTTTTTCTGTTCCAGCCTACTGAATGGAAATTGCATACCTATGGATATTAATGTATGCTTCTTAATATAATACTTAAAAATAGCCTCCTTTTTAAAATGTGATGGCCTTGGGACACCACTACTAGCTCAACAATTCAAGAAGAGTAAACTTAAATATAAAAATGTATTACATTTAAAAACAGAAACAATATAGTGTGTACAATGTCAATACCTACAAAACGAATACAATCTACCAGAAAGGAGCTCTCATTGTGAGCCCAGACATTGCTGAGGTTTTCATAAGGGTAGAAAGAAGAGAAGACTGATGGATGGCTGAATGTTGAAGATAGAGAGTAGGCCTGTGTGTGTTAGGTCAGCATATGTTACTAAACAAGGTAGAACTATGCAAGAGATGGAGAGCTTTAGAAATGATCTAGCAGAATTAGTGGTCATGGTTGAGAGTAACTCCTTGTTAGTGCTCACTAAAACTTCATGCTGGTGAAGGGTGCCCAGCAGACGAGTGGTGAGTAAATCTAGCTTTGGTAAAAGAAAGGCAGAAGGAAAGAAATGGGTTGAGCACTGTTTGTTTAATGGGTTCTCAGTGGCGAATACATGGCTCAAAAAAGAGAATCCCACCTGATGACATGCTAGAGTGGAAAAAGCATGCCCCGGGTAGACTATATTTTGATAAGAAGAGAACATATGAAAATGGTTAAAGACAAAAAGGTTATACTGAGAGATTATGTGGCAGAACAACAAAGTATTAACAGCTAAAAAAATTGCAGCCTGAGAAACCAGGAAAAAAAGATAATGCTGAGGAAGAAATTGCATTGGTGGTTATGTAAATGGAGATATGGGGGGAGGGGAGAGAAAGTTTCCCTCCCACCCCCATAAAAGTGGAGGAAAAGTGAAGGAAGGCTTTCATACTTTTCCAAGAACAATGAAGTCAGTGGAGGGAGAATGGAAGAATTTTAAAGAATGTTTCATCAAAGCAGCAGAGGTAACATGTGGCAGAATGAGTGGGGTGCTTTCAGAGAGAACAAGCTGGTAGTGGAAGTCTGATATAAAAGAGAAGTTAAAAAGAAAGAATGAATAATTCAGAGTTTGAGGAAGCAGCTCGTGATCATGAGAATAAAAAATGCAAGCAAAAATTGTGGCTAAAAATGCACTTGAGGTAAGAATAGAGACAGAAGAGGAATGATACTGAAAGCTGAAGGAAGATGGTGGCATTGGTTTTGCGGCTGACCAAATAGAGAAACAATGAAGCATGAGATATGAACAATTCTTTATGTGAGAAGAATAGGAATTGTGTGGTAAGCAACTCTATGGAGATGATAGAGGTATGGAAAACATATTTTCGTAGGCTGTTCCATTTGCAGCTTTCGCTTCTCATTTAAGCACCAACAGTTATGGGGAAGTCTCAAAAGATACTAATCTCTACAGAGGAGGCAGAAGCAGCACTGAATAAGAGAAAGCAATTGGTGAACATAAAAACTGTTGATATGATCAAGGTCACTGGAGATACTGGAGTAACATGGCTTCACAGGTATGTGATTTATTAGACCAAGGTAGGATACCAGATGACTGAAGAATGGGATTGATTGTGCCTCTTTGAAAGGATAAGGATTATGCAAATTATCCAACACCTACTGGGGCATCATCCTGTTAAGTCAGCTTCTCAAAGCCCTTGAGAGAATTTTGGAAGCAAAGACTGAGATGCAAGGTATAGGAAACTATAGAAACGGAGCAACATGGCTTTAGGAAGGGAAGGAGTACTATAAACACAATATCTGCAATAAGACTGAAATTTGAAAAAATGATAAATGGATGATTTAATTGCTATGCAGTACTGACTAATCCTGAGAAAAGCATATGTCTTGGTTCCTTGGGAGCTAGTGTTTGGAATATTGAGATGGATAGGAAGGGGACTTCAAGAAGCGGAGATGACAAAGGAGCTGTACCAAGGATCACGAGCTAAGATGCATCCGATGAAGTGAGCTGTAGCTCACGAAAGCTTATGCTCTAATAAATTTGTTAGTCTCTAAGGTGCCACAAGTACTCCTTTTCTTTTTGAGAATACAGACTAACACGGCTGCTACTCTGAAACCGAGCTAAGATGGTAACTATACATGGAATTTCAGAGAGTTCTGAGGTGATGTGGGAGACAAAGCATTGTGCTGAGTCCACTTCTCTTCCAGTTATGGAGTTCATTAGTAGAAGCAGCAAGACTGCAGAGCCACAGAGAAAACTAATGTACGCTGTCCCTTTTGGCTGATCGCTAAGGGCATGAATTCACTACCCGCTGCATCGGCAGGTAGTGTTCACTCTATCGGAGATTGATTTATCGCGTCTCATCTAAATGTGATAAATCGATCCCTGAATCAACGCCTGACTCCACCTCAGCAGGAGGAGTAAGCAGAGGCGACGGGGGAGCCGCCACGGTCGACTCACCACTGTGAGGAGGCCAGGTAAGTCAAACTGAGATGCATCGACTTCAGCTACGCGAATAGCTGGAAAGAGCTAAAGAGGAATTGGTAAATATGGTATCAGAGTGGGCATCTGTATTTGAAGGCAAACACAAAGAACACTGAAGTTATGCAAGTAGGGAAGGTGGAAGCAGAGCGGTTGACTGACGTTCCAGGAGAAAAACAATCAGAAGAAAGAATTTGTGTACTTGGGAAGTACATTTAGTGCCTTTGGAGAAAGAACTGGAGAAGTGAAAACAAGAAACTAATGTGCATGGGTGGCAGTGAAAAAGGTGACAGAAGTACTGTGGGATGGGCAACTAAGTAACTACTGAAACCAACAGTGTATGTTGAGTATTTGTCCCACCTGCTGTATGGTTTGGAAATGGTGGGTCTTACAGAGATGGAAGAAAAGGAGATATACGTAGTAGACAATAATATACTGAGGTGAACAGCTAGCATGCAGAGAGTAAACAGATTGTACAGGGAAGAAAGCAGAAGCAGGGAAGAAACTTGGGACTCTCATTGACAGATCAGCTCACCTCAAACAAGCCAGCCTGACATGTGATAAGAATGGGAGAATGACGACAAGCAAAGAAAACATGGGAGGAAGCGAGTAGCAAGAAAGGAAGACAGGATATGATGGAAAGACCCTCTCAAGAGAAGTCTGAAGAGAAAAGGCCTGGACCGTCAAGCTTACAAACCTGTACCATGGAATGGCAAAGAAACATGGGCACCTCTGACCCTGTGTAAACAGGAAAAGGAGTCAAGAAATGACGGGAAGGAGCAGAAAAAAGTATCAGAAAAGGAGCAGAAAAAAGTATCAGAAAATAAGAAACAAATTACACAGAAATTAAGATTTTTATGACAAGACCAGTAGTCTCTCTATAGTTAAAGCTGTAAACAGTGTTCCATTTTAAGGTTGATATTCAATAGTTTTCTAACCTTAACTGAACCAGTCATTTGAAAATGGGATTTCTAGCAACTACTGAAGCTAACCCCTTTTCCAGAAGTACAACCAACGTACATGAATAATCTTAAAGCAAATATTCTAAGTCATATATGAAATAAAAATAATACTTTGAAAATTTGTTAATTCTGAGAGACATGGGGAGAGAGAGAGAGATTGGCCTAAAAGCAACCTGTAAATTTCAGAGGCAAACAACAACAGAGACGATATATATATATATAGCATCTGAAACCCTGTTGAAGATTCCATATAGTCTAAGAGTTTACAAATCATTTAGATTTCCAAATAGTACAATAAAGGTAGCACACTTATTATAGCCACCTCTTTGCTGAATAATATGCTGCGTGCACATTAAACACTCAATTGATGCTGTATGTACTTGACATCATAGTATGTGCTAGAATTCTATTCATCTGGAGGGATGTTCTCTAGCAAACTGCAGCAGAAACAGAGGCATCTTTTGGCAGCAACAATAGGTGCAAATTGCATTTGTATTATTAATTAATTATTATTAAATTAAATAGTGCTATATAACCATGTATTAAACCCACAAAATCTTTTAACATCATGTTTTATCATATGCTTTGTCACAAGTTGTCATGAAGCACTACAAATTCATTTCACTCCCCCTTTGGTATGGTAAGGTCTTGAAGGTGAACTGAAGTGCTTTTTAAGTAGGTCCCTACAACACAAAAATATTATTTAGGATCTAGAACGTAGAACGTACTAGCAGACTACAGGTCTTATGCAAACTCTTACACAGTAACTTTACTCACATGAGTAGTCCCACTGTTATATCACATACATTTCTCATTTCCGAATAATTTACACACCACTTTTCATATGCCTGTTTTTATACCCTGTACCTGCCCATAGACACTTAGGAGGAGGATGGAGTCAATAAGATCTCAATATAAAAGCACGGTAATTGAAAGAAGACTAATCCACCACTATCCATTTCATCCACCTCCAGGAGAAAATAATAAATAATAAGCAACCCTTTTTGAGGAGCAACAGAAAACTTTGAACTTGGGTCCAATGAGAGATACATAACTGTACTTACATGAGTAGCCACATTGACCTCAATAGGATATTTGTGTGAATAAAATTACACACATACATGTGTGCAGGACCGGGTCCATAAACATTACAAATACATACAAAATATTTGAAAGTTGTTTATCTTTTACTAATTTGGTGAACGTGCATTCAGGGTTCTCCATTTCTCCTGAAAAATTTTTGGCTGTTTGGTTTTTTTTGAGGGAGTGAGCAAGAGAGTGTGTGATGTTCATCATGCATGATCCACTGATGTAGAGTATTATAATCAAATAATGAAGTCACATGAACATTATGCTTCATGTTTGAAGAACACGGTTTTGTGTCAAACAATGTACTATTTTCATTGACATTCCATTATAAAAAATTGAAAAATAATTATATAAATTAATGAGCACTAAGTTTGTTTGGCATTATAATTCTTTATTAGTCATCGTTCAGTGTATTTCACTGTAATACACTGGACAAAATGTCTTGTGTATGGCAACCCTTCCATTATTGTCAATGATAACAACCCAAGAGAGAAAGGAGGTTGAAATGATTCATAGTAGTATTCCTTTCTCTGCAGCATTAGCAGGATCCTGCTGTGAGGAAGCTTATAGCAATGTTCTAGCCGAATAGATTTAGAATAAAAACTTAATTCCTTCACAAATTAAACTGAGCTCACCAAATGAGATGTTATTCTTCAATATTTTTTATTCCAGTTCAGTGGAGCACTCTAATTGTTTGCAAAAGGAAATATCTCAGGAGGCAAGATCCCAAAGAATAACCAAAGCTGTATTAACTAAAACAATTAATCTTAATTGTATTAATACTATTGACTGTAACTGTGATTTCCTCTCCATGGACATGAGTCTTTGGCTCCATTCACAGCACAGCTCTACATGCTAGGCAATTTTCTAGTAGTAGCCAAAAGTTAATAGAGTGGGAGAAGACAAACAAAACAAAAACAGCTTGTGCAGCTTTAAAGAGACCACTGATTATCAATTGGGATCAGTAAATTAGGATCAGAGTCCATCCTCTGAATTAACAATGACTTGAGAGAGTACTTTACATAGCAGTTCAAGATGGAGAACGATGACTACAACTGCCACAAGGATAAGAGTTAAGTCCAATATATATATCGTATATCATTTTGCTGCCACGAAAAAAACCACCTTTGGCAAGCTGAAGCAGGCAAACAGAGGACAGATAAGGAAGTTTCTAAGTTTGTTCAAAAGAGGCAGGCAATACAAGACAGTATGAACGGCTTAGAGTAGAAACAGACCAAATGTTTCAAACTTGGAAACCTATAGTTAGGCACCTAACTCTATATTTTGGTACCCAAGTGCTAAGGAGAGGTGCAGAGTCATATCACCTCTGAAACCTAAACATGGGCACCTAAATTTATCACCTAAATCCAGCCTGCATTTATTCTGTCTAACTTCATCTATGCAACTTGGGGGATTTATAATTAATTTAAAAAAATCTCACAGTGAAAACATTAAAAAAATATTAAACTGTGAAACTGAAAAAATTTAAAAAATTAAGGGCTTGTTCACCTGAGCTAGCCCACCTTGAATTAGAGTAGTGGTTTTCAACATGTGGTCCATGGACCCCTAAGGGGCCATAGGTTATGTCTAAGTGGTCCATGAAAGGCTGTCATTACCACAGAACAGTGGTTTTCAACCTGTGATCTGTGGATCCTTGGGGGTCTGCAGACCACATCTAAGATTTCCAAAGAGGTCCACATCTCCATTTGAAATTTTTTAGGGGTCCACAAATGAAAAAAAAAAGGTTAAAATCCCTGAATTAGATCGACCACACTCAAACTAAAATAGATTGATTTGATTAGCAGCACAGAGTGATTCAGTTAGCAGCTGATGATTCATTATAACTCTAACTGCTGCATAACTGGAGCCTCAAGCATTCCCACCCAACCTCTTGCATCCTTCCCTGAATGGGCCAGATAGCTTGAACTTAAAACACCACATAGCTTGAGCTAGAGGCTTGTGTGTGTGTGTGTGCACGGGAGTCAGGTTAGGGGCAAAACTCAAGTTATAGCTAGAGCTAACAATGCAGTGAGGACAAGCTCTTTAGCGTCACATAATTATCCCCATTTTACAGATCAGGACATAAATGCACAGAGAAAACTTTAAAAAGACTTGCCTAAATTAGAGGGACAAGGTGAATGAGGTATCTTTTACTGGACCAACTTTTGTTGGTGAGAGAGACAAGTTTTAGAGCTACACAGAGCTCTTCTTCATGTCTGGGAAAGGTACTAAGAGCGTCACAGCTAAATAGACTAATAAGCAAAAGAAATATGGAATTAATTATTTTCTCCTCCTGAAAAGTAAATCAAAAGAGAGGTGTGTAAGTGATGCAGAACACTATATATGTATAGATATGAAAAAAGTCCTGGTATGAACAATTTTATATTTTGAATCGCACTGAAAACTTAATGGTTACAATCTGTCAATGCATTTATCATAGCAATCCTGCTCCTTGAACTTGATGTTCATGAAATCTTTTGACCTCTGTGTTAAGTGAACATGTCCTAAACTGTTGTCTCTGAAACGTGGATTCCTGATATTATAAATCAATGTAATTAAGCTTTAGGTTTTCAATCCAAAATGCACTGAAGAAGAATTAAGCTACATAAAGCTTTGGATCAGTGCATGTAGGATCCAATCTTGGAAGACAGATACAGCATGTACTTTTTTGGCATTGAATTACTCAAGTAAGTACAGTGCCAGTACAAAAGAAAACATACCTCTCTATTCATACAATTTCCTGAAAGCCCAGGTGCTTGACCTGACAGTTCCTTAAGTTTCCATTTAGGGTGTGACACAAGACAGAGTATTTTCAGCGGAGAGCCATCCACTTCGGAATTCGTACTCCAGTTTTACCTGACAAGGAGAGTGGTGCCCCAGCAAGATCTCCGCCTTGTCTCCAAACTGTTGTCTGAAGGGGCTGGCTGGGGATTTAGTTTGCATTTACTAACATAGGTTGGTGGATGTATTATGGAATTTTTATTAATTCTTTCTAAATATACCTAGAGACTATGGACAGATATAATTTGAACATGTAAAAGAAATTATTAAATTATAATTTTGCATATTTGGGGGGGTATTCTAATTTTACTACTTTTGTTGGTAGTGGTTTTCTTCTCTCTGGATGAATTTTCCCTTGGAGCACAGGACCCATGCATGATCCTCCACACCACTTAAAACGCACAGCAGGGGTGTATTGGGAAGGGCCATACGGAAACAGCTGAACACGTCAGCCATTACATCCCCACCTCACTGCAGGAGACTTCACAAGAACTCTCATAAATTGAGGCAAAGGATTCTAATGGGAACAGAGCTATGTGATCTACAATTGCACAGATCTAGTAGGGCATAGGAACTGCCATACTGGATCAGACCAGTTGTCCATTATATTTGAATCTTGGTAAATTCGTGGCCTCAATGACTTCCTGTAGCAGTGAGTTACACAGTCTAATTCCGTGGCATTTGGAAAAGTATTTACCCTTATTAGTTTGAATTTGCCATTTTTTAAACACCAAATCAGTAACTTCTGTTCTTCCTGTCTCATAACACAAGAGCATCATTTTATATACTTCTATATACCCCTCATCTTTGTCTCTCATCAAAGGTAAATAATGCCTAACACCTCTTTTACACGTGGGTATATTTAGGGTGACCAGATGTCCCAATTTCATAGGGACAGTCCCGATATTCAGAGCTTTGTCTTATATAGGTGCCTATTACCCCCAGCTCCCATCCCGATTTTTCACACTTGCTATCTGATCACCCTACTAGTATTCCATGCCCACAGTATGACACAGGGGCTGTGTTGCAGCTCTATGTCTCATACCTCAAGTTGTCAGGGTAGATTTCCCCTGCACAAAGCCACAATAACTTGAGCTTTATGCAGATAAAATTAAGTTTCACTGTGTACTCCTTGAAGTTATGTTTAAAATAGATCATTCTATGGTCCAATAGCTCTGTAGTTACCATACTGTTCAGAAGCAACAGTTTACAGGCCAGAGTACCACCAGGGAGAAGTAATAATCTTTATATTACCTCTAAACCTTATTGCTGACCAATATATGCTGGCTAGCATATATATTAATAATATATATTATTTGCACCATAAATTATAATATATACATTAGTATGCATTAAGTACAAATATTACTCCTTTTCTATAATCCTAAATTGGCCTACTCCTTTTCTATAATCCTATACCAAATATCCCATAACATCTTGCATTAGCTGAAGTAAGTTTTGGATTAAGTAGATAGGAAAGGAGTCAGGATCAGGATTTACAAGTATTTTACCATAGCAACAGGTAGGGAGTTATTCTCACAGGCCAGTACTGGAATATCCCAAAGTAAGACGACAAGATATATGATTGTTCTACCATGGTACAAACCTAGAACGTACCTTCACAGTCCAATACCAGGAATGCTGGTATTCAGAACAAAGATAAGGAAAGGAACAAACAACAAGTTAAGGAACTGGGACAAACTGATGGGTTGAATTTTAGTGACATGTAAAGAAATGTATAACTTGCAAAATCATCTTAAAAATACTACCAATTGAAATGTGCAACTTTGGGAGCACACCTTCTGCACAAGGTGAATGTAACATCGCTGTGCAAGATGGCTTCCCAGAGACTAGTATCCTATAGAACCCTTTTCCTGAATTATATTATTATTGGATTGTAGCAATAAACCTGACTGACATTGATTATGTGGTCTCTTGAGTATATTTCATAACAAACCAAAGCGTGGTTAAGCAACGGACGATATGATTTATCATCATCAAACATTATTTTGACAACTGAAAGACAGTGCCTTGACTAGCTCCAAGTGATTTCCCCCCTCCCCTTCCAATGAAGACAGATTTTTTGTTTTTTTAATTCCCAGGTGACCATCTCTTGAAGGCATCATGACATTTGTGAGATGGCATGAGTCGTATTTGCTGAGGAGAAGGAGATGTATAGCTGGGTGTTGGCAGCATTGGAGTCTCTTCCAAAAGGTGTCTCATACACGTTCAGAGATTCTGCTCTTGATCACACATCATCAGCCAAACTGTTAGCTAGGTTCCAGATGCACAATCTTTATTATTGCTGATGTCAGAGCCAGAAAGAACAGGATGACTATCACATCCCAGAAGGAGTTTTTAGGACTGGAACTTAAAGGCTTTGTTTCTATTTGTGAGCTGACCAAATTTAATGCAGAAGTCACAGATAATCAACATCCAGATAGGCAACATCCAGATTCCAATTTTACAGTCATATTTTACTGTTTAACTGCACTTTAAACAAAAAGACTTAAATATCTCTTTGCTAAAAATAAATTATACATATGTTATAGGCAGGGCCGGTTGCACTGCCTATTAAGATTGCCCAACACTTCTCATTAAAAGACATTGTTTTCAGTTGCTTATAATTTATCAAACTCTAACTAATTTGGTTGAGATTTTTTATGCCAGCTGTCTGCCTCAGACTGATTTTTAAGTTTCAGACAAAACTGTTCAGCCATTTCCAAGAACAACGCTAGAGAAAAATACATTGTTTATGCATGTTACAAAATTCTGGCAACTTTTTCTTTGGAAAAAACTCTCGTTCCCTATGCTTTGTAGCAGGGACTTGAAATTTGGCAGGGTGTAGCCTTTGTAATAGGGATGTGCCTTTTGCCATCCCAGTGAAAATCCAGTTAAATTTGGCCAAGTTCTAAGTCCTTGAAAAAAATCACTATTTGCACATACTTAGTAGAGACTTCGATTTTACCAGCTAAAATCTTCAGAATCCATCCTCACTGAGCATGCTCATCCCTCTCACAGCTCTTAATGCTCACCAGATTCTGCATGCCATCCCTACAGAGCAACTGAGCATGCTCCATCCCCTCACATCTCCCATGTGTGAATGCATTGTGCATGCACCATCTCTACAGAGCAACAGAACATGCTTCAGTCAAAGGCAATAGGGGCAAAACCAGATTTTCCCTGTAGTTGTCACTTCCAGCTGCTCCAGGACTCGGGGGGCCAAGCACTGGAACTGAGAGCCTGTCTCTCATGTGCTCTCAATGATCTACCTGCTGGCACCCAGGCAGGCTGGAGGAGGAAGCCCCCTAATTCAAATGCTGAAGGGACAAAAACTGGGCCGGGGCAAGGAATGGAGCAGATTAAGACAAAGACTAGAGAGACCAAGAGAGTTGGAAGGGGGTGGAATGGGACTGGGTAGCATGGAGACAGAGGCAGGTAGGCTGGGACTGGCTGAGCAGCGAGGCTGGAACTTGTTGAGCAAGGACACTGGGGCCGGGGAACAGATCACATTAGGAGCTGGATGACAGGGAGATTGCAAGTAGTGGGCAAGGAGACTTGGACTAGGAACCAGTGGGGGGTGGAAGAGAAAGCTGACAAGGAACTGGGATGCATACAGAGAACTGGGAGGAGTCCTGTGAGGGAGACTGGGAGTCAGTTGAGGGAGAGAGAGAGTTAGGATGAGTAACTGGAAGGGGGGCACTAGGACTGGCTGAGCGAGGAGCCTGAAATTGGATGAGGGAATGGAATTCTGGGACTGGAGTAGTTTGGTATTCAAACATGAGCACAGAGTGGAAGATTAGGACTGGGATCAGAAGTGTGAGGAATAGAGAGTAGAAAAACAAGGAGAATGGAACTGGAACAAGGAGCCAAGGGTGAGGAAGAGACAGGACTGCGACAGTTAGGAAATACCAGAATTAAGGTTGCATAAACAACCTTAAATTTGCCCTCTTATGCATATGCATTATGATACAATCTTTAATTACACGACCACATACTATTTTTTCATAGGACCCCTGCTTCATTAAGTGCACAAGATGGACTGTGCTCTCTAAGGATCAATCAAGGCCGTGTAGTAAAGGAAACTTGTCAATAGGACCCCTGCTTCATTGGTTGCAGTTGTTGGAAGGTTACCTATAAGTAAGGCTACGTTTACGTTACAGAGGTCTGGGAAGTCACGGAATCTGTGACATTTTCTGCTTTAGCCCCAGGGGCTGCAGGACTCGGGAGCTGGCAGCCAGTGGAGCCCTGGCAGGGTTCCAGGGACAGGAGCGACAGGCAACAAGGGGCCCCCCGCAAGGTTACAGCAACAGGTGACAGACTCCTGAGGGGGCCCTCCTCGGGGTTCCAGTGATGGGCGACAGCCTTGTGCGGATATGGGGGGTGGGAACATGGGAGGGGAAAGGGGAAGCCTCAGGTGAGAGGCTGGGAGTGTCCTGTTTTCTCTTTGGGAAATATGGTCACCCTGCAGCTCCCAATCGCTATGAGTGTAGGGAAGGCCCCCTGCAGCTTCCAGCTGCTGAGGGGGAACAGGCCCCACAGCTCCCAAACACCACGGTGGTGTGGGAAACCAGGGAGCCGCAGCAGCAAAAGTCACAGGCAGGTCACGGCTTCCGTGAATTTTTTTTTTAATTGCCCGTGACCAGTCCATGACTTTTGCTAAAAATAACCATAACAAAGTCTTAGCCTTACCTATAAGTGAATGAGTCAGGGGATTGCAGGAAGAGAAAGGAAAGTCTCATGGTTAAGGCATGGTTAATGTTGTTCTGGAGAACTAGATTCTATCCCTGCCTCTGCTACAGAGTTCCTATATGGTGTTAGGCAAGTTACATAAAACAAAGTTTTCACAGGTGGTCATAACTGTGTTTTCCTTAATTTCTGGGTGGCCAACTTGAGACTTCAATTTGAAGAAGTACCGCTCACTCACAGCTGCAACTGAATTCAGTGCGAATTCATGAACAGTAGAGCACCATATAATGCTAAGAACGCTGAAAAATCAGGTTTCAGGTTGCTCAGATTGTGCACACAAAATTAGTGTAAACTTTTGACTTTAATCTCTCTGTATCTTAGCTCCCCAACCATAAAATGGGAAAAGTATCACCTCCTCACTGCACAGAGATCATGTGAAGATACTTAGCATATGCATGAATCACAAACGCTATACTAATGAGCACCACAGAAAAGCCCATGGGGAAATTAATAATTCTGTCTTTAGAGCAGGCTTAGAATAGTGTGGAGTAAATAAGGCCTAGGACAACACAATGAACACAAGGACAAAACAACACAATGAATAGCTGCTCATTAAGTGAGCACTGTCCATGCTGTGCACTGAATGATCACAGGGTCTTGTGGAAAAAACAGTATGTGATGACATAAATAAAGACCAGGAAATTGCATAGGCAACTTTGAGACATTCCTTATTTTTTTGAGTGCCTAACTTTGCAACCTTAATAATATTATTTTATGTAGATTTTGTGTAATATATGTAGATTATTATATAAACCCACACACACACACTTTCACACATGCTCTATACACATTTATAAATAAAATACGGTTGGTATTTTATATATTTATATTCTACTGCTTAAGTGTTCAAAGCTCTAGACATTATACTCTCCTCAGTTTATCAAGTTTATTTCTATAACAAACGATTTCCAATTTATCCTTAGTTCACCTTGTCAAACAGTACTGCTTTCCCAAATCTGCCTCAGGGTCCTGCTGACGGATTGCTCTAATTGCAGTTGGTGCAGTAAAAAAGGCAGCCACTCCATGCTCTGCTAGCACACGGAAGTAAGCACCAGCATCTGGCGTTCCCACAGGCTTCCCCTATGGAGAGATTAATATAAAATGTCATAGGATAAAAATATTTCATAATTCCTTGACAGCTCACAACTTGAACACATAACAACAATAGCAATCAACACACAACAGCTGTATTTCAAAAACACTTTTGAAATACCTTTGTTGATATACAATGAGATTATTCATTTGCTACACAATTAATACCACAAGCTGGAGTCTTGTTTCAAAGTAAACCTAAAAGGTTCTGAGCTCAATCTCCAACTGTTCCCAGTAAGTGCTAGCTGCAGCTAGGAAAAGTTGGGGGAGGGATGTGTGTTAAAAGAAGAGCCACAAAAGAGCTGTTTCTACACTGGAGACAGAGAGAGTCAATTCTGCACCAACCCTGGTCCTGGAACAGTGTAGAACAGCTTCAGAGTCCCAACGGGCTGCATGGCTGGCACGTAATGGAGGCTGGGGGAGCCTAAGCCACCTCAAACCTCTGCTAATGCTCCCCACTACAACCCCAGCCACGTTGGGGTCTTGGGGCTCCTCTGGCCTCAGAGGGTGAGAACAGGGGGTGGAGTGGGGGCAGGACCTTGGACGGAAGGGGCGGGGCCTTGGGCAGAAGGGGTGAGGCAGGGGACTAGCACTCTAGCCACATTCCCTTTCTCCCAGTTACATTGTCAGTGCAGAGGCACAGAAGGTGGTTGTGATATTTTGGGGTTCACCCAGAGCAGTAAGGGGTTCTGCAACTGTCTACCCAGTCACTTTGGGGTGTCTTGATGCTATCCTATGGCTCAGATCTGACACCAGCAGCCTGCCCACAAGCACAAGGCCATACCCTAACCTCCATCAGCCTAGTTACTCCTTGCAGGATGATACCAACAGCCTTTCCAGTCCCAAGTCTCCCCAAACTGTCCTCCTCAAATTCTGAAGTAGCGGACACTAGGACTGTTCCCCTCTGGTTTGTCACCCCAAAGGCATGAAACCAGCCCCCCATTTATCAGTTCACAGTTGCATTCACATGTCACACAGTTTGCACAACAGAGACCCTCTGGGGTAAAAGGTATATTTAGCAGAAAAACCACAGATTTAAAGATAAAATAGTAAGGAAAAGCAAACAGACACGTTCCACAGAAAATATACAAAGAAACCTTCAGGCTTTGCACTTCCATATTAGATAAAATCTCTTTTCTAGAATAAGTTACCTTTTCTCTTTGAACAGTTTCCTAGCATGTCCCTAGCCATAGTGGGGAATCCAGTGTTGACAGACAGACTCCTGCCTTTGAGACTATCCCTCAAATTCAAGATGGATTTCACTTCAGATGAGGGGTGGTCAATAGACAGACCACGGGCAAAATCTGGACAGTCAGATGATTTTGAACCCAAAAAATCTTTTTATTTACTTAGTATTATCGTTATTGGTATTATTTTCTCTGGAGTCTGGACCTTGACTATACCTTGACCAAGAAATTTGGATTTTAACAAAAAAATTATTGACTACCCCTGCTTGAAACCCCTTCCATTTTAAAAGGGTTGGCAGGTTTTTTCCCCTTTTTTCAGTTACTACTGCTATACAAAGTGGGAAAATACCCAATTGTCTCAATGTCTTTCCATTAACATTAATGGTCAACTATTGTCGTTTCCTGAGCTGGACAATTCATCGTCACTTGAAACTGGTTTTGGGTAAAGAACTGGCTTGGATTCTCTCCCATCTTGGCTGTTACTCCGCCCTATTGTGAGGCGATGATAAAACTGCCGTACCGATCAGAAACACAGTTTTCTCTGTGCTTAAACACCTAGATTCATAACCACAGTCTGTATACATAGCTCATAGTGACCAAGTCCAGAATATCACAAGCTTTCATAAAAGACCCCACTCAATTCACTTTTATAGTACAACTATATAGTATGTAACCAGTTGGTTCCAACTGCTCATTTTGGAGGTTCAAACCTTCTGTTTTCCCACTGGGGTGTCTGGACACAGATTGTCACAGTGGTAATATAGAATTCCATTATGCTGGCTCTTTGCTACCAAGGATTCCCCTCACCTTACAAAAATCCCCAGCTGGCTGCTCATACTGGCTTTCTGGCCCCTTCATGCTCCTACAGCAGCACAAAAAGGCTGGAGAAGGGGCAAGAATCTGGCCCTTTGTATTTTGGTGTGCTACAATAGCAGCTTTTTACTAAGCACTGACTTTCCATAGCTCAAAACATGCCAGGGGAATAGTAAACAACAGTAACCAGATGTGACAGATTGCCCTGCATGGCTAGGGATAAAAAGAACCAATCATTTTCTACAGTGCTGTAAATAAGGAAACCAGGTGGCACGCGATCTTCTAATAAAAAATTTATTGCTCCTGATTGCTGCAGTGAGTGAAGGTCACCATCCCTGTTTCTTTTAAATGATAAAGAGAATAAGTAAAAACAGAGGGACTTTTAGGAAAAGCTCTACAGATATTGCCAAGGCCTTTTCACTAGAAAGATCACATTTAGACGATGAACTTTCTGTATCACACAGGGCTTATAGCCAAGTCAAGAGGTGTATACAGCTTTCATACTGAAAATGCCACTAGCATAAACATTGGACAAGAAGCCACAAGCCCAGAGGAAGCGTTTCATAGTTGCGAATGTCACCATATTGTTGCACTACAGCAGTCAAACAAATGCACATTACAAACTCAAATCTCCACCATCTGGCATAAATGAGAATTTAGAGCGTGTTGCATATATGTGTACATATTGTGATTGCATTTATGTAGACGATCAAGTCAACTGTGTTAGTCTAAGTGTCTTAACCATTCAATAGCTGAGTGAAGGGCATTATGCAAGTCTATGAGGAAGTCCAAGCAGCCCTTGTTAATGAATGCAGCCTACAAGTGTGACTTAGATCTTTTAACTGGCCCCAGAAGCAAAGGGGAAGTCACAAGGACCCCACTTACAGTCATTAGCAGCACATCTGATTAATCTACGTCTGAAGTGATTGAGTTTTACCCAGAGATGATGTGGAAGGTCAAAACCAGGGGGCTGGACTGTTGGATTATTCATGAGATAAGAACAAGTTTCAAACATGCCTGTCACCTAGTATGCCACCCGAAGAGGATATCAAGGTCCTTAGGAAAAAGAAAAGGAGTACTTGTGCCACCTCAGAGACTAACAAATTTATTTGAGCACAAGATTTCGTGAGCTACAGCTCACTTCATCGGATGCATTTGGTGGAAAATATAAAGGGGAGATTTATATACACACACAGAGAACATGAAGCAATGGGTTTTATCATACACACTGTAAGGAGAGTGATCACTTAAGATGAGCCTCACCAGCAGCAGGGAGGGGAAAGGAGGAAAACCTTTCATGGTGACAAGAAAGGTAGGCCATTTCCAGCAGTTAACAAGAACATCTGAGGAACAGTGGGGGGTGGGGTGGGGGGGGAGAAATAACATGGGGAAATAGTTTTACTTTGTGTAATGACTCATCCATTCCCAGTCTCTATTCAAGCCTAAGTTAATTGTATCCAGTTTGCAAATTAATTCCAATTCAGCAGTCTCTCATTGGAGTCTGTTTTTGAAGTATTTTTGTTGAAGGATAGCCACCCTCAGGTCTGTAATCGAGTGACCGGAGAGATTGAAGTGTTCTCCGACTGGTTTTTGAATGTTATAATTCTTGACATCTGATTTGTGTCCATTTATTCTTTTATGTAGAGACTGTCCAGTTTGACCAATGTACATGGCAGAGGGGCATTCACGGCACATGATGGCATATGTCACATTGGTAGAAGCGCAGGTGAACAAGCCTCTGATAGTGTGGCTGATGTGATTAGGCCCTATGATGGTGTCCCCTGAATAGATATGTGGAAACAGTTGGCAACGGGCTTTGTTGCAAGGATAGGTTCCTGGGTTAGTGGTTCTGTTGTGTGGTTGCTGGTGAGTATTTGCTTCAGATTGGGGGGCTGTCTGTAAGCAAGGACTGGCCTGTCTCCCAAGATCTGTGAGAGTGATGGGTCGTCCTTCAGGATAGGTTGTAGATCCTTGATGATGCGTTGGAGAGGTTTTATTTGGGGGCTGAAGGTGATGGCTAGTGGCGTTCTGTTATTTTCTTTGTTGGGCCTGTCCTGTAGTAGGTGACTTCTGGGTAGTCTTCTGGCTCTGTCAATCTTAGGGGAACTGTCGATACAGGATGCCTTGAGCTGTGACTGTGAACTCAGCTTGGTAGACTAAACACATCTTTAAACAAGGGTAGATGTGACACACCTTACAGTGCATATTCTGCAAAGCCCATATCAGGAGGGTTGAGGCTGAACATGACTGGAAGCCAGGACAGGTCAGTCAGTTTCGTGGTATCTGTTATTAAACACTTTGTTCCGTTTAACTGAGTGTCTACCAGACCCACGTGAGAAGAGCTAAGCCACACCAGGGAGCAACACTCTATTACAGAATAGCACAAGGCAATCCCAGAGTTTCTTAATGTCTGCACATTGCCTCCCCAGGAACCAGCTAGTTTGCTGATCTGGTTGTTTCTTGTCTTTCATTTACAGTGTGATCTTAGTAAGGTTTTGCTTGAAAACTCAAGTTACGGTCCAGCGTAACACCTAGATACACAGACTGAGTCATGGTCTAGCCTGTGTCCACTCATGAAGATGTTAAGCTGTTTGTTGGCCTTTGTGTGGTGTAGATGCAAGCAGCTAGAAACTGTCCTTTTTCTTTTAATACTAGGTGTGACACTCTGCACCCCATAGTCATCATAGTGGTATGATTAATGATATGATGACATAATTATGATGCGTCTTGGACAAAATGTGTCATGTGAGGTGTCATTGGAAATATGATTTGCTGAATATAATTATCCTAATTGTATGCATATACCATTTTTGTATCTGGAGTTATGAATATTGACTATGTATCTGTATTTCAAATGTGGTTGCACCTGGCTGACACCCACAAACCAAGATGCTTCCAGTCTAGACAGCCGATTGTGAAGAGTCTATTCAAGATAATGGGCCATAATGTTGCTCACGAAAGCTTATGCTCAAATAAATTTGTTAGTCTCTAAGGTGCCACAAGTACTCCTTTTCTTTTTGAGAATACAGACTAACACGGCTGCTACTCTGAACCCTGTCATTATGCAAGGCACTGAATTTAGCCGTATAGAGTGGAAATCTGTCAACTTCATGAAAAAACTCGTACAGATACAGACAGACATCATCTTCCTCTCCAAATGTAAACAGATGGACATCATACCAAAAGGACTGAAGGTAAAAAATCCATTACAATCTACATACCACACAGACTATGCTGACAGCTTGCGCCACACACTCTCAAAGAAACTGCGGAACCACCTGATCAACATCCTCTACAGCAAACAGGGAAAGATTAAAAATGAGCTCTCAAAACTGGATACTCTCATAAAGAACCAACCTTCCACACAAACTTCCTCGTGGCTGGACTTTACAAAAACTAGACAAGCCATTTACAACACACACTTTGCTTCTCTACAAAAGAAAAAGGACACTAAACTATCTAAACTACTACATGCCGCAATGGACCACAAAAGTGGTTCCCGTAACCCACCCAGCAATATTGTTAATCTATCCAACTGTACTCTTAACCCAGCAGAAGAATCTGTCCTATCTCGGGGCCTCTCCTTTTGCCCCTCCACCCCCACGAACATGATACAGTTCTGTGGTGACCTAGAATCCTATTTTCGATGTCTCCAACTCAAGGAATATTTCCAACACACCTCTGGCCAACATATTAACCCACAGAGACCTTCCTACCAGCACTACAAAAAGAAGGATTCTGGGTGGACTCCTCCTGAAGGTCAGGAGACTGGACTTCTACATAGAGTGCTTCCGCCGACGTGCACGGGCTGAAATTATGGAAAAGCAGCATCACTTGCCCCATAACCTCAGCCATGCAGAACACAATGCCATCCACAGCCTCAGAAACAACTCTGACATCATAATCAAAAAAGCTGACAAAGGAGGTGCTGTCGTCATCATGAATAGGTCGGAATATGAACAAGAGGCTACTAGACAGCTCTCCAACACCACTTTCTACAAGCCATTACCCTCTGATCCCACTGAGAGCTACCAAAAGAAACTACAGCATTTGCTCAAGAAACTCCCTGAAAAAGCACAAGAACAAATCCGCACAGACACACCCCTAGAACCCCGACCTGGGGTATTCTATCTGCTACCCAAGATCCATAAACCTGGAAATCCTGGACACCCCATCATCTCAGGCATTGGCACCCTGACAGCAGGATTGTCTGGATTGTCTGGCTATGTAGACTCCCTCCTCAGGCCCTACGTTACCAGCACTCCCAGCTATCTTCGAGACTCCACTGACTTCCTGAGGAAACTACAATCCATTGGTGATCTTCCTAAAAACACCTATCCACATCCTAGCCACTATGGATGTAGAAGCCCTCTACACCAACATTCCACACAAAGATGGACTACAAGCCGTCAGGAACAGTATCCCCGATAATGTCACGGCACACCTGGTGGCTGAACTTTGTGACTCTGTCCTCACCCATAACTATTTCACATTTGGGGACAATGTATACCTTCAAATCAGCGACACTGCAATGGGTACCCGCATGGCCCCACAGTATGCCAACATTTTTATGGCTGACTTAGAACAATGCTTCCTCAGCTTTCGTCCCCTAATGCCCCTACTCTACTTGCGCTACATTGATGACATCTTCATCATCTGGACCCATGGAAAAGAAGCCCTTGAGGAATTCCACACAAGAGATTCACTTCCTGGACACTACGGTGCTAATACGCGATGGTCACATAAACACCACCGTATATCAGAAACCTACTGACCGCTATTCCTACCTACATGCTTCCAGCTTTCATCCAGATCATACCACACGATCCATTGTCTACCGCGAAGCTCTACGATATAACCGCATTTGCTCCAACCCCTCAGACAGAGACAAACACCTACAAGATCTCTATCAAGCATTCTTACAACTACAATACCCACCTGCTGAAGTGAAGAAACAGATTGACAGAGCCAGAAGAGTACCCAGAAGTCACCTACTACAGGACAGGCCCAACAAAGAAAAGAACAGAATGCCACTAGCCATTCAGCCCCCAACTAAAACCTCTCCAATGCATCATCAAGGATCTACAACCTATCCTGAAGGATGACCCATCACTCTCACAGATCTTGGGAGACAGGCCAGTCCTTGCTTACAGACAGCCCCCCAACCTGAAGCAAATACTTACCAGTAACCACACACCACACAACAGAACCACTAACCCAGGAACCTATCCTTGCAACAAAGCCCGTTGCCAACTGTGTCCACATATCTATTCAGGGGACACCATCATAGGGCATAATCACATCAGCCACACTATCAGAGGCTCGTTCACCTGCGCATCTACCAATGTGATATATGCCATCATGTGCCAGCAATGCCCCTCTGCCATGTACATTGGTCAAACTGGACAGTCTCTACGTAAAAGAATAAATGGACACAAATCAGACGTCAAGAATTATAACATTCAAAAACCAGACGGAGAACACTTCAATCTCTCCGGTCACTCGATTACAGACCTGAGGGTGGCTATCCTTCAACAAAAAAACTTCAAAAACAGACTCCAATGAGAGACTGCTGAATTGGAATTAATTTGCAAACTGGATACAATTAACTTAGGCTTGAATAGAGACTGGGAATGGATGAGTCATTACACAAAGTAAAACTATTTCCCCATGTTATTTCTCCCCCCCTCCCCCCACTGTTCCTCAGATGTTCTTGTTAACTGCTGGAAATGGCCTACCTTTCTTGTCACCATGAAAGGTTTTCCTCCTTTCCCCCCCCTGCTGCTGGTGAGGCTTATCTTAAGTGATCACTCTCCTTACAGTGTGTATGATAAAACCCATTGTTTCATGTTCTCTGTGTGTGTATATAAATCTCCCACTGTATTTTCCACCAAATGCATCCGATGAAGTGAGCTGTAGCTCACAAAAGCTTATGCTCAAATAAATTTGTTAGTCTCTAAAATGCCACAAGTATTCCTTTTCTTTTTGTGAATACAGACTAACACAGCTGCTACTCTGAAACCTGTCATTTAGAAACAAAGATTGAACTGAGGGAAGTGCTGGCCCCAGGTTGGTAGAGAGCATTCCTGCCTGTGTATAAAACATCTATGAACTGATTTTACTATCAAACAGGGTCAGACCCTGTTTGATTCAAATGCTGTGTAGTGTATAAGACTTAGATTGTGTTTTGTTTATTTCTTAAGTAATCTTCTATGATCTGTTTGCTATCACTTAAAATCTATCTTTCTGTAGTTAATAAATCTATTATATTTTTTACCTAAAATAGTGTGGTTTGAGTGAAATGAAAAATATCAGCTCAGTTAACAAAGGCTTTGTGCATGTCCTCTCCACATCAAGGAAGGGGCGGACTGAGTAATAAATTCATACTGGTTGAGCTTTTGACCATAACAGGACAGTACAGCTCTGGGGTCATAGGCTGGGGGTATTCTGTCTGGAGCCTCTCTATTGTTGGTTCATGCAGTGACTGGCCAGAGCATTCATGAACACAGCTGGGTATGGTCCCTGCCTGTGGATGTTGGTGAGAGTGCAAGCTTGGAGGGTTTGCAGCTTGTCACAATGTCACTGTGTGAGAGGGAACCCAGACTGGTAAGGCAGGGAGATCAGCGGTACCCCAGTTCTAGTTTGCACCCTGGGGGGGACCCCTCACATCAGGTTTATGTCTCCACTTTTTACAATAATGAGTCACCTCTTTCATATCTGCAATCAGACAGGAGCACTGGAACCTTCGTAAAAGGGTGGGGGGGCCTCAGCACTGGCCCAGTGGCCCCAACTCTCCCCCAAGGACCCACTCCTCCTCTTACCCCTGAGGCTCTGGCCAGGCCAGAAATTGGAACAAGGCTGTAATAAGAGCTGCCTACCCAGGGCGTCCGGGCTGCTGTGGGGAACCCCAGACCCTTCACCTGCCCTTGGTAGGGGGCCAGGGGGCCCAAGAGCAGACCCTGGCCCATGTCCCCACCGCCACATCCTCACCAGCCCAGAGCAGATGGAGGGCCCAGGCTCCTCACAGTGGCTTGGGTTCCCTGGGTGGCTCTTACCAGGGCCTGGCTCCCAGCCTGACCAGGGCCTCAGGGGGAAGAGGAGAAGCGGGCCCCATAATAACTGGGGGCTAAGGCCCACCTCAGCACCCCCCTCTTTACACACACACACACACCGGAAGATGTTGGGGCTGCCGTAAAGCACAGCCCCTTAAAAGTGAGGGAGCCATGGCCCTCCTACTATTAAAAGTGAGGGAGCCATGGCCCTCCTAACTCCCCCCTGGTTCTGGCACCCCTGCACTCAGAACTTCTAGGTGACAAATCCTGGTCCTGTACTGACAAGCAGATGACACCTGTGTAATTAAAACAAATGGCACTGGTATTAGCAAGGTTGTAGGATACATATAAAATTAAAGAATGAAAGTTAGTTTATTGGTTAAGGAACTATATATGTGTTTAAAGAAAGGCCCTGACTAGGAAGCAGAAGGAAGGCCATGAAAATAATGAGTTATAAGGCCAAAAGGAATGAAGTAGGGAGAATGTCTGATTCAAAGACTAAATAATGAGATAAGGGGAAGTTTCTAAAAAGAAGACCTCTAACCGATGTGGGTGACTGCAGATAGTTTTAAATCAAACAAAGAGAATCTGTCTTAAAACGAGCTAACACAAATCTTCCCACCCCACATACCTGTCTTATCCTCTATATGAACCCAGGTGCAATGGGAAAACAGTTGAACAGGAAGAAGGAAGAGAGGAAAGTGCTAGACAGGGGATACTGGTCTAACACTCACTCAGGCCACACAGTCTGATAGCTTTTCAGGCAAGGATGCCACTGATTCCTCTGGGAACTCCCCACTATCTCTTCTTTTCCATCTTATCAATTTCTCTGTATCAGTATCTTCCTGCTGACCTCTTCTGTCTCTCTGAGCATGAAGACCCTGCTCTCTTCTGTTTCCTTCCCCAAGTGCCACTTCCTCCTTGGGCATTCCCTCCAAAAATTGTCAGGGCTATCAGAATGTCAGCATCCATCCGCTTCCTCACTTTGATCCTACATCCATCATGATCTGGGCTGATATTTCCATGGGAACTTGCACTGGGCCTGAATCTTCACAGCCTCCTTAAAGTGATCCACTTCATCCCATAATTCTAAAACTCCCAACACTGTCTACATGACCCGTGACTCATACAATGGGGTCTTGTCCCCACTTCTCTTCTTCCCGAGAATAGATATACATCCTAGCACCAGTACCTTGAAAACTAAAACTTCCAATCTCCTCACTAGTTCCATCTCTATAGATAGCTTGATAGTTTCATCTAATCTTTGGGACTTTCCCATCTGGAGCTGTAGTTGCATCTCCCCACTAAAAGTATAACTGACAAACTGATCTCAAGCTAGAGCATCTTGCATCTCAGAGCCGGTTTATGGTAAACTGTTCACAACCACTTTCCTCTGGCTTCTTCCTACAGTTGAGGAAAACTGCCCAATCTCAGTCAGTGCATGCTGCAGGCTCCATAGAATGTGTAAGGGCACCTGTTAGACACTTATAGGCCGTCAAACCTTACTGCTAAATCCTCATCCTCCCTGTCTTTCCCTACGAGCAACAGGCTCAGGAACTTCAGCTTATTGGACTCAGCTCAGTCATTAAGACTGGTTGCCATTTCGAACTGTGCATGCCAATCACTCCACTTTTGTTGCTCTCTACTGTAAGGGGCTGGGTTAAATACAGGCCATGCTGCCTTCTTGGAGGTGGCATAGAATCATAGAAGATTAGGGTTGGAAGAGACTTCAGGAGGTCATCTAATCCAACCCCCTGCTCAAAGCAGGACCAACACCAACAAAATCATCCCAGCCAGGGCTTTGTCAAGCCAGGCCTTAAAAACCTCTAAGGATGGAGAGCCCACCACCTCCCTAGGTAACCCATTCCAGTGCTTCACCACCCTCCTAGTGAAATAATTTTTCCTAATATCAAACCTAGACATCCCGAAGTGCAACTTGAGACCATTTCTCCTTGTTCTGTCATCTTCCACCACTGAGAACAGCCTAGCTCCATCCTCTTTGGAACCCCCCTTCAGATACTTGAAGACTTATCAAATCCCCCCTCACTCTTCTCTTCTGCAGACTAAATAAGCCCAGTTCCCTCAGCCTCTCCTCAGAAGTCATGTGCCCCAGCCCCCTAATCATTTTCATTACCCTCGGTGGACTCTCTCCAATTTGTCCACATCCCTTCTGTAGTGGGGGGCTCAAAACTGGATGCAATAATCCAGATGTGGCCTCACCAGTGCCAAATAGAGAGGAATAATCACTTCCCTCAATCTGCTGGCAATGCTCCTACTAACGCATATTTGACCCTCCCACCAGGAGTACCCCCTCCTTCTCAGTCACTCATTTTCTTCCCGTCAAATGCTAACAAAAAGAAACCTCTCTACAATTAACAACAGTTTATCTTTTAAATAATGGCCCAGATCGCAGACTTCCACTTGCCTCACTTGCAGGATAATCACCACAGTCCCAACTGTGGCATCAATTTGTGCTAACCACCCCACACTTTGTGCTGCACACAGGTGCTGGTTGATGTCCTAGGCTAGGAACATCTTTATAAATTTGTTTAGGGATGAAATGACAACCTGCATGTGGTCTCTCCTCCTGCGTGCATAAGCACAACAAATGTCATTAAATTGATGATCAAATGTCCCGAAAAGGCCTACAGGTCAGCAAAGCAATGGCAAAAATGGCCCCTTCCAAGTCAAACCAGACAACGGCCCCTCACTACATATAATGCATTTAAATATCAAGGGTTTATCCAGCACAAAATGCAACTACCTCAGGAAGATCCTATGAACTGACAAAATTGACTAGAGGAAATGTAAGTTGAGTGAAAAAGTCATCCTCCAAGATCAACAGATAGACCCCTATCTTAGCAGTCTTCCATCCAAAACAAGGCCTGGTAACCTATACCAAAGGTGATGTGAAGAACTCTATACAGGTACTCCCTAACACAAACCCTAATTCCATCGCCATCCAGGTCATCAACTTGACGGTAGTGAATATCAATAAACCCCTGTCAAGGTTCCTTCCCCACTCTCAACTCTAGGGTACAGATGTGGGGACCTGTGGGGCATGAAAGACCCCCTTAAGCTTATTCTTACCAGCTTAGGTTAAAAACTTCCTCAAGGTACAAACTTTGCCTTGTCCTTGAACAGTATGCTGCCACCACCAAGCGCTTTAAATAAAGAACAGGGAAAGAGATCTTTGGAGACATCTTCCCCCAAAATATCCCCCCAAGCCCTACACCCCCTTTCCAGGGGAAGACTTGATAATAATCCTCACCAATTTGTACTGGTGAACACAGACCCAAACCCTTGGATCTTAAGAACAATGAAAAAGCCATCAGGTTCTTAAAAGAAGAATTTTAATTAAAGAAAAGGTTAAAGAATCACCTCTGTAAAATCAGGATGGTAAATACCTTACAGGGTAATCAGATTCAAAACATAGAGAATCCCTCTAGGCAAAAGCCTTAAGTTACAAAAAGATACAAAACCAGGAATATACATTCCCTCCAGCACAGCTTATTTTACCAGCCATTAAACAAAAGGAAATCGAATGCATTTTCTAGCTAGATTACTTATTAACTTAACAGGAGTTGGAAGGATGCATTCCTGATCTGTTCCCGGCAAAAGCAACACACAGACAGAACCCTTTGTTCCCGGCCAAAGTATCTTGTCCCCTCATTGGTCATTTTGGGTCAGGTGCCAGCGAGGTTACCTTAGCTTCCTAGCCCTTTACAGGTGAAAGAGTTTCGCCTCTGGACAGGAGGGATTTTATCGCACTGTATACAGAAAGGGGGTTACCCTTCCCTTTATATTTATGACAACCCCCATTAACAAACTTGCCCTCTTGCAGTGCTGCCACCTTCAAGCCACCCCACCATCATGTAGGCGACTTCAACAGCCACCACAATTTGTGGGGCTATGATACCAACGATTGCGCGGAAGAAAAACTGTCATCACGGGCAGTGGCAGAAGACCTTTGCCTGCTCTACAACACTAAGGAGCATGGCACTTTTAGCACACTGACAAAAATGCTATACATCTGATCTTTGTTTTGTAAGAGAACAACAGCCACCTTTTGCCATCAACAAGGATAGTATTTGACAACTTTCCCAACAGCCAACACAGATCCCTGGTGATTCAAGTCAGTCTCCAGATCCTGCTATTTTGAAGCCTCAGTGGAACTTTTGGAAAGCAGTATCCCTCCGACCTCTGCCAGTTATCATCAGCCTAATAACAGCTGCCAAAGCCAATATTCCCAGGTGATACAGAAAGGCTTTCACCACCTGCTGGACACTAGACAGCAAAGAACTGCTTTGGCAGCATAAGGCAAAAGGAAAACTGGATACAGCAAAAGCCTTGGGCCTTTCCCTGCAGCCATATTAATAGCCATGAGCTGAGAAGCAGAAAGTCGCATCATCACATTCCTTCTAAATTATACCAAAACAAGGTAATATCGGGCTGGTAAGAAGGCACCCCTCCTAATAGTGCCCACCATCACCAGATAAGCAAGGAATCTCTTAAGATGTTTAAAGAAAACTTTGCTTGATAGCATTCTGTCTGACAAGGAATCACTTATCAACAGTTCTGATTATAAAACCCATACTTCCATTGTTTTGCCTTTATGGTCCCTACTTTTCTATTGTTTATCTGTATGGTCTCTGTCTGGTTCTTTGATTGTTTCCATCAGTTGCATAATTAATTTTGCTCGGTGTAAATCTACTATGGTGGTGGGGTATGATTAGTTAAATAATTGTTTCATAATGGGCTAGGATTGTTGAAAATTACCTTTTTATAGTACTTTAGTTAAGATACAGCTAAGCAGGACTCAAGTTTCACTATATAAAACTGGGATCCAAAAGGAAGTTCTTTGGAACCAACTCCAGGACACAGCCCCAAGATCAGAGCTGCCAGACTTCAACACGCTGCCAATCACACCATGCAGAGTCCTCGGATGACCCGATCCTGACTGGCCAGCAGGAAAAGCTCATACACCTTATTGGGAATGGTGAGCATTGTATGCTTAGCGTGTGCATTCTGTTTTGGTGATTGTTAATAAATAGACGTTAAGGATATTACTGTGTAAGGCTCTTTCAGTGGTAAAAATATCCTGCAAACCCGCAGAAGAGTACGCCCTGAGCCCTAGGAATTGGGTATGGGTAGGTGCCTTTCCCGCCAGAGCCCTAGGAACTGGGAAAGGGTGGGGGTGCCTAAATCAACCAGGTTATGCCTTGAGCCCTAGGAACTGGGTAAAAGTGGGTGCCCTGGAGTGCGTGGGTATCAGTATCTGATCTTTATAAGGGAACAACTTTTACCACATACTAAGCCTACATGTAGCTAATGTTTGGCTGAAGAAGATGATGGTTTAAACAGAGTTAAATATAACATGAAGAAACGTAGATAATGTGATGATAGTTACATTATATTTGAATTTTCATGTCTCCGTATTACTGAGGAAAGTCCATAGCCAAAACATGTCACTTGTTTTCAGATGTTTGTAAAATGAAAGCATGAAGCCAGGGAAACTAGAGAGACATTTAGAAACTGAACACCCAGAATTCGAAAAACAAGAGCAGCAATTTTTCTTTTGGAAACAAGAATTAAAGCTTGGGGGAGCAGCAGCGGTGAGAGAAGTCATGTGTAAAGAAGCAACTCTTCCTCAAAAATGCTTTAAATGATCTTGTGTTGTGGCCAGGTGAATTGCAAAAGGTAAACCTGCACACACCATTTACCAGACAATTCAAATTCCAGCAGCAATAGATGTGTAGAATTATGACTGGGGAATAAATAGCCATACTGATAACCATTTTTATGTCAAATAATACCATCCATTGACACAATGGTTATCTTGCAGAACACATCCAGAAGCAGTTGACAAAACAAGTTAAGAGGCAATATTGTGCACTGCAGCTTGATGAATTCACAGACCTAGCCAACATGGCTCAGCTTCTATTACCCATGAGATTTGTCAAAGCGGGTATAACAGCTGAAGACTTATTTTGCAAAGAAATCCTAAACTGAAAAACTATGGAGGAAATTTTCAAGATCCTTGATTAATTGATACTGGTTGAAGGTCTTAACTGGGGTACATGTGCTGAGTCGTGCACTGACGGGGAAGGACCATGATCCGAAAGAAGCGTGGGATATGCAGGAGAAGTAAAGTTGCAAAACCATCTGAACTATAGTGTCCTGAACTCTTGAATCTAGTATCCTAAGTCAATTAAAGAAGAAAAAAACACAATGTATGTGGTTGTAGGGAGCCACCAAGCTTTAAACCATCTGTATGGGAGCCATAGCACTAAAAAGTTTGGGAACCACAGTGCTAAACAATTAGAGCAATCCTCCATTATCTCCATGGTTACAAAAGTGTTTCCTCCAAAGCAGTCATTCTTTGCTGGCCCAGGATAACAAAAATCCCAAATTTCTTCCCAAATGTACGTTTATTTCAAGATAGCGCACTATTGCCCATGATCATGCAAAGACCCACAAGCATGGAACTTTAATGCAAAAACATATGTATTTAACTTTATACATGTATGTAGTCCTGTTGCCTTCAATGGAGTTATGTATACCAGCGTTTCTCAAACTGGGGTCCGTGGAGGTCCCCGATGGTACTCCAGGGGGTCCGCTGGCCCCGCTGAACAACTCCTCCCCCTCCCCCCCTCCCAGCGCCTCCTTCATGCCGGGGAACACCTACTGTGTCTCTTTCAATCATTTACCTCATACAAAACAGTTGTATTCCCATGCAGGAGAGGTGCATAACAAACGTAGGAATGGCCAACTACCCAGCCTAAGTCAGAAGCTGCCCACCACACCTAAAATAAAAATAAAAATTAAATTCAGTTAAAAAAAAAGTTCCAAAAAGTTTTAATACATGCAACTAAAATTTAAATAGCACTTACCTCTCCAGGTCTGAGTCCATATATAGCGGACATTGTCCAGTTCAACATAACCGCATAGCCACCTGTTGGTCTAACAACACCCTAAGTGAGAAGTAATTTAAAATTAAGATCACTTAAAAGGCAAACACACATCAAATCTCCTTCTATTAAAAAAAATCTCATTACTATAATGTGATCCCATAGCTAGAATAACTATAGCTAGAATATTTAAAGTTGTCTAACTTGTACTTTGACATCCCTGCCATAACAGAATAATATAGCAGCCCAATCCTACAAATATTTGCTCATACAAGTAGTCTCATTGAAGAAAGGCCAAGTACGGACTAAAATTAACTTTTGCATTATTACCTGGAGAATTAGTTCAAAAGATAGAACAAAATATTAGATCTGATATCAATTATTTACAGAACACAACCATCACCCAGCTAAAATCCTCTATTCAAATCAGTTTTCCACACATTTACAAACAAAAAAGTTGTAAAACATTTAATTCAAGTATGTACAGAAATTAATCCTCTCCTTCTCTTCAGTAACAGAAACATAAGCACCATGCTATGGAATAATATATATTTATTTTGCTGTCAACAGCATCTTGCACAGTCAGTTATGTTGAGAACTAGAGCTGATTGAGAATTTTCCAACCAAACAGGCTTTCACTGGAAAATGCCAATTCATTGAGCCCAGAATGTTTCACAAAAACATACTGAGTCTGACAAGCTGGCTGCTATTTCACCAGTGCTGTACAGCATAGGGCCAAAGAATCACAATCAATTTCATACACTAGTGGCAGAGTCTTGGAGAGCCTATTTCATTTTGGAAACATCATCATGTATTGAAGTTTCCAAAGCACAAATTTTAAATAGAATGTGTGGGTTGCAGGAAATTTTGAAAAACAAGGGTTTTATTCAGTGTGAATCAGAACTAAATCAAATTTCAAAAAGTGGAAATTACAAGTTTTGGCCAACTCTATTGACATCTAAAAGTTGCTTCTGGGATGCAGTTAGCACAACAGTCGCTAGAAATTTTGGAAGAGTTGGGATCACAGGACCTATGTGCACCTACTTATGTAAGCTTAGCTGTAATACCCCACAATAACTTTGTTATTTCATCTAAGTACTTTATTAGAGTTCTCCAAAAGAAGCAACATGCATTTGACTCCTCTGTGCTTTGATTAACTGGATTGCTATTGGTTTGTGAAAGCTCCTAGTCATTGAGGATAGGTAGGGTTCCTAGCCCTTTTAATTGGATTTCACCTCAAGATGAATAGGCACCTGGGAAACCCTTTCCCCTCTCTCAGCCTATGTCCTTTCATGCCAGTCATTGCCTCTATTTTAAGATTTTCCTTTCTGTTCTCTGCCCCCCTTTCTCCTCTTATTTGGTTTTCTTCTTGTTGTGCAACTGTGTTTTTAGCTATTTATCTCGGGTTCTGCTCACTCAGTATTTTCCTCCACCTACTAGGCCATCCATTTCGTATTCCACTGACCTCACTCAGCCACCAGCACTATACAGCTCTCTTTCCAACTTGTTAAGATATAGAGAAGATCCTTCCAATGCCAGAAGGGGGCAAATGAAAGGGATGGAAAAGCATACAGCTGGTGCCTCTAGACCCAGATTTCTCATTGACATGCCCTTACCCTACTTCCACCCATCTCCCACTCCCTAGAGTCAGTAAACCAAAAACAGTTTAGAGTTAAGTGTCATGATATTAAGCATCTGTTTTCCACAAAGATATAATGGGCTTTCCACTGAGACAGTCTTTTTAGATGCTTCCTCCACCCTCCCCGTGAACCTCTGTGGACTCTCCCATGAACCCCTGTGAGGGGAGACCTTTTCACTGTGTTTGAGAAGACACTTAAATCTGCATCATATGTAATTAAATGGAGTATTGCTTCAGACATTTTATTGAAGAAATACTCCTTTCCTTTGCAGTAAGGAAGTTCTAACACAAACCCTATGGGCTACTGCTTTAGTAGTGTACAGTTTTAAACTGATTTGAGCAACAGTCAGCCAATGGGCAAAGGTGAAACAGGTTTGACATTTAATCTTAAAATAATGAGGGACAGCAGACAAAATGTAAAATTTTCATTAATGTCTTAGATATCTTAAGTTTTTGACTAAAGTTCCTGGGGCTTGCGGGGGAGGAGGGGAGGAGAGTTGGAAAAATATACAAATCAACACAAGAAAAAAAAAGTTAATATAGCAATAAACTAGCCCAAGAAAGAAGTTTGGGGCATTCTGTGTTCTACTTAGCATATCAGAATTCTTCTAAAGATATATAACTGAATTTGAAAAGCTAAAATCTTCAAAGTATATGCTGCCTTAGTTGTCTAACCTTATTCAATCTCAACTTCCATCTTTATATGCCTTTTTTTTTAAAATGGAGGAACTATTCAACATTACACCCCGATTCCAGTTAAAATTCATGGAGTATTATCTGATCTTCCTTTATTCAGTATAAAACAAACAAGTGATCACAAAGTAAACAGTATAAGCTTTCGTGAGCTACAGCTCACTGCATCCGATGAAGTGAGCTGTAGCTCACGAAAGCTTATGCTCTAATAAATTTGTTAGTCTCTAAGGTGCCACAAGTACTGCTTTTCTTTTTGCGAATACAGACTAACACGGCTGCTACTCTGAAAAAAGTAAACAGTGTTGACCAACCTATCACTAAATTATTATATAACATATCACACTGCTAATATAGAATGTGCATACATAGATAAGAAATATGTCCCTTCTAAAGGATTTATATTAAACAAACGTTTAGATTAGAATGCAATTTATTTTATGCCATTCACATTCAGATCCACCATTATGATTTATTGGAAGACAATGAACTTTAAATCTTAAAAAGTTAAAGTAATGAAATGCAAGCAAATGAGATCAAAGCAGTTTTAACAATGCTTATCATTCATTGTAGTGAGCTTTGGCAAACATTTTCAGCCTTTTAATTAAATGCTCTCTAATATGGAACGGAAAATAGTTTGGTCACAGATATTTATATTAAAGATAGTACCCTACCTTGGGCAAGCCAGTTGTTCCTGACGTATAAAGAATGTAAAGTGGATGATCTGAACGAACAGCAACACAATCATGAGACTTGGCTTTTGCCATTTCTTCAGCCCAATCAAGGTCACGACCTGAGACTAGAGGAACAGTTCCCTATACACCAAGAAACAGAAATATTCAATGAAATTTAACCAGATGGAATAAAAGACACTGGCTCAAGAGATATGCAACATCCAGTATCCCATATGGATACCGTGAACAAAGCTAGTATACCTAATCTCTCAGACACAGAAGCTGTACTAGCTAATTAAAAGTTATTTAAATCTCATGATACGAAAGATCTCAATTAAAATGCACAGCAAAACATATTTGATTTAAAAAAAGACACATACAAAGTTAATAAGCAAGAACAACTATAAATTTACCAAGTGAGGTCGACTGTATATGAGAACTTTCTGAGGTTGGTGCTGTACCATCTCCAGTGCTCTTTCTAGAAGCGGCATGTATTCCACTCTCCTTCCTGGTTCTATCCCAAAAGTTGCAGTTACAACAAGTTTGGGCTAAAGTAAAGAGGATCATAGTATATTAAAAAATGTTTGCCATAAAATTATTCAGTAAATAAAGCCCTTACACACAATACACACATTTACTTCATTTCTAAGAGAACATTGTACTCTTCACACATACAAGTTTCTGTATTTTTTTAAATGATTGGTTGGATGACATCCTCTTCATTTGCACTGGGAGTTAGAACATTAGACTGCACAATTTAAAATCAAGGCAGCTCTGACTTTACAACAATATACAAAATGTTTTGACATAACTTCCAAGACCCTGCCTTCAAAAATTAAGTAAACCATATTTATATTAGTCCTATTCCAAGAAGTAAAAGTCAATTGATAGTCAGACTCATCTTATTTAGAACAGAACCAATCTTCTCTCCTCTGCAAAACTGCAAGCACAACAAGAGTGCTCTTAGTTTATATTGTACAATCTCACCAAGCTAGTTTGTTAATTGTGTATATTACCAGAAATCTCATGATGGAGGCAGTGGCCCCAATTCCAGTTACAGATGAGTTAAGCTTTGAACTTGGAATGGGAATTGAATAGCTTTCTTATGTATGAATAATACAGTGTACCATCTCCAAATTTGCTACTAAAGGATATTCATTAACTGGTTTGAATTCAAAAAGTTGGTTTGAGTTCAAAATATTTTTGATGAGCTTTTAAAAAAAATAATAAGTAGTTCAGCCTTTGTCTCTCTCTCTTTTTGACCAGAATAACCTCATCAACAGAATAAGATAGAATCTTCAAACTTTCCATATAGTTCAGCTTAACTGAAGTCATGTGGAGGCTACATTTGAATAAATTAGTTTGTAATTAATCTAAAATACTAACAACTATGGTCTCCCATTGTTATGTTTATAGACTAGTCAGGGCTAATTTTGCTGAAGTTGCTTTTTAAGGGGTCCCTTCTCCAGCCACTCTGTATGCTGCAAATCTATTCTCAGACAAGATCACGTTAATTGGAGTGAAACTCATGCTAGGCAAGATGAATACTTTTTCCAGAGTACAGGGGCATTGATTGGGAGCGTCATAGATGGCTCCCCCATGCCTGGCCCCCTACCCTTTCCTATCTTTGTTAGATAGGAACAAAGATATCCCCGCTAACCCTGCCATGCTTCCTTCACATCTCTGCTCACAAGCTCCTCACATACAGCCATCTCCCCATTACCTTTAGCTCTCCAGCCCTGCTTTCTGGTGTTGAGGTGGGAGGGATATGCACAGGTCTGGTGAAGAAGGAAGGGTGTGGATGGAAAAGTGGGCTGTATAAGGAAAAACAGTACTATGACAATGGGGGAGGTAGGATAGGGTAGGGCAGGGCAAAGTTCCACAGCATCAAATTCTCCTTTAAGAGCTCCCCTTGCAATCCTGCCTCAGTGAGCAGTGGAGCAAAAGTAGCAGTGCCATAGGGAGCTGTTCAAACAGAGACTCATCTCCCCACCCCAGACTCAATGTCCCCAACATGCAAAACCTCTTCCTCCTCTAGCCTCTCCATGCATTCCCGCTCTCCCTCCTCTACACCCACACTGCCACAACCCCCTCGTACATGCCCAAAGAACTCTCTTCCCTCTGAAATCCCAGTTCAATACCTTCAGCATAGGTTACACACATTCCTGCTTGTCCCCAATGCATCCCATCTTGCCTTCCTGCTGTCCAATTTGACTCTGAATTTTCACAGATAATCAAGATTTTAAAAATTGAATAAGATCAATTTTCTTACAAAAAGTCAAAATTTGAAAGTTTCATATCCTTCAAGCTTACCTATATGCTGATACTTTAATTTTTTTAAATATGTTGGCAATGTGTTATGTATGTGTTTATATATATTACACAAACGGCAGTGTTCGTACAGACAGGGCATCAGCAGACACCAGTGCTTTAACCATCCTGTCATCCATAACTGCTCTCAGCCAGATTAAATGAAACAAACAATGATTGAAGTCCAGCATCTGTTCTACCATATTTCAAAGGCTTCAATTTTCTTCTTGTCAGCAGCATTAGTTTCCCAGAATTCACATCCATAAAGTGCTATGAAAAAAATAAAAAGCTTATTTTTTTCATAACAACTTATGGATGGGATTCCTGGGAAACTAATGCTGCTGACAAGAAGAAAACTGAAGCCTTTAAGATGTGGTGCTAGCAAAGACACTTGTGTATCTCCTGGATGGAAGAGAACAAATGCTTATTTTTGAAATATTACTGAAGAGAAGTCGAATCTGATCTCAGAAATCAACAGGCACAAACTTATGAACTTTGATCACATCAGGCATAGAAATAGAAAGAATGCAAGGAAGTTATTATGGAAGGAAAGGTGGTAGGTCATCATAGTAGGGGATGACCAGCAAGGAGATGGATGGATGGAAGGATGGATGGAGTGTGGCAGATCATTGGGAAGTCAGCTGCTGAGAGTGCAGTTGGAATGCCTTAAGAAGGCTTCTGAAAATTCTATGATGTCACCAGTATTCAGACATAAATAAATGGACTTTACTACTGCTTCTACTATCTGAGCTACACTGAGCACTTTAAGCATTGCAAACTCTTATGATTTTATCACAAGACTTGTGATTATTTGTTGCTCTGGAGTAAAGTTGTCACATGAGCATGTCAGCTTTAATTTTTTTTAGTAAGTTTCTAGCCCTCATGGATGTGGAGAACAGCATGAAAACATGAATGGAGCACGATCTAAAGGATTAGAAAGCACAACACCAATTAACAGAACCCTCACATTAAGAAGCTCATGATTCTGTGGATCTGACTCCTAATTTGGGACTGGCAATACTACATGCCCTCTGTTGCTTCTACTAGTGGAGAGGCATTGGTGGTAGTGCAATAGCGGGAAATTTTAAGGGTTGGGGGAGGGGGAAAGAGGGATGACTAATGTTTACATAGTTTTACTAGCCGGACTAGCTGCCACTGTGTGGGCATATAATCCATATGAGATTGCAACTCCTCTTTAGTCCTGTCAGGTATTCTGTAATATTTTATACATAAAAGCAGATAAATCATACTTAAGGCTATGATTTTGTCACGGAGATTGCAGAAGTCACAGAATCTGCAACTTCCAGAGATCTCCGTGACTTCAGCCCATGGCAGCTGGGAGCTGCAGGGTCCCCTGCCACCACCGGTGGTGGCCGGGAGTTGTGGGGTACCCACACTGCCTGAGGTGGTGGGGACCCCCTGCAGCTCCAAGCCACCACAGGCAACAGGGACCCACCCCACAGCTCCTGGCCGCCGCAGGCAGCAGGGGGACCCCGCAGCTCCCAGCCACTATGAGTGGTGGGGGTATCCCAGAGTTCCCGGCCACCAAGAGTGGTGGGGACCTCCTGGAGCTCCGAGCCAGAGCCCCTGCAGCTGCCCGGAAGCTGCATGCGGTGTAGGGACTCTGTAGCTCCCCACTTTGTCACAGATGTTTTTAGTAAAAGTCACAGACAGGCCATGGGCTTCAATTATTTTTTCTTTATTGCCCATGACCTGTCTGAACTTTTACTAAAAATATCCATGACAAAATCTTAGCCTTAATCATACTATAAGAGTGGGTATAAAGCTGTATACAGTTGCTTTTTAAATCTAAGAAGAGTGGACTTTTTAAAAAAATATGTATTATAAAAATAAAATAAATAAATAAATAGTTCTTTAAACATAAGATTGGACTGCCATTATTCTGAGGCAACCATGTTTCTTAAGTTCCAGGCTCATCATCTTAGTGTCTAATCATACAAATGGTCCGATCGTTTCATGATAATAATCAGGAGTAGCCACTTATAGATGTATCTGTGTGCAAGAACAGTATCTTATTCAGAATAAATCGGGCCCCTTATTTTTGTTTTTTCCCCCCACCAACAACCTCTGAAAAATTCCTGGGTTTTGAAAAACCCAGTATTTGTATTTTTCCAGGTTTCTACTCGGATTTTGTCCCTCCTTGAATTCTCTGGACGCAGTTCCCTGCTCAGAGACCCCACAGACCTCCTCAGTGTGCCTGCGCAGGGAAGGTTAAATTGCTCTGTTGGTGGCTGCTGCCGCTGCACAGTGAGGGAGTGAGACAGTCAGGGAGCCCGCCAAGACAACCAACTACTGCACAGATAGGCTACAGGGAACAAGAGGCTGCACTCAGGAGTACAGGCCCCCTCCTGACCAGCTCCCCCAGGAATGTAAGGCATCTCTCTCCAGCAACATAAAAACAGCCATACTAGGTCAGACCAAAGGTCCATCTAGCCCAGTATCCTGTCTTCTGACAAGGGCCAATGCCAAATGCTTCAGAGGAAATGAATGGAGGTTGCAATCATCTACTGATCCATGCCGAGTCTCACTCCCAGCTTCTGGCAGTCAGAGGCTAGACACACCTAGAACATGGCGTTGCATCCTTGACCATTTTGGCTAATAACCATTGATGGACCTATCCTCCACAAACTTATCTAATGCTTTTTTTAACCTTGTTATAGTGGCTGGCAACAAGTTCCACAGTTTGATTGTGCATTATGTGAAGAACTAAATTCCTTTTGTTTATTTTAGACCATAAGTGCCCCTGTGAATAGCTGGGCCTGGAAACCCCCTCCACATGCCTGCTCCTTCCCACGATTGCCCAGGCACTCCCTTTCCCTGTAATAGCCCTTGTGAGTAGGTAGGCCCAGGAATGCATCACCACTTGGAGGGGAGCCCCAGGCCACAGAATCCCTTCCACTTCACTTGCCAGACAGAGCCTGCTCCTGCCCAGGAACAGGTCACTTCAATCCCCCTGTGGCCTGGTGGAGCAGAGCTGAGGAGCTCATGATGCAAGGAAGAGAGTAGTCGCAGCCCCCCCTTGCTGCTGGTAGGTGGGTGTATCGGTGTCAGGCAACCAGCAAGAGGGCAGTACTAGCCTAGTGGTTGGAAAAAGTCTCAGGCCTAGTAGTCAGGCATCAGGAACAATGTTAGAACCTGGGACTAGGGTCAGAGGCAGAGGCTGGAGCCACGTGTCAAACCAGAGGTCAGGAGCTGGAGGAAGCAGGAGAGCAGGCAAAGAGGGGTTCAAGGTAGTGGCAGGACCGAGGCAAGGCTGAATGCAAGGCAAGAAGATAATACAGAAGCAGTCACATTGGCAGATATGAGCACTGAGCAGCCAGCGAACTGCTACTGGCCTAAAAGCTAGCCTACTGGCCTCTCCAGCCAATTAGGAAATGAGGCCAGTCAGGCAGCCCGCTGCAGCCCAGCTGTACTGATGAGGTTGCCTAGAGACTATCTCTGCTGCAGACCCTGATTGCTGACATTCAGTGACTGGGATCTGCTCTCTGCTGGCACCCAGCCCCTGTGCCCCCAGCTGTGACAGGAAAGATGATGATTTTGGGATAGAGGTTTTGTTCAAGTACTATTTTTGGTCTGTTCTTTCCGGCGTTCATCTGGTGATAGCAACCCATTTTCGGGGGAAGCTTCTCTGAGACACAGTGAAGATCCCATTTCATGCTAAAATGGGTTGAAAATGAAAAATTGCATCTGAAGGTCTACACTGCAGTTAAACAGTCTCTTAGCCTGAGTCAGCTGACACAGCTGACACATTAATTGCAATGTAGACATACCTCAAGAGGCTTCAGTGACTTCAAGAACAGCATCTACTGCACATCCGACCACGTCATATTTGAAGTGTCCTTGCAGTATTCCGTTTAAATTTTTCGAAGTATTAAAATAAGATGCCTAAACAAATTGTATTTCAATCTAACAGTAATTTAATGGCCATTAGAAAAAAGTATCTGTTATTTCAGTGTAGTGAAGTATATATGTGCTCCACTTCAAGTGAGATGAGGTTCCAAAAAATGCCTATATTCCCATTCCATATTACTTCATCTCAATTCACTTATGTATATAGCACAGTCAATACCTGAGAAGACTAACAATCATCATGGTCTATGCAGCATTCCCAGAGCTACTTAAAATTCAAGACAAATTAAGGCAAATTGGTACTATAGCGGTACTTTTCTATATCCATACTTTTCTATATCCAATAGAAAGTTCTTTTTATTCCTTATATTTGGGGTCTTTTGACAAGATCTAAATTGACACCTTTCTTCCAAAAGAACGTCTCACAGTTTGATCTCTCTGTTCCAAAGATGCAACTCTTTCTAGCATATCATACCAACATCAAGTGTGGTACCTCAGTATTCAATAAACACAAATTATAGTACTAACTAGGGCAATTGCTAAAGAATATCTTACTAACTTTGAGTTCAGCAGAGTGCCATCTATTACACAATTATTTAAATGCACATGCTTTAAAATAGTCCTAATATAATTTGTATTAAATTTTTAAAAAGCTGTACAGAGCTCTGAAATCTGGACAAATCTTGAAATTTCGGTATAAATGTGGCTCACCTCGTCTTACCCTTTCATTTCATTACACACCACTTTGTTCAATATGAAAGCTAGCTAAAGCATTCATCAAGAGAATAAAACAGTTCAATTAGATTCACCTTTCAAATTTAAAACAAATGACAGCATAATCTAGCACAGAACCCAGGGCATGCAGCTCCTAGTTCTATGCCTGGTTTGCCACAGACTTGCTGTGTGGCCTTGGATAAATCACTTAACCTCCCTCTCTGTGTTTTCTCCTCTGCAAAATAGGAATAATTATATACGGTGTTCTCTTTCTGTCTCTGAGAGAAGGACCATTAGGATTAATTAGTTAATATTTGGAAACTACTATGAAAATGAAAAATGCTAGTTCTGTGCTATTATGTAAATTGACCTTAAGGTTTTGCACTCCTACTTGGTTCTTTTCACCACATGATTTTGCCAATCAGTAGCATCTGAGGCTTAAAATTCATTCCTCTAGCTTGCTGAAAAAGCAGAAATAAAATTTAAAGAAATAGTTGTGATTTCCCTTTCTCTTTTCCAACTGTAATTCCCACAAAATAAATCATCAGAATTTAAAAAACATTTTCAGCAGCACTATTCATTTCTAATAGAAATTGCTAGGTATTACTTACAGTATATAGTGTCAGACATGCATAATACTTTATAAACACACAGTGTACTTGAACATAATCTGCTGAATAGCTCACAGCATAATATGGACAGATGGAAAACAAACAAAAGGGAGAGTACAAGGCTAGTTTGCAGAATTTTAGACAATTAAGGGAAGGCTGGATGAAAAGTGGGTTTCAAGCCAAGATTTTGGAGTGGAGAATGGTTGCCACACAGGAGGAGGTTTGTTCTAAGCATAGAGAGCAGCATGATAAAAAGTCATACATTTATAGGTCAAAAAGTTAAAACTCAATATCTGCTATAAAAATATAACACACTACATAAGGATCTCTCTGCATTCTGATACTATGTACGGTCAACAAAACAGGGCTATTTACCATAAAAGGGGAAATATAACAATCACTGGAAAAAGCAAAAAGAAAAGGAGTACTTGTGGCACCTTAGAGAGTAACAAATTTATTTGAGCATAAGCTTTAGTGAGCTACAGCTCACTTAGCTCACGAAAGCTTATGCTCAAATAAATTTGTTAGTCTCTAAGTTGCCACAAGTACTTCTTTTCTTTTTGCGAATACAGACTAACATGGCTGCTACTCTGAAACCTGGAAAAAGCAATTTATCAATTATTTTCTATAATTTAAAATGGGCTTTGTTTTTCTAAAGGTTTACCTTTGCATGATCAATGCGACTAGAAAGCTCTTTAGATGCAAATCCACCAAAAATGAGGCTATGTATGGCTCCTATTCTTGCACATGCCAGCATGGTATACACTGTCTGTGGAATCATGGGCATGTAGATGACAACACAATCTCCTTTCTTCACACCGTATTTCACCATAACATCAGCTAACTTGGAGACCTGTATAGGCAACATTTTCAAGTTAACGATAAAGAGATGTATAAAGCAAGCACCTCAATAAACAGATTAATTGCTTTTTCAGTTTAGGTGGCATCTCACAAAAAGGAACACAGTCAATATCTAGACAATAATTGGAAAACATACTTGACCATTTTATCATTGATCTTGCCATAAATTAGTGGTATAGTTAACTTAAAAATTAATGCTGCTTTTCACTTTATGCCACAGGAATGCTACATAAAATTAAAGATCCAAAACAAGGTCAATGAATTTAGTCCAGATTAGAAGAAAAATAGAGACTGCAGCAGCATCTTCTGTAGAGATGAAAAAAATGATCAAAATATATTGGCATTAGTGGCTTTACAAAGTAGAGAAACCAAGAGAAAAGATTTTTCAAATACTCAAGCCATTTCATTTAATTAGCTACTCATATTGCCATTACAATTAACTAAAAAAATTCTATGTAAGACATACAAAATAAGAACATTTGCAGGCCAGGTTTATTTTACTAAACGAATATGAAAAAAGCCAGGAAAGTATCCAAATTGTTCATAATCCAAGTTTTATTAAAACATAGCAAAGTGGGGCACAAGTCAATAGAGAAGATTATACTACATATTTTCCCAATTTTCTGTATTCTCTAATTTCTAAGTCCTCTGGGTAAGAGTTCTTCCACATTGTGCCTGCCCAAACATCCTTGTGATCCATTTAGTTTCAGAGATTACTTTTTCCTCCCACCTCCAGATTATTTAGGCATGTAGACAGGAGTGAGCATGAGACTGAAAGTCATGCACTCCTGAAATCTAATTCTGACCCTGCCAATGACTTGTATGGTCATGAGCAAATTATTTACCCTCGTGAGGCACATAGTTAGTACAGAGAGGTTATAGTAAGGATTTATTAATGTTTACACAATTCTTTGTATAAAAACCCCCACTAAGTGCTAGGTATTCATACCTCAAGGTACAAGGATCACTGAAGATAAATGTGTGCCGAAAACGCTCATTACCACCTATCAGCACCATTACCAGAGTTCCTAATTAATATAACATGCTAACCAGAAACAGGTAGATATCTTTATCTTGGTTTATTGATTTTTATTTTATTTTTTTGGTTAACTTTAGTGGTTAATCTTGAAAGGAATGTCTCCAACATTCTAGAAATAACTAACTCCACACCATTAATACACTGTGAAAATCTGAGATGCACTACTGAAGAGCAATACAGTCATTGGCACTGATAAATGTATGACAACTGGTAAGAACATAAGAGTGGCCATATTGGGTCAGACCAATGGTCCATCTAGCCCAGTATCTTGTTTTCCGATCAGAGCCAGTGCCTGATGCTTCAAACAGAACAGAGCAATTATCTAATTATTTATCGCATCATCCAGTCCCAGCAGTCAGAGGTTTAGGGACAGCCACAGCATGAGGTTGAGTCCCCTAATCATCGTGGCTAATAAGTCCATGGAGGACAGAGCCATTTATGGACCAATCTAATTCTTTTTTGAAACCAGTTATACTTTCGGCCTTCACAATATCCCCTGTAATGAGTACTACAGATTGACTGTGTACTGTGTGAAGTACTTCCTTTTTGTTTTAAACCTGCTGCCTATTAATTTCATTGACTGATCCTTGGTTCTTGTGCCTTGCGAAGGGGTAAATATCACTACCCTATTCACTTTCTTTACAGCATTCATGACTGTATAGACCTCTATCATATTCTCCCCACCCTTCTGCCCCCGCCTTAGTCATCTCTTTCCAAAGCTGAACAGTCCCACATATCCCTAATCATTTTTATTGCCCTTCTCTGTACCTTTTCCAATTCTAATGTTTTTTTGAGATGGGGAGACCAGAACTGCCTGTAGTATTCAAGGTGCAGAGGTACCATAGATTTACATAGAGGCATTATAATATTTTCTGTCTTATTATCGATCCCTCTCCTAATGATTCCTAACACTAGCAGCTTTTTTGACTACTACCACACATTTTCAGAGAACTACCCATGAGGACTCCAAGATCCTTCTTGAGTGGTAACTGCTAATTTAGTTGTGATTATGCTTTCTAATGTGCAGTATTTTGCATTTACCAACTCTGAATTTCACCTGCCATTTTGCTAGCAAAATAATCTAGTATTCACAGAAGATTTTAGGTGGGACTCATGGGAAAAGTAATTATAGGTGGAGTTGTCTAATACTTTCCATTATATTTAGCGTTTTCAGTTGCTTACAACTCTGGCAAACAGGGACAATACCACCAACTCACCTCACAGGAGTTTTGTGAAGATTAATCCTTGTCATCAACGCCAGAGAAGCATTCATTCTCTGGGAATGAGCACTACAAAGCAGCCCAAGAGGCAATTTAATTACATTTAATTAATAATTCTGTATTCAAGGCAGGGGTTAGGTGGTGTGGCCATACATAAATATGGGGCTACACACTGAATGAGGAGGATAAAGAAAAAAGTCAGCTAATTATCCATTCAGTAAGCACAATGCATCCTGAAGTAGGGGTTCTGTGCACAATAAAGCCTGTGATCTTGTCATTAAATACTATTGTAATGCACACACAACCTTAATTCCAGTATTTCCTACCTTTTGAGTGCTTGACTTTTCAAGCTTAGAACTCTTCCAAAATGGGTTTTTATGTGTAAAAAAATTACAATCTAGGCAGTTTGGGACCTTTATTGAAGCATTGTAAAGCACAAACCTATCATGAAGAGAAGGGGTCATGTTGTAGCAGGAATCCCACCATATTTGCTACCTGTACACAGTTATGTCTGTTCTGCACCCTCTGGAGAGAAGACTGTCACTGAAGGCAGTAGACTAGTACAGTACCTGTATGCCTCAGCCATACTATAGCTGGTCCCTGAGCTGTTGCACAGTAGCACAACTGTGAGGCCACTCTTTGCACCCTCTCTTTCATCCCCCCACAAACACAGCCAGAATTTAGGTCACAATATCCACAGAAGCACTTTACTCGATTGTAGAAGCCTAGAAAAATGCAGAATACTATGGAGTAGGCTTATTTGGCTCTGAAGATTGATATGGCAATCCTGAAACATTCAAGCAATCACTCTTTTAAAAAGAAAAAAAACTGGGTAAAATGACATATTCACTTCTTTGTTAAAAGTTCTGAAGAAGTTTTCCCATATGGTACAGTATGTTGTCATTTATGGTTTATATTAAGTCAGTATACTTATCACTCCAAATTTTATAGCTACTATTTTCCTCCCTCCACCCTATTTATCTGCTTTTCTTAGGATTTTAAGATTGATCTACTGCTTTAATGCATTTTTCATTTTACTAATAAAAATAATTGGGGACTGTCAAATATAAAGGGAAGGGTAAACACCTTTAAAATCCCTCCTGGCCAGAGGAAAAACCTTTTCCCCTGCAAAGGGCTAAGAAGCTAGGATAACCTCGCTGGCACCTGACCAAAATGACCACTGAGGAGACAAGATACTTTCAAAGCTGGAGGGGGGGAGAAACAAAGGCTCTCTCTGTTTGTGTGATGCTTTTGGCCGAGAACAGAAAAGGAATGGAATCTTAGAACTTAGTAAGTAATCTAGCTAGATATGCATTAAATTCTGTTTGGTTTAAATGGCTGATAAAATAAGCTGTGCCGAATGGAATGTATATTCCTGTTTTTGTGTCTTTTTGTAACTTAAGGTTTTGCCTAGAGGGATTCTCTATGTTTTGAATCTGATTACCCTGTAAGGTATTTACCATCCTGATTTTACAGAGGTAATTTTTTTACTTTTTTTCTTCAATTAAAATTCTTCTTTTAAGAACCTGATTGCTTTTTCATTGTTCTTAAGATCCCAGGGTTTGGGTCTGTGTTCACCTTTGCAAATTGGTGAGGAGTTTTATCAAGCCTTCCCAAGGAAAGGGAGTGTAGGGTTTGGGGAGGATTTTGGGGGGAAAAAGACATTTCCAAGCGGGCTCTTTCCCAGTTATATATGTTAGACGCTTGGTGGTGGCAGCAATAAAGTACAAGGGCAAAAGGTAAAATAGTTTGTACCTTGGGGAAGTTTTAACCTAAGCTGGTAAAAATAAGCTTAAGGGGTTTTCATGCAGGTCCCCACATCTGTATCCTAGAGTTCAGAGTGGGGAAGGAACCTTGAAAGGGACTAAGGATGCAATCCAGATAGGTGCATAAGTACCTAATCCCCATTTTTAGGCACCACTGTGATCCACAAATCTTCTGCCTCAGCTGCTACCTGACCCTGTAGGCACCTAAACTCACAGGGTACCTAAGTTCTTTCCTCTAGCCATTTGCACTGCAGCCTCACTCTAGTCACCCAGCCATCTAAAACTTGCCTGAGCATGCACATTACAGCCTCATGATAAGAATCTGGGCACCTATTGCCTGACTAAGCTTCATAGCAATTCACAACCTGGGAAAAATAGGCACTCTCACCCTCTGTGACATTATCTGATTAAAATGTGACCATGCAAAATCATCGTTGCTACCACTGTTACATAATTGCAACAAATCTTATACAAAGTGTGATGGGTGGCCAGAAAGGGTTAAGCATCCTGCAGGTTAAATGATCCAGATTCAACCTTTAGAGACATGTTAGAAAAATATGTTAATGGTAATTAGGGACAGTCTATGGTAGATAAGCAAGAACTTTGAAATGCAAACCTATATTGTTAGAGAATTAGAGGTGATACTAATTGTATGTGTTTACTTATATCTTGTTAGATAGTAGCCATGTAAACAGACAGTTCCTGTCTGTCACTATAACTATTGATTCAGAGATCAAAAGGGAATATTAATATTTAGATGAATCTTGTGTGCAATAATGTCATTGTCTATAGGTCTCTTTAAAGTTTGTGATAGACTGCCTAATGCAGGGGTGGGCAAATTTTTTGGCTTGAGGGCCACATCTGGGAATAGAAATTGTGTGACAGGCCATGAATGCTCACAAAATTGGGGTTCGGGTATTGGAGGGGGTGAGGGCTCTGGTTTGGGGTGTGGGCTCTGGGGTGGGGCTGGGGATGAGGCATTTGGGGTACAGGAGGGTTCTCCGGGCTGGGATCAAAGGGTTTGGAAAATGGGAAGGGGGAGGGAATCAGGACTAGGACAGGGGATTGAGGGGTGGAGAGAGGTTCAGGTGTGCAGGCTGCGAGCAGCACTTACCTCAAGCGGCTCCCAGAAGCAGCAGCATGTCCCTTCTCTGGCTCCTACAGAGAGGCGAGGCCAGGCAGCTCTGCACACTGCCCAATCCGCAGGCACTGCCCCTGCAGCTCCCATTGGAGCACCGGAGGGGGCCATTGGAACACATGGGAGCCGGAGCTGGGCCATGCCGTGGCTTCCAGGAGCCGTGTGGTACAGCTCCTGACCCAGCACCAGAGCGGGGAAAGCCCCAGACCCTACTCCCAACCAGGAGCTCACGGGTGAACCTGATCCGGACCGCGGGCCCTAGTTTGCCCACCCCAGGCCTAATGGATAAATTGCCTTAAGCTAATTTGTGTAGCTAATTACCAGTCATTCTTAGGAAATAGGTCTACTTCAAAATCTCCATAATTGCCTATTGTTCGCCAAAGGACTCCAACCTGTCAAAGGAGGCCTGGAACTGTATAAAGATGCTCCCCGTCCTTTTTATCTCAGATGCGTTTGATGCTTCAAGCAGGGGAAGTTTAAGTTGTAAGAATGAGATCTCCAGTCCTAATCCAGATTCACCCTGACTATAGTCATTGGACTATAACGTATGGACCAATTCTGAAAACTCTTCACAACTACGAAGCTCACCATCTCTATTATGAATCTAATCTTAGAACTGTACTCATATCTGTATGTATACTGATCTTTTAACCAATACTCACTTTTGTTTTTTAATAAATTTTAGTTTACTTAATAAGAATTGGCTATAAGTATATATTTCGGTAAGATCTGAAATATTCATTAACCTGGGAGGTAATGTGTCCAATTCTTTGGAATTGGTAGAACTTTCTTATACAATGAATAAGATGTTCAGTAATCCTAGTCATATTTGACTTGGGTGTCTGGGTGGAGGCCTAAGGCTGGGTTACTTTAAGGGAACTATGTTGTTGGCTTCTGGGTAACCAAAGAGGTATTCTAGAAGCGGTTTTGTGCTGGTTTAGAAAATCTAAGTATTGGAATATCCACCAGTTTTGGGAATTGCCTGCCCCATTCTTTGCAGGTCACGCTAATTGAGTGACCTCAGTTGACTCCCTGGGACTCCGGTCACACCCTCCTGGAAGTGGTGAAATAATGGTTTTGTCAGGATCCCCTGTGGGCTAGTCACTCCTTTCTTGGGGGGCAGAGGGGGAGCTGGGAAGGAATTTTTCCCTCACAGCCAGATTGGCCAAGGCAACGTTGGAGTTTTATGCCTTCCCCAGTGGATTCTGGGGGGCTTAGTGGGGTGAATATGAAACTGAAATTAGGCTATGATGTTGCAACCCATGGTGGATATTCAGAGCAGGTACACCATAGGGAAGGCACACAGTGATCAGATAAAATGGACTGGTAAAGGATTTAAAGGCAGTATTCTTTAAAGGAGCAGAAACAGGGAGGAGGAGGTTGAGGGTTACTATGACTGGTATTTCAGGGGACCAATCCCCCTGAACCCTCATTTGAGTTGGGAGGGGAGAGATTGTGAGGCCACAGCAGCAGGTTGGCTAGGGGCCAGGGCTCAGGGAAGCCCCCGGGTATATATTGAAATGATTATGGAATTACCAGCAACTTATTTGCTGGGTACTCTCAGACATTTAAAAATAAAGTTGGAACCTAATTAAAACCACATCCAATCTCTCCTGTCCTTCAGGCATAGCCAGACAATGCAGTTCAGATGATGTCCTAAAGATTAGGAAATAAAACCTGAACAGAGACGACAAGTTTTACATTTCTTCAAGGCATCACTCGATTTTTACATCAAGACAGCAACACTATGAATAAGGCCAGTTTCTAGTGGCACTTTTATCTCTCCCTTATTTTTTTTTCCTTAAGTCTTCCTATCAGTACCTTAATACTGGGCAGATATTTTTGACTTAGCTTCTAACACTCATGAGATAAAGCTTCTTGTCTTCATTTCCTTCTAATCTCTCCTCCATTTCCATCCCTCACTCTTTTTGATTCAAGACTCTCAATCTCAGTATAAAAATATTCAACTGTTTAATTCATTAATCTTTCCATAGCGAGACTCTTACCAAATTTTTTTATTAGACTCTAAAATCTTTAGTCTATGGTGCACGCATCTCTCACTTTAATGAGAAGTCACCTTCCAAAATAGGCTTTAAGGGGCTCCCACAGGTTACTACATCTTGCTACTGCTTGGCCGAGACTGAGCCACGCTGTTCCACCTTGTTTTATTAGTTGAAGCTCATGTGCATCACACCAGTACTTGTACTGCTCTTTTTTTGTTTTGCAATACCATTACAATAATAAAAATTGTCCACTAACAGATGATCTGCTGGTTTTGAGATTGCTTTAACAGCGTCCTTCACTGCAAGATGTGCAATATGGGAAACACAAGGCAGAGAGTACACAGACAAGTGTTGGAACTAGACGTGCTAGCACACACCCTGGCTTGAAGTGGTTTCCATTATATACAATGTTTACTGTTTGGTTCAATGGCTGTCATCACCCCCACTATAAGAATTGTTCTAGCACACCTGTACACAGAACTTGACTGCTGTTTTATCCGACTTTAAAAGAGTGTTATTTTTTCCTATCATGAAAAGGTCAGAAGATTACAAATGCTGACTTTTTTGCCAAGCCATTGCAGAATATGAATTACCAATTTCATTTGAAGATCATTTAAATAATAAAAAAAAAACATAACACACAAACACCACTCATCAAGCTGGTGTTTCCCAATTCAAACATTGCAGAAGAATTTCCCGGTGGGTGAACAAAAGCCACTATAATAATAAAAGCATTTTCCAGCCACAATTCCGAATCAATTGGGGAAAACAAGCCCAAATGCTTTAATGGTAAATGACAGTAATGATGTTTGCAGTGACAAGGAGGTTTGCATTAAACTAGGTACTTTCATCAGACTCTTAAAGATGTGAAAACAGACCTCTTGGCCATGGAAATATCTAACATAGTAAATGCAGAAAACCTAGTAAATGCAATAAATTCTGGTTTTTTTGCAAACCACCACATTCCATGGGAGAATGTTACTGGTTTCTCTTCTGACTATGCCAATGTCATGATAGGAAAAAACTCTGCTTTAAGTCAGATAAAACAGCAGTGGTAATTTTTTCATATAACTTAACAGATAATATTCTTCAGGCATTGGGACTGGTACATCTGCCTAAATAACTGGATTATGATGAAGATACAATTCTTAATCTACTGACATGATTTCCATCTGCAATGAAATCTGAGGGTGAAAAAAACAAAAACAAAACAAACAAACAAACAAACAATTGTGTATGAGTGGAACCAGTACCAAGTAGGTTCTGAACTGCCTGATTTCCAGCCAGAGGTAACAAAACTGAATGAGTAGAGGGGGCGGGGGGCAAGTCCTGGATCTTAACAAAATGGGGACATAAGAAAAGTGGTATCCAACTCTTTCAAAATTGATTGCTACGCTTCTGATTCTTACGATCAGGCTAGCATGGAGTGTGTTTTCTCCCTAATGCAGAGAAACCACCATTTTTTATCTAGAATGTGTAGCAAAGTTTTATCTATTTTACCTGTAACAAAAACAAATGTTCTGGCCTGCTATGAACTGAAACCTTCTCAACAACTACCGGAAATTGCTAAACACACAGCACTCCAGCAGATGTCGTCATCCCAATCGCTGTCATCGTAACCTTAAACTGAGATGCATAACAACATGGTGATGATAACCGGTAGGATTTTTTTCAAGTTTTTGGTAAAGCATTTTCAGATGCAGTAATATTGTTTTTGTAAAGAGCTCTTACCTGTTAGACATTAAATAAGCACCTAATGAGGTTTATAAGACAAGTGTAAATGTGTGTGCACGCGCGCCTCACTAGAACACGTGTCTATACAGCGCAAATTTGTGCATAACACGGTCACGGCCATGAATCCCAAATTTAATTACTTTAATTGGAATTCATTTTAAACGCGGTCCCCACGTTAACCCGGTACCATGTATGGATCCCAAATCCTGCATTCTAGCAAGGGTCCGGTGTATATTTATAATTTATATACCAAATCTCTTGATTTTTAAGACGGTGGAGTTGGTAACACTGCATATTGGGTTAAAATGGGGAAAGGATTTGTTTTCCATTATAAGCTTGTTATTAAAATATTGTCCTTTTGTAAGAAATGTAACAGGAGTAAAATACAATGTAAGATTAAACAAAAAACCAAAAAGATACATGCATAAAACAGAATATTTCAGGGAAATCAGGTATTGTATAACACCCAACTCAACAGCTTCACAAGGCTCAGCAGTAGACTTTAATATACTACAGTTTATAAATATACTTAATCTGACATTCTCTCCTTCACATGATAGAAGAGCATGAAAATGTGTAAATTAGAACACATGCATGAGCTGTACGGAATCCAAAGACAATATTTAGACAGGACTCTACTACAGGTAGCTTTCCATAACCTGCTGACTTCAGAGTGAGTTTGGTTACATATGCTGACTGGTTAACTAGTGCTCCCTGTTAACTTGGTTTGTTAGAAAAAGAGGAGACAATGTGGGGAGAGGATGTTTAAGTTAATTTTGCAGCTCTCTAATTCTTTAAAATACTATTTTTATTGCCCAAAGCTATAATTAGACCTGCATAGAATACAGAGCCACAAACCTAGGAAACTGAACATCTATTTCAGGTTCAAAAAGGTAAAGAGCTGCATTTCAAATGATTTTTAAAAGTAAATTACTGCAAAGGGGGTGCACTGGACAGGATTTACACAGGGATATAACATCATTAAGATAGCTATTTAAAAACAAACTAGACATACTTTATCAATAAATGTTGAAGTACATGAATAGCTATGTCACAACACTATAGTTAACCTTTAAATCCTCTGTTGGTTGAAAGATCTTGAAAGTCAATCAATAAAAATGAAGGGTTTCTGTAGATCTCATTACAGCGTTAGAGAAGTGCTGTGATGTGTATCAATGTTTGCAACTACACGGTTTTTCCTTTCCTAAAGCCAGTAACAGAAAACTCACACAGGATTATTTTAATGTAAGTACATTACACATTTGTAAACATATTCACACATTTCAGAACACTAGACACAATTATGCTGTAAATATCTTCTTTCCCCATGGAACAATTTCACTATAGTAGTGACCTGAATTGCATCTTGGACACTGCAATCATTAAGATAATGGTGGAGTCTCATTCTATCTCAATGAAGTTTACTTTAGAGTTCAGTACAAGTAAAGATAATTGAACAAAACAAAATGGCTAAAACTAGTACTCGTACAAGAAATCCAGTTTGATTACCAACTACCGTATAAAAATCTGCTACAGAATTTATTAGACACTAGCATCCACACTGTTGAAGTATTTTCCTCACTTAAATAAATGTACCATAATATTTAAAACCCTTACAATAGAGGTTTTATCAGAGGCTGACTGGCCAAGGCCAGGATGCTATGCTACAAATATAGGCCACAGTGGACATGAATCCTCCCAGATATGGAGCCTACCTTCAGATCCTCAACCAGCCTCTTTTCTAGGGTAGACACAGCCTTTTCTCACTATCTGGTAAGTGGCCGGTATTTTTAATAGAGAGAGAATTCAAATTTGTTCCCAGCTAGGCAAAAATATAGGCCACTTGTTAGACAGGTCAGGATTCTTTCAGCACTCCAAGCACTCACAGGCCATCCATCTCAGGTTCAAAAACAAACATACACTCCTTTTTTAAAAACAGAAAGAACCTACTTTCCCAGTAAAAGCTAGATATTACTCATAACTCCAATTCATCACAGTAGGTATGTCTGTAAACTTATAAATTCGGATAATATTGTGAAGGTGTTGTCGAGCTGTCTGGAGTGGCTCACGACTGTGATTGCCAACCTCAGGGCAGATAGTCAAGAAGCAGGGCACAAACCCCAAGTCAGTTGTGAGTTCTATACTTAGATCTCACCAAGTAACAAGTATTAACTCAAGCACTATAGCAGCCTAACCATGGAGTCATAACATTGGGTGCTCCAGTCTATCTTGCCATGGCAAGCTTGCTTTTGTGATAGGTGGTCCCTTATACAAACAAAAAAAAACAAAGTTCAGGTTACTCCCAGTCTGAAAGAGCAGTCACTTACCCCATGTCAATTTCACCTTAGACCTCACACTAAAGACAACACTTCTAGCCAATCCTATAATAAACTAGAGTTATTTACAAGGTTGAAGCAGATAAACATTAACTCATTTATATGCATCAGTCTTAGGTTTCAAACAGTAATAGAAACTGCTGTAATATGCAAGCTCTATTTGTTCTTTAGGGCTAATCCAAGCTAAACAGCTTGGGGATCCCTTGCTTATGCTAAGAAATATTACCCTCTCCAAATTTCAAGAAGCATATGGATACAGATCCTTCAGATCAGGGATTTTTATTCCCTTCCCCCAGTGTTCAAACTATGATGGGATAAGAGGTTGTGTCCATTCCCTCTCCATGGGTGTGTGGGGAGCAATCAACAAAGTCTGATGTTCCATAATGATTTGTCCGGTGTCTATGGGCCTTCTGTTTTGGGCAGGAGATGACATCTCCAGCGGTAAACTAGCATTTCACACTTGTTAATGCTTCTCTCCTGACTGTGGGGGTTTCCAGTTTCCTAGCAACCACTTTTAGAGTTACAAAGCAAATACTTACATATTACCTTATAAATGTGATACGGATCATATAAGTGAGATTAATGCATGCAGCAACTCACAAGGATTTCATAAAATGCAAATACTAAAAAACACTCTATAAATCTAATATCCATTTTAACAATATCAGCACACTGGTGAGCCAGACTGGTTTCCAGCTATGCATATGTCAGTGTTCAGTGAGGCCTAGGGCCCTTGGCATGAGCTAGCACCTGGTCTGCCAATGTCAGTTGTTTTTTGAAAAACATCTGAGTGATGAGTGCTATATATTACACCACACACACACACCATTGCTGACAGGTCCTGTAGCTGGCATGCAGCAGACAGATACAATGTTCACTGATTTACTAGGTAAACACATGAGAAAACCTTCACACTTCCACGATGATCTAGAATTTGGTGGATGAGGCACATATTTTAGGAGTTCTGTCCTTCTAATATTTAAATTCTAATTATGATGTTTTGTTGGTGTATTGGTCAAGATATATGCTTTTCTTTTCACAAGCTTATTGCTAGTCCTACTGGAAGAGTAGTTTTGTTGATGACAGTAAGTTACTTTAAAGAAATTTATCTATATTGTTTTTCTTTTCCAAGATGGACTATGGAAGTGGGGGGAGGGAAAGGAAATCTAAGACATTGACAAAACAGGACAGCAGCTGTTTTGCCTAAATAACCAGTGCAGGAGAGAAACAATGCACTATTAGGTACAATTAGTGAGGTTTATAAAACAGAACGTAACACAACTAAAAGAATAAAATGTAGTTGGAAAGGCAAGATAATCATATGGCTCGGTTATTTCTAATTCACGCATTTCTGTAATATCTGCATGCCACGTAATGGGACATTATTTCCTATCTGTTTCTACAAAACAGGATTCTATCATGAACTATACCTGTTCAAGAACTTCTTTGTAAGTGATAGTCTGTTTAGTGTTTGTCACAGGACTATCATAGATAATAGCAATCTTGTCTGCATGTCCACTCTCAACATGACGATCTACAGCATTATAACAAATATTTAGCTCTCCATCCACAAACCTGAAAGAGAAAAAGTACAATGTTAGATAACAGTCTTTCCAAACTAACTAGACTAATTTCTGGGGAGAAGAGATAACATTCAGTCAGATAACTGATGAAACATTGTCTTCAATCAGAAGGCCCCTGCTTCTGAAGTTAGATTACTTCTATTGCCAACTTATGTTGGTATAAATATGTTTCGCAGGGGTGTGGAAAATCCACACCATGAGCAACATAGATATACCAACTTAACCCCCAGTGTAGACAGCATGTGTTGGTGGGAGGTCTTCTCCCATCGATATAGCTTCTGCCGCTCAGGGAGCAGGAGTATCTACGCTGACGGGAGAAGTCCTCCTGTTGGCGTAGGTAGCATCTTCACCAAGCGCTACAGCAGCAGCTCTGTAAGTGTAGGCAGGCCCCAAGTCAAAAAGAATTTGCTCAAAAATGGGTAAATAAGCCTATTAGCTGGGCAGTAAAATGCTGTACTTTAACTGCATAAAGACCAGAAATCTGCAAAGTGAGAGCTATGATCTCTTCAATAGCCAGATATTTAGAGAGAACTGTTGATTAAAAACAGTTTCACAGACTTGGGATTTGTTTTTGTTATTTTACATAGAGATTATTCAAATATAGTATAATGCTGAAATACAAAAATATACAAAAGTGGTGTATTCAAAAAGGACACTTAAGTTGAAAAATAGAAAATATCAAAAAAAAAGTGTACTTCAAAGAGGAGCTTTGAATTTTAGACCTATTCCCCTGCCTGCCATCTCCCCAGCCACGGTCCCCTTTGTTGTGACTTGGTTTGTATATCCCTCTCCCAATCCGTGCATATATCCCAATACAAAAGTGAAAGACGAACAACTAAATCGAGCAGAAGGAAACCATTTATGAACCCTGTGATCCCATGAGGATGCTCTAAACTGTACCAGGGTGAAACTGCCCCATAGGAAGAGAGAGGCTTAAAGTGGCATACCTTTGCCTTTACCACAACACCCTTGGCTGGGTACTGCACTGGACACAACACAAATTCAACAATTAGGTCCATTATGAGCAAGGGGGAAAAATAAGTAAGTAAATAAATAAATAAAGTAAATAAAAGAATAGGGTCCCTTTTTTCATCTCAATAAAGAGACTGATTTAAATATTTGCATGTATGTAGCATCTTTCATCACAGTTTCACAACGATTAAACTTAATCTAGCTTGGTAATGAACTGGAGTTACCACCTAAGGGCTGTTCAGTTCCCTACCTGAAACAAGTTTTATTTTAATTTTGTTCCTTATGCATTCCACAGAAAAACAGCATCAGAATTGGCATCCTATTCTATTCCTGGCAGATTCAATAAGGAAAAAGGACAGAGTGGGTATAGAGACTGAAATACCATTTCTAGGGGTAAAGGGTTCCTCCAAATTAGCATAAATGTTGTTACCAGAGTAATGTCAGGTAGTCTGTGAATAATGGACTTCTGTCTCCAGATTTATCAGACCACCAGCTCTCAACTGATGTTTAACCTGACTGTTGACAACTTTTCTTGTTGCTTTTGATAAGAGTTTAAGTTACACCAAACAGCTGAGAGCAAAGCAAACGAGATACTTTCACTTTCTGTTCCTTTTGCATCAGCACAATACTACAGTGTATGGATTTTAAACCCTGAAGAAATGTTTACATACAAATAATGTTAGTTCATTTTTAAAATTTCACAAAAATATTTAATTAAAGTTGTGGAAAGTCTTTTATTTAAAAATTTTAACCCTTTGTTTTAGAATTAGCCAGCTTCTATTCAAATTTATCTACTTTAATACATTTATTTTTTTAAAAAATGTATATATTATATACATCTGTTCTGATTCTTGACGAGTTCAGCACAAACTTAAGCTATGTCTACACTACAGACCTTACAGCGGCATACCTGTATCACTGCAACTGCACCTCTCCTATGGAATCCCTGTCATTCCCTCCCCTGGAAGCCTATTCCAGTGCTTAACTATCCTTATAGTTAGAAAGTTTCTTCCTAATAGCTAACCTATATCTCCCTTGCTGCAAATTAAGCGGATTACTTCCTATACTATCTTCAGTAGACATGGAGAACAAATTTATCACGGTCCTCTTTATAACAGCCCTTAACATATTTAAAGACTCTCATCAGATATCCCCAGAACCTTTTTTCCCTGAAGATTAAAAATGACTGGTTTTGTTTTGTTTTTTAAACCTTGCCTCATAGGTCAGGTTCTCTAAACCTTTTATCATTTTTGTTGCCCTCTTCTAGACTCTCTCTAGTTTGTCCACAACTTTCTTAAAGTGTGGCTCCCCATATCCCACAGTATTCTAGCTGTGGCCTCACCAGTGCTAAGTAGAACAGGTCATGTGTAGTTAGGAACAATTGCTCTGAAGTTTTCAAGCAAGCATCTTCCTCATCCTCCAACATATCCTTTGATGTCCCATGTAGTTACTGCTAGATTCTTTTTTGGCAATTGCCACTGCACCATATTTTTTGTCCCCATCTTTTCCCACAATAGTGAAAAAATGAAGTGTTCTTCTGAGTTTCTTCAAAGTTGTTTAAGAGAAGCCATACTTCATGATTAGGGTTCCATGTCGGTCATGGAAGTCGCACAAGTCACGGATTCCATGACCTCTACGACTTCTGCAGAGGACAGTGTGGCTGACCCCAGGGCCAGCTGCACCAGCCGCTGCTGGAGCTGCCCCAAGCAGCTGGCCCTGGGGACCATTCGAGCTGTGGCTGGTGTGGCTGGCCCTGGGGACCGCCCAAGCAGCAGTGACTAAATGGTAGCCTTAGTCATGGTGTACACTTATTACTAATTTTAGAAACTCATGAACCTATGAATCATTCATCCATCAAGATCTAAAATTCTCAAACTAACGTAACAATAGTATTATTCAAGATGATTTAATCACCAGCTCAGGAGTTGACCACTTGTATATATAAAATTTTAAAAATAATAAAGAGAAGCTCCAATAAAGAGCAGTTTCTCTTGGGGCAACTAAGTATTTTAGAGCATATGAACAACTAATGACTCAAATTAAATGCTATGTCTGAACTGCTGTATTTCCTCTTGCACTGAAATGTCTGTAAGCTTTATGTAAGAGGGTTTTTGGCATCATTAAACTAAGTATAGTACATGTTATTCACTCATTTAATGTTTTTGGCTTCTGTCATAAATATAAAGGGAAGGGTAACCACCCTTCTGTATATAGAACTATAAAATCCCTCCTGGCCAGAGGCAAAACCCTTTCACCTGTAAAGCGTTAAGAAGCTAGCATAACCTCACTGGCACCTGACCAAAATGACCAATGAGGAGACAAGTTACTTTCAAAGCTGGAAGTGGGGGGGGGAGAAACAAAGGGTCTGTCTGTGTGATGCTTTGACTGGGACCAGGTCAGGAATGCTCTTCAGAACTTCTGTTAAGTTAGTAAGTAATCTAGCTAGAAATGAGTTAGATTTCCTTTTGTTTAAATGGCTGGTAAATAAGCTGCGCTGAATGGAATGTATATTCCTGTTTGTGTCTTTTTGTAACTTAAGGTTTTGCCTAGAGGGATTCTCTATGTTTTGAATCTGATTACCCTGTAAGGTATTTTCCATCCTGATTTTACAGAGGTGATTCTTTAACCTCTTCTTTAATTAATTTTTTTTCTTTTAAGATCCTGATTGCTTTTTCATTGTTCTTAAGATCCAAGGGTTTGGGTCTGTGTTCACTTATGCAAATTGGTGAGGACTTTTATCAAGCCTTCCCCATGAAAGAGGGTGTAGAGCTTGGGGGGACATTTTGGGGCAGAGGGGAAAGACGTCTCCAAGTGGTCTCTTTCCCTGTTCTTTGTTTAACACATTTGGTGGTGGCAGCATACGGTTCAAGGACAAGGCAAAGTTTGTACCTTGAGGAAGTTTTTAACCTAAGCTGGTAAGAATAAGCTTAGGGGGTCTTTCATGCAGGTCCCCACTCTGTACTCTAGAGTTCAGAGTGGGGAAGGAACCTTGACAGCTTCTGTGAAAGCTTTCTGAAAGAAATGCTTCCCAATCTGGTCTTCTGTTTTTGCCAGGTTATGAAAACTTCTTTAAATTTTAAACTAATGATGCCCTTCTTCTCAAATAGGTTCACTGTGACCATTTCAAAAAAACCTTTATGCTTGATGAAAAAAAAAAATCTTATTTCGTGCAAATCTAAATTCCATTTTCTAAATAAAATATTGAAGAGAAGGTAATGGTTTCCCATCCATAAGTCCATTACACTAAGCAGCTCTTCTGTGAGAAAAGAGCAAGTCCCATTAGACTTTTCACTTTGTCAGACAGAGACTGCTGTCAGCTTCTGAGAGAGATAAGGACTGACTTTGCTTGCTCTCAGTAATTTTCAGTACATCAAATCAGAGTATCTTCAGACTACTAAAGAAGCTGACCCACTTATCAAGCTCTAGAGGCTATTTCATTCAAAACTTCCAGAATGAAAGCCTCATTGAATGCTGATTCGTTACCATTCATGATGATTCTTTCATCCTTCGCATGATGGTATATTAAGCTTTTTAAATGGCTAATTGTTGTGTATTTGGTTGTTGTGGTAATAGCACCTTGTTGTTGCTATGGCAACTGAGTTAGATTATTAGGGGATAGCCCAGCCAGTTTTGGCTGGTTTGGTTAGTTCAGTGTGTGAAAATAAATGGCCGCTTTCATGGCTCACAGCGCTGTGTCTAAAGTGATTTTCTTCCGAAAACTGCTGCCCCCAAGGATACAACAAAGTGGCGATGCGAATGGGATCCCTCTGGTGCCCCAGCAACAGAAGGAAGTAGAAGTCGAGGTTAAAAAAAAAAACCTACCAAAATCTTTTAGCTGTTGGAAGGTGGTAAGAACTGGCTTGTTTGCACTGACTGTGAAACCTGAAACTAAAACCATGGCTATACTTACAGGGCCACTGGAACCTTTTGAGGAGAATATAGTACAATGGCATGTGTATACTGAGCGTTTTGAGCTTTTTGTTATTGCAAATGACATTACAGAAGAGAAGATGATGCCAATATTCTTAAGTGTTGTGGGGGCTAAAACCTACTCCCTGCTACGCAGCTTACTACACTCTGTTAAGCCTGAGACCAAATCTTACAGTGACATTGTGGAAAACCTGGGGTCCCATTTTTCCCAAAAGCCACTGGTAATTGCTGCAAGATAAATAGGTTCCACAAAAGAGACCAAAGAAGATGAAACAGTTGTACAGTTTGTAACAATTTTAAAAAGGCTAAGAGAACACTGAATTTAAGGAGATACTAAATGATGCCCTGTGTGACAGGTTACTGTGTGGCCTGTACAGTGAAGCTATATGGAAGCACCTATTGACAGAGGCTTAGCTTACCTTACAGAAGGCTGTTGATATTGCAGTCTCCATGGAACTGGCTACAAAGGAGGAGCAATACATCAGTGCATCCCCTACGGTGCATAAAGTGTCACAAGAACCTACCCACAGAACTGTGCAGGGTCAGGAATGTTACCGCTGTGGTAAGCCGGGTCACCAGGCATCAAAATGCTGGTGTAAGGACCTGGTGTGTCGACACTGTGGCAAAAACGGACACATAGAGTGTGCCTGTAAACAAAAGAAAAAGAGACCTGTAGTCTGGCCGACTAAAAAAGGGAAACCTGCATACTCTAGAGCAGACTCAGGATGACCAAGGTGACACCTCATCGCAAGAAGAAGCGCCACTGCACGTTTCGTCTTTGGCCATGGGCTCACATGAATACCGGGTAACCCCGTTGTTGGATGGCAAACAGATATGCATGGAACTGGACACTGGTGCAGCCATCTCGCTGGTCTCTGAGACTGTGTATAAAGAAAAGCTACAGCATCTTCCACTTAAGACAACAAAAACTGTTCTGAAGACGTACATGGGAGAAGCTGTGTCCATGTTAGGCACTATTGATGTTAAAGTGGAGCTCAATGGATAGGCTGCTAAATTGCCACTGTTTGTGGTGAGAGGTAATTACCCAGCCTTAATGGGTAGGTCTTGGCTTGGGAAGATTCAGCTGAACTGCGCAGAAGTGCACCGAATGACGAAAGAAGAAACCGGTCTGACCGCTATACTATGCAAACATGCTGCTGTTTTTGGAGAGGATCTGGGAAGCATGAAGGGAATCACTGTGACATTGAACATTAAACCTGTCAGTCAACCAAAATATCTGAAAGCCCGAACTGTGCCATATGCCATCAGGCCGAAAGTTGAAGCGGACCTGGAGTGCCTGGTCACCAATGGAGTCCTAATACCAGTTACCCATAGCCCCTGGGCCCCTCCTATCGTTCCAATAGGAAAGAAAGATGGCTCCCTCCGGATTTGTGGTGATTTTAAAGTCACTGTCAACCTGGTGTTGTGTGCAGAGCAATACCTGCTTCCCCGCATCGATGACCTCTTCGTGGGCCTGGCTGGGGGACAAAAGTTCAGTAAGATTGATTTAAGTCAAGTTTATTTACAGATGCACATTGATGAAAAGTCCCAAGAGTTGTTGACCATTGTGACTCATAAGGGGCTTTATCGATACTGTCGCCTACCCTTTGGAATAACGTCTGCTGCGGCCCTGTTCCAGAGGCCTATGGACCAGATCTTGTGTGGCTTGCCAGGAATTCAGTGCTATCTGGAAGACATCCTGGTTGCTGGAAGAAATGAAGAGGATAACTTAAGGAATTTTGAGGCTACCCTACAAAGACTTGAAGAGTATGGCCTACAAGTCCACAAAGAAAAGTGTGAATTCTTCCAGCTCTCTCTTAAATATTTGGGACACAGGATTTATGCTGTGGGTCTTCATAAAGCCCCTGAAAAAGTTAAGGCTATTATGGAGGCTCCCCCACCTCGAAATGTTAGCCAGCTGCGCTCGTTTCTAGGACTATTGAACTATTATGGAAAGTTCATCTCACAGTTAGCCACACTGCTAAAACCACTTCACAAACTTCTTGGGCAGAACAAGACCTGGAAGTGGACTGAAGCCTGTAATGTTGCATCTAACAAAGCTAAGGATGCATTGCTAAATTCTGAAGTTCTAACGCACTTTGATCCATCCTTACCCCTACGATTGACCTGCGATGCCTCCCCTTATGGAGTGGGAGCAGTCGTGTCACACATTATGCCTTCGGGAGAAGAGAGACCTATTGCTTTTGCTTCACGCATTCTAAGCGAAGCAGAAACTAACTATGCCCAAAACGAACGTGAGGCATTGGGAATCGTTTTTGGAATTCAGAAGTTTCATCAGTACCTGTTGGGCGGAAGTTTACTCTTCTTACAGACCATCGACCTCTGACATCAATTTTTGGACCATACACAGGCATTCCCCCATTAGTTGCTAGTCATATGCAACGTTGGGCATTTTTACTTTCAGCGCACACATATAAAACCAAATATCAGATATCCACTCTGCATGGCAATGCAGATGGTCTCACAAGGTTGCCTTTGTCAGTCAAACATCAAGATACTTCCCAAAAGGAAATCTTCTAATTTGAACACAGAGAATCACTGCTACTCAGATAAAGAAGGCAACTCACGTTGACCCAGTATTGTCCCAAGTTATGGACCTGGTGATGCAAAAAATCTTGACGAACCTCTCCAGTCTTACCCAACCTGGTTACCTACATGTCCAGGAGAATGGAGTTATCGATCAAATCTGGTTGTTTGTTGTGGGGGAGACATGTCATTATCCCACCACCACTGAGATCACAGATGTTAGAACAGCTAAATTCTGGTCACTGTGGAATAGTGCACATGAAGGAAATTGCACAAAGCTATTTTTCATGGCCTGGATTGGACAGTGCTATTGAAGAGAAGGAAAGAGCTTGTATGTCACGTCAGGAATGCACCCCAGTGGGCACCCCTACACCCCTGGTACTGGCCTGAAAACCCGTGGCAATGTATTCACGTTAACTTTGCTGGCCCCCTTGAAGGAAGCATGTTCTTGGTGGTGGTAGATGCCCATTCTAAATAGCCAGAAGTCTCTATAATGCAGTCCACTACTGCAGAGAGTACTATCCAAAAAACTATGGGGACTCTTTTAGTTGTTTCGGTCTGCCAGAACAACTTGCGAGCGACAACAGACTGCAGTTAATCTCTCAGGAGTTTCAAAATTTTATGAAGACAAATGGGATACAACACATCACTTCAGCACCATATCATCCATCCACCAATGGATTAGCTGAAAGATTTGTGCAGACAATGAAACAAGTTTTGAAATCAGCATGGGGACAACACTCCATTCAAAAGCGTCTGGACACCTTCTTACTTTCCTACAGAAGCACACCTCATGCTATGACCAAGGCATCCCCAGCCTTTCCAATGATGGGACGACAGCTGCGCACTTGCTTCGATCTGCTGAAATCTTCTGAACCCAGACAAATTGTGCAACATCAGCAGCAGTATCAAGTCAGCAGATGTGCACCCAGAGCAAAAGACCGAACCTTTAGCTCGGGACAGCCAGTTTTGGCTCAGAATTTATACTTCTGGAACTAAATGGGTCACTGCCACGATCATCGCTCAAACAGGACCCGTTTCCTACACAGTTCAGACTGCAGAGAATCTCACCTGGCAGCGATACGTAGATCAGCTGTTGCCAGGTCATGCCAGTCCTCAGGACACATCTTCAGTTGATTTGTCTGACTTCACCTCTTCTGGCGAGACACTGAATCAAGAATCACCTGTTTCTGACTGTTCTCCTCCATTACTGCCAGCGGCTGAGACAACCCCTTGCCTGGAATAAGCTGATACTACCTCCTCACCCGTTCATGCTATGAACCCTGAGCCCATTGTCAGGCCTGCGCCCAAGGTACTTTCGAGTGCAACACCACCAGAAGTTCGCCATAATCCACCTAGAGACAGAAGACCTCCTCAATGGCTGGATCTTTAGCTAGGGCAAACCCATGGTTATGGGGCAAAATAATCTCCAGCGTTTAGCCGGGAATGAAGGCTGTCTACCCTCCTACTCTAGTTTAATGTTTGTTTTATTTAGGGGATGTTCTTATTAAGGGGGGAGGAATATGTTGTTGTGTATTTGGTTGTTGAGTAATAGCATCTTGTTGTTGCTATGGCAACGGAGTTAGATTATTAGGGGCCCAGCCAGTTTTGGCTGGTTTGGTTAGTTCAGTGTGTGAAAATAAATGGCTGCTTTCATGACTCACAGCTCTCTGAGTCTCAAGTGATTTCTTCCTAAAACTGCTGCCCCCAAGGAACCAGCACTAATGACTGCTTTTCATTGCATCAGCAAGAAAGTTAAAGGTTGCTGCAAGTAAGTAAGTTTAAAAAAAAATTGTTTACCAGTAGCCTTATCTCAGAAATATTCTGCAATTCTAGTATCTTTTAGGAAGAGGAGGTTACTTACATGTAACTGGAGGTTCTTCGAGAAGTGTGGTCCTATCTGTATTAGTCACTCCCTCAAAGCGTTCCCTTCTACCTCCGCTCTTGATCATGGTGGACAACCCCACCATCTTACCAGATCTGACACTCTGACCCATAACCTGAGCATCACCTTTGACTTGGCCCTTTCTTTAGAGCCTTGCATCCAAGCTGTCATAAATATAAAGGGAAGAGTAACCACCTTTCTGTATACCGTACTGTAAAATCCCTCCTGGCCAGAGGCAACATCCTGTTACCTGTAAAGGGTTAAGAAGCTCAGCTAACCTAGCTGGCACCTGACCCAAAGGACCAATAAGGGGACAAATACTTTCAAATCTTGGGGGAAGGAAGGCTTTTGTTTTGTGCTCTTTTTTTTATGTGGTTGTTCTCTCTTGGGCCTGAGAGAGGCCAGACAGAAATCCATATTCTCCAACCCTAATCCAAGTCTCCAACATTGCAACCAGTATAAACTAATCCGCCTTGCCTGGATTATCTATCTTTTGTTTTATGTGACTTTTCCCTGTGTTAAGAGGGAGATTTATTCCTGTTTTCTGTAACTTTAAGGTTTTGCCCAGAGGGGGATCCTCTGTGTTTTGAATCTGAATACCCTGTAAATTATTTTCCATCCTGATTTTACAGAGATGATTTTTACCTCCCTTTCTTTTAATAACATCCTTCTTTTAAGAACCTGACTGATTTTTCCATGGTTCCAAGATCCAGGAGATTGGGTCTTTGATGATTTTGTAACCAATTGGTTAGGATATTATTCTCAAGGCTCCCCAGGAAAGGGGGTGTGTAGGGCTTGGGGGAATATTGGGGAGGGAGGGGAAGAGACGTCTCCAAGTGGTCCCTTTCCCTGTTCTTTGTTTAAAACACTTGGTGGTGGAGGCAGCAGCATACTGTTCAAGGACAAGGCAAAGTTTGTACCTTGGGGAAGTTTTTAACCTAAGCTGGTAAGAATAAGCTTAGGGGGTCTTTCATGCGGGTCCCCACATCTGTACCCTAGAGTTCAGAGTGGGGAAGGAACCCTGACACAGGCTATGTCTAAATTTTGCCAAATTCTCTCTGCATAATATCCATCCACAAGGCTAAAACTTCTGCCATTTTGCATCTCGATTATTACAACATCTTTTGTTTACCTTGACAAATACAATCTTGCCACACTCTTATCCATTCAGAATGCTGCTGCACAGATCCATCACTTTGATCACATTATTCCTCTTTGTAGCCCTCCATTGTCCCCCTCCCCCCACTTCTTTATCAGATCAAATACAAGCTACTTGTCTTCACTTTCAAAGGCCTTTCACTGCCCATCATCTCTCATTCACTATTGAAATGTTGACTCCTGCCTTTGATCTACCAATGGCACCAGCCTCCGTTGCTTACTTGTTAAATTTTCAAACAAGCACTTCTGTGCTTTCTCCCATGCTGCCCCTCATGGAAGAGTGCCCCATAAACATCTTCAAAGTTACCTCATGATCCCCCTTCAAATCCCACCTTAAAACTCTCCTTTGCCACGATGCCTACAAAACCATGACAATGGTAAAGCAGCTGGTGGGATGAGACAATAGCTTATCACATGGACCAATACTGTCTCATTGTTTCCTTGTACTCCCACCCCCTCATCTGCTACCTCTTGTCTTAAACATAGATTGTCCCTGCCCCAAAGTGCTTACAGTCTTCTGTGTTTATACAGTACCTAACACAATGGTGTCATGGGCCATAACTGGGGTTCTTATGTGCTACAGTAAGACAAATAATCAACAAGTAATAATAAATAGGCACACTCATTCTCTGTTTCAGATAAGCATTAACATATGAACTTGGATAAAAAAATAACAGTTGTGGAGCACAAGAAGGTAAAGAAACTCCTTTGTTAGAGAGTTTAGACATGAGAAGTATACAGACTTGTACTTGATTTCATTAAATGTGTTTTATTAACTAAAATGGAGCACTAGACATCAATACAATTCCAGTCAGAAAGAGGGTCTGATTATGATCCTGCACCGCCTTGCACCTTTGTGTAGTTCTTTACTCCTATGCAAAGTGGTACAAAACACTATCATTCTGATTTAGTAGCAGTTTACATCCACTTCGTACAGGGAAGAATGAGGTATAAAGCCAGAAGGGACTTTATCTCATTTAGTCTGACCTCCTGTATAACACTGGCCATAGAATTTCACTGAGTTACCCACACGCTGAATCCAGTAACTTGTGTTGGACTTGTGGCAGCAAGTCAAAATGCCTTACAAAAGTCCAAGGCAGTTACCTTTCTCAGCCAAACTTATCTCAAAGAATGAAATTAGGTTTGTTTGACAAAACCTATTTTCCATAGAACCATGCTGACATTAATTATATTCCTATCCTTTAGTTCTTTATTGACTGAATCCAGAACCAGCTTCCATTATTTTGCCCATGGGTGATGTCAGGCTAAATGGCCTATAATTAGTCAGGACATTCTACTTCAGAGGTGGGCAAACTACGGCCTGCGGCCACATCTGGCCCACGGGACAGTCCAGCCCGGCGCCTGAGCTCCTGGCTGGGGAGTCTATCCCCCGGTCCCTCCCCCGCTGTTCCCCCTCTCCCGCAGCCACGCCGCTGCACAGGCAGTGCTCTGGGCGACAGGGCTGCGCGTTCATGCAGGGCAGCGCATCTGGCTCTGGCCGGGTGGCATGGCTCCAGACATGCTGCTCTGAGCAGCATGGTAAGGGGGCTGGAGCCGGAGGGTTCGATATGGGGCAAGGGGTCCCGGGGGCAATCAGGGGACAGTTGGATCGGGCAGAGGTTCGGAGGGGCAGGTTGATGGGGTCAGGGCAGTCGGGACAGGGGGGTGGTGGATGGGGGTGGGGTGCCGGGAGGGGGCGGTCAGGGGACAAGGAGCAGGGGGATTGGATGGGTGGGATATTCTGAGGGGGGCAGTCAGGGGGAAGGAAGTGGGATGGGTCAGATAGGGAGCGGGAGCCAGGCTGTTTGGGGGGCACAGCCTTCCCTACCCAGTCCTCCATACAGTTTCACACCCCGATGTGGCCCTCGAGCCAAAAAGTTTGCCCACCCCTGTTCTACTTGCTCTTTTTTAATACTGGCATGGCATTAGTATTCTTTCAGTCTTCTGAAACTTCCCCAGTATTCCAAGATTTATTAAAAATTAACATCAGTGTACGACAGATCTCCTTAGCTATCTGTTTTAGGACTCTTAGGTGTAAGTTATCCAGGCCTGCTTATTTAAAAGCATTTATCCCTAGTAGATTGTTTAACATCCTCCTTAGTTATTTTATTATAGTGGAGAGATGCAGAACAAATAATGTTTTATTGTCATGACAAATTATTGTATTACAGCTAAATTAGTGGAAATGATTTAGAACTCTGACAGATCACGTGCTTGATCACAATTTTTAAACTAGGTTTCAGAGTAGCAGCCGTGTTAGTCTGTATTCGCAAAAAGAAAAGGAGTACTTGTGGCACCTTAGAGACCAACACATTTATTTGAGCATAAACTTTCGATGAATGCATCCGATGAAGTGAGCTGTAGCTCACGAAAGCTTATGCTCAAATAAATGTGTTAGTCTCTAAGGTGCCACGAGTACTCCTTTTAATTTTTAAACTAAAGTCTCTAAACAGTGAGTTTAATTGAAGTTCCCTTATGAAAGCAAAAAGACATCGGGCATAGACTTACTAAACACACAGCTGGGACACTGCTTCAGTGGTTTTTTGATGTATATTGTACTCAGTTTTTCTAGGAGAAAGCAATGGAAATGTTTGTTCTAATATCCTGCCCCCACAGTACCAAAAAAGGATGTTCAATGGTGAAGCCATCTTTGGAAAGGCATTGAATATAACAAATTATCTTGCAGTTTACTTTAACTGATTGATATCAATTATGTTGCTGCATTACTCTACTGCCAAAACATAAAACTTTTTGGTCAAAAGAAAGAGTTTAATTTTGTCAAGATTCACCATAATAAAATAGGTCTTCTTTCCAGAGTACAAACTTTTCACAAACTTCATATCAATTTAGCAGACTACTTTATTCTCTTTTGGAACACATAATAATAAATAAGAATAATTAATAAATGTAACAGGATTTTAATGTATCTAAAATCTCTTGCAGTAATTGGATTTTAGTTTAGTGTAAGTAGCATGCACTCTCTCAGTGAACGGTGCAATGTTTTACCTGTAATCTCATGTTATATACATCCTCTGCCTTAAATTGTATAGCAAACATTTATTCTTTACACTGTGATCTACTTTTGCTGTGATGCTACAGAAACAGCCAACAAAACACACATCGATTCGGCTTCCTTATGCATATTTTAGTATTCACTCAAAGTCATAGAATCATAGGATATCAGGGTTGGAAGGGGCCTCAGGAGGTCATCTAGTCCAACCCCCTGCTCAAAGGAGGGCCAATCCCCAATTTTTGCCCCATCTCCCTGGTGAAACATGCCCATTTTCCCACTTGAAAGGGTCCATATCTTCTAGTCAAAACAGAGACAGTTGTTACGGCGGGTATACCAGACGTGCTCCTGGTGAAGATCAAAGAAAGAAGAACACAGATGTGCACCAGTGACCCCATGAAAGGCTGAGGGCATGTTCTCCCTCCAACGCACCTGACCCGCATTATAGGCATTCTCGTCTCCTCCCCACCACCACACACAAATCAACCCCTGGCCCGTATTATAGGCTAGAGACACTGCTGCTCCCACACCCAGTCCCCTGGAAAGGTTTGGGACATTCCTTGCTCCTCCTCCTCCTCGCCACACACCCGACCCCACTACGGACCCTCTCTTCTTCCCTCCAGCCCCGCGCTGCCGGCTGGGAGGGACGCAGCGCTTCCCCCCGCTGTCACTAGCCCTTCTCTGCTCGACCGCCGCCCTGTCGCCCACTGCTCCGAGGGCGCCCCCGGAGGCGGGTGTCGCTCACCAGGAGGCGACCAGCGGGTTGCTCCTGTCCACGATTTTCACCCAGGGCTTGTGCCACTGGATGCGCCCGGCGGCTTCTCCCCACAACTTCTCGGGCTCCGCCACGGCAGCCCTGAACGCTTGCTCGTACGCGCCCTGGGGGGCGGCCGGCCCGGAGCAGAGGAAGCGGCGGGCGGCCGGAGCGCTCCAGGCGCCGCGCGGGGCTGCCCCGCTCAGCCAGCCATTGCCCCAGAGCCGGTGGCAGGCGAGGAGCCGTATCGCCCTGCGCTGGAGGTCCATGGTGGTGCCGTGCCCTGCGGCTGGGGAGCAGCTCCCTCTAGCCCCTCTGAAGGGCCACGTGGAAGCCGCTCGAAAAAGCCGAGCTGGATCCCCTGCCTGCCGCAGGCGCCGCTCTCTGCTGCGGAGCGCTTCGCGGGCAACAGGTCTGCAGGCGCTGAAGTGCCGAGTCCAGCCCGGACTTTGCTCCTGCCGCTTGGCCGCCCTCGCGGATGGCAGGGGGCCGGGGAGGTCGATTGCACAAGCCTGACCGCCCCGATCTCTGCGCCGCGCAGCTCGGGCTGCGGGCCAGGCAAAACAGACCTTCCTGCTTATACGGCGGGGGTAAGAGAGCCCTACCCGGCTACGCATTTGTATCCGCGCAGCCGGGGCGCTGTTGGCACAGCTCCTCCTAAGGCGCCCTTATCCATAGCACCTGGAGGCATCTGACATAGATTCGAGCAGCCAACGCGTCCCTCAAAGCAGGGAGCATGCACCCGATGCGCGCAACCCCTTTTACCTCCATCACCTAAGGCCCACAGGGGAGGCTCCAACCAGCACAACCGACAGCCTGGGCTTCCAAAGCCTGGCGTTAGCCAGACCTGCCAACCTTGTGAGAACACAAGGCAGAGGAATGCACCAATCTACATCTGCACCAAGGTACCTCTCCCCGCCTCCCACCCCATCATTACTTTCAATAAATCACAAATATTCCCTCTCCCTCCCTCTCTCCCTCCCCCCGCAAAAAAAATCATCAAACCCTACTGTTCAACTGTATAGGCTTATGAGGATTAAGAGGAATGAATTAAGTGGGTCCACAGGGAGCAGACTGAAAAAAGGAGGAAGAGAGGGGCACCTTATTGTGGGGTTATTTTTAGCACTTATGTGGTTTGTATAAGTACTGGGTGTTTGGTTGCACTTATACCATACTTCCCAACATTTCTAGTGGCTAACACAGGGCAGGTCCTGTCCCTGGAGGGGCAAGGTTGTGTGCTGTCACTGGGGTTGGGAGATGGGTGCTGCCCCCACAAGGGGGGGGAGTTGCAGAGTGACCCTGTACTCATCCCACAGCAATAGTTCCTGTCACTTATGGCAGGCTGTGCTTGGCCCCCCACTCTGGGCTTAGTGACTTGGCACCTTGGGCATGGGCTTACTGCATCACTCAGGTTTGACCTGGGCCCCTGATGGGAGAGTTGTGGACAGCCAGGCCAAAGGTGAATTCATTAATTCCCGTTTGAATCAGTCCTTTCCCCTTATCTGGCTAGAAGGAAGGGGATGTGCAGTGGGGAAAGTCTTGAACCAGAAAGTGGGCACTGCCATGCTCTGTTCAGTAAAGCCAGAGCTGCATGGCCAGCCTGGAGCTACAGTGAAGCTAGAGCCAAAAAAGATTCCCAGAAATCATATACAGAGCCCCTCATGGAAAAGGCCATAACTGCTGGACATCACAGCTGGGTGCAGGACTATATGGCACTTACAGAGAAGCAACAGCAGCTGGGCAGGGAGGCAGTGCAAAGAGGCCCCAATCAGAGACACTGAGCCTGGTTTGGAAACCTATACGTTCCTATTTGCTTGGAATAGAGCTACACGGGAGAGGGTACCCCAGGAACTATCCCTGAAGATCCCTAATTCTCAACTGGACTGCTCCAGGGACCCAAACATTTATAGCTATGGCTCACTTTGGACTGTAAAAGTTTAAGCCTCTGAACCTACGGTATGTGCAACCTTTCCCTTTCCTACCAGCCCTAGTAAAATACCTTTTCTTGTAGCCACATGTCTGACTGGTTACTGGCACCTACCAAGGCCAGCACCCTCAAGACCTTGCTTCTGAAGCACAGACAGTACTTGCCTTTGAGCCGTGGTATGCTACTGGCACATTATGGGTTTGGTGTACCCCATTACTGAGCAGCTGCAGTAATTACAAACTAAAAACATCTCCCCCACCCCTTGTTTTGAAAGATTCTACTGATTTGAGAGATATTCCCTGTGCCTAAAATGAAGACTACCACTAGTATCAGCAAGGCCTTTGAGAATGGAAGAAATGTCTTAAGCTCAGCTACTTCACAGTGTTTTGAATTTCTTTTTACATCTCTGGCCATGCCAGAGGACTTTTCTAAGTTTCAGAGGGTCCTTTTTAGAGTACTATAAAATGTGAACTACCTAAAAGAATATGCTAGACTCCTGAATTTTGCAGAGATATATATCCTTTATGGAATCAGTTATTTTATTGTTCTAATGGCTCTATTTGTAATGTTAAAAAAAAAGGAAGGGGGAGATTGTTCATAGAGTCACATTATAAAAAAGACATTATATAAGAGATAGTAGCAAAATGTAATTTTCTGTGACTGTGAAGCGGCTGGGATGAGAATCAGCACCTCCAAATTGGAGGTCATGGTCCTCTCTCAGAGGGAAGTGGATTGTTCTCTCTAAGTGAAGGGGGAGCAGCTGCCCTTAGTGAAAGAGTTCAAGTATCTAGGGGTCTTGTTCACAAGTGATGGCAAGCGGGAGCAGGAGACTGACTGGTGGATTGGTGTGGCGGCAACAGTGATGTGGGTGCTGTATCAATCTGTGGTGATGAAGCAGGAGCTGAGTTCTTGGACAAAGCTCTTGTTTTTCAGGCCAATCTATGTCCCCTTCCTCACCTATGGTCATGAACTTTGGGTAATGACCAAAAGGACAAATTTGTGGGTACAAGCGGCGGAAATGAGGTTTCTCCACAGGGTGGCTGGGCATACTCTCCAAAATAGGGGGAGGGGTCAGCTATTCAGGGGAACCTTGAAGGAGAGCTGCTACTCCTCTGGATCAAGAGGAGCCAGCTGAGGTGGTTTGGGCACCTGATAAGGATGCCCTCTGGGAGGCTTCCTTTGGAACTCTACCGGGCATGTCCCACTGGGAGGAGGCCCCGAGGCCGACCCAGGACACTCTGGAGAAATTATATCTCCCAGCTGGCCTGGGAAGGCTTGGGAATCCCTCAGGAGGAGCTGGAACCTGTTGCAGAGGAAAAGGAGGTCTGTTCCTCACTACTGTCCATACTGTCACCATGATCCTCACTAGAAACAGTGGCATAAAGGAAATAGAAGAAGAAGAAGAAGAAAATTACAACTCAAAGTAAGTATATCTGTGTGTCAACAAATCAGAATAGCCACAAATATTGTAACATTCACTATTAACTTGGGGGTTATGCTAGGTGACTATTATTGATATGTTCCAAGTTTAGTCATTCAACAAGTTACATAACCGGTAAATGACTAAACTGATCAAAGGAAATAGTCTGTTTACCTACTACAAGAGGAAAAACATTAACTCAAATTCTCAGTCAGGACTAAATAAGGTGAGCAGGATTTGACCAATAAATGGTCTCATTTTGGCCCAACCCCCTCTCACTTTATCCCATCCTCTTCCCCCAAAAACAACTACCACTCTTCAGACATCAAGCATGGTGGATTCTATTTTTGAGACAAACAAAACCACATTATCATGAGTAATGCCAAGAGGCCCCAATATTCTAGGCCCCATATATAACAAAGGAGCTTACGATGCAAGTAAAGATTGTTCGGTAGACATTCTAAAAGAACTACACACATTTAAGGTCCCGCCCTGTAGCCTATGAAAGGACTGGAGAATGCCACCAAAGCAAAGGAATCAGAATGGCATTTCTGAGACACCAAGAGGCTGCCCCTTGGAATGCTGAGCCACCTGCACTATGTTGCAGATACTCTTTCTCAGCTATAGAGAGGGGGGTTGAAGAAATAGGCAGGGATGGAAGGATTGTCTGTACAGATCCTCTGGCCAATATGCTTCAAGGAAGAGGAACACAGGGGTTGTGAATATGACTGCAGTCCTGAGATTGGTATAGCATTTATGGATTTGCTGGTGGTACATCGAAGGAAGAATTCCATTTCCTCCCAGTGTCCACGGAGAATGCTTGCGCACAGCCAGTGTACTCAGTTAGGGCCTGATCTTGCTCCCTTTTAAGACAACAGGAATTTTGTTATTGATTTCAATGAGAACAGAATTGGGTCAGTAAACAAATTTGGTCCTCAGGCACCAAGGAAAGCTTTTGAATTGGCTGGGCATAACACTGTTAGTACGTAGATATGTGTACAGACAGCTTAAACGCTCATCCATGCTCTCTTCATCTCACGTCTCAATTTCTGCAACATCCTTTTCTCTGGCTTTGACAAATGCTTTCTTGCACCACTGGCATCCATTCAGAATGCTGCTGCAAAGATCATTTTCCTAACATGTCACTTTGATCATGTCACCCTCTCCTTTGCATCTCTTCATGGCTCCCTCTTCTCTATCATATGAATCTATTTGTCTTCACTTTCAAGACCCTTCACAATGTATCCCCACTTGACCTGTTGTCTCTACATTCTCATCAAAATGTCAACTCCCATCCCTGATCAGCCCATGACACCAGCCTCCATCGCCCCCAAATTAAATTTTCAAACAAAGCACCTTTGTGCTTTCTCCCAAGCTGCCCCTCATGCTTGGGAAAAGCTCTCCATAAACACCCACAAAACTAACTTAGTATCCTCATTCAAACCCTCCTTCAAATATCCTTTGCTGTGAAGTCCACAAACAAATTGACAACAGTTAGGCTGCTCATGCGCTCGGACCACTGCCTAACAAGCTGACCAGTGTTGTCTCATTCCCTTGTACTCTCTCATCTTTCTGTATTCGTCTGTTGTCTCTTGTCTTATATTTAGATTGCAAGCCTTTTAGGACAGGAACGGTCTTTTTGTTCTGTGTTTGTACAGTACCTGACGTAGTGGGGTCCTATTCTATGACTAGGGCTCTAAGGTGCTATGGTAATACAAATAATAAATAATCATAACAAATAATAATATATTTGTACACACACAGTCTCAGATAAGCATGAACAGGAACCGTCTTCTGTGTTTGTATAGCACCTAGCATAATAGGGTCTTGGTCTATGACTGGGGCTCCTCAATGCTACAATAATAATTAATAATAAATCACAGGTTGTCTTGAACACAAACATGTGATATGTGGACAGCACAGTTGAGTTCTGCAAGTCCACTTTTAGAGAAGTCTTTCTGAGGGCCTGTCTGCCCCAGAGAATTTAAGTATTGCTACAGACAGATGAGGTGCCTGAAACACTTGTTACCTCATGTTCACACACAAAATTGCTCTTTGTGTTACATAATCATTGCTAGTACTATAGCAGTTGCCCTTCCTGTGGGCAATTCTTGACAATGCTTTCTGTCCACACCAGTTTACTGCATATTGCTACCATACTAACATGAATGAGAACCATAGGCTTTATATCTGTGCTGTTTAAGATTGTCCTCCCCCCTCAGTCTACAATGATCTTGTACATAATTCAGTGACAGTTTTGCACTCTATCCACTAATTATTCATCTTCAAAGCACTTAAAGATTAATTCATTTTAATCCGTGTTTACTAATGCCATGTTTACAATGAAAAACACAGTAATATGCTTCAGGGACATCATTATTCGTTTTTTCCTTGATATTATGCACATTCAGGCTAAAAGAAAGCAGTTAATGAGGCTTTTAAATTGAATTTAGCAATACAGTCTTAAATCTGCCTGTCCTGCTCTCTGACAAGATAGCTATTAAATGCAATGGACAAACTTTCATATGTTTATTTTGATTAAGTTTGACAGCTCCTGACAATGTATAACAGACCAGATCAAGACTATGTTGCCAGAGCAGATGATTTATCAGACTCAAACGAAGATTTATTTTAAAGTTCTATAAGATTGGAAGGTTAGACTATTGGAATAGATATAATTCAATGGCAAAGAACTATGTGAACTCAGTGTTAAGGTTGTTTGGTGGTATGTCATCCCCTTGCAGAATGTTGAGGAAAACTCAAAATTCTAAAAACCAGGAAACACACAGTTAATGCTGCCCATGCAACCTTAACTCTGCCTGCTTTCAGCAATGCCCAAACATACCCCATTAACACATATACCTTTAGTCTGCCAACCCCACAGTTGCTGAAATGTACAAGCTCTTCACCTCCTTTTACAGCCCTCTCACTCACAGGATTCTGTCCAGTGCTATTGCATGGCTACACTTCTATTTATACTCACATTAGCTTAATGAGAGCTAGCACAAGTATGAGTACATGAGCAGGGGAATCACACCCCTAGATTCAGAGTATAGACATAAACCCAGTGTCCCACCTCTCACTCCCTACGCCTCCCGTACCTGAGCCCTCAGTCTCTCTTCCCTCCCCTACCATGCATCCCCATTTAACCACTTCCCCATAACTCCCTTCCCTTTCCACAGCCCCATGCCTTTCTCATCCTATTCCCCCATTCCACCGCCCCCTAATATCTCTCCCGTCCCAAGAAGTATTCACATGTCTAATTTTTCTCCAAATACTTTGATTATATTTCTCCAAAAATAAAACTGCCCCCCCATGCATAGGTGCCGACTCCATGAGCGCTCCAGTCCTGGAGCACCCATGGAAAAAAAATTGTGGGTGCTCAGCACCCACCAGCAGACCTCCCAGTCAGATCCCCCCCTTCCTCCCCAGTGCCTCTCAAACGCCCACGGGCCTCACTGATCAGCTCCTCCCCCTCTCCCACAACAACTTCTGCCCACCAGTGATCAGCTATTCAGTGGCATGCAGGAGGCATTGGGGGGAGGGAGCCAGAAGAGGCGGAGACGGTGTCAAGGTGGGGTCTTGAAGGAAGGAATGGAGTGGAGCTTGGGGCAGAGCAGGGGTCGAGCACCCTCTGGCAACTAAGAAAGATGGCATCTATGCCCATGACTCACAAATTTTATCAACCTCCACTTACTCCATCCAAACTCCTTTTGTTTTAGGAGGGCCTGTGATTAACTTGTTTCAAGCTCCTTGAAATCTTATTATGGCATGAGTTAAAATGCCATTGAGACTGGTAAGTGAAAACTTACCATTCAGTTAACGTATCTGTAAGCATAAGACCCCAGCTAAGACAAAAAGAGTGTGTGAACTTGCCCAGGAGCTTTTGGCTTCGTATTATTTTGCACGGGAGAGAGACAGAAGACTGAAAAAAACAAGAACAAAGAGAGAGGCAGAGGCAAAAAGCAAGAAGGCCAAGCAGTAGCCTATGATCACATTGTGACCCTGGGGAAAAGCTAGAGAGGAGCTTTTAAATTGTTTGCTAAAGAGATTTGGGGCTGTAAACTAAGAAACTGCTCCTTTTGTTCTTGTTCATCTTCCATTTGGACAAGGGGGACTAAGTACATTACTGGTAAATAAACAAGATTGTATCAAAGAAAATACCAGACTCCATCAGTTTCTTCAGCTGGGCCCCAATCTTTGGCTAGTCACTTGGGTCAAAAAGGAGCAACATTATCCTTGTTATGTTAATTGAAGGGTGACTTCACAGCTGTCAGTCTCAATGAGGGCTTTGATTCATCCACTCATTAGTACCTCTCAGGGCATGTCTACGCTATGAAATTAGGATTTTATAGAAGTCGATCTTTGGAAAGCGATTTTATACAGTCAATTGTGTATGCAGTAGGTCAGCGGAATGCGTCCTCAATACCATGGCTAGCATCGACTCACGGAGTCGTGCACAGTGGGTAGCTATCCCACAGTCGTTGCTGCCCATTGGAATTCTGGGTTAAGCTCCCAATGCTGATGGGGCAAAAATATTGTCGCGGGTGGTTTTGGGTACATGTTGTCAGTCTCCCCTCCCTCCCTCCTTGAAAGCAACAGCAAACAATTGTTTCGCACCTTTTTTCCTGGGTTATCCATGCAGACACCATAGCATGGCAAGCATGGAGCTGCTCAGCTGTGCACTGCTGTTGTGAGCATTGTAAACACCTTGTGCACTATCCTGCAGTATGTGCAGAACCTGACTAGGAGCTGCCCGCACGAAGACGATTGTGAGGAGGACATGGACACAGACGTTCCTGAAAGCACGTGATGTGGCAATTGGGATATCATAGTGGCATTGGGGCAGGTTGATACAGTGGAATGCCGATTCTGGGCCAAAAAACAAGCACAGACTGGTGGGACCGCATAGTGTTGTAGGTATGGGATGATTCCCAGTGGCTGCGAAACTTTTGCATGCGTAAGGCTGCTTTCATGGAACTTTGTGAGTTGCTTTCCCCCGCCCTGAAGCAGAGGAATACCAAGATGAAACCTGCCTTGACAGCTGAGATGTGGCGATAGCCCTATGGAAGCTTGCAATGCCTGACTGCTACCGGTCACCTGGGAATCAATTCAGAGTGGGCAAACTTACTGTGGGGAGCTGATCTGATCCAAGTAGCCAAGGCAATCAATAACCTTGTGCTAACAAGGATAGCGACCCTGGGAAATGTGCAGATCATAGTGGATGGTTTTGCTGCAATAGGGTTCCCTAACTATGGTGGGGCTATAGATGGAACACATATCCCTATCTTAGCAGCGGACCACCTTGCCAAACAGTACATAAGCCACAAGGGGTACTTCTCAATGGTGCTACAAGCACTGGTGGACCACAAGGGATGTTTCACTGACATCAACGTGGGATGGCTGGGATGACGCTCTCATCTTTCGGAGCTCCAGGCTGTTGGAAAAGCTGCAAGAAGGGACTTTCTTCCCAGACCAGAAAGTTACCGTTGGGGATGTTGAAATGCCAATAGTTATCCTTGGGGACTCAGCCTACCCCTGGCTCCCATGGCAAAGCTGTACACAGGCAGCCTGGATAGTAGTAAGGAGCAGTTCAACTATAGGCTGAGCAAGTGCAGAATGGTGGTAGAATGTGCCTTTGGATGTTTAAAAGCATTGGCGCTGTTTGCTGAGTAGGTTAGACGTCAGCGCAGCCAATATTCCCATTGTTATTGCTGCTTGCTGTATGCTCCATAATATCTGTGAGAGTCAGGGGGAGACATTTATGGTGGGTTGTGAGGTTGAGGCAAATCGCCTGGCAGCCAATTTTGAACAGCCAAACATCAGGGCTATTACAAAAGCACAGCTAGGCCTGCTGCGCATCAGAGAGGCTTTGAAAAACAGTTTCATGATCAAGTTACAGTGTGACAGTTGAGTGCATTTGTCCTTGATGCAAAACTGCCCCCTTTGTTGAATGTACTTCCCTGTAAGCCAGTTCCCCTCCCCCCTTTGACCACAGCTGGCAAAGGAAATAAAGTCCCTATTGTTTTGAATCCATTCATTCTTTATTTATTTATTTAAAAAAATTGAGATCACTGACAAGGTAGCCCGAATGGGATAGGGGAGGAGGAAAGGACAAGGCCACATTGTTTATTGTAGCCACACTACAAATCAAAGCTGTTTGAATGACAGCCTTCTGTTGCTTGGGCCATCCTCTGGAGTTGAGTGGTTGGGTGCCCGGAGCCTCTCCCCCTGCATCCTTGGGCGTCTGGGTGAGGAGGATATGGAACTTGGCAAGGAGGGCAGGCGTTTATACAATGGATGCAGCGGGTGTCTGTGCTCTAGTTGCCTTTCCTGCAGCTCCACCAGATGATGTCCGTTTGCCCCCCCCCCCCATTAGCCTCAGCATCTCCTCCTGCGTGTTCTGATCATGCTCACTGAATGATTTCCTGGCCTCTGCCACCAAATGCCTCCACGCATTCAGCTGTGTCCTATTAGTGTGGGAGGACTGCATGAGCTCGGAAAGCATGTCATCGTGAGTGTGGTTTTTTTTCACCTTCTAATCTGCGATAACCTGAGACGGAGTTGATATGGGGAGAATAGAAACATTTGCACCTGCAGGCGGGATAAAAAGGGAGAGTAAGAAGATACATTTCTGACAACAAAAGGGAGATTCTTTCACAGTGAATCAAGCAATTCACAGCAGACAGCATGTGTTTTAGGTACAAGGTTTGCCTTTTATATTGAGCACCTGCCAGTGTGGTGACACATCACACACAGCTGGGCAACAGGATTCGGTTTCCAGGCAGCCATGGTAAGCCAAAAGGTACGCGGGACTGGCTTCTTCTGCCTTCATAACATGTGGGGATGGTTTCAAACTGAAGTGCCCTTCTTTCCCATAGCAAGTTGGGTTTGCCATATAAAAGGAGGGGCTGTGGTTTTGGGGTGGATGTGCAGCACATCCTTCCCCGGACCGCATGGCTATTCTCTGGGATGGTCCCTTTTAGCCAAGCACAAACAGCCCAGCATGAACGTGGTCCTTTTACTGTTCTCTTACAAAAATTCCCCTATTTCAACCAGGTGACAAAGGTATCACTCTCCTGAGGCTGACACAGAAAGATAAAGACCGAATGTTGAATGAATGCGACCAAAACCCAGGACCATTTGCTGCCATGCTTTGTGCTGCAATGATTCCAGACTACTTGCAACTGGCTTGACATGATAAAGTGTCCTACCGTGGAGGATGAAACCTTCTGCAAACACTTTCAGAGTACCTCCAGGAGAGCTTCATGGAGATGTCCCTGGAGAATTCCTGCTCCATCCCCAGACATGTTAACAGACTTTTCCAATAGCTATACTGGCCGCGAATGCATCCCAATTCTTCACGGAAAATCAAATATTAAACACAATTGATTTTAACCCCTCTAGTGTAGTTACAAATGTGCACTCACCAGAGGTGTCTTCTACACCTTCAGGGTCCAGGAATCTGCTTTGGGAGGGTATTGGCTCCAGGGTGATGAAAAGGTCCTGGCTGCCAGGGAGAATGGATTCTCCGCTTCCCTGCTGCGCATTCTCCTCCTCCTCCTCATCCACAAAATCCCTAGAAGCAGCATGTGTGGGGCTCTGACCTGGAGCAATAGTTTGCCTCCTTTTGTTTTTTGGTAGGCTTGCCTGAGCTTCTTAACTTTCACACGGCACTTGTGTGTGTCCCTGGTGTAGCCTCTCCCCACCATGCTCTGTGCGATTTTGGCATATATATATATCAGCATTTCTTCTGCTGGTTCATAGTTCTGCCTGTACAGATTCTTCTCCTCATACAGCAATCAGATGCAGTGTCTCCCGTTTGCTCCATGCTGGAGCTCGTTTGAGATTCTGGGACTGCATGGTCACCTGTTCTGCTGAGCTCGCCATGCTGACCAAACAGGAAATGAAATTCAAAAGTTCCCAGGGCTTTTCCTGTGTATCTGGCTAGTGCATCAGAGTTGAAAGTGCTGTGCAGAGTGGTCACATTGGAGCACTCTGGGCTAGCTCCCAGAGGCCAATACCATCAAATTGGACAACGCTGTGTCTGCACTACCCCAAATTCGACCCAGGAAGGTCGATTTTAGTGCTATTCCCCCCATTGAGGAGGAGTACAGCAGTCGATTTTAAGAACTCTTTAGGTAAGCAGAATGGGGTTGGTTGTGTAGCTGAATTGCTTATAAAAATCTACCTAATGCAGCTAAACTCAACCTAACTTCACAGGGTAGACCAGACCTCAGTGTAACAGTCCAAGGCAGTAGAAGTAAGCCATTTTGGGTGGGAGGCTGTCACTTGGAAACTTCTTGGTCAAATGACACCACATTTGGATCACTAATGCTACCCCATGCCTCCAGGATGCATGCCAAATTTCAAAGCAATCCAAATAAACATTTGGATTTAACACACTTAGAAGAGTCAAGCTTAAAATGACAGGAACAGAAACCCTGTAGCCACTTTTCTGTATTGGCTCATGCACACTCTAAAAAAAAAAAAAAAGGTACATTTTCTTAAATACTATTCTAAGTATGAGTCCTCACAAAGTTTACTGGGTGCCATGCACTATCATGGGTAAATCCCAACAGATTGTGACTTCTGACCCACAGCACATCAATAGTTTAATTTCCTACCTCTGCACAAGAAAAGAGCCTCACCTAGAAACTTTTTGAAAAATGGCTATTTTCTTCAGAACATACATCTCCGCAACCCCCATCTCATATTACCCCAACCTTGGGTCACTCAGCCTACCCTGACCCTCCTGAGGACAGGTACATCAAATTTCAAAGGAATCCAACTAAGCATAACTATTTCAGATTACTTAGAAAGTTTGAGCTTCAAAGAGAAGTTGTGACACAAGCATAACTATAGTGGTGCTGCCATACCTGCACAGGGGCATAGACTCATCCTGTACATAGTGTATTTCTCCTTTGTGTGTTTTTTTTCAAGGCAGTAATGCTTTGTTGCATAATGTGACAATTACTGACATGATGTGGCTATTCTTTTTCTTACATCATACTATATGGTGCTTTGATTTAAATTACTTTGAAAAGGAGATGTGACTCTTCTCTCTATTTCCTCGCTCTTCCCTTGTACTCTGTTTTTGGTGGTCTCTTTCTCCAGTGGAGGATTTTCTAAGAAGATATTGTGGAAATTTCAAAGTAACTGAATCTATTTTACAGGTTTGGGCTTTTGTGTGTGTGTTTTTCTTCCTGACTTTTCCCTTTGATTTCATATTTATTATGTTGAATGGAAATTTTTAGTCCCCAGACAAAGTTTTGGGGAAACAGTCTTAGTTGGTGCACCTGTGGAGTTAATGCAAAACAATATATTTACTGAGAGGTTGTGACCTCTTCTTATATCAAGAATGCAATCAACTTCCATTGTAAAACCATGTTTTTAACTCCCTGTGACACTGGCATGAAAAATAGGTTACTATTGAGAGGTTATTTTAAAAACTTGTTGGGGATAACTGGAGGCCCATTTGTGCTACCCCTCCCACTGATTTCAGTGGGCATTATGAATCCCAGCCTGTTCTCATTTATGTCAATGACCTATTTTGCCAATGACATCAATAGCAGTAGGAAAGAGTGTGTGAGCACACTGCCCTCCAATAATAGTCTGGTGGGATTTCCCATGTCATTTGTTTAATTTTTTAAAAAAAAAAAAAAAAACACGGGTGCAGTTGTTCTTCCTTCCCTATGCATCAGCAAACAGAGCTAGCTGACTGTGGAGAAAAAAAAATTCGGTGATACTCACTATTCCCCCTCTGTATTCGTGAACTTTAGGAGGCAACACTTCTTACAGTCAATCCTGAGCCAGAGAAGTTATGCACTGCCCCCTAACATAGGTTTGTGCCTTAATGACACAATCTGGTCCTAAAACAATCAAAGCTTCAGTTCGGTAGCCAAAAAATACCAAAACATTTAAACACCAACATTCTGTAATTAACAAATTGTGCAGTCTTATGCACTGACAAGACAGTCAAGATAGTGAAGTCCCAATCAGATTGCAAAGAGCTACATAAGGATCTCAGAAAACTGGGTGACTGGGCAACAAAATGGCAGATGAAATTCAGTGTTGATAAATGCAAAGTAAGGCACATTGGAAAACATAATCCCAACTATACATATAAAATGATGGGGTCTAAATTAGCTGTTACCACTCAAGAAAGAGATCTTGGAGTCATTGTGGATAGTTTTCTGAAATCATCTGCTCAATGTGCAGCAGCAGTCAAAAAAGCAAACAGAATGTTGGGAATCATTAAGAAAGGGATAGATAATAAGACAGAAAATATCATATTGCCTCTATATAAATCCATAGTACACCCACATCTTGAATACTCCATGCAGATGTGGTCACCCCATCTCAAAACAAGATATATTGGAATTGGAAACGGTTCAGAAAAGGGCAACAAAAAATATTAGCGATATGGAATGGCTTCCATATGAAGAGAGATTAATAAGACTGGGACTTTTCAGCTTGAAAAAGAGATGACTAAGGGGGGTATATGACAGAGGTCTATAAAATCATGACTGGTGTGGAGAAAGTAAAGTATTTTTTACTCCTTCTCATAACACAAGAACTAGGGGTCATCAAATGAAATTAATAGGTAGCAGGTTTAAAACAAACAAAAGGAAGTATTTCTTCACACTATGCACAGTCAAACTGTGGAACTCCTTGCCAAAGAATGTTGTGAAGACCAAAACTATAACAGGGTTCAAAAAAGAACTAGATAAGTTCATGGAGGATAGGTCTCTCAATGGCTATTAGGCAGAATGACCAGCAATGGTGTCCCTAGCCTCCGTTTGCTAGAAGCTGTGAATGGGTAACAGGAGATGGATCACTTGATGATTACCCATTCTGTTCATTCCTCTGGGGCACCTGGCATTGGCCACTGTCGGAAGACCCAGTATGGTCTGACCCAGTATGGCCATTCTTATGACATGGAGTATCATGGGGCTTGAAAAGCCCCTGGTAGGTGTTTAATTTGCCTGAGGCTCCTTACAGTGCAGACCACCACTTCTGGGCCTGCTTCTCTTGTGATCATACCCCTCGCCTATAGTATCAGCAGAGCGGTGAAATAATCAATTGTCAGAATGAGCAGCACTTCAGGAGTGAACCTCACCGTACTAGGTTCTGAATGGACATCCTCTTACAAATGGTACAGTGGAGATGGAGGAGAAGCTCAGAATATCACAGGAAAATGAGAAAGATCACTATACTATAGAGTTCAGAGTGTGTATGATAAACCCATTGTTTCATGTTCTCTCTCTGTGTGTGTATATATATATATATATATATCTCCTCTGTTTTTTCCACCAAATGCATCCGATGAAGTGAGCTGTAGCTCACGAAAGCTTATGCTCTAATAAATTTGTTAGTCTCTAAGGTGCCACAAGTACTCCTTTTCTTTATACTATAGAGTGGAAGCAAATTAAAATTCCTACTTTAGCTATAGTCCTAAAATCTATTTCCTAAAAGAATGTTGGTAATGAGTAACTGTGGAAGATCATATTTATTAAACAAACTGCTTGCAGCCCATACTGATATCTTAAGGGGTAGGGGTTAAAACCATTAACTTGAGCTTAAATTTACAAAACACCATCAGAGATGATTCCTCGGTTGCTGAAATTTATCTCTAAAGATTTTTTCCAGCAAGATTTGAAAGACAAAACTAATGAGTTTAACATTTCCATTTTATTTCCTGAAATTCTCACATGATGGAGGATTTTCAAATAATGTGTACTGGTGTGTTCAGAAATTCTCTTCTTAGCTATAGATTCCATTAAAATACACACTTGCACACTCAAGGCTTTATAACTTGGCAAAGAACAAACTATGTTAATTGTCTAAAGTTAGGCTTCAAATAATATTGTTTGTTTTTTTCAAACAGAAAACATTTTCTTCCAACATTTTCCTTTATCATTAAAAAGGGAAAGAAAGAAATTCACATCTTTGAAAAAAGTTTAAAAAATATTCTTATTTTGTAATTTTTGTTAATCTTTTTACAACGTTAAATAAAATATTGTAAAGATTATTTTGCCGCCTCCTATTCTTGAAATTTTCTAATCCCAATTTGCCAGGTACCCATATCTCCTAATTCAAATCACTTCTGAAGACTCACTTCTGCTACAAAGCCCACTATTGAAACAAAAATAACCTTGCTTTGATTCTACCAGTGCATCCTGTTTTTCTTGGTCTGACTTGTAGATTGACAGCTCGTTGGGGCAGGTACAGTCTTACACAGTGCTGGGCATACTATCAGTGATAGACAAATAATAGTAATACATTTGAGTTCAGTGGGTGGTAGTCCATGTAATACAGTGAATTTTCTGTCAGAACCTGTTTTTTTATTTATTTCCTTTAGAGGTAATGGAAACGGAACTGGTAGGCTGAGTGCTTAATTTGTAATGAAAGAGGTGCCGGGGCTCCAGCAATTTTTTACTTTCATAACTGAGGGACAAGCCCAGAGGTGCCAGGTCTATGAACTGCCAAGCTTAGAGGTGCCGGGGCTCAGCCCTGGATAGCTTGAGTCTTAAAATGAGTACAAGCGTTCCAGTTTCCTGTCAACGAAACCCAGAATAAAAAGCAAAATCACATTTATATTCAAAATCCAGGAGGCATCTCACAAACAGAATTTAAAACACTACTTTTGATAATTTGAAAAAAATTACATTAAAATGGAACCGTTCAGGAGGAATTGTCTATTCTATGTGACTATTAAAGATCTTGTAGTATGTTCTGGAATATTAAGGGCTGGCCATAGACAAAATTTTACTCACCACAGTTATCTGTCTGCTGTCCTCCTGCCCAAAGATGGTTACATGTCAATCGTGTTATATGTATTTCATTTGTGCAGCGCATACAGATCCTTTGGGGGTGAAGAGCAACATTGTTCTATGTAATAAGATTCCAGGAATGTCACTCTGAAGCCTATAATGTTTGTTGAGTCAAAGTAAAGTAATGGAAACAGCTACAAACATGGTTGAGAGCTCTGTTAGTTTATAATTCACCAGGTTTAACCATTACTGGGATTCATTGTCTGTTGCTGTCTAATTTTTAAGTTGTCAGCCTTTTGATTTTTAAATCATACCTGGCTGTATGAATTACACCTGTGCAACAGCACAGACTTTCCACTACTAGTATAAATTATTAGTGCTGTTATTTGATTCCTCTGAAGGGTTTCTTTGCAATGCAAGAAAATCTCTTCACAAGTACATTTCCCAAACTGAAGTCCTGTTTCAAACACATTTAGCTTTATACATGCAAATAGCCCTGCTCATGTAACATTCTGCTGAATCTGAACCAAAATCCTCAGTGCATTTTGATTATCCTCCCTACTGCCAACTCTTCTTGTATATTTAAAAAGGAAAGAAACAAACCCAGAGGATTATGTTTTAAAAAATATTCTAAATTGAAAATTAAGAGCATGTAAAAGCAAAGCAGTTCAATGATACAACAAAGTATATGAAATGATACCCAGTATTTAGGAGCAATATATAAAAATCAGTCAAGCATAATTTTCATAGAGGAAAAATAAAATTGTAACCTTTGCTTTGAATTCTTTGCTTTTGTGGAGTTAACCTATAACCTTACGCTGACTATAAAATAGCTCTTTGTGAAGTAATGTCACAAAAATTGCCAGTGAACATTGATCTTTATGTAGTTCATGTCCCAGGGCTGTGAAGGTTCATGCAATTACAGAGTATTGATTATTTGGCTCTACAAGAGTAAAATCTGTTTGATCAAAAACTATCCTTGTTTGTTTGCTGTGCATTTGCAATAGGGCCGGCTCTAGGCACCAGCAAAGCAAGCACATGCTTGGGGTGGCACAATTCCAGGGGCGGCATTCCGGCCATTAGTTTTTGGGTTTTTTTTTTCCCTTGGGCAGTTGCGCTCTTGGAGCAGCAAATTTTTTGCTTGGGGCAGCAAAAAACCTAGAGCCAGCCCTGATTTGCAACTATTTTTTCAGATTGCTGCATCCGAGCTATGACATGCACATGCACTGCTTTTACCAAATGTGTAGTGCTTGATATATATTTTCTTATTGGGGAACAAAAGAAATCTAGGCACTGAAGTTCCTATTGACATTCCTTAAAAAGTTACTTTCAAAAAATAACTTGGCCATTGTTACTTTTTTTTTTTTTTTCTTAGTTTCTTATAACTGAGAGACCTTAAGCCCTAGATTTTATAAATGCAATATCATTACTGGAAACAAAAGGAATAAAAACACAGAAAATTTAAACTGGTCATTATGAATATTGCTGACCAGCAGGCATCATTAGAGGGGTGTTTGTTTTTCTGAAATTGGTAAAAACAGACCTACCCCATAAACAAAAACAGCACAACTCAAAGAGATTATGAACAGGATAAACTGAAAATAAAATCTGAGCGATTTCTTCTAACTATCCCTTGTTCCTGGTAGTTCACCTTGAGACTTGAAGTACCTGGACATTAGCTCTTATCGAGCTGTTCCATAGTTAAAGTTGCAACCATTCTAAATTATTTTCAATCCTCTCCTTCAATAGTAAAAGAGCAAAGCTCCCTTTTGCCTGAACATTTCCACGCTTACTCTAGGTTTAAAGAATAGGCTTTACCCTGAGTGTTTAGGGGTTTGTGTGAGGACTATCCATTATGTTAATTATAATAGTTTATAATGCTAAGTAAAAAAATTGTTACATATTTTTGGAAACAATACCAATACCTACAGACTAATCCTGTACTGCTTTCACACACACAGCTCCTTTTGTCTTTTAGGAGAGTTTTGGGTGCACAAGAATTGCAGCATGAGGCACCTAATATTTTAGGAGTACCTGTAATTCTTACATGGTGTCAAGTATCAGAGGGTAGCCATGTTAGTCTGTATCCACAAAAACAACAAGGAGTCTGGTGGCACCTTAAAGACTAACAGATTTATTTGGGCATAAGCTTTCATGGGTAAAACAAACTGTTAGTCTTTAAGGGGCCACCAGACTCCTTGTTGTTTTTGTAATTCTTAGTTTGGTGTAAGTCGCCATAGCTCTGCCAAAGTCAGTGGAGCTATGCCAAATTAAGCCAGCTGAGCACCTGGCCCTCAGAACATTATGCTTCATGTTCTCCAAAATGTTTTAGGAGCAAGTCTGTCTTAAAATGAATGTGTTATTTTGCTGGCTTACTGGTTACAAATGTGACTGTGGTGATGAAATATATGAGTGATTCAGCAGTGAGCTGGTTTAGATATCAGCTTCCATTTCTTAAATAGCCTTTTTCCTTCTTAAATTACCCTTCAAAATATACACCCTTGCTACCTACTCCTTTCCAAGACACTGCTGAAAGGAGTTCCTACTGGTAGCAGATGTCTTCACCACCTCCACCCCACTCTATCACAACATACAATGTAGAATTGACATTCAGACTTTGAGGCAGGTGGCATCATCATGCACAATTTTATTTCATTTGCAGAATTATCTACCAAGTTTTAAATTCAAAATTCTTCTGATTTTCAGATGAATTCTTCAACTGCAGAATAATTTTTTTTAATGTAAGTGAAAGCTCAGCCATGTAGTGAAGACATCTCCGTATATGGCTAAGTTTGGTCCTTAGCTCCTCAGGCCAGAAGGGAGCAATATGACAGCACAATGTTCAGTCTGAGGGGCAAAAGCATCATATCACTCAATTGACCCTTTCTGACAGTCCCAATAGCATCACTCACAAGCCCTGAAAGCAGCTGTGCCCAGTCCTGTTCAGGAATTTTCCCCCAGCTCAGATTGGCTGAGACCCTGGGGATTTTTTACCTTCCTCTGCAGCAGAGGGTCACTTAGATTCATAGATACTAAGGTCAGAAGGGACCATTCTGATCTAGTCCGACCTCCTGCACAGCGCAGGCCACAGAATCTCACCCACCCACTCCCATGAAAAACCTCACCCATGTCTGAGCTATTGAAGTCCTTAAATCATGGTTCAAAGACTTCAAGGAGCAGAGAAGCCTCCCTCAAGTCAACCATGCCCCATGCTACAGAGGAAGGTGAAAAACCTCCAGGGCCTCTCCAATCTGCCCTGGAGGAAAATTCCTTCCCGACCCCAAATATGGCAATCAGCTAAACCATGAGCATATGGGCAAGATTCACCAGCCAGATACCCAGGAAAGAATTTTCTATAGTAACTCAGATCCCATCCATCTAATATCCCATCTCAGGGGATTTGGCCTATTTACCCTGAATATTTAAAGATCAATTACTTACCAAAATCCCATTATCCCATCATACCATCTCCTCCATAAACTTATCGAGTAGAATCTTAAAGCCAGATAGATCTTTTGCCCCCACTGCTTCCCTTGGAAGGTTATTCCAAAACTTCACTCCTCTGATGGTTAAAAACCTTCGTCTGATTTCAAGTCTAAACTTCCTGGTGGCCAGTTTATACCCATTTGTTCTTGTGTCCACATTGGTGCTGAGCTGAAATAATTCCTCTCCCTCTCCTGTATTTATCCTTCTGATATATTTATAGAGAGCAATCATATCTCCCCTCAACCTTCTTTTAGTTAGGCTAAACAAGCCCAGCTCCTTAAGTCTCCTTTCATAAGACAAGTTTTCCATTCCTCGGATCATCCTAGTAGCCCTTCTCTGTACCTGCTCCAGTTTGAATTCATCCTTTTTAAACATGGGAGACCAGAACTGCACACAGTATTCTAGGTGAGGTCTCACCAGTGCCTTGTATAACGGTACTAAAACCTCCTTATCCCTACTGGAAATGCCTCTCCTGATGCATCCCAAAACCGCATTAGCTTTTTTCACAGCGATATCACATTGGCAGCTCAGTCATCCTATGATCAACCAATACTCCAAGGTCCTTCTCCTCTTCCGTTACTTCTAATTGATGCGTCCCCAACTTATAGCTAAAATTCTTGTTATTAATCCCTAAATGCATAACCTTACACTTCTCACTATTAAATTTCATCCTATTACTATTACTCCAGTTTACAAGGTCATCCAGATCCTCCTGTATAATATCCCGATCCTTCTCCGAATTGGCAATACCTCCCAGCTTTGTATCATCTGCAAACTTTATTAGCACACTCCCACTTTTTGTGCCAAGGTCAGTAATAAAAAGATTAAATAAGATTGGTCCCAAAACCAATCCCTGAGGAACTCCACTGGTAACCTCCCTCCAACCTGCCAGTTTGCCTTTCAGTAGGACCCATTGCAGTCTCCCCTTTAACCAATTCCTTATCCACCTTCTGATGTTCATATTGATCCCCATCTTCTCCAATTTAACTAATAATTCCCCATGTGGCACGGTATCAAATGCCTTACTGAAATCTAGGTAAATTAGATCCACTGCATTTCCTTTATCTAAAAAATCTGTTACTTTTTCAAAAAAAAGGAGATTAGGTTGGTTTGGCACGATCTACCTTTTGTAAAACCATGTTGTATTTTGTCCCATTTACCATTGACTTCAATGTCCTTAACTAATTTCTCCTTCAAAATTTTTTCCAGGACCTTGCATACTACAGATGTCAAACTAACTGGCCTGTAGTTACCCGGATCACTTTTTTTTCCTTTCTTAAAAATAGGAACTATATTAGCAATTCTCCAATCGTTCAGTACTATTCCTGAGTTTACAGATTCATTAAAAATTCTTGCTAATGGGCTTGCAATTTCAGGTGCCAATTCCTTTAATATTCTTGGATGAAGATTATCTGGGCCCCCCGATTTAGTCCCATTAAGCTGTTTCAGTTTCGCTTCTACCTCTGATATGGTAATATCTACCTCTATATCCTCCTTCCCATTTGTCAGGCTACCATTATCCCTAAGATCCTCTTTAGCCTTATTAAAGACTGAGGCAAAGTATTTGTTTAGATATTGGGCCATGCCTAGATTATCTTTAACCTCCACTCCATCCTCAGTGTTTAGCGGCCCCACTTCTTCCTTCTTAGTTTTCTTCTTATTTATATGGCTATAGAACCTTTTACTATTGGTTTTAATTCCCTTTGCAGGGCCCAACTCTACTCGACTTTTAGCCTGTCTCACTTGATCCCTACATGTTCTGACCTCAATTAGGTAGCTTTCCTTGCTGATCCCTCCCATCTTCCACTCCCTGTATGCTTTCTGCTTCTTCTTAATCACCTCTCTAAGATGCTTGCTCATCCAGCTTGGTCTACAACTCCTTCCTATGAATTTTTTCCCCTTTCTTGGGATACAGGCTTCCGATAGCTTCTGCAGCTTTGATTTAAAGTAATCCCAGGCCTCCTCTACCTTTAGATCCATAAGTTCATCAGTCCAATCCACTTCCCTAACTAATTCCCTTAATTTTTGAAAGTCAGCCCTTTTGAAATCAAAAACCCTAGTTGCAGATTTATTTTTGTTAATCCTTCCATTTAGTTTGAACTGAATTAGCTCATGATCACTTGAGCCAAGATTGTCCCCTACAACCATTTCTTCTATGAGGTCCTCGCTACTCACCAAAATTAAATCTAAAATGGCATCCCCTCTAGTCGGTTCAGCAGCTACTTGATGAAAGAATCCATCAGCTATCGCATCTAGGAAAATCTGAGCCCTATTATTATTACTAGCACTGGTCCTCCAGTCTATATCTGTGAAGTTAGTCTCCCATGATCATGCAGTTTCCATTAGTATTTACTTTATTAAAGACATTAAAAAGGGCTCTATCCATATCCAAATTAGATCCCGGAGGTCTATAGCACACCCCAAGCACTATCGTAGGAGAGGCTTTACTAGTTTTCTTCCCCAATGTAATTTTTGCCCAGACGGACTGTCTTATCCATTGCATCGCTTCTTATTTCTTTACATTCTACCTCATCATTGATATACAATGCTACTCCACCCCCTTTACCTTTGTTTCTGTCTTTCCTAAACAGCACATACCCTTCAATACCTGTAGTCCAGTCATGACTACTATTCCACCATGTTTCTGTTATCCCTATAATATCTGGTTTCACTTCCTGTACCAGTAACTCTAGTTCCTCCATTTTGTTACCTAGACTCCTCGCATTGGTGTACAAACATCTTAATTTTTGCTGTTTGGACTCACTCACATTTTGTACCCTATTAGGCACAGTTATTCTACAGCCAGTATAACCTATTAGACTAGTATCCACACCGCCCTCGCTCCTTATATACATTCTCCTACCCACGGCTGTATCCTTTCTTACTTCATCTTCTTCTCTCTCAATGCTAAAATCTGGCGTGGAGATTTTCTGGACATCTCCCATCCATCTCCCCCAAATTCCTAGTTTAAAGCTCTCTTTATCAGTTGTGCCAGCCTTGATCCTAGAAGTCTATTTCCTTCCCTACTCAGATGAAGTCCATCCCGAGAGAACTGACCTCTGTCCGTGAATGCCTCCCAGTGGCCATACATCCCAAAGCCCTCCTTATAGCACCACTGCCTAAGCCATCTGTTGACAGTCATAATCTTGTCACACCTTTGTTGACCTTCTTTAGGAACAGGAAGGATCCCGCTAAAGATCACCTGAGCCTCAATTTCCTTAAGCGTCTTCCCCAGCCTAGCATAGTCTCCCTTAATACTTTCCAGCGAGAATCTAGCCGTATCATTTGTTCCCACATGAAGGATAATTAGGGGATTCTTTCCCGCTCCCTTTAGGATCCTTTTCAACCTCAGGTCTACATCCCGTATCTTAGCACCCGGAAGACAGCTCACCCTTCTATTCTCAGGATCAGCTCTAGTTACAGGCCTGTCTATTCTTCTCAAGAAAGAGTCCCCGATCACATAGACCTGCCTTTTCCTGGTGACAGTGCTATTCTCCAGTGTCTCCCTTGTTCCCTCTGGCTGCAAGTTCTTTCCATTCCTATTTTCCCTTACAATCTTCTTCAACCCATCCTGTATCCTCCTGGGGCTCATATTTGGTGTAGTCTCCCTTGACTCTTCCCCTTTTTCTATAGGACTAGCCTCTCTTCTCTTCTTCCTTACCCTTCCACCTTCAACAAGTACCTGCTGAGCCCCTTCTTCATTTTCCAACTCTGCAAACCTGTTCCTAAGCTCTATTTCTCCTTCACTAGCCCGTCTTTTTCTCTGCCTGGTTCTTTGAGTCACATGTTTCCACTGACCACTTTCCTCACCCAGTCTCCACTCAGAATTCCTCAGCCCTGCTTCCATCTGCAAGTCTGAGCTTTTCCCTTCTGAAACCTCATGTCTTTGCTCCATCATCTGCTCAAACCCCTTCCTAAACTCAACCAGACTTTCCACCTGCATCTCCAAACCTCGGATCTTTTCCTCCATCAGCTCTATCAGACGACATTTCATGCAGAAAAAACTCTGACCGGTTCCCCCCTCCAGGATCATGTACATACCACAGCTTCCACATCCAGTCATCCTCAATGTGTCTTCCACTACATGAGTCACTCCCACAGCTGCCTCTGTATCTGTCATCTCCTTCCCACCTAAATCCTGTTAATCTGGGAAACACAAGCCACATCAAAAAGACCACCCCCCCAGCAAAAGCAAACCCCAAACAAGCACCACAATCCAAACTCCCCCTCAAACTCCCCTGTTTAGAGCTCTGTTTGCTAGCTCTTCTGCTGCTGCAGCTGTCTGTGCCGCTGCCTGACTGGCTGGCTACCTTTATAGGGCCCCTAGTCAGAAGCCCCACCCCCTAGGCAGGGCTCAGCTGCTCTCTCAGCACAAACCCCCCCCCCCACACACACACACACACAAATACTAAAAATACAAAACCAAGTACAACTACCTTCTCCTCCAACAGAACTCCCACTCAAACTCCCCTGTTTAGAGCTCTGTTTGCTAGCTCCTGTGCCGCTGCAGCTGTCTGCACTTGCAGATTTAAACTAGTGTAAATGGTGAATAACTTGAAATCCTTAAACCATGATATGAGGATTTCAGTATTTCAGCCAGAGGTTAGGGGTCCATTTCAGGAATGGGTGAGTAGTCTGTAATGTGCAGGAAGTCAGACTACATGATCACGATGATCCCTTCTGACTTAAAGTCTATGAGCCTGAAGGTGAGCTTGTCACATAGACCTCTGCAGATGTAAAGGGGAAAAATAGATGTGGATTACAGAAGACACTCAAATAATTTTAGAATGTGCAATTCCTTAAGGCTACGTATACACTATGAGCTAGGAGTATGATTGCACAGACATGCTTGTGTTATCTCTTATCTGAGCTAGCAAGCTAAAAATAGCCATGCAGCCATTAGTAGCATAGGCAGTGGCAGCACATGCTAGGCACCCCAAGTATGAACCTGTGGTTTTGCACTAGGGGTAGCTAGCACAGTGCTCTTGCACGGGATACCACAGCTACACTATTATTTTTAGTGTGCTAGCTCACATGTGAGCTAGCACAAGTAAGTCTTCATGAGCTGGGAATTATAGCCCGAGCTCACAGTGGAGATGTAGCCTTACATGGTTAAGAAAAATTAGCACCAGTCTTTCATACAATCATAGAATATCAGGGTTGGAAGGGACCTCAGGAGGTCATCTAGTCCAACCCCCTGTTCAAAACAGGACCAATCCCCAACTAAATCATCCCAGCCAGGGCTTTGTCAAGCCTGACCTTAAAAACTTCAAAGGAAGAAGATTCTACCACCACCCTAGGCAACACATTCCAGTGCTTCAACACCCTTCTAGTGAAAAAGTTTTTCCTAATATCCAACCTAAACCTTCCCCACTGCAACTTGAAACCATTACTCCTCGTTCTGTCATCTGCTACCACTGAGAACAGTCTAGATCCATCCTCTTTGGAACCCCCTTTCAGGTAGTTGAAAGCAACTATCAAATCCCCCCTCATTCTTCTCTTCCGCAGACTAAACAATTCCAGTTCCCTCAGCCTCTCCTCATAAATCAGGTGTTCCAGTCCCCTAATCATTTTTGTTGCCCTTCACTGTATGTTTTCCAATTTTTCCACATCCTTCTTGTAGTGTAGGGCCCAAAACTGGACACAGTACTCCAGATGAGACCTCACCAATGTCGAATAGAGGGGAACGATCACGTCCCTTGATCTGCTGGCAATGTCCCTACTTATACAGCCCAAAATGCCACTGGCCTTCTTGGCAACAAGGGCACACTGTTGACTCATATCCAGCTTCTCGTCCACTGTAACCCCTAGGTCTTTTTCTGCAGAACTGCTGCCTAGCCACTCGATCCCTAGTCTGTAGCGTTGCATGGGATTCTTCCGTCCTAAGTGCAGGACTCTGCACTTGTGCTTGTTGAACCTCATCAGATTTCTTTTGGCCTAATCCTCTAATTTGTCTAGGTCCCTCTGTATCCTATCCCTACCCTCCAGCATATCTACCTCTCCTTCCAGATTAGTGTCATCTGCAAACTTGCTGAGGGTGCAATCCACACCATCCTCCAGATCATTAATGAAGAAATTGAACAAAACTGACTGACCCTTGGGGCACTCCACTTGATACCAACTGCCAACTAGCCATGGAGCCATTGATCATTACCCGTTGAGCCCAACAATCTAGCCAGCTTTCTATCCACCTTATAGTCCATTCATCCAGCCCATACTACTTTAACTTGCTGGCAAGAATACTGCGGGAGACTGTGTCAAAAGCTTTGCTAAAGTCAAGGAACAACTCGTCCACTGGTTTCCCCTCATCCACAGAGCCAGTTATCTCATCATAGAAGGCAATTAGATAAGTCAGGCAAGACTTGCCCTTGGTGAATCCATGCTGACTGTTCCTGATCACTTTGCTCTCCTCTAAGTGCTTCAGAATTGATTCCTTGAGGACCTGTTCCATGATTTTTCCAGGGACTGAGGTAAGGCTGACTGGCCTGTAGTTCCCAGGATCATCCTCCTTCCCTTTTTAAAAGATGGGCACTACATTAGCCTTTTTCCAGTTGTCCGGGACCTCCCCCGGTCACCAAGAGTTTTCAAAGATAGTGGCCAATAGCTCTGCAATCACATCCGCCAACTCCTTTAGCACTCTCGGATGCAGCGCATCCGGCCCCATGGACTTGTGCTCATCCAGCTTTTCTAAATAATCCCAAACCACTTCTTTCTTCACAGAGGGCTGGTCACCTCCTCCCCGTGCTGTGCTGCCCAGTGCAGTAGTCTGGGAGCTGACCTTGTTCGTGAAGACAGAGGCAAAAAAAGCATTGAGTACATTAACTTTTTCCACATCCTCAGTCACTAGATTGCCTCTCTCATTCAGTAAGGGGCTCACACTTTCCTTGACTTTCTTCTTGTTGCTAACGTACCTGAAGAAACCTTCTTGTTACTCTTAACATCTCTTGCTAGCTCCAACTCCAGGTGTGATTTGGCCTTCCTGATTTCACTCCTGCATGCCCGAGCAATATTTAACTCTCAAAGTGTTAAAATTACTATGTTTTATATAGAGATGAACTGGAAGCCAAAGCATATGTCCAGATACCCTCAAACTTGACATAAATGCAGATCAATACAAATGTCCATGACTCAGACTTCTCCTGTGGATCTGAATTAGAATGTCAGGTCCCTAAACTTTAATCTGAGGAAAGCATGGTTCCAGAACCAAATTTCATGGATCAGGACCCTGATATATAGAGTGAAATCCTGGTCCCATTGAAGTCAATGGGAGTTTTGCCATGGACTTCCATGGAGTCAGGATTTCACCCATAGGCTTAGGGCTGTATTCTGTGCTGGTTTGCACCATGTTCAGTCATTTATACCAAAGAAAAATGTATGCAACGTGTTACCAAAACAGAACGATAGTATCTTACACTCACTTTGCATATGTGCAAAGACTGCACAAAGTACAAGGTAGTGCCCTTCAACTTAATTCTCTGGAACTGAGAGAAAAAGCCAAGAGGCAATTTCTCTGTCAACTCAGTGTTATAGCAGTAGCCCTGAATTTGGTAGAAATCCAGATCCAGCACCTGCTCATTTGCCCTATCACAGATATCCTACTTTATCCTTCGCTGAGCACTCTGGACCTTGGTCAAAGTAACTACACCCACTTTGTTCAAACAATGACTCACGAAAGCTTATGCTCTAATAAATTTGTTAGTCTCTAAGGTGCCACAAGTACTCCTTTTCTTTTTGAATGTATCTAGTGCACCTTTTTATACTCACATTCTATTTTTAGTCTAAAATGGTGGATGTCTTCTAGGTACATGTTTCAAATTATGTTTGCAATTTACTAGGCCTTCAGGATTCATGCTGGCTGCCAGTGGCATAAGTGCTCCTGAAATAGCAGCAATTATAATAAATTTAACAGACATTCAATTGACTTTTGCTCAGAGGTCCATCATATGTAATTGGAAAGATAAGTGCAAATTAAATTTTACTGTTTAGTTTAATAGTTTGTCTCATTCAGATACTTGAGAAGGCTGTAGCAGTAACAGAACTTTTAGAAGTTTGGACCATTTCAGCTTGTTTAGTGGATTCTTCAGTAGCCATATCGTTGTTATTCTGGTCTTTATGCTGAATGTATTCATGCCTTTTTTGTAGCGTTTGGTTGATATATCTATTTTGTCTTGACTGTGTGAGAATTTCTTGGTCTTGGTTTATTTCTGTAGATAAAAGTTAATTACAGACCCTCATAATAATTGGCATTAATTCTCAGATGCACATAATTCCTTGAATGATATTCAAAAAAAAATGCTTTTTCTCTGAGGGCAACCACAGCAAAGTCATATGAAGAAACATTCTACGATATGTCAAAGCAAAAATACGTACCGAATAGTCTCTCTTGTGACAAAGTAGAAATGCCAGATGGCATCTTCTATGACATATCTTCCTCAGATAACATTTGAAGAAGAAAAAAAATGAACTTGATGGGCTCTATTTTCCCAGCACCCATATTTGCTCACTTTTTATACAATGTCTTGGCTTCTTAGTCTTTTATTCATCTTGGATTTTACTTAAGTATAGATAAATCTGAAATGTAAAAGATAAAATGCCATCTCCTCTCATTTTCATAGCAATGTAGAAGTGATAGGGTTGCCAGGCCCCCGATTTTCAACCGGGACGCCCAGTCGAAAAGGGACCCTGACGGCTCCAGGCAGGACCGCTGACTGGGCCATTAAAAAAGTCTGGTAAGCGGTGCTGTGGGTCTAAGGCAGGCTAGCCCCTATCTGCCCTGGTACCAGGCTGTGCCCTGGAAGTGGCCAGCGGGTCTCACTCCTAGGCAGGGTGAGGGCATGGGGCTCTGTGCACTGCCCCCACCCCAAGCACCAGCTCCGCACTCCCATTGGCCAGGCACCAGGGCCAATATGAGCTGGGGGGGGCAGTGCCTGTGGGCGAGAGTAGCATGCGGAGCCACCTGCGCTGCGCCGCCCCTCTCCCCCAGGCCTAGGAGTTGGGCCTGCTGGCCGCTTCCGGGGTACAGAGCGGAGCCAGGACAAGCGGGGAGCCTTCCTTAGTCCCACTGTGCTGCTGCCCAAGGTAAGCCCATGCCCCAACCCCCTGCCTCAACCCACAGCCCCCTCCCACACTCCAAATCCCTCGGCCCCAGCCTGGAGCCCCTTCCTGTACCCTAAATCCCTCATCCCCAATCCCACCCCCAGAACCCACACCCCTAGCCAGAGCCCTCACCCCAACTTCTTGCCCCAGCCTGGAGACCCTTTCCACACCCTAAACCCCTAATTTCTGGCCCCACCCCAGAGACCACATCCCCAGTTAGAGCCCTCGCCCCCTCCCGCACCCCTGCACTAGCCCAGTGAAAGTGAGTTAGGTTTGGGGACAGCAAGCAACCGAGGGATGGGGAATGCTGTGGGGGGCGCGTGCCTCAGAGAAAGAGCGGGGAAAGGGGTGGGGCCTCAGGGAAGGGGCGGGCTATGGTGTTAGTTTTTGTGTGATTCAAAAGTTGGCAACCCTAAGAAGCAGATAAACTAACAGAAATAAAATTAAAAAAAAATGCAACTCTCAGCCTCACTACAACCACTACTACATTCTACTACTCCTCCCTTCCCTCAACCCCCAGACTATAAACCAGCTTCACCATAGTCAAATTTCAAAAGGCTCAGTGTGAATAACTAAACTATGAAGGCCCCACCAGGCCATGCACAACCTGAGCTGGTGTTATCTTCCTTTGGGAAAAGGACTGGTTGTGAAGCATATAGAGTTATTATTGCAAAGTGGTCAACCTAAAGGCTGGCCAGCTGGTATCTTTCACCCCTTTCATATTTTGCCCTTAAAAGTTAAAGAACCCACATTGCTTATTGAAAGAAATGATCAACACATAAGTCAACTTTCCTTCAAAAGCAGTTATGAGAAGTCTGTGGACTATCAGTAAGTGGGTCACAGAGTTGCCCCTTTTGGTGACCACATTATTCCTCTGAGTCCAGACCCTGACATCTGGGGAAGAATAGCAGACCCACACAAGTTTAGTTAATAAAAATATAAAACTGTAAACTATTAAGCAAAAGCATAGAACAAACTACATATAAAAACATCCCCCAAAAAGGTTGTTATAAAATCAAATTTAATCAGGTGGATTAAACAATATCAATAAACCAACCCTACTCATAAGATCCATGTAATAATTTAGAAAGACAGCAGTCTTGTTTAATTATCAACCTGTAAAGTGATAGGGCATTGTCAATCTCAATGAACAGCAACGGACTTATGTTCCCTCCAAACAGCTGATAAAGTGAGGGTCAAATTACTTCCAGATTGAAGCTAAAAATTGTGATTACAGCTCTGATACCAATTAAGGCAACCAGCCTGCCCAAGTAATTGGTGGTTATATAATAGCCTATCTCCTCATCCCTGAATATAGGGTAACATGAAACATTCCAATTTGATTGAAGAGAACATAGCTGGTTACACTAAATATTCAAATAGAAAATTTGGGTTATAATAATGATTTCCTAGGATTACACAAAAAACTTCTAACCCATAAAATGTGTGTCATAGAGCAGCCTCACCTGAGACATCCCCCTGCAGTAAGCCACAGCATGACAGGCACAACATAGGCACCCTGCCTCAGTTTCCCCTCTCAGATAACCAAATAAGTTTGATTCAGGTTCTTCTCTCTCAATATTACACCTCCTCCTTGAGGCTGGTTTATTATTAAAACCTCATACAAAATAGTTCACAACAAGAGTCCCAACATAAAATCAATTTGTTACCACAAATGTAAATAGTAATTAAGATCACCCAATATCTCACCCCTGATACTACACATACCACACCCCAGCACCCTTTGACTATGCCTGGACTCTCTGCCAGTCCTCTTCTGTCCCTCGATAACCCCAGCCCTTCCAACTAGCATAAAACCCCACGGGAACATACAGCTGGGAGCATCCCTGCCAGTTGGGCATTCCTTGCTCCCTCTGGCCCTCTCACAGTTCCTCTGGATCCAGCTCTCCACTGCTCCCCTCCCTTCAGCTCTCTCCAGCCCTTAGCTTAGGGGGAACAGAAGTCCCAATATTAGGGGCTTTCTCTTACATACGCAAATATACTCCTCCCCGAAAAAAAAGTGTCTCAATTTTTCACATTTGCTATCTGGTCACCCCACCTTGGCTCCAGCTGTCCAGCTAAAAGCCAGCAGACAATTCCCTCTTCTGCTCCCTGGCCTTCAGCCCTGGCTCTCTGGTTGGGGACTTCAACCAGCAAACCTCTCTTGTTGCTCTCCTTTCTCCAGCCTTCACTCCAGGAACCACCTATGACTCCTGACTTTGGCGCCTCTCACATCCTGCCCTTTTTCTGACTGATCCATGCTTTAACTCACTGGGTCTTGCCTCCCCTGAGGCCCAGGTGCCCTCTGTTAAGCCCAATTACTTGGCCATATTGGAGTGTACTCATAAGGCACAGGTGCACTGACACTATTCCCTTTCAAAGGGTCAGTGTCACCCTGTAACAATATGCAAGCATGATCTTTTAGACAGTAAGTTGCTTAACCTAGGGCTATTTTAGGTATTTGGGGAGTTATTTTATAGATGCCATTCTCAAATAAACTCTGTGGATTCTACACACACACACTCCTGCTCTCACTCACTACCAATTATTTACTGGAATTAAAAAAATGTGCAAGAATGCTAGAGTAGACAAGTGTCTCTATTACTAAAAATTGGAAAGGAACACAAAACTAAAAGGTTGATACTTATGCAGGAATTTTGCCACAACTCCTATTTCATCCAGGTTTAGGAAGCTGAAAAGATTAGCCAGTCGTATTATGGGCTCATATGTTTTAACATTGATGGTCTTACTGGCTGACTAGAAGTTACTCACTTGTAGGACGTTGTAAGGGCAAGTCTATACTACAGTGCCATATGGGCGCAGCCGCAGCCAAAGACATGCTATGCCGTCAGGAGAGAGCTCTCCCGTTGGCATAATTACTCCACCTCGGCGAGAAGCGGAAGCTATGTTGGTGTGGACAGCGCAAAACTTGCGTTGCTCAGGAGGGGAGCTTTTTCACACCCTGAAGTACATAAATTATATCAACTTAGGCTGTAGTGTAGACCTGCCCTCAGTTACTTGCTAAGGCCTAGTCTAGACTACAAAGTTAGATCAATGGAAGTTGTCTTGCATCAACTTGTTTGTGCATGTGGCTACACTCAAATGTGTGTCTGGCTGATATAAGTGCCCCATTATGGCGAAGTAGTAAAACTACCTCCTTGAACAGTGTGGAGTCATGGTCGACCTACACAGTTCAATGCAGTTCAAGTGTAGACACTGCATGACCTGCATCAACCCTAACTGTCCTCCTGCAGCCGTCCCAAAATGCCCCATTTCCGCAACAATGATCACTCATGTCACAACTGTAAACTCCACTGCGAGTGGTCACAGAGACTGGAAGCCACTTGCCACTTAACGTCCTCTCCTCCCCTCTCCCAAGTGTTTTTGGGATACCTTTTCCTGATTGCCCCACCTTGGCGTGCACACCTAGCACAGCCTGCACACCTAGCACAGCCCCACCTTGGCATGCACAGCCTGCAATTGCCCAGCCAACTCTACCATCTCCCCACACTAGATGTGTTCCTGCCTGGAGTAGACAGGAGGTACTAGTCTCCTGGTCCTGTGGGGAGAAGGGGTTGTGCAAGCACAACTACAGGCAGAAACCTGGACATCTACAAACAGATTGCACGGAGATGCAAGCAAGAGAGTGTGACAGAACAGCAACAATGCTGCGGGAGAGTGAAGCAGGCATACCACAAGGCCAGGGAGGCCAACAATTGATCTGGTGCTGAGCTGCAGACCTGCTACTTTTACAATGAGCTGCATGCCATACTTGGACACCACAGAGGAGCACAAGACAGAGACCCCTGCCATGAATAGCAAAGAGGAAGGAAAAGATGCAGTGTGAAGGCCCCAGCCATGCCACGAGCCAGGACCTGTTTAAGTTTCCATCACAGTCTAGTCAGTCCTACTAGCAGAGCATGGATGAGCCCAATTCAGGGGAAAAAAGCTTGGGTAAGCATGTGCATGCGTTTTTCCTTGCCTTGTTTAAATTTAAAGATGGCACCCACACCATCCCCAAGTAAACAAAACACAGGGATAGCTTTTTTTCATTTTTTTACTCATAAGAGAAGAGGTAGCAGTACAAGAGGTAGGAGTACAACAAAGAGAGGAAGAGTTAGCATCTGCTTTTCATTCCCTTGTTGGGTTAGGCAAGGGCCAGAGGGCATGCCTAGCAGTTTGCTTATGTACACAGGGATGTCCCTTGTATCCTTCTAAGATATCGCAATTAAACTTTAATGAAAATGCTCTCCTGACAGTTTCTAGGGACAGCAGCCTTTCTTTGTAGTAGGACTCTTTTCCATTCCACTACAGAGCGAGTTCAGCAGGCACCATTGCAATAAACAGACTAGCAGCATAGGGACCTGGGTGGTTTTGGGATGCCAATAGCAACTGTGCTTTCTGTGCCTTTCTTATGCTCAGGAATGAGATATCAGCTAAAACCACTGCCACAGGTGGAAAATAGTGTAAATTTTCAGTGCCATCAACCCATACTCATGCCCATAGAATAGGGACCAACATTTTATTGTTTAATACAAATTAAATTCTGCCCTCCACACACTTCATTCCTGGTGGGGCAACCATCATGAAACCAAAGATGCTATGCTACTTTGAAAGTCATATGTGATCCTACTGTGCCTTTGAATAGTGTGGATGGCCTAACACTGATAAAGAAGAAATCCTTCAACCATGGTGACAGCATTTCAGCGATCTCCTGAACACACTGTCCCATGTCAGAGATGCAACACTAATGAGAGTGGTGGATCAGCTACCTTGTAATGACTACATAGACAGCTCCATCCCTCAACAAAGTCAGCACTGCATGAGTGCCATGAAGAACTGCAGAAATATTCAAGTATGGAGGCGAGACCTTGCTGAGGTGACTGCATGGACTCCTTCTCAATATATGGCATACTGGAGATGTACTGCAAGACTTCAAAAATACCACCACTGTCTTCATACACAAGAGGAAGGGTGAAGAGTTCAACTGTGGCAACTATCATGGTATCTCATTACCCTACATCAGTGGTTTTCAAACTGCGGGTCACGACCCAGTACTGGGTCACGGAATGTAGGGCACTGGATCATGGCGGCTCTGGTCAGCACTGCCGACTGGGCCATTAAAAGTCCCATTAGCGGTGCTGCCCGGCTAAGGCAGGCAAGTCCCTACTTGTTCTGACACCACGCTGCACCCCGGAAGCGGCCAGCAGCAGTTCCAGCTCCTGGGGTGGGGGGGGCACAGGGCTCCGTGTGCTGCTCCTACCCCAAGCATTGGCTCTGCACTCCTATTGGCCAGTTCCTGGCCAATGGGAGCTGGGCGGGGTGATGCCTGCGGGTGAGAGCCACGCGGAGCCGCTTGTGCACCTCCGCCTAGGAGCCAGACATGCTGCTGGCTGCTTCTGGGGCGCAGAGCGGTACGCAGTGCCAGGATAGGCAGGAAGCCTGCCTCTGAACCCCCGCTGTGCCGCTGACTGGGAACTGCCCGAAGTAAGCCCATGCCCCAATCCCCTGCCCCAGCCCTGAGCCCCCCACAAACCCAGTGCCCCCTCCTGCACCCCAAACCCCTCATTCCCACCCCAGAGCCTGCACCCCCAGCCCAGACCTCCTCCCACATCCCAACCCTCTGCCCTAGCCCAGAAACCCCTCCCACACTGAACCCCTCATTCCTGGGCCCACCGCGCAGCCCTCAGCCCCACACCCCAACCCTCTGCCCCAACCCTGAGCCCCTCCCACACCCCAAACCCATCATCTCCAGCTCCGTTAGGTCGCGGGCATCAATTTTCTTCAATTGGGTTGCCAGAAAAAAAGTTTGTAAACCACTGCTCTTCATCACTGGACAGGTTCTAGCCAGAGTACTCTTAGATTGTCTGCTATGCAATATCACTAATCACATTCAATTAGAGTCATTATGTGGTTTCAGGCCAACACAAGGAATGGCAGACATTATATCACAGCTCGTCAGATGCAGGAGAAATGCACAGAACAGTAATGGGTCCTTTTACACTGTCTTCAATCGACCTGACTAAATCAGTTAACACCATCAGTAGACCTGGACTTTGGTGACTATTCCATAAGTTTGGTTGTCCAGAAAAATTCACCAACATTCTGATGGTTCTTCATGATGGAATGCTCAAACAAGTCATTGTTGATGGTGTTCTGTCTGACTCATTTCCTATCACTAATAGTATTAAGCAATGCTGCGTAATTGGTCCAATCCTGTTCAATTTCTTTTATGCAGCAGTGCTCAATGATGCTACAAGAGACCTGAATGCCATTATCAGGATACATTTCTGATCCTCTGGAAAATTATTCAACCTGAACAGACTATGATCTAAGGTCTTTGAGGCAATTGTACATGAGCGCTGTATGCTGGTGACTGTGCTATACAGGCATCATGAAGGGGTATAATTAATTATGGAGAGATTCAAAGAGTATGCAAAAAGGTTCAGGCTGATAATAAATCTGAAAAAGACAGAAATCATGTCTCAACCTGCACCAGGAAAACCCTATACAAAATCACAAGTCACCATCAGCAACACACAGCTGGATGCTATTACAGACTTCTGCTATCTTACCAGCGCATTGTCAAATGATACTACTATAGATAAGGAGCTGACAAGTTGCATTAACAAAACCAGTTCATCATTTGGCAGACTATCAGGCAGAATCTGGCAGCAAGATGATATTAAGCTTCAAACCAAGCTACAAGTTTATAAAGCAGTTGTGCTGTCCAGTTCGTTGTATAGGTGCAAGACCTCAATCTGCTACAAGCATCACATCAAGCTTCTAGATAACTTCCATTTATCACATCTGCGTGCCATACTGCACATCAGAACAAGATAAAGTTACCAATTAGGAATTCTGGAACGCAGCCACACCACAGGATTTGAAGCCATGTTCATTGCATAACAGTTATGCTGGACTCGTCATGTGGTGAGAATGGCTGATTTCAGAACACCCAAACGGTTGCTGTATAGTGAGGTGAAAGTGGGTAATTGCACACACAGCTTCCAGAAGAAGTGCTTCAAAGACATACTGAAGCAAACTTGAAACAGTGCAACATTGACATTGACAGCTGGGAGTCATCAGCAACAGCTAGATCATGCTGGCAAGCAGCAGTCAATGATGAGGTTATTCAGTTCGAGATTAATTACCATATGGATCTTTAGGCACAGAGGCGAGCTGTAAGTAGTGGCAGATTCAGCGAGCACAGTGTGTAATCCATTTCTCGATATTGAGTCACTTATCGACTCAATGCGGAAAGAACTGCCACTCGCAAATCAGCATTTTTAGCCTGTCACACTTACAAGATGTAATACCATTGCCAGTGTCATCTTTGGTCATAAAAGACAACAACAAGTAATGCGGCAATGCAAGCTTCCAGAGTGTGATGAACACTCACTTCTCCACTGTGAATGCAGCTCTCATTCTGGTGTCCTTGAGCTGGAGGGCTGGGGTGAGCTCAGCAAACAGATCCAGGAACATGGTCTTTCACATCTGAAAGTTTTGCGGCCACTGCTCATCCTCCCAAATGTGCATTATGATCTGATCCCACTAGTCAGTGTTTGTTTCTCAGGCGCAGAAGCAGCACTTCACTATCTGCAGCTGCTCCGTGAATGCCACCAATCATCTTGAATAGTTTTTCACTATGTCCTTCAGTAAACTGTCCAAGAAATTGTCATGTCGCTCTTTGTTGCACTACTTCCTGCAAGTCTGCAAATACGGAAGAATTGTGTCTCCATTATTTGCAATGTTCATGACAATAGTGTGCAGAGCTCTGTGGGCTCTATGCTATTGTCAGAAATGGCAGACACTGAAAACTGTGTGGATTTGTGGGATTTTTGTTAAAAAGGAATAAAATTATGGGATATGGGTAGTATTATGGGATGGAGTAAGTTGCATGCTGGGAGCTTGAACCCTATCTCCCAGAGATCCCTACGTGACTCATTTCTACCCCACAACACATTGCAAAAAGTTCCCAAAAGGCATCACCTGGGATGTCAAAGTGTGGCATATGGGGATACCTACCTGTAGTTCACCACATTTTGCAGTGACACAAGCTTTCATAGTGTGTATGCACAGTGCCAACACGAGCAGCCAAGTATGCCCGCACATGAGTGATATCAACTTTAGCAGCTGTATGCCAGTGCAGTTTGCATCAATCAAAGTTTTTAGTGTAGACATGGCCTCAGAATGATGTTCATAAGTTGGAGGGTTCATAGAAGAGCCATGAGAATAATTAAAAGATTAGAAAATATTCCTTACAGTGATAGACTCAAGGAGCTCAAATCTATTTAGCTTACCAAAAAGAAGGTTAAGGGTGACTTGATTACAGCCTATAAATATCTACATGGGGAACAAATATTTGATAAAGGGCTCTTCAATCTAGCAGACAAAAGTATAATAAGATCAAATCATTGGCAGTTGAGACTAGACAAGTTCACACTAGAAATAAGGCATAAAATTCTAACAGTGAGGGTAATTAACCATTTGAAAAGTTCACCAAGTTTGTGGTGGATTCTCCATCACTGACAATTTTAAAAATCTAGACTTTTTTTAAAGATATGCTTTAGTTCAAATAGGAATTATTGTGGGTGAAGTTCCCTGGCTTGTGTTACACAGGAAGTCAGCCTAGATGATCACAGTGGTCTCTCCTGGCCTTGAAATCTGTGCAAGATATTGAATCTTAGATGCTGTTTGTTGCTGGACTCCTAGCTCTTGGTGACCAGCCAGGAGAACGGACGAAGTGAGGGCCTCTTTCGTCAGGCATGGTTGTATCACATGCCCAAAGGCCAGAAACCAGCAGCTGCAGTAGCAGCCATGACAGCAGCAAACAATGGTTTTAAACGAATGGCCAGAAGCAAACAAACTTGCTTCTTTTCCTTCAGTTGTAGAAGATGGTGGCCTGGCTGGATCCTCCCCCTTGGAACTGCACTTTAGGGGTCTTTTGGCAAATCATACATAATATTCCTTCCAAAGTCACTGGCAGTCAGTCAGTTCAACCTTTATGCACAATTCCAGCAATCTGAAGCACAAAAAAATCCATGGATCCAAAATTATATCCAGTCAATCAGTCAGCAGGTCCATAGGTATTTTGAGACATCTGAGGTCCTGGGTCAGTCAACAGCCATTATTTCAACCATCTGATGAAAGCAATTTTAAAAATGCAAATTTAGCAAAGAGATGAAATGGAAAGCATAGGAAGTCACCAACCATACATTTCATTGTACCATGCACAAAAGGAACAATTCCTTATTTTTCATCACATAGATGCCTACAACTTTACTTTTATACTTTAGTACTTAGTTGTTCAGACAGCTGCAGCGGCACAGGAGCTAGCAAACAGAGCTGTAAACAGGGGAGTTTGAGTGGAAGTTTGTAAGGGGAGTTTGTGTTGTGGTGCTTGTTTGGCGTTTGTTTTTGCTGTGGGGGGTGGTCTTTTTGGTGTGGCTTGTGTTTCCCAGATTAACAGGACTTAGGTGGGAAGGCTATGACGGATACAGAGGCAGCTGTGAGAGTGACTCCTGTAGCGGAAGACACAATGAGGATGACTGGATGTGGAAGCTGTGGAATGTACATGATCCTGGAGGGGGGACCTGGTAAGAGATTTTCTGCATGAAATGCCGTCTGATAGAGCTGATGGAGGAAAAGATCAGAGGTTTGGAGATGCAGGTGGAAAGTCTGGTTGAGTTTAGGAAGGGGTTTGAGCAGATGATGGAGCAAAGACATGAGGTATCTGAAGGGAAAAGCGGTCAGTGGAAACATGTGACTAAAAGAACCAGGCAGAGGAAAAGATGGGCTAGTGAAGGAGAAATAGAGCTTAGGAACAGGTTTGCAGAGTTGGAAAATGAAGAAGGGGCTCAGCAGGTAGTTGCTGAAGGTGGAAGGGCAAGGAAGAAGAGAAGAGAGGCTAGTCCTATAGGAAAAAGGGAAGAGTCAAGGGAGACTACACTAAATAGGAGCCTCAGGGGGATACAGAATGGGTTGAAGAGGATTATAAGCGAAAATAGGAATAGAAAGAACTTGCAGCTAGAGGGAACAGGGGAGAGACTGGAGAATAGCACTGTCACCAGGAAAAGGCAGGTCTATGTGATCGGGGACTCTTTATTGAGAAGAATAGACAGGCCTGTAAACAGAGCAGATCCAGAGAATAGAAGGGTGTGCTGTCTTCCGGGTGCTAAGATACGGGATGTAGACCTGAGGTTGAAAAGGATCCTAAAGGGAGCGGGAAAGAATCCCCTAATTATCCTTCATGTGGGAACAAATGATACGGCTAGATTCTCGCTGGAAAGTATTAAGGGAGACTATGCTAGGCTGGGGAAGACGCTTAAGGAAATTGAGGCTCAGGTGATCTTTAGTGGGATCCTTCCTGTTCCTAGAGAACGGCAACAAAGGTGTGACAAGATTATGACTGTCAACAGATGGCTTAGGCAGTGGTTCTATAAGGAGGGCTTTGGGATGTATGGCCACTGGGAGGCATTCACGGACAGAGGACAGTTCTCTCGGAATGGACTTCATCTGAGTAGGGAAGGAAATAGACTTCTAGGATCAAGGCTGGCACAACTGATAAAGAGAGCTTTAAACTAGGAATTTGGGGGAGATGGTTGGGAGATGTCCAAGTAAACTCCACACCAGATTTTAGCATTGAGAGGGAAGACGAAGTAAGAAAGGATACAGCCATGGGTAGGAGAATGTATAAGGAGCGAGGGTGGTGTGGATACTAGTCTAATAGGTTATACTAGCTGTAGAATGACTGTGCCTAATAGGGTACAAAATGTGAGCGAGGCCAAACAGCAAAAATTAAGATGTTTGTACACCAATGCGAGGAGTCTAGGTAACAAAATGGAGGAACTAGAGCTACTGGGGCAGGAAGTGAAACCAGATATTATAGGGATAACAGAAACATGGTGGAATAGTAGTCATGACTGGACTACAGGTATTGAAGGGTATGTGCTGTTTAGGAAAGACAGAAATAAAGGTAAAGGTGGTGGAGTAGCATTGTACATCAATGATGAGGTAGAATGTAAAGAAATAAGAAGCGATGCAATGGATAAGACAGAGTCCGTCTGGGCAAAAATTACACTGGGGAAGATGACTAGTAGAGCCTCTCCTACGATAGTGCTTGGGGTGTGCTATAGACCTCCGGGATCTAATTTGGATATGGATAGAGCCCTTTTTAATGTTTTTAATAAAGTAAATACTAATGGAAACTGCATGATCATGGGAGACTAACTTCCCAGATATAGACTGGAGGACCAGCGCTAGTAATAATAAATAGGGCTCAGATTTTTCTAGATGTGATAGCTGATGGATTCCTTCATCAAGTAGTTGCTGAACTGACTAGAGGGGATGCCATTTTAGATTTAATTTTGGTGAGTAGCGAGGACCTCATAGAAGAAATGGTTGTAGGGGATAACTTGGCTCAAGTGATGATGAGCTAATTCAGTTGAAACTGAACGGAAGGATTAACAAAAATAAATCTGCAACTAGAGTTTTTGATTTCAAAAGGGCTGACTTTCAAAAATTAAGGAAATTAGTTAGGGAAGTGGATTGGACTGAAGAATTTATGGATCTAAAGGTAGAGGAGGTCTGGGATTACTTTAAATCAAAGCTGCAGAAGCTATCGGAAGCCTGTATCCCAAGAAAGGGGAAAAAATTCATAGGCAAGAGTTGTAAACCAACCTGGATGAGCAAGCATCTTAGAGAGGTGATTAAGAAGAAGCAGAAAGCATACAGGGAGTGGAAGATGGGAGGGATCAGCAAGGAAAGCTACCTTATTGAGGTCAGAACATGTAGGGATAAAGTGAGACAGGCTAAAAGTTGAGTAGAGTTGGACCTTGCAAAGGGAATTTAAACCAATAGTAAAAGGTTCTATAGCCATATAAATAAGAAGAAAACTAAGAATCATAGAATCATAGAATATCAGGGTTGGAAGGGACCCCAGAAGGTCATCTAGTCCAACCCCCTGCTCAAAGCAGGACCAAGTCCCAGTTAAATCATCCCAGCCAGGGCTTTGTCAAGCCTGACCTTAAAAACCTCTAAGGAAGGAGATTCTACCACCTCCCTAGGTAACGCATTCCAGTGTTTCACCACCCTCTTAGTGAAAAAGTTTTTCCTAATATCCAATCTAAACCTCCCCCATTGCAACTTGAAGAAGGAAGAAGTGGGGCCGCTAAACACTGAGGATGGAGTGGAGGTTAAAGATAATCTAGGCATGGCCCAATATCTAAACAAATACTTTGCCTCAGTCTTTAATAAGGCTAAAGAGGATCTTAGGGATAATGGTAGCATGACAAATGGGAATGAGGATATGGAGGTAGATATTACCATATCTGAGGTAGAAGCAAAACTCAAACAGCTTAATGGGACTAAATCGGGGGGCCCAGATAATCTTCATCCAAGAATATTAAAGGAATTGGCCCCTGAAATTGCAAGCCCATTAGCAAGAATTTTTAATGAATCTGTAAACTCAGGAGTAGTACCGAATGATTGGAGAATTGCTAATATAGTTCCTATTTTTAAGAAAAGAAAAAAAGTGATCTGGGTAACTACAGGCCAGTTAGTTTGACATCTGTAGTATGCAAGGTGCTGGAAAAATTTTTGAAGGAGAAATTAGTTAAGGACATTGAAGTCAATGGTAAATGGGACAAAATACAACATGGTTTTACAATAGGTAGATCGTGCCAGACCAACCTGATCTCCTTTTTTGAAAAAGTAACAGATTTTTTAGATAAAGGAAACGCAGTGGACCTAATTTACCTAGATTTCAGTAAGGCGTTTGATACCATGCCACATGGGGAATTATTAGTTAAATTGGAGAAGATGGGGATCAATATGAACATCAAAAGGTGGATAAGGAATTGGTTACAGGAGAGACTGCAACGGGTCCTACTGAAAGACGACCTGTCAAGTTGGAGGGAGGTTACCAGTGGAGTTCCTCAGGGATCGGTTTTGGGACCAATCTTATTTAATCTTTTTATTACTGACCTTGGCACAAAAAGTGGGAGTGTGCTAATAAAGTTTGCAGATGATACAAAGCTGGGAGGTATTGCTAATTCAGAGAAGGATCTGGATGACCTTGTAAACTGGAGTAATAGTAATAGGATGAAATTTAATAGTGAGAAGTGTAAGGTTATGCATTTAGGGATTAATAACAAGAATTTTAGTTATAAATTGGGGACACATCAGTTATAAGTAACGGAAGAGGAGAAGGACCTTGGAGTATTGGTTGATCATAGGATGACTATGAGCTGCCAATGTGATATGGCTGTGAAAAAAGCTAATGTGGTTTTGGGATGCATCAGGAGAGGCATTTCCAGAAGGGATAAGGAGGTTTTAGTGCCATTATACAAGGCACTGGTGAGACCTCACCTAGAATACTATGTGCAGTTCTGGTCTCCCATGTTTAAAAAGGATGAATTCAAACTGGTACAGAGAAGGGCTACTAGGATGATCCGAGGAATGGAAAACTTGTCTTATGAAAGGAGACTTAAGGAGCTTGGCTTGTTTAGCCTAACTAAAAGAAGGTTGAGGGGAGATACGATTGCTCTCTATAAATATATCAGAGGGATAAATACAGGAGAGGGAGAGGAATTATTTAAACTCAGCACCAATATGGACACAAGAACAAATGGGTATAAACTGGCCACCGGGAAGTTTAGACTTGAAATTAGACGAAGGTTTCTAACCATCAGAGGAGTGAAGTTTTGGAATAGTCTTCCAAGGGAAGCAGTGGGGGCAAAAGATCTATCTGGCTTTAAGATTCTACTCGATAAGTTTATGGAGGAGATGATATGATGGGATAATGTGATTTTGGTAAATAATTGATTTTTAAATATTCAGGGTAAATAGGCCTAATCCCCTGAGATTGGATATTAGATGGATGGGATCTGAGTTACCCAGAAAAGAATTTTCTGTAGTATCTGGCTGGTGAATCTTGCCCATATGCTCAGGGTTTAGCTGATCGCCATATTTTGGGTCAGGAAGGAATTTTCCTCCAGGGCAGATTGGAAGAGGCCCTGGAGGTTTTTTGCCTTCCTCTGTAGCATGGGGCACGGGTCACTTGAGGGTGGATTCTCTGCTCGAAGTCTTTAAACCATGATTTGAGGACTTCAATAGCTCAGACATATGTGAGGTTTTTCGTAGGAGTGGGTGGGTGAGATTCTGTGGCCTGCATTGTGCAGGAGGTCAGACTAGATGATCAGAATAGTCTCTTCTGACCTTAGTATCTATGAATCATTTCTGTATTTGAAGTTAGGAATATTGACTCTGTATCTGTATTTCAATTATGCTACGTTGGGTGACGCCTACTGCTAACAGGACAGGTACAACAATGGAAAAGCCAGACAGAATGGATGGCCCATCAGCAAGTACAATGGACTGTGAAAAGCTTGGCCTTCCTGTGGCTGCTCCATACTGCCCCGACTCATGGATGGTGTAATCCTATACAATCAGGTGGTCTTGAAACCCAATACTAAAACATTACCTGGGACTTCTTGTAACTTTCCACTGTAAGGTTATGGGGGATCAAACTAGGGAAACAAAGAACTCCCACTTTATGCAAATCCTATTTAAGGGTAGGGAATGAGGTAATCCAGGTCATCAGTGCTCTTCTGCTACCCCACCCAAGGTGACTGCTGGAAAAAACTAAGACTGAACAGGGGGAAAGAATTGGGCCCTGGTTGGAAGAAGATTATTAGAAGCACATTTAGGGTGAGAACTCACATGTAACCAGTTTCTTTAGCGTATTAAGCTTAGTGTGCATGCTCCGTTTTATTTTCTTAGTAATCTGCCTTGTTCTGTCTGCTACCTCCTTAACTACTTAAAATACACCTGTTATAGTTAATACATTTATTTCTGGTTTATAATACAACCTAGTTTATGTGATTTCTAATGGGGGGGGAAGAAATTGTGCATACCCTCTTCCACACTGAGGGAAAAGATGAATATAATATATCTTTGGGTCTGTACTCCAAGGGAGGGAGCCATCTGAGTGTTGGAGCAAGTCCCTTAAGCTGAGTCTTCTCAGAGGTGATCTGCAGCTGGGTATGGCCCTGCCTATGTGTTTGGCTGGAAAAGGCTGGGGAGCCTAGCCCAGCAAGACCAGGTAAAAGGGGCCCAGGCTGGCAGAATAGTCTGACTATGTGGCATCCCAGCTCACCAGGTGACATCCCAGGTCCAGCCGATCATAGTGGCATAGTTAAGCAGGATAATGAGCACAGTTTATTGCCCTGAAACACTGGTGGTGATTTTAAGTGAGTTTTAACTGTGGTGGCTAGAGAATAGACAAAGTGGTTACTAGTTTGTTATTTTTGGTTGCTTATTTCGGGAAAGGGAAGTAGGGACAGAAAAGTAGGAAAATGAGTGAAAGTGAAGCTACCAAAAAGTTGGAGTTCCACAGGCTGCAAGTAGAAGAAAATGAGAGGATACATAAGAGACGGATGGAATTAAAACATAAGCAGCCAGGCAGAAGTTAACTCACGAGAGAGCGATGGAACTGAGACAGCTAGAGGCTGGGAAAACCCAAGAATGGAGAAAGCTGGAGGCTGACAAAGAAATGGAGGCAGCCAGACAAAAAGCAGACCACGAGAGGGCCATGGAGATCCAGAGGCTAGCCTTTGAGGAGAAGGAAAAAGAGACAACACGAACTGGCTGTAATGGAGTGGAGGAGACAGAACCCCACACTAGGGGGCTCCCCCTCTCCAAAAACCCACAACTGGGAGAGGTTGTGCCCACCACATTGCCAAATATTTCATCACCTTTAAGAGACTGTGTATGCTCCATGCAGTTCCTGAAGATGAAAAGATGACTACTTTGGTTGCCAAATTGACTGGGAGAGCTCTGGATATTCAATAAGATGCCCATGGATGATGCTTCCAATTATGGTAAATTTAAGGATTTGGTTTTGAAACAGTTTCAGATTACACCTGAAACTTATGGAGTAAAATTTAGAAACCTTAAGAGAGGAGCTGGGTAAAGTAATGTGGCTTATGTGAACCAAATGGGAGATTTACTGGGTAAGTGGGTGAGGGGAAAAGGTAATACAAGCTTTGAAGGAATGTGTGATGGTTGCTCAGGAACGGTTCCTGAATATGTCTAGTGGTGATGTGAAACAGTGTTTATGGGATAAGAGGATAGAAGCAGTCGATGAACTTGCTTCTTATGATGACAAATTTGAGCAATCCCAAACACCTAGTAGAAATAAGTCACAGGCAGAGGGGTTAAAGTTTGGTGGGAAGCAAGGTCCCCATTTTACCCCTGGAAAGAAGAAGGATGAATGGGAGGCAGGACTCTCACCTCCCCAAGTTCACTCCTCCAGTCCTTGTCCCAAATCTCCTGTAAAAACAGAAGAGTCCATATGGTGCTTCCATTGTAATTCCACTCAGGACCTGAGGAATAAATGCCCTGTGCCGAGTGGGAACACGCAGCCACCAACTCATGGAAATGCTGCTACCCAGAGCACAGAGACACCTCAGGCAGTTGCCACTTATCACACAGGATTTGTAAAGGTTGTCACTGCACAGCCAGGCAGTAAGCACATGGGCTGTCAGAGTAATTGGCAGAGAATTCCCTGCATGGAGGGATACTGTTTCAGAAATTTCTGTGGTCAGGAGAGACCTGGTTCAGGAGAGAGACATCCTGCCAGGACAGATGGCAGAGCTTTTAATAGAATCAGAGAATATCAGGGTTGGAAGGGATCTCAGGAGGTCATCTAGTCCAACCGCCTGCTCAAAGCAGGACCAACACCAACTAAATCATCCCAGCCAGGGCTTTGTCAAGCCTGACCTTAAAAACCTGTAAGGAAGGAGATTCCACCACCTCCCTAGGTAACCCATTCCAGTGCTTCACCACCCTCCTAGTGAAAAAGTTTTTTCCTAATATCCAACCTAAACCTCCCCCACTGCAACTTGAGACCATTACTCCTCGTTCTGTCATCTGCCACCACTGAGAACAGTCTAGATCCATCCTCTTTGGAACCCCCTTTCAGGTAGTTGAAAGCAGCTATCAAATCCCTTCTCATTCTTCTCTTCTGCAGACTAAATAATCCTAGTTCCCTCAGCCTCTCCTCATAAGTCATGTGCTCCAGCCCCTAATAATTTTTGTTGCCCTCTGCTGGACTCTTTCCAATTTTTCCACATCCTTCTTATAGTGTGGGGCCCAAAATTGGACACTGTACTCCAGATGAGACCTCACCAATGTCGAATAGAGGGGAACGATCACGTCCCTCGATCTGCTGGCAATGCCCCTACTTATACAACCCAAAATGCCATTGGCCTTCTTGGCAACAAGGGCACACTGACTCATATCCAGCTTCTTGTCCACTGTAACCCCTAGTCCTTTTTCTTTTGTTAGTAGGGGGTCACAAAGTCCTTGCTCCTTTTGTTAAGGTGCACATAGAAACTGAGGATTTGCAAGCTGAGCTGACTGTGGCAGCTGTCCCACAGAATCCTACACAAATTAGTTTGGGTAATGACTTTTTTGATGTGGCTAGGCCTGTCCCTGGGTCTGTCAGCAGTGAGGAGAAACTGAGCGTGGCCCTGCCTCTGTGTGTGTGTGTGTGTGTGTGTGTGTGTGTGTGAGGAGGTTTTAAGAGCCTGGCCCAACAAGACAGGTTAAAGGGGGCCCCTGCTGGCAGAACAGGTAGACTCTGTGGTATCTCAGCACAGCAGGTGACTTCCTAATGCGTCCAACCTGTCACAATACTGCTTTGTAAAGTACTTTGAGCATGAAAGTCACAGCATTAAATGAGATTTTAGTGGGTCTTATTCTCATTGTAGGTAACTCTTTCCATACTTATCCACAGGCTCTTTATTCCTGTACCTAATTGTACGTTAGGTCTCCAAAACTTAACACCTGGGGCCAGTAGACCCTCCACTATTTGCATTGCTTTTTAAATTTACGTATTTGCTGGTTCCCACTATGATCATGATATGAGCATTTAAGAAGCCAATCTCTACTCACTGCAACCAGTGGGACTTTTCAGTGAATAAAGTCTGGCAGGATCAGGCTAAAAAGGTGACTTGCAAATATCTTCTTAATGAGCTAAATGTGCTGGATGTCTCATTGAGCAAGAGGAAGATGCCCGACTGGATGTCAAAGTGGAGTGGAAGATGGTTGATGCCCTTTTTATTTGAGCTCATTCCAGGGGTAACCAATTCTTAAGCATAAATTTATACTAGCTCATTTTAAAACAAAATGTTTTATGTGTAGCTCACCTTTTAAATATTTATGGTTTACAAACTTTTTCAAACATTAGTATATGAAACTTCATAGTGGAAGAGGAGGAAAAAGAGGGACTCTCTTTTGTTTATTTTATATGGAAATACCTTACTGAAGTATATGCAAATAAAAACAAATATAATCAAAGTGCTCCCTACAATAAAATGAAGAGTTATCACAAATACCACACATTAAGATTTCTATTAAAAAACCCACAAACCCAAACTTTCAAATGAGAAGTGTCAAATGAAAATCTAAAGTTATATGGTTTGTTATTTGCATTTTAAAGGCATGGAAACTTTGGAGATACTATGTTTCTAATTTTAAATACATACAGCTTTTTAAAGAATTGAGTGGCCTGCTGCTTTGATATTGCTGTTATTTAGTAAAAAATTACCTTGACAAGAGAGTCGACTCCTTGAAACTCATGGTTTTGTATTTTCTGAAATTAACGGTATAATTATATTTTTGAAAGAGATTTCAAATTTTCTTTGATGTAACAAAAAAATCTTTCAGCTTAAATTAGTATAAAAGTGAAACAATAAATAAAGAGGAAAAAGACCTTGTTTAATTCGACAAGTGTCCTGCATTATCTGTAAAAGCGGCAAAGAGTCCAGTTGCACCTTATAGACTAACAGACGTATTGGAGCATAAGCTTTCGTGGGTGAATACCCACTTTGTCGGATGCATTATCTGGGAAGGGGTTATACCAAGAAAAATAGTATGACATAGAAATGTTTTCTAGTGTTTCAAATCATTATGGGGGGGAGGGAGGGACATCAATGGAAACTGGGTTAATTTTGCTTAAACAACTTTTACTTCATGCTCCTGTGCATTATATTTTGCTGCTGCTAACCTGGTCATCCTAATATACATTTTTCCCAGGCCCCACCCTGCCCACATTCCTTCCCTGAGATGAATGATTCCCAGAAAAGCTAAGTTACATAAGTGATCAATATTAGAACAATCAGGTACACTGCCAACAGGTAGCCTGGTAAGTATTTGAAGCGGTGCCTCCTCCAAGTGTAAGATTCTAATCACTTGTTCACTGTCAGGTCTTATCTCATGCCTAAGAGACAGTGTCAACCTCTGAATGGAGCATGCAGCTGTAGTACAGACATAATTTTTGCCTTGCTGGTAGTTTGAAACATATGTAGGCAAGACTGCATAGATCTGAGAGTTTTAGAAAAACATGGATGAAAGAAGTTAAGTTGATTTGTGATTTCCTGAATGAATTAATATGCCTTTTACTTTTTGGGGGATATGTAAGCATCCAACAACAAAAGTTGACTCGCGTGATTGCTGCTAGACTCAGTTCCTGGTTGTGTAACTATTGCACTGAGTCTGAGTAGCTGTTTTGGCAAAATGTGTGATATTTTTATTATGAAAAAAACTAAAATAAAACATAGGAAACAATCAATATTTTGCTATTTGTCTTCTCTTCATTAAATATGCAGATTTAACATACAAGCCGCTAAACCTTGTTATCACTTACACTGTACTAAATATATATGTAATTCTAGTTTGTACCGTTTATTAATTTGCTGATTTTACAAGGAATCTGTTTAACATATAAATTGTCCCCAGCGGAGAAGAGTTGGGAGAGGGAAGATGCCACAAGAATTTCCCCAGCAACATTCTGGCAGGAAGGATTTGCAACTCTGCAGAACGACCCACAGGTCTGCCTCAGAATCCATTAATCTGATGAGTTCTGCAGAAGGTCAGGACAATCCTTCCAGAAGACCTGTGCTGCTGTGCCAATTTGGAGATCCTAGTGCCCCCTTCTGCTCCCTGGTAGGATGGGTACAATGGCACTGGGCTATCAATCAGGGCCTTGGCTTGCCACTGTCACATCTCCTCAGATGGGTGGGCAGTATTCTAAGCACAGGAGGATGCTGTATTATCTTTCCTTGGGAAATATTACAGTTCCATAGCCAACTACCAACCCATGGGCCCATCCACTCCACCTGCATAGATCCTAGCATTACAGAAGGCTTCCTCTGGTCTTTCAAAAAGGGGACAGAATATTGCCTCAATAGTGTCTGACTCTGTCTCTCTTCCATGTGGTAAAAATCCATTTGGGGGGGGAGGGAAAGGAGGTCCTCTTAGCATGTGGATCTGAAGGTGATGATCTCAGTCCATTGTATTATATGATACTTATGACCAATGCTTCTACTGTATTAGACTGAAAACTGCAAAGCTTTGTACTGTCTGTTTTTTCCTTTTCCTTTAATGACACAGAAGTAAAACTAAAATAAAATACTCAACTGAAGAGGGAAAGAATTGTCATTCTCTCTGAATCTTGAGCTACAGTAAGTTTCTTCCTTTTTTCGATTTCATTTATGCCCAGAGGCTCAGACAAGATTAATTTTGGGATTGTGCTGACCAGGAGAAGCACATGTGAATTGCCTACTGAAAAGTGCAAAAGTTACAGATCTCGTGAGACAACTAAATAGACTTACGTACATTAGTGGTAAGTATACAGTGGTCATCGTACATGTAGGTACCAATTACATAGGGAAAAGTAGGACAGAAGTTCTGGAGGCCAAATTTAGGTTGCTAGGGAAGAGATTAAAGTCCAGGACCTCTATGGTAGCACTCTCATAAATGACTCCTAGACTTTAAGGCTAAAAGGGACCATCATGTTCATCTAGTCCGACTTCCTGCACACTGCAGGTCACTGAACCTCACCTACCTACCTCCTGTAATAGACCCATAACCTCTGGCTGAGTTACTGAACTCCTCCAATCATGGTTTAAAGGCTTCAAGTTACAGAGAATCCATCATTTATTCTAGTTTAAACCAGCAAATGACCCGTACCCCCATGCTTCAGGGGAACATGAAAAACACCCCAGGTCTCTGCCAATCTGATATGTGGAAAAATTCCTTCCCAACCCGAAATTTGGTGTTGGACTCTGAGCATGTTGGCAAGACCAGTCAGTCAGATACCTGGGAAAGGATTCTTTGTAGTAGCTCAGAGTCCTCCCCATCAAGTGCCCCATTTCAAGCTGTTGGGAATATCTGCTATTAGCTGTCGCAGATGGGCCACATGCCATTGTAGGCAATCTCATCATTCCATCCCCTCCCCCACCATAAACTCATCAAGTTCAGTCTTGAAATCCGTTAGGTTTTTGCCTCCACTGAACCCTTTAGCAGGCTATTCTAGAACTTCACTCCTCTGATTGTTAGGAACCTTTGTCTAATTTCAAATTTAAACTTGATGGCCAGTTTATATCCATTTGTTCTTGCACCAACATTGGTGCTTAACTTAAATAATTCTTCTCCCTCCTGGGTATTTCTGTCTCTGATATATTTATAGAGAGCAATCATATATCCCTTCAATTTGTGTTTGTAAACAAGCCAAACTTCTTGAGTCTCCTCTTGCAAATTAGGTATTCCATTCCTCTGATCATCCTAATAGCCCGTCTCTGCACCTGTTGAATTAATCTTTCTTAAACAAGGGACACGAGAATGGCACACAATTTGAAAGGAGGTCTCACCTGTACCTTATATAATAGCAATAACGCTTCCCTATCTTGCCTCACCTAATGCATCCTAGGATTGCATAAGCCTGTTTTATGGCTGCATCACATTGGCAGCTCAGTCATTCTGTGATCAGTTAATACACCCAGGTCTTTCTCCTCCTCTGTCACTGAGCTTGCACTATTATATTTCACCCCATTTCTATTTCTCAAGTATTCAAGGTCCTCCAGATTTTCGGTCCTGATATTCCAGTCATCCTCCATATTGGCAATGCCTCTCAATTTTGTGTCATCCACAAATTTTATTAGCACTCTCCCACTTTTTGTGCTAAGGTCATGAATGAAAATGTTAAATAAGATTGGTTCCAAGACTGATCCCTGAGAAACTCCATTCATAACCTCCCTTCAGCCTGAAAGTTCACCCTTCAGTATGATCTGCTGTAGTTTCCCCTTTAATCAGTTCCTTGTCCACTTGTCAATTCTCATATTAATCCCCATCTTCTCCAATTTAACTAATAATTTCCCATATGGAATTATATCAAATGCTTTATTGAAATCCAGGTAGAAGAAAAACTGATTTTCCTTTGTCTAAAAAAGGAGTTTATCTCCTCAGAGAAGAGATCAGATTGGTCTATCTATTTTTGTAAAACCATTTTGTATTTTATTCCATTTATCTCTACATTCTCAACTTCTTTCTCTTTCAAAATGTGTTCCAAGATCTCGCATATAATTGAGTTAAACTAACAGGCCTAAAAGGTAGTTTCCTTTCTTAAAAATAGGTACCATATTAGCAATTCTTCAGTCATAGGGTATGACCCCCATGTTTATGGATTCATTAAAAATTCTTGCTATTGGTCTTATAATTTCTTATAACTGAGGCAAAGTATTTATTTAGGTGTTGGGCCCTGCATACATTATCTTTCATCTCCATCCCATCCTCGGTGCTTAGCAGTCCCACTTCTTTTCTTGTTTTGTTTTTATTTATAGGTCTATAGAACCTCTTACTATTGGTTTTAATTTCCTTTGCAAGGTCCAACTCTGCTTTGCTTTTGACGGTTCTCACTTTCCCCCTATACTTTCAGACATCCAAGAGGTAGCTTTCCTTGCTGATCCATCCCTTCTTCCATTCCTTGTAGGCTTTCTGCTTTCTTTTAATAATCTGTTTGAAATGCTTGCTCATCCAGTTTGGTTTGCAACCCTTCCCTACAAATTTTTTCCCCTTTCTTGGGTTGCAGGCTTTGGATAGCTTCTGCATCTTTCACTTAGAGTAATTCCAAGCCTCTTCCACGTTCAGATCGTTGAGTTCTTCAGCCCAGTCCACTTCCCTAACTAATTCCCTTAATTTTTAAATTTTCCCTTTTGAAATCAAGGACCCTAGTTGTAAACCCATTCTTGTTTATCCTTTCCTTTAGTTGAAACTGAATTAGCTCATGATTACTTGAACCAAGGCTGTCCTCTACAAACAGAAGAATACTTTTGGCACCTTAGAGACTAACAAATTTATTTGAGCATAAGCTTTCGTGAGCTACAGTTCACTTCATCGGATGCATTGTTAGTCTCTAAGGTGCCACAAGTACTCCTTTTCTTTTTGCGAATACAGACTAACATGGCTGCTACTTTGAAACCTCTACAAACAGTAATTCTATGAGGTCCTCACTACTTACCAATACAAAATCAAAAACGGCATCACCTTTTGTTGGTTCGGTGACTATTTGGTGAAGAAATCTGTCAGCTATCACATCCAGGAATACCTACCTACCATTATTAGTAGCACTTGTCCACCAATTAAAGTCTGGGAAATTAAAGTCTTTGTCATGGGATTCACTCACCGCTAACAACACCTCCTGCTGGCTGTCCTGGAAATTTAGCTCTGCCAGTCTGACCCCCTCGCTGCTGTTTCCCTGGGCTTCTTCCTATTCATCTGGCTTCCCCACTCTCTGGGCTTGCCAGCCTCCTAACTCCCTTCACTCAGGTAATAACTGCAGCCTACTTCCCTGCCTTGCTGCTCACTGCACCTGGGCTTCCTGTTCCTGCCCAGCTGAGCCTACTTCTAATTAATGGCATTCTCCCCGGTTCCTCCTCCAGGTGTACCTGGTGGAATCACATAGACTCCTCCTATATAGTCTACAACCCTCGGGGTGTGGATTCCTCCTGCCCTATATTTGCCGTAATTGGGCCCTCAGGTCACCTCTCTGCTGTTCTGCTTCCTCTACCAGGAGATGCAAATTATGCTGGTCCTCTATGGCATCCCTAAGCTTTTCCTTTTGGAACTCCAGGTCTTCTTCAGCTATTTGCAGGGCTTGCTCTGTTGCTACTAGCTTCCCCTGGTGCTCCTTCACTTGCCCCACAGGATCGCCCAGCTCCCTTTCCCACAGGGTGAGTTCCCACCACTGTCCAATTCCCTTCAGTGTTCGTACCTCAGTCTCACTGGGCATTCTCTGTCGCAGTTGTTTTATCTGCTAGCCACTAGTGGGTGCATGTGTTAATTCCCTGCCAGTTCCATTATCATCACTGCCACATCTATCCTGGTGGTCTCTGGCATATTCCAGTCCCCAGATACCCCCTCCTTTTTTTCCTACCTCTCTGGGGCCGGTGCCTTCCCCTTTGCTACACTGCTCTTTCCTTCGCAGCACCTGAAACAAACTATTGTCTTCTCATTTCAGTAGGCCGCACTTCAGCCTTCTCTACTTTGGTCACCCCTCCTGGGTTAGCTTTCGCTCTGCAGCTCATATGGGCATCTTCTTCTTAGGTTTGTTGGCTCACTGTAGATAAAACACTGCCTCTCCTGTTCTCCCTGCAGGATGGGCTCTTTTGGGCTTCCTTCTTTTTCTGCCTTCTGGGTGAGGCTTCTTGTCCCTGTACAGGTAGGGGCACTCTCTTTTTAGGAGTGACTGTCACCTGCAGTCATAGCTTTCCCTTTGTTGGGGTCTCGAGCCTCCTGGTCCTGGTACCTATCTTCCCCTCTTATTCTTTGCAGCCTCTGCCAGTTTCCTCCCACAGGAGCTTAAATAAATACTGTTGCTGTTCAGCCAGCTGTATCAAATAATTTTGCAGGTACACCTGGGCCTCCCCTTGTCTCTGCTGGTTCCCAGCACCTGCCTCAGCAGAGCCTGGATCTATTCCTGCTGTTTGTCAGTCCCCTTCTGCAGGGGTGCCAACTCTGGAGACCAGCCTGGGAGGATATAAGTACCCTCTGCAAAGAAAGCTTCTGCTCTGGCTCCATTGTCTCTATCTTTTTTTCTGCCCTGCTGTGGCCTTTTGCACTTCCCTTGTATAAGGGTGACCACCTTATGCTGTCCTTTTTTCTTAAACTCCCCTTGTATCAGGGCAACCACTTGTTGCTCTCCACCAATTTTCACAGGGTTCAGTCACTGCTAGCAGTACCTTCTGCTGGCTGTCTTCCAAAGTCTTCCATAATCCCACAATTCCCAATAGTATTATTTTCAATGAAATAAACAAAGCGGTCTCTATTCATATCAAAACTGGATCTCGGGTGTCTGTAGCAGACTCCAAGCACTATCCCAGTGAAGCCTGTTATCTTTCTTCCCCAAAGTGATTTTGACCCAAACAGATTCTGTTTTATCTATTCTAACACTTCTAATTTCTTTACAGTCTACCTCATCATTAATATACAATGCTTCTCTACCACCTTTTCCTTTCTTTCTTGACTACGGATCTGTACTGGGACCAGAGCTGTTCAACATATTCATAAGTTATCTGGAAAAAGGGGTAAGCAGTGAGGTGACCAAGTTTGCAGACAATACACAGTTACTCAAGATAGTTAAGAGCAAATCTGACTGCAAAGAGTTATAAAGGGATCTGTCAAGGGGTTCTCACTCACCACAGGTGGTGCCTCCTCCTGGCTGCTTTGGGGAATAGCTCTTTGTGATGGTGCACACATTTCTTATGAGCACCTCCTGTCAGCTGAGTGCAATCCTACACTCTCCTTTTTCTGCTCCCAGCACCCCCCCCCCCATCAACTCTTGCCCTAATCAGGTGGGTTTTCAGTGGCTCCATCTTCCAGTTAAGTCACTCAGTTAATAGGTGAATGGATGGATGAACCCCTTCAAAGGTCAAGTGTCCACCAGGGCCTCTCCCTGTGCCTTGTTAGTGTCTTTAGTCCTGACTCTTGGCTCAGTTCTCAGATCCTTCTGGGCAAGCTTTAATGCTATGCCTACCCTGATACAGAACAGTGCCCCCAGGGCTTTCTCACTGGAGATTCTTTGCTTTTATCAGTTCTTATTGCCCCAGCTCTCCAGTCAGGTCACTTCTTCAAGTTCAGTCCCCTTCTGGAACAAAGTCCAACAAATGGTCGACCCTCTGCAGGGTCTTCAGCCCTATCCCTGAGTCCTTTAAATTCCAGCCCTGTGCTTGGGCTTCTGAATTAAACTTGTCCCCATCTTGGGGCTTTGGCCAGTTTTCCAGTGGGGGGGATCGTGGTCCAGCCACTACTCCTAACCCAGGGACCCTACAAATAGCCACCACATGCTACTTCCTGCTGCATTCCCTGAGTCATTTCCCCTGTAGCTCCCTCTCTTCACCCTGATCTCAGGCTGAAGTTCTCAAATCTTCTTCCTCCTTCCTGAATACAAGTACCTCCAGAATCTTCCTTCTCGTTCTCTTCTTGAGCTCCTGCGACCAGCAATGAGCACCCATCCTTGCTCCTCTGGTCCCAGCCAGGAATTGATTCACTGAACCTGCTGCGCTCTGATTGGCTGCTTCCTTGCAGCCTTTCTAGGCAGGCTTGGAGGACCCACCTTCATTGCTCCTTTCCTGGGGCAGGGTGTGGTAGGACTATGAGGCCTCCAGCAGGGGGTCTCAAAGGGCCTGGTACACCCTGCCACACTCTTCCAGGTCCTGCCATCTCTCCACCTGTTGTCCTCTCTCTCACTCTGCAGCCCCTCTCTGCTGCTTCTGTTTGTGACTCAGCCCTCTGGCCAGGTCACTTTGTAGTTTCCCCTTCCAGGTACCAAATCTCACTGGACCCCATGTTGAGGCAATGTCACTCCATTAGTGGCTGGTAGGGGAACCCAGGCCCAGCCATTACTTTGGATTCCAGCTCAGGGACAACACACAGCCAAGCATCCGATGAAGTGAGCTGTAGCTCACGAAAGCTTATGCTCTAATAAATTTGTTAGTCTCTAAGGTGCCACAAGTACTCCTTTTCTTTTTGCAAATACAGACTAACACAGCTGCTACTCTGAAACCAAGGTCTATTCAGTTACCAACCTTGCTGCTTACTGCCTGGGCTGCTTCCTACTTACCTCCCACTGGCCTTCTCTCTTTGGGTTACGCTCTTCCCTCAGCAACAGAGTCCTAGGGTCCTGCTCTTTTCCTGGGTTCCCTCCTTCCCCCTCTAATGCACTGAGGATGTCTGCAGACTTCCTCACTGCAGCCCTTTCTGTTGCCAGCTTCATACTAGTCCAGCCCATCCTGCTCAGGTGAATTTCATTCTCCTGTCAGGAGTTACTCCTACAACCTAATCCCCTCATGTGGGGGTCTAATTGACTAATTGACTCTTTCTGAGCTTCTTTAACCCTTTCAGAATTGTAGGCTGAACAACCCCATAAAGATCTCACAAAACTAGGTGACCGGGCAACAAAATGGTAGATGAAATTCAGTGTTGATGAATGCTTGAGTAATGCACATTGGAAAACAAAATTCCAACTATACTACAAAATGATGGGGGTCTAAATTAACTATTACCACTCAAGAGAGATCTTGGAGTCATTGTGGATAGTTCTCTGAAAACATCGACTCAATGAGCAGCAGCAGTCAAAAATGCTAACCAAATGTTAGGAACCATTAGGAAAGAGATAGATAAGAAGACAGAAAATACCATATTGCCACTAAATAAATCCATCGTACCTCCACACCTTAAATGCTGTGTGCAGTTCTGGTCACCCCACCTCGAAAAGGATATATTAGAATTGGAACAGGTACAGAGAAGGGCAACAAAAATGATTAAGGGTATGGAACAGCTTTCATGTGAGGAAAGATTAAATAAGAGTGAGGGGAGATGACTAAATGGGGGGGGGATATGATAGAGGTGTATAAAGTCATTTATGGTGTGGAGAAAGTGAAAGTTATTTACACAAGAACCAGGAGTCACTCAATGAAATTAATAGGCAGCGGATTTAAAACAAACATAAGGAAGTGCTTTTTCACCCAACGCAGAGTCAACCTGTGGAATTCATAGCCAAGAGATGTTATGTAGGCCAAAAGTATAACTGGGTTCAAAAAAATTAGATAAGTGCCTGGAGGATAAGTCCATCAATGGCTATTAGCCAAGATGATCAGGGATGCAACCCCATGTTCTGGGTGTCTCTAAACCTCAAACTGCCAGAAGCTGGGACTGGATGACGGGATGGATCACTTGATCAATTACCCTGTTCTATTCATTCCCTCGGAAGCATCTATGACTAGCCACTGCTGGAAGAGAGGATACTGGGCTAGATTAAAGAGCGCCAGTTAGGAGGTGCAGAGGAGGGCCAAAGTCGTCACCCCACCGAGTTTCATACAGGAGGTGTGCAAGCTTCCAGGTGGAGCTCTTAACTACATCCCAGCATTAGTGAGAAACGTAAGTTCTGCAGAGGAGATGCGCTCCTGGAGCAGGGAGTCAGTATTATTAGCCTGTAAAAGAGGAATCCCTCTGTAGAGGGGGGTGAGGGAGGAGGGGTTGTTTTAGAGAGAAGAGGCGGCGGGGAACTCAGAAAAAATACAGCAATGCATTGAACCTAGGTTACATTCAGAAAAGGGGGAGGTTTGGAGGCATAGGTGAAAAGAAGGGGTCAAACCCAGGGAAGGGCTAGCAGTGTATAGAGAAGTTCCCATTTTCTGTGGTACTTATGTGGCCCCATCACCATGGTATCTGAGACTGCACCTATTTCTCCTCCCAGCCCCTCGGTGAGGTAGAGCAGTGCTGTTATCCCCATTGTACAGATAGGGCACTGAGGCACACACAGTCTAAAGACCAGATTTTCAAAGTTTTTTAGGCACCTGGTGAGATTTTCAAATGCTCTTAGAATGTTTGGTGCTTTGTAAATCCAACTAGATATCTAGCTGCATCTTTGGGTGCCTAAAAACCTTTGAAATTCTGTCCTTAAAACACTGACCTAAGGTCAGACAGGAAGTCCATGGAGGGAGTAGAACCCTGGTCTTTCAGAGCTAGCTCCGTATCCAGCACACCAGCCATTCTCTCTCTGGTGGATACTGCAAAAAAAGAGGACTCTGATAGATGGGAGCATGGTCACTGTGATGTTTATATCTGTGAGTGGAGGCACTGATGGCAATAGAAGTTTTAGTTGATTAAGGACTACAAGATTTGACCCTCCAACTTTCTTTCAAAAGGAAGAGCTGTCCAGAGCTCCTGTGTCTGTTTATTTTCCTTTCCTACCTGCAGTGGCCCTTATATACCTCAGAAGTCTCCATTTTTTTCTCAACTTTAAAATACAGAATTTTGTTGGTGTTTGGTTTTAAATATTTTCCTGTGAGAACTGCAACTCAACCGTTGTGCTGTTGTGTTTAAGAGCCTTCTGGAAAGTAACTAGCCTTTAAACAGAAGTAAAAGCAGTGTTGCCAACTCTTACGATTTTGTCATGAGTCTCATGATAATTGTTTTCCTTAAAGCCCCAGTTCCTGGAGTAAAGTGGATATGTGATGATTTCAGCCTTCATTCCTAAAGAAAAATGAAGTTTCTAGTCCTTGTGGCTGTGGAGAAAGCTTCAAAACGTGACCCCAGTGCACCCTAAAGGCTCAAAAAGCAGAAGGCAAATAAAAAGAACCCCAAATCTGTTATTTTTACATAATCTTGTGATTTTAAAGAAATATCATGATTTTTCGTGAGCCTGATTCATGATTTTTGAACATTTGGGATTGGCACTACTGTGAAAGTGACTTGAAAGTGTCAGTTTCATTCCTGTTTAAAGTTAATTTCTAGTCTATTATTTGTAGTGAGGTAACACCTCTAGACACCAGGCAGGTGCAGTATAAACTCACGAGGTCTTGCCTTAGAAGGATGTTTCCAAAGGTAAAAGATCTATTCCAGGCTTGGCGAACTGCAAAACAGTGATAGAAAGTAATCTAGATTTTTCTACATTTGTTTCAATTGTTGTATTCAAGAGTTAGTAACAAAGAATATACATTAAAATCTTAAACCTAACCAGTGTTACTTAAGTGACTTGACGCAAGATATGAGAACATGTTAGTATTAGAACTGAGTGGGTCTAATATTTAGTAAATCCTCTTTTTTATATAGGAATTAGATACAGTACTCCTATCAGCTAATTTCTAAGTTATCTGCAAAAAAAAACCTAGAGTTTTCAGGTGCCTAAGTAGCCCTTGGAATCACGGTTAAAGTTGCCCTCCACCTCCCACCAAAATCTGAAATAGCGCCCCTGGCTAGATGGACCATTGGTCTGACCCAGTATGCCATTCTTATGTTCTTATGTTAATTTGTCTTTAAATGAGCAATTGAGGTGCAAAAGTTGTTTGTTTAGTTTTAGTTCTTCCTATAGTTTCCTTATTTAGCCTGATACTGTAGCAAATACATTAATGAGGCACTGAATACCTTCAATTTTGCACAATACAAGGGCTATGTCAGCAAATGGAAAAGTTAATGGAAGATTATTTTTTTTAGTGACTTATGTGGTACTGCTGAAATGGTAAACATTATAGATACTGAGTTATTCTGGTTAGTCAAGATGAGAGAAAACAGAGGAACACTTAACTAGATAACCTGGTAGTATAATGACAGATGAAATTCAGTGTTGTTGGATGCAAGGTAACGTAGACTGAATGGAAAAAAATCTGAACCATTCATAAACTGCTGGGTTCTAACTGATCTGTAATCACTTAGAAGAGACATCTGAGCAAAGCAAACAAAATGTTAGGATATATTTTTGAAAAGACAGAACATATTATGCCATTATATAAACCTATGAGTACTTCCTCATCTGGAATACTGGGATGGATTAAGAAACAGGCAACAAAAATGATAAGAGGTATAGAGAGATTTCCAAGTTATGAAAGACTGAAAAGAATGAGTAGTTTAGACTGGAGAAAAATAAGAGAGAACATTTTAAAGATATAAAAATGACCGATATGGAGAAGGTAAATCCAGGAACTCCTATTTATCTTCTCACAACACAAGAACAAGGAGACAGTGATGAAATCAAAAGGAGGAACCTTTTATAATTTTTAAATGAAGTAATTAATTATAAGCTCTTTGGGGCATGGAAGACCTTATATTTTCATAAGTGGGGCCAAACCCAATGCCATTAAAGAGCATCCCATCCTGCAACAGACATATCATTTAATAATTGTACACTATGGACTTTTCTATCTTCCTCTGACCGTCTGGTATTGGCCACTGTCAGAAAAAGGATACCAGACTAAATGGATCATTAGTCTGATATGGAAAAATTATTCCTATGTTCTTATGGCACCTGTATGTCAGTCTCAGCACCATCAACTCAACTACAGAATTCCAGGATCCTTGGATTTTCAGAATTCCATGAGTACTGAATGATTTACAGCTCATGGTTATATAGGTTGCCCCTTCAGCACATTTAAATATACCAGATAGGTAGACTATAGAGCCAGGAATACAGTATTAGAAAAATAATTTAATTACAATACAATAAGAGTGCTCATTATGAAGTAATTACAGTACTGGGCCTTTATAAGAAGAATAGTCAGCCCAGTGTTTCTGCTGCATTATGGGTGTGAGGCTGGGCAGAGGCCTGTGAGGGACGGATACATGCAACGGGCTGCTGTCGTTCAGTACTAGCTATACTGTTAAGCTATTTTAGTACAAAGGAGGCTGGCAACATTTGTGTTGACTCCAGAAAGGCTTCTACACGCAAATGCTGAACTCTGTTCTCGGCAAATATTCAGATTCACATCTTCTTGCATCAGTTACAAAAATATTTTTTTTTACTCCCATGTGTGCTGCAGAGCCAATGTAGGCATAAGGCAGTGAGTCGGATTATATTCCATTTTGTGCATTATCAGCTCAAAAGTTTACTTAATTCTAATCACTTACATCTGTGCAATGTTGACTGCAATGGCTTTGCACAGGAGTCATTAAACTATAAACTGAGGACAATGATGTTTCATTAGTCTAACTGATGGCCTAATTGGTCAGCAGAATCTTTATTACTGGTGATAATGTTTGAGAAGGAAAGTCCTCAGGACCCAAGTGGAGTTTGCAGGACAGGTATTTAGAAAGGCCATATTTTTGTTTGTATATTGTGTACTTTTGACATGGAAATTGAGACAATAAATATGCAGCTTCACAATGTTTCTCCTACAGAGTCACTTTTCAGAGTACTTCACACTTTTGGGTTATATGCAAACACTTGGGGACATGGAGGGTGGGAGGTCTCCAGATAATTTTTTCTATCCTGTTTCTGTCCTCTTCTGGGCTCATTTCATTCTTGCTCCCTTCCTCACAACCATGACTTTGTTATTGTTGCGCCATTTCTTTAAAGGTGAATATATCCAGTTCTGCAGGATTTTGCGGAAGTTAGTTTCTTACAGCTTCATCCTCACTGTGCACATTGATATACCAATAAACCAGCACTAGCTATACAATCGCAAGGAAGGAGTGAATAGTAAAAGTGCACCAGCAGTGAAAGCTGTCGCAGCAGAAGAATCCCTTTTATCAGTTCCTGTGTTTCTTGAAACAGTTGAAAATTGCCTGTTCTGGTACACAGCTATTCAGGGGGCTAGTCAATTCATTGAAATTAGCTTCACACTCATGCACAATATGCCATTCCTTAGGGAACTATTTATAATCTTTGCTTAAAAAAATAAGTAGGGGGGGAGCCGGGGGTCTGAGTCAGCCGCTGTGTTCACATGGGGATAGTACTACTCTACAAGTAGTCCCATTGAATCCAAAGTATTGGAAGAATTTTTTTTATAAATGTGGTTAATATAGTTCAACCTCTCTTTTCTGACTCAAAAATACATGAGCTGAATGTAGTAAAAGTTGCTGAAAGATTCACCTTTGCACAGAGACAAGCCCTGGAACATTTCATCCCAAAAGGCTAATGTTTCACCAAGCTATGATAATCAGTGTTTGTAGCAGAAACTGTTTTGCAACCGTAGCATCACAGCTGCTGCCTCAATAAAACACAAATAAGCACTTCTTACTTGGAGTTATTAAAATACAACACACAAGGGAAAAATAGGGCAAGACTAGCTTTAAACCTGAGTGGCTATAACACTATAAGCAAGAGTTCTGTTTACAAACCACCCGTGTTCAGAGTTGGAGTACAAGAAAATGTGATTGTAATAGAAATTTTCTATCCTTAAAACACAGTTATTCATGGTTCATATTTATGGGTTTTTTCCATGAATCACTTTGGAGATATTTAAACAAGTGCATGTCTAACACATGAGAGAGGAATAGCTGAGAAAGAGCTATATGTATTGGATGGCAGCAAAAGGATGGTGATGTGCGCTCAGATTAGTAAAAGAGAGGTTTGCAGGAATCACAGAAATAGACACAATGATTAACACAACCCCTGCTTTTCTGCCCTTCAGTTCTCTATTATTAAATCATAACACACGTTTATTATGTCCAGAGAACACATGCTTTTCGGTGAAGCTATCATTGTGGATTGTTAAATAATAACATCTAGCTCTTTTCATCAACAGATCTCTAAGTGCTTTACCAAGGAGCTCTTTGTATTATTTACCCCGTTTTACAGATTGGGAAACTTGCCCAAGATCACACAGTGAGCCAGTGGCAGAACAGGGAATAAAACCTAATCTCAATCCAGGGCTTTGCCCACTAGACCATACTGCCTTTCATCTGAACTGCCCAGCTCACAGAGGATTCATGAATGAAAACTACTCACTCATCTCTGAGCAGGGTCTCTCACATTTTGCAAGTCTCAAATTTCCTCTGTAAATGCCTCTTGCTCTGCTTCCCGGTGCAAGAGTCTCTCATACCACTAACCGTAGAGTGTGCACCCTGATTTCCACTCAGCCTCCACCAATCTCAGGAGTCAATTGCAGCTACCAGTGCATTGCCAGCAGTGACTAAAGTCTTGATTTTCTCCCACCCTCTCTCTCTGACAAAAGTCTTAACCCTGAGCCTTTGCACCTGACGAACCATGTGGATTTCTTCTCCATCCCCGAAGTTGACAGCTACTATAATGTGCTAGTGTAGGTGTAAATCAAAGAATATGATAAAATCCACTCACTGGATTGTCTTAAGTTTAAATAATGATTTTGTTCAAAATCTGAGGCTTAGCATTAGGGAATTGAACCTGCACTAGAAACTGATTCACAAGACACACACTTCTTCCTGTGGGAGAAGCTAACAGTGAAGCACAGAAGATTGTGTCTCCGAGAAACACTACAGCTGTCAAAGTTGGCATTGATATGTACATAATGGAAGACATGGCACAGCTTGTTGCACACAGCATCACTTGATGAGCGTGGGCAGATGTGTAGTAAGGAGAGAAAAACTAGGCTTGCTATACAATGTGAAAATTTTGCAGCCAAACTTCCAAAAGCAACCTTTACAAAGTGGGTCCACAATTGTGTAGAGGCAAAGCTACTCACTTCAGCATGTGAACAGTACTGAAGATGTGATGCTGCCTGGGTTTACTCAGGGTTGTTACCACCTGCCCTTACAGTGAGGAAGCTTTGTTTGTGCCTGCTGTGGGTGGGTCAGCTCCCCAACTCCTGTGACCAAGGGCAACACAAGCACTTCCTTCTAGATCTATGCAGGTCTCACTTGCTCTCTACGGGTTAACGATAGCCACACTCATAGGCACAGACTCCATGGGTGCTCCAGGGCTGCCCCCCAACCAGCTCCCCCCAATCAGCTCCTCCCGCTCCCTCCCAGTGCCTTCCGCCTGCCACAGATCAGCTGGGAGGAGGGGGAAGAACAAGGGTGAGGTGCACTTGGGGGAGGGGGCAGAACAGGGCTAGAAGAGGTGGGGTGGGGGCAGAGCGGGGATGGAGTGGAGTGTGGTGGAGCCAGGGCAGGGGTGGGATCTTGGGGGAAGGGGTGGAGTGGAGGCAGGGCTTGGGGCAGAGGTAGGGGTAGAGCACCCCCCGGCACATTAGAAAGTTGGCACTTCTGGCCACACCCATGTCCAATGCCCAAGTGTCTCCCTGAAGCGTCCAGCAGCCATTCACAGATTCGTTGCTCCCATAGAAGCACTACACACCAGCTTACCAGTTACAACTTGGATCACTGCTCCACTTGACACACAGCACTTACATGTGTGTACAATGAAAACAAGTAAAAGTTTATTTAACAAAGTGTAGAGAATTAAGAGCTAGGAAGTAGAAGTATTGGAAAGAAATGGTTACATATAAAATCAAATCGTAACACACATTCTAGAACATAGGATTACTTATCTAGATACTTTCATGTCTTTAGAGCAATGTTCACCCAAAATTCTTCGAGCACTTTACAGCCAGTCTCAGCCATGATTGTCCATTCATAAGACAAGTCATATCAGCTTGCTTCCTCAGCAAAAGATCCTGGGTGTTTCTTGGTACCCTTAGATCTTTCAGGACAATCCTTTCGGGTTTTTGTCCCCATAAACTCTTTGCCGATTGTATTTTTTATTCCCCTGCAGCTTCCCTATCTTATTGATTTTGCAACCTTTTGATTAGCATCAAGCTCAATATGCAAATAGACCTCCACTGTGAAACAGACAATATACAATATACATATGGCCAGATAGGGACATACGCATCTGTTATCACCTGCCTGAAAGGAACATTCCTAAAATATTCCTCCTGCAGACCCACCCTAATCCCAAGTCTTGAATTTTCAGTATAGCTACATAACTTCTTAAATATTTATCTGTACATATATTTCACAATGATTATGATGAACAGCTGGCTACTAGCTCTCAGTAGAGTCCTTACATGCCACCTTTTGGGGAACTATTATGCATATATCTGACCCTGTGAACCCCTGCAAAGCCCTCTGCCAGTTAGCTCCAAGAGGTCCCTGGTCACAATATCTGACTTGTATGTTCAGCTAAACTCTTTGTGCTCAGAAAACTGTAGGTGAAAAGTTACAGGCAGAAATTTAGAGGCTCCCCTTTGAAAATTTGGCTCAGAAGGTTTAGCTCTGCTGAGTTAAGAAAACTTCTTTCATTGTTTCCATTATTCAAGCTTCCTTCTTTTCCCATGACCCTAGTTTAGGCCCGTCTTCTATATCATCCCTCAACAGCTCACAACTCCCTCTCTGTGACCAGCCCATAGCACTCCTCCAACCCCATCCTGGATAAGTTTCTAAGGAGTCCAGCAGGTACAGCAGCTTTGCCCGGGAAACTACTGCCTTGAGATGTCATGCAATTTAGTATGGAATATGCTCTGGACTGAAGTATCTCTGACCAGGGAAGAAGATGTATTGTAGACAATTAGAAAGCAATGATCCCCAAATGAAATGCTATCATAGTTTTTTCAGTGAAAAGGAAATTGTGGGAAGAAGTCATGAGAATGGGTGAAGGGACACATGGGACTGATGGAACATCATGGAAAGGAAAACGGTTTGGGTGAATTTTACAAATTGACAGTTGAGGAGCCTGTTTGATGTCACAGGAACAGAACTGGGGGCAGGATATCTGAATCATTCCAGGTGATCTATCATTGTGAGTTCTTCAGGGCAGAGACACCATCTTCATCTGTTTATCAAAATGCCATTTACATCTGTGACACTACAAGTAGTTTTGTTTTTTCCAAACAAAAATACTCAAATCTATATATCTGCTATATTGTAAGTTTTTGGAAATGTTGCAATGTACACAGTGGTTATGTGCCTCTTCTTATTGTTTATGACTTTGAGTACCATATAATTGCAAGATTATTATCAACCAGACTCAATCATTAAGAATATATCTAATTCTCACCTTTATTAATGTAAGTGATTTTAAAAAGCATGCACACATCACTTTTCTGAACAACCTGGAATAGACCTGAGATCCTAATTTCCCCTCATTAGTGTCACTGCAGAGGGCTTTCAAAGCCCTTTGTACAGAAATGGTCAGATAAGGCCTCATACTGTTTAGATTTAGCTAAAAATCTTGAATAGTATTTTCACATTGTGGGAAAAAATGACCCAGTTTTGTCTTATAAAACAATATAGTCATGTCAGACTATAGTTTCTGCTAGGGAAAGAGACACTATTTAAAGATGGCATTATTCTTCTGAGAATCAATGCCAGAATATAAATGATTACTACTAGTAGTTTTTCACTTTTCAATTATTAGATTTGGCATAACATTGTTTGTAAAAACAAGGATTGGAACTCTACTTCACAAAATGTAAAATAATCTTTGATCATAATCTTTGAATTCTCATCTGTGTTGACCTTCCAAATCTACTCATTACTCTAAGAATCTAGAGTCTGCTATTATCCTCATTTACATGTGATTCAAGCACAAGGTGGAGGGACTATTTGTATAAGATGCAGGGTGAGTGGGATTTGTACAGACTTTCTCTTCAGTCCATAATAATGTTCTGGTACTCCAGACATTAGAGTTCTTTCCATCAAAAACACAGTAAGTGCAGTGTTACATGAATATTCTGATATTTGAATATTCTGTCAGATTAGCCTACTAATAATTCAAATATTTGAATTTCTTAAATATTGTATGCAATGATAAGGACAATGTTAAAGGCTCAGATTTTTACAGTATCAAACTGCTAAGAGGTTATCCTAGCAGACTGCTAAGAAGAGCAAGTTTATGTTAAAAACACGCTTAAATTCATATTCATTCTCATAAAACAGAAATTTAAAATGGAATAATATCTGTGAAAGAGAATATCAGTGCTTTCCCAGAAGGCAATATGCTGTGGAAATATTATCAAGAGTGCTGAAAAAAGATATTGACTAAAAAATTACATTTATTCATCTTGAAATTAAAAGATAATGAAACCCTTTCTTCCCAAAGATCAGTATTTCAATGTGAAGCATGTGCAATTACCATAAAATCTTCTTTTAAATACTCAAAGTCTGCTTCTCATGATGTAAAACTACAAGATTTTATAACTCTATTAGGGCCCTTCTGTTCTGTCAAGAAAGGAAAATAGGTGATGGGGTTGAGGCAAAGAGAAAAGGAGGAAAATATAGGCAGTCAGAAGACAGCTGGGGAGAGTGCACACTCCCTGTAGCTTCCTAAGACTTCCATTATGGAATCCTTACTCAAGTCGCTGAGCATTCACTCCTGCAAATAATCTCACTGACTTCGACTGACATTTTCTTGTGAATTAAGTGTTCGATAATGCGAGACAAGTTTCCACAACCCAGTCACTTCCAGGGGCTGCATGAATTAGGATACTAGTTTGAATCCAACCCAGAGTCTGAAAATTTTTATAATCTTGATGGCTGTTATAATCTGGTTTCTGGTTTCACACTAATTCCTCAGGGAGCACACCACAAAGAAGCTTCACTGTGGATAAGAGGCCAAGAATTAGATGGGAATGTGGATACTGAACCTCGTCAACAGAGGTGATCCCTTTAAGTCCAGTTTGGAGCACAGTGGCAGAGCAATCCTGGGTATGTCTATGCAGCAAAGAAAAACGTGCGGCTGGCCTGTGCCAATTGACTCAGGCTCACAGGGCTCAGGCGACAGGGATGTTTCATTGCTGGTTAGACTTCAAGGTTCAGATGTCATATAGCAATGAAACAGCCCCACAGCCTGAGTCTGCTGGTATGGGCCAGCCATGGGCTTTTATTTGCTATGTAGACATACCCAATATGTGACAATGGCTCAGCATGAATTATTTATACAGGAAACTTAAAATGCTATGGGAGTCATTCCTTTAGGGTGAATAACATTCTATATACTTCAGTTTCATGACTTTTCATTTTGGGGCACCAAATGTGTGTGGAATGCATTAAAATGAGGGATGTCCTCAATGAGGGGTGGTTGAAAAGGTGGGCAATTTCAGAATTGTGTTGCTACCAGCAAAGCTTCCTGTTGTGATCTTTGGAAAACTTTCAGACTGCAACCAGTGCTTACTATGCAGACTCACTCTTGTCCATGTTTGGTCCCTGCTATACTGAGTTATTATAATTCATTGTTGACTGGTCTTTCGTGTTCTCTCTAAATTGCCTCTAGCTTCTGCAGAAGTTTGTAGCCAGAATTTTATTAATGAGAACTAAACTATGTGGCAAGGCACCTCCTTCACCTCACCAGGCTCAGTGTTTCCCCCTCTGGCACTGGGTGGAGGAGGGTTGACTGGGAGTAAATCAGTTCCACTCCAGAGAGATTTTTTTCCTCACTCAGGTTTTATTTTTCACTGTTTAAAAGGTGGTCCTCAGCATAGACCCAAGCAGCACTCTTCAGTCACACCAAAGAAACCAATTAATAACACCAGAAGAAAACACCTTTCCCTGTCTCCTCTCTGGGGCTGTTGCCTTGTTATGCTGCTGGCTCCAGGGTGCCAGTTCTTCCCCAAACAGGCAGTTAGCTCAATTGCTTCCCCTATATGGAGGAGAGCAGCCTTTCACTCAGAAAAAGACGACTTTTCTCCCTGCTACCACAAGCCCTGCTGCAGCTTGTCTCTCCTTCTCTCTTGTCAGAAGAGGGATTTTTGAAGGTCACAGGCAGCCCTTAATTGGACTCAGGTGTCCCTAGTTGACCTGAGGTAACCTGTTTTCAGATCACAGGGAAAAGGGCCTTTAACATTCTAGGCTGACATACCTGCCTTCCTCCACTTTCTTACCTATCCGGGCAGAGTTCCTCTGAGCGGCATCGCTAGCTCCCTTGACACCTTCAAAGAGCAGTGGGTGCTGTCCAGGGTTCTCTGCTTGGTGTCCCCTTCGGGTTCCCTATTTTTGACCCTTTGACCCTTACACCGTCCTTGTTATTTTTTCTGTTGTCCCCCATACTTATTTGTGTCCTGGGCTCAGTGGATCCATCCCATAGGCTGGGGGAGGGTCCTTTAGCTGTGGGTGGGCTTATGCCAGCCCACTTCCCAGAACCCAACAGGTCCACCCTCTTACAGCTGTGCAATCTGACTTTGTCACACCTGTCTCATCATATCATACTGAATGCATATAGAAGAGCTCTCATATCTTGTTACTTAGTAACATGTAAATTTACCTCAAATGATTCAACACTTAATTTTTGCTTCATTTTTTAACATCCTTGGGCAAGCATATCATCTTTAGTGCTTTATCATTTAGCTAGCATGCTTTTACTGTTGAATGCAGAATATTTTGCTCTTGTGCATCAGATATCTAGGACGCTTTGGCAGCTTTTAAGAATAGAATTTACAACTTTGGCTTTTCCTACAATTATTTTTATTGGTTTCTTGCAATACTGTAAAATGCCTGAGGTGCCATCAGAAAGTGCTGTCGGTCTATATTTTCTTACTTTTCACTGGCTTTTGAGTCACGTATGCTGCATAAAAGCTGCTTTCATTTGATCGCTGTGAGTGAGCATGTGGACCTCATTTGAAACTCTGTTTTGATGCTATTTTCTAGAGCCATCTGTGTATTTCTCATCCAATTTGTCTTTTGGATGTGTCCTTGTCATCTAGTTGCAAAAGAGGCAGCTAAGCAAAGGTTTGCAGCACTCCATACTCTTAGAGCATAATTAGTGATGTGCCAATGATCCACTAACTCTATCTATTTTCAATTCACACTTTTGATAGAACTTTGGACTATCATAGAAATTCCATACCAGATCAGAGGTGCTTCTGAGACACTGCAAGATTTACTAATAAATCAACTATTTATCAGTCTCTGAAAAACTTAAATTATTTAAGCTGTAGTTCATTGCTCTTTCAGCTTATTGCTAGAGTGTTGTTTTGTGTCTTATATCCCACAGCACACATTGGTAGCAATGAGGGATACATGCAGGCCACATAGCAATGGAAATCTCTGCAAGCTTTCTGGGTGATTCAGCTAGAATTCCTCTGTGAGCATGCACGTTAGAGCAGGAATATCCACATCTGGTGAGAAAATGACAATGTAACCTAGTGTTAGATTTCTATAATTGCTATGCTCAAGAAGCATAAGAACTGAGACTGGCTAGCCACTGCAAAGCAGTATAGGGTTATGGGATGCCATCCATCTGGATCTTCCTACGGTATATACATGAGGACATGTGCCTGTATCCCACAAAGGAGATACAGCTGATAGTAGGGAACTATACAGAGATTGTCCTTGTGGGAGTGGTGGCTTCTCTTGCCTATCCCATGGTCTTGGGCCATGACTGGAAGTACTTTGGCAAACTCTTGCAAGTGTGGAAGAAAGACCTGGCCAGGGCGGATGACTAGGCCTCTGAGACCAGAGAAGAAGCCGGGTCCATGGAACTGGCTGACACAGGTGTGCAAGAAGATCTGGGGGAGGGGACTTCACAGCTTGCAGAAGGGCCCCTGAAAGACCAGCAGAACCAACGAACTCAAAGCCCCATGGGTACAGAATGGTTGACCCAGAACAAGGATTTCATAGGGGAAGAGAAAAGAGATCCCACCTTGAGCTGGGCATACGAACAGCTGGCTGCTGTCAAGGGGGGGTAGTCAACCCACAGAGGGTAAGACAGTGGTCACACTTTGAGCTGGGAGAGAAGTGCCTCTACTAGCTGGTATGGGGTTACCCCCAGATCAACAAAATCCAGGCCCAACTCCTGGTACCCCAGCCCTTTTGGAAGGAATTATTCCAGCTTGAACACTCAGTACCATGTGCCGGCCACCTGGGGAGGGAGAAAATCCTGGAGAGAATTACCTGCCAGTTCTATTAGCCAGGCATCCATAAAATGGGATTACTGCATGTCCTGCCTCGTGGGTCAGCTGAAAGGACCAAGAACAATCCAAGGTCCCCTTTCCCCAATATCCATATGATAGTAGACACCCCCTTTGAAAGAATAGGTATGGATTTGATAGGGCTCCTAGAGAAGAGTACCAACACACATTGGTGATTGTAAATTATGCAATGCACTACCTCAAGGCAATTCCTCTTCCTACAACCAAAGCAGCGACCATAGCTATGGAAGCCATGAAGATCTTCATGAGGGTGGGGATCCCCAAGGAAATAATAACAGAACAGAGGATGAACTCCATGTCACAACTGATGAAGAATTTGTGTGAGCTGCTGAAAATCAAATCTCTGAAAACCTCTGGCTACCACCTTAACTAGATGAGCTAGTCAAACCCTTCAATGGGACCCTAAGGGGATGCTAAGAAAGTTCATGGCTGAAGACCCTCACCACTGGAATCGCTTGTTACTGACCCTCCTATCTGTAGTGTGCAAGGTTTCCCAGGCCTCGACAGGGTTCTCACCCTTCAAGTTGTTGTATGGGAAGCAACTCCAGAGCATGCTAGACCTAGTGTGAGAAACCTAGAAGAGCAAGAGCCCAGATGCACCAAGATAGTACAGTATGTTCTCCAGCTATCAGAGGACCTGAAGATAATAGGAGCTTTTGCAAAGGAAAATGTCTTAAAGGCCCAAGAATGTTACAAGCAAGCCTATGAAAATGGTGCCCATCTATGTGAATTCCACCCCAATGACAGAGTACTGCTGCTACTGCCTGGCTCGGAGTCAAAGTCAGTGGCTAGATGCCAAGGGCCCTTTGAGATATGCTGGGTAGGAGCAGTGGATTATGAGATTTGACAACCCAGGAAGAGGAAGGAGACCCAGCTTTATCACATAAACCTTCTTAAGGCCTGGTGGGATTGTGACAGCATGTTCATAGCACCTTTCCCCACTCCCCCAATCCTCCAGGCTCCATTATCCCAGGACTCAGACACAATTCCCCTGGGGGAAAGTCTGCATCTGGCCCAACAGGGTCAGAACCATGGCTGATTTGTCACTACAAGAGAGCCCTGGAGCAAGGTCCATGAAAGCCACCATCCCCTGCCCAGGCAATACAGCATACATCAGTAGCTACAGGTTATGTTCAGACTGGGGGTGGTAGAGGAATCTCACAGCAGGTGGTGGATTTCCATTGTCCTGGTGCTCAAGATAGATGGGATGACTTGGATTTGTATCCACTTTAGGAAGGAGAATGCAATATGGTGTTCAAGAACCCGGTGGTGGAAGAACCCAGGTTCTCCCACCTCCGTACCTCCAAGCAGGGCTTCTGCCATAGATTCTACCCACTAGAAAGGGCTCCTGCCACAGACTCTGACTGCTAGGCAAGGAGGCTTACCCCACACCCAGGGGGATATGAGACCAGCTGTAGCAAGATAGCACAGCTGCATGGTTCCTATGGCGTGCATGTTTGCATGGGGACTGGGTGGGCAGGAAACTCATAGCATTTCACCAAACACATCAAGGGCACTGAACTCTTATCTAGCAAGATCAATGGGATTGAGCTGGGTGTGTGTGTGTGTGTGTAAATGACTTCTCATTTGCGCAGGATGGAAGATAAGTGAGAGAGGGAGTGTGACAGGGTCCCTGGTGTACAGCCTGGAACTGGGGTACCGCTGAGCCCTCTGTCCCAGCAACCTGGGCTCCCTCTCAGACTGTGATGATATGATAAGCTACCAACCTCTGGCAGGTACTGCACTTACACAGACATCCACAGGTAGGAATACACCCAACTGAGTTACATGAATGCTTCTCTCAGCCACTCATGAACTAACAATAGGGAGGCTCCAGCCAATTCCTCCTAGATCCCCAGCCTTATACCCCAGAGCTGTACCGTCTTGCCCTGGCCAGAAGCCTCACCAGTGTAAGTTTATTACCCAGTATGCCCCTCCCTCAATATGGAGAGGACATGCACAAGCCTTTGTAACTGAGCTGAGATTTTCCAAGCACTTCAACCAAAACGCACTGTTTTATGTAAAGTATAAAACAGATTTATTAACTACAGAAAGATAGATTTTTCATCATTATAAGGATCAGCAAAAAAGAAAAGTTACCAAAAAAAATAAAAGAAAAACACAAAATCTAAATCTTAAACCTTTTTAAACTAGGCTGTATTTAGATCAGCAATTTTCTCACCCCATTGGATGTTACAGTTCTTAATACACAGGCTTCCCCTTAAGCCTGGACCAGTCTCCTCAAGTGAAGTTGTCATCTTCTCAGCATTCCTGCAGCTTCCAGCATAGGTGGGGGAGGAGAAAAGCCAAGACATGCTGCAACTGTTTCTTATTTTATACCCTAAGTCCATGTGCCTAGAAGACACTTGCCCAGACATATCTTGGTGGGCTTTGCTGAGTCACAGTGATCGACTAAACCCTTATGGTGTGGACTTGGGCAACTGTCATTGAATTATAAATCCCTTGATCACAACTCCTCTGCTGATTAATGGTCATGGAGCACCCTCCTGAGTGTGGGTCCTTTGTATGTCACTAGCAAACTTACAGTATATTTTAGTAACAATCATACAGCAAAATCTCATAACTTTATACACACTAATGATATACATATTTAGATAGAACAACGGGTTTCAGCAGATCATGATCTGTCATATACTACTTTACAGGGCATGCTTTGTATGAAATATCACAACCATATGTGAATGATGAATATGGGGATTACAGGGAGCCATTCTGCAGAAGACATGGGTGTGGCACCATGAATGAAAATGGAGAGAGGCTTGTTGATTTCTGTAATATGAATGACCTAGTAATCGGCAGAACCCTATTTCAACATCGTGAAATTCACAAGTTGACATGGTGTTTTCCAAATGGCAGAGATAAGAACCAGGTTGACCATATCATGATCAATATCAAATGGTGACACTCACTGACAGATGGGAAAGTGAGGAGGGGTGCAGATGTTGGCAGCGACCACCAACTTGTGACAGCCTCCATCAAGCCAAAACTGAGAAGTGTGGATCTACCAAAAAAGGGACATAGACATTATGACATTGATAAGCTAAAGTCCCCTGAAATACAGAAAGCCTTCATTCTGCAGGTAAAGAATAGATTTCAAGCACTTGCAGACCTTGATGAAGAGGAGGAGAATGCAAATGAGGAGATCAACGAGAAGTGGGACAAAGTAACAGTAATTTATAAACAGAGCAGTGAAGCCTGTCTAGGCTACAGGCAGAAAAGAAGGAAGGAGTGGATTACACCCAGCACATGGAACGCCATAGAAACCAGACAAGCTCCAAAGAGAAAGGTTTTAGACACAAAATCCAGAAGCTAAGGGACAAATACTGTGAGCAATATACAAGGCACAGCGGGAGTCAAACGCCTTGTGAGAACGGACACATGACATTATATTGATAATCTGGCAAAACAAGCAGAGGATGCAGCAGCTCGTGGTGAATAAGGAACCATCTACAAAACGACGTGACTTATCAGTGGTAAATGGCAGACACCAACAAACACTCTCATCAGGGACAAACAAGGCCACCTACCAACAACCAAAAAAGAACAAGAAATGCACTGGACAGAACATTTCAAAGAATTGCTGAACAGGGAGCCACCTAAAGAGGAAACAAACATCCAGGAGGCAGAAGAAGATCTTGATATCAAAACAGACACCCCAAGTAAGGAAGAGATCATTCAAGCCATCAAACCCTTAAAAAATGGGAAAGCTCCTGGCAAGGGTAACTTGAATGCAGAATTGTTCAAGGTAAATCTTGAGTTAGCAGCATCTATCCTGGCCCCTCTATTTACATCAGTCTGGGAAAGGAAAAAATGCCAGATGAGTGGGCCATTGGGATTATAGTGAAGATACCAAAGAAAGATACTCTCAGTGATTGTAATAACTGGCCTGGTATCACACTTTTATCTGTGCCAAGCAAAGTATTGTGTAAGATCATAGTCCAGCATATATCAGAGGCAGTCAATAGAGTTCTCAGAAAAGAGCAAGCTTGTTTTCAGAAAGGGTGTGGATGCACAGACCAGATCTTCACTGTATGAAACATAATAGAAGAATGCTTAGAATGGCAATGGCAACTCTACATAAATTTTGAAGACTTTGAGAAGGCTTTTCATAGCATTCACAGGACCAGTCTATGGCACATTCTGTGGGCATATGGAATCCCTTTCTGTATAATCAACATCATCAAAAGCTTTTATTTCAACATTACATGCAGTGTTGATCACAGTGAGCTCAATTTTGAAATTAAAAATAGGAGTACGTCAGGGGTGTGTCATGTCTGCAATCCTCATCAGCATTGTCATCAACTGTGTAATGCAGCATACAACAGAAGACATGCCAAAAAGTATTAAATGGACACCCTTCTCATCTCTTGAAAACCTGGACTTCGCAGATGATCTTGCTCTCCTATCACATACCCAACACCATATACAAGAAAAAACAACTTGACTCAATGCATTCAGCCAGCAAATTGGACTGAAAATCAACTGCAATAAGTCAGATATCATGACCTTTAATATTGCCTCACCATCACCAGTACAGATAGAGGATTATGTTCTCATCAATGTAGAAACATTCACATACTTGGAAGCACCATCAGCTAGGATGTTACAATAAGCCAGGACATCCAGAACAAAATCAATAAAGCCAGGAACACCTTCAGGAGCTTAAATGCACTCTGGACATCATCAACATATAAAACCAAACCAAACTCAAGATTTATCAGAGCTGTGAACTTTCAACATTACTTTTAGTGCAGAATTCTGGGGAATGAGAAAGTATGACATGTCCAAACTATCTTCAGTCCATACAACCTGCCTCAGAAAAATTCTCTGTATCTTTTGGCCCAGAACAATCTCAAACCAAGATCTCTTGACACAGTGCAGCCAAGAGGATATGAGCACCATCACTGCCAGGAGACGTTGGAGATGGATCAGCCATGTGCTTTGGATGGAAACTGAATCCATCACCAGAGTAGCAATAAGATGGACACCTGAAGGCAAGCGAAAACAAGGCCGCCCGAAAACGACATGGCGAAGAGCTGTGGAAGCCGAGCTGAAAAACCTGGGGCACAGTTGGGGCACAGACTTGCCAGAAACAGACAGGAGTGGAGGATCATCATCATCACTGCCCTAAATACCAGAGGCATAATGGGAACATGATGATGATTCTGAGGTACAGTGTGTCACAGGGAGCAAACACCATGCTCCCCAGATGGAAGGATAAGGAAACTCTCCAAGTGGAAACTCACATTGTTCTTTTTGCCTGTGTGTTTTCTTTCTCTATTGTTTTTACATGGTCCATGATTAGGGCTGTGATTTTATCATGGAGTTCAACCTGAAATCGGGGAGGAAGGTACTATTCAACCTGAGTAAGGGTGCCAGAATCTAGCATTCAGTAAGAATAACCTGAGCAAGAGAATAACAAAAAGAGCCACACATGATTAATTACATTGTTATAGGCAGTTGTTGTGTAGCCAATCATACTCTCCACATGATTTTGTTGTTTTTAAATCCCTCATCAGCCCAGATAAATTTAATGTGGTGGTTTGTTTTGTTTGGGGAGAAGGGGGGCGCAATGATGGCAAAGCAGTGTTTTTGATGAGCTCCTGCTGGCTTTTAGCCTCCTGTACTGCTTATATTTTAAATTGGTGGCTCTGTGTTCTCAATTAGATTCAGTTGTTCACCTTCCCAGCCACTCACCCACCCAAACAGGGAAATCCCAAAATATTATAAATCTGGATTATGAATCAAAATCATGACTTGAAAGTCATGGAGTCTGTCACTCCAGAACAAAAGAGCAGCTTTACTTTCATGGTTATATATTTTTCTTTTACTGCTCAGTGTTGCTCTATTAAGTAAATATTAACTATGATCTTTGGCTCAGAAATGCTTAATTTTACATTATCCAGGATTCACCAATTATCCTTGGATCTGCAACGAAGAGGAATATATTTCTGCAGGGGTCCATTTATTCATAGTGTTTAACAGATATATTGTACATATTGACACAGATCATGAATCTGGATTATTAAATTATGGCCCATCAATGAACGTCTTTGAAAGAGCGCAACGTGGTTAAATTTTTTTTATTTTTCTTACTATGCCAATTTCACTCTCAGGGTATTACAGGGGCTGGTGCTGATCAGCATCACTGCTGTTAACCACTGGGTGTTGTGCTCATTCTATAAAGCAGTACCAAAGCCCACACTAGACATGAAGATCACTTCTGACAGACTGGTCTGTCTGACAAATTGCTTAGTATTATTTTGTATTTCTAGACTAATACAAATAGATTGCCATTTTAAAGGCTCCCTATTTCTCTGAACCAATCTGTCAGTCATGCAGCACTCACTAAGACCATGGTTAATATTCACCTCATATTTAAGGAGGCAGTTCTAATGTTGCGTAGTATTAGGGTTCTAAATTTAGTATGGGCTATGTACTATGGTGCTTGTGACACAGCCCCCCGTGCTCATAGAATATATCTACACGGCAAAGAAAAACCTGTGGCTGGCCCATGCCAGCTGACTCGGGCTGCGGGGCTGTTTCATTGCTGTGTAAACTTCTGTTCTCGGGCTGGATCCCAAGCTCTGGGCTTCTCCCACTGTGCAGTTTTGCAGTTTACCTCACTTTATGAAATGAGAAATGAAATATGGAAGAGGGATCTTTTTGGTGAACTCTGCTATAAAAATCTACAATGTCATGACAAATTTTTCATTTGGACTGAAATCATCTACATGGATAAACATTGTATAACCTGTCAAATATCTTGCTCTTTACAGTTTGCAGATTTAAAAAATGGTATTAAAAACAGAGATTGTCAGTTAAAGGGCAGGACTTGGTCTAAATGTGCCAGCTTGGTAGTGCTCTCAGGCTCTGCTAATCAAGGGAGTGAAAGGCAGACTCTGGGATCAAACTGAGCTTCTTATACAGCAGCCCAGAGGATCATAGGTAAACAAGAACCTTGACAAAATTGTTCAGAAAAGGTTTGATGAAATTTACATTTCCTCTGCACAAAGGAGTGAATTTTAGCGTCATGCATGATGGACTAGATATGTAAATCTCTTTAATAACAAAGATTGATAGTTGTCTCATTCAGTATGCACAGTGCAGCAAAATTATCTCACAATGACTGCTTGGTGCGTCACTGACTAGTACGCATCATGATGACTTGAGCAAAATACACCATCTTCTAGTTATAGCTAAAGGTTAGATGACAAATCAATTAACTAGATGGCTGTGTGAAGAATATGGGTTTTTTTATAAATATTATGATGTGACAAATTCATCGTCCTCTCCTGACTTTATTTCTGGTTTTAACTTGGTTCAAAAGGAAGTAATACTGCATCAGACATCATGTATTTTCCCCCTACCATTATTCTCCTATGTAAATGACATATAAATGCCCTTTGAAACTCTCTGTTATTCAGGGGTTCTCAAACTTCATTGCACTGTGACCCCCGTTCTGACAACAAACATTACTATGCGACCTCAGGAGGGGGGACTGAAGCCTGAACCCTCCCGAGCCCACCACCCTGGGTGGAGAGGCCAAAGCCCAAGCCCGAGCTCCACCACCCCAGGCAGGGGGCGCAAAGCCGAAACATGAGGGCTTCATCCCTAGGCAGAGGGCCTGTAACCTGAGCCCTGCCGCCCAGAGCTGAAGTCAAATCCTGAGCCCCGCTACCCATGGCTGAAGCCCTCAGGCTTGGGCCTCAGGTGGTGGGGCTCAGGCTTTGACCTCATCCCCCAGCAAGTCTAAGCCAGCCCTGGAAACCCCATTAAAACAAGGTTGCGACCCACTTTGGGGTCTCAACCCACAGTTTGAGAACCGCTGCTCTACATGTTAAATCAAAAGGCACTTAAGCAGTTAATTTTTAGCTACTGTTATTGATTGTAGACCTTGTTCAGATTGACCTTTTCCTCTAAAAAGTCTTCAGTACATCACTTTTTTTTATTTTTTGCAGTGTATGGCAAAAACATCAATACTCTTCCCTCAGTGCCCGATACCACAAGGCCTGTTGAAGACTCCCTGTCAGTGTCAGAGCAGTTGCCTCATATATTCTAAAATAGGATTGCAACATTTTAATCTTATTTTGGCCAACACAAGCTCTACTGCTGAGAACTCCATTTGGTTGCTTAGGTTGGAAGATACTTTAAGCAGAAAGAGAAACTGCAGGCCATTGATCCCTACTAATTGTAATTTTCTAGTGAATCTGCATCTTACAGGTTGCCTGCTGCCTAGGAATTATGGGCCAGATTTTCAAATATGCTCAGCACTCCCGGACTCACTCAAGGAGATGAAAGTAGCCAAGGGGTGCTGAACTCTCCCTCCGCCCCCTGCATCTGCTCCTATGACTGGGAAATGCTTCATTTAAAATTTGTGAAGCAAACATGCAAAATGCAAAACTACAAGAAAATATTGTTTAATTAGATACAAAAACAGTTGTGAAACAATTGGATGCTTGAAACATGATATTCACCTGGTACAGAGTATCTATGCAAAGCCCTCTGCCTCCCTTAAGTCCCAGGTAATAAGTTTTATTTCTGCCTGGATATGAACTTCACCTAAGGACCCAACCAATTCCCAGAACTTTCAATTTCAGTGAGAACTGATTAGGCCCTAAAACCCAGATCAGCACACAAGTGCTCTCCTGAAATCACACAGAGTCTTGTTAATTCTTTGTGGGTTCTGCACAGGTGCAGGGATCCACCAATACAGTTCACAGGTTCCTTCCCATCACTCATTAATAGCAACAAAGGAATTGAACATAAGAATGGCCATACTGGGTCAGGCCAATGGTCCATCTAGCACAGTATCCTGTCTTCCAACAGGGGCCAATGCCATGTGCTTCAGAAAGAATGAACAGAACTGGCAATCACCAAGTGATACGTCCCCCATCATCTGTTCCCAGCAGCAGTCAGAGGCTAGGGACAGCCAGAGCATGGGATTGTATCCCTGACCATCTTTGCTAATAGCCACTGATGGACCTATCCTCCATGAACCCATCTAGGTATTTTTTGAACTCTGTCAGTTTTGGGATTCACAACATTCCCTGGCAACCATTTCCACAGGTTGACTGCTCCTTGTGTTTGTTTTAAACCTACTGACTATTAATTTCATTGGGTAACCTTGGTTCTTATGTTATATGAAGGATTAAATAACGCTACCTTGTTCACTTTCTCCACACCAGTCATGATTTTATAGACCTCTATCATATCCCTCCCCAGACATCTTTTTTCCAAGCTGAAAAGTCCCAGTCTTTTGAATCTCTCTTCATATGGAAGCTGTTCCATTCCCTTAATCATTTTTGTTGTCCTTCTCTGTACCTTTTCCAATTCTAATATATCTTTGTTGAGATCAGAGTACCAGATTTGCATGCAGTATTCAAGGTGTGGACGTACCATGGATTTATATAGCGGCAATATGATTTTTGTCTTCTTATCCCTTTCCTAATGGTTCCTAACATTCTTTTAGCTTTTTTTTACTGCCACTCCACATTGATCAAATGTTTTCAGAGAACTATCCACAATGACTCCAAGATCTCTTTCTTGAGTGGTAACACCTAATTCGTTATTTTCTCTGTTTGTTCTTTGTTACCCTTGGAAAATTCTTTTAAAGTCTTTGCTGAATAATTCATCATTATATTTTTTTAGTGTAGTCAGTCCCCTTTACACTGCCACTCTGAAGTCACTTGACAGGTGTCTATGGTCCTTGCAACAACTTCCTTATCTTGAAAAGTAACTTTATGTTTCTATCCTTTGATCTTGCAAGACACACACACACACACACACATAACATTTTTCCTGACTCTCCTTTTTTTCTTTATTTCTATTTTCTCATGACATTTTTCATACTGGATTTCGAAATTTCATATAGGATTTTATTCATCCTCCACAGATGACCAAGTCTCCTCAAACATGTCCTTTCTCCAGCCACACATTTCTCATTTTTTGCCTGGCGTTCTTGAAAGTAGAGAAGCAGGCATGCAAGAGGCATGAGACGTTTTTCCATTCAGTGCAGAGGACCATGCCTAATACATAACTGTATTTGAATCTACATATAGCTTCTTCTCACACACGCACTATTCCATGAAACAATGCTTCATTCCTTGCTGTGCACCAAGGCAGGAGTTGGAGGATAAAGGTGTAAACAAACAAGTACAACATGTATTCCTCTTGGGTACACAGAAAGCAGTAGCCTTTTCTGTGAAGTGCTAGCAAAGGATGCTGGTTCTATCATCTTCCTTGCTCAAGAGCTACAAGCTTCTGACCAATCATGAGTTGCTAACAACTTTTGGACACTGCCAACCTGGTTTGGACAGGAACTGATGGCGCAGAGGTGAGAAATTATATTCCATTATTAGCCCACTCCACTATCCAGTTTCCTAAGGCAAATATTTTAGAACTGAATATAAAAGAGTTGCATGTATTTCATCTTAGAACTATGCAAATATTGCATGTATAATTATATCTTGTATCTTGCTGTCTGTGCTTTTTAGCTGTTATTTTGTTTCTTTTGCTGAGATTTGTTTATAGAAATAAAGAATTAAGATGTTTCACTATGATAATTTACTTGTCAATTTAGTTATATTGATTTTTAGAATGTGTAAGATTACTTTTTTTTGGACCTCTTAATTGCCTGTAATCAATCAGAAAAGTATCTCCATATGTTTGTTATTTTGTTTTGATTAAATTTCTAATAAAACCCCTAATTTTTCAGCAGTAGAAATTAAATATGTTAGGAAAATTAAATATGTTAAGTAGGATAGGGCTGGATTCAAGCTTAAGCAGATGCATCATCCAGAAGCTCTCTGCCATGGGTTCCTTAATCTTTAAAATTCAACTAATTGCAGATAATCTTTTGACAAGGGGGAAAAAACACCTAGAGAAACAAAACAAAAAAACCAAGAGTTGACAACCTGATACACTTGGGATTAAAAAACATAAGAACATAAGAATAATGCGATGGCATGGATAGGAATGATAAACAAAACTTCATTGCATGATGTAGTACCATTTCTTGGAACAAAATGGTGACATTTTGTTTATGTACAAAGGATGAGAACTTCACAGTTTGTCATAATTTGGAGGAACCTATAAACCACTCAATTGTCATGACAAGTGATAAGCTATATAAGTTGAAATCCTCCATTTCCACCACTGAGAACAAACTGAAGAGCAATAATTTGAACTCTACAGTTTGTCTTAATGAAAGCTGGGTTGAAACCACCAAGCAGGGAAAAATAAAATCACAAGGCTAAGAAAGGATGAATTCTTACTATTAACAGGAAGTCAAAAATGTTATGGCCCCTGAAGGAAGAGTGGAACCACTAGAAAGCCAAGCTCAGTCCCTGAAAGTTTGTATATTTTGCTTACCACCTGGGAAAGAAAGCACTGACAAGATCACATTCATAGGAAAACTACAGTTTGATGCTTTTGATTTAGATCCCAAAGATTATCCCCAGCTTATATTATGAAATTTATCATATCAGGGTATGTCTACACTGCCCAGGCTCCGACTCAGATTTGAGCCCCAGCCCCCTTTTGTCCAAATCAGTCTGACATGGGTCAGCAAGCACTCAGGACCCAGGTCTTTGGACCCTGCTAGTGGGGTGGGTCAGAGCCTGAGTCCCACTGTGACTTGTGTGCAAGCCCTGTTGTTTTGCAGTGTGGATGCAGCTCAAGCCTCAGACCTGAGTCAGAAGTTCTGCGTAGTGTAGTATGGATGTGTTAGAATGGCTGTGAGACCAATGTCCAGCAATTGTAAGCCCAGGTTTACAATGGAGTGTGGGCTTGGAAACACTGAGTCTACCAGTCTGGGTCCCACAGATCTGGGTTTACAATGCAATGTAGACAGAACCCAAGAGGCCCAGTTATTCCACTATGCAAGAGATTTAGATACACAGAAAAGGGCGGCACTCTAAATCTAATTAGCAGATATCCGTAACCAAGACAGGATTTTACACGTGATCACATTAAAAATATCAAACAAAATGGTTCTAAGCTATTATTCTTTTTTGATGGTGGTACAAATATATAATTAAATAGAAAAGAATTACATACAGTGGATCCTTGATTTTGCAACCACCAATCTTATTACCAACAAGCATCCCATTCTTTCACATTCTGATGCCTTCCGTGCACTGGCCTGCATTCTCTGCTTTGCAGTTGTTTGAAGGATGCAGTGCACCCTACTGTAACTCAGGCACCATATCGATTGTAATTCTGAGATGTTCAATCCTTAATCCCCAATTAGTTTGTAAAATAAGGCTTTTACTGTAAAACAATCCTTTCTATTGAACGTTGAAACAATTTTGCTATACCCTGTGAAACTGTGGGACATGGAATCAGCTTTGAACCTTTCTGGGAGAGAGTGTGTATGGCAGGGAATCAAAGAAACCCAGGTTAAGAATCTCATCTGGAAACTGATGAGCGGGAGGACATTTTTAAGAAAACATGAAAGGGGGCATGGTTTTCATTTATTCTAAGAAGAAAAGGAGTAAGGAGTACTTGTGGCACCTTAGAGACTAACAAATTTATTAGAGCATAAGCTTTCGTGAGCTACAGCTCACTTCATCCGAATGCATCCGATGAAGTGAGCTGTAGCTCACGAAAGCTTATGCTCTAATAAATTTGTTAGTCTCTAAGGTGCCACAAGTACTCCTTACTCCTTTTCTTTTTGCGAATACAGACTAACACGGCTGCTACTCTGAAACCTGTGATTTATTCTAAGGCAATTTATATCTTTATACTAATTCAGGCAGTGTAAATGGTCTTAATGTGGATGTAAATCATAGACTTATAGAAATGTAGAGCTGGAAGGAACACTGAGAGTATGTCTACACTGCAATGTAAGTTCAGGGTTAGTGGCACTCAAGTCAGCTGACCCATGTTAGGGAATCCTGGGCTTGAGCATCTACATTGTATTTTAACCCAAGGTTAAAAATTTTCTGACCAGTACTCAATCCTAGGGCTCTGGCATCCACACAGCAGTTTGCAGACCCAAGTCAAAGTAAGTATATCCCAGAGTCCTTAGTGCACCCCCCACCGAAATGTGGCCTCTCCAGCCCTAGGAACGTGGTGCACTGTGGGAAAACTTTACTGCCTGCTCTGCACATGACCAGGAAGTAGCTTTGCAAAAGACTTGATGGTTTGCTCTCCATTGGAAACCCAGCAGGTTTTTCTGACAGCATGCTTGCAGATTGGTGATCATAACAGAATGATGGATTGATGCTGACCTGAGCTTCTGCCGTTTGCCAAGGGAGGGTGGCTACTGTTTTCAGTAGAATGGATTGCAGATTGTTGGGATAGAGAGGACTAAAGAAGTTGTCCCATGGAATTTTAGGATACTTCCAGTTGACTCCTGGGACCCGAGTCAAGTGGGGTGCGGTTACACTGCAAAGCTATAGGGCTCAGACCCTGGTTCCTGGCTTGACTTGAGCTCAGACCCTCCAGCCCTGCAGGGTCCTGGGACCGGGGTTCCAAACCATGGGTTAGTGCAATTGCAGTGTAGATGCAAGGAGCGGGGGTAGCCTTGAGCCTGCGCTCAAGCATGGACTTACATTGCAGCAAGAGATCATCTAGTCCATATCCTAGCACCCGCACTGAGGGACAATTCCTGATGGGTGTTTGTCTAAACTGTTTTTAAAAACCGCTAGTGATAGGACTCCACAACCTTTCTTGGAAGCCTATTGCAGAGCTAAACTATCATTATAGATAGAAAGTTTTTCCTAATATCTGACCTAAATTTTCCTTGCTGTAGATTAAGCCCATTACATCTTGCCTTATCTTCAGTGGGCATGGAGAACAATTGAGCACGGCCCTCTTTGTAACAGTCTTCACAGATGTTAAGGGCGTTATCTGGTCTCCCTTCAATCTTCTTTTCTCAAGACTAAACGTGCCCAGTTTTCTTAACTTTTCCTCATAGGTCAGATTTTCCAAACTGTTTATCATTTTTGTTGCTCTCCTCTGGCCTCTCCAGTTTGTCCACATCTTTCTTAACGTGTGGCTCCCAAAACTGGACATGGTACTCCAGCTCAGACCTCACCAGTACCGAGTAGAGTAGGACAATTTCCTCCCATGCCTTACATATTACACTCCTGTTAAAACATTCTAGAATTATATTAGCCTTTTTTGCAACAGCATCACGTTGTTGACTCATATTCAATTTGTTATCCATTAAAACTCCCAGATCTTTTTCAGCAGTACTACTGCATAGCTAATTATTCCCCATTTTGTAATTGTGCATTTGATTCTTCTTTCATAAGTGGAGTACATTACACTTGTTGGTTTCAGACCAATTCTTCAATTTATCAAGGTCATTTTGAATTCTAATTCTGTTTTCCAAAGTGCTTGCAACCCCTCCCAGCTTAGTGTCATCCACTCTTTTTATAAGCATATTCTCCACTCCATTATTCAGGTCATTCATGAAAATATTAAAAAATACCAGACCCAAGACAGACCTCTGTGGGACCCCATTAGATACATCTTCCCAGTTTGACAGTAAACCATTGATAACTACTCTGAGTATGTTTTTTCCATCAGTTGTGCACCCTCCTTATAGTAATTTAATCAAGACCCTATTTCCCTAGTTTGCTTTATGAGAGTGTAATGTGGGACTATCTCAAAAGCCTTATGAAAAATCTAGATATATTATGCCTACTGCTTCCCCCACTATGCCAGTAACCCTGTCAAAGAAGGAAACTAGGTTGGTATGTGTGGCATGATTTGTTCTTGTTAAATCCATGTTGGCTATTACTTATAACCTATTATATTCTAAGTGCTTACAAACTGATTGTTTCCAGTTCTAATATCCTTCCATGTATCAAAGTTAGGCTGACTGGTCTATAATTCCCTAGGTTCCCTTTTAAAAAAAATAAATTGGTACTATATTTGCCCTTCTGCAACCTTCTGGGCTCTCAACCATCCTCCACAAGTTCTCAAAGATAATTGCTAATGGTTCCAAGATTGCTTCAGCTAGTTCCTGAAGTACCCTAAAGTAAATTTCATCAGGCTTTCTGACTTGAATATATCTAAATATTCTTTTACCTGTTATTTCCCTATTCTGGCCTCTGTTTCTTCCCCTTGTTGTTAAAATTAATTGTTTTAAGCCTCTGGTCACAATTTACCTTTTCAGTGAAGACTGAAGCAAAATAGATATTAAACAATTCAGCCCTCTTAGTATCATCCATTATTAGGTCTCCTTCCCTGCTAAGTAGTGGACCTAAACTTTCCTTTGTCTGTCTCTTGTGCCTAATGTGTTTATAGAACCTCTTCTTATTTCTTTTTATGTCCCTTGCTTGGTGTAACTCATTTTGTAACTCATTACCTGTAAGTCCCATTTAAAATGCCAGAGCAGTGTAAAGCCTAAATGAGAATCAGAGTCTTTAGATAGATCAGTACAGGGTCTGGCCGACTGAAAGTCAGTATCACTCCCATCGGTGGAGTTACACCAGTTTACACCTCCTGAAGATCTGGCTCATTGAGCATAACTCATAATTTACTGTATTTAGTATTAAATTCCCTTCTGCACACACACACCACACATATAGACACATGCACAGACACACACACACACCACACATATAGACATATTTCCCTTCTGCAGCAAACCCTTTTGTTTCTCCCCACAGCCTGAGTAGCCAGACTTGGCAGGTATGAATAAAAGGTATCTACCTAATGGATTCCGTCACCTTGACACAGTGACAACAAAGGCTTTCTTCACTTGAATTATGTTGCTTTATTTCTTAAGTATCCACACTGCTATGAAATTCATAAAAACTGATCTCCTGAGAAACAATTTACAAACAAGACAAAGGACTAAATTTGATGTATAAATTGCATGAAATTAATAATTTGGCCACTTCTACTCATTATGTCATCCTCAGCCAATGGAAGGGTAATCACATGTCACTGCATCAATGCAGAGCAATTACTAAAGTATTTGGGACATGTAGTGCCATACTCCTAGACTGCATCTCAATAACCAAAAGACAGATAGCTTAATTTATCCCCAGTGCAACTCTTCGGAAGCCAACAGATTTGCACCAAGGATTAATTTCATCTGAAGAATAGGAATGTAGCTCAGAGTAGTATTTCTTTTGCTGCATACTGCACTATGGGTATATCTGATTGGCCTCCCCATTACTAGTTAGCTCAAAGAACTTTGGACCTGTTAATTACAGCAGACTGGAGAAGGGACTGGGACTAGCTCAGATTCCTTAGCAAAACAACTCCTCTTCTACTGTGACTTCAAGTGCCAAAATCTACTGGAGCATATCAATGACTGGAGTGCTGGGCACTGAGTGAGAAACAGACTTGGAGCTTGTCTTAGGCCAAAGTGAGACATTTGAGTGGTTGGCAGGGAAGCGAATGACTATCTCACAGAAGTACATGGATGGATGGGCAGGTTGCAGTGGGAGAGTCCAATTCTGTGTGTTAGGTAATAAGAGGGAAGGTGGAAACTACATCTGTAGATGGATGGATGGGCAGGATCACGGGGCTGAGGAGGTCAGACTGAGAGGATGGATGGCTTTATGCTTCAAGGGGAATCTCTCCACACATAAGATGGCAGGGTACCAACATGGGAAAACTTGTGATCAGGAGCTGTGAAAATTGTATTGTTCAGGGACTCAGTTTCGGACTGGGGGATTAGAAGGAGAGTGAGACTTTAGAAGAGCAAATGGTTGAGGAAAAGGGGAGGAATTGTAGCATCCTGGAGTTAAAAAGAAGAAACATATGGCTTCAGTTTGAATGGCTATGAAAAATGAAAATAACATATTTAAATAATGAGGGAGGAGGTGCAGTGTCATAAGCAGTGCAAGTGTGACAAAGCCCTTTGCTATCACTTATAATTGATTAGGATGGAGAAGCTGTGTTGATACAAGAGCAAATTAAAATTGGGTGGAGTGGCAGACATCCTTTCCCTAGAAAATTTTGAAACATCCTGCATTTTAGAAGATTTTAGGTTATTTCAGAAGAGATACTCTATGCACAATCTTCATCTTTTATTTGGCTTTTCCCCAGAGGAGACAAAGTAGTCCTCTCTCACTGCAATCAGCTCTCCTTCCCTCTCCCGCAGGTATTGTTCTTTGGAGCAGGCTGTGAGGCGAGAGGCAGAAAGGCCAGCTCTCCTACAGTGACAAAAGATAAGGTAACATGAGAAACAATTACTGTTACCTGGGATTCTTTCAACCCAAAGCTCTTGGTAACATTTACTCTGTGTGAGGTGGTGTCAGGAAATAAATCAGGGGAGACACGGCATCTGACCGATAGATGGCTGCCACAAACAGGACAATGCAAAAGTGCTTTCACTTAAAACTAAACTTTACTTAGTCTCAAACACTTACACACATCCACAAAAGGTTAGTAAAACACCCCCAACCCTTGATAATTACCAAATCTGAGTGTGGCTCTCAAGTGGCACAGCGGCAGGCTTCTGGTGGCCAAATCTTCCGTCTGCCGGTGGGGACTGCAAGATGTATCCAGAGGGAGAGTCCAAAAAGAGTCCAACTTCCTCAAACTTTCCCCCCCCTTATTTATACATTAGACATGTCCCTTAAAGTAAACTTGTTACAAGCGGTTTCAGTGGTCCAGCAAAAGGTTCCTTCTGATTATTGATTAACCAGGTGTGGGTTTTTCCAGAGTTTGCAGCCTTGAGGCCCCCAGTAGACATTCCTGGGGCACATCCTGCTCTTCTAAAATGCATGTATCAATCACTTCAACACAATTCTTATCAGGAAAGACGTGGGGTCAAGCTGCCCTCTCTGTGACATCCAAAGACTCCCCTCCCCTCCTGCCTTGGTTAAGCTAAGCCTATTGACTTGGCTAATTTACAGCCTGCTGACTTGGCTGCTTTTAGCAATAAGCCGTAGTGGTTTCAGGCACTTTACTGATTTGCCAAAGTCTCCCCGTACATGACCACCACCGTTTCCCCAGAAAATTCTTGGATCCTGCCAAATTCCAAGACACTAATAAAACAACAAAACAAAACAAAACAAAACAAACAAAAAGCTCCCCAATCACGACATTAAGGAGACTATAAATCAGGGAACATTCCAATTGCTCCCCAACTCACGCTATAGACACTTATCACCAAAATGTGTCCCCTTCTAACTCATTGCACATATGGATTCCCATGGTTGTCCAACAACTTGCAACAGAAAAAGCAGAAAAGAAGAAAACCCCAACACTTCAGCAGTGGAAAACACAATCTGAAACAGACAGGCTCAGACACAAAGAACTTCTACAAAATCTATGGCAGTGTCATGAAGGAGGTAATGAGATCCTACTATTGTGCAATAGAAGTAGCAAATTCACTACACCATAATTAATGGGCTCTAAATTATAGTTAAAAAGAAGTGCTTTTTCCTCACTGACGACACCCATGGCAAATAGTCCAGTTCTTAATTCAGTCATGAACCAGAGAGTTTTTAATAGTGGGAGACTGGCCTCACTCCAACAATTTTAGCCCATTCCATCTGTTAACTGCCATTATCCTCCACCCCTGCCAGTCACGCTTTAGAGACTAAGGAGACCCAATTCCCTGCCCCACAACAGACTTCCTGTGCCAGTCACTTAATCTCTCTGTGCCTCAATTCCTCATCCATACAGAAAAGGGATAACTGCAGTTCCCAACCTCACAGAGGTGCTTTGAACAAAAACATATTAGATTATGAAGCACTGAGATTCTACAGTAATGGGCCATATAAGTATAATAGTCTCCTGTGTCTCTCTGGAGTGCAGGAGCCATGTTGGTTCTCTGCCTCTCAAGTTCAGAAGCAGGATAACACCCCCGCTGGTTTAGCTCAATAGCTTTGTTTACTGCTAATATGTAAACTGAGGTAAAACCTCATTTCTTTGTCTAGGACAGACAAAGATGTTTCTCATCTTTACCTAGAGCAGGCTGTCTTTTCTTAAACATGTCCTAGTAACATCATACAGAGGGAAGTCATAACTTCACATATAATGTTAACACATGCATTTTATTATATATATATATTATTATTATTAATATATATATATTAATAACCTTCATGTTATTCGCTTTCATATGGTACCACACAAGTCATATTTTGCACAAATATTACTGCAATAGAGTGTAGAGTATGTCTACAGGATGCTTTGGGTCACAACATCTCACAAGAAGTATTGATAAGTTTCAAGCTTTCAGTAGAGACCTCACATGCTATCCTTTCTGGCTAAATACCATGACACTGGTTTATTGGGTGTAGTGAGTTTGTCAGGTCTGAGACAGGAGTTGTTTGTAATGAACAGTGAATTCTTTGCCATTTGGCACAAATGGGCCTATGTCATTGGGACACACTCCAGTACTATGGTGTTGGAATAAGAAGACAGATAGGCCTGGCTTGTCATAAATGAGGATGACATCCAAGAGAGCCAGTTTAAGTCCCAGAGTCCTAAATAATTTCGGATTTTTCCTCCCCTTCTGGATTTGCTGCTGGTATAATTTTTTAAAAAGCTGCTCTGTTTACACAGTTATATAGGAAGGCTATTTCCTTACCCTCCCATGCATTTTTGAAGCCATACCTTTATTTATTTTTTTTATGAATCTAGAGAGTTGTATTAGACCCAATATTGCAGAAAAGCACAGACAAGTGTAAAGATGTCATCTGGCCTAGATACTGACCAGTCCAAAGCAGCAGGCTGATGTTCATCATTACTCAAATCTCTGGCCACCTGCTTTCTGTGGCTGTATGATATTTATATACTGTACATGGTCTAAATCGCAAGGCTAGCTTTGCATGTCAGATAATCCCACTCTCAGAAATGGCCTCATTCATATTCATAGAATCATAGAATATCATAGAATCATAGAATAGAATAAGGGACCTCAGGAGGTCATCTAGTCCAACCCCCTGCTCAAAGCAGGACCAATCCCCAACTAAATCATCCCAGCCAGGGCTTTGTCAAGTCTGACCTTAAAAACCTCAAAGGAAGGAGATTCCACCACCTCCCTAGGTAATGCATTCCAGTGCTTCACAACCCTCCTAATGAAAAAGTTTTTCCTAGTATCCAACCTAAACCTCCCACACTGCAACTTGAGACCATTACTCTTTGTTCTGTCATCTGCTACCACTGAGAACAGTCTAGATCTATCCTCTTTGGAACCCCCTTTCAAGTAGTTGAAGGCTGCTATCAAATCCCCCCTCATTCTTCTCTTCTGCAGACTAAACAATCCCAATTCCCTCAGCCTCTCCTCATAAATCATGTATTCCAGGCCCCTAATCATTTTTGTTGCCCTCCGCTGGATGCTTTCCAATTTTTCCACATCCTTCTTGTAGTGTGGGGCCCAAAACTGGACACAGTACTCCAAATGAGGCCTCACCAATGTCGAACAGAGGGGAATGATCACATCCCTCAATCTGCTGGCAATGACCCGATTTATACAGCCCAAAATGCCATTCGCCTTCTTGGCAACAAGGGCACGCTGTTGACTCATATCCAGCTTCTCGTCCACCGTAACCCCTAGGTCCTTTTCTGCAGAACTGCTGCCTAGCCATTTGGTCCCTAGTCTGTAGCAATGCATATTATGAAATGCCTTTATAGTAAAAATAAATAAAACCAAAACAGAAAAGCCTTTCCTTTTCTAAGTGTTAACCTTCTAAAAATTTGTTCACTCTTTGTAATGCTGTTCTTTATGCTTTAAAATAAGCCACCAGTGAATACAGTTTAGTGACAGCTGCATCCTGAAATCACACACTCCATTGGTGGGAAATATTTAGATTCCCATTTTAAGATCAATTGATGCTTGACTCAAATGGCCCCAGTTATTGCCATAATAGTATTTTTATTGACTTAGGTATGAAAGAAATAATTATTCTTTTCATAACGTTTCTAACTCTCAATGAGGCAAAACTAAAAGTGCCTGTTAGTACCAGGGATATTTTGCTTTTGTGCTGGTGAAAAATGAAGCAGTGTCTTTAGAATGCTTCACAGCTGGTGATTAGGGTCTCATCCAGGGAGATTCTGAACACCTGCAACTCTGCTCAGCCCCTCCCAGGATCAAGCCCCGAGATTGCTAAAAAGCCATGCAGTTTTGAACAGCTAGTCACAATAGTTTCTATATTCAAATATTTACCAAACCATTGGTATTACAAACACATCCTTTTTTCCCCAATTCTTTTGTATTTCCTCAGTTCTTTTCCCATTCCTGAGACTTTAATAGCCTAAGGCATTAGTAATAACAGGGGCAACATCAGCTCTATAATCTGTTGAAGGTAATAATAAATAAATAAAATGTGCCCTCACTTCCTAGAGAGTACCTGCAATGTTAGGATGTAAAAGATAGGGTTAATTTCTTGATAAATAATATTTCAACTAGCTAGCTTGTAAAATAATTGCTTTAGTGATTACTTTAACCACACTGCACCAATCTGTATTTTCCCCCAGAAAAAAAATGTGACTTTGCATGATGTTGGTTCGAAACTCTGGGATCCAGTCCTATAAAATGCTGAGCGTTCTCAATGCCCACTCAACTTCAGAAGGAGTCGGAAGTGCTCAGCATCCTGCAGAACTGGATTCTTACTTTTCACCTGCTAACACTTCTCAGTATAACTCACTTGGAAAGTGCATGTGCAGTTCACTTAATGTTAACATTTCTGTTCAAATTGCACAGCAGTTTTGCTATTTTAATCCTGATAATTATAACTGAAAAGTGTTTCTAGACCTACTTTCTTGGGATTTGAATGCTAAATGCCACACATACATTGCTAGACAGCATTTTTCCCTTAGTAATTAACAACAAAAATCCTCTTTATAGACCAAACTTGCGGCTCTCTCACAAGTAGACCATTGAAACCAGTAAAAGAGACAGCAATAAGTAGCAATAGGACTGTGCATATAACCAATAAGGGCTACAGTCTAGCCCAATAGGTGCATGGAATGCAGAATTTTATTTGTACTTGCTTCACTTATGTTCCTTGAGAAATAATGTAATGGCCACCAAGGAAATTGGAAAAAACATCACAGAATTATACAGTTAGTAGTAGCAGATAAAGTGTTATAATGATAAACAGTCAGACTTAATACAGTGAAGCAAATGACATTAATTTTGTCACAAATAAATAAATTACAAAAATGAGTTGTTTTATTAGAAGCCTTCATTTTTAATTTAGACTAATCTAGATTTTAATTAGAACATCCTGCCTCTTCACCCTCCAGACTGCATTTCTAATGGTAAGTCTACACAGCAACTAAACGCCCGCAGCTTGCCTGTGCTAGCTGACTCAGGCTCACGGGGCTTGGACTGCTGCAGGGCTGTTTCATTGCTGTGTAGACATTCAGGTTCATGCCGGAGCCTTGGCTCTAGAACCCTTCAGGGTGGGAGGGACCTAGAGCCCGGGCTCCAGCCAGAACGCTGAACTCTATACAGCAATGAAACAGCCCCGCAGCCCAAGCCCCATGAGCCCAAATAAGCTAGCACAGGCCAGCTGCAGGTTTTATTTTGCTCAGTAGACATACCTTGAGAAGCTAAGGAGCCTCTGATGATTATTCTGAGCACTGCCACTTAACCTTTTTTTCTCCCACCCTAGAGACCGGTGCCTTTAACTTAGCCAGGCTTCTGTCTGTTCCAAATCCCTAAAAGATAGCAGACTCTTTCAAAGGTAAACATCTTAGACATTCAAGTTTAGATCCTTAAAAAGTGAAACAAAGTACTACATAAGACAGGAAAATATATCTGCTGAATAGTATCGGTTCAAAACTAGGTATTTTATGATGGCAATCTTATGTGAAAAGTGCAGTGTTAGAATGTAATGCAGTTTAGCTATCTGTGGTAGAGGGGAAGCAATCACCATTTGAAACAGACCATAATATACTTATTTAGTATTTGTCTTGTTTAAGCAACAGAAACATTTCTGCTTTTGTCACAATGCAATTCCATTAGAATTTCATTCCTCCAGCACAGAGCGAGTGCTATTCTTTAGTTAAAAAGTTGATTTTAATCCTTTTGTGCTAAAGTAGAACTAAGTAGCCTGTAACTAACATAACTGGGAAGTCAGCAATTCAGAGCATATGCAGCTTGCCCCTGGGGCAGCTTGGAATGGACCCTGTACATACTCCAGTTACATTGGCTGGTATGAAGCCAGGGAATGTGAAAGCATCCTGCAAGTGCATTGTGGCAACTGTGTTTTGCCCACCAGATATGATGTGTGATACCCAAACAGCTAATATTAGGAGAAAAAGGTTAACTGCTGATGGAAACTGCCAATGGAAATGATGGAAAAGGCTAACTGCTGATGGAAAGTTGGAAAGGGATTACATAAGGAGAACTCCGCATTTTGGTTTTAGGACATCTCCTGTTCATTACATATGTATATATCATACAATGAATGATATAAAGACATCCTTCAGCCTGATAGACAAAGATACACAAATATATTGTAAATAAGGGCCTGAACATTACTCCATTTAATTCAGGTGAGCAGGAATGGCATTTAGCTCTCCAATGGGACTGAAGAATATAGTATGAAAATTAGGAAGATGAAGGTAGGTTAAACTAAAAAGGTTGCGTGCATTTGGCCAGATGGCTGTTTCCTATTCAAAAGATTTTTCTTCTGCCTGTGAATTCACTTGATAATTGGAGAATGCAGCAAAGCAGCATGGCAAGAAGCTAAGGGAAGCAAATGACAGTAATTGAATCAGCAAAACTTAAATGCAAATAGGTCTTTGGGAGTCTCCTGTGTATTTGGAGGAAACTTAGAAAGAGTTTTCAAGTGTGGCAGAAAGTTTAAGCAACTGATTCAACATCAATAGAAACGGCATGAAAATATCACAGAAATCACTTGGAAAATGTAAGAATGAGGGCCTGCTTGTGAATTTAGAGCTGTGCCTTCTGATGGAAGAGGTACCACTCAACCATTATTCCCCCTACCAATTCTGGGGAAGACAACACTGCACTAGCAGCTCCACCCAACATGGGATAACAAATGACTTATACTCCTCTTTGTGACCAGCCAGAAAAGGAGTACCCACAGAGGCAGTGAGCAGGAAGCAGAGGCTGCACTTCCCTAGGGGGCTTTGTCCCATAGAGGGGTACAAGGGAAGGAGACTTCTTGTGCCCTTTCCCCCTTGTACACTCAAACAAAGCAGAATACAGTTCAATATATAATGTGTTAACCTACTGGAGAGGGAAGTCTCTGCATATTCAAGGTCGATTTCAATAGTTAACAAATTGGGGTATTTTCATCTACAACAGCAGCAGAGATAAACTTGGAGGCTCAGTGTTTGATTACAGTTGTTAATATGATCACACTGCTGTGTCAGTGAGCCCAGCTCATCATTAACCCCAGCAATGGCAGGTGAAAATCAAACACCTTCAGAAGAGCTGTATGAATGAATCTGACTCCCAGCAATGTTTAGATCTGTTTAGGGAAAGCCTTCAACAGAGAAAAACTGTTGACATCATTAGAGCAGAAAGAAAATTGAGAATTTGTTCTCTACCCTGGAACAGAATGTGGGTCAACCTAAAGACAAATTTGATGGCTTTGAATATGAGTGCAGAGCAGATTTACCAGAATGGTGTCATCTGAGGGCCCTGAGCAGATGGATGACAGCAGGTGCTGTAGAGTGTTGTTAATTTAATGCCAAGAGAAAATGTTCTTTTAAGATGTAAAAATAAGTTATCAGAAAAATCACTTGTAAAGCTGGTCATTGTAGGCTTCTCAGAAGGCCTAGACAATGAGAATATTATGTTTTTTTCCTGGACTGTCAATTAATCGCAGTTAACTCATGCGATTAACTTTTTACAAATTAACTCAGTTACAAAAATTAGTCATGATTAATCGCAGTTTTAATTGCATTGTTAATAATAGAACACAATTTAAATTTGTTATAAATATTTTTGGATGTTTTTCTTCATTTTCAAATATATTGATTTCAATTACAATACAAAATACAAGTGTACAGTGCTCAATTTATATTATTATTTTTATTACAAATATTTGCACTGTAAAAAAGATAAACAAAGGAAATAGTGTTTTTCAATTCACCTCATACAAGTACTGTAATGCAATCTCTTTATCGTGAAAGTGCAACTTACAAATGTAGATTTTTTGTTGTTGTTACATAACTGCACTCTAAAACAAAATAATGTAAAACTTTAGAGCCTACAAGTCCATTCAGGCCTACTTCTTGTTCAGACAATTGCTAAGACAAACATTTTTACAGTTTGCATTTACGGGAGATAATGCTGCCCGCTTCTTATTTACAATGTCACCTGAAAGTGAGAACAGGCGAAGCTGATGACACTCGTTTAAAAAAAAGTGTTAATTGAATTTGTGCTTGAACTCCTTGGGGGAGAATTGTATGTCTCCTGCTCCATGGTTTTACCCACATTCTGCCATATATTTCATATTATGGCAGTCTTGCATGCTGACCCAGCATATGTTGTTCAGTTTAAGAACACTTTCATTGCAGATCTGAGAAAACGCAAAGAAGATACCAATATGTGATTTCTAAAGATAGCTACAGCACTCAACCCAATGTTTAAGAATCTGAAGTGCCTTCCAGCATCAGAGAGGGATGAGGTGTGGAACATGCTGTCAGACTTCTTAAAAGTGCAACACTCCGATTTAGAAACTACAGAACTTGAACCACCAAAAAAAAATCAACCTTCTGTTGGTGGCATCTGACTAAGATGATGAAAATGAACACGCGTCGGTCTGCACTGCTTTGGATCGTTATTGAGCAGAATCCCGCAGCAGAATGGAAGCATGTCCTCTGCAATGGTGGTCAAAGCATGTAGGGGCATATGTCTAGATATCTGGCAGGTAAATACCTTGCAACGCTGGCTACAACAGTTCCATGCGATTCTCACTTTCACATGACATTGTAAATAAGAAGCGGGCAGCATTGTCTCCCGTAAATATAAGTTACACTTTCACAAAAAAGAGATTGCACTACAGTATTTGTATGAGGTGAATTGAAAAATACTATTTCTTTTATCTTTTTTACAGTGTAAATATTAGTAATCAAAAATAATAATATAAATTGAGCACTGTATACTTTGTATTCTGTATTGTAATTGAAATCAATATATTTGAAAATTTAGAAAACATCCAAAAATATTTAAATAAATGGTTTCTATTATTGTTTAACAGCGCAATTAAAACTATGATTAATCATGATTTTTTTTATCTCATGATTAATCAGGATTATTTTTTAAATTGTTTGACAGCCCTGGTCTTTTCATATAATTTTAATTAGATAATGAACTAATTCAGACATTAATATTGATATTAATGTTAATATTAATATTAATATAGGGAGTCCAGGAGAGCTGGCTGTATTTCAAGGAATCCCTGTTGAGGTTACAGGGACAAACCATCCCGATGAGTCGAAAGAATAGTAAATATGGCAGGCGACCAGCTTGGCTTAATGGTGAAATCCTAGCGGATCTTAAACATAAAAAAGAAGCTTACAAGAAGTGGAAGGTTGGACATATGACCAGGGAAGAGTATAAAAATATTGCTCGGGCATGTAGGAAAGATATCAGGAGGGCCAAATCGCACCTGGAGCTGCAGCTAGCAAGAGATGTCAAGAGTAACAAGAAGGGTTTCTTCAGGTATGTTGGCAACAAGAAGAAAGCCAAGGAAAGTGTGGGCCCCTTACTGAATGAGGGAGGCAAGCTAGTGACAGAGGATGTGGAAAAAGCTAATGTACTCAATGCTTTTTTTGCCTCTGTTTTCACTAACAAGGTCAGCTCCCAGACTGCTGTGCTGGGCATCACAAAATGGGGAAGAGATGGCCAGCCCTCTGTAGAGATAGAGGTGGTTAGGGACTATTTAGAAAAGCTGGACGTGCACAAGTCCATGGGGCCGGACGAATTGCATCCGAGAGTGCTGAGGGAATTGGCGGCTGTGATTGCAGAGCCCTTGGCCATTATCTTTGAAAACTCGTGGCGAACGGGGGAAGTCCCGGATGACTGGAAAAAGGCTAATGTAGTGCCCATCTTTAAAAAAGGGAAGAAGGAGGATCCTGGGAACTACAGGCCGGTCAGCCTCACCTCAGTCCCTGGAAAAATCATGGAGCAGGTCCTCAAAGAATCAATCCTGAAGCACTTAGAGGAGAGGAAAGTGATCAGGAACAGTCAGCATGGATTCACCAAGGGAAGGTCATGCCTGACTAATCTAATCGCCTTTTATGATGAGATTACTGGTTCTGTGGATGAAGGGAAAGCAGTGGATGTATTGTTTCTTGACTTTAGCAAAGCTTTTGACACGGTCTCCCACAGCATTCTTGTCAGCAAGTTAAGAAAGTATGGGCTGGATGAATGCACTATAAGGTGGGTAGAAAGCTGGCTAGATTGTCGGGCTCAACGGGTAGTGATCAATGGCTCCATGTCTAGTTGGCAGCCGGTGTCAAGTGGAGTGCCCCAGGGGTCGGTCCTGGGGCCCGTTTTGTTCAATATCTTCATAAATGATCTGGAGGATGGTGTGGATTGCACTCTCAGCAAATTTGCGGATGATACTAAACTGGGAGGAGTGGTAGATACGCTGGAGGGGAGGGATAGGATACAGAAGGACCTAGACAAATTGGAAGATTGGGCCAAAAGAAATCTAATGAGGTTCAATAAGGATAAGTGCAGGGTCCTGCACTTAGGATGGAAGAATCCAATGCACCGCTACAGACTAGGGACCGAATGGCTCGGCAGCAGTTCTGCGGAAAAGGACCTAGGGGTGACAGTGGACGAGAAGCTGGATATGAGTCAGCAGTGTGCCCTTGTTGCCAAGAAGGCCAATGGCATTTTGGGATGTATAAGTAGGGGCATAGCGAGCAGATCGAGGGACGTGATCGTTCCCCTCTATTCGACATTGGTGAGGCCTCATCTGGAGTACTGTGTCCAGTTTTGGGCCCCACACTACAAGAAGGATGTGGATAAATTGGAAAGAGTACAGCGAAGGGCAACAAAAATGATTAGGGGTCTAGAGCACATGACTTATGAGGAGAGGCTGAGGGAGCTGGGATTGTTTAGTCTGCAGAAGAGAAGAATGAGGGGGGATTTGATAGCTGCTTTCAACTACCTGAAAGGGGGTTTCAAAGAGGATGGCTCTAGACTGTTCTCAATGGTAGCAGATGACAGAACGAGGAGTAATGGTCTCAAGTTGCAATGGGGGAGGTTTAGATTGGATATTAGGAAAAACTTTTTCACTAAGAGGGTGGTGAAACACTGGAATGCGTTACCTAGGGAGGTGGTAGAATCTCCTTCCTTAGAGGTTTTTAAGGTCAGGCTTGACAAAGCCCTGGCTAGGATGATTTAACTGGGACTTGGTCCTGCTTTGAGCAGGGGGTTGGACTAGATGACCTTCTGGGGTCCCTTCCAACCCTGATATTCTATGATTCTATTCTATGATTCTATGATTGAAAACACATACGCATGTGCCCTTTGCTCACAGGAGTACCTCCATGGAGGTCAGAGGGAATACCGTGTGAAAAAAGTTAGTATGTGCCTAGGTGTTTGTAGGATCGGAGTCTAAAAGATTCTCAGGCCCATAGAAAGTAAGACTCCAAACTCTGCCTCCAGACAAATGAGTTCCCCAAATGATTGCACCCATGAGTATCCTTACAGATCTGGAACTCATACGCACACTTTTTCTGGAATACTTTAAAGAACGATCTTGCCATTAGGACACATGAGGAAATAGAATATCATGGCAAATAAGGAACCTGATCTGCACTGTAGTGGCCAGATGTCATTTGATTGCTCACACTAGCACACAGGTTAGCACTGAAATGATGTAGGCCTGTAGTACAGTGGTGACCATTAAACTGTTTCTCAGAGCAAGATAACTCAAATACATTCCTTCTTGGTTCTCTTTCCCTGAGAAGACAACGTATTACTCAGAACAAACCTCATTAGTAAATCTGACATTCTGATCTCCTTCAGTGCTTTAAATATTTGTGAGCATATGGCTGGAAAACACAGAACAGTCTCAGTACCATCATAAGCCATCTTCTGAAAACTAAAATAAACTTTTTTCTTAATTTATAGAAATTAGGGCTAGGACAAATACACTGCTAAATTTGAGTTCAATCACATCATTGCTTTGTTGCTGTTTTTTAAAACTCAAATTAGGAAACTAGGTTATTTGTGTGAATTCATAATGTATTGATGATTTCAGATAATACTGGCAGCCTTCTTCTACATCTGGGTCTGTAATCAAATCAGGCTCTGCAAATGGCTTGTTTTTGCTCACATCCCAATCAAAAGCATTCAAGATTACAATAGCAATTTGATCATATTCTCATTTTTACTGATCAGGAAAAAAAGAATTCATAGCATACACTAAAATTAGAATCAACTACAGTAACTTCTTGAAATCAGGTTTCTACCCATTTGAGCAGGCACCCTGCAAGTTACTAATAGCCACATAACCTGTTTTCCCTCCTCCTTCGCCCCATCTATATATAGATGCAGTAAATACAAGGCCAATAGTGAGCAATGTCTTTTGTAGCTCACAAATTATGATACAACAATTTAATTAATGGTAGCATAAGAGTGGCCACACTGGGCAGACCAGTGATCCATCTAGTCCAGTATTTGGTCTTCTGACAGTGGCCAGAGCCAGATGCTTCAGAAGGAATGAACAGACCAGGGAATTTTATTGAGTGATCCATCCTGGTGTCAAGTCCCAACTTCTAGCAGTCAGAGGTTAAGGGTCACCCATAGCATGCAGCTGAATCCCTGATCATCTTGGCAAATAGCCACCAACGAACCTATCCTCCATGAACTTATCTAATTCTTTTTTGAACCAACTTACAATTTTGACCTTCACAACATCCCCTGGCAATAAGTTCTACAGGTTGACAATGCATTGTTTGAAGAAGTACTTCCTTACTTTTGTTTTAAACTTGCTATTCATTTAATTGGGTAACCTTGGTTCTTATGTTATATGAAAGAATAAATAACACTACCTTGTTCACTTTCTCCACACCATTCACGATTTTATAGACCTCTATCTTGTCCCCCCATAGTCGTCTCTTTTCCAAACTGAATTATACCAGTCTTTTTTAATCTCTCCTCATATGGAAGCTGTTCCATACCCCTAATCATTTTTGTTGCCCTTCTCTGTACCTTTTCCAGTTCTAATATATCTTTGTTGAGATGGGGTGACCGGAGCTGCTTGCAGTATTCAAGGTATAGGTGTATCATGAATTTATGTAGTGGCATTATGATATTTGCTGTCTTATTATCTATCCCTTTATTAAAGATTCCTAACATTCTGTTAACTTTTTTTGACTAGCACAACACATTGATCAGATATTTTCAAAGAACTATCCACAATCATTCCAAAAATCTCTTTCTTGAGTGGTAACAGATAATTTAGATGCATCATTTGTATGTATAGTTGAGATTATTTTTTCCAATGTGCATTATTTTGCCCTTATCAACATTGAATTTCAATTGCCCTTTTGTTGCCAAGTCACCCAGTTTTGTAAGATTCTTTTGTCACTATTCGCTATCTTCTTTGGATTTAACTATCTTGCGTAATTTTGTATCATTTGCAAACTTTGCTACCTCCCTATTAACTTCCTTTTCCAGATTATTTATAAATATGTTGAACATCGCTGGTCCCAATTCAGATCCTTGGGGACTCTACTATTTACCTCTTTCCATTCTGAAAATTATTTATTTCTACCCTTTGTTTCCTATCTGTTAACCAGTTACTGATCCATGAGAGGACTTTCCCTCTTATCCCATGACTGCTTATTTTGCTTAAGAACCTTTGGTGAGAGACCTTGTCAAAGGCTTTCTGAAAGTCCAAGTACACAATATCCACTGGATCACCCTCGCCCACACGCTTGTTGACAGCCTCAAGAATTCTAATAGATTGATGAAGCATGATTTCCCTTTACAAAAGTCATATTGATTCTTCTCCTAAGTATCATATTCATCTATGTGTCTCATAATTCTGTTCTTTATTATAGTTTCAACCAATTTGCCTAGTAGTGAAGTTAGGCTTACCAGCTTGTAGTTCCCAGGATCGCCTCTGGATCTTTTTTAAAAAATCAGTGTTACATTAAGTATCCTCCAGTCATCTGGTACAGAGACTGATTTAAGTGACAGGTGACATTTCTCAGTTAGCAGTTCTGCAATTTCATATCTGAGTTACTTCAGAACTCTTGAGTGAACACCATCCTGGTCTTGGTACCTTAATTTATCAATTTGTTCTAAAACTTCCCCTACTAACACCTCAATCTGGCCCAGGGCATCAGATTTGTCACATAAAAAGAATGGCCCAGGTGTGGGAATTGTCCTCACATCATCTGCAGTGAAGACTGATACAAAGAATTCAACATAAATGGCTTCCTTGAGTGCTCCTTTAGCACCTTGATTGTCCAGGGGCCTCACTGATTGTTTGGCAGGCTTCTGATGTATTTAAAAAAAAATTGCTGTTAGTTTTTGTGTCTTTTGCTAGTTCCTCTTCAAATTCTTTTTTGGCCTGCCTAATTATACTTTTACACTTGACTTACCAGAGTTTATGCTCCTTTCTATTTTCCTCACTAGGATTTGACTTCTAATTTATAAAGGATGCCTTTTTGCCTCTAGAAAGAAAAGGAGTACTTGTGGCACCTTAGAGACTAACAAATTTATTAGAGCATAAGCTTTCGTGAGCTACAGCTCAGTGAGCTGTAGCTCACGAAAGCTTATGCTCTAATAAATTTGTTAGTCTCTAAGGTGCCATAAGTACTCCTTTTCTTTTTGCGAATACAGACTAACACGGCTGCTACTCTGAAACCTGTTTTTTTGCCTCTAAACAACCTCTTTTGCTTTGTTGTTTAGTCATGGTGGCATTTTTTTGCTCTTCTTACTGCTTTTATTTCATTTGGGATATATGTTTAGTTTGAGCCTCTATTATGGTGTTTTAAATAGTTTCCATGCAGCTTGCAGGTATTTCACTCATGTGACCATTCCTTTTAATTTCTGTTTAACTATCTTACTCATTTTGTATAGTTCCCCTTTTTTAAGTTAAATGCTACCATGGTGGGTTTCTTTGGTATTTCCCCCCATAAGGATGTTAAATTTAATTACATTATGGTTGCTATTTTTGAGGGGTTCCACATATTCACCAATTGGACCAGATCCTATGTTCCATTTAGGACTAAATCAAGAATTACCTCTCCCCTTGTGAGTTCAAGGTCTAACTGATCCAAGAAGCAATCATTTATGGTTTCTAGAGATTTTATCTCCACATCCTGTCCTTATACATACACACAGTCAATACGGGCATAGTTGAGAGATCGCCCCATTATTATTGGGTTTTCTGTTTTTGTAGCCTCTCTAATCTCCCTGAGCATTTCACAATCACCATCAACCTTCCTAGTCAGGTGGTTGGTGTATATGTCTACTGCTATCCTCTTATTATTCAAGCATGAAATTTCTATCCATAAAGATTCTATGGTACAGTTTGAGTCATTCAAGATTTTTACTATATTTGTCTCTGTGCTTTCTTTCACATGTAGGACTCCCTCACTAGCACAACCTACTTTGTCATTCCTATATATTAGCAGGTCCCATCGATTATCATTGTTCCACCAAGTTTCTGTGATGCCTATTATATCAATGTCTTCACTTAATACCAGGCACTCAAGTTCACCCATCTTAGTAATTTAGACTTCTTGTATTGGTATACAAGCACTTATAAAATCTGTCAATATTTAGTTGTCTGCCTTCATGTGTTGTAATTGAATGGGACTCTTTTTCATTTGACTGTTTCTCTTCAGTTCCTACCTGTTCTTTATCAACTTCTATCCTCTCCCCTTTACTAGGCTATAGAGTATCCCCATTAATAAAACCTCCCTTAAGGGCTGTCTCTGTCCAAGCCATGTGCTTCTCTGCATCTGTTGGCTTTCCCCCAAGCCCTTACTTTAAAAACTTGTATTTCTTTTGGTTTCTGTAAGTCTAAATGCCTGACTATAGACCTCTCTGTATTCACCAATATTAGTTCACCACTGATTTTTTTCAATAATTTTATATAATATATTCTGCTAGTTTAACATCCTTTAATGACAAGATTTTAAATTTATTAACCACAGTTTGTTTGCTGTCACTTCTTTGTGTAACTCTGTATTGATGCAAGCAACAAACACAGCCAAGAATAATCAATAAACATAGTCAAAGTAATGGCTAAAGTTGTTTATTGTTGTGGTGATTGTTAGAAAAGCATTTTATAGGCAAAATATACATTAACAGACTGGCCAAATAAACTGGGTGGATAGCTCATTATGCTGATGTGTGGGAGATGTAGGTTTAAAGCTTGAGTCAACTGTAGTATTAATATTTTTAAAAGTAAGGAGGTATAGACTGTGTGCACAAATTGTACACCCTGTGCTCGAAACAGTCATAAAAATAACTAATTCAACATATATTCTTTCAAAAATGTCAGTATTTCAGCTGATATACAACATATCCAAAGTTGACAATATATGTTAAGGATTAAGGGCTTGCTCCCACACCTGAACTGAAGTCAACAGTAAAGCTCCCAGAGCACAAGAGCTCAGTCCTAGTCTCACTGTAGTAATGGGAATTTAGCATTAAAAAAGCACCATTTGTTAAGTTGAAGCTGGTTTGGAGCTTTTAGAAGAACAGTTTTTTGAAACTATGTCATATGTTTTGCAATATTAGAACATAAAAGTGTCCCCAGGTTGTAACAATTGTAGCACCAGCTGGATGTTCCCAATCCATCTGAAATATTGCTTAACAGTGGATGGCTGTCCTGCAGTAGAATGCGCTGCACATGCTGGTAACATGTATAATTATTACCAAAAGCACCAAGTTGCATCTTGTTATTTTAGAATCCTAAAAAAATCCCGCTGGAAGAAGGACACAATTCTCTGCCTAATAAGCAAATTGCGCCGTAAACCATCGGCTATCCAAATTCCAAGTCCTTTATAGAAACACCAAGGAATTGCTCTGACTGATTAAATAAAGAGGGCCCATTCCCCTACTCACACTGTATACCAGAGTTCATTCCAAAGCAAATTTTAATGACCAGGTTTATAAAGAAGAAAGAAATTAACAGGCCCTTCATTATAATTGTGCTAGCATCTTTGCTTATATTTTCATTGAAATACTACGGTGGGTTGTGACTGAAACCAATATCAGCATGAAAATGTAAAGCAAAGGCCGATAATTCGCTTTTAATCCCAAAGGATCCATTTTACATGATCTTGCAAACCCGTGTGCACAGAACTTCCACTGAAGCGAATAGGAGTTCCATGCAGAGCCTAGTGATAGCATGATGAGGCTCCAACGTAGAGAAGCCACCACTACAGCTGACCCTCCTGTAAATTTTCCTGAGAATAAACAGTGAATTTCAGTCTCCAGAGCTGTCAAGTTGTTACCATTTGAGAGCACTGGAAGCACGTAGAACATTTTCTTTGTTTTATAAAAAGGAGAAGAGGAGATTAAAGCCTGCGTTATATTGTGAAACAATCAATTTATCCATAGTTGAAATTACTGGGATGGAACACATGGTAATATTACAGAACGTGGCATGAAATGAAGAGTACAATAGCCAACTGAAACTACATGGGGAATTTAGGTAGGCAGAAGCAAAGTTTGATCAGAAATAGGACACTAAATCCAAAGGTGAGGATGTCATCTAGTGCCTCAGCAACAACACTCCCTAAGGGAAAGCCAAGATCTGTGGAAATCTCCATTCAAGTACTAATCAGGCTTAATACTGTATGACATGGGACATCTGACCTGTTCATCCAGCAACAGACATAAAGGGCACTCAACCAGGCGCAAAGTTGGCCAACTGATTTTTCCCATAGAAAGCACCTCTCCCCTAATATGGTTGCTCTTAAACCTGAGGACTACTAAATATTTATTTGAAGAGCTGGATCTTAATAACTTATCCATGTGGCATGTCTATTACACATTTATAAACAGGCCACGTAACGTTATATTTGTATTTTGTTTAAAAAATGTCTGTTTTTAATTTGTCAGTTTAAAAAAGAGTCTGAAGAATTCTGAAAACCTACAACAAAAACAACTTGATTGCTTAATTAGCTTGGCAGTGTGCTTTTAATATTATTTAAAGATACTTCCCATAATAGGTTTTTTAAAAGTGTCATAACAGTTTGAGACTTATCACATTAGGCTGTTATAGCTCCAAATGTGTACATTCTTTTCAATTTAAGACTATGAATCCCATATATAATAATGTGACTGCTTAAAAGATGTTACACTTTATGTCAATCCAGCTGCTATGCAAATACATACAATCTACATAATAAAAAACCTTATGTTAATTTAGGTTAAGATAATTGACTGCCTGCCAGTAACTGATTTTTAATTTTCAGCATTTTAGCCAATTAAAACATTTTCTTGTCAACACAGCCAAACTGATTTAACTACTGTGTTTACTACTCAGAAGAGGACTTCTAGTTTTTAACTCATCTTTCTGAGGAGAAAATGTGTCTTAAATTTATTCTCTTACACTCACCTAATTATAAAACACACCAAATGGTGGTCAAAATATTCAAGTAATAGTTTCTTTACTGCTCCAATTGTGGATTCAGTTTTTCATGCTTGAGCTCACAACACTTTATTTTGCAACGGTAACTTTGTTGTAATACAATTTCTTTTGTATAGCATTTCCTATATATTTTAAAGGGAAAATGTAGGTACAGAAATTCCACTATGTTTAAGTATGTACCGGGCAACAGCAAAATGCACATATTGCATAGAAGAGCCTTGCCTCATTTCATGCAAACCTTTCTCTACCTCCTCTTCCATAGGTCAGGCTGCAGCAGTACTTTGGCTCTCTGTTATCACCCATGTACAACTTTACTCCTCAGAAGGAAGGTGGCTGGACTCCCTTTGGTTTACCTAGTATATGCATGCACAGAACTGTTAGGAAGTCATTAAGAGATCACAATAGAAATATCCATGAGCCTGCACTGTCCTCTTTCCAAATCTTTCCAACTTTCACAAATCACAACCAAACATCCTCAGATGACCAAAAGGCATATCTATGACTTGGGGACACTCTCGCTGCCAAATGCCCAACATCTACCTCAAGCCACTGAGGCATGAAAGCTGATTTTTTTTAAAAAAAAAAGAGTTGCCTAACATTTTTTATATTGGAAAAGAATGGCTGAACCATTTTTATTCAAAGATTACAAAAATGAGTACTCCGGGACTGACATCTAACCTGGCAAACTTCAGTCCGGTGAGTAAAAACTGGAAAAGGATAACGTTACCGCTGAAAGTGACCACTGAGAATGAAAATGCCTGTGCAGCCAAACTAAGGATAGGCTTGTGTGTAGAGCACTGGACTAGGACACCTTGCTTTTTTCCTGGCTTTGTGAACAACCTCCACTGACCTTCAGCATGTTATTCTCTGTGCCTTAGTTCCCCATTTTACAGATAAGGATGGTGCTGGAGCCACACAAGTACCCGTTAAAAAAAATACACCCCTCCCCTGCCTCTGTAGCAACCTATCTCCTCGCTCTCTGGGGGACAGAGGGTAGGATGATCCACTTTTTTAAACAAAGCAGACACACGAAGTTCACACCCAGTCACACTCTCCCCATCAGCACCCCACCCCTTGGCCTCCCCTCACAGACGCAGGGCAACCAGCTGCAGAGTCCTTGCCCAACAGCCCCTGCCCACACTTCGTTGCTGACGTCAGAGGGTGGCAGAAGAGGAAGGCTACAGTGGAGGCTGCTGTGGCCCCCGCCCTGGCTGCAGGTAGCGTCTCTTCCCTCCCAGGGGTTGGAACCTGGCTCCCCCTCCCCGGCCATTGCCACATCTCTGTAAATGATGCTCTCTGTGTCTCATGGAGTATGTCTTCACTCCAGAGTGTTCCAGGATTGGGTACCCAGGTCTCGGCACCTGTGTTAGCATAGCCTGGGTGTGATCATCCACCCTGTTACATCATACTTGAATGATATCTGTGTAGCCACATCCACACTGGTGCTGCAATAGCCCAGGTGAGGCACTAGGACCTGTAGGGGCATATTCTATGGGTCTTAATATTGCACTAAACTGTGCTGCTCTATGGGAGGGATAGCTCAGTGGTTTGAGCATTAGCTTGCTAAACCCAGGGTTGTGAGTTCAATCCCTGAGGGGGCCATTTGGGGCAAAAATTGGGGATTGGTCCTGCGTTGAGCAGGGGGTTGGACTAGATGACCTCCTGAGGCCCCTTCCAACCCTGATATCCTATGGGAAGGCGGCGGAAGGTCCCGGCGGGCTCGCGCGGGAGAGCCCCAGGCCGGCCAGAGGAGGCGGCCCACGCCAGGCGGCGCTGCGCGCATCTGGAATCCAGCGGCAGGGCGCCAGCGGCGGCACACGCACAGCCCTGGCCCCCTGCCAGCGCGGAGGGAGCCCCGCCCGCCCGCCCGCCTGCCCGGGGCTCCCGCTCCTCCGCGCCACGGAGCAGCCTCCCCGGCCGACGGCTAGCCCGCCTGAGCCTCCTCCCCAGCGCCGCCGCGCCCTCCCCGTCTCCTCCTCCGCCTCGTCTCCCCGCACGCCGCTCGGGGAGCGGAGCGTCACTCCGGCTGCCGCCGCAGACATGGCGACGCTGACAGCGGTCCAGCCGCTCACGCTGGACAGAGGTAAGCGCCGCTGCTGTCGCCCCGAGCCCGCTCCAGGGCAGCGGCTCAGGCAGGGGCTTCGGGTGCGGGGAGTCACCCCGGTAGGCTGCAGAGAAGAGGCTGGTGTCCCCTGGAGACGCATCCCCGGCACGTCCTGCGGCTTCTGGCTGCCGCGGAGTAGCCCCTGCCTGTATCCCGCCCTGGTCCTGGGGAGGGGCCCCCAAAGCCGCGGGAGCCCCCGGGCCACACCTGTGCCGGCTGCTGAAGCTGCACCTGCATGCTTGGAGCCTGCTGCCGGAGAACAGGGCAGTGGGCAGGCTGCGGGCTTGGGGGGACGCTGTCCCCCGTAGCAGGTGGCTGTAAGGTGAAAGGAGAGGGAGGGAGGGAGGGAGGGAGGAAAGCAAAGAGGCCAAACTTTCTTCGAGGGGGAGAAGCGTTTTGGAGCCTGGGGTAGGGCTGGCATCCTGAGGAGACAGCCGGGGCATGGATTCCCACAGTTCCAGGGGATTGTATATTACAAATCTAGGATCGTGCTGGCTAGTGTATTGCACTCTCGATGTAGTGTATTAATCTCTCTATGTGTCTCTACGATTTTGCTTTGCCTCTTTTCTGCACTCGCTTTTCTCTGCTAACTTGCTGTCTGCTACCGCATCTTGCCCTACTAGCATCTCTAATGCATTGATTTTGAGTATGTCCCTATACTGGCATCTCAAGTATAGTGGCAGAGTCGCTGCTTGGCATATAGATGCATTTCTAGTTATTAGCTTTGTGGTAGCTTCACTTTCCCCATAGCTAACTCCTCTAAGAAAAGGGCTCAGGCATAAGCAAAGGAAAGTCATCCATGCGAAAAATCTGAATTGGGGGGGTGGGGGGAAGGAGAATGGGAGGGAGCTGCAATTTGCCATATTTGCTATAATTAATACTGCTTCCATATAGAAGACAGCTATATTCCTGAAGACACCTAGTTGCCCCTGGCATTGACGACAACACTGATAAAATTTTTCCACCCTCGAGACTGTGACAGCAGCACCTTTTTATCCTTCTCTGTACAGTCCATTACAAAAGAGATAAAGAGGGGGTGCAGAAAGCTTGAGACTATGCTAAATTTAAACTTCTGCTACAAGGCTGTAAAATTAGATCTCCACCCAACCTGATTAGGTGACAATAAGAAACGATTTCTAAACTGATACCATTGAAAGTACATGTGTAATTCTAATAAGGTACACCAGAAATATTTGGTTATTACAGAGGGGAAAATAACTTGATTTATTATTTGTTTGGCTTTTTCTTCTTTATGAGTTCTTGTTTGAGATCAAACAAGCTCCCTAGATAGGACTCTTAAGTGTTAGGACAATTTTTTTTAATCTACATCCTGTGTGTTTGAGCCGCCGAGCAATTTGTAAATCCTTTACTTTGTAGAGAATGATTTAGGCCAGTGCCTTGGTTTTAAAAATACTCTTTCTAGAAGATTAAGATGGACTCGAAACAAGAGGCACAGAGCTTCCTGCTGTAAATTCAATGGAAAAGAAACCTGATGAATTCAGTTTGAGATTTTAATTTAGAGGACACTAGGGTTACTTTGCTGGAACCTAATTGAGAGCATAGCAGCTGTTGTGGTGCCCATCACAACTTTACTGTGCATTAGGTGGGTTGTTTTAATAAGATATTCAGACAAAAGAAAGAACAAAATGAAGTTATTACTGAAATAAAGTACTGGCATGCAGTAAGAAGGAGAATACGTGTTTCTCCAGAGTGCTTAGAAATCTACTGTGTAATGTACAGTTTCATCCCAATATTGTTTGCATTAAGCAGGACAAATCTATTTCTCGGTAAAGGGTTGAACAGATGGCAATCCATTAAAATGCATGGCTTTTCAAAGAGAATTATTAGTATTTCAATATTATGATCCCATAGCATTCCTGTTCATTATTGAAACTATGTTTTTTTTTAAACATTCTCTCTCTAAATAGTCATAAGTAAGATTCCGCTAGATATGGGCCAGGGTGTGCCTGGCACTTTCACAGAGGTGCAAGTTGAGGGCCAAAATGCTCTCCTCTTACCTGGTGGCTGAAGTAGATGAAAACAGGAGAAGGAATTCATCAATCCCAGTGACTCCTAAGAGGACTCACTGTTAATGTAGTTGAGATGCAGAGTTGCATCAGCACAAGGTGATTGCATGCAACAAGGAAAAAAAAAATATCCAACGTGTTCATGTCCAAAAGAAGGCAACTTCTTCTGTGGGACGCAGTCGCCTTTCAGGGGGTGCTGCTGCTCCAGTTGTTGAGAAGGCTGAGAGCCCCAGAGACATCTCACCTAGGCCTGGTGCCTCCAGATGTTTTCACTTGAGTCCTTCCCTTACCAGCCAGGGAAGAGGGGAATCTCTGGGGCAGCAGGATTTCTCAAATCAAGGAAGAGAAGCTCTCCCTTTGCTTTTATCAAAATAGAAGGAGCTGGGCTCCTCCTGAGTCTGCCTCAGCCCTGCTAAGGTCAAGACACAGTCCACTCTGGAAAATACTATAGACCTGCACTGACTCCATGCTCTCCCATAGAGAAGTCAGTGCAGCAAGGAGAGTAAAGTGCATTCCTTGAAGGCATGTAGTAGTTCAAGTGATTATGATGAGGGAATTATCATGGTGGGGTCCATGGGGGCAGTGTGCCTCTGCACTGCCCCCTCCTCTGGGCAGTGTCTAAATGGTGAAATCTAGCCCTATGTGAATAATATACAGATGTAAAACCTTCATTACTGTCCTGGAATGTGTCATCATAACAAACTTTATATGCAGTTTTGTTTTTCAAACCCTGTCACAGATAAATGAGAAATACGTAAGTTAAAATAAAACAACATTTAAAGGTGACTGTCATTTTTGTGTGCATGATTGGAAGCCTGATTAGAATTAACTTCCTTAATTCCTGTCAGCATGTCTCTCTCTACCTGCACAACCATCTGTGTCTGCAGGACTCTAATATGTAGAGCAACTTTCCAATATAATGGAAATTTTAATCACAGTTTCATCTCACAGACATCTCCCTTTAGTCTGAGGACTGTATAGGGCTGGGAGGGAGACCGCATATGTCGTGGGGTGAGAATGTGATGTGACACAGCTACTAGAGCAGGTGCAGTTGTGGGGGTTTCTATAGAGCAGTGGTTCTCAACCAGGGGTACGTGTATCTCTGGGGAGTATTCAGAGGTCTTCCAGGGGGTACATCAACTCATCTAGATATTTGCCTAGTTTTACAACAAGCTACATAACAAGCACCAGTGAATTAGTACAAACTAAAATATCATACAGATAATGACTTGTTTATACAGTAACTCCTCATTAGTTATGTTCCTGAAAAATGTGACTTTAAGCGAAATAATGTTAAGATAATCCAATTTCCGCATAAGAATTAATGTAAATGGGGGGGTTTAGGTTCCAGGGAATTTTTTTTTTTTGCCAGACAAAAGACAATATATTTTGTGACGGGGCAAGGCCAGATGGCTATGGAAGAGTAGTGGGAGATAGATATATTAGCTCCAGGCTAAACAAATCTCTGGTACCAGGATAAGTGAAATGGCAGCTGGGGCCAATTAAGAACTTTCCAGAAGGCAGGGAGAAAGCTATGTTGATTGGGACACCTGAAGCCAATCAGGGGCTGGCTGAAACTAGTTAAAAGCCTCCCAGTCAGTCAGGTGGGTGTGCATGTCAGGAGCTGTGGGAAGAAGTTGCGCAGTTGGAGAGGCTGAGTAGTACACACCTATCAGGCACAGGGAAGGAGGCCCTGAGGTAAGGGTGAAGTGGAGTTTGAGGAAGTGAGGGCTGCTGTGGGGGAAGCAGCCTAGGGAATTGTATATGTCATGTTTCTAAAAGGTCAGCTACCATAGCTGATACTATTAGGGTCCCTGGGCTGGAGCCCGGAGTAGAGAGTGGGCCCAGGCTCCCCCCCGCACCTTTGCCCCCTGGTTAATCACTGAGACTGGGAGACAACAGAGACTGTGCAAGGAAGGATAACTTCTCCTCACCTCCCTTGCTGGCTTATGATGAAAATGGCTCAGTAGACTGTGACCCTTGTCTCTAGAGAAAGAAGGGTTACGTGGAGGGTCACAGTGAGCCTCTGAGGCTAGTGAAATCCGACAGGAAACGTGGGACCCACGGAGGCAAGGACAGAGCTTTGTCACGATATATACACACACACACGGTATAAGTTTTAAATAAATAATTTAATACTGTGCACAGCAATGATGATTGTGAAGTTTGGTTGAGGTGGTGAAGTCAGAGGGTGGGATATTTCCCAGGGAATGCCTTACTGCTAAATGATGAACTGCCAATTGGCTGAACCCTCAAGGGTTAACTTGTTGTTAATGTAGCCTCACACTCTATAAGGCAGCAGGAATGGAGGGAGGGGAGACAGCATGGCAGACAGAGACACACACTGTGTGTGTGTGTGTGTGTGTGTGTGTGTGTGTGTGAGAGAGAAATGCACATTTCCCCTTTAAATATGCTGATCCACTCTTAAGTACACTGCCTGTTAAATTAATCAGCAAGCTGAGACCACAGCTGCTGCCAGGAAGTTCCCTCCATCCTGAGCCCTGTTGTGTGTGTCCCCAGCTCTATGGAGATGGGGTAAGCAGGGTGCAGGAGCAAGGGGGAGTGGGACACCCTAACATTAGCCCCCTCCACACAGCAAGCAGGAGGCTTCCGGGAGCAGCTCCAAGGCAGAGGGCAGGAGCAGCACATGGCAGAGGGGAAAGGGACTGCTGGCAATTGATAACCTGCTGGGTGGCTGCTGCACAGGGAACTTAGGAGAGAGGGGAGCTGATAGGGGGGCTGCTGGTCCAACCTGGTTCCAAGCCCCCACCAGCTAGCTCCAACGGGCTGTTCTTCCTGCAAGCAGTGGACAAAGCAGGCGGCTGCCAAACGACGTTAGAAGGGAGCATTGCACAACTTTAAACAAGCATGTTCCCTAATTGATCAGCAATGTAACAACGAAACAATGTTAACTGGGATGACTTTAAGTGAGGAGTTACTGTACTGCTTTATATACTATACACTAAGTAAAATATTTATATTCCAGTTGATTTATTTTATAATTATATGAAAATGAGAACATAAGCCTGTGATGCATAGTGGATAATGGAATGCAGTGGACATAATATACCTGGAATTTGCAAGGCTTTTGACACAGTCCCACATGACAGTCTCATAAGTAAGCTGGAGAAATGTGGTCTTAGTAGAACTACCGTTAAGTGGATACATAGTTGGTTAAACAGCTGCAAACAAAGAGTAATATTAATGGAATGATGTCAGATTAGAAGGAGGTCTCAAGTGGGGTCCATAGGGATCTGTTCTGGGTCCAGTGTTATTTAACATCTTTATTAATTATCTGGATGTAGGAACAGAGAGCATATTGATTAAATCTGCGGATGACACAAAGCTATGGGAAGTGGTAAACACTTTGGAGGATAGAACTAAAATGCAAAGGTATCTTGATAAAGTGGAGAACTGGGCTATAGACAACAAAATGAAATTCAACAAAGACAAATGTAAGGTGCTAAACTTAGGGAAGAAAAACCAAATGCACAAATACAGAATGGGGGATAATTGGCTTGGCAGCATCACTGCAGAGAAGGATCTGGGAGTTGTGGTGGATCACAACCTCAACATGAGTCAACAATGCGATGCTTTTGCAAAAATAGCCAATGCAGTTTTGGATTGCATTAACAGAGGCATAGCATGCAAGTCACAAGAGGTGGTAGTACCGCTCTATTTGATGCTGGTTAGGCCTCAGCTATAGTACTGTGTCAAATTTTGGTCAGCGCTGTATAGAAAGGATGTAAAGAAACTGAAAAGAATCCAGAGGAGAGCAACAAAGATGAGCAAAGGGATGGAATGAAAGCCATATGAGTGAAGGCTGAAGGAACTGGATATGTTTAGTTTGGAAAAGAGGAAATTATGGGGGGACATGATAGCTATTTTCAGATACCTGAAAGCCTGCCATAAAAAAGATGGAGAAAAATTGTTCTCTTTTGCCAGAGAGGGCAGGACAAGAAGCAATGGGTTCAAACTATAGCATCACAGATTTAGATTAAATCTCAGGAATAACTTCCTAACTGTAAGAACAGTAGGACAATGAAACAAACCACCTAGGGAAGTTGTAGGAGCTCCTTCACTAGAGGTTTTCAAAAAGAGACTGGATAGTGATCTGTCTTGGATGGTTTAGATACAACAAATCATGAATCTTGGCATGGGGTTAAACTAGAACCCTGGTGGTCCCTTCTAGCCCTGTGATTCTATAGTGACTTACAGAGAGTCAGAGGTTGAGGGTTGGGAGACACAGAGAACATGGGAGAAGCACTGTTTGGAGATAACCATGAAGGGGGCTAAGGGCAACAGTTAAAATTTAATCTTTTAAAGTTTGATCATTCTGCAATCTTTCTTTAGTCTGGACTGTAAGAATGTGCTACTGAGATGTGGGGTTGGGGAGCAGACTTACTCCCCAGTGCCTCACGGCTGCAGCCTTGTAACACTATGACCGAACATCCCCTACTTGCAGAGCCCTACTCTCCACTTGCCTCCACTCCCTGTCATGATCACCTCAAACCCAGGCCTTTCCAAAAGAACCCTGTTTTCCCATGACCTCTTCTACCAGAGACCTGCTGCTTCCATGGTTCTTTTCCTGCTCCACCATGCCTCCTGCTACAGTGCAGATCCACCCAATGCCCCCTCCCCATGCCTCCACCAGACTTCCGCTCAGCTCACAAGTAAAGCCCTCTTAGCTAGGGATCCCTAAGGCTTGTCTCTAAAATGCATGGCCTTCCCAGCTCCATGCCTTTGGATCCCCATAAGGCAATCGCACCTTCCAAATAAACCTCTACTTAGGACTTCTCATGTACCCTTAGAGTCTTTAGGGTGACATTCATCTCTGTTTCTCCAGTTGTCTGCTGGTGGGAGAGGACCAGACTGAACTCTCCCACCCCCATCTTCCTTCTTTGGGGGGACATCAAGAAGGATTTTTGCACTCCGTAAGTCAATGGAGGGTCCCCAAAATCTACAGAGGAAGGACTACTGCCTTTCTGTCACTATCAAACTGTGGCCAACCTGAGTGTCTTGGGCCTGTCTGTTACAGACAGACAGGCCAGAGTTTCCCTCTGGTAGAGTATCCTCATAGAACATATGTAAGGACTTCCCAACATAGAGAAATCCTGCTTGTCAGAGGATGGGTTTTCCAAGACCCAGATGTCTCGGCATCCTCATGTCATTCTCCCCACCATACTTCCCCTACCAGTTACACAAGAAGCCTATGCCCCCCCCCAAACTATATGCCCCTCAGATTAAACACTTCCCCTCTTCCTACTGCACCAACCTTACATCACCAACTCAGTATCACTTATGTCACTCTATCAATCATCCTCACTGGTCATAGAAGTGAGATAGAAACTATTTTTCCATCCCAGGGAAACTTTCAAGAGATGTAAAAAGACATTGGTCTGAAAGTTAATGTTTATTGATTGCATTGAGAGAAAATTCATTTAAACAACCTTCATTTTAAGCTAAAATATGTGGGCATTTTATTACTCTCTCTCTCTCTCTCTCTCTCTCTCAAATATTTCTTGTCAGGGCTATTGTATTGTCTGAGATTTCAATTCCTATGTTTCTCATGTACCAAGCTCACGAGTCTGCACATCGGGTCCCTCACTTATAGGCAGACATCATTGTATCTGTCAATAATAGAAGATGGATTTTCACCTTTCACTTTATCTGAACCTTTATACTTCACTGGACACTTTAAAATACTGTTTTTCGAAAAGCTTAATTTATTTGAAATGTTATTTGTACTCTTCACTCTGAAACTGAACTTAGTCTGCTGTCGCCACTGTTTACTCAGAACATTGCACCAGCATGTTCCCTGATCTTTTTCATTGTGGGTTTTGCACAGGACAAGCAAATAGCAAGTTAGGAAAGATCACTTTTCAAGAGACCATCTTGATTTCTAGTCAATTAGATATTTAAATTGTTTTGAACTGACTCATAATTAAGAGCTAGATTGTCATGGAAAATATATTTCCAGAGAGCGGGTCCCACTAGCCGATGTCTACATCTATCCTTCCACCCCACATTACTTTTTTATTTGCATATAGTTAGTATTCACATCCTTGAGGTGAACACTTCCTTAAGTGCTTGCAGATTGAAGGAAAGACTGCTGAATTCTTTGCACAGAAAGAACTAATACCACAATTGTTTATGAAGCTTCACCCAGGGTCATAACTGCTGGCTGTGCAGTAGGTCAATGGGGAACAATCTGAGATGGATTTAATTTAAAATCATTCAGGCATTAATATATGTGAACATAACCTTAAAATAACCTAAACGTATTGACAACCTAATTTCTACTGCTCTCAAATCTATGCTAGGAAACTGGAAAGACCTCTTGCTGTTAAGCTACACTGCATAACTAAACTCCATTTATTCTCTATTAATTCAAACAAATAACTTGCAAATGAAATGAATGTGCCAAAACACATTGGGAAAGTTGTCATATGCAGCACTCTATTTAGAAGAGATAAAGAGGAATAAGAAAAGATCTGAAATTAGTATTAGAGCTTCTAATATAAGCAACTATGGCAATGTTCTGTTGATAGTTATAAAATAAACCTCCATTCCAGCCAGATAGAACACCATTCTTTTATAGGTCTGTGTACATCGTTCTCTGTTATTTTTCTGTTCATCCTTCTCTTTTGATAGCCTACTTAAGTGGGTTTGGTTCCCCCCCCCACGCACACATCTGTGTGTGGTAAGTACATATCATCGATATAATTTTCATGGAAATTGGAAACATGCCATTATTCTGGACTGTAAGTCTTACTATAATGTATATTCTGAAAAAAATATAATTAATACAAAGTCTAATTCATAAGGTAGGAGTTTAACCCTACTACAAAGACCCAGCATCACTTAAATCCCACTTAAGCCCTCAAAATAGGGTTGGAGTGATTGTACTGTCCCTCTGCACAGGCATGAGTATCACCTAATATCTACCAAATATATCTGTCCATCTCAGAGATTTTATAGCACCCATCATTGTAGCATCTGAGAGCAATGAAAATACTTTAAGTGCCACATATTTGCAGCTGGATATCCTTTATAGTGGTGATATACAAAATAATGATATATTAAAAATAAAAATCACCATTCCATTAAGATAAAAAATCAGAAGGCTTGGTCTGTATTTGATTATGTAGTACTGGAACAGAAAGACATAGTCACAGACTGAAATAATTTTGTTTATGTCACTGTGTTTGATGGTTTTTTTACTGGATGTTTTTCTGAAGAGATGGATTTAGGGTAAGCCGCTTGATTTAGTGCATTTGGATTATGAATGAATATGCTTTTTACAGATTTATGTAACTGAAGCGTTCATGCAGCATTGATAACAAATTTCTTTAATTATGCACATAGTTTAGTAATGCTTCCTAAAGTCTTATGACTCCTATATTTATACCTTTAATATGGGAGCTTGGATTTTTATAAGAAATGTCAAAATAATGTTACTATTTTAAAAAGTTTAATGCACATGAGGATCTCAACTGCATCTGTTAGGCACAACCCTGAATTGTGAGTAGGTATGGAGATCCACTTCCCCCAGGGGAACTCTGAGATGGACTGGGTCTGCCTGAGGATTCTGTGTTCCAATCTGCAGTCCACCAGTTTCACTGGATCATGGTTCTGCTTCCTTCTCTCTCTTTCCTGTCCTTGTTGAGGTGGCTTCTGCCCTGAGGCCTCTAGGAGAGAGCAATCCCTGATACCTCAGGGGTTGTAAATTGTACAGTGGCCAGGCCCATGACCAGAAAGGAGCAACAGCTCCTTCTCTCAACTTTGTCCTTGTACAACAGATTTGCATCCAGGCACAATGTGGCCTTAAAAATGAAGTCCTTCATAATTGTGTGTCTATATGTAACACTCCACACACAGAGTTTTGGTGGAATTTGGTGTAAGTCACTTCTGTGACTTGGAAAGGGATATCTTAAATCCCCAGTCAAGTGTAATTTTTGAACACAAGATTAGTCATGCCACGTTGTTCTTCAGTGGCTTTGTTCATGTTAAGGAAATGTTTGTTGAGCACGTTAGGCATACGATTGCCAAAACAAGATGGACAATGCTCACAGCAAACACTTATTACTGCAAGGATCTTGCCTTACTCCTGGTCTGTAAACATCTTGCACACTGTTGGTACTGTAGCAATTCAATAATAATACCTAAACATAATTTTAATTTACAGACACTCCCTGGTTTACGCAAGACCCGACTTACGCAAGTCCGCATTTACGGAAAAAGCTCCGTAAGCTAGAAATAGGAGGGGTTTTTTTTGTTGGGGTTTTTTTTTTGCATAATGGTCAGGAATACATTTCCGACTTATGCAAAACTCAAGTTATGCAAGGCGTTCCGGAATGGAATGATTGCATAAATTGGGGAGCATCTGTATTTGAATTTATGCTGGAAGATCCTGAATATGAACAGAATTTAGGCTACCAATAATGTATTCTACTCCTCATTTGTTACATTGTTCTGGATCCTGAAACTTGTTGATCCCCAATAGGGATGTAAAATGTTAACCGATTAACCAATAAGCATCAATCTTATCGGTAAGGTATTCTGGTTAACATTTAAACTCTGCTGCGGGACCCTGCTGCCAGCCCGGCACCACGGGTCCCAGCTGCCATGCCCCCGAGATCCTGGCTGCTGATTCCCTTCCCTCCACCCCATCCCAGCTGCTGGCTGGGGTCCTGCTTGCTGGTGGCCCCCATGCCCAGGACTTTGCGCGGGGCAGCAGCAGAGCCCCCTGCATGTGGTGGTGGCTGGGACCCCAGGCGCAGGGGGCCTGCTGGCAGCCAGGACCCTGGGTGTGCAGGGTGGCAGTAGAGCCTAACAGTTGAATGTTTAACCAGTAAAATGTTAGTAGTTTAAACACTTACTTTTTTAAAATGTTACTTTCATCCCTAATCCCCAATGGGGTTCTGAGCAGGTACAGGAGTCCATCACATACAACAAGTTACAGGATTGGTGTGTTAATGCTTAGGAAACACAAGGCATGCTATATTATATATTCCTTCCCTTTTGACAATGTGTTTTATAGACAAATTCCTATGCCTAATCCTAGTATCCTACATGCCTCATTCACTCTGAAGTTAGTGGGCCTTTTGCCTGAGTAAGGAGGGCAGGATCAGGTATTTAATGAAATGTCAAGTAAATTATTTGTTTGAATATATTTCTTCTCTTTTCAGCTTATATGTGCTACTGGGCGGGGCTCTCCTCTAATGAAATAATCAGTGGAAATAATAAATGTGACAAATAATAAAGTCCTTGGCTTTGTGCAGATATGTTCTTTTAATTAACCATCACAAAAATACATATATGCATAGCTCTCTTTAACAGTTATGATACTTATGCAAGTATACAAAGATACACACTTTTAGTTGAGCTATGCTAGTCAAATGTAAAGATGCTCTTGGCAAATAAAAAGGCAATGATTTGAAATGTGAAGCCACCAATTTAAGTCATTACATAGAACCATCATTAATTGTAAGATGAAAAGTCAAGAGAAAAAACAAATGAAAGCAGATAGTGTTTTGACCCCACTTAAGTGGCAATTCCTGAATTTATCTATCTTCTCTAAAGTACAGATAATTTGTGTTGCATGAGAGACTTCAAACATATTTGGTACTTTTAAAATACTAACATACTTTAAAATACACAAACATTTACAAAGAAAGTTAATCTGAGCTGATTTAATCTTCTTTTACCTAGAGTTGTAATCAGACATTTGCTAGAGATTCAGACTGTGGATAAGAAAATCATAAGAACCAATTCAGGAAAGAATACTTATTCAGAAAAGCACTTTAAGCATGTACTGAAATCCCAAACGTGCTTTAAATTAATCACATACTTAAGTGCTATCCTAAATAGGGATGGATTTAAATACATGCCGAAAAGCTTTCCTGAATTGAGTCCCTAACAAATAGTGAGACAAAACAACTACCCAGGAATAATGCTACCAATGCTTCCAAGAAGTGGAAGTTGCTTCTCATAAAGTATTACCCTGTGCCCCTTTATGTGATAATACTAAATAAAGGGGATAAATTGTCATCCAGAAACTGAATGGCCAGAAGAGGCTGGGGAAGGAATGCTCCAAAACAAATGGAATGTTCTTAATTATTTAAAAGATGGAAAAATTAAGTTTTCATGAGCATATCAGGCAACAAATCCAAAGAGTTAAATAACTGTTACAAAAATTACTCACAACAATATAAATGGCATGCAGTATCATCATCAGAGTGGGTGTGGGTTGGGAAGGAGTAGCTCAGAGAATAAGATTTTTTTAAATGTCACACACAAACACAAAGTATTGTATATGGACCAGCATTTCTCAAATGGGCATTCTCTTTATTTCTGCTGAATCAAAGTTGCTTCACCTTTACTGTGGAAGTTCCTTTTGATAAATCCTTCAGGGTAAGCATTTATCCTTCAGGACCCTGACTCTTTCATTATCTTCCTCAATCATATCATGTAAAAAAAAACAAAGAAGAAACGTTATTTATATTTTAAGGTATCAGTCCTGCACATTGGCCTGTATGGAGTCCTCTGCAATCAATGAGCTCCAGCACTGGCACCGACGTCCACATGCACAAATCAGATAGCTGATTGGTATATTAATCCTTTGGCGGCAGTCTTAACCTTCTGAAATCCATCATCTATTCATGCTTTCAAAAGAAATTGAAAATGTGCTGTAGTCAAACAAGTTACTTGGAGGAATACAGGAGTAACTGGATGGAATTTTATGGCCTGTGATTTGCAGGAGATCAGACTAAGTGATCTGGCTCTAAAAATCTATGATCCTACAAAGAATGGGAAGAGAGTCAGTTGTGCATCCCTGCCCCATCACCATTTCCTGCCATGCTGCCAGTTTTGTATCATAATAGAAATGGCTATGGAGTTCATAGTGTATACCTCACCTTTTGCTTCCTAACAATGAAACCATGCCACAATATCTCAGGTTTTGTTTTTTCCACATCTCATAAATGATGTCCTGTTAAATCAGGCTACAATTTGAAATAAATTTTACCCCCACACTTCCACTTCCAAAATCTATCAGAATCAAGCAAACCACACAGCTGTAGTTTATACTGACATTACCTATATTCTCTGTACAACAGGAAGGGAGCTTTCCATTTCAAAGTTTGTTTTCAGCTTGCAGCAGCAATTCCGGAAAGTCATCGTTCTATCCTATGATCATATTAATGCACAAAGAACCCTAGTTCCATTCATTTTGTTGTTTGGAAAGTCATAGGCTTGGAAATTAAAAGAAAAAAAGTGGTATATTTGGCTATGCAATCACTAGTATACTAGAACTGCCTGCAATGTATAGTTAAACTGGGGTATGTTAACAAGAAATGTTGCTTCCATTGCACTAATCTTGCCATTACAATATTTCTCATATATACTTTCTGAAAATTGTGTTTCTCTCTGAAGTTGTATCTCCCTAGTCAGTTGCCACAGGGAATTGGTCTACAAAGTTCAGTGCTGGAGTCAACTAAAATGAAAGAAGGTGACTTCAGAAAGACGGAAGATTAATCTTCTCATGACTTCTTCCAACAGAGAAACAGTGCCATTATATATTCATGCATAATGACTTATTGCATCATTTGTCATTCATAATAGTCATCTGATCTCTGCTGCCTCTATGGGGAGGAGGCTTATGAAACAGCCAGTGAAGAAATTAAAATCATAATGCTAGAAATAATGTGAAGCTGTTTATGTCCACTGTTGGCCCACTGCCATCTCTTCCTCCCTTTTCTGGCATGAACAATAAAGGAGCTGTAAGATCAAGATTAGTTGAAGAGATAAGAACTAAGGATCAGACAACAGAAGACTCTAATAATGACACACCAGCAGAGAAGAAACCAAGAGTAGTGGCTCTAGCTCAAACACAGAGCCTGTTGTGAAGGAGAATTATCATCTGTGAACTAATCTCACCTCCCTTTGTGAAACACCTGTTGATGGTTCATTTCCTTCCTTTTTCCCCATTCCTCAAGAAAAATCTGTCTGACAATAGCTAAAAAACACACTATTGAATACAGTGTGGCAACATGCACAGTTATACTGTATGTGCTACTTTTTTGTGATCTAGATGCGGGACATATCGCTTGTTATGTCCTTTACTTAGCAGGTTAGGGGTGCAGTGGCAACCAGATCATAGAAGGTGATTACACAAGAGGGACAAGTGATCTGAAGGAACAAGAGACACGAGCCAGCAGACAACACCCAGCCAAAAAATATAGAGATCATCACAGAATGGAGACACAGAGAACCATCCAGAAGCCAACCCCACGGGGAGGGAGGCAACTCCGCAGAGAGAGTTTGCTAGATTATGGTGACAGGGAGACGGAGATCAGTTACTCCGGGTGTGGTCACTTGTTGAGGAGACCAAACTGTCTCAAAGAAATATGTAACTAGCTGAATTTGTGGTTAAAATGAAACTCCAACTTGGCTCTGTTGGAGGGCAGAAGGGACACGGAGCAGGAGTTTGGATGTCAATTATTTGTTTATATCAACATTGTATATTAAAATGTTTGTAAAATAATGAAGACATATCATGAGCAGTTGAACTGGAGTCAGAGGCCCATGTTTCTTCCCTGGAGAAGGTGGGATTATTGATGGGACACCAGGAAAACAGAGAATGTGGAGAGAGACTAGAAGCAACTCAACCACAAAGACAGAGCAGAACACATGGTTTAACAAAGTTTCACTTATTCAACTTAACCTGCATTCAGCTTTACTCTTTGCAAATGAAACACTGCAGCACCCAGTCTGGGAAAGGGCAGATGTTAGGGTTAGAGCTTCTGCAATGGGAGCCCACAATCACCTTACTAACACATCTGGGAGAGTGAGCAACCTTAATGTCACATGCTGGGCCTGGGCAGGGGGAATTCAGAATCAAAAGACAGACCAAAATCCGCAATATAGACTTTTAAAAAAAATCTCATGATATTTGGGGTTCAGCTCATGAGTGCTGATCTCTTGAGATTGGCAGTGTTGTAACTATCACATGACCCCAAAAAGGTTAAACTGCAAAACAGCAGTACCCATGAGGCTGGAGTTGTGGGGAGAGTGTGCTTAAATTACTGGCTTAGAAACCTGTAGGATCCAGTGTATGGATCCAAACACAGCAGCCTGATACGCATCCAGCAGAAGGAGCTTGACCGCGGCTGTGATAGAAAGCACATAGGAAGTCCACCAACACACTTACAAGTTCATTTACCACTATAATAGGCCAAGTGAGACAGATACAGCACATCCAACTCTATTGCGTGGTTGGATTTTTTCACACATTAGGAAAAGAGAGGCTTAAACATTTGCTAAACTGCTTAAAATTATTTATTTTAAGCAGCTTCTGGGTATGTCTGCAATGCAAATCACTTGCAATGGGGTATAAGGTGTGTAGCTACACGCTGCAGTGAAAAACAGGCTGCTCCCACACCACAGTGCGTTGCTGCACATGTCAGTGAAAGACTTCGGGAGCTGCCTATAGCACAGAAAGGCTCTGGAGCCTTTCTGCATTTCAGCGAGCTGCCGGAACCTTTCCCTGCTGTTCCCCTGCTGCCAGAGTCTTTCCCCATTGCTAGAGCTTCCCCCTGCAGCAGGGAAAGACTCTAGCAATGACTCTAGTAGGAAGGCAGTGGGACACTGCAGGAGGCACTGCTTGGGTGTGTAGAGAGCCATGTAGGGCAGAGGTTCTCAACCTTTTTCTTTCTGACTCCCTTCATGATATAAAAATTCCACGGCCCACCTGTGCTACAGTAACTGGTTTTCTGCATATAAAAGCCAGGGCCGGCATTAGGGGGTAGCAAGCAGGGCAATTGCCTGGGGCCCCATGCCATAGGTGCCCCAACAAAGTTACATTGCTTAGGCTTCAGCTTCAGCTCCAGGTAGCAGGGCTCAGGGATCTGGACTTCAGCTCCATGAAGTGGGGCATCAGTGAGTCTAACGCTGGCTCTGCTTGGAGGCCCCCCTGAAACCTGCTCGAGGGCCCCTGAGCGAAATGGTAAGGGGGCGGCGGCAAGCGCACACGACGGTGAGGGATTGGGTAGAGAGTCCCAGGGGGTAATCAGGGAGCAGGGGGCAGTTGGATGGGGCGGAGGTTCTGGGGCAGTCAGGGGTCGGGGAACAGGGGGGGGTTGAATAGGGCGAGGGAGTCCCGGGAGGCCTGTGGGGGGGTGGATAGGTCGGGGCAATTAGGGGAGAAGGAGCAGAGGGGTTGGATGGGTTGGGAGTTCTGAGGGGGACAGTCAGGGGGCGGGAAATGGGAAGGGGCAAATGGGGGCAGGGGCCAGGCTTTTGGGGGGCACAGTGTTCCCTATCTGGCCCTCCATACAGTTTCGCACCCCGATGTAGCCCTCGGGCCAAAAAGTTTGCCCACCCCGGTCTATATAGAATACTATTCCTATGACTTAAGCTACAATTTCAAATATACCTCATAGCAGGGAGGAGTGAATTCCAAGCTGGGTGTTTACACAAAACCAGATGCAAATAATGATCCATGTTTCAACCCAGAAAAAGACAAATAATTACAGTTAATGGGAAGACCCTGAGACACCCCAGCTACCAAATCGAGGGAATTTTCCCCATTATGAGTAACGATGAATCATCGTAGTTAACAAAAGGGGGCAGGGGGACAAAAACCATGCAAATCCTTAAAAAAGAAGGGCTTTATAAGGGCTTTATAGAAACTGATGGACAGCCTCTGTTCAAACACAATAGGTAACTTGTATAAGGAAAGAGAATTTACCCAATATATAAGTGTAAAGCCTGAAGTTGCGTCTTTATGTTTATTTTCTGTAACTTGTGTGTGTTTGCTTTTTCTTACTATTTCTTCTCTGAATTTGTGATTTTTCTTTTAAACAAACTTCTTGTTTATTTTTATCCAACGCCGGTCTCCAATGTGCAAGCTTTATGGTGTGTGCGCCAAAGTGAAACTGATAACTGGGGGCAGTTTTCACATGTTTGGGGTGACAAACCAGAGGGGAAAGGTCTGAGTGTCTTGTAGTTAAGAATTTGGGGATATTTACATAGAAAACTATATATATAAAATGATGGAGTCTAAATTAGCTGTTACCATTCAAGAAAGAGATCTTGGAGTCATTGTGGATAGTTCTCTGAAAATATCTGCTCAATGTGCAGCAGCTAGTGTTGCCAGTTTTGGGTGAACATATTCCTGGAGGTTTCATCACATGACAATCTTTAATTAAAAATTAATCTTTAATTCCTGGAGACTCCAAGACAATCCTGGAGGCTTGGCAACCCTTGAAGCAGCAGTCAAAAAAAGCTAACAATGTTAGGAACCATTAGGAAAGGGATAGATAATAAGACAGTAAATATCGTAATGCCACTTTATAAATCCATGGTACACCCACACCTTGAATACTGCATGCAGTTCCCCCTGCCCCTTTCAAAAAAGATATATTTGAAATGGAAAAAAGTACAAAGGGCAACAAAAATGATTAAGGATATGGAATAGCTTCCATATGAGGAGAGATTAAAAACACTAGGACTGTTCAGCTTGGAAAAGAGACAGCCAAGGGGGGGATATGATAGAGGTCTATAAAATCATGAATGGTGTGGAGAAAGTGAATAAGGAAGTGTTTTTTACCCCATCTCTTAACACAAGAATCAGTGAAAATTAATAGGCAGCTGGTTTAAAACAAACAAAAGGAAGTACTTCTTCACACAATGCACAGTCAACCTGTGAAACTCGTTGCTATGAGATGTTTTAAAGGACAAAATTATCGGGGGATTCAAAAAAGAATTAGATAAGTTCATGGAGGATAGGTCGATCAATGGTATTAGCCAAGATGGTCAGGGATGCAACCCCACACTCTGTCTCTCTAAGCCTCTGATTGCCAGATGCTGGGACTGGATAATGGGATGGATCACTTGATAATGCCATGTTCTGTTCATTCCCTTTGAAACATCTGGCTTTGGCCACTGTTGGAAGAACTGGATACTGGGCTAGATGGACTATTGGTCTCATCCAGTATGGGCATTCTTATGTTTTTATGTTGGGATCACCCTGAAAGAGTAACTAGGCTGGTGGAAGCGAGGATGAGACTTTTGTGCTTTTGCGCTGGTGTCAGGACTCTGAGCCATAGCAGCATAAAATTAAGGCACCCAAAGCTACAAGACAGGCAGCGACAGAACCCCTTATTGATCTGCATGATACTCAAAATGTCACACATACCCACAGGGTTCAGGGTTACTCTACTCACCTAAGCAGTGTCTCAGTGTCTACACTGCTGTTTATACCCATACTAGTAGAACATGCAGTGTAGACATACCTTTAATTTTTAAAAGTGATGTCCTATCTGCTAATAATGAAGTTCTTGTCACATATGGGTATTGTCATATATGGTGGGGCCAGTGGCTGTTTACCTAGACTACTTGAAAAAGATATGCATGAGTGATTTGGTTTTTATCTGAACAGTAGAAGTTTTATATGATTCATTCTTTCTTATGTTTGAGTAGCTGTAGCAATATTCAGTTGTTGGAATGTAAAATTGCTCTTGCATTAGACCTGTAATGATTACCAGATCATTTATTTAAACCAATGTAATAGAACATTAACATTGTTTTAATTATAGTTATTTTGAGAAGACTTCAAAGATATACTTGTATATTATAGATGCAGTATAAAAATATACCATAAAAGCCTCGATAACATTACTGGATTTTAACTGATTAAATTGTTGCTCCCTGCACACCATTATGCCCAATTTATGATACTGAGGTATACCTCTCAGGTCTTGTCTACACCACGAAATTAAGTAGAATTTATAGAAGTTGGTTTTGTAGAAAGCGTTTTTATACAGTTGATTGTGTGTGTCCCTACACAAATGCTCTAAGTGCATGTAGTCGGCGAAGTGTGTCCACAATACCAAGGCAACTGTCAACTTCTGGAGCGTTGCACTATGGGTAGCTATCCCACAGTTCCCACAGTCTCCGCTGCTCATTTGAATTCTGGGTAGAAATCCCAGTGTCTGATGGGGTTAAAACATTGTTGCGGGTAGTTCTGGATACATATTGTCAGGCCCCTCTTCCCTCCATCCCTCCGTGAAAGCAAGGGCAGACAATCATTTTGCGCCTTTTTTTCTTGAGTTACCTGTGCAGACGCCATGGAGCCCGCTCAGCTAACCGTCACCGTATGTCTCCTGGGTGCTGGCAGACGCAGTACTGTATTGCTACACAACAACAGTTTATTGTCTTTTGGCAGCAGACAGTGCAGTTGGACTGGTAGCCATCGTCGACGTAGTCCTGGGTGCTCTTTTAACCGACCTTGATGAGGTCAGGGGCGCCTGGGCAAATATGGGAGTGACTCATCCAGGTCATTTCCCTTTTAAGTTTCGTCTCATGGCGATTCAGTCCTACCGGCAGTGCACTATCTTTTAATCTGCAGCCAGCAGAAGACGATGGCCAGCAGTTATACTGCACCGTCTTCTGCCGAGCACCCCGGTGATGACGATGGCTAGCGGTCGTACTGCACAGTCTGCTGCCAGCAAGATGTATAAAGATAGATGAAGTGGATCAAAACAAGAAATAGACCAGATTTGTTTTGTATTCATTTTCTCCTTCCTCCCTCCATGAAATCAACGGCCTGCTAAACCCAGTTTTGAGTTCTATCCTTGAGGGGGCCATTCTGTTTCTCGCAAAGCTACCCACTTTGTTGATTTTAATTCCCTGTAAGCCAACCCTGTAAGCCATGTTGTCAGTCACACCTCCCTCCGCCAGAGCAACAACAAACAATCGTTTTGCGCCCTTTTCCTTGGTTTGCCCCAGCAGGAGCAGATGCCATAGCACAGCAAGCATGGAGCCTGTTCAGCTCACCACAGCAGTTATGACCATTGTAAACACCTTGTGCATTATCGTGCAGTGTATGCAGAACCAGCACCTGAAAAACCAGGCGAGGAGGCGACGGCAGCATAGTGATGAGGACATGAACACACTTTTCTCTAAAACTGCGTTCCCCCACAATTTGGAGATCATGGTGTTAATGGGGCAGGCTCATGCCGTGGAACACCAATTCTGGGCCTGGGAAACAAGCACAGAGTGGTGGGACCACATAGTGTTGCAGGTCTGGGATGATTCCCAGTGGCTCCGAAACTTTCGCATGCGTAAGGGCACTTTCATAGAACTTTGTGACTTGCTTTCCCCTGCCCTGAAGTGCAAGAATACCAAGATGAGAGCAGCCCTCACAGTTCACAAGCGAGTGGCAATTGCCCTGTGGAAGCTTGCAATGCCAGACAGCTACTGGTCAGTCAGGAATCAATTTGGAGTGGGCAAATCTACTGTGGGGGTTGCTGTGATGCAAGTAGCCAACGCAATCACTGAGCTGCTGCTATCAAAGGTAGTGACTCTGGGAAATGTGCAGGTCATACTAGATGGCTTTGCTGCAGTGGGATTCCCTAACTGTGGTTGGGCTATAGACGGAACGCATATCCCTGTCTTGGGACCGGACCACCAGGGCAGCCAGTACATAAACCCCAAGGGGTACTTTTCAATAGTGCTGCAAGCACTGGTGGATCACAAGGGACGTTTCACCAACATCAACGTGGGATGGCCGAGAAAGGTTCATGACGCTCACATCTTCAGGAACTCTGGTCTGTTTAAACGGCTGCAGGAAGGGATTTACTTCCCAGACCAGAAAATTACTGTTGGGGATGTTGAAATGCCATTAGTTATCCTTGGGGACCCAGCCTACCCCTTAATGCCCTGGCTCATGAAGCTGTACACAGGCACCCTGGACAGTAGTCAGGAGCTGTTCAACTATAGGCTGAGCAAGTGCAGAATGGTGGTAGTGTGTGCATTTGGACATTTAAAGGGTCGCTGGCGCAGTTTACTGACTCACTCAGACCTCAGTGAAACCAATATTCCCATTGTTATTGCTGCTTGCTGTGTGCTCCACAATCTCTGTGAGAGTAAGGGGGAGACGTTTATGGCAGAGTGGGAGGTTGATGCAAATCGCCTGGCTGCTGAATATGCGCAGCCAGACACCAGGGCAATTAGAAGAGCACACCAGGAAGTAGTGCGCATCAGAGAAGCTTTGAAAACCAGCTTCATGACTGGCCAGGGTACTGTGTTACACTTCTGTTTGTTTCTCCCTGATGAAAATCCACCCCCTTGGTTGACTCTAATTCCCTGTAAGCCACCTTCCCTCTCGCCTTCGATCACAGCTTGCTTGCAAAGGAAATAAAGTCACTATCGTTTTAAAAACATGTATTCTTTATTAATTGATTATAAAAATAGGGAGATAACTCACAAGGTTGGGGTGTTGGAGGAGGGTAGGAGGGAAGGAAAAGGCCACTTTAAAACTTGTTGAATGCCAGCCTTCTGTTGCTTGGGCAGTCCATTGGGGTGGAGTGGTTGGGTGCCCAGAGCCTCCCACCCCGTGTTCTTGGGCGTCTGGGTGAGGAGGCTATGGAACTTGGGGAGGAGGAAGGGCAGTTAAGCAGGGGCTGCTGCAGCAGTCTGTGATCCTGCTGCCGTTCATGAACTTCCACCAGACACCGGAGCATGTCCGTTTGATCCCGCAGTATCCCCAGCGTTTCCTCATGCCTCCTCTGATCTTCCTGCCGCCACCTCTCCTCACGTTCATCAGCCACCGTCCTGTACTCTGCTATTGTGTCCCTCCACACAGCTCTGTCAGTGCCGGACGATTGCATGAGCTCAGAGAACATGTCATCGTGTTTGTGGGTTTTTTTGCCGCCTTATCTGAGATAGCCTCTGGGATGGAGGAGGGAGGCTTGAAACATTTGCAGCTGCTGGAGGAAAAAAAGGGAGTGAAGTATTTAAGAAGATACATTTTACAGAACAATGGTTATACTCTTTCACGGTGAACAACACTATTCACATTACATAGCACATGTGATTTTGGTACAATGTCGCATTTTGCATCTTATATTGAGTGCCTGCAGCTTTGGTGTTAGAGATCACACACGCAGGGCTGGGCAACAGAATTCAGTTTGCAGGCGGCCATGGTAAGCCATAGTCTTTTGGCTTCTGCAACCTTCATAAAAGCAGCCTCCTCCTTTCCCATACCAAGCAAAGCCCATTGAGTTGGCCATTTACTGCTGTAGTTTTCCTGTTAACGTGCAGCAGCAGAAACCAAACTAACCCCCTCTCCCCATCCAATTCTCTGGGATGATCGCTTTACCCCTCTGCCTGGCTGGTATCAGGAAAGATCCCTGCTAGCCAAACGCGAACAGCTCAGCACCAATGGCCCACCCCTCCCACTGCGTGGCTAACTGTAGGGAGGATTTATTTTCAGCCACAGGCAAACAGCCCAGTAGGAACGGCCACCTCTGAATGTCCCCTTAATCAAATTCCCCTATTTCAACCAGGTTACTATGAACAATATCACTCTCCTGAGGATAACACAGAGAGATAAAGAACAGATGTTGCTTGAATGCCAGCAAACACCGGGACCATACACTGCCAGGCTTTGTCATGCAACGATACCAGATTACTTGCTACTAGCATGGCATGGTAAAGTGTCCTACCATGAAGGACAGAATAAGGCTGGTCTCCCCAGAAACCTTCTGCAAAGGCTTTTAGAGTACCTCCAGGAGAACTTAATGGAGATGTCCCTGGAAGATTTCCGCTCCATCCCCAGACACGTTAATAGACTTTTCCAGTAGCAGTACTGGCCATGAATGCATCCCAAGTCCTCAGGGATACTTAATCATTAAAAAACGCTTGCTTTTATAACATGTATTATATTTTAAAAGGTACCTCACCAGAGGTCCCTTCTCCGGCATCGTTGGGAGGGTATTTCAGTCAGGGTGATAAAAAGATCCTGGCTGTCGGAGAGAAAGGTGTGCTGTGTGCTCTCCACAAGCTCATCCTCCTCCTCATCTTCCCCATCTGCAAAATCCTCAGCCATGGCGGAGAGTATCCTATCCTTGGAGTCCACGGACAGGGGTGGGGTAGTGGTGGCGGGCCCCCCCTAGAATTGCATGCAGCTCAGCGTAGAAGCAGCATGTCCGGGGCTCTGTCCCAGAGCATCCGGTTGATTCTTTGGTTTTCTGGTACGCTTGTCTGAGCTCCTTAAGTTTCACGCGGCACTGTGTTGCGTCCCTAATGTAGCATCTGTCCCTCATGGCCTCTGAGATTTTTTTGAAATGTTTTGGCATTTCGTCTTTTGGAACGTAGTTCTGATAGCACGGATTCCTCTCTCCATACAGCAATCAGATCCAGTACCTCCCGTTAGGTCCATGCTGGAGCTCTTTTTCGATTCTGGGACTGCATGGTCACCTGTGCTCGCCTGGCCAAACAGGAAATGAGATTCAAAAGTTCCCGGGGCTTTTCCTGTATACCTGGCCAGTGCATCTGAGTTCAGAGTGCTGTCCAGAGTGGTCACAATGGTGCACTGTGGGATAGCTCCCGGAGGCCAATACCTTCTAATTGCATTCACACTAAACCTAATTCAAAACCGCAATGTTGATTTCAGCGCTAATCCCCTGGTTGGGGAGGAACACAGACATTGGTTTTAAGAGCCTTTTATGTCGAAAAAATGGCTTCATTGTGTGGACGGGTGCAGGGTTAATTCGGATTTAATGCTGCTAAATCCAACATAAACTTGTAGTGTAGACCAGGCCTCAGATGACTAGTTAGCATGAAATTTTGTACAACTTAAAAAACGAACAAAAATGGCACAAAAAGACTCCCCCCTTTCTCCATTCTTCTAAACTCTCCATTTTAATCAGTAGATTAAAGAGAATTACTGGAACAGGAGAGAACACTGTTCTGTGAGTAAGTAAGGAACTACACACAAGAATGAAAGCAAATTGGGCTGTCTAGTGTATGACATCATAGAAGGAAGTGTAATGGAATACAAAGTAGCAAGTGCCATCAGGATTCTACTAATACCGAGGATTTTCAGAAGTATACACTGAATTTCATCCAAAACTGAATATTACAGAAATAACTACACTTAATTAGAAGAGTAGGAGATCCAGATGAACTGTGAAGTTATACAAAGATTTATTTCATTGAAACTCTTCACCTTCTGCCTAGATAAAATCTTTAGACACACTTGAATGAGGAAGAATGACATGCCCAAGTCTCCTCAGATTTTCAAACGACATATTAGCTGAAACTCCCCCATTTACACCGCCCTTGGTATATTTCTACTCTGCCCTGATGAGATTTTTAAATAACTGTTTTTTTGAAATGTCAGAGGCAAACTGTGTATTCTTACTATGAATTGTAATGAATTAATATTAAATTAAAATGGATGGCATTTTGTGTTTATTGTGTATATTTCCTCTTTCTGATAAATAATACAGTTTCACCTTCAATTAACTTTTTCATAGCTAGAGTGTAGCAGTAGAAGGATAAAATGTGTCTCAGAAAGGTAGGAAGTCTACTATCCAAAATCTTTTTAGTCTACAAGAAATTTTTATATTTCCTTATTGCGAGCAGTCCAGCAAGATGATTCCAGAACACCTAGTGAAAAAACAGTCATATATTGCCTATGTAAGCAACTACTGCTTGAACCAAAACTAACTTCACAGAACACTGTCATTACTAGTCAAAAAGAGTCTGTTATGCCAATGGTTAAAAATTGTTCAGAGAGCTGCAGATTATAACAGTACGATCTCCAGATAAGCACTGGAGTGGAAGACCATACATTAATTAATGTAGTACAGCTCTTACCTCCAGTGTAGATAGTGGATCTAAGTATCTTGCATTCCAAAAGTTACTGAAATTTTGTATCACTAAACACTGACAGTTACAGTGACTCTTGAACACAAAATGATTCAGAATGCTAAAATCAAATATCCTGGCATTTCTATGAATTGCTGAATTTCCTAGATTTCCGGAGTTAGAATTCAGACAAACCATGCCAAATTCTGCCATCAGTTACAACTATTATACATACTCCAATGAAAGCTAGAATTTACTGTACAAACTGGTAACAGAACTGTGACATGTCTATCAGTGTTGGAGTATCTAAGATCCTTATTTCTCGTAGTATGTGGGTTTGGTTGTTGTTTTGGGGCTACAGTTATCTGAAATGCAAAATATTGGAAATAATATTTATGTTTAAAATAAACAGATTAATTTCAGTCATATCTATCTAAATTGTGTTTAATGACATCAGTTTTGAATAAAGAGACAGCAAGGGAGAATGATATATAATAATACCATTGAAAGAAGTGAGACTAAACATAGGACTGAAGGACAGTGATAAACAAGCAAGATGACCTGCCTTTACAACTGTATTATTCTACATGGCTATCTACACAATTCTACTTCATTTAATACTGCATGGTAATGTTTCAGTTTTTAATCACAGTATGAAATCATACTAGCTCCATGTTCTAGTGATTTCTCCCTCTTTCTTTACCTCTGTACAGTAACATAATAGCCTGCTTATGGTCCCCAGGAATGCAAACGAAACTGCATTCAAATGAAAAAATATAAAAATATTACATAAGATGAGAATTTTTCTGAAAACAATGTTCTTTTTCGATGCACGCTGTTGATATAATGTAGTCCGTCTGCAGCCACCTCACCATTATCTGTGTTTCAATGATAATGTGACCCACCATGCTGAAACATTATTTCCTCAAGTGCTGCATGTGAGTTCAATGATGAGAAGAGCGGAGAAGTGAACAGAATGTTAAATAGAATGGGGGGAAGAGTAGAGATCATTGCTTAGATAGAAGAGAGAAGTATAAAGAGGTGTTGGTAAATATAGAAATGTAAGATGAGCATTAGGTCCAAAAGGAAAAGAATAAGCAGATGTTCCTTTTCTGGCTTATTCAACATAAAATATCAAGTAATCATTCACCCCCAGTCTTCAAACAAAACTCCCATTGATCTCAATGGAAGATCAGTGAGTGAAAGAAGATAAATCCATGCTAATCTGATTGCAATCTAAATTTCAATCAAATAAAATTGTGATCAAAGAGATTATTATTGGAAGGCTTTTGTTTAAAAAAAAATCTGTTTCCTTAGTGTGTATTGAATCTTGTTTTGTCTTGTGAAACAAGAATAACGCTTATGACAAAGGTGTCTGCTTGGAACAAACATATGGCCATGAGCACGTTCTTCATTTTCACTTTGGGATTTAATCCTCCTCCAAAGCTATTTATTGCTTCATGTATTCTTCTGCCATGAACATTATCCCTAAAGTCACTACCAAATGGAGTCCGAACACTGAGCCCAGCAGTAATAAGGGAAGGGAAGCACATTGTTAAGAAATATGATAGAGAGATAATACATCAAAGAACAGCTTGGATCACTACATCTATTTTATAGTATTGGATGAATTTGGGAACATGGAAAGTTATATAATTTTAAAAAAAAGTCTTTATAATAGGGACCTTGATAGTCTCATTATATTTTCTGAGCACTGGGATTTCCTTATGTTACCTGCAAATGGAAACTCCCAGTGCTATATTACTTTCTGGTGTTAGAAACAATAAATTAAATAGTATCATTTATTTACTTGCTGCTAGTCTTGGGAAATCTTCCAACTCCTGGGGCCAAAGGGTAAACAATATATTGTTTTCAGTATCCCAAAACCCGAGACAGTCATGCTTCAACTTTTACTGTAATTTACGACAGCATTTAAGACTTTGAGTTTCATTTTTTGAAATAAGTATATACCTGTATATGTATTTCTTAGACTTTCATTTTAGAAAAACACATAGTGTGCAATACTGCTTATATATTTAAAAATTGCATTTGCTCAACTAGTGAACATCTTGAGTTTTAAAGTATGAGAAATAAAATATTGAAATAAAAGTATATGTGTTATCAGCAGAAAGGTTTACTTTGGGTTTCAGTGGCAGGGTTTACAATTCTGAGAAATTGCTAGGCAGGAAGTATCCTGCCTTTAGGATCACTGATCAGCGATGGACAATTTTGTTCTGATAAAGTAATGCTTAGAACTTAATATCCTTGATAGAGATGGTTATATTACTGGGGGTCTGTGAAGATCACTCTGAACTTGTTCTCTGCAGCTTAGATTAGAGTCTGGGGCCCTATTCTCTCACTGCAGAGTCTGTGCAACTCCCAGCAAAGTCAATACCTTGTAAGAAATATTCCTAGCCTATCTCACAGTGGGAGAATAAAGCCCTAGCTCTCCTGCTCCTGCAGTTGAATTACATTTCTTAAGAAAGCTTATACTGTCTTTCTTATTTGCATCTGGATTCTTTATTACTACAAACACAACTGTAAGTACCCGCAAGGTGAAGGTCTGACTCAAAAAAACCATGTATAGTGGCTATGGTTTGAAAACCCGCACAGGAGCACCATCTACATACACATACTGTATTATACACACCTCGTAAAGCATGGAGAAAGTAAAGTACTCACAACTTTTGTTATGGTAAGCAAGATAGTGAAAAGTCATGCCTCCCACAATATACATAATGGAGTCGTGGCCCATAACTGGGACTCCTAGGTGCTACGATAATACAAATAATATGCAACATATCATCAACTGGTAAAGTTACTACTGCTGGTAGTTTTCGTTGTTTAGTTTAAGAACAATCACAAGCTTAGCTTTATTAGCATTTTCATGGGTGCTGCCAGAATTTTTGTTTATTCATGTGCAACTACTCTGTCAGAAAATAGGAGATGCTCACTTCAGCAAATGACAACTTGGCACTCAGTTTTGCCTAGGAATTTATGCACTCACCTCCTGTTGATTTCACATCAGAGAGCATGAATTTATCATTTGTACTACTATGTTCCTCTCTTTGCAATATATCTCAATACTAAATGCAAGCTTGTCCTACTTCTAAATGCAATTAATCATACTGTGAATGATCCAGGCACCAATTCGGGAAGGCACTTAAAAACATGCTTATCTTTAAGCATATACTTAAAACCCATTGATTTAATAGGACAATGACATGGCTAGAGTTAATTAAGCATATGTTTTAAGAATAGGGTTACTTCACGAATCAGGGTGCCAAAGAACACCGATATCAGTGGGAGTCTTTCCACTGAATTTAATAGGTTTTGTATCAAGACCATAGTTAACATGAGGAGAAGCAGAGAATCCACAGAAATAGAGGTAGAACAGCTAGGTGAGAATAAAATAGTGAAAAGAAAAGGAGTACTTGTGGCACCTTAGAGACTAACAAATTTATTAGAGCATAAGCTTTCGTGAGCTACAGCTGTAGCTCACGAAAGCTTATGCTCTAATAAATTTGTTAGTCTCTAAGGTGCCACAAGTACTCCTTTTCTTTTTGCAAATACAGACTAACACGGCTGCTACTCTGAAATAAAATAGTGGTGGACCAGCCAGCAGCTGCACTGTGCTTCTGCTCAGTATAGTTTGGGAGGAGAGCTAGGAAGGAAGCTCTAAACTGGGCTAACCTGGGTAAAAATAAAAACCAAAAAAACAAAACCCCTTTTAATTTAAAGCAGCTGAAGGGCTTTTCTAAGCTATGGCAACTGCAGAGGTCCAATCAAAACTGCTCTGCTAGCAGAGTATTGGGCAATTCTCAGATGCAGCCCTTCATCTGCTTTGTACTGTCTGCGCAGAGCAGCTGAAGCTGGGGACAAGGACTGAGGACTGGAAGTCTAAAAATGAACTAACTGTGAACCTCTCAGTTTGAATGGGAAATGTCAAAATTATGAATCTGGTAAATACCCATTTTTGGAGGTATTTCATTGTGAGAAAGATACTTTTGCTATTTGTTCTTTGCATTTTAACTATTATTATGAATATTTAAAAATATACTTTAAACCACTCATCTGAAGCCATCCTTTCCCCATTTCTAAATAGCTTCTCATGTCTGTGCCAGATAGGACAGCTGCTCAGAAGAGCTAAACTGCAAAACGAGGATTCTAAGAATTGTTTCAATTAGTGTAATCTCCCAGTCACAAACACTACAATCTTTATCATGGTGAAGGAGGGTTATTTAAGGTAATTTCCATTCATTATAAAGATTTTATTTTTAAACGCAGCTAAATCACATTTAAAATGCCTCAAATATTTTGCATGCATGTAGTATTGAATATTCCCTGAGTCACTATATGACTACACTATGATATTTATAGTGTTCTGGTATAATTGGCTAGTGATGTCACAGGTAGAAATGAAAATAAGTCTACATTAGAGGCAATGGGAATGACCACACAATCAAGACATCATTACAGTGTTGCCAGGCTTCATCTACTTCAGCAAGTTCTGAAGCTGTAATTCACCTCCATTGCAGCTCCTGCAACAGATGTTGTAACGTAGGCTTACATGACATGGTAGTAAAAATGTCTGAGACCTGCCTATGCTACACCTTGCACAATTGCTACCACTGGTTAAGATCCACCCCTTACAGCTCAGCTCAGTTTCAGTTAATTCTTGCAAAGAAATGTATTTTAACTAAGTGAACTGACTCAGCTCCCTCCATTGACCAGTGGATAGCCTCCATCAGGTAATACATGGAACAAATCACTACCTATCATGCTTATATGGCCCCCATCACCACATTATTTGAACATCTCACAATCTTTAATATATTTATCTTCCCAACATCCTTGTGAGGTAGGGAAGTGCTTTTATCCCCATTTTACACATGAGGAACCAAGGCAGAGAGACTGAGTGACTTTCCCATAGTCATCCAGGAAGTACATGGCAAAGCAGGGAATTGAACTTGGCTCTTCAGAGCCCTGGGCAAGTGCTCTAATCACTAGAGAAGCCTTCTTCTAGCAACAGGAAAAACAATTCTTGAAGAAAATATTAGTGTTAGTTCCAGGTTGGTACAAAGAAAAGATTAAATTCTTTCCTTATCCATTATCATACCAGATGGACTTATATAAGGACTTATTTTAAATTAGACTCTTTGAAAGCACCTCTTTGGTGCTGTTCTCTTTAATGCAGAAGGAAGCAGTTATGTATTTCTAACTGTTTTAAGCATACTACTGTGTATTATCTGCTTACACTGGTATCTGTGTTTTTAGAAAAGAGTACTTGTAATTGATAAATATGCATGTAATGTCAGTACTGAAGGACTCAGATTTCTGAACAGCAGTGTCTACACGTATATTAGTTTAAGGTAATGTGTACATTTCAAGTGGTTTACCTGCAGAAAAGACTTATAAACAGAAAAACAAATAAATTAAGCATTGTTAAAGCCGATTGTGCATGAAAATATTGCTCATCATCACTGTAGCACTTATTTGGAACATTAATCATTCTTACATGTCAAATCTCTGCTTTTCTGAGCTTTATTCCTATTTCTACCCATTCAGATGTTGCAAGAGCAATTGAATTATTGGAGAAACTACAAGAGTCTGGAGAAGTACCAGTACACAAGCTACAATCCCTAAAGAAAGTACTGCAGAGTGAGTTTTGTACAGCTATCAGAGAGGTACGGAAATGAGTCATTTCTTAGCATAGCCTTATTCCTATAACTGTTGAGGGAGCAGGAGCGCCTTGTCCACCACAGCAAAAGATATGTGAATCAAAGTCATGATGCCTCCATAGGCAATGTGGGGCTAATCCAAAATCCACTGATGTTAAGGAGACCTCTTCAGGGGACCTCAGTGGGCATTGAATCAGGCCTATAGAGAGACGTGAGGTCATGCTGTATGTGTTAGAATGTTGTAGCCACTTGCAAGTGCTGAGGACTGGGATCATTACCCTGCCATCTGTGCAAAAAGGCCCTCCTTGCACTCTCCAGCAATCGGTGATAAATTATGGCTGCCTCCCACACAGGTACACAGAGGGAGAAGGAGCTCCTTACGCTCTCATCTCTCCTTGCCCTCCAACTTATCCACACAGACACAGTTAGGATGTCTCTAAAGCAGTGAAATATGTTCTGGGCTCACAGTAGTGAGACCATAGTTAAGACTGCTTTAGAATTTTTCTTTTACAGAGTCGGTTCCTTTTTGGAACCCTCTTTCGTAAGCATACCGTGGGGAGTGTGAACCAAATTTCATATATGTAAATGATAATGCTTTATCTTTCACTTTACAATTTCTTGGATAGAAGTTACAAATGAAGCTAATCAGTTCAATAGGATTCCTAAATGTTTAGGATTATTTTCCTATCAAACTAAACATTATTTGTATGCCTGACTGAAGTGATTGGAAATATTCTTATGGAGACAACAGTTTACAACTTGCACCCGGCAAGCCTCTCATCTATTTAATGCCTAACACTAATCCTCCTTTAGTGACATCAGTGCAAGTTCTATCATTTACTTCAATAATAGCAGGGTTGCACTCTTTGGTATTGAGGCAGCAGAAGTGCATTGATAGTGATTTTTTTTTCATGAATGGCTGGAAGGAAGAGAAAAGGGAAGATACATTAGTTTATGGGCAACATGCAACACACCCTTATTTTACTGAATATATTCTGCATTGCGAGAAACAGAGAGAGGTTGCCACTTAAATAGCCCACAGTTTTAAAGACTTTTTAGGGCAATACTGTTCCAAGACTGTAAATAATGGCACTCTCTATTCTCCTTTTCTTTTTGCGAATACAGGCTAACACAGCTACTACTCTGAAACCTCTCTATTCTGAGATGCTGATATCATGGCTAGTCTTTTCATTTAACTCGCTAAATGTTTCCTTAATTGACAGCGGGAAGCATTGAAGATTTATTTATTTATTTATTTATTTATTAAATATAGCACAGTTTGGCACTCAAGTTATGAAGGGGAGCTTTGCTATCTCTACAATACCACCAATGAAATCCTAGCACATTTATATTCATCAGCAGAAAATATTCTCAACAGCAATAAACATATAGCTTTTTGAAGAGGTATGGAGCATAGGAAGCTGAGAAATGGCCTAGATTGTAATGCACTATCAGTTCAGTGAACTAAAAATATCTAAGTAGAACTTGACAGGATCATCTATAAGGCATAGAAAGTGCTTTTATGGGCTATTGGGTAAAACCATCCTGTACTAAACTGATTTTTCTTTTACAGTTTTACACTAGTAAGTAAATAATATTCACTTTAGGATATTTATAATTATTTATTTACACAACTATTTATTTACTCCAAATAAGTGGTCAGGTCAATTGTGCCAACTGTCATAAATGACATTTATTTTTTCTCTCTCTTCTTTAAATATCACTGTGAAAAAACGGTACACAATGGGGTCATGCAGGGTGGGCAGTCTTATGATCTGGCTGAACACCACAGAGTCTACCAGTCCCTCTGACCATAGGCCAGGAGGTCTCAGATTCTGATGGTGCCAGCCAGGCTCAACCTTTGGTGCACCAAGGGGGACTCCACCATATTGTGCACATAGATGGGGGTTATATAGCAGGAGGAGATCCTTCCTCTCAGAGGCTGCTATAAACCTGGTCACTGAAGCTAAAGTCCAGATCCTGAGGAGGTTCTCGTAAAAGACTTGTAACTCAAAGAGGTTTCAAGAGACCTCTCAGGTGGAGATAAGAGAACTGTTGTTTGTATCGTGGTGGAGGAAGACATGTGCCAGCACACTGCATGCTGGGCTACTTGCACTATAAAGGAGGACAGGGCCTGAAGGCAGAAGGTGTGGATCTGGCTACAGATACACAGGCACTGTCTGCCCTCCCCCAAAGGGAAGCTCAGGATACCTGCAGAGACGCAGTGCAGCCCCAGCCAGAAAAAATTCATCATGTATCTTAGACAAGCATTATTTAGTGGAGAAAGTTCCACTTTGGGGTTGAGGTTGGAGAAGAAAACATTTTTCTGGAAAGGAGATCTTGAAAAACAGTGGCCAATTGAAACTGCTCAGGGGTTGGGATATTAAAACATGTGCCAGGAAATAGATTATTGGGAAGAATATAGGTTAGGTGGTCAAAGATGTGTGATAAATCCAATTTGTAAAATGCATAAATGCATGATTGATTAAATATGGCTTATCCCATCTATAATTAACTATACATGCAGCAGGTTAATGTATAATAGAATTACCCTTTAGGGCATTAAATGTTAGGCTAGATGATGATATAACAATATGAAATCCAATACGTAGCAACCTATTAAAATGGCTGTAACACATTGCATTAATGGAACCCCCAAACTGGCAAAAAAAATTAGTCTGTGTTAGGGATGATCATTTTCTTTTAAAAGTGACCTTGATTGTAGTTGTTAATTATGAATTTGATTTAAATTACAGGGTTTTATAAGATGGTTGTAAGGTTATAAGATGCCATGTCAAGAATCGGTAATTAATGTAAAAAGAGCTAACAGAAAATAATTAACTGGCGTGTTCACTTATCTGAATATTAGTACCACTTGGAGGTATTTGTCTCAAATTGGCAAGACATTTTTATTGGCTCTGGAAATAATGAATGGCGATTTGAAATATATAATTATGTTTTAGTTCCTTTTGAAAATGGAAGCACCAATTTTCAGTCCATTGGCATGGTACATGGTTTCCACAGCTAAGCTCCCTTAGGCCTACCATGAGGTCTAGTCCATAATTTTTTATAATGGCCAGACAAACTCTTTTTGGCCTAATCATATTAAAATTCCTGTGTAAGATTTATTTGGTTAACACAGTTCAAGTTCTCTAGATACAGGGAAAGGTATAGGGTTACTACCTTTTTCACTGGAAAAAGCTAGGTTCTTCTCCAGTCCTGCCCATCATACAACAACGCAATTCTTAAGGCATGCACCTTTCCTATTATTACTCTAGATCAAAACTGTCATTATGCTCTACTCTCCTGGTTGCTGAGGAACAAGTATAGGTGAGGTGTTAGACTGCAAGGCAGAATGAGACCGTTCATCTGCTGAAAAGATGAACTCAGATATGAAACTATAAGATAATGTACATTTATGGTTTGATTATAATTGGAGTAAGGCAAAAAAAATAAATGAAATTATGTAGAATTGTAAATGAAATTAATGCCTAGTCTGGCTATTAGAGCAAGGCAAAATATTTCAGTTGACATTTCTTTCCGATTGGAAAATGCGGGTTTGGGTCAATTGAAACATTTTGTGACATTGTGTCAAATTTGCCAAATTGTTTCAGTAAAAAAAAAAAAACCTGAAAATAATCAGTTTTGTTTTCACATTTTTAAACATATCATTTCAATTTTGATTCAAAATAATGTTTTCTTTTGAAATTTATTTCAATTTAATGAAAAAATAAAATGTTTTTCATTTTATTGGGGGGATTTGGTGGGGGGATTTTTTGGAATGGCTAGTGAACCAAAAAAATCAGCACTTTGCAAAGCTTTATTATCAATACATTTTAGACAGCTATATACAGAAAGTGTTAGAATACATTGCTGAACCAAAAGAATAACAAATCATCAGCAAAAGATGTGGCACAACTTAATAAATAAAATGCACATACATTGCTATTGCCTTTTGGTATTCAGTAATACCAAAGGTAGGTAGGTAATACATAGGTATACCATAGGTAGGTAGGTAAGGAAGGTAATACATATCAACAGACCCTTATTTTTCCTGGAGTATGAGGTTGTCCTTTAAGAAGTTGCATATTAAAAGGTTCTGGAAATGAAGATTTTTGTTCACCTGTAGGTTAAACAACTATATTTATTAAGATATCAGTGCCTCACTACCACCATACCAAATAATTAAATATATGATAATAAAATTCAGCACCACTGGGACCAGTTTTCTCTGTGAATGTTATTTAAAATAAAATTTGATTGGTAAGGTCCTATATCAGTGATATGGATGAATTTATTACATAAATTAATCTTGTGTACAATAGGATTGAGAAGGCTAAATAAAAGTCTGTCTAGTTATAAACCAGAGAAGCTAAAATATGTATTGTCTTATTGCTTTATTATATTAACATTTCTACCCAAATATCTGGTCATCTGGTGCTATTTTTGCAAGATTGTCAACAGTTTTTAAAAGAGAGAAGCAGACATGGTTTAAGAAAGGTGACTCTATAGCTGAGTATTTTGTATGGGATTATCTGGTGGAACAGTATTTGTTTTGAGGAAGGGTCAATATAAAGACTCAACTGATTTAAAATACGCTTTTTATCTGTGTATTAGAGTACTTTCTGGAGAAAACTTAATAAAACTAGTAAAGTGAGATCCTAGCTAAGTTGAAGTCGGTGGCAAAACTCCCATTGATCTTAATGGGGCCAGGATTTCGCCCCTGGTGCTTTTGAAATATTTTTGGTTATATTATATTATAATTGAAACTGGGGTTCATTACCAGGATGTTAGGTTAGAATTCAGTGAGAAACGTTTATCCCCACCTTTAAAAGGTTTCTTACAAGCCCATTGTTAGAGAACTTATTCCTTAACTCTCCCACTTCCCTGGTCCTTCTCGCATGAACCGAGAGCAACAATACCCGAAGTCCGAAGGTGCAAACAATTTGATGTTTATTGGGGTGAACTTCCAGCAAGCTTAAATCCAAGTTCCTTTTTCCTTATTTTCAAATCCCAACTTACTTCCTGCTTGCCCCTAATTTATATAGTAATATTCTTAGCTATACCTTAACCAACCATTCTACTGAAATGTAACTAACCAATCCTAACATATTGTAACATGATTAGCTAATCAATTATATCCCACCACCTTAATTAGTTTACACCCAGCAAAATTAATTATACAGCAGACAGAAACAATCACAGAACCAGACAGAGACCATGCAAATAAACAATAGCAAAGTGGGAACTATAATGACTAAACAATACAGAATTGAGGATTTCTCAACTACATCTAAAGACATAAGGGTTTCCCAGCTGTGTCTATTGATAAGTGAGTTCTTACTAGACAGAAAACTATCAACCTAAATTTCCTTTTACATCTTCTAGGTTCTTCCCTTTCTCTGGAGGTGATAGATCGGATCACCTTCCTAACAGCCCCATATTGACTAGTTTGGAATGTGAGGAGGTGACCGGTCGCTTCCCAGCTTATGCCTGCCTCTGCTGCTTAGCCAAAGGCATTGGCATAAGAACAGGGTCTCAGACTGTCACAGTGAGAGAAGGCCCTTACACAGATTCTTTCTTGTATACCTCTATTACTAGCTAAATGATAAACATATACCTACATTCTTAGAGTACAGGCCTTTACAGACAGGCCTGAATATCTATATCCTAACATCCCATATTCTGTCACTATTCCTGGAGATGGTACATGTGAGTGATTTTGCTTCATTAATAATAGATGATAATTTCCATGCCTCGGTGATTTTAAGCACTTGAATCCCACACTGCTACATGCAGATATATTATTTTCTCCAGCTGGCTTACAGTGCCTTAATAAAATGTTACTTTCACACTTCACATGTTTTCGCAAACATGAGGGAGAAACACTAAGGTTGGGTGGGTAGTATAAGTTGGGTGCAGTGATACTGAGCAACAAAGAATTGCCTGATAGCAAGGATCTGGCTAGATTCCTTCAACTATTCATCTTAGTTCTAGCATTCAGGGTTTATCATTCTAATATTTGGGATTTCTTTTTAAAAAGCTATACCCAGTGCAATGTTTTTGGGGTGTTTGTTAGACTCAGCTCACACTTCCTCCACCTTAACTTTCTTATAAGAAAGATCTTTAATTAGAAATTTAAAGTGTGGTTCCAGAAATCATCAGACTGTCCCAGGTTTTTCTGTGTTTCAAGGGTTCCAAGATCAACTTTTGTTCAGTTTACAAGGACAATATTATTTCTCTCTCACTGCCAACCCTAGATTCTGAAAGTTCAGTTGCACGCTTTCTGCCTGCTTAATTGCTCACCCCACCTTAAAAAAAAAAAGGATTCTGCAGGCCAGATTCTACAGTCTAACAGATGGCCAACTCCTATGTTCAAATTCTGCTCTCCATTGCACCGGTGTAACTGCTTTTTTGTCCCCCAATCATTAAAGGCAAAATTTTAGTTATTTTTGTAGCTGGTGGATGAGCAGAAATAGAATCCTGTTCTCTCTATGTAAACCTATAGAGCCAGCGTGTGTACAAATGTATTCAAATAAAGCCACTAAAATACTACTTTGAATACACACAGGAAGAAGACCCATGGATGAAGATGATAGAATTTTCAGGATAGAACTGTCTTTTCAGTATGAAACCCCAAATTTAAGGTCCAGTTCTGCTCTTTTTACCCTTTGAAATTAAGGTACTACACTACTCAACATGAGTGAAAGTGGAAGAATTGGCCCTTTAGTAAGTCAACTGGTGGCCAAGGAGGCTACCCATCTGAATAAAGCAAACAAAATTTATCATTTAAATTATAGGTTATATAAAATATAGGAAGTAAAACTGTAGATTAAAAATAGTCTCAGAACACATTCTTGTTAATTTAGCAGGAACAGTCTTACAGCACTGAATATGGAATTGTCCCAGATATAGTATGCAGCTGTGCAGAACATAATCGTATGCAGTGTTGTTGTAGCCGTGTTGGTCCCAGGATATCAGAGAGACAAGATGAGGTGAGGTAATATCTATTATTGAACCAACTTTTGCTGGTGAGAGACAAGCTTTTGAGCTTACACAGAGCTCTTATTGAAGAAGAGCTCTTGTAAGTGCAGAAGCTTGTGTCTCTCTCACCAGAATAAATTGGTCCAATAAAAGATATTAACTCACCCACCTTGTCCCCCAGAACATAATTGACTTTTAAATCTTGTATAAACAAGGTTTTAAATCTCTTAAAGAAATCTCTATGCTTGCAAAATTCTTTGTGAAGTTGTGTTCTTGGCAGTTCATATTGTAATTTCAATTCATATGTTTAACAGGTAGAGGGAGGGCAAATGTGATAGTTTAAAACTGGTAATGTAGTTTTCATTCCAAACGGATCTTGGAAACAGTTTAAAGCTTGACTTTGGACCAAGTTCAGTGAGATTTTTTTGTCATGCTTACATTAGAGCTACGTTTGCACCTTTGTGTTAAAATTGCTTTATTGGATGTTAAATCTGCAGTTTCAACATTTGGTTTTGAAATATTGAGTCAGATCCTGGCCATATTCTCAGTTAAACTCATACAATTCTCTTGATTTCTGTGAAGTTGCACCAATTTAAAAAGGTATGATCCTGTTTCCATTGGAGTCCATGATAACAACCCCCTGGACTTCTGTGGGTTCAGGATCAGGCCTCTAGCGAGAGCAGAATTTTGCCCCTTTTAACCTCTCTAGCTTTTTATGGTTGTATCTCATAATGATAAGAGCTATAAAGGGTGAAACTCAGAGTTGTCTGACCTTATTTATGTATATAGTTCTGTGGGGGCCATGATACTTTGTAGACATGAGATGTTTGGTGTTAAGATTTTCAATGAAATACTATACAGAAATAAGTGATAAAAAATAATAATTCTACCAAGACATCATATTTGTTCCTCTGGGAAAAGGGCATTATTTAATTTTGTTTAGCAGTGACTTCTGAATGATTAAGGATTAGTGTTATAAGGCTCTACAGTGAGTTTTATCCTCCCACCTTTGGTTAAAAGAGTTGTCTGTGATGAAGAATTTTGAGTATTTGTCAGGGGCGTGTTTAGAAATTACGACAGGGAATGACTGGTCAAATCTCACTAAACAACCTGCCTCTTTCCCCATTCCCACCATAGTGTATAAGGTATTTAGAAAGTTCAGAAACTGAAATAACTTGGGGTTTAAATAAGCAGAAATCGTGTTTCTTATACAAGTTCACCTTGTTAGATGTATTCCATTTCCTGTAGTTTACAGGAACTTTAACCGGAAATTACACCAAATGACAAATAATGTACTGCTGTGAAGGAAAGAGTACTTTCATGTCACCATCTTACAAACATAGGTGAAGTATCCTTATTTTGTTTCCTGAAAGCACTGGATTGCCTGAATGCATTTTGGAATGATTACCTTGTCACTAGGCAGATGGCCCTCATTAATGGCAATTATATATGAATATACCAGGCAGAACAAGCAGTATCTGAGAGGAGACATTATTAAGCCCCTGTGCAATTACAAGATCCCCATGACTTCACTAGAGGAGAATTAAAACAGCTGCTGTTGTCACTTTTTTAAAAGCAGCTTAGAGCTAAATATATTGATATCACAGATGTAATACTCCAGAATCTGGGGCCATATCATACCATTGATCTTTACTGAGTACTCCCCTTTGACTTCAGTGGAGAGTTCTGATTGAAACCAGTGAGAAGTACTGATTAAAGATCAATTATTGAGGATGGCTGCTGGCTATATAACTACTTGCATTTGTGCTCGGCTTGCTTAGCTGTACCCCAGAAAAAAAAAATCAATATTCCTAAAAAGCCTGCAAACACCCAATAGTAAAATAATGCTGTATTTCTCTCATGTCAATGTTTGGCTAGGTTACTGCTGCATAATTGTTAGAATTCTAATAAACTGTCCTAATTTGATTTAGCTAATTCTGTACAGAGCTTGCTGCAGTTACTTATTTCATGGAGGATTGTTCTAATACAACATTGGATATGCAAATCAGCAACCTATTTGCTTTCCCTACATTATAATTTTTGTTTAGTGTCACAGTATCGTATTTGATTATATAAAACTCTCGAGGATAACAATAACCTTTACTGCAGTTCATCTCAAGCCAGCTTCTTCATTATCGGAGAAATCTGCAGCCAGGTGAACTGATGAGAAGAATATTTATTCTGCCAGTCCACTGGAGTGGACCAGTGCAGTTTTACTACAGACTTGCATTCCTGCCTTGTTACAGCCCCCAACGGTTCTCTACTGCCACCCATCAAAGTCTTTTAGGAAATTCTTGACAAGTATCTATCAGTCTATACTTCTGGGTTACTCCGTCGGAGGGGGAAAAAGCTTGTCCAATTCTAAATCTACCTCTAGGAACCCCATGTTATTTGTTTGCCTCTTAAGTGTCTAAATAGTCTCACTCTCTCTCTCACTTCCATTCCAGCCAGGTAGAAGAAACACTTGGAATGCACTCAGATAATAGGATGATGTGCTCAGCTTTAGCCAGCTGCTGATTTTTGGCGAGACACTGAGAAAGCTTTTTATGTTTGGTGTAGAGCTGCTGTGGTCTGCAGCCCATACAGACTCACTGATAAAGTGAAGGGAGTGTGTGTTATTGAAGGCTCAGATCCTTCTCCAAACCAGAATAGGCAAGGAGTTAAGAGATGGGGTTACTAAATTATGGTCTGTGTATTATAAGTGGTCTTCTGGGAGCTGGTTGCTCCCTTCCTCATTTCCACTTGCTATAAATTGCCGTGAAAGCCGCTAAAGATACACCGAGGCCAGTATTTTCAAAAAAGGCCACTGATTTTGGGTGCCCAAACTTGGGGCATTGTGAGCCTTTTCTATCGAGGTGCTGAACAGCAACTCCTCCCATTTATTTCAAATGGAATGGGGAGTGCTCAGTGCTTCCTGGAAGTCTGTCTCGGGAACAGGGAAATACGACAAATGACCTAATAGGGATTTTCAGTGTCTAATTTCTATTGATCTTATTAGAATGTAAATTAAGTTCAGTTGACTAATCTGGCTTTTTCAGTAGGAAATCACATTGCAGGAGGGAAGGGAAGGCATGCAGAGATACCCTACCCTAGCAGCAGTACCAGGAGCATTCTGTCTGACTCATCCAGTACATGTCAGAGAACACACTGTGGAATACATGACAGCATGCATGCTACGTGTATCTGTTATGTTCTCGTGGCCAACACAGAAGGGAGCGAGACCATGGCCCCACTTCATCCTATGCCCTGGGGGTCATTCACTGTGACTTTCAGCACAGGACAGTCACAATCCTCACATGGCAGAAATTCAAGGACCAAGACTGCGTCCAGCCCTTGCGCAAAAGCCCAGAAAGAGGGGGTAAGACTCTCCTTGTCCCCGTCCTTCCCACGCATACCAGCGTACAGAAAACCTAGTCCCAAAACTAGAGCAAGATGCTAATCCAACCAATTCTATCTGTTTATTACAGCTGCCAGTTTTACAAAACGTATGGAACTACAGTAAGAGATGTGAAGGCAGATGGAAAAGGGCACTAGCAGCTAATGGGTGATTGAAATGAAAGCTGAAATGTAGCAACCAATAGTATTGATAAAAATTAATGGGAGAGGTCATCTGATAACTCAAAGATTAAGCTAAGTATTATATGGCCCCGTCAGCGTGGTATCCAAGTATCTATCAAGTATTTTTTAAAAAGCAACAGAAAACAACAAGATAAAAAGATCTTTTGGAACAAAACAAATTTTTAGGCTCTAACTGGATCCTATAGAAAGTGTGGCATCTTAAATTAAAACTTTTCCCCTTACATTGGTTAAACTTCAATTATTTTGGAGGATATTTCAACCCCATAGCAGATTTTTTTCACTACCTAAGGATAGTTTAATAAGGTGTCCAGAGTCAGAGCATTTTTCACTTTGGTAAAAGTGACCTAGTTTCTTTTTTTCCCCCTGAAAGAAATGTTTTAATAAAATATCCTCATATTCCAAATGTTAGCTTTTACATTTTCCTATATTTCTTTCATACACTCTGTAATTAAAACTGTCATATCGCTTCAGGAAGTTAAATGAGATTTAGTTCATTTGCAGGTTTGGGCTTTTTAATGAGCTATCCTCTGTGCTGCATAAGGCAAAATGACACTGTGGCTGCACTGTAGGGGATTGTTCTGACAGCTGTGATAATGATGCAGATGTTTGTCTCTGAGGGTAGCTGCTAACAGATTTCCTGATGCAAACACAAAACTACTTACAGACTAATGAAAGATTACCATATCAAAATGTTCAAAACGCTTGCAGCCTAAATGACCACCTTATATTTATTTGATCTCAAATAGCTAATTCTTACAGTGCCAGCTAATAAAAAAAAATACAGCTTTTCTGTAAATTGTCAAAGTTCAGTAGCTACAGGAAACAACGTCTGTAATACAGATTTTTTTTTTATTTCTTGTAAACTCATAATATGTCACAAATGTCTCCCCGCAGGGATTTCATTTTTCAGCAGTTTTCATTTCACTGTGCTCACAGGTTTGTGTTTTTGTCCATTTTAAAAAGAGGTCTTTTGTTAGGGTGCTTCAGACTGCAAAATTGAAAATACTTTTGATCTCATACAATGTATGTACATCTGTGCATGTATTATATGTATACAGACGCACACAAAATCTCAGTGCCTAATTCTGGTTCTATCCAGAATTATTTGACCACGCATTGCATGCCATGCAATCCTAACACCAGTTCTCCATTTATTCATGTGATAGGGAATTGTGCTTGTGGAAAAGGAGCATCTAAGTCCACTGATACCATGAAGTTCCAAGAGGATAGGATATGCAACATAGCGACAGCCATGATGTTTTTAGATGGGCACAGATTTGTTAGCAGCATAGGTTCTTAAAGTCTTCCACCGTGGGAACCACCATTTAGAGAAACTGCCCCATGCAATACTCCCTCTCCTATTCGGAGTCATGCAAAATATCCCCCATCCCAGTTCTTGACCGCAAAACATCCCTGTGGTAACAATCACTATGGGAAAGCAATTTGGAAAATAACATCTGTATAGCTGTACTTTAACTCTATTTGGCAGCTGTAAAGGAAGAAGAGGAAGAGCCAGAACCCATGACCTACAATTCTCCATACTACTGGTTTATGGACCATAGGTGTTCAACTGATGTGTTACAGTATCTTAATTATAATTTGTAACTGAGGTAGAAAATATATTACCATTCTTTTATTATCCAGTATTTAGCTCTTCAGAGCCTGTTTATCTCATGAGAGCATCTAAAATTAGCACACAAGAAAAACAGAAGTATGTGAAATTGCATGTGGTGGGAGTGGGGGACACAAAAGGTAGCCCATCTGTGGCAAGTCTGTTTACTCACATTGACCTAGTACACCATTACCTGACTAGCAGGGTGGAAGTGCCAGGATAGACTAATCCGAGGGAGGGATGAAGGAACACTGAGGAGGGAAACATTACATCAGTGGGTATGGAGAAAGCTACAGAACTCTGGATCCACCCTTGCCTCAATCCACATTTATACAACCACCGTTGCATTTGGCATCATATAAGTTCTTCGAGTGCTTGCTCATGTGGTATTCCACAGTAGGTGTGCATGCTTGCCACATGCACCGGTGCGGAAGTTTTTCCCTTAGCAGTACCCGTAGGGGGAGTGCTGCTGCGACCCCTGGAGTGGCACCTCTGTTGTGCACTATAAGGGGAGCCACGCATTCCCCCCACCCTCAGTTCCTTCTTGCTGCCAGTGAGGGTGCATCAGAACTACTTGCTCCAGCCTCGCTTCGCTGCAGCTTGTCCCAGAACTCATCGTTCGTTGTTAGTGATACCTGTGTCAGTTAGTTCAACAAGTTTCAGTTCAGTTAGTTAGTGTTCGGGCCGGGGCATGCTCCGTGCCCCAGGGTTTAAATCGTGTGACTCTTGCAGGTGTTCGATGCCCAGAAGTGACCCGCACGCTGACTGTCTCCACTGCTTGGGTCAATCCCACATTCGTGACTGCTGTAAGGTCTGCAGGTCCTTCAAACCTAGAACCAAAAAGGAAAGAGACATTAGACTTCGGGCCCTTCTCATGAAGTCAGCACTGGCCCCAACCCCGGTGCATCGAGCGGATTCGGCACCGAGCACCTCGTCTCAGTGTGCAGTGATCCCCAGCATCTTCCAGTGGCCAGCACTGCTCCCTATCTAAGAAACAGAGATAGGCCCGGTCTTCTCAGCGGCGTCGAGAGAAAGCAAGGGGAGAGGCTATACCTGTGTCGGGCAGCCCCAGTTCCGCCCCCCACCCCCGAGCTCCAGAGCTCCGACTCTTGTCGAGCGGAGCAGCCCAATTGCATTGACTCAGGCTTCTCAGGATGTCCGGATGCCTTTGATGCCAGAAGCCCTGCAAGCGGCCCGAGACATTATGACTCTGCAGGTCCCCAGGGCACCACCAGCACCCGGGCCCCACTCTAGAGGCAAGGCGCCACTGGGCTCTAGGCAGTCGACCCCGACCCAACTCAGATCCCAGTCAGGGGACTGCTCTTGGACCTGCTCGCCGCTCAGCATCCTGTCAGGGCACAGTCTCCGGCCTCCGCTTTCATCCCCCACTAGGTTGTCTGGTCAGGTGCCGTCAGATCGGAGTTCCAGGCACCACTCCACACTGAACAGAGTATCGACGGGACAGGCACAGGCACCATAGGTCACCACCCTTCTTGTCAGAGCTACCATAGCCGCTCCCAATGCGGGTGCCGTTGCTGTTTGCGCTCCAGCTCTCTCTCCTCGAGGCACCGTACCCATAACTCCCAGTGGGGATTGCCAGCTCCGTGTCATCACGGATCTAGGCATCGCAGCATCTCCAGAAGTAGTAGTTTGAGGCAGCACCGTTCCTCGACGTTGGAGTCCTGGTCCCATGGCAGATGTTGTTCTCTGCACCATCGATAGTACCGCTCCCATGGTACCGATAGGTCGTTGGTAACCCCAACCTCGATCCACACACGGACCCCTATGTCCCAGCCCAGCCAACCCAACCAGCTGGTGCCGTTGGTGCTGCAGCACAGTCAGTGGCAAGGGCCCCCATGGCAGGGCCAGTGGTGCCAGTGGACCCCCCTGCCCCCACCCCCATGCCAGGGACTTGTTCGGTAGCAGGGACGTCGGAGACTCCCTCCACCTCACTATCTAGGCCTCCAAGGGATAGATCGGCTGGTCATAGAATCATAAAATCATAGAATATCAGGGTTGGAAGGGACCTCAGGAGGTCATCTAGTCCAACCCCTGCTCAAAGCAGGACCAATCCCCAAATTTGCCCCAGATCCCTAAATGGCCCCCTCAAGGATTGAACTCACAACCCTGGGTTTAGCAGGCCAATACTCAAACCACTGAGCTATCCACCCCCCTCCCTCAGCACCACACGTGGAGTCCGATCAAGGGGTGGTCCCATGGCGCCAGCCAACGTGCAGAGCTCTGTACCAGCCTCCTCCCCCATGCCAGATGACAAGTTGCAGCCCCACCCCCCTCCACACCGCAGGACTCACCAGGAGCCACTGAAGCGAGTAGTGTCAAGCCTCAAACTCCAAGCTGAGGAGATGGAGGGACCTTCAGACTCGCTCTTCAATATCCTCTCCTCTTCGGTACCAGGCAGAGTGGCCCTACCGGTGCAAGAAGGTTTTGTGCCAAATGTCAGCCTCCCTGGTGCCAATATCAAAGAAGGCAGAGCGCAAATATTTTGTGCCCACGAAAGGGCATGTGTATCTCTATACCCACCCGGCCCACAACTCCCTAGTGGTGGAGTCTGTAAATCATAGGGAGAGAAAGGGTTAACCAGGACCCTCACCCAAGAATAAGGACTCTAGAAGGCTGGACTCGTTTGGTAGGAAGCTTTATTCGTCGTTCAGTTTCCAGCTCCGGATAGCCAACCACCAAGTCCTCCTCAGCCGTTATGAGTTTAACCTGTGGGGGTCAATGCCCAAATTCGATCCCTTCCTTCTGGAGCATGAAGGGAAGGAATTTAAGCCACTTGTGGAGGAGGGTGCCGCTGCTGCAAAGGCTGCTCTGCAGGCAGCATCGGATGCAGCGGTGTCCATGCGCAGTGCGTCATGGCTACTGCTGTCTGGGCTCTCCACGGAGGTGCAGTCTATGATGCAGAATCTTCCCTTCAGTGGCAAGGACCTGTTTGCGGAACAAACAGACGTGAAACTTCATAGCTTGAAGGACTCACGTACTGCCATGCAAACCCTGGGGCTTTACGTCCCGCCTGCCAAGGACAAGCCTAAGCCGCAGGCTCCCACCCCAGCTCCCCAGCCAAGATATGAGCCAGCCTATAAGAGGTCCAAGACCAGGAAGAGGCGACCTCAGAAGCAGTCTCGCTCTGCCCCGCAGCCTGAGCCCTCAAGGGGCAGGCAGCAGGGCAAGAGGCGTTTTTGACTGGTTGCAGGAGGGTACCCGGGTGCCTCCCAAGAGGACCCTCCTACCAATAAAGTTTGCCTTCAGCAACCGCTTGTGCACGTTCCTTGCGGAGTGGTCCCGAATAACATTGGACGGTTGGGTCCTCAACACCATTTCCCAGGGCTACACGCAAGTTTGTCTCACCCCCGCCCTTCCACCCCCCTCCCTGGGATGGCGGGGGGGACCCGTCACATGTACCCCTGCTAGAGCAGGAAGTGCATCGGCTCCTCAGCTTGGGAGCTGTGGCAAAAGTTCCAAGGGAGTTCCAGGGAAAAAGGTTTTACTCCTGTTACTTCCTTAGCCTGAAGGCAAAACGAGGGCTCAGGCCCATCCTGGATTTGTGAGACCTCAATCAGTTCATGGCCAAATGCCGGTTCGGCATGGTCTCTCTGGCATGTATCATACCCTTTCTGGTTTACGGTCCTCCCATTTGGCCTGTCCACCGTGCCCAGGGTATTCACAAAGTGTATGGTGGTCATGGCGGCCTACCTCAGACACTGAGGGGTCTGGATATTTCCCTACCTCAACGACTGGCTTCTCAAGGGCAGCTCGCGGTCTCAGGTACAGGACCATGTGGAGCTGCTCTTGGCTACATGTGCCAACGTAGGCCTCCTAGTAAACAAGGCCAAGTCAACATTGGTTCCGGTGCAGCGCATAGAATTCATAGGCGCTCTCCTAGATGCCTCCAAGGCCACAGCCTCCCTTCCCCTGGGCAGGTTCAAGCCCTTAAGGGGCTCATAGCCTCGGTCACGGCCAGGGCATACCTGCAGCTTCTGGGCCACATGGCGGCGTGCACTTATGTGGTCCACCACGCCAGACTTTGGATGAGGCCCCTTCAACTCTGGCTGGCCTCAGAGTTCTCCCAGGCCCGGTATAGTCTGGACAAAGTCCTCATGGTACCGGCGCTGGTGATCGCCTTGCTACAATGGTGGTCCTGCCCGATCAATATGCTCCAGGGGATTCATTTCCGGGATCCAACCCCGTCGCTAGACCTAGTGTCCGATGTGTCAGACTTGGGCTGGGTGGCCCACATAAGGAACTCACAGACCCAACGGATGTGGTCGGCCTTGGAGTTGTCCCTTCACATAAATGTCAGGTAGCTCAGGGCAATACGCTTAGCCTGTGTGGCATTCAGGTCACAACTGCGTGGCAAGGTGGTCCGAGTACTCACGGACAACACCGCCTGCGATGTTTTACATCAACAGGCAAGGTGGGGTGAGGTCCTTGGCCCTCTGCCAGGAAGCCCTCAGGCTCTGGGAGTTTTGCATAGCCCACGACATCTCCCTGAAGGCTTTCCACCTTCCAGGTGTCAACAACACATGGCCGATCACTTGAGCAGGGTTTTCTCCTCCCAACACGAGTGGTCTCTCCACTTGGAGGTCACTCACTAGCTCCTCCAAGTGTGGGGCACTCCCAAGTAGACCTGTTTGCAATCTGACAGAACCAGCATTGCCAACAGTTCTGTTCCACGGGGGGGAGGGGGAAGAACGCCATCTCAGATGCCTTCCTCCTGTCATGGTCGGGTCAACTCCTCGACGCCTTTCCCCCATTCCCCTTCTTCGGCAAGGTCCTGGAAAAAGTGAAAATGGACAAGGCACACGTCCTCCTGATCACCCCAGCTTGGTCCCAGCAGCATTGGTACGAGACCCTCCCGGGCTTGCTGGTGGCCCCTCTGCAGCCGTTGCCATTCCGCCTGGACCTACTCTCCCAGGACCAGGGACGCCTCCTCCACCCCAACCTGGCCACCCTCCATTTGACAGCGTGGCTGCTCAGTGGCTAGATGCAGAGGAGAGAAGGCGTTCAGAAGTGGTCAGGCATGTCCTCCTAGAAAGTAGGAAGCCATCCACGTGCTGAGCCTACCTGGCGAAGTGGTCCAGGTTCTCCAGGTGGGCGAGTGAGCGGAGTACTTCCCCAGGGTCTGCCTCGCTCCAACTTATCCTTGAGTACCTCCTTCACCTTAGAACTCAGGGTCTGGTACCTTCCTCCATCAGGGTGCACCTGGTGGCTATATCGGCGTTCCATCCGCCGGTCCAGGGCTGCTCGGTTTTCTCCCATGCCATAACCAGGTGTTTCCTTAAGGGGCTAGACCCATCCTTTCCATATGCTAGATTCCCCCGTTCCTCGGTGGGTTCTAAACTTGGTATTATCCCGTCTCACGGGGCCCCCATTCGAGCCCCTGGCCACATGCTCCTGGTCTCACCTATCATGGAAGGTATTCTTCCTTGTGGCTATCACGTCAGCCTGGCGGGTTTCGGAATTCAGGGCCCTGACTTGCGACACCGCCCCCCCCACGGTCTTTCACAACGACAAGGTTCAGCTCTGCCCACACCCTGCATTCCTCCCCAAGGTGGTCTCCACCTTCCACATGAGCCAGGACATCTTCCTACCTGTCTTCTGTCCCAAACCTCATGCCTCTAATGAGGAACGCTGCCTCCATACACTCAATTTGCGCAGGGCACTGGCTTTTTATCTGGATTGGACTAAGCCGTTCCACAGGTATTCGCAACTATTTGTTGCTTCAGCCAAGCACATGAAGGGTCAACCGATCTCCACCCAGAGGCTTTCCCGGTGGATTACATAGTGCATACACACATGCTACGACCTAGCAGGGGTTCCCTCACCGCCTATCATGAGGGCGCGCTCGACAAGGGCTCAGGCCTCGTCAGCTGCCTTTGTAGCCAAGTCCCTATCCCGGACATCTGTAGAGCCGCTACCTGGTCCTCAGTTCACATGTTCACCTCACACTATGCGATTGTCTCCCAACGCCAGGGATAACACTGGTTTCGGCAGAGCTGTGCTTCAGCAAGGGAATCTGTGAACTCCTACCCACCTCCATCAGACATAGCTTGCAATCACATACTGTGGAATACACATGAGCAAGCACTTGAAGAAGAAAGGACAGTTACCTGTTCTGTAACTGGCATTCTTCGAGATGTATTGCTCTTGTCTATTCCACATCCCGCCCTCCTTCCCCTCTGTCAGAGTTGGTCCTGCAAGAAGGAACCGAGGGTGGGGGGAGCACATGGCTCCCCTTATAGCGTGCTATAGAGGCTCCAATCCAGGGGTCGCAGCAGCGCTCCCCCTACGGGTACTGCTAAGGGAAAAACTTCTGGCACTGGTGTATGTGGTGAGCATGCACACCTACTGTGGAATAGACATGAGCAACACATCTCAAAGAATGCCAGTTACGGAACAGGTAACTATCTTTTTCCTACCTTCCTTTTTCTTTAAATAAAAATAACTTATCTGTGACTTGCTGACTTTATAGATTAGTCTCTGATTTGGTTTTGGTATGGAGTCCTTAATTTTTCCATATGATCTAAAATATCTACATAAATATTTATAATTGGCAGAGATAACTTTTTATGTTCATTGAGTTGGTGACTTCTGTAAAGGACTTTTTTTTTTGTCTTGAATCATTTCTTTAACTGATGCTGTTACTTTTGCATATTCTCATTTACTGGCACTCTTGTGTAAGTGCAGAAATAATTGTAATCAATAAACTATTCCTGTTTTTCTTACTTGAAAGTAGAAATTAAAAGAGAGTGTTCATTGGCTAAACGTTCCTGGGGAAGAGAAGCCTGGCACAAGGACAGTCAGACTACCTGTAACATAAAACATGTCCCCAAGCAGGAGACTTGTAAGAATAGATAAAAGAAAAAAAATGTACAGAGTCTTAACTCAGCAGTGCCCATACTGTGGTCCATGGTCCACCAATGACAGTCCTTGGAGCACTTGTTGGTTTTCCACAGAGAGCTATCTGGTTACATGGCATCTACTGTCTTTGTTTCTAATTGCCCCTAGAGACATGCAAGGCTCTTCATTATGAAGAGGTGACCAGAGGCCTAAAAAACAATAATGGGGGAAGGGGAGGGAGTGCAGCTTAGCTACCTTCAAAAGAGCCTGGTGCCACATAGTAGCTGGATGAGAGAAGCAAGAGTCAACCCAGAGACTGGAGTCTGCAGGGTAGTTATGTCCAGGAGTTAGAGGATCATATAACCGAACAGCACATACATAGGAGCATAAGAAATAGGGAACTAAGCAGCAGGGAAGCATATGAAAGTGGAGAGGTTAAAGAACAGATGGTAGAAAAAAAGACTAGGGTAGAAGGGGGGGCAGGTAGAGAGAGAGCGCAAGGAGATAAAATGATGAGCAAGAGGTGGAGATGTTGCCATTCACTTTTTTCCCAAAAAGAAAAAAAAAACACTTATACTAGTCAGGTAAAAATACATGAATACTCTTCTTCCGTCCAAGCAATTGCTGTAGTTGCCACAGGAATGTCATTTCATTGCAAACAAGGAGGAAGGTCATATTATGAATCCTGTTCTAATGAATTTAATTTTATTGGGACCAATATTTCAATAGTGCAAATAATATCACCTTCTTTCTTAGATCACCTGTTAGTGTTGTTAAATATATACTCTATTTTGCTGTTGTGTTTTATGTTTGTTTTGGTGTAGCTCTGTAGAAAAGATTATTTTCACAGGATATGAGCAGTGACATGTATACACCATATTAATCTTGAGGGCCTATCTGTTCCATTTCTTGGAGATACGTTTTTCATTCACCTCAATCCAGAGAGGTAAAAACTGAATTGTGTATTACACAAATATTGTTGGTCTTGAGAACTACCTAATCTATTAAAAAACACTATAAAAGAGTTTAAGCTGTGGAGTCAACTCAAAGTGTGTCTAGAGCATATATGGACCAAGCAGACTGTGAAGAACTTCAAAAAGATCTCACAAAACTAAGTGATTGAGCAACAAAATGGCAAATGAAATTTAATGTGGATAAATGCAAAGTAATGCACATTGGAAAAAGTAACCCCAACAATACATACAATATGATTGGGGCTAATTTAGCTACAACTAATCAGGAGAAAGACCTTGGAGTCATCGTGGATAGTTCCCTGAAGATGTCCACACAGTGTGCAGTGGCAGTCAAAAAAGCAAACAGGATGTTAGAAATCATTAAAAAAGGGATAGCAAATAAGACAGAGACTATCTTACGGCCCTTATATAAATCCATGGTACGCCCTCATCCTGAATACTGCGTATAGATGTGGTCCCCTCATCTCAAGAAAGATATACTGGCATTAGAAAAGGTTCAGAAAGGAGCAACTAAAATGATTAGGGGTCCCATATGAGGAGAGATTAAAGAGGCTTAAGACTTTTCAGCTTGGAAAAGAGGAGACTAAGAGGGGATATGATATAGGTATATAAAATCATGAGTGGTGTGGAGAAAGTAAAAAAGAAAAAGTTATTTACTTATTCCCATACTATAAGAACTAGGGGCCACCAAATGAAATTAATGGGTAACAGGTTTAAAACAAATAAAAGGAAGTTCTTCTTCATGCAGCACACAGTCAACTTGTGGAACTCCTTGCCTGAGGAGGTTGTGAAGGCTAGGACTATAACAGGGTTTAAAAGAGAACAGGATAAATTCATGGAGGTTAAGTCCATTAATGGCTATTAGCCAGGATGGGTAAGGAATGGCGTCCCTAGCCTCTGTTTGTCAGGATGGCAGGAGAGAGCTCACTTGATCATCACCTGTTAAGTTCACTCCCTCTGGGGCACCTGGCATTGGCCACTGTCGGTAGACAGGATGCTGGGCTGGATGGACCTTTGGTCTGACCCTTCTTATGTTCTTATGGACGCTAGAGAGAAAAGTCTACAGAAATAGTGCTGTACGGCTCAGCTCCTGCCTACTGGTCTGCCATCATCTGTTTTTGTGGCATAAAGGAATGTGTGAAAACTCCACAACTAACTGCCTCATTTCTGTCCTCCTCCCATTCAACTCCTGGTGCTCTCTGCATCTGAAACTCTTCCCCAGCACTGTCTAGCATGTCTAGCTCTCATTAAAACACACTTTTTTCAAAAATTCTAAAACTCCCTGCACTTCCCCTCACTGAAGCATTAAAGTCAAAGTCTACTAAAACCTAAACCAAATCCTGGCAGCAATGAAACAGGTGCTAAATCTCACTTCTCAATCACTTTGTTTTTGTTGCATTCTATTCTCCATCCTTCATTTCTATGTTTCTCTTTAGTTTGTAATCTCCATGGAGCAAGGATCTTGTGTTTCTGTTTATAAAGCACCTAACATGATTTGGATACTATAGAAACAAGTGACCATCCATTAGTAGTCCTCAAGTACTCTTATATTTACAGATGTAATTTAAATAGCTTGCTGCTTTCTTTAGAATCCTAAGAACTTCATCTGGGCCTGTACCTTGCCACTCTCAATTTCTTTATAATTTGTCCTAGTTTGTCCTCTAATTCTATAAATACATCTTTTTTTCTCCCCTCCAAAATTTTGCTTCTGTTTCTTGCCTTTTTTTTTTGGCCTTCATTTTTCAGACTGAAGCAATCTAAAGTCCTCTGAATGTGCTGTTATTGCTATGAATAGGGTGGAACCCATATCGCCACTGGAAGAAACACCAGCCTTTTAAAGGGGTTTACTGAGCGAAGTCTCTATTTAAACTGTAACTTCTAGAACTCAAGCAGTAAACACACTGCCGCACATAGGCTATTACAGAATGGTTCTGATAGTGTCCCTCATGCAACAGAGCATTGACTGCATTACACTTCCTAAGGGTCTTCCCACAGCTTCACCAGGACTTCAGTAGGCCAGTCTGCATTCTCAGTCCACATTACACCATTTTGGGCCTTTGTGCAGTAGCTTCTGTCACCAAGCTATCCTCTAGTGCTTGTAGGCCAGAGGAGGAAAGAATGTGATGTAACAGGAGGCTGTGAGGCTTCGTGGACAGAGCACTGGACTGAGACTGGGGCCATCTATGTTCTATTCCTGGCTCTGCCATTGGCCTGCTGAGGACCTTGGGAAAGTCATATCTACTGACTGTGCCTTGGTTTCCCTGTCTGAAAACAGGGGATAATGATCCTGGCCTCCTTTGTAAAATGCTTTGAGATCTACTGATCCAAAGCACTATGTAAGATCGAGGTACTTATAATAATAATGTACACCTCTTTGCGACAGCTAAAGCTCCTGCGCCACAATGTGGATTCACCACAAAGAACAGCATGCATTGCTAGGACTTCCCTCCCTCAGGGTTTCTGCCAAGTACTGTGAGGGAGCAGCTTTAGCTTATTATAGCTAAAGCGCCTACATAGTTTATTATAGCTAAGGCTCTTAACTGTACGAGCTACATAAATGGTGGCTGAATACTATATTCATGCTATCTGGAGTGCTTCTCGATAAGAGTGTTGTACTGTGTGTGGCATATGGAAGTGGAACACAAAGCTAGGTATTTCTGGCTCCATACCTCAAATTAGAGCTGCATGAATAAAAAATAAATACCTACATACATCACATTTTTGCTTCATGAACGTTCACATGTGGAAGTTGACATTCTTCCTAGAAATCTTTTTTTTTCCCCCAAAGAAAAGTGAAATGTCACCATTTAACCTACAATTGCAGCTCTTTGTTGTTCACCTGCAGCTCTATCTTTATTAATTGCTTGTGGGGATGGCTTCCCCAGTTTTTTTTTTGTGGTCTTGTCCCATCCTCTCAGTTGCTACTACAATTGTATTCTCTAGTGCCCGGTTCCTACCAACCTTCCAGCCCTGTGCCTCCAAAACAGCCTTTGCAGCTTCAGTGACATTCATTTTCAGTATTTTAGATTAAGAACTAAATATTGCACAGTAAATACCTGGCTTTAGAAGCTTTTCTTGAAACAGACAGCACAGTGAATGCTAAAGAGTAACCATTTTTACTTTCCTTAATGTTAAAATGAAGGTTTCCGTGTGGTGCGTATACTAGAGTGGTCAGTACCAGTCAGTGAAGCTCTTACACATCCTGGTCTTAAGTATTTATTTATTTACTGGTATCCATCTAGAATTTTAGGCACTTTAAACTTTTAAAAACTAGCTATAAGATACTTGCTTCATCACCAGCCTGGGGAATTATCAGCCATACAAATTAGTCTGTAGGCCTTGGCTTTGGGTTCCATTTGTTGTCTGAATGTCCACAAACTCATAAAAGGAAAACGGAGACTGTCAGCTGGGGCTTACTAGCCAGCCACAAGTCCCAGGACTTACCACATGGAGCCTGCCTTCCTTCAGCAGGGGCTGCTGCAGGACCCTGCTCCTTCATGCAGCATCTCCCTGCCCTTCCCCCTCAAATGAGCCACTTGCTGGCTTTTATAATCACTCACTCCCTTTCCAGTAGGTCTGAAAACTGACCAGGCCCAGGCCCTTTAAGGAACAGGCCACCATTACACCAACCATACACACAAAATTTAAATATTAAGTACTTTGCAATCTAGTAATGTTCATGCTACTTCCTCATGTCTCAGTGCCTCATCTTATTGATGATACTTTATTATACTTTAAAGTTCACTTTGGTGGCAAGGAAAACCTCTTGGCTATAACCCTGCAATATTATTTGGAAAATTTAGGGATTTTTCTTTTTATATGGATAGTTAGATTGGCAAACATCTTTAAATTAAATTAAACCTTTGACTTCTTCTTGATTTGTATATTCACATTATTTTTGTTGGAGGGAAAAAAGATTAAAATGAAAGCAATTATAGTCTGTTTGCTTTTCCACTGAAATGACAAAAAAGACATGGCACATTAAACTGGATCCCATATTGTTTTTTGAGATGATTGGTGTTTCATGGGCACCATAGGACATCATTTTCAAAGACCTCTTCAATAAATATCCCTAAAGATTAATTCAGACACTTGTAATTATAGTACTGTACCTTTGTCATCATCTTTGATTTGCCATGAGTGATGTTTTATCTGAGTAAATCTTTGGTGAGTTTTCTAAAAAATTCTGTTGTATTTATGAGAATTTCACTTTGTTAAGAAATATTTCATTGGATGTATTGCTCATGTTGGAATTGGCAATAAGATTTTAAAAACTATTTCTGGTCCTTGACATATACTGTGTGTTGGGGAAAAAAAAAAAGCCACGTTCCCTTCTGAGAATAAAAATGATCTTTTTTACCATGAGACACTAAAAATGTTCTTTGTTATCTGTATACATAGGATAGGCAACAGAATGGATTGCTTATGTCCATTTCTTTGTGCATAATACAATCTAAATGTCTGAAGTGATACTAAGATAATTTAGATAAAAGAGATATTGTGGCTACAGACATTTGGTAGTTATTTATGGAGTTCTATATGCTTTGTATATGATGTTACAACAAGTAATCCGTAACATACTAAAAGCCTCAAGGGCTTGTTGGAACAAGTATAGTTAATCCTTTTATTGTTTTGTTTAAATTAATAATGTGAAAGTATTTAGATGTATATTTTATCTTTCTTAATCTCAAATTATATTAAGCATTATGTGACAATCACGTAGGGTAACTGGATTTGCTGTTACATCAAGCTGATATTCAAGGGTAATAGCATCAATTGCTTGTAGTGAAAGGGTTTTAAATTACAAGAGAAATTCCTGTCCGAATAGAACTATATTAGAGATGTTATGGTCACCATGGTGATACTGACAATTCTTTAGAGAACACCATCTTAAATTTGCTAATTTAAAAAAATTCTCATTGAATGGAAAGATTTGAAGTTCTTGCTTTTGCATGACTGATTGCAGAAAGAAAGACAGACAGACAGACAAACATTACATTGGCTCAATGCATTCTAAAAGCTTCATTGTCTCATTAGCATTCACTTAAGTTACCTATGTACCTCTGCCTCAACCTGCCATATACACGTTGATAAGAATACCCACCACCCCTTGGCTTCTCCAAGCTACGTAATCAATGTCTCAAATAACTTCTCAGGATTTAGCTTGATAGAATGCTGTGGTTAATTCTCAACACGATTCACATCGTAGATCTTTAAGTCAGCCAAATATTGTTAATTTGTGGTCTGCAACATTTGTGCAAGCAATGATAGTAAGGGTAATCGGATCTCATGCTTCTAGATAAAACAGATACGAGAGTATGAAGAACATACAGCATTGTGTAATTGGCTCAGTGCATTATTGGTTTTGAAGCAACAGTACACTGGATGCTGGATGCATGAAGCAGGGTAATAATTTGATCTGATATGGTAAATTCTATACAGTAGAACCTCAGAGTTATGAACTGACCAGTCAACCATATGCCTCATTTGGAATTGGAACAGGCAGCAGCAGAGACAAAAAAGCAAATACAGAACAGTACTGTGTTAAATGTAAACTACTTAAAAAAAGGGGGGGGAGGCAGGAAGCAGCATTTTTCTTTTGCATAATAAAGTTTCAACACCATATTGAGTCAATGTTCAGTTATAAACTTTTGAAAGAACCACCATAATGTTTTTTCAGAGTTATGAACATTTCAGAATTACGAACAACCCCCATTCCTGAGATGTTCGTAACTCTAAGGTTCTACTGTATTCCTACAGCTTAATATTTAGAAGCACTAAACTGAGCTACCTAGAGCAATGCTAATTATGTAGTTTTAACCTCTGTTCCACCCAATGTAAACAAAAAAGGAAGTTTCAAAATGATTACTGAGTCAGTGATCTCAGTACCCAGTTATTATTTGTTGTTTATTTATTTTTAAGTTTTAGGGTGATATCTTGTCCTACTGAAGTCAATGTACTTTTGCCATTTGTTTCAATAGGGTCAGGATTTCACCCTAACAAGAGATGGGCAAAAGGTTTCCTCCTGTTCCCTTAATCTGTCATTAGACGCCACTGTTCAGAATTCAGCCCTAGTATGATTTCTATGCTGGTGATAATCAAAGAGTTCTGCACTCTGTAGGAAAGTGCCTACCACATTTGGATGCTATAAAAAATTTCAGTTATCTATTGGATAGCCCCTTCTCTTGTTTTGCCATTTTCTTGATATCCACCTACCTGCACATTGCATTCTCCCCTCTTCATTGGGGCAGCTTCAACTCTCATATGTAAAAAAAAAAAAAAAAAAAAAACCTGCTCCATCCCAAAACTTAGCCATTGCATCCTTCTTCCTCTCTCTCCCACCACATCTGCACATGCTAGCTGTGTGGTACAGTGTAACTGCAAATGTAAAATTTACTCCACATTTGTACATACAAATTAATCTGTGCAATGTGAAACTGTATAAACAATGCTATAGAAAAATACTGAATTGTATATCCTATACAGAAAGGGCATTCTGTAGATCTTTCCAAGTACAGCTGGAAAAACTTAGGGGCCAACTGATTTTTCAGAACAGGCAAGCCACAAGAGATACTAATTGTCTGTCCAAGTTTCCACAAAATAAGACACTCCTTTTGAATTTTATTACTCTTGCTCAAGACAAATTACAAGAACTGGCAAAACCTCTGGCTGTGTAAGAGAACAGCTAACAGAGGAGTTACATGTGGTTAATAAATATTTTCTTATAGACATACACAGAAGGTTATCAAGGATTCTAGCCATACCTTTCAGATGTTAAACATTACGTGGGATGTTCCACAATTCAACTTTTTTCCTAGCAGTGTTCTATCCTACCAGGCTGCCTGTGAATCCCAACATCCGTTGCCTAAAGGTGGCAGCTACCTAGCTAGAACAGACTATCCTCTCTAACCCACACTGATTAATTGTGCATGTGATTTGAGCTACCGGGGGGATGAAGGAAGGGGGTAGTGCAACTGGCACCCAGGCTCTGTTTCTTGTGTTGCTGCCTGAGCCTTTACTGCCTCGGCTTATCTACAGCTCCCAACAGCCACTCACCAACTATCTAGTTTTTAAAAAAAATAAATTAAAAAGGTTGTTCATCACCAGGGCAGCGTATCAGAACTCCATCACCTCCTTTCTGCACCCATTCCTAGGGACCCAGGATAACACCGTAAGAGAAGATGCCATCTCCCTATTCTTTAAAAGAGAAGATTTAAGTGGGGAAGGATGAAACGGGAGGCTTGGGGCAAGAGAAAGGGGAGCAAGGAAGAGAACATTGTGCAGAAAGTTACAGCTGTTGGGATTCTTCACCTTATACAACTTCTGTGGCTACACAGGATCCCAGTCCATAAAGGGCCGTCCCCAACATTAACCATTCCTAACCTACCGCCCAGATTGCCATCCCTTATTCCCCACCATTTGTCATGACAGATTAATGCCAATAGGTTACAGTGAAGATTAAATTCAACATCACCCCAACAGACAGCGAAGGTCTGTAGCACTGAGCGACGATGCCCACATTGTACAATTAAATTCCCTGAGATTTAATTTGGACTTTCCTCCGCAGACCCTACCAGGAAAGTGGTTTGGGGTTTTTTTGTTTGTTTGTTTGTTTTTACTTCCGCCTCCTGACTTCCCAATTCTTGACGGGGTTTAGAGGTCACAGAAACTCAACAATCAGAGTTGAGTTGAAACTCAATTTCCATCAGAGACAATGGACACAGTCCAAGGCAGACATGGCCAGAAGGTGGCCACTGATGGAATAGGGATTGGCTCTATAAAATTGTGGACCCATAGATGGGGAGAGAGCAGTTTTGGGAGGCTTAGAGGGAGGATTGCAAAGAATGTCTTCAAGGGAACTAAATGTACAGCTAGGGCAACAAACAGGATTGTCTAATTGTACTAATGGAACATTAATGAAACCATCTTATGATGGAAAGAGTATCCTGGATAGGGTAAAATAAATTAAGGTTTTGTTTCTATAATTAATTCCTCTTTGTTTCCATGAACATTTTAGGTATATCAATATATGCATGAAACCATAACTGTTAATGGCTGCCCAGAATTCCGTGCCAGGGCCACTGCAAAGGTAAGACCTGTGCAACTATTGAAGTACATGTTACCAAAGTGACCTAGTAATTGACTGTGTGCGTGTGTGTTTCAGGTATTCGTGTGTGCTCTGTAAGAAAATTTAGACATCAGTGGCAGCCCAGAGTCTAGAACCAGTGCTACTTCCCAGGTAACAACCCTAATGGCAAATTTAACCTTTGTGCTGCTTCTGTAGCTTAAGAAAAGAGAATGATATCATGGCATTTGGTGGTTTATTGAAAAATCAGTTTGCAAAAGCAAATCTAGTGGTTCATTCTGTAGAATTAAACCTGGAATATCAATATTTTCATGACAAATTCTCCTATAGGGCTCATCCCAAGTAGCAGGTGGTCTAGCCTCCAATCAATGCATGTAGGATTTTCAGAGGTGCTGAGCACAGAAGACTCCAATTGAAGTCAATGGGAGCTGTGGGTGCCCATCACTTCTGAAAAACAGGGCCCAAGTATGTAAGTCTGATAAAAGTGAGTGGTAACGACGTGTGAATTCCCCTGTATCGATGGAAGAATCCCTATTGTACCCAATATGTAATATGCTTTGTGTTTTCAGTGCATGAACAAAAATAATTGCTTCCAACAGGGCTTCATGATGGAATTAGCTCCTTGTGCACCAAATGGTAAAAGAGGATTACCTACCACTTGGTAAACAGGTTATGTAGATATTGTGCAGTAAGCGTATTCTAGGAATGCCATGGTATTTTTTCAGGAAAAAAATTCATTAAGACCTAATCTTTCCCCCAGGGAAGTCAATGGCAAAATCTCACTAGCTTTAATGTGATTACACCCTTGTAAATCTACACTAGGGGAAAAGAAGCAAACAAACACACACACACACAGACAATAGTAAAAACAGACAAAACAGAAATATGTATAAAAGACACCTACAGTATTTCAGAGAAATGTTCCCTATGGTAACCGGTATGTTTAAAATAATTAGCCTATACCGTACAGTAAACAACATATTTTCCTACATTTGACTTTTTATTTCATTTTTGTTATATTGAGTTAGGCTTTTTCTTACAAGTTAACCTTTTTCTTGAAACTTCAAATGAACAATGTAGATTTGTAAAGGTTCTACTACTGAATGTAGAAAATTATGTTAGATTATGATTTTTTTTACACCGTAGGCAAACACAAAAATGATTGATATGTGGTATAATAAAGGGTGAAAAATTCTGAATAGTGTTTGCCATTCTCATTTCTTATTCATATAGAACAGCAGGGTTACAGAGCAATGTTTGAATATCGCAATACTTCCTGGTTATTTCTGGGCTGTCTGCATTGCATTTTCCTAGTGCATTCATGTCTGACATTTAAATGTATGCATGATGACAAGGTTTGCATGAGCAAGTACATATAACTGAGAATGATCCATTATATTCACATTATCTACTAGCTTCAATTAAAAGCATAAACATTATGTTAATGCTTGTTCAGCATTCTAATAATGTAGAATTACTGCAGTAATTTTAAATCTGAGGATATGTTGAAAAGTAAAAATAATTATTTTTTAATGTTTACTTAATGCTTTACCAGGGTCTACAATTAAAAGAGAGACAAATTGCTAGTAGAAGATTGAATAAACAATGTTTTTCTTTTCTTCATACAAGATTTACAATACTTTACATATTTGTAATTTTTCTAAAGTGAGAATAGTCATTTAATTTAATTCATTTTATATTTTCATAATCTGAAGATTATGTAGCATTACTTTTCAAGACCTATTTATATAAAGTGCAGTTATAATATAAAAGCTCATGCCTCTGTCGTAAAAGTTATTAATCTATCAGCGCTTCTTTCAAGAGGAAGATTTTATTGAGGCTATTTAATAAAATAGTTGAAATGAAAATATCCTTCTTCAGGATTTTTTGGGGGCAAAGAATAAACCAAATAATCACTCCCATACAAATTGTGGGGGGGACAATTAACTTTATCCAAATTACATAAATTAGAAGTACAGCAAAAGGTTATATCTGTGTCTTGCACAGCAGTAAGGAAAGAAGTGAGTGACAAAGCAATTTTAAAAAGAGAAGTAATGTGTTACAGAGTTAGAACAGATGACTAGCAATCTGGCCTTTTAGGATCCATTTCTGGGTGACATTGGGCAAGTCACTTAACTTCTCTCAGTGCCTGTTTCCCCAACTATTTCAAAGGAGTGATTTGAGACTTAACGTTTGTAAAGTGCTTTCAAATGTTTGATAGCATTTCAAAATATTTTCATGTAAACGAATTCTTTCTGCAAAACAAACAACAGGGCTGAACAGTGATCTCATTACATGACCAAATAACTGTCTTTTCTTCCAGGCAACAGTTGCTGCTTTTGCAGCAAGTGAAGGCCATTCACACCCTCGAGTGGTGGAGCTGCCAAAGACTGATGAAGGTCTTGGCTTTAACGTGATGGGAGGAAAGGAACAAAACTCTCCTATATATATTTCTCGTATCATTCCTGGAGGGGTGGCAGAAAGACATGGAGGACTCAAGCGAGGAGACCAGTTGCTTTCTGTTAACGGAGTGGTATGTGAAAAGTTTAGAATGATTTCCTTTTTCATGTGAGTTTTTATTTTTCCAAATGAAGGTTTAAAATGCTGGCACACCATAAAAAAAATTAGCTCTGCAGTAAGAGACCATTTGCGGAGAACTAAACAACTTTGTGCCACTACATCTTTGTTACAATATTGGTTGTTAGAGCTTCATCTTCCAGTGTGGCTCAGCTCTGAAAAATGATTCTAAAAATGTCCTTATGGATTTCCACTGTTTATTGTCTTGATTTCTGCATAAAATACATGCAATTTACAAGTTAAAAAGATATCTTCAGTCATTGCCAGTGCGTCAATTGGAGAGTCAAACTGAGCTTTTTTCTTCTTGTATTTCATAGCCTGTAACAGTCCTACAGGCCAAATTAGGCCATCTGTGACATTTGTGCAGTCTTGGGGCCTTCAGTGGCTTTGTACAACTATAATTAAAAAGGAACTAAGAATAAAATCCAGCTCATTCTCTTTTATTTGTGTTGTTCTGTAGTGTTATTTTTGTCACTAAAATAAGCTGATATCAGTAAATACCAGGGTGGATAAAAATAAATGTTTTTTTATAATTTTTTTTATTTAAATCAGATTTTTTTTTGATAAAAAGCTTTTTGAGGAAAAATACCTATCTAGAGATAGTTTTAATTAAGATATCTTTGGGCTATAATGTCTCATCATGGAATAGGGATTATAAATTCTAATTCTATAGTAGGAGACAATATATTCATGTAATGTTTAAGAAAAAAGTTTTGTAAATGAGCTCCAATAGTTCATGGACTAGGGACCCCATCTTATGAGGTCCCAGGGGCTTCTGTATCGATTATTTAGGTTAGTCTTTCTATCTACCCAATGGGACTCAGTGCTCAGTCTAGAAGATACCATCATAGATGTTTAGTTTTGCAGTTCTCAAACTCTGGATTTGTGTCTCCATAGGTAACATGCTTGTTAACAGCAAAAATGTTTTTAAATACATAAATATATAGAGGTGAGAAATAACAGACCTCAACCCTATTGTCCCTCTGCAAATTTGTGTACATAGAGTCAATCCCTTACCTCTCTCTAAAAGTGCAAAGTTTCAAAAAGTTCAATGAATAGAAGGTTGTTGGCAGCAGAATAGATCTGGACAAGGAGAAGAAGTCTGGAGATAAATGTGAGAAGAGAGGGACAGACAGTAGAAACAAAAGTGAAACTGTTTGAGCAGCATATTCCAGAGGTCTTGAGGTCTTTCTGAGTGTAGCCTTCATTGATTTGAGATCTATCATACCATTCATTCACTAGAATGGAAAATCTATAATGGCAGCAGGCCATAAAAGAGACCCAGTTTGGGAATATTTTAATGAAGTTCCTCTACCTGTGGGTAAGATCGGCATGCATGCAAAATGCAAACAGTGCAACAAAGAAATGCAAGGCCTGGTTGCCCAAATGAAACAACATCATGAGAAGTGTTCCTTCTCAGAAGGAAGCTGCGTTGAAGATGATGAAAGGAACATGTCTGAACATGCAGGATCTTCAGGTTGGTAAACTTTTTTATTTCATACTTCTTTTTTAAGGACTGTGTCTTCCTTCTGGACAATACTTGAATTCTTATGTTTGAGCAAAAAAAATATAGTTGTTACTCTATGGTAAGATCATTTTAGATACAGTTGTGATAAAAAAATAAATAGGCAGATCTTCCTTTTACAATTTCACCTTTGAAGTAGTACTGAGTGTCAGTGAATGCAATGGAATAATACAAATGAACAGTATGGTAATAATGAAATAACTGCATTGACTTATTTTGTTCAGGAGAATCCATCCTCAACATACAGGATTCTGAAGACTATCCACCTTAAAAATCACCATCATTCTCTATAGTTTCAGAGTTATCTGCCAATGATAGTGTTTCAGTCACATCATGTGTGTCACGTAGCCACAGTATATCACCTGTAGCAAAAAGAGAAAAAAAATCATCATCCAGAAACAACCATAGATAAGTTTGTGACAAGAACCGGCAAACTACAAAAAGAGGTAATTGATGAAAAAATTGCCCAGTTTGTTTATGCAACAAACTCTCCTTTCCGTATGATTGAGAACCCACACTTCATTAACATGGTTCAGACATTAAAACCAAGATACAGTCCAACAGAGCAGATGTCGCAGGCAAATTGCTGGATAAAGTGTATGAAAGAGAAATTGAGCAGTGTGCAAAAGGTCTAGAGGGTAAAATTGTTAACCTGCATCTTGATGGGTGGAGCAATATCCACAACGATCCTGTTAAGGGAATAGTCTTCCTTACAGAAACAATTGATATATCAGGAAATGCACACACAGCAGAATACTTACAAGAAGTACCTGTGAAAAAAATTCAAATGTCTATTATGTAGCTCGGTCACAGACAATGCTGCAAATTTATCCGAGATGAGAAGAAATTTAGAAGAGAGAGTGAAGAGAGTCCCAAGCTAATAACATACGGTTGCAGTGCTCATTTGATGCACCTCCTAGCCAAAGACTTAAGTGTTCCAGAAATAAAGGCCAATGTTGTTGAAATTGCAAAATACATCCAGAACAACCACTTTGCAGCAGCTGCTCTGAAAAAAAGTGGGAGGAACCAAGCTAGCTCTCCCACAAGACGCGTGATGGAACTCAGTAGTGGACTGTTTTGAGCACTATATCAAGAACTGGCCTAATCTGATGACAGTTTGTGAACAAAATCGTGAGAAAATAGATGGCACTGTCACAGCCAAAGTTCTCAATATTGGGCTTAAGAGAAATGGTGAACACATGCTGAGTATCCTGAAGCCTATTTCTGTAGCCTTGAACAAAATGCAGGGAAATAGCTGTTTTATTGCTGTCGCTGTTGAAATTTGGAAGGAATGAGTGAGATCTTAAAAAGAGAAATATGCAATGACAGAGTTAAATTATAAGCATTTAAAAAACAAATGGGACAAAGCACTATCTCCAGTTCATTTTCTTGCAAATATTCTCAATACTCAGTACCAGGGTCAAACCTTAACTGCTGAAGAAGAGGAGTTGGCGATGACATGGACATCCAGCAATCATCCCTCCATAATCCCAACTATATTAAACTTCAGAGCTAAGGGTGAACCATTCAAGAAATATATGTTTATTGATGATGTTTAAAGAAAGTCATACCAGTGAACTAAGTGGAAGTTACTTAAGCACTTGGATTCAGAGACTGTTGAAGTGATAATCTCACTTTTAAACAGCAGTAGCTTCTTCTGCCAGTGTAGAAGGAATATTTTCTTTCTTTGGACTAATTCATTCCAAATTGAGAAATCTTTGGGATCTGAAAAAGCAGGAAAGCTCGTTTTTCTTTTCCAGATTATGAACAAACAGGAAAATGAAGGTGAAGACGACTGGGTTAGCTGCAGAAGCCAGTATTTTAAGTTTCTCATGTTGACCTGGCTGACACAGTTGATTTTAATTTTTGTTTTTAAAAAAAATATTTAACTATTTCAATTAAAAACAATTTAAACAAAAACAAACCTGATTTTAAAAAACTGGAATGTTTAACTAAATTCAAAAATTCATATGCTTGTTTTGTTAAAATAATATATGTTTGCTGTTGAAGAAAAAAATCCAGAATACATAACATTGTTGTTTTAGTTAAATAAAACAATTTAAATGTCTGGCTGGTGATGTTCTCCTCCTAATACAGCATGGCAAGAAAATCCTCCAAATATTAATGATTAACCTGTTGAATTGGAGATAGTTCACCTCCCAATGACTTCATAAATATCTGCTTCAGTTACCTTTGGTAAATGAAATAACCAAACAATCAATCAATCATTTTCTGATATATCTGTAAAACTAATCTGAAAAGTTTTCAGAATAAATCACTTAAAAAAAAATATATTGCGTACCTTCTGAAAATGAAACCTACATCTATTAATACATATGAAGAATATGTATTAAGGTTATAACAACCAACAGGAATGCACTTTTATGTAGAAATCCATGATTAAATCGAGTTTTCCTGAATAGTGATTTAAATCATGATTTAAATAAATTTGATTTAAATCAAATGCACCCTGGTAAATACATACAGGGATACGTAAAGTAAAAAGGTGTCATTTTACATAATTACTGTACTTTTCAGTCACTTTCAGACTGACTGATTTGCAATAGTTTCACTCCAAACAGGGGAACTGGAATAGAGAGGAGAAAAATCAGGCCCAAGTGTCTTCAGGATAAGTTCTGCCCTTAGATCTCCCCATAACTTCTTATCACATATTTGTTGCACCTCTCCTATGTGTGGTATACCAGGAGATGAATAAAAGTATTGCACTGCAGTTTTTCAGAGTGACAACATTGAGTCCCTGGGCAGAATTTATCCCTTTTAAAAGAATTTTCTAAACAGTCTAAAGACTTAATGATGAGTTAGGATTACACTATTTCTTATTCTTCTTACAATTGCCTCAAATATTACAGTGTATTTTCTTTGTGTTATAATCTTTGTCCTCAGAATAGGGCACATTTTCAGTGTGATAGTCAACTCATCATAAAACATGAAGTCATTGTGGCATAAAGCTAAGTATTCTGTTTCTTCCTTGCCCTTTGCACAGCCCCATTAAAATCCATGAGGCAGAGGTGAAATGTCAGTAAGTAGATTTTGTAAAATATTTAAATAGTATGGCATACTCCAATAGCATGCTTCTGCCTGAAAACACTGTACAAAAGACTGTAATCCTGTATTCCTTATGCACCCAAAACTTCCATCCTAATCTCCCATTGAAAGGGACATAGGATCACACCCCAAAATGATTCATAATAGGCTTGAAATAGAAGAATGTTCAGCTTAATTTTCTGTTCCTGGCAAGACTGTAAAGAATAGTAAAGTATCAGCAACTAGAGCTGGTTGGGAATTTTCTTGATTAAATGTTTTTCAATTGGAAAATGATGATTCATTGAAACTGACCCTTTTTGTGATAACATAGTAGTTGTGATGAAACTTTTGTCAGGAAGGTTTCTCAAGTCAAGGATGGGAATTTCTAGTTTAAAAAAAAACAGCAAACAAGAGAATAGCCGATAGCCTTAGGGGTCTGACACCATGTAGTATGTGGGAAATCCAGATTCAAGTCCTGGCTCTGTCTGATTTGGAACAGAAACTTGAACCCTGATTTCCGACATCCCAGGTGAGTGTTCTAACCACCAGGCTATGCTAGGGTGTGTGTGTGTGTGTGTGTGTCTCTCTCTCTCTCTCCCCCGCCCCGCCCCCCCCCCCCATGTTTTTGTGTGTGAAAATGTCTAAAGGTCTCAGTTTTGTCCCCATGCAGAATGGGAAATTTTTGGAAATTGTAAAAATTTTGCTGACCATCCCTATGCACTAAGGGGGAAAAAGTATGATTCCATAAAAAAAGAAGAAAAGGAGTACTTGTGGCACCTTAGAGACTAACAAATTTATTAGAGCATAAGCTTTCGTGAGCTACAGCTCACTTCATCGGATGCATTTGGTGGAAAAAGCAGAGGAGAGATTTATATACACACACACAGAGAACATGAAACAATGGGTTTATCATACACACTGTAAGGAGAGTGATCACTTAAGATGAGCCATCACCAGCAGCAGGGGGGGAAGGAGGAAAACCTTTCATGGTGACAAGCAGGTAGGCTAATTCCAGCAGTTAACAAGAATATCAGAGGAACAGTGGGGGGTGGGGTGGGAGGGAGAAATACCATGGGGAAATAGTTTTACTTTGTGTAATGACTCATCCATTCCCAGTCTCTATTCAAGCCTAAGTTAATTGTATCCAGTTTGCAAATTAATTCCAATTCAGCAGTCTCTCGTTGGAGTCTGTTTTTGAAGCTTTTTTGTTGAAGTATAGCCACTCTTAGGTCTGTGATCGAGTGACCAGAGAGATTGAAGTGTTCTCCAACTGGTTTTTGAATGTTATAATTCTTGACGTCTGATTTGTGTCCATTCATTCTTTTACGTAGAGACTGTCCAGTTTGGCCAATGTACATGGCAGAGGGGCATTGCTGGCACATGATGGCATATATCACATTGGTAGATGCACAGGTGAACGAGCCTCTGATGGTGTGGCTGATGTGATTAGGCCCTATGATGGTATCCCCTGAATAGATATGTGGACAGAGTTGGCAACGGGCTTTGTTGCAAGGATAGGTTCCTGGGTTAGTGGTTCTGTTGTGTGGTGTGTGGTTGCTGGTGAGTATTTGCTTCAGATTGGGGGGCTGTCTGTAAGCAAGGACTGGTCTGTCTCCCAAGATCTGAGAGAGCGATGGCTCGTCCTTCAGGATAGGTTGTAGATCCTTGATGATGCGTTGGAGGGGTTTTAGTTGGGGGCTGAAGGTGATGGCTAGTGGCGTTCTGTTGTTTTCTTTGTTGGGCCTGTCCTGTAGTAGGTGACTTCTGGGTACTCTTCTGGCTCTGTCAATCTGTTTCTTCACTTCAGCAGGTGGGTACTGTAGTTGTAGGAATGCATGATAGAGATCTTGTAGGTGTTTGTCTCTGTCTGAGGGGTTGGAGCAAATGCGGTTATATCGTAGCGCTTGGCTGTAGACAATGGATCGAGTGGTATGATCTGGATGAAAGCTAGAGGCATGTAGGTAGGAATAGCGGTCAGTAGGTTTCCGATATAGGGTGGTGTTTATGTGACCATCGCTTATTAGCACCGTAGTGTCCAGGAAGTGGATCTCTTGTGTGGACTGGTCCAGGCTGAGGTTGATGGTGGGATGGAAATTGTTGAAATCATGGTGGAATTCCTCAAGAGCTTCTTTTCCATGGGTCCAGATGATGAAGATGTCATCAATGTAGCGCAAGTAGAGTAGGGGCATTAGGGAACGAGAGCTGAGGAAGCGTTGTTCTAAGTCAGCCATAAAAATGTTGGCATACTGTGGGGCCATGCGGGTACCCATCGCAGTGCCGCTGATTTGAAGGTATACATTGTCACCAAATGTGAAATAGTTATGGGTCAGGACAAAGTCACAAAGTTCTGCCACCAGGTTAGCCGTGACAGTATCTCGGGGCCTCTCCTTTTGCCCCTCCACCCCCACGAACATGATACAGTTCTGTGGTGACCTAGAATCCTATTTTCGACGTCTCAGACTCAAGGAATATTTCCAACACACCTCTGACCAACATATTAACCCACAGAGACCTTCCTGCCAACACTACAAAAAGAAGGATTCTAGGTGGACTCCTCCTGAAGGTCGAAACAGCAGCCTGGATTTCTACATAGACTGCTTCCGCCGACGTGCACGAGCTGAAATTGTGGAAAAGCAGCATCGCTTACCCCATAACCTCAGCCATGCAGAACACAGTGCCATCCACAGCCTCAGAAACAACTCTGACATCATAATCAAAAAGGCTGACAAAGGAGGTGCTGTTGTCATCATGAATAGGTCAGAGTATGAACAAGAGGCTACTAGGCAGCTCTCCAACACCACTTTCTACAAGCCATTACCCTCTGATCCCACTGAGAGTTACCAAAAGAAACTACAGCATTTGCTCAAGAAACTCCCTGAAAAAGCACAAGAACAAATCCGCACAGACACACCCCTGGAGCCAGGACCTGGGGTATTCTATCTGCTACCCAAGATCCATAAACCTGGAAATCCTGGACGCCCCATCATCTCAGGCATTGGCACCCTGACAGCAGGATTGTCTGGCTATGTAGACTCCCTCCTCAGGCCCTTCGTTACCAGCACTCCCAGCTATCTTCGAGACACCACCGATTTCCTGAGGAAACTACAGTCCATTGGTGATCTTCCTAAAAACACCATCCTAGCCACTATGGATGTAGAAGCGCTCTACACCAACATTCCACACAAAGATGGACTACAAGCCGTCAGGAACAGTATCCCCGATACTGTCACGGCTAACCTGGTGGCAGAACTTTGTGACTTTGTCCTGACCCATAACTATTTCACATTTGGTGACAATGTATACCTTCAAATCAGCGGCACTGCGATGGGTACCCGCATGGCCCCACAGTATGGCAACATTTTTATGGCTGACTTAGAACAACGCTTCCTCAGCTCTCGTTCCCTAATGCCCCTACTCTACTTGCGCTACATTGATGACATCTTCATCATCTGGACCCATGGAAAAGAAGCTCTTGAGGAATTCCACCATGATTTCAACAATTTCCATCCCACCATCAACCTCAGCCTGGACCAGTCCACACAAGAGATCCACTTCCTGGACACTACGGTGCTAATAAGCGATGGTCACATAAACACCACCCTATATCGGAAACCTACTGACCGCTATTCCTACCTACATGCCTCTAGCTTTCATCCAGATCATACCACTCGATCCATTGTCTACAGCCAAGCGCTACGATATAACCGCATTTGCTCCAACCCCTCAGACAGAGACAAACACCTACAAGATCTCTATCATGCATTCCTACAACTACAGTACCCACCTGCTGAAGTGAAGAAACAGATTGACAGAGCCAGAAGAGTACCCAGAAGTCACCTACTACAGGACAGGCCCAACAAAGAAAACAACAGAACGCCACTAGCCATCACCTTCAGCCCCCAACTAAAACCCCTCCAACGCATCATCAAGGATCTACAACCTATCCTGAAGGACGAGCCATCGCTCTCTCAGATCTTGGGAGACAGACCAGTCCTTGCTTACAGACAGCCCCCCAATCTGAAGCAAATACTCACCAGCAACCACACACCACACAACAGAACCACTAACCCAGGAACCTATCCTTGCAACAAAGCCCGTTGCCAACTCTGTCCACATATCTATTCAGGGGATACCATCATAGGGCCTAATCACATCAGCCACACCATCAGAGGCTCGTTCACCTGTGCATCTACCAATGTGATATATGCCATCATGTGCCAGCAATGCCCCTCTGCCATGTACATTGGCCAAACTGGACAGTCTCTACGTAAAAGAATGAATGGACACAAATCAGACGTCAAGAATTATAACATTCAAAAACCAGTTGGAGAACACTTCAATCTCTCTGGTCACTCGATCACAGACCTAAGAGTGGCTATACTTCAACAAAAAAGCTTCAAAAACAGACTCCAACGAGAGACTGCTGAATTGGAATTAATTTGCAAACTGGATACAATTAACTTAGGCTTGAATAGAGACTGGGAATGGATGAGTCATTACACAAAGTAAAACTATTTCCCCATGGTATTTCTCCCTCCCACCCCACCCCCCACTGTTCCTCTGATATTCTTGTTAACTGCTGGAATTAGCCTACCTGCTTGTCACCATGAAAGGTTTTCCTCCTTCCCCCCCCTGCTGCTGGTGATGGCTCATCTTAAGTGATCACTCTCCTTACAGTGTGTATGATAAACCCATTGTTTCATGTTCTCTGTGTGTGTGTATATAAATCTCTCCTCTGCTTTTTCCACCAAATGCATCCGATGAAGTGAGCTGTAGCTCACGAAAGCTTATGCTCTAATAAATTTGTTAGTCTCTAAGGTGCCACAAGTACTCCTTTTCTTTTTGCGAATACAGACTAACACGGCTGCTACTCTGAAACCCATAAAAAAAGAAGAGTTACTACAGAGATCAATCAACTTCACAAGTTCCGGTTGAATACTTAACCAAATAAGTTACTTGAACTTCACAGGTTGGAGGTAAATCAAATAATCTCATGGATATTTAGCATCACTGCCAACCGATGAAGGGAAAAATACAGATTAAAAGAAAATTAAGTATTCTAATTGACCAACAGACTTAACTGGAAAGATTTTTTTATTTCAATTCCAGCTGGACAAATGCAGTAAAAATAAGTGAACTGTCAAATTTTAAAATTCATTTGCTTTGACTATATTCTCACCTCTTTGTGAGCAGCCTACAGAAGTTTATTTTCAGGAATGTGCACTGGAACAAATATTAAGCTAATATTGCAGAAAACAAATGTCAAATTCACGATTTTGAGTATGCACATGAGAAACATGAATCTAAGAGTTATGCTCATCTGGAGAGGTGAGACAAATGTATCTGTGATCCATGTCTAATGAAAAGAACCCTCTATTTTGAATTATAAATGTTGAAAACTTGAAACAATACCTGGTTGCTAACAATTCACAAGCCATCCAGAGGCTAATTATACCCACACAAAACATTTCTAGAATAATTTCAAAACAATAAAAAAAATATGGAAGTAGTGATCTTTTCACAGACAACTTGAGAATAGAAAAAAAGAGCTAAGTTTTGCTAACCTATTGTTCATTATGAACAGGTCACCTGCATATGAGATAAAGTAAATAATATACAGCAGGTGTATAACAGATGGATGAGCAGTGGTACATGAGATGAAAATGATATATCAGCAGCTTGCTTATGCTCATATGTTGGTGGTTATCCAACTTTACAATTATCAACATAAAACTAGGGCTGAGCATTCAGAACCTGTATTACTTATCCTAGCATGAGTGGTTGGTGTCACTTAAATTGTCTCACCAGAAGTTTAAAAGAAATACCCGATCAGTGTGCAGGGGAGTAAAGTAAAGTACATTGTATGCAGTAAGCCCTGCAGATGGCTCAGCCAGGACACAGAGGTAGCTGTCCATATTTGGCACTGGTTATGCTTTTATTGCATAGCTACTGTTAGTCAAATATTGCAGGGGATACAGCATAAATATTCAAGAATTAATTCTCATCCAACATCTGTACTTACAGACCTCAAATAGGAATACTACTCTCACTTCGCCTGTTGCCCAGTAATCAGATTCCTTTTCCTTGTCTGCAATTGAGTAGGGGATTTTTGACTATAATTATATGCATCTGGGTATAGTAATAACAGTGCTTTCCTGTATAATATCTGCAATTCCTTTACCTATTGTTATCTCTACAGTAGGTATTTTACTTTTAGTCTGCTTGATAGCACCTGCCAATGCTACAAGATAAAAAAAAATATATATGTGTATTCTGAATATCCTTCTCTTTGCTGTTCTTAGGTTGTTAAAGAGGGAGGAAGCCAAGTTGGGTGTTAAATAGTATCACAACCTTTTATTCAGCAAGCAGCACTGGCATATGGTATTCTTTATTAGAGGGGGTGTTAGTGAGCAGTCCCCCAGATAACACTCAGCATACAAACACATTATGCTTTAGTTAAACAGAGGTTATTAGGCTTGACACAGGGGTCACTGAGTAATATTTAATTGCCTGTGGTATACAGGAGGTCAGACTAGATGATCTAATGGTCTCTTCTGGCCAAACTCTTATGAATTTAAGAGCGACAGCAGGCACAGATGCATTAAAACTAAGTGCAATAATGGTGTTGGATGTAGCCGAACTCACCTTTAAATTAGCTTTGGTTGATAACACCTGAACTCAGGTCTGTGATGGGATCAAGTGACATATTTAGTAGCATAATCATTTACTTTGCCTTTTGTAGTTTCACCTTCCTTGTTTTGTTTTAGAGCTTAAGTCTTTATCCTGCACCATTCAAGTCAATGGGAGTTTTTCCATTGACTTGAATGGGAGCAGGGTCAAGCCCTTCATTACTAACTAGAAGAAAATGGTGTTAAGCTGGAGGACTTTATACAAATGGGGAGGGGACAGGGGTGAAGTCCCAAAAATGAGCAGCTATGAATTGCGATCAAGTTTTTTAAGTGGTTTGAGAAGTGGATGTACACAATCTTGTTGAATCCATTACATGGGCACAAGCACAATTGCTTACAGCACTGTCTGTAACCATCCATCCCCTTTAAAAACAAAAATGTTTTATACTTAAATAATTGCATGCAAATTCAGATATGCTACTAGCCATGTGTTTTACTGCCTATTATAAATAACAGCAGTGAAGTAAATATATGCTGCTCAGTAAATATAGACAATGTTAATTGCTATGGGTGCCCAACGCTGATGCCGATTCATATTAACCATAATTTGTTAGGAAGAAAATGTTATGCAGAAGGATGCAGAGCTGCAGGTGGTTAGTTTCAAGAACAGAAGTCACTTTAAAGTGATCAATGTGACCATGTCACATATTAATGATTTATTATATAGCTAGCACAATAAGCACTAAGTACATTCTCCTCTGATGGAATTCAGTACATCCTATGGGTTTATTAAAATAGATTGATTTGAAAAAAAATCAAACCACAAAACACCTAAGCAAATTTTTAGTTTGTACATGCAAATTATCTTTCAAATAAATTTTAAAATACCCTATTCATATATTGTTTTCCATTTGAGCTCTGATCATTTTGTGCATTAGACATAATCTCATCTAATAATTTTTCAAGTATTTATAGTGGAATTCTATTTTCTGCAAATTACTTTCATTTAGCTCTGGATGTTCAGCAGATTTGTATCATCGTAATCACAACAACTAAAAAAAAGTGTACTCTGTCACATAACTTTAATACTATTTTAAGATCTTGCAGTGGGAGGGTTATGGAAGAGATTTAGAAAATCTGTACTTCAGAAACCATATGGTCATGCATCTGAAGCTACACGGAAGGGGTTTAGTTAGTTAGTTGAAGGTTCCTTCTCACTCTGGCTGCCAAATACAGAATGGCCTACAGAGGTGAAAGTAAGCCGGTATGGTATGGTATGGTATAGCATACCAGCAAGAAAGTGCGGACTGTATCGGCAGGGCTGCTGATGGGTTGGGGGGAGGGCAAAAGGGGTAGCTGCCCCAGGGCCCATATCGGGGCCCTGCGTACCAATAAGTCATTTAAGTTACTTTCACCCCGGGCCTACCTCATCATTTTAGCACCTGAAATGATAATTATCATCCCCCCAACTTTGAATATAAATATAATGCTTTCTGAAGCATGTTCACATTTCTGAAATACTTATGTCCCATCAGTTAATCTAAAAGTTTATTCCTTGCTTGGGATAGTATTTTCCAAATATGTTGTTGATGTATCTCTTGTGTTTGCTGCCAGCAAGAGGTTAGAGGACAAACAGTATTGATTGTGTTACACATTTCATTGAAGTCAAGTCATGTCATGTGCCTGCTTTTGGCATCTTCTGCCTTGAAAGTTCTCTCTCATAGTGTGCCACAGCAGAAGTAATTTATATTTGTTCTGCCCTGTGTTCACACAGTATTCACAATCTATTAGAAGTGACAAAAATAAGCGAAATTTTCTTCTAATTTCTGACATTCCTAAAATGATGCCAATGTATTCTTGCAATATTGGACTCTTATTAGTGCTTCTTCTCTTTGGAGATTTGTGGCATATGGGCATAGTTTCCTTTTAAATAGCATGATACACAATTGCTTTAAGATACTGTATGGCAAAGCTTTGATTTCTTTTCTTTTATGAAAAAAACGTTAATTTAAAAATGGTCTACAATCCACATGAAGATCTTAGCTGTAGGGTTTTTGCACTGAGACACTTTTGTTTGTTGGAACGTATATGATAATCATTTGTCATTATAGATTTCCACAATTCCACCTAATGTGTGGAACAATTTGTACTCCTGAAATGCACTTCAGTCAAGCAATTTAGTGGGGGGAAAAATGAAAAACCTCTTTCAGAGAAATCACCTCTGCTTTTGAAGACCTACTATTTAAAAACAATGTAAGCATACAAATCAGAAATTAAGCACATTTGGGAGTATGTTTCATTTCACAGCAGATTCAAAAATGACTTGCATTAAGTGTGAGAAAGGGTATGTACTGATCCGACAAGAGAATTTTGCCCTTAATCAGGGCCCTGAGATCTTTCAGTTGTTAGTATGTTTTTTCCCCTCATTCCTTTCTTTTCCTCTGTACTCTACCACAAATAAAGTTAGATAAAGTACCACTTTTGAGGGACTATATCACACCTCATTGACAGAAGACTCTGCTTTTTCTCACAAATAGGCATTATCACTCACTTCTTCCAAGGACTGAATATCACTTCTTGTGAGGATTGGAAATCTAGAATTCAGAACTGAAAGAAAGAGAAGGAAGGGGGCGTTTGTGGAAAAGAGAGATAGGGAATTAAAGGAAATTGAAAAGGAATAGATAGTTACGTGTTGAGAAGCAGTCAGTAAAGAGGATTTACTCTGCTCAAGCCTACATTCCAAGGAAACTAGTGGGAAATGAGACACTGGAAGCTGCTTTTTAAAGTTGACTTCAGTGGTAGATGGGTCAGGGGATGAAATTGGGTTAGTCTCCTTTTGTGGGTAATTGTATATAGAAAAAAACTTCAACAAAATTGCTATTTTTTTTAAACTTAGAAATGTCAGTAATGTTGTCTCATCTCCTGTTTTTTTTTGTTGTTGTTTTTTTTTGAAGAATCCAGAGATGTGGTTTCTTGGCTCTTAATTGAAGGAGGTCTTCAACCTTTAGCAAAAGAGCTTTTCTCTGAATTGTTTGTTGTCTATTTGAGTTAAATGGGTGTTAACAAAAACAATAGTTTTAAATAGTCTGAATTACAAAAAACAAACAAAAACCCCCCACTTCTCTCAGTTAGGTTTCAATTAGATATCAGAGTTCTCCACTTACCCTTATGGTCTTCCAGGGTAAAATTCCCAACAGAATAGTAACAAAAAAGCCACCTTCGTACATCATAAAAAGTCAGGAAGCTCTCTTTCACGTGCATGCCACATTTAAAATGTTTGGATTTCACAAACCATGAACTCGCCTACACTTGTAGCACCTCCTCCCCACTGCGGCCACGCACCTTTTTATTTTTTTCCCCCAATATCAACACACACAAACCACCACACTCAAAGCTAGTTAGCTAGAACTGCAGTATTTTTAAAACTAAATTCAAATTCAGTTTTCAGACACAGTTAAATCCAACATAAATATGGCTTAGCAACAAGGATATATCTACATTGATTAAAAACAAAAACAAAAAAAAAAAACTTGAAGTACCCAGTGTCAGAGCTCAGGGCAGCTGACTTCGGCTTGTGGGTCTAGAGCTTCAGGGCTATAAAATTTTAATGCAGACGTTCAGCGTGGGACTGGAGCCTGCACTCTGAAACCCTGTGATGGGGGAGGATGTGACCTCTTGGGTAGGCTAGTTTATGATCTTGCAAACATTTAAATACGTGCATCACTCTGTACTCACGTGAGCAAGACTTACAGAGTTCAAAGTGACTACTTGCATGAGGAGGATTATGTACATGCTCATGTGTTAGGATTATGGAAAATAAGGTCCTTGTTCATCACTCACCCTTTGGCCTCCTGGTGTACTCTTGAAGATGCAGTTAAGTGCCCATTGCAGTACATATGCCTGTCTGTACTAACTGGACAGAGAGCACCAGCTCATTTCGCATAAGCTACCAAACAGTCACTACTGGAAGGGGTCTGCACTTGGATACTAACTCCCATTCAGCAAAGGATGCAATTATGCATGTGAGCAGTCCCATTAACTTCTAAACACAAGTAATCTCTGAAGTTAATAGGCTTGCTCACATATTTGAAGTTAAGTAGGGGCTTACATATTGCATTGAGCTCCATGCAGTATCAGTGCCTTAGAAATGAAAGGCTAGTGAGCCATTCCCAAACGCCCAACCTGCTCGCTTCTCACCTATGTTAAGTTTTCACACTCACTGTATTCCACTTTCTTATCTGGTAGCCACAGGAAAGGTTTGACAGGCTTTTCTTGAATTCAGTTGTTTTTGCATTATTTTGGCTTGTATATTTGCAAAACTCTCCCAACCCCCAGTTTTTGTATGAATCAGAAATTATGCTCAGTTTCATATTTCAGATGCAACCTAAAAATGATTCAGGCGTCATATTTAAAAATGCAAAAAGAGATAATCCATCAACCCTGCATAAATCTATTTACATTTAACATTTACCCCACAATGACCATTTGAAAAGTCTAAAATACGGAAACAGCTTAAACCACCGGCATCCTTTCTGTGGCAGCAAGTACAAGAAGAGGGCAGGACTCTGGATAAAACCAGCATCTTTAGAACTCTCTCTGTTCTCCTTGCTTGCAGAGTGTGGAAGGAGAGCACCATGAAAAAGCAGTGGAGCTCCTGAAGGCTGCTAACGATAGCGTCAAGTTGGTCGTGCGCTACACTCCCAAAGTGCTAGAAGAGATGGAGGCTCGTTTTGAAAAACTGAGGACAGCACGACGCCGGCAACAGCAGCAACTACTAATTCAGCAGCAGAATACACAGCAAAATCATATGTCGTAGGTGAGACTATTCATTGCTCATACTTTTGGCTCGAACCTGTGAAGGGTTGACCATCTCTTACCAGCCGCTGAGCATTGACCGCAACAGGAGCGGAGAGTGCTTATTGCTTGGTAGACTTCCGTGTGCCCTACCCCAAGAAAAATGCACTTTGCAAGTAGGGGATTTGCCACATCAAAATGTGGAGCTATTTTTCCAAGTCTGAATCTAGAAATAAATGCCTGGCATATAAGTCTGGCATGGAATACAAGGAAGAGTCTGAGCAGTAAGTTAAAAGAAAAGGAGTACTTGTGGCACCTTAGAGACTAACAAATTTATTAGAGCATAAGCTTTCGTGAGCTACAGCTCACTTCTGTAGCTCACGAAAGCTTATGCTCTAATAAATTTGTTAGTCTCTAAGGTGCCACAAGTACTCCTTTTCTTTTTGCGAATACAGACTAACACGGCTGCTACTCTGAAACCAGCAGTAAGTTAGTATTCTTTCTGGACACCCTCTCATACTGTGTTTTACTCCCATCAGCCAAAAAATAAAGTTCTTGTAAAAATTAAGAATTTTTTGCTACCAGTTTTAGGCTTAATATAACAATCCCTTACTACTACGCTGCATAGTATCTACACATATGAGGGGGAGTTTTCCCAGCCCTTTCACAGCTACAAAAAGCCAAAATGCACAAGAGCCACTGTGGTTCCATTGCATAATGTGGTGGAAAGGTGCTTAGCTGCACATCCTACCTCCACTGTGGTAGGGAATATTCCATTCACCGCTTGGGTACCTATATGGCCAAAATTACTGTAGTAGCTGAGTGCCTTACAATCTTTAATGTATCCTTACAACACCCCTGTGAGATAGCACTTCCCTATCACTCCCACTTTCCAGGTGGAGAACTGAGAAGCTAAGTGATTTGTCCAATGTCATCCAGGAAGTCTCTGGTGAAGCAGGGACTTGAACCCAGCTCTTCCAAGTTGTAGGCTAGTATCTTGCTTTGGTCTCCTAAACAAGAGTCTTTTGCTGAGGTTTTACATGTGAGATCAGAATTTTGCTTGATGGATCCTTATTCTTTGAGTCTTAGTGAAAATTCCTATTTTCCGTTCTTAAATGTTACAGATATAAATGGTTACGTTTTGTGTAATAAATTGTGTTTTTCTGCCTTAAACTGGACTGTTTCAGGAACCACTAAACATTAAAACACAAAATCTCACAAAGGTTTTAAATAAAGTTTAGACAATCTCAGCTCAATCTTTAAATGTACTATAGTGCTCGTTGACGTTATTCTTAGTTGGGGAGAAAGGAAGGAAGGAAAATATGAGTGATCCAATCCTCCAATTCTTTTTGTTAGCTCTGAGAAATGTTTTTGTTTGTTTAATTCTAGGTCATTCTCAAGAATAAAATCTAGATCAAGAATTCAGTAACCAAGCAATTGGAGCTGTGCTTCAGTATTCCAACCTACAGTTATAAGGAAACAGAGAGAACACAATAACTGAATTTATCAAGAAGTTATGAATAAGTGGTGTAAGAATAATTTAGTAAGAACCACAACACACCTGGTACCTTCTTTATCAGGCTTTTCGGTACAGTGCAGTCTCAGATACAAGATTTCTATGACTTTATTCCTAATGAGCAATATGGTAAGTAAACACTATGAAATGTAGAGAAGTTTGGGGATTCTGAATAAATCTTTGTAAGGTCCAATCTTACACTCCTCATTCTAACAAAACTCTGGCCTGTTGGTTCACTGAGGTCAGTGAGGATTTTATCTAAGAAGGCCAAGATCAGCTGCTAGTGAAGGTGAAGTCTTTCTCTGCAGTTATTGCCAGAAATGAACAACTTGTAGTCCATCAACCAAACTGCATCTGTTCAAAATTTTGCCACAAATATAAAACAAACTCTCACATCACATTCCATAACCTCTTTTTACTATATATTGTAGAGTTGTTTTAATCTGACTTCCAGTTTATAATAATTTTCAATTTTTTCCCTGAAAATAGCAAGTTACTATATTTATAAGTATTCAGTTGTAAAAGCAATTGGCTTTTTACTCTTGATGTTTCCATATATTTTATTATGCATCAATAGAGTGAGGCATTTTTAGATCTACTTTAATTTTATTAGTAGTAAGGCTAGAGAATCCTAGAACGTATTTTTAAATATAGGTATTGCTTATATCCACTATAGCTATTATTCTGAAATCTATAACTTAATATACTGTATTATTTATTCCATAAAATATATATTGTCAGAATGTGCTTGTTACAGAAATAGGATCTTTGCTTACCACGAATTACAAATGTAGTCAGACAACGTTAGCAAAAGACCAAGCTTTGTTTGGCACGTATTCATGTGATAAATAGAACCCAGCTATCTTAGCTTTTCTGTATTTTTAAATTTATTTTGTATTTCATTGCTAATATATTTAGGAGGAGAAGAGTAAATTGTTCCTGGCATATTTTCTTGTAATTCAGTTTGATCTTAAAGTTTAGAACTTTATCAAATCAAATTGGAATGTAAAAGCAAAATATATAAGAACCTTTTTAAGTTTACATTTACTTTTCCAAAGACTAATGAACAGTCACAGCCAAAGCTGGAAGGCTAAAAATATCATCTACCTTAGAAGTGAAAAAAAAACGTAATCCTCAAATCCTGACCAATTTATTGTCATTAAAAATATCTTCTATATAGAGAAGAAGGAGGCAAAGCAGTGTCAAACGGAGGGAAGTTCTGCAATTCTTGCATACTGAAAACTCCAGTTGATTTCACTTGGAGTTTGGAGACACAAGGAACTCTGAACTATTCTGAACAATGCTCTGGTTGCAGCCTTGTAACAAAAAAGCCAAAACATGTTACATCTTTTCTTTGCAAATACTCTCATCACTGATTCCCTTCACTTCAGTATAAGATCTAATCAAATACAGAACAGACAGCCACAGCAGGGGGAAATTGATATACCATAGTAGCATAGGTTTAAAAAAAGACTACCTACCGGCCACCAGCTTTGACAGTGTTCCTTTACTATAATTATCTGCTGAAAGTAATCATGCTTTTAAAACCAAATTATATTAAAACACCGGATGAACAATATAATACCTAGAAATAATTCCATCCAGTGGTGGTGGTGACAACATGAATTAAACAATGTAGCTTGAGTGTGCCACCAGAAGTTAAAGATGGAATATTCTTTTATTATGTTGTGCAAGGATTTTGTTTCAGCTTTTTTGTTTCATTTTTTAACTTAATAAGATTGTGATGTACCTTTTTGAAATATCTATTTTAAAGCTATATTTTTAAAAAACATTAGTATTGATAGTATTGAACTATTACTGCATATGACTGTATTATATCACGACTACTGCTCTGTAAGTTTTCAGAGACCAAATATTACACAGTACGATTAGTGGGACCACTGTATTACATTCTGAACTCTCTCCTGATCCTGCCTACCCCTCATCACAATAGCTAGATTTTAATGGAATGGACAGTTAGTATAGTTAATTGGAAAAAAAAATAGAATGTCATTAATGTCTTTATATAGAGAAGCATATCTAATTCATTTGCGTATGTTATTGTTCAATAAATTATTTATACAAATATTAACATCTCAGTCTCTGCCAACATTTAAAAATAAGAGGAGTATAATACAGTACCAATAAATCAGATATTCTAAGGGGGAACAGAAGGGGCAAAAAATCATTGGGGTTAGACTAGATGATCCTTGCAGTCCCTTCTAACCCTATGTTTATGGGGTCAACTTCAATGATCATACCTGCACTGTGGATCTGTAAAGATGTAGCAAGTTAATCACTGGAACAGCTGACAGCAGCCTTTACATACTGCCAATAATCTGTCATCCTCTAAAAACTGAACCTTCAATTATGGATGTTCTTGCATTTTTCACATAAATTTACAGCTTTGATTCAGCATAGCATTTAAACACATGCTCATGTACTTAACTAGGGTCTAATAATGCGCACATGGCTCTCTCTTTCTCTCATTTATGCATTCCCATTGCTATAGCTAATTGTTTGCCTTTTTATTTATTGCTGTTACCATATGAAATTGGTTTATTTGCAGTCACTTTAGTAAGGTTAAGGTCTCATTGATTTTGGCAGGAATAACTTGAGCCCCCTCAGATACATTTCCTTGTATTGACAGTGAGTTGAACTAAAACAGTGGTTTTCAACCTGTGATCCATGGACCTCTGGGGGTCTGCAGACTATGTCTAAGATTTCAAAAGGGGTCTGCACCTCTATTCAAAATTTTTTAAGTGTCCACAAATGAAAAAAGGTTGAAAATCCCTGAAGTATAAGATCAACTAAATCTTTTCTGTCTCTAACTTGATACGTATAAAGGATACCATTCTTTGGGTCAGTGGCCCAGAGTTGGCCTGACTGTCCAATTAGCCTGGCCTACTGCACCTAAGAAAGAATTGGAATTTAATTAGCTGACCCTCATATAAAGAGGCCAGCAAAAAGGGTTTTAGTGGGGAGAGAGGAACTGCAACATCTTGGAGGAAGTTGAGAGGCCAGAAGTGGTTCCCTGATGACTCACTACTGAAGTTATTGCTAAGAGGAACTGCTTCAGAAATGCCAAATGTTCAAAAAGGGAGATTGGTGGGAGATCTGTATTACTGAGGCTCTGAGGTAAGAGCCAGGAAATCTGGTTAGTGGAATTATTAGTGCGAGAGGCTAATTTGGGGGGAAAGGACTGCTATGCATGCACAGAGTTGAAAGTAAGAATCTGCAAGAGTTTGATTATGTTTTATTAAGAAGGCTCAATTAAAGAACCTACCTCAGCTGAGAAATAGCTTTCCTGGATTCCTTGAGAAAGCTCAGTCAAATTAACCTCAGAGAGTGTGAACTGACCAAGCAGGACACAGTTTAGTTCAACAAGAGGAGGGGACTATCAAATAGGCCTAATCCTTCTACAACATGAAATCGAGAGGGAGCTGTCTCGCTTTGAGTTTCGCTATCTTTCCACCATGCCAAAGGTCCAAAGACAAGATCCAAATCTGTCTATGAATACTAGATTTTTTACACTCCCTGCATAAATCCCACAAATGTATTATGCTAATCCAAGCAGGGTCGATTTTCTGTCTGTGACAGATAAAAAATTGATAGTTTTTTGTAAGTGTTTCAGAATACTACACTGAGAGAATTCTACAGAAAGGAAGCTTGCGGAACAGTTGAGAGAATTTCATGGCATGCTTCTTAATCAGTGAAAGGAATGTGTCATGTTGGCTTCTCAGCTGCAGCTTACACAGTGGTAAGTGTAAAGATGAAAAGCCAGCGAGTGCACATGCTTTTCACTTGAATGAACGAAATGACATACAGTGCTGCAGTCTCCCATTCAAAAAGAAGTGTTGCAATGCATATTGGTCCACTATATTATATACTCGTGGGGGAATTCTGCACCAAAGATTTAAAATTCTGCACACAATATTTGAAAATTCCACACATTTTATTTGTCAAAATAACAAAATATAATCATGCTAGTTACAATTTTGGTAATTTATTTCAAATTATCTGTCAGCAAGTACCTCTGCAACAACACAGACAAAAAAAAAAAGATGCTGGTAATTTTTTTTTGACAAATAGATTCCTTATGAGGCATATTAATACAGAACTTTGTGTAATTCATTTAAATTACAATACAGAACTGTATTTCCTGCAGTTGTCAGAAGCAGTGCAAAGGCTTGGGGGAGTTGGGGGTAACAGAAGAGCTGAGGGAAAAAGAAGCAGCCTCGGAGTGAATCCGGAGGATGTTGAGTGTGGGTGGGTGGGGGATTTTTAGGGTGTTTGGAAGCCTCCCCCATGCAGACCCTGGCTGACCTCAAGCTTCTCCCATTCAGTCAGGAGCGTCTGCCCCTGTCCCCTCACCCCACTAGCTCCTGAGCCCATGCTCCAGTCTGTCCCCCTCACTAGCCATTCTGAACCCTAGTCTGTGACCCCTCAGCAGCCCTGTGTGCCCCACTCTGTCCTAACCTGGCTCCACTGGACATAGAATTTTGTATTTTCCTGCATAAAGTACATTTTGCCCAAGAAATTGCTGCAGTTCTGCCTTTTGCCCACCAGAGGCTGCTGTGGTACTGGAACAGCTGGCATGAATGCAGCTGGCTGTTCTGGCACCACAGCGGCCTCTGGTGGGCAAAAGGCAGAACTGCAGCACTTAGGCAAAATGTATTTTATGTGGGAAAATACAAAATTATGCAAGACAAGACAAATTAATTCTGCACATCTGCAGATGCACGGAATTCCCTCAGGAGTAATTATGCTATTCCTACAGTGCATAGTGGGGGCCCCAGTTATACCGGGGACCTTTGAGAGCTAGCGCAATAGGAACAAAAAAAATGTAGGTCACACTGACAGATGGGGACAGTATTTCAAAAATCAGTGACTGGAAATGACATAGGAGTCGTGGTGGATAACCAGCCAAACATACACTCCCTGTGAGATGCTGGGCTAAAGCTCTAACATGATCTTTGGACGTATAAACTAGGGAAGATCAAGAAAGATTAGGGAGGTAGTATTATCTCTGTATACAGTATCACTATCCTGGGTCTGGTTTTCATCAGTGGTGCCAATTCAAATATTTCTTACGGGGGGAGGAAAGACAAATTCTGGGCCACCTTAGGCCACATAAAGGACCCTGTTCCAGTCTCCATCCATTCTTCCCCTGGCCCCACCCAGGGATCCCAGGTCTCCCTTGGCTGGTGAATCTTCCCTTTCTCTTATCCACACAGTGCATGAGACAGTGCCACCAGGATCAAATGTTTGGCAGACTCTGCTGAGCTCCACTGTCCTTGGACTCCCCTGAGCTCCACCCCCTGTGTGCCAGTCTGCAATATTGATTTGTCCTGGCCTGGCCAAATTTCAATGGCATTGAAACTTTGCAGCTAGAGCACTGCTCCAGTCTGCTCTGGCAGCAGCCACACTGACTTAGTATGGAAATACTGCTTAAAAGTGGTCGGACAGTGACCCCCTCCTCACATCCCCAGCTTCAGAGCCTATGGAACTTTGAGCAAGTGCAAAAACCTCGTGGAGAGACATTAACTCACCACCAGTTTCCCCTAAATGCTGCCACTGGTTCTGGTGTTCACACTTGAAAAAGGACATTGGAAAATTGGAAAGGATTCAGAAGAGCTATAGGAATGATTTGAGGTCTGGACACTGGTCTTCCAGAGAAATGAAAGATGCTCAATCTATTAAATTTACTCAAGAGGAGGTTAAGAGAGGTAACCTGATCATGGTCTATAACAGGGATAGGCAACCTTCAGCACGCGGCCCATCAGGGTAATCTGCTGGCAGGCCGCGAGACATTTTGTTTACGTTGACCATCCGCAGGCACAATTCCTGCAGCTCCCATTGGCCGGGAATGGCAAACCATGGCCACTGGGAGCTGCAGGGGAGGCCATGCCTGTGGACGGTCAACGTAAACAAAATGTCTTGTGGCCTGCCAGCAGATTACCCTGATGGGCTGCGTGCTGAAGGTTGCCGATCCCTGGTCTATAACTTAGTACCTACATGGGAAAGAGTTTTTTCTGATAGAGGAGGGCCCTGTAATCAGACACAAAAAGGAACAGATTCAAAGATTGGAAGCCAAAGCTAGACAAATTTATAGTAAAAATGGAGCACAATTTTTTTTAATAATGAGAGAAATGAATCATTGGATCAACTTACAGAGTGATATGGTGGATTCTCCCATCATTTAAGGTTTATAAATGAAGACTGGATGTCTTTTTAAGAGCTATTAGTACTGCTTTTGACTGGAGCAGTTACCCAATACTTGGAGTCTTGCAAGTTCTTTCCTTTAAGAGGAGAAATTGATGATTGAAGCAGCTGTTTCTTTGATGCAATCTTGTTTCATTACAAGGAATGTACATAAACTCCTGTTTCCCAGGACACAGGAAGGATCAAACAGCAGGAGATGGGACTATGAACTACACCTAAGTCTCTTTCCAGCCAGCACTCTCCGCAAAATCTCTCTCTGCTTTTTTCTCAGGGTCACTCATTCCTTACTACGTTCTCTGCTGCTTCTCTCTCACACAGCTCCCTCAAACAATACCCAACCCTCTATATTTGCACTCAGCTCCAGTCAAACTCTTCTGCCTAAATAGCTCAGATTCCTAACTGACCTTGCATATGCCGCTGTTTTGGGTGGTGGCTCCTATTCTTTCAGCTATCTATTCTATTAAGCACCTTGAATATACTGATTCTGACTGAAAGGCAGCTGTTTTGCACACCAATTGCAATGTGGTTTCATTAAATCCCCAGTATAACAATATGCTATAGCTCAAACAGAAGTTATGGGTTTGATGTAGGGCTTGAAAACCTGTGGCCTCGCTTATGCAGGAGGTCAGACTATATGTTCATAATGATCCTTTCTGATCTTAGTCTATAAATACTATTGCCACCACCTACTACTTATGTATTTTGTGACAGTCAAAATGTTTGGATAAATATTCAGAAATACCACATACTTTATGGGTCTGACCTGACCAATATGAATTTCTTGACTTTGTAAAATTGGGCTGGAAATCTCACATAGACTGAATTTCTCACACACTTACCCATACTCCTGCTTCTGGTTGTGCCAGGAAAGCCACAACAATAGCCTCTTTCACTATTTCTGCACTTCTGGTTCTACCCAGAGTTAGCAATTACAGAAATGCATGAAAATTAAAGTTATTCAAACCTTAAAAAAATGTAATATACATTTGATACTAACAAATGTGGTGAAACCTGAGTATTACTGAAGTTCAGAGGTCTGCAACTATTCAGGAGTTAACAAAGGTCTCCAAGACAGAAGGATTGTATCTATATTGAAAATCCAACATTCCCAACGCAATTTAATCCTTGAGCTGACCTTCATTTTATTTGCATGTTGCTAGTTCTTTATTTTTTTCTCATTTTGTATTGTTAAATGTGTTAAATTGTTAAATGGGAAGTTTCTTTAATTACTTTCTTAACTATTAGAATTTTACATAGAGATATTTTATGCTAAGACATTTCATACTTAACATGGTGATCTACGCTAAAAAAAGACAAGATCATGGCCTCATTAACATCCTTACTGTTAAAACAAACTCAAACACATAGCTGATCAACAAATTGCCTGTTCTATATTTGCAACCAACTTCACCTTTTGCAATGCATCCGATGAAGTGAGCTGTAGCTCACGAAAGCTTATGCTCTAATAAATTTGTTAGTCTCTAAGGTGCCACAAGTACTCCTTTTCTTTTTGCGAATACAGACTAACACGGCTGCTACTCTGAAACCTAAACTTCTACAAAGAGACAAGGTGATGAGGTGATAGGTTTTATTGGGCTATTGGTGAGAGAGAACTTGCACAGTGTTCTTCGGCAGGTCTGGGAAACTTAAGTCTAGTCTACACTGGCAGCACTTTAACGTGGCTTGTGTGGTCGCGGCACAGCACTGGGAGAGAGCTCTCCCAGCACTTTAAAAACAAACAAACAAACAAACAAACAAACAAAAAAACCCTCCATGAGGGGTGTAGCTCCCAGCACTGGTGCACTGTCTATACTGGTGCTCTACAGCGCTGAAACTTGCTGCGCTCAGGGGTGTTTTTTCACACCCTTGAGCAAGAAAGTTGCAGCGCTGTAAATTGCCAGTGTAGACATACCCTTAGTCAGGGCTTGTCTTCACGTATAGTGCTCTAGCCTGCTGTAGTGCTTGAGTGAAGATGCTGCTACGCCAACAGGAGAGCTTCTCCCATCAGCATAGTCAATCCACCTCCCCAAGAGTCAGTAGCTATGTTGGTTGCACAAGCACTCTTGTTCACCTAGTGCTGTCTACATAGGGATTAAGTAGATATGGAAGTTTCACACCCCTGAGCAACATAGTTACGCTGATATAGGTCTATAGTGTAGACCTGGCCTCATAGTATCACTGCTAATTACAAGATGGAACAGATTGTTAAACGTATGTCATTAACATATATTTGAAGGCACCATTCAAGGTAAGTGTCCAGTTAACAACCCTCCAGTCATAGGGAGGAAAGGAAGGTGGGGAGGAAGGAAATCTGGGTTTTCTGAGGGATTGTTAGTGGGTTATAGATTGTTGTATTAAGCCATAAATCCAGTGTCTCTGTTCAGTCCATGATTTTTAGTGTCTAGCAAAGTTAAGAATTTAATCTCCCAGGCTCATCTTTTGAAAGTGTTTCCTTTGAACCACCATCCCTCATAATAATGGCATAGCTACCTACTTCAAATATTTACAAGATGATGGACAATCCTCAGATAGCCACCCCAAACACATCGCCAAAACTCATCCATTTCATCCTCACCCATAAGAATTTTACATTCAACAACAAACACTTTGTTCAAACCATTGGGAACAGCTGTGGCCTCATAGGATGACTCCAATATGCCAACCTCATCATGTGTCACCTTGAAGAAGAATTTCTGGACAAATGCACCATGAAACTAATGATATACCTGAGATACATCAATGATATTTTCATCCTCTGTACAGATGACAAACTCCCTCAGATTTCTACCACAGTTTCAACAAGCACCACCCATCCATTAAACTCTCTCTGGAACACTCGCATGCCGGCAACAACAACCCATACACAAACAACAACAACCCATACTCTATGGGAACCCCATCCTGGAAGAAATCTTTCCTGAATCCCCTCTTCTTGCCTTCAAACAACCCCGCAACCCCTCCAAGCTCATCAGAAGCAATTCCCCACCAGAATATACAAACTCAAAGTGACATATCTCCATTGCTACAATGAGCAACACCCCATAACACACTTTTCAAGATCCATAGGTCCTACACATGCCTATCTCATCCAGTGCACTAAATGTCCCATTATCAACTATTTGGGTGAAACCAGAAAAATCGCTGCGTTCTCGAATGAACTCATACAGGAAAATTATAGAAGACAAAAAACACCACATCACCTCTAGGTGAACAATTTTTTTTCACAAAACGATCGCTCTGTTTGACTTCATCCTCAAAGAAAACCTGCACAACACTTTCAAAAAGTGAGCCCTGAAAGCTGAAATTCATAACTTTGCTATATACTAAAAGTCATGGACTGAAGAGAGGCACTGGATTTATGGCTTATTACAACAATTTATAACCCACTAACAACCACCCTCAGCTGCTTTCTCTCCCCCCACCTTCCTTTTCTCCCTCTGACTGGAGGACTTCACCTTGAATGGACTGGAGGATTTCACCTTGAATAGTCCCTTGAAATATATATTAACTTCTTACGCAAAGCAATCTGTTCCACCTTGTATTTAGCTGTGACACTAAGGGCAGATCTACACTTAAAACTTTGCATCTGTGCGTCTGCACTGATGCAGCTGCACCACTGTAGCACTTTAGTAAAAGCCAGGGGTGAAAGTAAGGGGGTACGGTCTGGTACGGCGTACCGGTAAAAGGTAGCTGCCAGGACTGGCCCATACCGCTGACTTTAAAGCAGTGCTTAGAGCACTGCCGCAGCTGTGCTTTAACTTTGCTGCCCCTTTTGCGCCCCCACCGGATCTCTACCAGCAGGGTTGCCAATGGGGGGGGCGCAAAAGGGGCAGCGATGACCCAGCTGGGGGGGGCGCAAAAAGGGCAGCGATGTTAAAAAGCTGCCGCGGCAGCGCTTTAATATCACTGTCCCTTTTGCCCCCCCGGCTGCTGACGGGGGGGCAAAAGAAGCAGCTGCCCCAGGGCCATAATTTAAAAGGGCCCGGGGCTCCGGCTGTCTCTGCCACTACCGCAGCTACGCCTAACCAGAGCCCTGGGCCATTTAAATCGCCGATGGAGCCACGGGCGGCGCAGGTCAGGGAGCACAAACGGACTGACTGGGGATGCTGACTCCCAACCCCACCCCTTTCACCTGAGGCCACGCCCCTTTCGGGGGGGCCAGAGCGGCCCCGTACTGGTAAGATCTGCATTTTACTTTCACCCCTGGTAAAAACACTCCTATGCTGATGGGAGAACTTCTCCCCTCAGCACAGTTAATCCACTGCTGCGAGAGGTAATAGCTATGTTGACAGTAGAAGCTCTCCCACTGACATAGCGCTGTCTACACGGGGGTTAGGTCACTTTAACTACATATCTCAGCGTTGTGGATTTGTCACATCCCTGAGCAATGTAGTTATTAAGAGTTATTAGTAGCAGCATTCTAGTATAGTATTATTATAGTAGTATTAGTAGTAGTATTATAAGTAGTAATTAATATACAAGTCTATAGTGTAGACCTGGTTTAAGTTTCCCAGACTTGAAGAAGAACTCTGAGTAAGCTCAAAAGCTTGTCTTTCTCACCACCAGACACTGGTCCAATAACTGATATTACCTCACCCACCTGTCTCTCTAATAGCTTTGGACCATCACAGCTACACCAGTGCATTGAACTTCTTCAAGTCAGATTTCAAAAGCACTAAGTGATCCTTAGGTGTCTAAAATACCTTGAACAAGTCTGGCCTTAAGCACCATATAAATTCTGGATTATATGATGCCATCAGAGGCCCTGAAGGAAAAGAGAGAGGATTTGATAGCCAAATTTTTAAGCCCTAACTGGCTATAAAGAGATTAAATCACTTCTATGTAAGAAAAGCCGTATAAATTTAACGCACGGGGGGGGGGGGGACGAATTACATATCTGAAGTTGTTATATCTGTATGTTTGATTCTGAAGGTGAATGATAACCATACACCACCAAGAGAAAAGTTTATATAACTACTTTTATGCATCACGTAAATAATAATGTGCCAGTACGTCTTTGAGGCCTCAGTCCTTCAAAGATGTATGCTCATGCTTAACTTCACTGTGTGTTGTTAGTCACGGACTGCATGGATGCAATGCATCATACACTTAGCTGGGACTACTCACCGTGTGCAGAATACACGCATAACTATCTGCAGGATCAGTGCCTACATGTGCGTTAATACAATGTTATATATGCACTCTTGTTAGTCTTCACCTCTTTTGTAGGAGCATTTGTTCTGGTATCACCATGTTGTCTTTGGCTAACTTTTTCTAGGCCACATAAAACTTGTTTTACTTGTCTGCATTCTAACAGTTCCTGTCTCAAAAAATTATCTAATTATGCCTGTATTTGCTTGAGTACGTATATTCATGCATGTTGTCCTTTTCACTGAACAGTTACTTATAATGAAGAGCTCTCCATGTTCTATCTCTATTATATATAAACTAAAAGAGACATCTAGAGCTTAAAGATGTGGATAGCACCCTAAAACTAACAAGTCCAACACTTATTACTATAGCTTTATTTTACCTGGCTAAAAGCACAAATATGTACAAATGCTATGTCATAATATTTATATACAGTTCATATAGAGTGAACAGCTCAGAAAAGTTTCCTTTTAGCATTAAGTAGGTATTTGAACTGTAAGCAAGTATTCCCTAAATATAATTTGAATGGGGAATAACAGTAGTACTGTTAATACCTTGCCCCACAGAAACACGAAATCTACTGTTAATGTAAGCATTACTTAAATCAATCTGTGCGTTGCTCACAGTCATGAGACTTAACGTGTCTAAACCGGCCACTGCTATCTAATATCAGATCAGTGATGATGATGAGACAACTGAAAGCAAATAGGACCTAATTTAGCAAAGCATTTAAGCATTGCTTAAGTCTCACTGAAGCTAATGGGACATTAAGTGCTTTTCTAAATGGGGACCACCTAGAGCAGGTGCAGCAGCAGCTATTTGGTGAAGTGCTGCAGTTGCTCTGTTTTCACAGCAATGGAGGCACTTGGCCCAAAACAGTGCTCTGAAACAAGGTAGGTTTCCCTGCAGTTGTAGCCGCTTCATGGCTGCCACTCCTGGGTAGAACTGTTTTGATCCCTAATGTTATCCCTCAAAGGCTCCATAAGCCAAAACCCCACATAAAGGGGCAATAAAACTATCACTGCTCAGAGGCAATAGCTGTACCTGTGGACAAGATATACAGATACCTCACATTCTCTTTCCTCGCTGGAGGGGAGGACATCATCCTGCATGACCCGTGCACAACTCTCCTATGTAAACCCCTTTTCCCCTGGGTCCCCTATGTGGGTCACAGATTTGGCAATCAGTCTTTGAGAAAAGATGTTAGAGAAGATTTCTTTCCGAGGAACAATAAGTTAATATTTATTCTTCCTGTGTATTAGTTCTTCTCCAACAGCTTCCTCTGTCAGAGAGCAACCTGAAGTTCACAGTTGGGAGGGCACCATGCTTGGTAGACAGGCACTGCTGTTTGAGAAAGGAAGCATGCCTCCCGGACTGTGGGACTTAGACAGAGAAGGTAGCCATTATCAGAGAGGGAGAAGGGTCGAGTCAGAACACTGATGCCCCCTTGACTTACACCATGCTCCTGTGGAACATAGGGGGAGCAGATTTGGTTGAAGAGCAGTGGGGAGAAATGGAGATATGAGGGAAGCAAAGGTCATGCCTCCTATGCTGGCCCCCATTCTCTAGGAAAGGTGTTCACTCCCTAACAGGAGTGCTACAGCCACAAGCTTCCTCATTCCATTAGAACACCTCTCCCTCTGACAAGGACTACAATCTTTGTCATTAGGGGATGTAGCCAGGTATGCTACACCATTGTTGGCTTGCCAATATTTAACCAAGTAATGGGTAAATGAAGCAAACAAGATGCTTTAAGTGGTCAGAAGCTTCAGTTACTAGTAAGATGCCCACTCCTTAAGTCCTTCATCAAATCTCCCATTCAATCCTATGGGAGTTTCCCCTGAGTAAAGGCCAAGTCTAGAATGTTTATCTTGTGTCTGAAAGGAGCATACATACTGGGGTGAAATGGCTGAGCAGCTGACTCTAATGGTGAGACATATTTTTCATGAGCTACTGAGGGCATGTCTAGACTTACCTCCGGAGCGATCGATCCAGCAGGGGTTGATTTATCTAGTGAAGACTAGTGTCTAGTGAAGACACAATAAATCGACCACCAAGCGCTGTCCCATTGACTCCGGTACTCCACCGGAGCGGGAAGCATAGGTGGAGTTGATGGGGGAGAGTCAGCAGTCAACCTACCGCAGTGAAGACACCGTGGTAAGTAGCTCTAAGTACGTCGACTTCAGCTACGCTATTTTCATTGCTGAAGTTGTGTAACTTAGACCAACTTCGTTCCTCCTCCTCCCCCCCAGCGTACACCAGGCCTGAGTAGTTTTCAGTAGGCTCATGTTGAACTAACGGACCTTGAGTTGCTCTCTACATAACAGCCAGCACATCTCAGCCACATTAACCTACAAGGAGATACATTCATCTTATTAGTAAATTGTGCAACTCAGCAGTAATGTTGGTTTAGGTCTTAATAAGGAGGTGAGCAGTGGGACTTTTGAAACCTATTTGTTGGTATCACCCCATGGCAACTTCTCCAAGCTATTGGCCAAGTACCGGTATATGATGCCACACCCAGTTTTTCAAGCAGGTTTATTCTCTTAATACAGGTGAGTAAACAAACGGAAAAATCTTAACCCATTTTTTCCCCTCAGACTTCAGGGCCACACACCCCATCCCACCCCCGCCAGGGGTCTCTGCACGCCTAATGTTGGCAGCTTCTCAGTTCAAGCCAGCTCTCCTACCTCCCTGGAACACCTGTTCTCTTGTTCCATGGACTCACCACAGAAGTTAGCTCCACTCCTCTGTTGCTTCCCTTCCCCAGGCACAGCCTACTCTAATCTCTCCTTCCTTTGCCTGACGTCTAGAAGCCCTTTATATGCCCAGGATAGTCAAGCCCCTTTTATTTGGCTGGACTGGACTCACCTGCTATGACTCAGAGAAGCTGGGCCCAGTCTATTCACGGGAACCAGCTACCCTATGACAGCTGCAACATCAGACAAATAAAAAGGTAATTACAATAATAAAAATTTAGGAAAACAATACTTCCATCTCTTGAGTAGATTGTATTAAGTTTTACTATATTTCTCTGATTCTCATGACTGTTTAACATGAGTTGAAGTGCCAGAGGACAGATTATTAATCAGAACCCTTGAACTTCCTATCATTGAGACCAGTGCTATCAGCCAATCACTAATTGATAATATGACAGAAGAGCATTAATCAATGAAGCAACAACTACAAATTGTAAGTGCACAGGAGGGAAGCAGACTAACCGGAGAGAAATTGTGCAATATATGAAGCAAAGAAGTACATCTGGATGCAGACCATGACATATGGCCAGAAGATGCTGCGAGATCTCCAGCTCTAACCACTAATCCAATAGCTACCCCCTGTAATATTTTCCAGTTCTTACTTAACATAGCACAGACCTTGATATCACTTAAACTAGGGACTGACAAACGATAATGGAGCAATGCTTTCGAAAAGCATTTCACCATTCAAAAACATCCAATTTAGACACATGACTGAACACATTAGAGGTTCGATTGGACGAAGCCTTTCATATCGAGGGCTAACAAATTTATTAGAGCATAAGCTTTCGTGAGCTACAGCTCATCACGAAAGCTTATGCTCTAATAAATTTGTTAGTCTCTAAGGTGCCACAAGTACTGCTTTTCTTTTTGCGAATACAGACTAACACGACTGCTACTCTGAAACATATCTAGGGCTGTGGCTCAAATGTAAAATAGGCTGGGAGTAGTAGAAGTGGGTACCATCTTATTGTCCTATTTGAAAGGAGTGGTTGGTCTCTGTCCAGTTCCTGACCAGATGTCTACATCCTAATTTATTTTGCTGCCTTCTGCTTTCCTCTTGAAATCTTTATCCAGCAAGGTGCTATCATGGCTCTTCCTTAAGGTAAGAACAATTGCTCCTTATTTGTTCCTCATTCCTATTAACCTCACAGTTACTTCATACCAAAGGTGACTTCCTTAAAGTGATCCTGCTTCTTCCTCTCAGCATACCATTGCAATGCTGTTCTCATCAGGGAGTCCCTCTGATTGTGCCTTAATTCCTCTTCCATCTGGCTAGACAGTAATGGATAAGAGCTTTTTAAAACAAAGACAAAAATATGTAACATGGAATAAAAAAATTCCTTGTTAATTACAGTTCCCATTCAATAAGCAAATGCATGGCAAGTTGTTTGTTTACTATTTGCAAAACAAGTGAGTATAAGCAGAACTTATTCTTGCTATTTACAAAAGAATAAAAGATGCATATGACCAAAAAGGTCTAACAAATAATTCCATTAACCTCAATAGGAAGCAAATATTGACAATATGAATAAAATATTCATTTTAACTACGGGTCAGGTGAATTTTAGCAATTGTTTGAGACAAACTAATGGAAACAAACAAAGAGCCAGACCATCCAAAATACAAATCTGGACCATAACATCATTAACAATCTATGTTGCTGAAACTGGTAACAAATCAGTGTCACATGTCAGTCAGCACCTCTCATTGCATTTAGCACATGGTAGTCTTAAAGTAATCTTTATGTGGTGTCACCTTGCAGAGGCTTACATACATCAAAAGATAATCTGTTTAAACAATAAAATATTAAAACTATTATTTTTAAAGACCTCCCCCAACTCCTTACTCATTGCACATACAATCTTGCTGCCAGCCCAGTTGAAGATCTCTGCCTCTCTCTGTCTCTCGCACACAATCATAGCCAGAAGTTACCCAGAAGCTGTGGCTCACCAGCTGTTCTCCACAGGACTGTATAAACTGAAGTACAGCCACTTTTTTTTTTTAAGGTCTATTGTTCAGCAGCATCAGAAACAAAGTAAAAGCAAGATGATTGCACAGTCATCTGTCTAAGGACCCAATAGCACACAAAGCAGGAACTCAATGCTCAACTGTACAACCAAATCCTAAAGTCCACTGAGAGGACAACTTTGAACCCTAGATAAAATGAATTATTTTTTTGATTTTTCCAATTTCCCTTTAATTAGGGGAACATACTCCCAGTAAACAACTGCACACAGAAAATGTCTGATGATGTCCGCAAAGAAAAAAAAATAATTTCAGGGGCATGCCTCATAGACAGCAAGAAATGGCTGTAGTGTCATAAGCAATTCTGCAGAATAATTACCAATCAAAAAACTACGTACCGTATCAAGTGGTTGCCAAGATCCCCATGAGAGCTTTTAAGGTGCCTTACAAATGTGCCATTCTTTTCCTTGTTAAGTATATCTGACTAATCGCATGTCACTTCACAGCAACAAAAGTAACTTTCTAAAATGCTATTATTAATTAGTTGGGTTGAGGTAGCACCTAGGAACTCCGGCTGTGGACCAAGGACCCATTGTGCTAGGCGCTGTACCAACACAGAGCAAAAATGCGGTCCCTAGGCCTCAAAGTATAACCACGTTGCTAGATTTATGGTGCATGCCTTTGACTTCAGTTGGGACTACTGACATGCTTAAAGCCAGGCATGTGCTGAAATACCTTGCTAAATTGGGACCTTGGGGCAAACTTTTAAAGGTATTTAGGTGCCTAAAAATGCAGATAGGGATTTTCAAAAGAATATAGACCCATAACACCCATTGATTTCAACATCTTAAATAATCCAATTGGTTTCAAAAGGATTTAGGCATCTAAGCACTTTTGGGGAAAAAAAAATCACTCTAAGCACCTAGCTTCATCTTTAGGTACCTAACAATCTTTGAAAATCTGGCCCTTGATCCTTGAGGCAGCTTAAAAAAAAAAAAAGGGCCCGATCCTCCACTCGCTCCTTTGGCTAATCTCCCACTGAACTCAGTGGGATTCTTGCCGTGGTGGGGAATGCATGACCAGGCCCACAAGCAGATTAATCACCCCCAGAAAAGCCCTGCAAGACAGAGGAGTCTGATAGTGACACATTACCGGAAGTAATGTTAAAATAATGGCTTTTCTGACACATACAGCTTTAGAATATGAAAAATCCTACTGATAAGAGTTCCATGCTTTTCATACTGAGATCATCAACCTGAGAGAGGGACAGCCTCTGCAACACACATTGACTTCCACAGGAGACCAGGGGGCAGGCTCAGAAAGAGACCCTATAAAAGTAGATCTTCTGAGGGCAGACATCTAACTTCTATTGAAGCTAAAAGGAAATAAAGAGCACACGTGATCAGAGTTCATTGAATTAGGCCTGTTCTTTTATGCGTAGCTACTGTATGCGTTCAGTTGGACCAGCAATAATACCCATACAAACACCGGTTTTTAGGCTACAAAGTGTGAGTCACATTGGCTGGGGCCTGTGGTTTACATTTTCAGTCCAGATGTGATTTTCTTTTCTTCACCAACAAGTCCTTCCGTTTGTTTAACAGAATATGAGAATGACAATGTCAAAACAAATCCACTGATGCTTCCCTCACCCCCTGACCTAAATTAGGGCCCGGTCCTGCAGTACTCCAACTCACAGAACTACACTGAAATCAATCCAGGACCAGCCTCCAAAAAATTCTTCTATTTGGAAAATAAAACTTGAAGTCTATCCACCCAGCTATTTATAAAACCCCTAACCATCACGCTACCCAAGCAGAGCATCCTAGTGGACTTAAATCCCTTGAGTGGGATTAACCTTTCTGAAACTGAATGACCAAAGAGTGGTAATTTATTGGAAATTACAGGGATGATCAGGACCTAGTGTTTTCAAAGGCACTACCATAGCGTCCACGGTTGTTCAAAAGTGCTATGTTATTGCAAAGTACACATTTACAGATATATGTAATAGCTATTTAGAATAATTTGCTGTATGAAGCAGTTCTAATCTTGCAGCTCAACAGCTTCCAAATTGCAATATTATCAGATACAAGGGTTGACATTAGACTTGCTGGGGCCCAGGGCAGAAACAAGGAGTGGGCCCCCACCCCACCACCCGGGGCTGAAGCCCAAGCCACCTGGTGTTGCCATTTGGGGCCAAAGCCCAAGCCGCCTGGGTGTCGCCATGTCCCCCCTGCTAAAACATTCCTCTGTGCCACCCTAAGGAGCATGCCCCATAGTTTGAAAACCTCTACTTTAGAGTGATTTATTTCCACTTTTACAGATTAAATGACTGTAATACTTACATTACATTTACCCACAGTGACTCTGTAGATATGATGTAACTTAGCTTGCAGGGCCCCAGGCAATTGCCCTGCTTGCTACCCTCTAATGCCAGCCCTCTCAGTGACTTGGCCAAGCCGTCAGGATTGTTACAGTTAAAGCAGCTCATCTACGTAGTTCTGACATTTATCAAATGCAGGGAATCTTGAGGACCAAATTTACCAATGGGTTCCAAATTGCTGTTTTTCATTGGAAAAGCAAGAACAGAAGCAAGGAAGACTCAGTGCACAAAAAATTATAGCAAAATATTTAATAACCATGTGATTTTACTGTACAGTAAGAGCAGTAAGTAGGAGTGCCCCAATGGCTTTTGTTGGGGTCACCTTCAAGGTCAAATGACAGGACTACTCATGTGAGTAAGGCAAGCAGAATTTCACCCATTTTTAATATAGTCTATCACAGACAACTCCTCTAACTTTTGCAGTGAGGCTTTGGAGCCTTCAGAAACAAACGCCTGCAGCAACATGATCAATGCTGCTTCTGTGGAAAGTTTTGGAAGAGAGAGACATTTGCTTCCAACATTCCAGGATTAATTTATAATGAAAATATGAATCTAGGGCTTCCAACATTCCAGGATTAATTTATAATGAAAAAATGAATCTAGGGCAGAAGAGTAGGTCACACATACGAAGATAGATTTCCAGACCATCAGCTTAAATAAACAAACACATAATACTTACAACTTACACAGTGTTTTCCATCCTCCTCACAGATCACTTCAGTTGTAAGGAGAGATCTCATCCTCTTTATTGATTAAGGCCCTGATCCTACATGCCCATATGCACATGCTTAACTTTACACACACAAATACTTCCTTTGGCTCCAAATGGAGTACTCAGGTCCATAAAGTTAAGCATGTGTTTAAGTCTTAGGTCACAACCCTACAGGTACTTAAAGATCCTCGCCCACCTACTTCTCCAAATTTTGTTTTGAAAAGTAAGCAAGAAAAACAAATGTCATTATCAAATGCTTCACCCTGGTTTTGTTGAATATTGATGTTTACTATAAAGATGAAGGCTAAGATTTTCAAAAATAGGAGCCTCAAGTTAGACTCTAAATAAATGATCTTCCAGAGTGCCTTGCACCTAATATCCACCATGGAAAACAACAGAAGTTATTAGGCGCTCAACAGTTTTGCAAAATCAGGTCACTTATTTAGGAGCCTCTGAATTTTACTAAACAATCTGTAGAGAAAAAGTGAGACTGTGATTGGATTATTTAGGACAGTGTATCATTTGGGGTGGGAACTGTTTTAATGAAAAACGATATGCACAATTGACTGCTGAGCCAGAACACAAATGAGAACAGGCTGATGAGAACTGTCTCTCTAGACTAAAAATTCTTCCTCTGAAGTTGGAGCAAATTTAAAAAACAAAAAACAACCAAAAACAACCCTTAAATTTTCAAATATAAATGAATTATAGAACAAGTTACTCCTTTAGCCACCAAAACACTAAAGAATTTCATTAAAATATAAAAAAGATTTTTTTTATGTTTACTAAAAACACTCTTGTGTCCAATCTCCAACCCTTTTTTACTCTCCAAAAAGTTTGTGGGCGAAAGTTTATTTGGATTTACACCTCACAAGGGGAGGATGGGGTGTGATGCAGTGCTCTGAATTCTGAGCAGTAGGTAGGTGTTAATGCAGAATTCTGTTCAGTGACTCTTGACTCTAGAAACACAAGGATAATAAGTCATGGTTGGATCATAGACAAAAAAGCATCATCTATATATCTGGAGATGTATCATTATTATTCTATTCTATTATTCTATACTATTATTCATTAGTATTTATATTCCAGCTTCTCTGAAAGGCCACAGTCAGGATTAGGGCCCCATTATGCTAGTCACTGGTCAAGCAGAGATAGAGACCTCACACTATGGTCTGTGGACTGTGTCATGGTTACTGTGAGAATAGCACCTTGGATCCCCTTTAGTCCCTTTCCGGTGCTCCCCTCAGGTGACAGGCCTGGCTTCCTGCACCACATTCTGCGTGGAACCACTCATTGTAGTCACGCAGACTGGGTCTCTGGGCTGCAGCCCCCTTTTCCGAGTGGTATTGACTTGACCAGCCAGCCAATTGCATTTGGCACCTGTAAGCCTTCTCACTCTGGGGACCTATGACCAACAAGGTGGTTAAACCAACTCAAAACCAGCATTTTCAAAACAAAGCATTATGAATTCATTCCCGCGAAGGTACAAAGCACATAAAGCAAAGGGTAAAAACAATAAAAGGCCTATATGCTTGGCTCTGTGTTACAGCTTAATCTTCCCTTGGCAGCTTTCATAAGTTTCCCTCAGCCCAGCTAACCCACATCTTTAACTTGGGAAGCAGACTGTCCAGCTTGCAGCATGCTGTTTCGGTGTTTCTTCTTGCCACCCTGTCAGCTCTAGCCTACAGTCGCTGGACGACTTCCGGCCATGCACTCAACCCCCATGCTTTCCTAGGTCTGGGGTCCTCTAATGTTTTCTATCCTCCTTTTGATCCTAGCCTTGATAACAGTAAACTGTTTTTGGCCTGGTCAGAGCCAGCTAGTGGTATTCCCCAATAAACAGTTTTTCCACTGTTTTCTCTGGGCCTCTTATGTGTGTCATTGTTTTACCCCTTTCCTACTTGGTTCCCCTAACAATCCTTTTGATCTAATCGCATAGCAAGGAACCCATCATAAACATACACGGGCGTGTACCGTAGTCATAAAAAAATTAATACAGATATTTCCCAGTTTGTCACACTGTCTGATGGTCTTTACGCAAGCCATTGACAAGGATAGTTTGGGCAAGTCTGCCTAGCCATTCAAGTTGTACTCCTTCGTTTTGATTCTGAGCTGTGCCTGTCAGGATGCACAGCTTAGGAGGGTCGGGGTGGGAGATAGTGGTGGTAAATATGACTGCAAAGCACCATTGCTTCTTCTGAATTTTGGGCTTGGCTGGAGCCCTTCCCAGCTCCCACCACCTGGGGTGGCTCTAACTTATGTTGGCTTCTCCCAGCCACCATGGGCTATTCTGCAGCCCAGAGCACAGAATGCTCCAGCAAAACCCAACCCCACCCCAGGTGCTGTGAGGTGTGGAGGGGAGGTGGCATAGGACTGGACTGGCCCAAGGAACCCTGTTGGAGTCCAGCAGTTTTCTGTCTTCTGTACCCCACAAAAGTGGCATAGAAGGGCAGCCCTGAATGAGAATCGCTGACTCAGGGTATAACTTCTATTCCTCCTGATACCTCCCCAGCCCCATTGGCTCTACACTCCTCACACACCAGCCTGGGAGGGGTTTATTCTCACCAGGGCAGGAGAAACACTACATATGTCTAGAAATAGTGTGTGGCTCTGTGGAGGAAAGAGTGACTGTAGATTGCCTGTTACACAGAAGGAGGAGATGAACCATCAATATGCCCCAATCTGGATTGTGATGAAAATCTGAGCTCCCTGAAGAATGAGAATGTGCCAGTAGAACACCACAGAGCTGAGGCCTTGTCAGTCATTATGTGAACCTCACACTAACATTTCACCTTTTGGTCCTCTTGACCTGGAGTCTTCCTGTGGCTGCAGGTTTAGCAGCATTTTTTAACTGGCTAGGGCCATTTTAGTCAGTAAGAATTTTGCCAAGTTCAGGATCTGGTCCCTGAACTAGAAAGATGAGAAGAGAATCCTAAATCTTTGCAATCAGAGAACTGTCTTCCTCTCCATTACATGTCCAGAAAGGCAGCAGAGAAGTAGGAATTAGGACACAAAGTGCCCTAAGTCCACAGGAGGGTGGAGTTTTTTCCCCAACCCTACACACTCCCCTCTGTGCCTAGTCTGCACATTCAGAGCTCCACAGATTTGGGGGAGGGGGGTGAAGCAGCTGGTCCCCAAGGGGTGCTCTAATAGAGCCCTGTGGCTTTCTGAGCAGAAAAAATCCAATCCACAGCTCCTGCTACAGTAGGAGGATTCAGAGGCCAAATGTATCCTGAGGTGCTGTACCTCGATTGGGAAAAGGAGACACACAAAGAAGTGCACTGGTGCAAGCCCTCTGTGTTGAAGTTCTGAGATCCGTGGGCTTGGCCCTTGGTATCCATCAGTATCCTGGGGCTCTGCGGAATTGTGGGACAGACATCTACTCATATTTGTGGCAGTGATAATGCCTCCCCACTTCTAAAAGGAGGGAACAGTTCCAGATACCACAGGCATTGAGGCTATTAATATTTTATCTTAGGTCTGCCTTCAATCATCATAAATATCATCTTACTGCTTAGCATATATATATAGTCAATTTGTGTAGCATGAGAAAAATCGATATACTGTAACTGTACTCTAGACATTGCCAGCTGAATTTTCCCTGGTACAACTGCATTAAATTCAAAAGGTTAGGTATATAGGGCCAGATTTATCCCTGGTATAAATTTGGTCTAACTACCACTATGTTTTATTTAAAAAAAGAAAAAAGTGTTGATGTAGAGGAAAAGATATATTAAACTCCATTTGCAGCTCGTAACGTAGGTATTACAGATATTTTCATACATACACATATAGCAAAAGTCTTCAGTCTTCCATTGCAAAAATAGAAAATCCATGTTTACACACAGATTAATTTCACAGAATAAAGAGCAGTAGTAAAAATAGAGTTCTTTCTTTCACAAAAGTTATATGATGAAGTAAGGTATCACTAAGTTGCATAACATAGTAAAGCAAGGGGAAGCATAAAAATAAACTCCTTTTCAGTGTCCTCAACTTTCATAGTAAATGGAACATGTGCAATTTTCAGCTGCTAAACTCCAGAGTATGGCTCACTTAAGTAGAGCATGAGTTCTACATATGAGAGACTTCACAGATTTTTTTCTAGCACTTTAAAAAAGCTCCTTGTATAGTTTGTAATAACACAAAAAATGTTTTTACAGAACTTAGGGTATTGCCAGATAAAGGATTTCAGGATTGGGCCTGAGAAGTTTAAAAAAGTCCCTTACTTAGAAGACAAGGTATAGCACCATTAAATCTTGAAATAAATCCTACTCATTGCCATAAATCCCAGTCCATGTCCCAAATGTGGCATTTGAGTATCTGCTACAGCAGAGTTGGATAAGTGGGTTTGATAAACCTTCCCCCTTTATAAGAGGCTTTTTTCCACCAATTGGTAGAACTAGATGTGTGGTTTCCTACTCCATACCTTGAGCTAGGTGTATACACTTTTATTGGGGGACGTTTTCTCTCATTTGGTTAGTAGCTGTAGTTACTAAATGCTTGAAAGGAAACCTACTAAATCAAACATAAAAACAATGCATACACATCCCCAATGCCTCCCACATGCTATGGTGACAGGCGCTACAGAAAAGTAATGAGTAGACAGAACAAATACTATTAATATTTGGGAAAAGGTCTCTTTTCCATGTCTAATTGGAATAAGCTGGTAAGACCACAGCTCCAAAGAATCCTTGGTCATTTTCTTTTTGGGTCACATATTACAGCACATTTTCACATGTTTGTAAGTTTATTTGAGAGCCAGGTTGTTTGTAAAGTAAACACTGCTCCTTAGGAAACATAGTCATATTAAGTTTCATGTTTTGATGGTCAGCCACTTTTGAATTTTACCCTGGTGATAAACAAATGAGACATTTTTTTCCACTTGTGAAAAATGTGCATTTCAGGCTGTGGGAGGGTACACCTGTCTCTGGCTTTGTTTACTCACAGTTTCTCTCCTTCTTCATGCTTAGCATGAGGGTCTTCAGTTATCAACTCTTTCCCAGCTCTCTCACCCATGAATCCTGCACCTCTTGCCTTCTTTTGAGCTGCCCCTTCTAGGGCATGTGGCTACTCTCCTCCCATTTTGCAATACTTGCATTTCTATCCCCCACTTCTTTTTCCTGTCTCCAAGCCTAAGCTTTCAAGCTGCACCACCATTTAAAGAGACAGTAACTTTCCCAGAGGCATGGGATTAATCAGGTTACATTTCCACTAATCAAATATGTTAGTATTATTCATCTTTTAACTTATATTTCCCAGGATACTATATTGGACTCTCAGACATTTGCATAACAGTCAACCTAGGTGTATGGCAAGGGTTTTGACATACCCAATCTCCATCCACAATATTCCTCTTTTCCTGCTACCCGTCAGATGTCATGTAGAGGCATGTCAGGGCATCTAACTCTCTGGTATGCAACTTGCAGGTACATGTGGCTAACTGAGGTGTTTCTTGCACTCTGTTGGTGCCACAATCAATGTAGATAACTTTTACAATTTTCTCATGAGTCTCACAGTGTTTCTTAAAGCCCAGGTTCACAAAGTCATGTGGTGACTAGAGAGATTTGGAAATATTCTGACAAAACAGGGTTTCATCTGAAAATGTTGATTTGCCAAGTGTGAAATGTTTCGCAGAGACATAACGGGTTTGACAAACTTCCAAACTTCCACCAAAAATCTTCATGGTTTCCTGCCAGCTCACCTGGTGGGCTGCAAGGGAGCCTGTGCTTCCAGGGTCCACAGCTCTGGGGCAGCCGCATAACACAAAATGGCAAGCGTCAGGAACCCCAGGGCTTCCAGGATCCCCTGGAAGGCAGGAAGTGTGAAAGTGCTGGAAGCATTGGAAGTCTAGGCTTGAGCCTGTGGCTCTCAGGGCTTCCAGGATCCCACTGCATGGCTGGAGATGAGGTTTCCAGGCTCCTTTCTCCATGGTGAGGGACTCCCTGGGCTGATCTCAACTCTGGGGGACTCTCCTGGAATCGGGAGCAGACCAGGAAGTCTCTGGCTGTCAGGACAGAGAGGAGTTCCTGGGAAGCAGGACAGCCAGCTGCTCTGTTTCATTTCGAAAAAAATAGACTGAAACAATTCAATTTTGCTTAAACAAAAACTTTCAGAATTTCCTTGCAATGAAAAATGTCAGCATTTTAAGTTCTCATTCTGGATTGGAACGAAAACTTCTTTGAAATATCAGAATTTCCCAAAGAACAGAAATTCTGAGTTTCAACCAGCTCGAGGGGTGACTTCCGAACCTCAGCTTTCCAGGGGAGTGGAGGGAGAGTAAGTTTCCAGTCTTCGTGGTTGCAGAGAAAAGCTTGAAAATGTGAACTCTAAAGACTCAAAAAACAATAGGCAAATAAAAACATTATTATCATTAAAATCACATGATTTTTAATCACTCTCATGATTTTGGGGGGCTTGACTCTGATTTCGACCGCCTGTGGTTGGCAATACTGCAGTTTCCATAGGCAATGAAATCGGAGTGCTGCAGCCTTTCTGAACATACAAGGCACCTGTAAACATCTGTGGTAAGATGAGGCCCTGAAACATAAACCCTTGTATCAAAGGCCTGGTATGAAACTTAAGGCCTGAACTCAAGTAATGGTCAAGACTTTGCTAACATAAAGCAAAGTTAAGCTATGAGCCAGAAGGAGGCCCTGCTCTCAGGAGCTGGCAAGAAGAATGCTGATGTTGCAAATATACACATATCTAAAAGGTACTAAGCCCTAGTAATATAAACATGTGCAAGGATGGTACCAGAACATTCCTCTATTAGCACATTCCACATAGATAACAAGGAACATGCTGACCCATCCTAAAGACAGGGGGAGGAGGGTAATATAATGGATAGAGCTGTTTTGTTCGAACCAAAATGTACCAGGTGAGAAGCGGCACCCTAACATGTAGAGGGGTTGCACCTCAATACATCGGGAGTGATGTGTAACTTGTTTGTACCTGTGTATAAAAATGTACCCCTAAAGGGTTGTCTTTGTCTGACCTAGGGGGCCATGGAGAATCCAGCCGTGGACTGAGCCGGTCCATTGTCGGGGGCACATATTGGTAGTATGTTCTGAAGAGTCTGCGGGAAACTATTACTGTGCTTTGTTTGACAATAAACCTGGCCAAGTGCCTTCGTACCTTATCGGAGTCTGTGGTCATTGGCGGTTCTCTCAGGGTGCGCTGCGTCCGCGATCTGCACAGAGCCAGGGCAGCACACAGAGGGAACACATGCACGCAGCCAATTGTTATCAACATTGAACAAAGCAGAGCACCTCACCAGTGGCATCTGGTGACAACAATGATTTAGTGGGTAAAATTTTCAAAAGTACCTAAGGGACTTATAAGCCTAACTCTCACTGAAAGTCAATGGGACTTAGATTCTTAAAAGTCTAAATCACTTTTGAAAATGAGATTTATTCTTCTAAATTACTTGGGAACTTTTGAAAATTTTACCCACTATTTTCATGGCCTGAGACAATCCAGTCAAAATCATGGTATTATATCAATATATAGACACTTCAAAACTGCAACTCGGTCAAAAAAACTACTCCTCAAACTGAAACATTATTTCAACAGAGATTCATTCAAATCTACAGAGAACAAAGAGGGAGTTCGGGAACATGAGTCATATAAAAACTACATATACTACATAGAAAAACTTACTTCAACCATCTACAACAGATACAGAAAAGTTAAATGGGGTAATAGAGAATCATTATTGATATCAAGTGGAGTAGGAGTGTTTCTAATACAGTAATTACACTTGAATCTGGCCCCCTAGTGGAGCATCTGTTTATTTGCTGGTGCATGCTTTACACTCAGGTAGACACAGCTGTATCTAATGTAGAAATAATTTGTTGAATATGATTTAAGAACTTATTCTTAGTTTAGTATTTATGAAATAATGTGTAATCACATCATTAAAGGCAGTGGGCCAAATTCATCCCTGGTGTAATCCATGATTTGGGTCTTTATCATAATGCAGACACACAAGCACACCATGCTCCCGCTTAACTTTTGTACTTCCTGACTTTAAAGTGTTTCATAGTAGAACCTTAACAGTCTCTTAGCATAGTTGTTTGCAGGGATTTTTCTTTATAGAAAACAAAATGAATGCAAAACATATGCATGTTCATGGAAAAAGATTGAAGAAACACAGAGCAACCCCATAAAGTAAGAGCGGCAGTCTAGCAGGCCTACACAGTCTGATGCCTTTGACTCACTAGGTTGTCATCACGCACCCTGGTGACATGCCAAGCTAGAACAAGGGAATCACCCAGATCAGTATAGTAGTGTTCCTTTCACAGAGAGTCAGAGCCCCAGCTCCTGAAGTCATATCCTTGCATTAGAATTTCAGCTTTCATTTAAATGAAATATGCCCAGCCCTCCAGTTTGTGAAGAAAACAGAAACTGAGTATAACTGATGCAGAAGAATCTTCCTGAATCTGAAGACAAACTTTACAACTCTGAAAGGTGCAACATAAGAACATCAGAGTTAAGCCCAAGAGTTACTGCTCTGAGTTGCCCCACCAACAGCACTCCAACATATCTCTGTGTGGCAGGAAAAGAAGAGTGGAATGAACCCAGACCACCAACTCAAACGGATAAACCCCAGATGCTGGAGTAAGTACAGCTCCAAAGGGAGCCCCGCTGCCCCTGGGGTGGGGTAAGGAGGGAAGGGCTGCCATACCACTGCCCTGGCCTCTCCGGGTGGTATCCCAGAAGGAAAAGAGGTTCTTCACAGAGCAATATGCTATGGTCTATGTTGTGGTGTGCCTAGCGTCCCAGATTCCAGTTTTGTGGAGTGATCCATAGTGATCTTCTTTGTATACTGAGGAGAATAGTTCCACTCTGTGTATCAAATGAACACTGTACTACCACACACTCAAACCACTGACGCTAACATTCACAAACTTGTCTTCTTTTGTAGAGCTGATTGAGACCTAAATATTAAGCCTTCTTTGAGGACAATCAGTCCAAGCTGTCTAAAGGTATGATGGCTTAAAGCCAGCATGTTTGCATCAAAAGTTGTCATTGCTCACAAAAACTTTCTTTGGCTCACGTGCACATTTCCTAATACACATAACTTTGCTGTTCGATAGCCAAATTCTTTGCAACATAGCAAAGCACATACTGCTCACTAGGAAGTAATAACATATTGGGTTTCATGTTTCAAAGTTTTGCCACTTTTAAGCTTTACCCTTGTTGGCAGGGTACAAAGGGGGGGAGTGATTTTTTTTCAAGGTGAAAAATGTGTATTTTCATACACATAATTCCTAAAAAGTTAAATAGTTTTTTCTCTCACTTTCCGCCAAGCATGGAAAATGTCAACTCAAATGATCAAAGTTTAAGAAAGTTACGAGTGATTGAAAACATGCTGATGAAAATTATTTTTCAACCTTAACTAAAGCAAGCACCACAAGTGCTCGCTAGAGTACACACACCCAAACTTGTACATCACATAGATGGAGATTCCCAGAAATACAGCCCCTAGAAGAGGCAGTATTTCCTAGAACTAAGACATATAAGACCCACTTAGCAACTTTTCTGACAGTGGCAAGTTAGTTCTAGGAAGTATACATTTTTAGAACAGTACTTCCAATATTCTCATCAAATCAGTGAAGGCAAATGATCTATACACCATGACCTTCTTGTAAAGAACTGCTTCTCACACTAATCCTAAACATTAATTTGAAATGAACAGTAACTACAGGTGTTGATACATCACAGTGTAGAACTTGTGCTCTCTTGTGTAGTATTTACCAGTCATGTCACAAATCAGAGTGTGGCTTTCATGTTCCATATATTAGTTTTGTCATTTCTGCAGTGAGTGTTTGGATCTGCTCTGGACTAGGAACTGAACTAGATCAGTGAATTCATTTTCACTGGAGAAATCTGATACGTTTTGAATCAGTAGTCCAGAGGTAAAAGAAGTTATTCACAGAGCAACATGCACAGCTGCTTAAATTCTTCTGAACACTGCTTAACACAAAGCAAGAACAAAAGATGAATTTTAGTCCTAAACAAACAAACTTTGTTTAAAAAGACTTGAAGCAGAAAGTTTGTTTCAGCAGGGTCCAGCTAATACCCAAATACAATGTTATTTATTTTTTACAAAAATATGACAGGATTGTGCCCTTCAATATATTGGATGAAGGTCAGGAAAACTGCAGAAATACAGCAAAACATGCTCACATTTTGTCTTCATTTGAGATGAAATGGCATCCACAGAGCAAATGGGTGAGGTGAAGACATTGTATACCTTTGCAGCTTTGGAGTTTTGCACACCTTAAGAGGTAATGTCATGGGGTAGGGAGGGTTGGTTGGAGCTCAGGGAGTGTTACTTTCCACAGTAACATGTCCCTCCAAACCTGTGGGGATATCCTTGTGTAAAATAATGGGGACCCTGTCAGTATGATTGTACAGGGAGTTTAATGCCTTGCTTTCAATCCCTTTCCTCTTTGAATGCTCATAATTTGGTCTTCACAACAAAACTCCCAAGGGACCAATAATTCTAAATCTTGTTCCCACCCGTCCCACAGACTCTAGGAATGGCTTCAGATCTAGTGACATGCACTCCTTTTTACTGGACTAACTTCTGCTGGTGAGAGAGACAAGCTTTTGAGCTTACACAGAGCTCTTTCTAACCTCAAAAGCATTTTTCTTTCACCAACAGAAATTGGTCCAATAAAGTATATTACCCCACCCATCTTATCTCTCTAATATCCTGGGACCAACGTGACTACAACAACATAAAAAAAAACAACGAGGAGTACTTGTGGCACCTTAGAGACTAACAAATTTATTTGGGTATAAGCTTTTGTGGGCTAGAACCCACTTCATCAGATTCATGGAGTGGAAAATACAGTAGCAGGTGTAAATGCACAGCACATGAAAAGATGGGAGTTGCCTTACCAAGTGGGAGGTTAGTCTAATGAGACAATTCAATTAACAGCAAGATACCAAGGGAGGAAAAATCACTTTTGTAGTGATAATGAGAGTGGCCCATTTCAAACAGTTGACAAGAAGGTGTGAATAACAGTAGGGGGGAATTAGTATTCGGAAAATTAGGTTTTGTAATGACCCAACCGCTCCCAGTCTTTATTCAGGCCTAATTTGATGGTGTCCAATTTGCAAACTAATTCCAGTTCTGCAGTTTCATGTTGGAGTCTGTTTCTGAAGTTTTTCTGTGGAAGAATTTCCACTTTTAGGTCTGTTATTGAGAGACTAGGGAGATTGAAGTGTTTCCCAACTGGTTTTTGAATTTTATAATTCCTGATGTCAGATTTGTGTCCATTTATTCTTTTGCATAGAGACTGTCTGGTTTGGCCAATGTACATGGCAGAGGGGCATTGCTGGCACAACATGTTCCTTTTTACATCAGATATCGAAGTCCCTGCTAACCTGTGCGCTACGCAGCAGCCAATTAAGCACTGTACAAACGCTCAGGGCAGCGGCGGCGAGAGAGAGTCCTCTTCCCCAGCTCCGGACCCAACCCAGCCCAGCCACAGACCTGCCCCCACATACCCCAACCCTCTGCCCCAGCCCTGAGCCCCCTCCCACACTCTAAACCCCTCAGCCTCACCCCCACCATATGAATTTTGTTTTGTGAACCATTATGGAGGTGATGTGTCACACATCACCTTCACATTGGTGTGCTTAACAAAATTCATTCTGCACATGGGTGGGAAAAATTAGAACACTGTCAGATATCCAAGGATTATACATTATGGACTCATAACCATTTTGTTTAGAAGCCTGCTAAACTCTGCATCTGGGTCTCCTAAACTTCATAAAATGCCCCTCCAATTGTAGTCTAGCATGTTACTGCTGTTAAGGATATTAACAAATGTACGGCACGCTGTATACTTTCACACATTCAATAAGTGAAGAGCTAGTTCTCAAAGGTGTTGACCTTTATTGTCACTCTTAAAATGTCTGCTAGCCAAAGAGAGGTGTATATTACGAACATGTGATTTGTCAGTGTTGCACGGCATACTTGAAAGAAGGTCGCTTGCCAAGGTCAGTAAAGTGCAGAAGTAAAAGTGTATATTCTCTAGCTTATCTAATTGTTTAATCATCATGTTAAATGATCAGCAGAACACTAGAACTACCTTTCACCTAAATATTTTCATTTGGCCTCAATAATCTGCATAGCAAAGTAACAACATGCATGTACGGGGATACCCACATAGAGAAGTGTTCTTATAAATAAAAACATTGACTTTCCTGTTTTTCTGAAAGTATTTCACTGAATGTAGAGAGAGGAAGTGATCATACATTAACCCTAAATTTTAAATTTATATAAAGAAAAGTTTGCACGTGATTGAAAACATTTACCTGGTACTGAAAGAGTTTAAGGATTGGAATGTTCATAATGATATTACGGGGTATTAACACTTTGTACTGCTGTATCCCCTTTTGTCCAAGGCTCTGAAAGCACTTTTACGCATAATTACTTAAACTCACAACTTCCCTGGGTAGTACTTGTGCATTATTATCCCCACCTAAGGAGGGGCAAATTGAGGCCCAGAGAAGAGAAATGATGTACACCAAAGTCACACAGTGAGGGCCCAGTCCTGTAAAACAAAATTAACTTGAGTTCAGTGGCAGCTCTGTACACAGAGTACTTGCCAGATCATGCCACATGTCAGTAGTGCAGCTGTCCCCGCTCTATCCTACCAAACTTGAACAGGATAATTAAGTAAAGTCAGTCCACACACATTTACTCATTAGCCTCTTAGTTGAAACAGCCAGTTAGTGCCATGTGTGATGGTAGTTTTTATGGTGAGGACGTATCTCCAAAGGGAAATAGACTGAGTTCACCAGCTCACTTCAAAGAAGATGCAAAACAGCAATCAAGTGATAACTTTTGGTGACACTTTCTACCAGTCTGGGCTGAATTCCACCGAAGCCAAACAGGACATCACCCTGTCCCGAGTACAAGACTGGGGAAAAGGAGACACTTTTCCAGGCAAGTGGAGGAAACTTAAATGTCTATGCCAAGGGGGTTTTGTGGTGGCTGATGATTGAACAGTATATCCTGAGTGAAGAAGTTGAGTGAGATACCAGGGCAGTCAGAGCAAGTTTGCCCTGCCAACGAATCTGTTTGACAAGCTGCAGTATCTGATATATAAAACATTTTCAAGCATCACCTTCCAGGAGTGGAAGAAAATTAAGGTGATTATTAACAGCATACTGTGTTAGGTTGCTGAGAATTGCCATCAGCAGAGTTCTCCCCCCACTCCCCAATCCTCGCATCCTCCCCCTGCCTGTAATGGACAGGTTGCTGCAAATGGACAGAGCAAGAGACAGACACTGAGGAAAAAAGGACTTTTGTCACATCTTGTGGCCCCTGGGATTTATAATCTATGCTGTTTCCTATAGGACAAAGATGTGGGACAATGGTTTGATAGGCTAGGTATAAACATATATAATCAGATTGGTGTGACTGGGTTACTAAAGAGCAATATATTTATGAATATGTGTTCATGTTTGCCAGACCTGCAGTCCTTTAAATAGTTTGCTAACATTTACTACAATGATACTCTGAAATAGCTACTAATGATGTGTGTAATTTTCCTGCCACCATGCATCCATGTGACTGGAGGCAGGGACAGACAGAGAAAAGAGGAATTATGGGAATGCCATTATTTCCCCCCTCAATCAAAGCTAAACACAACCTACTAGCATGCAATATCCTCCATAACAATAATTTTATTGGTCATAACCAAGAAATCCCTCATTTTTAAGACTATAATTTCCTACAACACTAACAAAGATAGTGGACAGCACTTACCACACACAGATTTGACCCCTGGTTGTGTACCACTCCCTCTCCAGGCTGTTCCACACGTCTTTCCCCAAACAGGCCCTCAGATAATTGCCTCAATATGGCCATTTGCCTGTCTGCCCACATGGGCTTACCCTAAACTTCCAGTTTCCAGTTTCATACCAGCTCCACTGGGCTCTCCTCCACTGCTATTCCCCCTTCCTTCACTTTGTAAACAAGACCTCCCTCATACAAGATGGTGATCTCTGTGCTCAGGGTGGTGGCAAGTGGGTCCAGCTCATTACAGAAAGAGTAACTTGTCAGTGCAGTGTCCAACCTGCTGCTCTCTTCCTTTGCTTTTAATCCAGCTGCTTCAGGTGCTTGATACACTCCCAGCCCTACACACCAGGCTGGTGGATGCCCAGCTCTGCCTGCCTCTTTGAGATGGTCTCATAGACGTGGATGTTGCTGGAGCTGTGGATGGAATCATGATCTTTGGAGTACTCACACCAACAGTTAACTAGAACCCTAGGGTGCTCCTCCATCTAGCTAGCGGCATGCTCTGTGGCGGGTCTCTTGCTATTTGGCAGAGCTGGACTGAGCTTTGCAGAAACTGAATTAAACTGCATGGGAAAAGACAGGTTAAATGCCATGTAGCTGTCAGTGCACAGAGGGCAAGTAAGAAGTGAGTAGGTAGAAGGGCAAGAAGATACAAGTTCAGGGAATAGTGGCAATGGCTGTGTAGGATTATGTTGGCTCAAGGCCAGGTGGTACCCCCTTTGCTTCGCCACACTGTAAAGTGGGAAAGTAGGTAAGAATGGGTCACTGGTCAACATGTGTTCTGCTCCATACTCCCCTGGATGAGTGTCTGAGGGCTTTGGGGGTTTGAGCAAAGGTGCAGGAGATAACACACAGCTTTCCTGCAGTGTAGACAAGTCCTTAGACATGAAAGGCTCTGTATCCCATTACTAGTGCTCTGAGCCATCCATTGCTAACAATAACATGAATATGCAAAATATATCCATAAGCCCATGCTAGTAAAGCTTACACACCTTTCATCCATGAGGCCTGACACTGAGAGGATAATTTCTCATGCTAGATACTCTTGAGCGCTATTGAAAGAATCCATCTTTCTTTTCTGGACGTTGCTGTGAAGACATTCTTAGCTTATAGCTAGAGCATTACTAATGGCTGGAATCTTTTCATCATAGAACATGTTAGCTGAAGTGACCTAGTAAATGAAAGGAAATATGTTTTTAAAAGATCATAATTTTGCAAACGCTGCCTGGTGATTTCTAGTGCCGTGTGACTCTGTTACCATCTATGAATTATGCATGCATTTCCATCATATGAGGTGGAACAAAGAAAATGTGGGCAAAATAATGTGTTTTGTGAACCTTGTGAACTGTAGTTTGGGCATTGCAGGAAAAAAGGGGTAGTTTGCGATTTGTTTTTATCAACGCTGCCCACTTCTACTCTGTTACATTGGTAGTCCTTTGCCACTGACAGTATAAGGGAGAGTACAATTCTACCCAAGGGTGCTGGAACAATTTATATAGTGGGATTGCTGAGAGCCATTGAACCAAACTGTATATAATGAAAAACCACTTCAAGACAGGGGGTACAGTAGCACCCCCAGTACCCCTAGTTCCAACATCTATGAGTCTGCCTACAATATAAGAGCCAAATCATGCGGTTGACACATGGTAAACTGACAATGTAGTATTAAGGCCAAATCCTGTCATTTTTACTGCACCCTTACTCCCACAGAAATAAATGGGGGGGGGGCGGGGGGTCTGTCAAAATAAGGACTGCAGAGGTGAGGCCCAGTTCTGCTCCCATTGAAATCAATGTCAATAGGAGCAGGTCTCTGCTATTAACGTGTAATCTAAAGGCCTGTCCTGCAAACCCCTGTTTACTGAGTAATCCCATGGACATCCCTACTTGCATGAGGAATAGGGAATGCTGCATTGTAGCGTTATGCCCTAATCCTGCAAACATGTATGCAGGTGCTTTGAGTACTACCACCGAACTCAAAGGGACTATTCACAGGCTTAAAGTTAAACGTGTGCCTAACTTTTTGCAGGCCCAAGGCTTTAGTTTGTAAAAGGGTCTGGGATTCCTCTAGATTAAATGTGCAATGTGCGATACCATTATTAGCCTGGTGAATTCAAAGATTTCATACACATATGGAAGAGCTACCAATTATAAAAAAGTGGCTAGAGTCCTGAATATTTGGAACTGGTTTAAAGAACCACAAAAGGAACTACTTCTGTAACAACACATTTGATTTATAACAGGATTTTTCAGAATACCATGTATTCCCACCCCTTGACAATTTCAGTTATTTTTATTTTGAGAACCCTCTCCCCGCCCCCCCAGAAATACGGACGTGCTTACAACAAAAAGCATCCCATGCATGGAAATAACAAAATATACAGCAATAGGCAACAATGTTGTCTATAGAAAAGGAGTACTTGTGGCACCTTAGAGACTAACAAATTTATTAGAGCATAAGCTTTCGTGAGCTACAGCTCACTTCATCGGATGCATTTGGTGGAAAAAACAGAGGGCACAAGTACTCCTTTTCTTTTTGCGAATACAGACTAACACGGCTGCTACTCTGAATGTTGTCTATGTATTTCATACATTTGATTCTGATGAGAGGAATATGTTTAATATTGTTTGCAAGTGAGCTCTCACTTGCTTCGCTGTTTCAAGTGGAATAAACGCGCGTCCTCTCCCCAAGAACGGTAAGAAATACCAGTATGTCAGCATCGCTGTAAAAACTTTGCAGGAAGCATCCGCTTGTTTACTGAGTACAATGTTTAGCCTAGCCAGAAAGTTAACCTGGAAAGAATATAATAACAATCAGACGAGTACTAAAATGTGTCAAGAATGCTTTAGTTAAATACGTCTCGTGGCAACGTTATTCACAAATATACAGGTTAAAAAGCTTCTCCTTTATACCCAGAGGTTGAACCGCCTGGATTCCACGTGCATAGCGGCTGTTCCTTGTGTGAGTGTCTTTCTCCCCACGTACGAGCGGTGGATGGAGTCGGTTTCCAGTCTCAGCGCTCACAATACGTGGTAGATGAGCCTGGAATGAGCAGGGGTCCTAGGGGTGCCTGGCTGGGACTCGAGGCTGGCGTTTGCAGGGAGGCAGGCGGGGTCCCGGAGCGGCAGCGCCGCTTGATCGGAGGCGGAGGAGATACGATCCACGATGCTGGATAAACAGTCCAGGCTGGACCGTGGAGTGCTTTTGTCTGCGGAACAGAGTGAGGCGCAAGTAATCGGTCAATACTTACGTGCATCAAGAAAGGTGGATTAACTCACTAATTAGCTACGATTTAATTTCCAACTCGGGTACATATCCCCGCCCAGCCCTTGGGAGTCCAGGCGCCGGCACGCAACACACGCCGTCGTCTGCAAACCTCGCTGGCTGGCACAGAGCTCGGGAGTGAGAAAACTCGTGGCAGATGGTGCCTCCCGGGCCACATCGATGCCACCTTACCCAGGGCGGAGCTGGCCCGAGGAGCGTGTCCAGTCTTACCGGCGTGAATGTCCGCGCAATAGACGGCGTCAAACCTGCGGTGCGGCCGGCGCCGGGCCGGGCTGCTGCATTCAGCCTGCAACAGACAAGAAACGAGCGCACAGAAGCCGGGCTGCGACTTTGCCCGCTGACTTCCAACGGCCTGAGCCGGGGTGGGGGGGGGACCCCCTAAAACCCCACCGCGCCTTCGCGCTTCCCCGGCACCTTCGCTTACTTTAGCTCAGTTCCCAGCGGCTCTGGGCCGGAGGGGCAGCGTGGCAAAAGGCGACCCCATCAGCGCTGTGCGCCGCGTTAACCATGGCGAATGGAGGAAGGCGCAGCGAGACAGCAGGAGGATTGGTTAGCCTCGAAGGGGCCACAAGTGCTGCTTCTCTTTCTAGTAAGAGGGCGCTTCCCCAGAGCGAGAGCACGTTAAAACCTGGCACCGATGAAGCCACCGCGCTCGGGGGAAAAAGGCATCCACAGCTCCTCGGGGCCAGGCTTCAGCTGGGTGGGTTCCCCTCTTGCCCTCTAGTCTTGTCATGAAGACTGTAGCGTTACGGGGGGGGGGGGCAATAAGCAAAGGCTTCACTCCCTGTTCTCAGTCCTCCGCCTTCCCTGCGGTATTTCGTGACAGCTGGGCTACAAACCCGAAGGAGCATTGACGAGCATTAACTGGTGAATGCTAGGATCCCTAACCAGGGCTTGTCTTCTAGTTCTCTTCGTCCCCTGCAGGGCAACAAAGCTGCCCCCTTTGCACATATGAAGTGTCCCCCCCTCCCCGCCCAGCACCGCCAGGCTGTCTGCGCGCAGAACACCATGTGAATTACATCCTGGAAAGGGACCATTTCCTAAGCGCGCTTAATGTTTCCGTGGGAGCTTAATAACCCTTTTCACTCTTCTACCTTTAGACCACAAGGCAGACCCCTGAAGTCACGGAGTCACCTGCCTGGGTCGGCACGTTCACAGCCTCAAGAGTGAGCGAAACGTCCGTCTCTTACCATCCCGTCCGAGTAGCTGGAAGCTGGGCTGGTGGGTTCAGAGCAGCGCTGTCCTGGCAAGCTGTAGTAGTTTTCGACCTGCTCTCTCAAGAGCTCCTGCAGGCTTTCGATGTACCTGATGGCGTTTCTGAGGATCTCCACTTTGGGGAGCCTTTGGTTGGGGTTGGCGGTGGTGCACCTTTTCAGCGTGTCAAAAGCCTGGTTCACTTTCTTCAGTCGCCTCCTCTCGCGCATGGTCGCTGCCTTCCTCCGGTCCATGCTAGTGGACTTCCTCTTGCAGGCTTTGCAAGCCCACATGAGGCAGTGGCCGGCTTGATGATGCCCTGTGGGGGCTCTGACATGCTCCTCTTCGTCGGACCACGGGCCGTCTGTTTTGTGGGCTCCAAACGCAGCCAGTCCCCGTTCAAAATCCTCCCCGAACTCGCCTTCAGGGGAAGAGATGCAGGAGCTGTCATAGAAGAGCTCGGATGGAGAAAACTGGCAACTGTCCATCACCTCCATCTTTACAGCAGCTAATACTGAGCGGTGCTTGGTCTGGACTGCGGCGAGCCAGGCTCAGCAAGTCACACTGCAGTTTTCTTGGGCAATTTCCTAAGTAATTAGGGATGCGAGACAAAGTGTCCTTTCTCTGGGGCACGGGGCTCTTTATATATACATGTTGTTATGGGAGGCTGGGCCAGAGAGGCTAGTCTTTATTAGCATATCCCTCCACAACCCCTACTGGGGCTGTCTGGGCAAACCCCCTCCAATCCCCAGGAGACAACTTGCTCTGCACCGCTCCTTTTGACTGTCTGATGAGTTTATTACATTTTAACATGCATAGACTTTATCGAAGTAGTGATTGTAACAACTCAAAAGTTAGAATAAAGTAGGAGATTCGCAATTTGGTGTGAAAAATAAAGAGCAGGAACGGAGAGAAAGAAACCCTAAAACGTGACATTTCCTGCATATAAGCCTCTTCCAACCCAGTATGGAGTAAATAGGATACCGTCTCACCTTATTCGTCATATTCACGGGAATTAAATGGTGAACGTTTTTAATCATTTGATTTTCTCACAATCAATGCTACGGTTCGAACCAGACTGGCTCACTTTGTTTTGATAGGTGTGATCCGTTTTCTTCATTTTGCTGGGGGATGTTTTGCCCTTTGGTTCGATTATTTATATCATTTAAAAAAAAGACATAAAGCTAGAAAATCATTCCTGCCTAACAATAATATTGTCAGTTAACAACGAAGGGGGGGGGCATTTCAGGTAAATTTCAGATTTTAGTGCTCCCTGATCATGTCAGAAACGGTACTCAGAGAAGACAATTGTATTTGTTTGCCTAAGAAAATCTCTCTTCCACCCTTTGCTCTCTTCCCTGTGGCCTGCTGGTGCTAGAGGCAATAGCTGAGCAGTGCTTTGGGTTTGCTAATTTTCTGCTTTCAGACAAACTTGTACCGTTACAGATGCGTCCCAGCTGTCAGTGCAACAAACCCCTCCTGGAAGTGTAAAATTTCTAACCCCACAATCCCCAAGTAACTTTACACAACTCGGTGACAAAAGCCTTCCAGAGACATAGTAGCAGATCACTGAAACTGTTAAAGGGCCATTAAAGTGGTAATGAAGCCATTTAACAGGCATTTGCCAAAGCGCAGGAACCCTTTGGCCACATTCAGCTGGCTTTTATATGTTAGGAAAATGTGTTATTTGGGTTAAATAAAACGGTTTCCAAACGACCCCTCAGAAATTCCCATGCTATGCCAGTTATGCTCAGTATCCTGCAGAAGTATTTTTGACTAACCGAGCTGAAGGAGCAATTGACATAGACTTGATCTAGTCATTTTATTCAAACCCCCTTTAAGTAAAGGAGCCTGACAGGGAATTCTGTGTCGGAAAGGTAATTAAGCTACTGCCTTGATGCAGGCTGTGAACCGCAAACACTTTTGAAAAGGAGAGATCAGGCGTCAGTTTAGAGCAGGTAGCCTGAAAAGCCACGTCTCTCTTTATACCGTATACCCCAAGCTCCATGCCACCCAGAGGAGAATCCATCTGACCACTGATCTATAACTGTTCACTTCCCTTGGGGGCATGTTATTATTGCTTTAAGGTGAAAACCGACTTTAAAATATATCAGAGGAAGAAATAGAAGGTTGAATAAATAAAACCTTGCCCAAGCCCCTTCAAAAAGTTGGTACATAATTATCTAAGCGGTTGGAAAGGCTACATCTGTCCTGTTCCAGTTTATTTAGGGCCATAAACGGGCAGCGAGCCCCCTTTGAAATGAATACTGTATTAAAGCCATAGGGCTGATAAAGGACTAGAGTTACAGAAAAGGAAAGCTCTGAATTTCAGCTCTCTCTATTGAAGTCCGGGTTGACATTCAGCTGACCACGTTTGAAACGTTGCAGTTCTCAGTGGTTCTGAAAGAAATCATCAGCCAGATAAGTAACTTGAAGACTTTCTTGGAGTGTAGCACACGGATATTTTAATGCATGTTCAGGCTGGCTAAAATAGACCTGCTTACAGATTTATGCTTTGCGCACAAATAAACTTGGTCTTTAAAGTGCTAGTTACACTGGTCTGATCACCTTTCGGTGGTTTCTCTCCAAGTGTGTACAAGATATCTTGTAGTAACAATGCCAACCCCCCCCCCGGTATGCCTTACACAATATTGTCTGTGTCTCTCCTTGCATTCGAACCTGTAGCTCCTTATTCAGACTGTTTGAGGTTGTTTAGAAATGGGCCCTTCCCAAGAGTCTTAGGGGAATTCTGAAGGTTGTTTCCCTTCTTCCTGAATCTTTGGGAAAAAAGATGCTGTCACTCAGGCAAATCTGTAATTAGTATCACTTAGAGGTGGCAGCTTCCTTTTGGAAAGTGATCTCAAAACAAATTTGCAAACGTGCAGCAAACCAGCGAGTAAAACTAAAAGAAGCAGGAAAAAACACAAACGACAAGGTTGGTTAATGAGGCTGCTGGGAGGGGGTCGGAGGGGTGGTGGGGTTTTGAGATCCGGGGATTGAAATGCCGATAATGGGACAACACAATTTTCAATTTTCAAACTCTTGTTAAAACAGAGAAAAAATATAGAGAGATTTTTTTTTAAATAGCAAGAAATCTTCACAGAGAAAAGAACACCGCATTTCAAAGGCGTCCCTCAGCCAGTAAAACACATTTTTGACTCGTTTGCGATTATTTTTTTCCCCACTATAAAAGAAGGAATAGGTTTTTTTAAAGAGCAAAATTACTGAACAGCAGATTTTATTTCATGACCTTTCTCCCCTCTTCTGAAATGGCTTAACTTTAATTTTACTTCGAAAAACGGAACAAAACCATGAAACACCAAACCAAACAAGGAAAGTGTTACATAGTTCAATTTGACATAGTTCAATGTGAGTAAAACGTGTAGGAATGAAATGTAAATATCGATGTATGAAAATATTATCACATACTGCTACCATCATTACAGATATGACCCAAAGTTTAACCACTGTCCCAGTGTGAAGTGAAGAGATTGTGTGCCAGTGAGTGTGGGGTACTGATTGCAGAACATAATTTCCCTTGTTGGGGCTGTATTAACGTTGTACGTTAAAAGCACCAGATCTTATATATAATTAATTGTAAAGACAGCTGAAGCCAAGAGGCAGTTATTGTAGTCCTCACTTTAAGCAAAACTCTCATTGAGTTTGCCTGAGAAAACTCAGGGGTCAGGACTACAAATATTTAACAGCTGAGTCTACATTTATTGAGGTTTTATTTTGGGGCATCCTTTATTAAAAATACACAAGAAAATACAGAGGAAATTAGCTGTTCTCGAAAATACAGAGGAAAATACAAAAATACAAAAAAATACAGAGGAAATTAGCTATTCTCGAAAATTCAGGCAAAATCCCAATTGGGGTCGGTGGAACTTTTGCCTGAGTGTAGACTGCAGGATAAGGATTTGTTCCAGTGTATATCAATAACGGTTTGCAAGATTCATTTTTGCGACGTGTTATTCCTTTAGTTCAAATTGCTTTTAGGAACGCTAAACCGGTGGACGTTTTAGCTCCTGGATAGATAGCCAATTCAGTTATAACCATGCCAGTCGAGGTCCCCTTCAGCAATCCGCCTCCAGAACTAACTAGGAACAAAAACTCTTTCCCAGTTGGACCTGTATTAAGGGGATTCCAACAACGTGCCAAACTTTTGGTTCCATCAAGCTCTGGGAACTGCGCGCACCTAAGTAAACACATTAGTACCTGCCAGAGCTGCGGGAAGGATTTGTATAGAAGCCAGCTGAAGAAGACATTGGCCTCTGCTTGCATTCTGGGACTCCCAAGAGAGATCAAAGGGACACGAGGGTTTTTAGCAGCCTTGAGAATGGGAAAAGTTGCTAGTCCCTGCTGCTACAGAAGGGGAAACCCAAGCGAGCACATGGCTGAGTTATTCAAGCCCTCCCACACACCTCCAGCTCTCTCTCTCCTCCCGGGGAAAACAGCCACACTTGCCATAAAAGGGCCAAGCTCTGGCAAAACGCTAGCCTGGGTCCCCACAGCCACATAACGAGCCTCTCAAGTGCTGAACTTTTCCCTTTGCATATCGCTGCCTCGCACCGCGGAGCCGGGCTCTTCTCGGATTCCATCCGCAACGCCGGAGCCAACCCCGGCTCCGCGCCTCTGCCCCTGAAGTTGGTGACAGTTTTACCCGAACGAGAAGCGGGCCCACTATCTGTTAATCTGAATATATTGCAATTCATTTCGTCCTTTCACTTAGGAAGAGAACATTATATTTGTCCTTCAGTAGTTAGTGGGGATTTAAACCCAAGCTCATCTACCTTTATTTTTCCCCACCACCACTCTGCCCACATTTCATCTGTTCCACCGGGGGATTCTAGGCCCCAGGGGAACCTCCACTGCAATGACTGTCTATAGGGCGCCAAGTGACTGATCTCACTGTTTCATTCCATAGTATATTACAATAGCTGTTGGATCATGAAATGAATGGGCCCATCAAGTCCCCCTCCACACTACTCTCAATATAAATAAATACACAAGCTACGAGTTATGCAATACAGGTGAAGCTGCAGGAGCCAGGCCTTAAAAGGGACATTTGGGGAGTCATGTTCCAAGAGCTTTGCTCCACATTTAATAAAATGTAGGCAGAAAATCACTTTCATTAGTTTCAACCTGATAACTTTGGGCCCAACCCCCTCTGGAAAGAGGCTAGATTAAATCACAAACTGCTTATCTTTACCGAGTTATTACCTCTTGATTTTGTGCTTCCAGGGCCCTGTTTGCTTTGGCTTTAGACTTAGGTAAAGATTACCGTTATTAATATCAAACAAAAACATTTTAATTGCAAACACACTGAGGACTTTCATTGGGAAGCCTTGCATGTCAGCGACAGCCATTGAGGTCACAGGGGGTCTCTTTGGGAAATATTTTCTTTATTTAATGAAAAACCTTCTTTACTCAAACTTATTCCAAACAATTTCTCCTGTTACCCCGTTGCTGGAAACGACACGGATTTCGGGGTCCAAACACAGCCGGACAATATCGTCTCTTGACCTCAATATTAGGATGTGAATAAAACCTACCCGTTAGCGAGAAGAAGAAAAAGAGCTCTTTCCCTCCCCCCCCCCCCAAGGTGTGCATGAGATGCTCATGAAATTCTCCTTTTGAGGAGAGTTACAATTTTAAAGCCAGATCCGACCCTCTGAACTCAGGAAAAGTAAAGCTAGTGAGCGTTTTGCTTGCGTGGTACTAGATGGGGACCCTCCTCTTACTTGCTTAGGCATTGAACTAGATTATTAAGAACGTTAACAGCTTCTAGCGTGGGTTAAAAGCTTCTTTGTATATTTCGGATCGAGCTAAAGCTCTGCATGAGAGCCAGGACAGCAGCCACCCTCTCTTACCAAAAGCAATCGATTTTTGTGTGGAAAACCATATGATCTGGAGGTGTAGATCTCCAAAGGTCCTGCCTTCTGTTATTTCTATACAGCAGAGAGTTTATTTCAGACGTGGCGGGGAGGGGGGAATACTATTATTTATCATTGCTTGAGACACACAGATCCCAGCATTCAACAACTGGAAATGCCCCTGTTTAAGTGGCAGACTTAAAAAAATAAAACCCGCCACCATTCACCCAAATAACGTGGGCACTGGCGAACTGTTGTAGCCGGCGACGAGGCCAGCATAGGAAGAGAGGAATAGCAAATAGTTTTGTAATGGAGAGTTTCTGGCTGCAGCTGAGTGAGAGCTTTTTCTTTCGCCATCCCTTACTCCCCCCATGCTGCCTAAGAAGGGACATGGGAGCGACACTGTATTTTTAAATCTAAAGGATTCAAGTTAGAGCGGAGGTGACAAAGGGACATTTTAACTGCTCGGCAATGGGACGTTTCCTCGTGTTAGTTTCCATGAAGCGGTGGGGCGCTGGGGGGAGAAACCCGGCGGTTTGGTTTCTTGGTGGTCGCCCTTTCCCGAGATTATAAACAAATCTGTTACGAGCCCTGAAGCCCTTACTGGGAGCAGCTCCTGCTTTTCCACCCTCAGCTCTAGGGTTTGTTTTTCTACAGCACTGACTGAAAGGCTTCACGTGTTGTTTTTCCTCCTCGGCCCCACTTTCAGCCACTTAACTCTTTCCGCCCCTGGGGGCCCTAAGCTCCCCCTGCAGGGGAGGAGAAGGCGGTAGGAGTCACCTTTCTTCGAAAGAAGTCTCTGCCTCCTAGACCCCACGGGAGCTGGCTCCTGTCACAGCCCTTTGCTGTCCATTAGGAAACCAGCCAGGCCCATAAATCCTGCTGCAAACAGGGGTTGGGTGCAAGTCCTCCAGCTCCAAAAAGAGATTCAGAGAAGAATTCAGGAGACATAGGGAGCTGGCCAATTAAACCCGGGAGTCTGAGTGACCCTCTCCCAGACATCGCTGGGTATAACAGGCTTCCCCCTTCCAGCTCCTCCAAGCATGTGCAGCTCAGCAGGTCAAACATGCGGGGTAAATATAGCCCCGAGTAAGTCAGGAGCCGAGTGGAAGCGCTTTCCCGAGCGATGTAATGAAACGACTGTAGATCCACTGCGTTTTCCACCGAGGGAGACCGAAGGGAGGCACTGGCCTGGGTGAAGGCAGGCCGCCTACAATCCTACACCCAGCAGCAGCCACAAATGTCAGCTGGGGAAGGCTGCTAATGCAAAATAAGAGGAACTGCATTAAGGCATTCTGTGCGGTTCGGAGTAGACGAGAAACTGTTTAGACAGCTAAAGAGACGCTGCCCTGGATGGAAATACTTGCAACCTCTTAATTTAAACACTTTTTACTTGGATTGCCCGAACTGGGTCCTGATCTCGCTGAAGTCAATGGCAAAATGTCATTCTACTGGGAGCAGGATCGGGCCCACAATTTAAAGTAACAATGGGTCGCGGGGCTGGGAACTTTGTAACACAAAGAACTTTATTTTACATACCCATGAAATCTGGTCGTTCTTATATACAATATCACATTCCACAATTTAAATATATATCTATGGATCCGGTTTACATAAAAAAGTACTAAAATTATGTACAAAAACACAACCTAAGAACTCTTTAAATAATACTAACAGGAAATCCAAACAACAGCTTCACTCAGACAGGAATGAACTTTTTGTTGAGTATTATACAAAGTGGATCACCAGAAAACAAGTAAATATATTAAATAAAAAAGGAGTGGTCTATAAACAAAAGAAAGAAAGAAAGAAAGAAAGAAAGAAAGAAAGAAAGAAAGAAAGAAAGAAAGAAAGAAAGAAAGAGTACAATTATTTGAGGAACATTTCTTTTTAAGAAGATTCAATTTTATCTGCCTACCAGTGCCTTTAACAAGGCCCCTGTCTGGGATTGCTAAAATGTTAAATTAATTCATTATTTCATTTATAGGGTCTGGGGTGAATTCCTTGTTATCTGAGTTCAAAATACTACCAGGCCAAATGCAGATCTACTTCTCTACCACTTCTTCCACGCTGGGAAGTTTGGGATCTTCTGAAGAAATACTGTCCACTATCGAAGAAAGACAACGAAGGCTGCTAGAAGCTGAAGATTCAACGATGGAGGCTCCTAGTTAATAAATAAATAATGATAATAAATACATAAATAAATAATAAAAGATAGAGTGTTTGGTTTAGTTTTGTTAAACAAGAATCGATAGACAGCAGGAAATGACAGAAAGGAACATAGCCCTAAGAAAGAGAAGATCTAACAAGGATCGATATTCACATATTAGGAAAAGGAAACAACACCTGTGAGCAAAATTACAATATCTATATAGCAGCGTGCCATACAGTAACAGTGTTCATTTTTCTTAGCACTGTCAGTAAGATTTTTTTTCCACTAAAGGAATAGATCCATTTCTTTCTCTCTCTCTCTCTCTCTCTCACACACACACACACACACACACACACACGGATAAAGACATTGTGCACAAGTAAAGAGAATCCTGAAGTTTACCTTCTTTGGCGTTGATTGCTAGCACTCTGGAATGATCAGAAACATTTTGCCAGTCGGAGCTGCAGGTGCTCAGGAAATCTGAACTTGGGATCTGAGGTAAACATGCAGAGCGCAGAGGAAAGAAAGAGAAAGAGAAAGAGAAAGAGAGAGAGAGAGAGAGAGAACACGTATTAGCAAAGAGGATCGTTGCTCTCGGGGCAGCCTGGGTGCCTGCAGGACTTCTCAGCGACGACTTACACTTCCCTCGCGAAGTCTGCTAAATACTCGTTAGCTTGCCCGGCGCTGTGGATTGACAGACTACAGTAAGGAAGGGGAAGAGGGGGAGAAAAAAAAGCGGAAGGCGGTTTCGCAGCTGACTTTCAGGGGGCAGGAGGGGACTGAGTACAAGCGCTGTGCTTACATTTCCCTGCTTGGGGCTGAAGCTAAAAGGGTCTCCCCCAATCTCCTGCATTTTCTCCTGCTGATCCAGCCTGTGCAGGAGATCCTGCAGCTTCTCTATGTAGCTGATGGCACTCCTGAGGATCTCCACCTTGGGCAGCCGCTGGTTGGGGTTTGCCACAGTCCTCCTTTTCAGAGCCTCGAAGGCTTCATTGATCTTCTTCAGCCGCCTCCTCTCCCTCAGGGTGGCTGCTTTCCTCCTGTCGGTGGGGGCCGATTTCCTCTTGCAGGTCTTACAAGCCCAGATCAAACACTGGCCGGGGCAATGAGGGGGTTGTAGGCCCGGGGGTGCCAGCACATGCTCCTCTCCACTGCTGTCACTCCCAGCCTCTGGGGGCATTTGGTCCTGACAGGGGGACAAAGTGCCATCGCTGCCTGGGTACAGAGGGGACCCCTCTGCCATCTCCAGCTGCTGTAGAGCTCCATTTTCTCCGTCCAAGTAGAAGAAATAGGAGCTAGTTTCAAAAAGGTCCATCATCATGCTCTCCCCTTGGCCTCTCTGCCTGCTGGAGTTGGGTGATAGGCTCAAAAAAACCCAGAGGAGCCACCCAGATGGAATTTAATTAGTGCAGTGACATAAGTCCCCCTGCTTTATATATAGTAGCTGCTGAAACTCTATCCAACTTTTAGCTGTCGCGGTGCATCATCCTCCAAATCTGATTCCAACCAGTCTCCTGGGCTCCGCCTGGGGAACATCTCCTGTTGGGGGGGGGTGGGGGGGGAGGGAGGGGGAATAAAAATCGCAAACCAGCTCCTGAACGCGGGATGAAGTGGAAAAGCAAAGGTGGATTTGGGGGAATAATTCCAAAGGGCAGCGGCCACCCCTCTCTGTGCGAATCTGCCCTGTTCAGATGGGGAGGGGGCGGCATTTTAGAGCAAACAGCGGAGCTTAAAACGGAAACCTCTTCTCCTTCCCTCCTCTCGTGCTAAATATAGGTATATAGAGCGAGGTTTCAAAGGCAACGGTTACTCTCCAAATAGACGGGTTAATATTTTCAGAAGAGTCCATGCTATTTTCCCCCCTCTTCGAAACATGCCATTCCTGTGACCCAAACCAGTAGTGCCAGCCCAAGGTTATAAGTGGTACGCACTCTTCTGCAACGTACACTTGCAGGAAGGCTGTCAAGGCATAGCTCAGCTTGGACCACCAGGCAACCTCTCTTCCACGGATCATTATATGTTATTGGCACCGTTATTAAGCTAAGCATTGTACTTACACCCATTGTAAGTTTCAGTGTCTGGTGATCACAGTTATCGATCGTAGGGCAAACTGGGGCACTCTATATCCTAAAAAGTGATACACCTAGCTGTCCTGGAGAAGGGATACAGCAGGAGCAAAGCACAATCTTATCCTGTATCTGCCACTCATCCCCCTGAGTCTCAGCCCACCAGATGCAAAATCATGTGTATTTTCTTTCCTTGTTTGATTACAGTTTGCAGATATTAACAACAACAAATGTAAAAATAAAGAACTAAGCCCATGAAATATCACCGACTCTATCCACCTGTCCTTCAAATTCAATCCTTTGGGAAGGGATCCATTATCCTGCCGCTAAGTTCCCTGAATTATAATGGAATTGATCATTGGATCGATTCATCCTCAGAAACGGATTGTGAACTGATACTTCCATTGACATTAGGGACTCATGAATCAATGGGATTTTGGTTCTGACTGAATAAATACTGCAGGATCCGGCCCCAAATCCCTCTTCATAAATCATGGCAATGTCTGATTTTAAATGGATCCACAAAAGTTCAACATACTCAGTTAAACTACTAGTTTCAATACAAAAAAAAAGTACAGTATTTAGAATGTAAGCTCTTTGGGCCAAGGACTCTCTCCCATGTGCTGTACAGTGCTTCACACAAAGGGGCCCCAATCTCTATTATGTTTGCTAGCTGCTACTGTAATATACATAATAAATCATAACATGCTCTATAGAGATAGATACAGATAGATACAGCCTCTATACCATAGATACAGAAGCTGGGAATGAGTGACAAAGGATGATTACCTGTTAGGTTCATTCCCTGTGGGGCACCTGGCATTGGCCACTGTTGGAAGACAGGATACTGGGCTAGATGGACCCTTGGTCTGACCCAGTAGTTGTCATTGTTATGTTCTTATGTTCATATGGTTTCAAAGGATGCTTCAAAAAATGTAATTACATTTTGATTCCTGACCAATGGAACCAACTCTAAGTCTGATTGTGTTTAGCTATCGAAGGCTATATTTAATAAATAGTACATAGGTTAAATCTGTTGTAAATATGTGGGTTTCCCCCATTTTTCTTATTTTCTTCCTTCCTTCATCAGAGGGAATGCTGGGGGTTGGCACTGCAGAAGAAAAAAATAGACGTTTCCCAAACTAAAACGTCCTGGAAAAAAATCCAAACAAACTATGATACAAAAGGAAACATAGAAATAAATGAAATGGAAAGTAATTGATATTAAATAGAGCACTGAGGTGGGAAGTTGGATTTCAGTTGCGTTGAACATGTTAATGTGACCAACAATATTTCATTCAACTGACAGCAAACTAGTGAATATCACCTTAATAGCTTGAAATTTGTTGTCCCAACTCTCTCTCTCTCTCTCCAGATCAAACATCTATATATGAGAAATGATACAAGAGTTCTCTACAAAACAGATATACCTGTATATACGTTGACAAAGTTAGAAAGATTGCCAATAGGTAACATTGTCTACAAGTTAGGAGGGTCAATAAAGTTGTGCACTTCAAATGGCCTCTCCAATATGTACTAGAAACTCATATTTTTGTGATTTCTTTTGCTCCAGAACAACTGTCTCTCTTTTATACCTACTGCTATGTTCTGATGGCCCTGAACTCACTAGCTGCATCTACTTACATTATTACAATCAACACCAACATGATTGCACCAGCTCAAGTTGTAATGGTGCATTGCAGCTACACTAGGCATCCTATTTCAGGTCCACACACAGCCATCCCTTTTTAAGTTGTAGGTCCTGTGGACTGTTGCACCTGTCTCAACATCCATGGCAAAATTCTTTGGAACAAGTAAATAACATCTATTGGTACCCTTGAAGTGTTTGGTTTGGCTGAGCATCATGTGGAGGTGAATAAATTTTCTTGAGCTATTGGGGGTTGAATATATCATTACTGTGTTACTTTTAGCTAATAGCTCTTGATCTGTCTCATCTCTAATAAGTCACCAGGACCAGATGGTATTCATTCAAGAGTTCTGAAGGAACTCAAATATGAAATTGCAGAACTCCTAATTGTGGTATGTAACTTATTGCTTAAATCAGCCTCTGTACCAGACGACTGAAGGGTAGCTAAAGTAACACCAATTTTTAAAAAAGATTCCCTGATGATCCTGGCAATTACAGGCCAGTAAGCCTAATTTCAGTACCAGGCAAATTGGTTGAAACTATAATACAGAACAGAATTATCAGACACATAGACAAACATGATACTTTGGGGAAGACTCAATACAGCTATTGTAAAAGGAAATCATGCCTCACCAATTTTTAGAATTATTTGAGGGTGTCAACAAGCATGTGGACAAGGATGATCCAGTGGATATAGTGTACTTGGACTTTCAGAAAGCATTTGACAAAAGTCCCACAGCAGAGGGTCTTAAGCAATGTAAACAGTCATGGGATAAGAGGGAAGGTCCACTCATGGTTAAAAAGATAAGAAACAAAAGGTAGGAGAAAATGGTTAGTTTTCACAATGGAGAGAGGAAAAAGCAGGGTCTGCCAAGGATCTGTACTAGGGTCTTTGCTGTTCAATATATTCATAAATGATATGGAAAAGGGGATGAACAGTGAGATGGCAAAATTTGCAGACAATACAAAATTACTCAACATAGTTAAGTCCAAAGTCCAAAGCTGCCAAGAGTTACTAAGGGATCTCACTAAGTTGGGTGATTTGAGAAACAGAAATTTAATGTTGATAAGTGCAAAGTAATTGCCATGGAAAACATAATCCCAACTATACATACCAAATAAAGTTACCATTCAAGAAAGATCTTGGAATCATCATGGATAGCTCTCTGAAAACATCTGCCCAATGTGCAGTGGCAGTCAAAAAAGCTAAAAGAATGTTAGGAACCATTAGGAAAGGGATAGATAGTAAGACAGTAAATATCATAATGCCACTACATAAATCCATGCTACATCCACATCTTGAATGCTGAGTGCAGTTGTGGTCGCCCTATCTCAAAAAAAGATATATTAGAATAGTAAAGGTACAGAGAAGAGCAACAAAATGAGTAGGAGTATGGAACTGCTTTCATATGAGGAGAAATTCAAAAGACAGATTGTTCAGCTTAGAAAAGAAATAACTAAGAGGGGATATGATAGAGGTCTATAAAATTATGAATGGTGTGGAGAAAGTGAATAGGGATGTCTTATTTACCCCTTCACATAACACAAGAGCTAGGGGTCACCAGATGAAATTAATAGGCAGCAGGTTTAAATAAACATGAGGAAGTACCTCTTCACACACACAGAGTCAACCTGTGGAACTAATTGCCAGAGGAGGTTGTGAAGCCCCAAAATAGAACTGTTAAAAATTAATTAGACAGGTTCATGGAAGATAGGTCCATTAATGACTATTAGACAAGACAGTCATGGACACAAACCCATGCTCTGGGTGTCTCTAAACCTCTGACTGACAGAAGTTGGGACTGGATGACAGGGATGGATCACTCAGTAAAGTGCCCTGTTCAGTTCACTCCCTCTGAAACATCTGGCCACTGTCGGAAGACAGGATACGGGGCTAGAGGGACCATTCATATGTTCTTATGTTTTTTTCAGATCTCAGAGAGGTGGAAAGCTGCTGAGACAGTACCCAGACTACTATGGCAATCTTCCACAGAGTAAGTACATTAGTGGCTTATTGTATGTTTATGATGTGGCTGCTGACTAGCAAGTGATTTTTGTCTTTTTTTTTTTAAGGTAAAAAGAGGGATGACCTTGCAGTTCAGGCATGAATTGGAACTCAGGAGCTCTGGAGCCAATTCTCTGCTCTGCCACACACTTCCTGACCTTGGGTAAGTCACTGAGGTCCAGATCCTCAAAGGTAGTTAGGCATCTAACTCACATTGAAATCAGTGGCAGTTTGGCACCTAAAACCTTTAAAAATTTGTGCCTTGATCTCTCTAAAGGGGTGCTGGAACAGAGGGGACCAAGGCTTAAACTCCCTCATAGATTTCCACTGCAACTTCAACAACCACCACCCATCCACTAAACTCTCTCTAGAACACTCTCACACCAGCATCAACTTCCTGGACACCACAATCAGCTTCTGCTATGGAACCCTACAGACACCCATATACAAGAAACCTCTGGATCACCACAGTCACCTTCATAGAGCCAGTAACCATCCCAACTGCACAAAGAAATCTATGATCTGCAGCCAGGTGCTCAGATACCACAGAATATGCTCTGAGGAGAAAGTCCCGGATATACACCTTAACACACTTTCACTAAACAAGGACACTTGACTAGAGAAGTAGATAGCATCATGAAATGGGCCATCCAAATATCCCGAGACAAGCTGCTTCAATACAGAAATAAAACCCCGTCCGACTGCACATCCCTAGTTGTCACCTACCACCCCACAATGGTACCCATATGGGATATCATCAACCAACTATAACTCCTACTCAGTGGGAACCTTATCCTGAAAGAAATCTTTCCTGAACCCCACCCGGATTTACAATTTATCTCCGGCACACATAAGGTGTATACAGATAGATTAGATAAACAGACTAGATAGGCCAGCAGACAGACAGACAGACACCAAGGGGACCCTGAGTAAAGATCAGATCCCTGATGTCTCTGTCGCTGTATGGAGGGGCCTAGCCTCCACAAGTTTCCTGAGGTCTGTTGGTATTGGAGGCTAAACTCCCTGTTTGCTCTGTTAGGGGACAAACTCTGTCTATGCCATGGAACGACCATGGGAAAAATGCACAAGGAGAACTTCACTTAAATACAGGGTAGAATAATTCCCCTAACTGCAGGACTGCCTGGATGAAATCTATGGCCTGTATTATGCAGGAAGTCAGACTAGATAATTTTAGTAGTCCCTTCTGGCCTTAAAATCTATGAATTCCCCCAACAATCTGTAGGGGGGCGACTTAGCCCAGAATTGGTGCTAGGGTGACCAGACAGCAAGTGTGAAAAATTGGGACAGGGGTAGGGGGTAATAGGAATCTATATAAGAAAAAGACCCCAAAATTGGGACTGTCCCTATAAAATCGGGACTTCTGGTCACCCTAATTGGTGCATGATTTACACTGCAAATTCTGTAGTTAGATGTCCAACTGATTTTGCTTACACAAAGCTTGCTTACAGGCACAAATATTATTATTTACACGTACATAACTACTTTCTTTGGGCAGGCAAATCCTGCTTGTGTGCATAGATTACATTATTTGTACATGCAAATTGTCATGTATGCAAAACTACATGTTTGAGCAGCACATACAAGCTCTGATTCTGCAACTTAACCCTGCACCTGGATGGAGCCCCGCTGAAATCAATCAGCTCAATTCAAACACAGAGGTCTGCCCATACAGAAGGCAATGCAGGAGTTGGACCTTACACAATAATTAGGTGAAGGTGTGTGTAGCCTGCATGTATGTGTTTGTGAATAAATATGTCAACAGCCAAGTGACAGCACAAGTATCGTTATTGTTTTAGAGAACTGAAATTTAGGTAGAAGCAATAATCCCTCTAACTCAGCATGGCAAATGTTCATATGCTTTGGGACAATTTCAATGATAGTCTAGGAATGGGAGTGGAAAATGCACATTCAAATAGCAGCAGTCTGAAAAGTTAACCTAGTCTTTTGAATTATTTTTGGGAAATTTAAAAAATTATCTTAATTGAGGCCTTTGCTGAATGGCTGTTTCTAATTATTGTTGTTTTCCTTTGGTTTGATATGGAGTTTGGTGCTCAGATCAGTTACATGTCTGATAGTTGTCTAGAGGCGCAATCTTGCTAACTAAACAGACATTTCTAGTTCCGGATAGGAAGGGAGGATTTTATTACAGCTCTCATGTTGGATGGTTATGTCACATAGTTCTAAATGGCAGATGCTTTAATGCCTGTGTCAGGGTTTACAGTAACAAATAGCCACCACTGCACAAACACATTTATTCTACTACAAGACATTTTATTGGGGGGAAAACTGCCCAATCAGAAACAGAATGCTCACTGCACTGTTACTGAGTGGAACAGGCACCATTAGCTGTGCAATCCACATATGACATTGTATGTGGTAAGTGACAAGAGGATAATTAAAGATATTTTTCTCCTTAAAAAGAAAAGGAGTACTTGTGGCACCTTAGAGACTAACAAATTTATTAGAGCATAAGCTTTCGTGAGCTACAGCTCACTTCATCGGATGAGCTGTAGCTCACGAAAGCTTATGCTCTAATAAATTTGTTAGTCTCTAAGGTGCCACAAGTACTCCTTTTCTTTTTGCGAATACAGACTAACACGGCTGCTACTCTGAAATTTTTCTCCTTGTGATCCAAGATTGGGGTCATGGCTTTATATAAAATGTAGCATGTATATCAGACATTTTGCATACTATAGTCTTAAAATCACATGTTTATCTCTCAGCTTAGATGGTAACCTCTTTGGAGCAAGGACTGTATTTTCATTGTTTGTGTGAGCAGTACTACTAGCACAAGGTCCTGGTCCTTGATGGGTGTTCTCTCAGCACTACCAGAGTACAAATAAATATGCCCTTCATCCCCTTAGTATTTGTGAACAAATTTTTTCTATAGACTAGGAGTGATGCTTTGTATACTGCTGGGCAAAGCTGTTATAGTTTAGCATTTGCCATTTGTTTCATTAATAAACATGAGGTTTGTGGGACTTATAGATTTCAGTTCACAATGGACTAAAACATAGTATTCAGGTTCTTAGCCTATCTCTGCAGAAAAATTGATTTGACCCGGTTTACACAACTGTGATTTCCAGATTAAGGTGCCACAAGTACTCCTTTTCTTTTTACAAATAATGTAAAAATCTCAGTGTTCAACCATCTTTTTTTTTTGCACAGGAAATGAGTTTGGAATCTTTTGGTATTTTTGATGTTTTTGGTGTTGTTGAACTTAGGAAACTGCACAAAATTTCACACACACAAAAGTAAAAGTAAATAAAATAATATTTCATACATGCAGAATTAAACAAGCATTGTACAAGGAACTCTAGCAGGACAGGGAATGGACTTTTTCTCCCCAGTCACTGGTAGGCCACAGGGCTGGAGGACAGCCCTTCTGTGACTCGATGAAATAGTGGCCTGGCCTTTGTGAGAGTCCGGGGCAAAAGCTAAATACACATGTATTCTATGGACCCTCTCTCAGCAAGTTTACCCCAATGACACTCTTTGTGTCAGCCTATTCAGAACCCATCTTTGCAGCTGCTCTGTCCAGAGAAGTACACTGGGGGAAAATGCGGTGGGGAGGGCTTTTTGGAGACCCTCAGTATTGGTGTGAATTTCACCTTCTGTGCATAAAATCCTGTTAGTTAATGAACTCATTTCAGTGGCCTTTGTGCAGTAGGATTTCACATCACAGGCAAGTCCATCCATATGGTCATATAGTGGTAAAACAAATTAATTTCAGATTGCTAGCTAACAATGGCCTGAAATAAACTGGTCAAAGCAAAATCTCACTGAAGCTGCCATTTCCTCCTTGCCTCATTCCTTATGTTCCCACACTGGGTGATGTTTTATTTACCATATTGTGTTACAATACCTAGGCACAAAAGGTTGAGCCAGAAAAGAAAGATTTATATGTGAAGGGGTTTCTTCGCAGGAAGATTTTTCATTGCAGTGGATTGGCAGTGAATATAAGGGTCAGTGGCATTACAGCAGAAAAATCATCCAGTTGACAGGAACACCCCAGCCACCTCCGCCATTGATGGTTAGTGATCTCTACATCTCTCAGAATGTCTCTACCCACTCCTTAAGTAGAGGGAGAATTGTGCTATTGGAAAGCTACAGAATAGAATAATCTGGTAATGAATTTTAAATTATATTAAAAGATTTTCTTCTCAGCTGACTGGTTAGTCACCAATTTCACAAGTGCTGAAATACTTAGTCATAAATGGTCTGATCATGAAATATTTCACCTCCAGCAGCACTATCTAAATGCGTAGCTGTCAACTCATAGCGACTAAATATTTAGCTGGAGACAAATGAGACAAATGAGACTGGATGATGACAAATGGACAGGGAAAGTCTATTTAGAGCTAGCAAAGGCGAATGAACATCCTAGTCAGTGGGGGTGCCTGGCTGGGGGGATTTTCAGAGCATGTTGGCATGAAGCAGGTGCCTACAGTGGAAGGTGAATTTGACAAGTCTCCAGGTACACAGGAAGCCTGCAAAAGCTGCAATCTATGTATAGCTGAAGGGGGGGGGGGGGACGTTGGGGCAGAAGGGTGCCTCCCTGCGAAGCCCCTCATTTTCAGAAATCTACGCAAATCATTAATTTTTACACGATAGACAGGTATCCATCTATTGCCATTCAGTTCAGATAGTATCAGAACACTGAGAAAGACAATGAGCATTACACCTAAACCCTATGGAAAAGAGAAACCACAGCGGCTATCGCACATTAATTAAAAGAATATTCATTTTTAATTTAACAAACTGATCTGAAATGTACAGAGAAAAACACTTTTTCTCTCCACTCCTATTACTCACCCACTATTCCTCTGCTGGGAATACAGGGTGTTATAAATATGATCACAATATCACAAATGGTGGCAAAAGAGGAGAGTAAAAGAGAAACGACTCCCTCCTCAACTCGCCCCTGCAGTCTAACACTGGGCCCAGTCATATCTCTGAGATCCACGTGCAGAGAGAGGCCTTAATGCACAGAAGGTGGTGGGGAAACCAGCCACCTATATAACTATATTCCGTCCCCCACAACCACCCCCCAGCTCCATGGAGGACTCTCTGCAGATCTGTGGAGGGAAGAAGAGGCAGTGTAGGATGGGTAGATGGACAGATGCACCTGATGATTACCTGTTCTGTTCATTCCCTCTGAAGCATCTGGCATTGGCCTCTGTCAGAAGACAGGATGCTGGGCTAGATGGACATTGGTCTAACCCACTATGGCCATTCTTATAGTCTTCCTCCAGCCCTGTAAAGATTGTCATCCTTTGATCATGTCTCATATTTGGTTGTGATGCTATGTGCCCTGTATTCACACCCTACACACTACTGTGATAATATTTGTACAAAAATGCCTTGTGAGGTATCTTGTGAAAGCTAACAACATTCTGGTTATTAATATCATTATAAAATGCACATGTTAACATTACATGTGAAGTTATGAGTTTCCTTTGTATGATGTTATTAGAAAATGTCTCAGACCAGACAGCCTAGTCTAGGTAAAGATGATAAACAGGTCTGTCCTAGACAAAGGAATGAGGGTTTACCTCAATTTACATATTATCAGTAACTAAATTTATCAAGCTAAATCAGCTAGGGTTATCCTGCTCTTGAACTTGATATAGAGAATTAGTATGTCTCTTGCACTCCAGAAACAGACAGGAGGCCAAATCCCCAGGAGGCCTTCCTGACAAAAATCAATCCTTTTAGGAATATAAGGTACAGAGAGTAAGACTCCAACTTTATCCTTCCTGAGGAGATAAAGAAACCTTGCAATTTGATTTCAGTGATGGGTCCTGGCCAGTAAAAAGCTAGAAAGGAAACAGTGTAAAACAAAAACAAAACATCCTCCCCCCCCCACCACAACAAAATCAAAACCAACCACTCTATCTTGAATAAAGACTGTATCTGGCTAGATTAAGTTTTAGACTTTTTGGTGTTTGTTTTCACTTTTATTTGCTTGTAACCATCTCTAACTTTATCTCTTTCATTTGGTATCTCTTAAACAATGCTTTTTTGTTAATAAACTTGTTTTACTTTCACTAGAAACCAATTCAGTGTTGTGTTTGAAGTGACAGGTGTATTTACCCCAGTTCAATTAATAAGTTGTGATGTACTGACTCTTTAACAGAGGACCAAAGTTAATATCTCCTTTGAATGCACAGTGTTGAGTGCTGTGTATTGTACCTGAGGAGCTCGAGGGCAGGAATTCATTGATTGGTTCCTGCTAGGCAATGTTTGGGCTCTGAGAGACCCTTGAGGAGTTTGCTGGTAGGGAAGACAGACTGGTAATCATGTTATTTACACATTTCTTTTGTATAAACTCTGCTAGTGATTTTCTAAATCATAGGATTCCTCCTTAGTTGTGATTGCTAAATACAGATCTTCTTTTGCTTTTTTGAACAGCAGCTCTTCATTATATGAACCCTCCATTCAATGAATGCAGTTGCTTGAGTGTATCTAGATGATTAAGAAGAAATTCATAAGTTTTAAGATAGTCCTGCAATTCCTTATTTTTGGGCTATAACCTGTTGCCCATTATAATTGTCCTCAGAATTCTGTGATGTGCAAACCTGGATTTAAAGTGCTAGAACACAGCTGAAGTTGTGGTACCCAGATGTGTCACTACTTTTGGCAAGCTGCTAGGATTGTCCATTATGATCAGATGGCCATGTCTCTCCAGAACAAACAAATCAGTTCTGTCTTTGTGCCATGGACTTGCAGGTTGTTAAAGAGACATCATAGGTTCTGCCTGCTGTCCATTTCTGTAATTTGGGCAACTCTACACTTACTCAATTTCATTAATGCCATTGTTCATCTGCGGACAAAGTACAATTTCTCCAGTTCTTGATTTTCGAGAAGTGTTGATTTTTCCATCTATGACTTGTAGTTTGTGTTCTTGCTTGCAGCATATCATCCTTAGCCCTTTGCTTTCCAGTTTGTCCCATAATCCTGCTAGTCTAGCCCATGCTGCTTTTGTCATGTTCACATGTACTGATCTGGATTGCCAGAGAATATCTGGTTGTGTCACCAAGAATAGAATACCAACTTGACAGCATGTTGCAGTTTCTAGGCACTGTCCTGCTTTTGTACTTACAGAAGCAATTGCTGTATCCTCAGTGGTCCTTCTCCTTTCTTGAGTTTTGCATTTAGTAATGTATAATGAGTCTATAAGTCACATGTAGGCCTTTCATGCATATGCTTATATTAGCTCGGCTTATATGTTTCTTCACTGTGCTTAAAAAGAGCTCTTCCCCTCATTTGCGAAATCCTTATAATTTAGCTTTCGCCCATGTTTTTCCAGATTTCTCTGCACATTTCCCCAAGAGGCCTATTACATTTATTATATTTTTGCCCCAAAGCTGGACATTTTCTAACCTCTTGCCAGCTGTGACATTGCTGATATCACCCCCTTTTTTTGGCATGTTTCTTTCCTTTGCCTTTTAAATTTCTGTTAATAATTTCCTTCCTTGTTTAACTAATGTGTTTGCATCATGTGCGTTGTGCTGCTTGGCATATGAATATTGATTTTCCAAGTGTAAAATCCATTTCCTTGAGTAGCTTTTGACAAAGCTTTTGAATGTTGCTCCCCAAAACTATGATCTTTAATGAGGGAGTTTTTTTAATATTAAAAAAAATTCAGTGTTAATTCTGGACAAACTCCTCGGTTGTTTCCCCTTCTTTCTGAGTCTTTATCCAGAAAACATAGCTTCCACAGACCTGGTCACATTTTTTCCCCCTCAAACATTTTCATTATCTCTTCCAAGGTTTTTTCACTTTCCTCAGCTTTATCCTCCGTATGGAATGAATGCAATGTTGTGGAGATGTTGGGGATCTTTTTCTGTCAGCATCCCCCCAACCCAGCACATACCCAGAGCCTCCAGCACATGTTGACCTTTCATGAGCTGGGCTGATTGAAAGAAAAGTTTGGCGATCCAACCCCACCCTAGTGACAAGCAACCCAGTTTTCCTTCCAGATGGGAAAAAACCTTTTATCTCCTTACCAACCATATTGAGAAAGAGCCCCAAACCCTCACAGATTTGGTACAAAGCAATTTCCACACATTGTTAGAACATTGGTCTGTCTAGTGCACTATTCCATCTCTGAGAGTGACGGGTAGCAGATGTTTCAGAAGAAGGTACAAGAAAACCTGAAGAGGTTTCCCATAGGGTAGCTGAGGTTTCCTCCGAGCTCCCTCAGTTAAATTGGTGTATGCCCAAAGCATGAGGATTTATATCCCTTCCAAACTTTTTTTTATCCTATGTAACATAACCAGATGTGGTGCAAATGTGCCTGAAGAGAGATTCCCACACATCTTACTCTGAAAAGCACTTCATAATGAAACTAGCTCTTCCTCAAGTAAAATGGACACCTTTGAACAAGATGTTCCTAGGAAGAAGTTTGCTCTGTATTAAGAAGCAATAGTGACCTCGAACCTGACCTACATTATGCCATGTTATCAGAATGTCTTGCATAGCTGAGAACCTGTTTTGAAGTTGTCAAGTCACCATGCTGCTGTATGTTACTCTGAATATAAAGCTCTGCAACTGAAGTTACTCCAGATTAGCCTGTCAAAAATTATAGCTGCTACTTTAAGATGGGGTGCCTTCATTTCTCTGCTCCCTTTCACACAACTTCACTCAATACCCTTTTACACATGTCTTAAGTTCTCAGCTGCTTGAGAGCTCTTTGGATCTCAGAAACATGTCCTTCAAACTATACTAGAATACAGATGCTGTAAAATGGCTGCCCATAGCATACACATGGGAAATTGTGAGACTATGGATATTTACACAATTGTAGTTTTAAAGCTTCTAATGTAAATAGCCTAGAGCAGGGGTCTCAAACTCAAATGACCACGAGGGCCACATGAGGACTAGTACATTGGCCCGAAGGCCGCACCACTGATCACCCACCCCACTGCCCTGGACCCACCCCCACTCCACCCCTTCTGTGAGGCCCTGCCCCTGCCCCGCCTCTTCCCACCCCTTCCCTGAAATCCCCACCCCAACTCTGCCCCCTCCATGCCCCCAGGGGGTGCAGGAGGGGTTCATGGTGCATCAGGGGGCTCAGAGCAGGCGGTCAGGTGCAGGGGGTCAGGGTGAGGCAGGCATCTCAGGGCAGGGGGTTGGGGTTCAGGAGGGGTGTAAGGTGAAGGAGGGGGCTCAGGGCAAGGGGTTGGGGTGCAGGAGGGAGTTTGGGGGGTGGGTCTGGCCCAATGCACACTGGGACAGGGCAGGCTCCCTGCCTGCCTGCCCGCCCTGCCCCCGCGCCGCTCCGGGAAGTGGCCAGGACCTGGGGGAGGGGAGGGGCACAGAGGTCTGTATGTTGCCCTGGCCGCTCCTCCAGGTACCTCCCCAAAGCTCCCATTGGCCGGGAATGGGAACCGCTGCTGCGTGTTTGAGACTCCTGGCCTAGAGTTTTAGGGCCCTCACTAAGTTCCCTCCAGTGGCACAAAAGACATTTAAAGTGATCCTCAATGAGCATCTGAGGATTCCAGTGGTGTGGGGGAAACGTTTGCTGGGGTAGAGCTCAAAGCCACTCTGACCCGGCCCACACAGTGCATGTTGGGGGCAGAAGAAGACTGACAAGAGAGCACAGCATTCTAGCAATCTTGGATCAGGAACGGGGAATTGGAAAGCCACCTTTGCCTTCGTGGAGTGTGTCAAGTGCAGCCTGTCTCACTTGAAGAGTCAATTATTACAATTTGTACTTGTGAGGCCTTATACTCAATTTAATGGCATTTCTCTGTAACATGAAAGCTTTTGAAACATGCATCCAACCCAATCAGACATTTCAGGTATTGTTCTAGTTATCAATTGGCAAAACTCAATTGATTTTGGTGAAAAATCAGAAGCCTGGAAAAGCCCTGATTTCCACTAAAAAATTAATCAAATACTCTACAAATGAGAACTCTTGACAAGCATCTTGTCTCCTTGAGTCATTACAAACAATAGAATTGTTGTCTATATTTGCTGTAAAGAAGAGTGGTGTTTGGTTGACTTACCTCTGATGACACAGTGCCTGCAGTTAAGAGCCATGTGAGTTGTTGACAAGAGCCTACCATGCCCTCTTTTGGCTGTGCCCCTTACTCCCTCTTTACCCTGGACTCCACACTTCAGTGAGCCCCTTGACTCCACTCTGGCCAGCTCTCCCTCCTGCCAGGACCCTCACCCCACATTCCGGCCAGGACCCCTCCCCCCACTTCAACTGGGTTCTTGCCTCCCTACCCCTGTATCCTGAGTGACTACCCATAGGCACTCAGGATATGGGGTGAGGGGAGTTAGAGACCCGGCCATAGTGTGATCAAGGGGCCCAATGAGGTGTACAGCTCCACCTACAAATGCAATAAAGCGTGCTACCCTCTGGGATCATTAAGAGATTATAATTTAACTCTATCAATCTGCAAGAAATTAAGAAAGCTTCTTACCTACTTCCAGGATCCAATCCAGACACCCTGAGAAGTCCTAATGAAAACAGAAGGCAAGCAGGCAGCTACATGCGTATAAGAGATGAGATCCTGTAACTCATTTATAGAAAACATTTCAGAAAAACTGCATTGACCATAGGATGTCAGCTGTCCAGTTTGACTGAAGAATCAACAAAAAACAGGCTCCCAGGGTGCTGGGATTCTTGGTTAAAATAATATTTGGGTAATGTGGGCTAGTCTGAAAGTTGGGAGTGCCAGACATGGCAAAAGCTTTCTGTCGGTTGCAAGAACAGTGGTCCCTCTCTCCAGGTCTCAGCGTGTTTCCTCTTTGTGACTTAGCCCTCTGGTCAGGTCACTATATGGTCACCCCCGCTTCCGGAGTAACCAAGTCTGACTGGACAAACTGTCCATATGCTATCTTAGGCAGTCTTGTGCTCCAAATACAGGTCCTGTGCCGCTTTGCTGGTAAGGGAACCTGGGCACCTGCCTGCTACTCTGGCTTTCAGCCGAGGCACCCTGTGATTAGCAACCTCGGTCTGCTCACACTCAAACCTACTTGCTGTTTCCCTGGGCTTCTTCCTACCCCACCTTTTTATTTGCTTGCTTACCTCTGGGTTTGCCCCAGAGCTTCCTCTTCTTCTTGTGGGCTACTTCATGCTTTTCAGTCTCTTATCAAACCCGCTAATCCAGGATAAGGGCTCAGAGCTTTCTCTTCCCCTCCTTGTCCCTACCCAACTCTCTTTCTTCTAGAGAAAGACTACAGGCCCTTTCCTGCTCTTACTTCCTAGCTTTATACTTCTAGCCCAGCTGGGCTTCATCTGCAATTAGTGTTTATCAAGCCCTGGCTTCCCTCCAAGTGCAGCATATTTTTAACCTGCTCAGGGATTGTGTAAGAATGGCCATACTGGTCCATCTATGCTGTATCCTGTCTTCCGAATGGCCAATACCAGGTGCTTCAGAGGGAATGGACAGAACAGGCAATCATTGAGTGATCCATCTCATCGTCCACTCCCAGCTTCTGGCAATCAGAGGCTAGGGACACCCAGAGCATTGGGTTGCATCCATGACTATCTTGGCTAATAGCCATTGATGGACCTATCTTCCATGATCTTATCTGTTACCTGGGGTTATTTGAACCCGACACTCTGGTAACTAATCTCTGTCTTCCAGGCGGTGTCATGAATTAAATCAATGGAGACACAGCTACATCATCTGATAAATGATTGGTACAAAAAAGAGTGCTTTCACTCAAAGCTCCTTCTTTATTCACACACGCATGTGAAATAGCAATAGTCTAAGCATCCCAGATTTAGTTACCCAAAGTCTGAGGTGGTGTCGAGTGTTCAGCAGCAGGTTTCCAGTGATCAGCCGTCTTTCCAGCTGCTGGGGAGTAAGACGTCAATCTGCTAACTCTTAGAAATCCTCTTCAAACTGCTCCAAATTGCACATTCTCAACTAATCTTTTATAAGTTACTCAAAACAGAGTGCAGTAAGTTATAATAACCTCTAATAGGCTAACAAATCCCTAGAAACAGCAACAAAACTTATAATGCTACTTATCAGCAAAGCAACTCCTAGTCATAAGAGTATGACACATAGTTCTAAGATCAGTTATCCACACTCATTATTTATTCTAATAAATCTGTACAAAGCTGCAGCTGTGCCGCCAGTTGTCCACTTTACTTAGACAAAGGCCAAATTATTTCTAATGATTTGGTGTTCTCATTTTCAACTAATGGTGGCTGAATACATAAAATGGCTGCAGTTGTGTCAAGTCCAGTTCTCTCGTAACATTATCTAGTTCTTTTTTTGAACCATGTTATAGTTTTGGCCTTCCACAGCATCCCCTGGCAAGGAGTTCCACAAGTTCACTGTGCATTGTGAAAAAGTACATCCTTTTGTTTGCTTTAAAACTGCTACCTATTAATTTCATTGGGTGACCCTTGGTTCCTGTGTTATGTGAAGGAGTAAAAAACACTTTCTTATTCACTTTCTGCACACCAGTCATGATTTTATAGATTTCTATCATATCTCCTTAGCTGTCTCTTTTCCAAGCTGAAAAGTCCCAGTCTTTTTAATCTCTCTTCTTATGGAAGTTGTTCCATTCCCTTAATCATTTTTGTTGCCTTTCTTTGCACCTTTTCCAATTCTAGTATATCTTTTTTGAGATGGGATGACCAGAACTTCATGCAGTATTCAAGCTGTGGGCATACCGTGGATTTATATGGGGCATTATGATATTTTCTGTCTGTGACATTCTAATGGTTCCTAACATTGTTAGCTTTTTCGACTGCCACTGCATTGACTGAGTGTTTTCAGAGAACTACTACACTTAGTAAGAAAACACCTCATCACACATAGTAATAAAAGATACAGTGTTTAACTTCTAGGCAAATTATTAGCAGAAACAATCTCATAAGAATATATTTCTGACTAGCTAAAGAAGAATTCTGGCAGAACAGTTTTAAATGAGAATTATGCACCTGGTAAGTAGATAACTTACATCTATGTTTATACTTAGAGAAAATAGCAGGAGACTATTTTAATCATGACGTGTGAAGCAGCCAGTTTACAGAACAGTCTGCTGGCCCTTAATGTTACTATATTTAAACACCCTTACGGCAGGTTAGACTATTCATAGATTTTCATAGATTCATGGAGTCCAAGGCCAGAAGGAACTAATATGATCACCTAGTCTCTCCTCCTATATAACACAGTCCATATAACTTCCCCAAAATAATTCTTAGAGCAGATCTTTTAGATGAGCATCCAATCATGGTTTATAAATTGTCGTTGATGGTGAATCCACCACGACTCTTGGTAAATTCTTCCAATGGGTAATTACTTGCGCTATTAAAAAGTATGACTTATATCTAATGGGAATTTATCTAGCTTCAACTTCTAGCCTTTGGATTGTGTTATATATTTCTCTGCTAGATTGAAGAGCCCATTATTAAATATTTGTTCCCCATACAGATACTTGTAAACTGCAATCAAGTCACCCTTTAACCATCTCTTTGTTAAACCAAATAGATTGAGCTCCTTAGTCTCAAACTATGAGGCATATTTTCTGATCCTTTTATCATTCTTACAACTCTTCTCTGAACCCCCTCCAATTCATTAATATCCTTCTTGAATTGTAGACACCAGCACTGGATGCACTATTCCAGCAGTTATCACAACAGTGCCAAATATAGAGCTAACATAATCTCTCTACTCCTACTTTGAGATTCCCCTGTATATGCATCTCAGGACCACATTAGCTCTTTTGGCCACAGAATCAAACTGAGAGACCAGGTTAATTTGATTATCCACCATGACCCCCAAATCTTTGTCAGAGTCACTGCTTCCCAGGATAGAGTCCCTCATCCTGTAAGTATGGCCTACATTCTTTGTTCCTAGAATTATGTTTACATTTTAAATCATATTAAAATGCATATTGTTTGCTTGCAGCCAGATTACCAGGTGATCTAGATTGTTCTGTATCAGTGACCTCTCCTTTTCATTTTTTATTTCTTCTCCAATTTTTTGTGTCAGCTGCAAACTTTATCAGTGATGATTTTATGTTTTCTTCCTGGTAATTGATAAAAATGTTAAATTGCATAGGGGCAAGAACAGACCCCCACAGGAACCCACTGGAAACAGATTTGCTCAGTGACCATTCCCTGTTAACTGTTATATTTTGAGACCTATCCGTCAGCAAGTTTTTATGTTAACTTTATATTTTTCTAGTTTTTAAATCAAAATGTAGTGAGGTACCAAGTCAAACACCTTATAGAAATCTCATATTTTACTTCAACACTATTACCTTTATCATCCGAATGTGTAATCTGATCAAAAAGATGTATCTAGTTAATTTAACAGGCTCTATTCTCCATAAACCAAGGTTGATTTGCATTAATTATATGACACTCCTTTAGTTACTGAGTCTCAGATTAGCCACTCCATTATCTTACCCAGGATCAATGTCAAGCTAAAAGATATATAATTAGCCAGGTCAGGCCTTTGATCCTTTTTTAAAACTGGCATATTAGCTTTATTCCAGTCTTCTAGAACTTCCCCAGTTCTCTAAGACTTATTGAAAATCAACATTAACTGTCCAGTGAGTGCCTCGCTCCTACTAGAGATCTGTGGATAAAAAGTGCTATGTAAGTGCCAATTATTATCATTATTATTAATGGATTGCTATTGATTAATCCTTTCTTTTCCTTTCTATATTTCTTTTACTTTAATAACTTTAAAGCAGCCAAAAATCACTGTGCATCATGAATGACAAACATAAGCTGTTCAAGTGCTGACATCTAATTAACTAACTTAACATCAGCCAATTCACTTTGTCTCAGTAAATGACTTGACAAAATTTTCAAACATAGTGGCCTAAAGTTAGGTTCCTAAATCCATAGCTAGGCACCTTGAGGCCAATGGAAGCTACTGAGTTCTCAGCACATCTGAAAATCAGGCAGGTGCATAAATACAGATGACCTTGCCTAATCAGAAGAGTTTCTTCCATCTAGACTGCACAGTTGACCTAAGATATGTCTTAGGTGGCAAACTTCCTCTGGAAAAAAAAAGAGCTAAAAAGGGGAGGAGTTAAAGAAGATGGGTACAGAACATTACAAGCTAGATTCACAAAAGGACTTAGGCACCTAAATCCCAGAATCAGGCTTCACTGGGCCCCTCTGGGATTCTCAAAAGCCCCACTCAGCTGCTGCCGAATGCTGTAGGTACCTAATCTCATGTGGCCCCTCAATTATTACCGTAAATGTTCCCTAAACGCTGATGGTTATGTCTAGACTGCAATGTAAGCCCAAGGTTCAAACTCAAGCCTAACCTTCCTTCCACATATACACAAATCATGCTACCCCAGTGCTCAGACCCAGGGTCCCAGGACCCCTGGGGGTGGAGGGTCTGAGCCTGGGTCAAGCCAGGACCCAGGGTTCAAGACCTATTGCTTTGCAGTGTAGACACAACTCCCTTGGACTCTGGGAGTTCACCAAATATATCTCACAATCCCACACGCTAATTTTCTTTGTCCTCTGGACAAGCAAGTTTTCCCACAATGCACCAGGAACAAAGGACTAGAGCAGACACACCTTGGGAGGGAAGTCTGGGATATGGGTGATTGGACTCAGGCCCACATAATGCAGTGTAGACAGCAGAGCCCCAGGGTTCAACAATTCCTAACTTTGGGTTCCAAAAGAGTGTAGATGCTCAAACCCTAGGTTAATAAACCTAGAGTCTACTACTTCAAGTTCTGCTGACCCGGAGTTTACATTGCGTTGTAGCCCTACTCCAGGTTTCTGCCTGAATGCATGCATACTGCAGCCCCAGGCCAGGCATCAGGACATGTAAGCTCCAGTGCTATGCATAATTTGAGAGATGACAGCCATTGCTCCATTTAACTCACTTGTAGGGCCTGATCCAATGAGCATGCCTAGATGTTGCCTACAGGATCACTCTCCCCTCATAGGCCAGCTCCCACAAAATGATGTATGAGAGGGGAAGAAACAGCTCCATCATAATGTTTAGCCCATTGGGTGGAGTACTTACCTGGGATGTGGGAGACCCCCCTCCAACCTGAGGGGGAGAAAGGATTTGAACAATGATTTACCCCAGCCACTGGACTATGGGCTAGGCTGATGTGAGGCTTCCTCAGGCTCTCTTGTTCAAGCTGTTCCATTATGGATAAGTAATCAAAATAATTGGGCTTGAGAGAATGAGAGAGAGCACGTGCAAGACAAGCATGAGAATAACTCTGTAGCCTTGTAGTTAGAGCAGGGGTCGGCAACCTTTGAGAAGTGGTGTGCCAAGTCTTCATTTATTTACTGTAATTTACAGGTACTGGCGGTCTGGGGTTCCAGCTGCCAGCCCCTTGCCAGCTGGGGTCCCGGCTGCTGGCTCCGCTCAGCCCGCTGCCAACCTGAGGTTCTGTACATCCAGGCAGGCAGCAGGCTGAGCAGGACCAGTGGCTGGGATCCTGGCTGGCAACAGAGTTCCACTAAAAATCAGCTCGCATGCTCCCTTTGGCATGTGTGCCGCAGGTTGTCAACCCCCGAATTAGAGCATTCTGTAGCAGACCCAGCATCCAATCCCCTTGCTCCAATGACTTTTAAAATTATTTATCCATGGGTCAAGTCCTAATGTGACTATGGAAAGTTCATAATCAAGCTGCAAGGGATTGCTAGCTGCTACACTATGTACTGAACCCAGAGCATCAACCTGCTTTATTTGGCTTATTGTGTCTTGTCCGTTTGCTGCTGGAAATGAATTACTCCCAAGCTGGCCTCAGGCCTGAGAGCTACCCTTCTTCAGCGATTAGACTGGGTGCTGCTGAGGATTTAGGCCTAATTGTGGCAGCTCTCTTAGATTGTTCTATGACTTGGTAGAGAAGGCTCAGGCCTATATTCATGCTATTGAAAAAACACAGACCAGCTTCACCTGAAAAACTGGAACAAAATGAGAACCTGCAATAGCAAAATACTACTGTTTTGCAGATACTGAGCTAATCATTTCCAAAGGGTTGCAAGATTACCTCTTCTGGGGCCTTTTCTGAAGGAATGAAAGATGAGCTTGTTCTGTTTTATTCCATTCTGGTTTTTATATCACACTCATCACCATAGTATCCGAGAGCCTTGTGGTTCGGGCACTGGCAAAGGACTCAGGAGACCTAGGTTCAACTCTATGCTCTGACACAGACTTCCTGTGTGATCTTGGGTGAGTCACTTAAGCCCAGTGCCTCAAAGGTATTGAGCCTCCCAATGTGTATTGATTTCAGTGGGCATCAGGAGCCTCAGTACCTTTGAGGATCTTGGCCTTAGTCTTTCTCTTTCCCATTTATAAAATGTGGATAATGCTCACCTACCTCAGGGGATGTTGTGAGGATAAATGAATGATGGTAAGGTGCTATGATACCTATGAATAAGTAGAGTAAAAGAGCAGTCAGGTGTCATGATTTAACAATCAAAATGAAACTTTATCTTTAATATGAAATATTATTTCTTTTTTACTATGTTATTTATAATGTTTTGTTTAAGCAGGAAACACTGAAGATCTCATTAAACTACTATTTTAAAACAAGCTATAAACACGTTTACTATTAGAACACCAAAGAGGAGCCATACAGTCCTAGGAAGTGATTGATATACATCATCAGAAACTTGCCAAATGAATTTCATTAGCAAAATGGAGTTATTTTATTAGCCAGAGAATGCAGTTCCCTTCTCCCTGTTAAAAGAAAAGGAGTACTTGTGGCACCTTAGAGACTAACAAATTTATTTGAGCATAAGCTTTCGTGAGCTACAGCTCACTTCATCGGATGCATTTGGTGGAATTTTTCCACCAAATGCATCCGATGAAGTGAGCTGTAGCTCACGAAAGCTTATGCTCAAATAAATTTTAGTCTCTAAGGTGCCACAAGTACTCCTTTTCTTTTTGCAAATACAGACTAACACGGCTGCTACTCTGAAATTTCTCCCTGTTATGCACTTAGGGTACAAGACAATGCTTGTTGAAGTGATTCCCTGGCTCCTTTCTCTGCCGCCAAAACTCGGGTGGCAGGATAGGGTGAAACTGTGTCATGTAGCAAATCAGACAAGATGTTGTGTAACAGAAAGAGGGTTACAGAATGTAAGGTAGAAAATGTCAATTTATTTTTATATTTCCTCCATAAGCCCATCGCTTTCATCTGTGGCTGCCAGTCTGATGGGACCTAATGTATTTGAAAATGTACTACATGGGCTCTCAGAAAAAAGTGACACAAGAAACCACAGTGGACTGACTGGCTCTGGCATCCCTTTTCATATCAATTTTCATCCTTTGTTATGAATGAAACTTCAAGGATTTTGTAACGGATTTTTCCTCTGAGGTTCGGCACTGCAGCTGAGGCCAGAATTGAGTTTGGAATTTGTTTTCCAGGAAAAAGAAGAACACATCATATGTTGTGGAGAGCAATGGAATAAGGCACTTACATGGTCTGTTAATACACTATTCTTTTCTGTAAAGCACTTTAATACAGACTGTGACAAGCATGATGTTTACGATGGACTTTTATTAAGTATGGGGTTCTTTTCCTACAGACAGTGAATGGTCTGTTTACACGGGCTCTTCAAGTTTATGTCTAACTTTCAAATCCTTCTGGAATTGACACCAACTGTCCATTTTGACACTGGTTCATTATTTTTATGTCAATGGAACTATTCTCCTGCTTTCAGCTGTTGTAGCAATTTTATGTTTTATCAAGTTGCCTTATAAGACCCTGCAGGACATTCTTTCTGTGTTTAGAGAACCATATAACACAAGAGCCTGCCCTAAAGTATTTCACAGTTCCACTAGAGCAGCCTGCCCCTTGTTCCACCATACACATCACAAAGGGAAGCTTCAGCCTGACCCCTTGAAAATTTTTTTTAAAAAGCAAACTCAATTAGTTCTATAGATCAAAACTAAACGGTCATGACGACAGTAAATCCAAATCATACTTTCTTCCCCAACCTACAGCCAGACACACCTGACCTGAGTGACTGAAACATCTCTCTCTGTTGCTTTGGGGGAGGGAGGGAGTGGGTTAGAGAAGGGATATGTGAGAGTGCTCATGTCATAAAGTTAGACTGGAAGTTAGAAAAATGTTGAGAGCATAAACAAAATAATGCTTTGTTAATTTGGTGGTGTTGGAAATATAGGGCCAGATTCTGAAACCCTCCTTCAATTTTTATTCAGTGCCCACTAAGGCAAAACTCCTATTGTTGTCAAAGGGATTTTGACTGAGTAAAGACTGAATAAAAACTGAGAGGCCATTTGTAGCCAGCCCAGTGTAGTTGCATGAGGTGGAGAAGAGAGGTCAAGGAACCTTTCCTGTCTCATGCCCCCCTGCAGGGGCTGGGCTTGGCAGCTCTGGGGCTCCCTCAAGACACCCATTGGGAGTTTTGCCAAGAAGGGAATAGAGCTGTAGCCTAAACTGCCCAATCTAAAGCTTCCTCTGCACAGTAGAACCCTCTGTCTCCACCTTCACAGTAGGTCCTGGGGCAGTCTCTATTGCCCTGCACTACCATGGAGTTGGGAGAGCTACTGGGGATCCTACAGGTAAAATCATAGAAGATTAGGGTTGGAAGAGACCTCAGGAGGTCATCTAGTCCAACCCCCTGCTCAAAGCAGGACCAACACCAACTAAATCATCCCAGCCAGGGCTTTGTCAAGCCGGGCCTTAAAAAACCTCTAAGGTTGGAGGTTCCACCACCTCCCTAGGTAACCCATTCTAGTGCTTCACCACCCTCCTAGTGAAATAGTGTTTCCTAATATCCAACCTAGACCTCCCCCACTGCAACTTGATACCATTGCTCCTTGTTCTGCCATCTGCCAGAACTGAGAACAGCCGAGCTCCATCCCCTTTGGAATCCCCTTTCAGGTACTTGAAGGCTGCTATCAAATCCCCCCTACTCTTCTCTTCTGCAGACTAAACAAGCCCAGTTCCCTCAGCCTCTCCTCATAAGGCATGTGCCCCGCCCCCTGATCATTTTCATTGCCATCTGCTGGACTCTCTCCAATTTGTCCACATCCTTTCTGTAGTGGGGGGGCCCAAAACTGGATACAATACTCCAGATATGACCTTACCAGTGCCTAATAGAGGGGAATAATCACTTCCCTTGATCTGCTAGCAATGCTCCTACTAATGCAGCCCAATATGCTGTTGGCCTTCTTGGCAACAGGGGCACACTGTTGACTTGTATCCAGCTTCTCGTCCACTGTAATCCCCAGGGTCTTTTCTGCAGAACTGCCGCTTAACCAGTTGGTCCCCAGCCTGTAGCAGTGCATGGGATTCTTCTGTCCTAAGTGCAGGACTCTGCACTTGTCCTTGTTGAACCTCATCAGATTTATTTTGACCCTATCCTCCAATTTGTCTGGGTCACTCTGGACCCTATTCCTACCTTCCAGAGTATCTACCTCTTCCCCCAACTTAGTGTCATCCACGAAGTTGCTGAGGGTGCAATCCATCCCATCATCCAGATCATTAATAAAGATGTTGAACAAAATTGGCCCCAGGACCGACACCTGGGACATTCCACTTGATACTGGCTGCCAACTAGACATCGAGCCATTGATCACAAACTGCTGAGCCTGACGATCTAGCCATCTTTCTATCCACCTTATAGTTCATTCATCCAATCCATACTTCTTTAACTTGCTGGCAAGAATAGTGTGGGAGACCATATCAAAAGCTTTGCTAAAGTCAAGGTATATCACATCCACCGCTTTCCCCAATTATCTCAGTTATCTGAAAGCCAGTTATCTCATCATAGAAGGCAATCATGATTTGCCTTTGATGAATCCACTTTCCTCTCCTCCAAGTGCTTCAAAATGAGGATCTGCTCCATTATTTTTCTGGGGACTGAGGTGAGGCTGACTGGTCTGTAGTTCCCCGGATTCTCCTTATTCCCCTTTTTAAAGATGGGCACTATATTTGCCTTTTTCCAATCGTCCGGGACCTCCCACAATCGCCATGAGTTTTCAAACATAATGGCCAGTGGCTCTGCAATCACATCAGCTAACTGCCTCAGCACCATCGGATGCATTGCATCTGGCCCCATGGACTTGTGCATGTCCAGCTTTTCTGAATAGTCCTTCACCAGTTCTTTCACCACTGAGAGCTGTTCATCTCCTCTCCACACTGTGCTGCCCAGTGCAACAGTCTGGGAGCTGACCTTGTCAAAAAAAAAAAAAAGCATTGAGTACTTCAGCTTTTTCCACATCCTCTGTCACTAGGTTGCCTCCCCCAGTAAGGGTCCCACAATTTCCATGACCTTCTTGTTGTTGCTAACATACCTTCTTGTTACCCTTCACATCCCTTGCTAGCTGCAACTCCAATTGTGCTTTGGCCTTCCTGATTACACCCCTGCATGCTCGAACAATATTTTTGTACTTCTCCGTAGTCAACTGTCCACATTTCCACTTCTTGTAAGTTTCCTTTTTATGTTTAAGCTCACCAAAGATTTTTCTATTAAGCCAAGCTGGTCACCTGCCATATTTACTATTCTTTCTGCATATCAGGATGGTTTGTTTCTGCGCACTCAGTAAGGCTTCTTTAAAATACAGCCAGCTCTCCCAGACTCCTTTCCCCTTCAGGTAGCACATGGCCCTGACTTCCAGAGGTTCTTGGGCATTCACTGCCTCTTTTTGTATGTGGATGTTGGAGTGGAGGGGAGACAAAACAGTGTTCTGGCAACATTACAATTCAGATGATTACACTCCACCTTCAGAAATTCCCTTGCAGCTTTTGTTAGACTATATGTCCCCCCTCCCCTGCCCCCTTTCTTCTTAATCTACCCTATATTGTGTTTTTTGGCACTGTTAATGGATTTCCATGTTTCTCCTCAAAAGTCTAGAAAGTTTAATAGGGATCCAAATACCAAACTGTATATCCTTTACTTAACTCACCTCAGTGTTGTGAGGATTAGTATTATTACCACTAATATTCATTAATGTTTATTAAGCACTTTCAGATCTTCGGATATAAAAGTACTAAAGACTAAAGATAGCATTGGTAGTGACAGGTACAACATTGGCGGTGACCAAAGAAAATCATTTGTGTGCATGCGCACACACTTACTTATGGCATTTCACATAAGTATTACGTTAATTTATCTGGAGCCATCTAAATCTGCAAAACTCACATTAGTTTTGGCCTGTTAATCTGGAATAATTTGAACTAATCCTCAATTTATTTATTTATTATGTCATCTTTTCTTGTTTTTTTTCCTAGACAGTTCTTATTGAAAGGCCTTGGTAAAGTTTATTTTATCTCCAAGGTCTTTTAGTTAATTGACTTATTATTAATAATTTCTGTATTACAGTATTGCTTCGAGGCCCCAACCCAGCTAAGGACCACTTTGTTTTAGGTGATGTGCAAAGACATGGTAAAATAAAGTTCCTGCCCTAAAGAGCCTAACCAGACAAGAAAGACAAAGGAGATTCAATATGCCCATTTTTCAGAAGATGAACTGAGGCACAGAGAAATTAAATGACTTGCCTAGGTCATCCAGAAGCGTGTGGCAAAATTTGAAACAGATTTTCTCCCAGTCCAGTGCCTTAAGAACAAGGCCACTCCCTCTCTCTATAAATTAGTACATATTCTGCTCTCAGTTGCATCAGTGCATCCCCTCTGACTTCAGTGAGCATGTACCAACATAAGTGAAGTCAAAATTTTACTGTTGTTGCCAGTTATTCTCAAATGACTTCCACCAACCGAGCAGGAGCCTGTACTGTGTTACAAGTACTAATAACAACAGGAGAGGAAGAATTGAAATCTCAAGAACTGAAATATTAAATTCCCTTCTTGACAGTTCAATTTTAGGCCCAATTCTACAGCACATTTTATGGACCTGTTCTTACAATAACACCTCCCCAGAGAAAATGAGTTTAATCTAAAAGAAATATCAGAACATTAAAATTCTTACAGGACATTTTTGTCAGGGCATACAGATGATAGTTTGGTATTTTGTCTTCTAAGCCAGCAACTCCTTATGTCGTAAAGGATAGCCAAAAGAGAGGGGGAAAGTGTCTCTTATTTTTTAGTGAGAATCATGAAAAGGCTTATTTGGCCTGGGCCGGTTTAGAATACTATTAAAGGAACTCCCAAGAAAACTGGAGGGAGTGTTGATTAGTATGATCATGGACCTGAGCTCCTGCAACCCTCACTCCTTAACTCAGGGCTTTTAACACGACTCTGATTGATTGCTGCGATTTATTTGCGCACGTCATATTTTTCCTTTGGAGGCCCGATGACCATCGCTCACACAGCCAGCCAAGATAGCAGGCTCCTTCTCCCCTTTAGAAATTCTCCTCCAATGGCACTTGCAGCCTGGCTTTTCTGCTTACATTATGAACAACCGAGGCTCTGTGTGTTTGAGGTATTACGCAAAATGAGATGAATCGCAAAGGACTCTGTTACAATAGCATGATTTAAGAGAGCAAAGGCAATGGCATTGAGTCAGGCAATCCCTCTTCCACTGTGCCCTCTACAGCAGTGCTACTCAAAGTGGTGGTACGTGGACCGGTGCCGGTCCGCGAGCCATCAGCTGCCGGTCTGCACGCACATTGGGGAAAAAAATTGGCAGTCCCCCACATCAGACAGCTTGAGAAGCTCTGCTCTACAGTACTAGGCATGGCAGGAATTTCAGACCAGGAGGGTATTCGCCAACATACACTTATCTAGCTAGACACAGAAGAGTGAGTAAAGGAAGCTGTGACAGCCTTAGCTCTGCATTTCCTTGACTTTGTTTGTTTACAGGAGAGCTGGGTTCAAACTAAACACCCAGATCCAAATGCCCGTGAGCTTGGGGAAAGTTTCCAATCCAAATTCTGCAGCTCAGACGCCACTCTTTTATGCTAAATCATGCCATTAGTCCTATTGTTAAAAGACTACTTATCACTTGTTATTAGTACAGTTCATTTCTTCTACTTTGCACCACACAGAATCATCTGAATAAAAAGTCTCTGTGTTGACAAACTTACAACCTGTTTGCCTAGCTGGGATGAGGCTACAGAGACAAATGCCTACCTTGTTCCCCAACTGGCATGAGACTGTACAGGGGCAGGCAGGTCTCCTTTGCAGGCACTTCATTGGCTCCCTGCTGCAGTGTATCCTCTCTTCCAACTATCAGACCTTATTTAATAATACTGGGAACAATGTGAGAGTTCCAAATTCACTCTCTCACTGTTGCATTGACTCCACAGAGCTAATGAACTAGTAGTAAAACAGGCAGATAGGAGGGTTTGCATACACACATGGAGCAAATCTATCGAGTCAGAAGGGGACATGTTTACATAGTTAATTTTCTGATCATACTTACACTTTAAAGGACAATCCTCCTCACACATAAGTAGTTAGCTTCATTCTCTACAATCCTTTTCTTGTCTCAAACTATGGGAAATAAATCTAAGTTGGATGAAAAATGCAGCAAGAGCTCAGGAATCATACCAAAACTTTACAATGATTAATTGTAAGTTGCTGTAAGGCATACTGCATGGATATAGTTCTGTGTCAATAATTCATTTCAGGGTATTTGAGAACAGTCCCAGGGGAAAAATACAATAAAATAGGCAATTAGAAAATAAAGCAAACCCATTTAATTTCAAAAACTAGTTAGACATTTTTCTCCAACATCTAATTCACTCTGAGTCAATAGTAATATTTGCAGTTTGTTCTTCACTGCATGAAATGTGTTTCCAAAAATCTCTTTTCATCATCATAATGAAAAGAAGTTATTACTGCTGCTTGCATGAGTAAGCTGCTATTTTTCCAGATATAAAATAACTACCACAATATTGAACTGAACAAATTCAAGTAGCAATTGTTCAGTGAGCCTGATTTTATCAGGTTAGATCAGAAAACAGAAGTGTCACGTAAGTTTGTTCAGTTAGCTTTAAACAGAACTCTGTCCCAGTAGAGTGCAGGGACAGTGTCCATCTCTAAAAAAGAGAGCAATAGAAATCAGAGATGGAAAACAGTCAAGAGAGTCATATCCACCTTCTCATCAAGACGGAATTGTCCCTACAGATGGTTAGTTTTCTGATTGTTTCCCCCCGACTATCTGTTCCAAGCAGGATTATCTTGAAATTGTCTCATGAAATTTGGGAACAAAAAAACTTAAACAAACAAACAAATTTCTTTAGATCAGATAGATGCACATTCCCAACGTAGCCTAAAGTAAGTCTTGGATCCAATCCCATAGATGCTGAACACCCTCAACATGCATGGATTTCAATAGGAGCTGAGATCAAACCCCTCTCCTACAATAAGCTTAATAACTGTAGGTTCCTGATCTTAGCCGCTTTCTTGAGAGAAAGTTCACTCGTAAGCATAGGAAAAGCATGGGATCAATCATCCTTTCTGGTTCCGTAGCACCAGCTTGAATCAGGGAGACCATGTCAGCAGTCATAACATTCATTTTCAGTGAGAAGTGGTCAATATTACATTTTTAATTCCTATTTTACATGTAGCTGCTACAATTTTTAAGAGATCTGGAGAAGTTTTGCAGTGACATTTATCATAATGTTTTTCTGGACTGGGACCAGAAAGCTCAGCACCTTGGAGGACTTCCAAATCCCAGCTCTGCCACCTCATGTCCCCTCAATCAGCACCTAAAAACCTGCAGTCAGTTTCCCCAAATAACACTCTTCTAACCCAGGCAAAGCCTGGGAGAACCAGTGGATGGTGCAAGGTGTCATGAAAGCCATTAATTCATGCTCTGATGACCCTAGGATGGAAGCAAAATCCACAGCTAAGGGCTCTCACTGAGAAGGTATAGTTGCCAGCCCCTGCCCATTTGTACAGAGATGGGACTGTAAAAGGGTTCCCATTATTGTACCCTGCAATTAACTCTGATAACATTGAAGAAACTAAACAAAAACCAAATCTGAACCATCTTGAACAACATTCATTACACTCTTCTCAACTATAAACCAGTCTTGTATGATTCATTCCCTTTTTGCTTTCATCTGAGTGAGCTTTCAATAGCTTTCTAAATTTGAAAAGTTCATGCTCCTCAGGCCCAAGAAGCCGATTAGCATGCTATTATAGGAAAAGTTAAACTAATCACTGTTATCAAGTATCTGAGATCCTTATCTGCTTATTTAACATCAGAGCAATCTAGGCATTCAAGAATACAGGTCCTACCTGGCCTAGAAATAGTCAACTCCCAAAGGACAACTGGAGTGCTATGACACATTCTGATACAGCATGCCTCATGGAATGAAACTGTGACTGTTAAATCTTCAGAGGAATATTGGGTTTCCACTATCTAAGCATTCTTTTTTTATGCCATACAAAACCCCCACCTCCCACAAAATATTTCAGGAATATCATATAAAGCTCCTTCATTTCACTGTTGATTATAAAGAGCAGTGGAGTGGTTTATTCATAATAGCCACTAGCAGGCCATCATCCTACAAAGGGTCAGCATGCAGAAACTGTCTGAGTTTGGTCTTTAAACTAAAATTCAGAGGCACATCATCTTGTCAAAACCTACTTAGTGAACAAGGTCTGTGAAATACACCAAGCAATGCTGTGTGCATTGATGAAAAGCTATGGGATTCATGTTCTATGTTTTCCTTTTCATTGCACTGTGGGGTCTCAGTCAGGATCTCCATTGAAAAGAAACTAGTAGAACATTGTTAAAGTAAGTAATTTGTTCAATATAGATAGGGCGAGGTCAGAGGTGAATGACAGATTTATCATGAATCATTAGAGCCCTTCTTTCATCTTGAACACATTAATCATCATCAAAACCTGTAGCAGCAACATCTCTTGGATGGGAAGTATGCATACCCTCTTACTTTTAAGAATGTATTGCACTGAGAAGACATACAATTGATATCACAGGTCAGCTCTTAGTTGAGCCCCAGGAGTAAGTTTGTACCCAGTCTGGTGCCTCATAACTATATCGAGTGTGACAGGGTCAGGCCAGATGGCTACAGGAAAGTGTTAGAAGGCAGATCTATTAGTCCCAGATTAAGCAGGTCCATTTTCCCTGGGTAAGGTAACAGGGGCAGTTCCAGAACAAGAAGGAACTTGCTGGAACAAATTCAGTCGGGCAGGCTAATTAGGACACCTGGAGCCAATGAAGACACAGCTAGAATCAATTAGGGCAGGCTAGGTAATTGGGGCACCTGAGTTTAAAAAGGACCTCACTTCAGTTTGTGGCATGTGTGTGAGGAGATGGGAACAAGAGGCACTAGGAGCTGAGAGTGAGAAGGCGTATGGCTGGATGACTGAGGAGTACAAGCATTATCAGACACCAGGAGGAAGATCCTGTGGTGAGGATAAAGAAGGTGTTGGGAGGAGGCCCTGGGGAAGTAGCCCAGGGAGTTGTAGTTGTTGCACAGCTGTTCCAGGAGGCACTCTAGACAGCTGCATTCCACAGGGCCCTGGGCTGGAACCCAGAGTAGAGGGCGGGCCCGAGTTCCCCCCAAACCTCTCAACTCCTGGTCAGACATAGGAGGAGTTGACCTGGACTGTGGGTTCCACCAGAGGGGAGGTTTCTGGGTTGTTCCCCGACCCACACGGTGGATCAGCAGAGACTGCGGGGATTGTTCTCCTTCCTTTTTCCCATGCTGGCCAGTGATGAGGTTAGCTGAGCGAATATCAGGTTTGAGCCACTAGCAAAAGTGGCCAAACTGAAGGCTGCTGTGAATCTTGGAGGTGAGTAAATCCGCCAATAAGCACAGGACCCACCAAGGCAGAGGAGGAACTTTGTCACACCAGATAGAGGAAAGAAGTGTGATCTGGAGAAGAACCAGTGCAACAGGCTCAGCTAGTGTTCCCTGCTGTCAGCTACAAGTCATTTCAGAGAGAAGGCAGACAGCAGTTTAGGAAGAAGACTATTGTACAGTTGATCTGGGAATGATGTTTGTATCTAGTACTAATTCCAGACTGTCGCATGCCCACCAATCCGTCGCATGCCCACCAATAAATCTCCGGGCATGGACGGGCTGACCGTGGAGTTCTACCGCGTGTTCTGGGACATCCTGGGCCCAGACCTAGTCACCATCTGGGCCGAGTCTTTGCAGAGCGAGGTCCTCCCTCTTTCGTGCAGGCGAGCCGTGCTCACCTTATTGCCGAAGAAGGGGGACCTCCGCGATTTACGAAATTGGCGTCCCGTCTCGCTCCTCAGCACGGACTACAAAATCGTGGCAAAAGCCATCTCCTTGAGGCTAGGGTCCGTGCTGGCGGACGTGGTCCACCCAGACCAGACTTACACCGTCCCGGGCCGCAGCATCTTCGACAACCTATATCTGGTCCGGGACCTATTGGAACTTGGGTGTAGGGATGGTCTATCGTTCGCCCTCCTGTCCTTAGATCAGGAGAAGGCGTTCGACAGGATGGATCACGGGTATCTCCCGAGCACTCTGCAGGCGTTTGGCTTCGGACCCAGGTTTGTGAACTTTCTCCGGGTGCTGTACGCTTCCGCAGAGTGTCTGGTAAGGCTCAACTGGACCCTGACCGAACCGGTCAACTTCGGGCGAGGAGTACGGCAGGGGTGCCCCCTCTCAGGCCAGCTGTACGCTCTGGCGATCGAGCCCTTCCTCTGTCTCCTCCGAAGAAGGTTGACAGGGTTGGTGCTGAGGGAGCCGGAGCTGCGGCTGGTCCTGTCGGCGTACGCTGATGACGTGCTCCTCATGGTCCAGGACCCGGGCGACTTGGTGCGAGTGGAGGCTTGCCAGGCCATCTATTCAGCAGCCTCCTCTGCGCGGGTCAACTGGGTCAAGAGCTCTGGCTTGGTGGTAGGGGACTGGCGGCAGGCGAGCCCCCGCCCACCCGCGCTTCAAGCCATCCGGTGGAGCACGGGTCCGCTGCTCTATCTGGGCATTTACCTTTCTGCCACGCATCCCTCTCCGCCGGAGAACTGGCAGAATTTAGAGGGCGGGGTGATAGAGCGGCTCCGGAAATGGACAGGACTACTCCGGTGCCTCTCCCTTCGAGGGAGAGCGTTAGTGCTTAATCAACTAGTCCTGTCCATGCTTTGGTACCGGCTCAACACCCTGGTCCCGGCCCCGGCTTTCCTGACCAACCTGCGGACATCGATTCTGGAGTTCTTTTGGTCAGGACTGCACTGGGTTCCTGCAGGGGTTCTCCATCTACCTGTGGAGGAGGGAGGGCAGGGCCTAAAATGTCTGCTTACTCAGGTCCATGTCTTCCGCCTCCAGACCCTGCAGAGGCTCCTTTATGGTGCAGGTAGTCCGGCGTGGAGCATACTGGCGCACGCCTTCCTGCGCCGCTTCCGAGGGCTCCGATACGACCGGCAGCTCCTTTATCTCCATCCGAGAGGTCTTCCGCGAGACCTCTCCGGGCTGCCGGTCTTCTACCAGGACCTCCTCCGGACCTGGAAACTCTTTACAACGAGCAGGTCCGTGGCGGCCACCGAGGGGGCAGATCTCCTCGCGGAGCCCCTGCTACACAACCCCCAGCTCCGTTTGCAGGTGGCGGAGTCCCGCTCGGTGCGCCAGAGGTTGGTCCTGGCAGAGGTCACAAGAGTTGGAGACCTCCTGGACTATGACCGGGGAGACTGGCTGGATCCCCTAACCTTCGCTCAGCGCATGGGGCTTTCCAGACCTTGTACTCCCCGACGCATACTTCAGGAGGTGAAGGCCGCTTTACCACCCGCTGCTCGGGTTTATCTCGACCGGGTCCTGCACGAGGGCACGCCCCGCCCACCCACTACCCCAGGCCCACCGGACCTTTTAATTGGACCCCTGCCCCGTGGACCCAACCGATCCCTTCACCCCTTCACTAGAAGCCGGCTGCACGAGATGCAGCTGGTCTGTTTTCAAACCGCGCCAAGAAAACATCTCTACACGCTCGTGCTCCACACCCTTCACGCCCGCACCCTTGTGTCCCGCCCCGATACAAAATGGCGGGACCTCCTGCCACCTTTGGAGGGTGAAGAGCCCCGGTGGGCCAGCCTATATTCCGTCTTAGTCCCAAAGCCCGCCGGGGATGTAAGTTGGCGGCTCCTTCACGGAGCCGTGAGCACGGGCGTGTACTTGGCGCGGTTCACCACAATCCCAGACACCTGCCCCTTTTGCGGCGTGAGGGATACCCTGGCACATGTCTACCTGGAGTGTGCCAGGCTGCAGCCCCTATTCCGGCTCCTCACCAATATCTTATTACGTTTTTGGTTGCACTTCTCCCCTCACCTTCTCATTTATGCACTCCCTATCCGTGGCCCCACAAAGTCACGGGATCTCCTGGTCAACCTCCTCCTGGCCCTAGCTAAAATGGCCATCTACAAAACCAGAGTGAGGAGGTTGGCCGATGGGGTCTCCTGTGACTGTAGGGCCTATTTCCGATCCTCGGTCCGTTCACGTATCCGGGCAGAGTTCCTCTGGGCGGCGTCCTCTGACTCCCTTGACGCCTTTGAGGAGCAGTGGGCGCTGTCCGGGGTTCTCTGCTCAGTGTCCCCATCCGGTTCCCTTCTTTTGACCCTTTGACCGCACTCCTGTCCCTGTTATTTTATTAGTTGTCCCCCGGAATTTCTTGGGTATCTAGGTCCTGTGGATCCCCCTTTTAGGCTGGGGGGGATCCTTTAGCAGTGGACGGGCTTCGCCCACCCACTTCCCGGATCCCAATAAGACTAGTTCCAGAACATTTTTAACACTGTGTATTAAATTGATAGGGTGTATGGACTCCTATGGTCCCCATGACTGTGTACTGTTTACACATTCTTCTTTTACATAGTCAGGTGCAGACTATGGTTTCACACAGAGGTAGTCATATATTCCTTAAAGCAAAGGGCAATAACTGGATATTTTCTATAATTCTTAAAATTAAGAACTGAATTTGGATTTGAGAATTTTATTTTATTTCCATGTGCAAAACTTGCCCCTGTCCAATGCACTAGGCATATGTATGATACACTCTCTAAAACACATTTTTTTAAAAAGTTTAAAAGTTCAAGTTGACCTGCTGTCAACACTCCCAAGTGAGCTGCTTTCCACTCAGCCCCCTCCTCTTGTTTGCATTATGCCCTGAATCTCGGCAATCTCAGGCGGTGTCAGAGTGCGGTCACATGTGGATGTATGTTCCAGAGTTCAGAGTCCTCCATTGAGACTGTCTTGCTCCAAGCTTCACACACGTAAGTACTGTAAGTTCAAGTGGTCAAGCTGATTTCAACTGGATGGTTTAGGCACAACAAATCCTGCATCTTGGCATGGGGTTAGACTAGATTACCTTTGGTTCTATGATTTTATGATTGCTGCACATAAGTGGTTTATTTAGTATAAGGCATGGTAATGTATATATGTTATATCTCTTGGGCTAAGAAATATGCAATCTTCACTTTTTGCTATAACTAATTTAAATTAAAGACAAAACTACCACAGTTACACTGCTATAAAACCAGTTTTGGTTCCAAGAGTACTGAATTGTAAATATGAATTACTTAAATAAAAACGAACTGCTAAAGGTAAGCCCTGGCATAGTGGTACCCACAGGTGGATTTCTTCACAGAAAAGGCAATGAAGGCATGCAACGGTCAGATATTTCATGTTTGGAAAGACTTTTTTTAATACCTTCCCAAAGCAAATTGAAGTGGGGCTTTTTTTTCCAAATTACTTAAATATTTTTGAATCTAATCCAAATCTGAAAAGCTTTGTACTTTTCTGCATATAACTGGGAAAAAAGGCTCACTGTCATGTGTGACCTGGGTATGAAATATGGTAGGCTCAAAGCTATATTTGCCGCTTTTTTAACAATTGTATATGACCATACAATTTATATTGTAACTTAATACCTAGATGTTCTACATTATCATCTTTCACACAATATTATGAAACTAAATTACTGTGTAGTTTGATGTAACTAGTGAAAGTGCAAGGTTACAAGTGTTGATTATTTTTCTTACTAGGTCCTTGTCTTGGAATGTCACAGCAAATTATAACAACAATTTAAAAAAAATACATATAACCCAAATTTAAAACTGATTTTGGTATTCAATTGTTTTGGTTATAAAATCCTTTCATCTAGAAGACCAGTGCAAGAATAGTAGCTATCCAGATTTCAGTTTCTTGCTTTACTTCATCATGTGAAAAGGAAGTAGAATGACACCTTCCTTTGCTAAGCAGCAGTCCATTTTGCAAATATGTTAATGGCGAGAAAATGTTTGTAATTCTTGGAGAACTCTGTGTTATGAGTATAGTTCTAACTTTATTGCACACACTCTTTCTACAATAAAGGGGACTGGGGCACTTCTAAGAAAACATTTGAAATCCTCTCTTGAATTATCCTCATAGTCTACATGTTCTAAAGTGAGGCAGGATTTATTTTTGTTATTCATTTTTAAAGTGTCAGTGAGCAGATGCATACTTTAAAACTTAGCCATCTGTGGGTCTCTTTCACTCTGGATCCCTTTTCACTATTTTGTACTCTCTAGAGATAAAACACAAATGGATTCAACACAGACAGCACCTCTAGGGGCGAGAAGAGGCCACTGTCTATGAGCTGTTTCTACATTTAAAAGAACAGACATCTGTTCTATCTTCACACATGATAAACTCCTGAGTATGTAAAGGAAACTGTCCTGACACCTGTCAGAGGGTGAACTTGACTGTTCTAAAAGCCAGAGGCTGAGTTGCCTTAATGATGGTTTTAAAGTAGAAGATGGATTGATGTATGAGTGAGAGGAGCAATTTGGGAGGACATCAACAGTAGATATCAGCCAAGAGGCCTCATTTACAAATAACTTAGCGTATCTCTTTCCCTCTCTTTCTCCCCCTCCGCCCACCCCAAATTTATATTGACTTCCCCCTCAATGTCCCTTCTGAAGATGTCCTACAGAATTTAATAGAAATTAAACAAATAGTTTCTTTGAAATATAATAGGTTTCTGTAGAAATTACCTGTATAATTGATAAAGCTTAATATCCTTTCACTAGCTTTTTATTTTAAAACCATTATAGCGCGGCTATAAGTCTCTACTCATAGAATATTAGGGTTGGAAGAGACCTCAGGAGGTCATCTAGTCCAATCCCCTGCTCAAAGCAGGACCAACACCAACTAAATCATCCCAGCCAGGGCTTTGTCAAGCCAGGCCTTAAAAACCTCCAAGGATGGAGATTTCCATCACTTCCTAGGTAACCCATTCCAGTGCTTCTCCACCCTCCTAGTGAAATAGTGTTTCCTAATATCCAACCTAGACCTCCCCCACTGCAACTTGAGACCAGAGAGATTGAAGTGTTCTCCAACTGGTTTTTGAATGTTATCATTCTTGACGTCTGATTTGTCCATTCATTCTTTTACGTAGAGACTGTCCAGTTTGGCCAATGTACTTGGCAGAGGGGCATTGCTGGCACATGATGGCATATATCACATTGGTAGATGCGCAGGTGAACGAGCCTCTGATAGTGTGGCTGATGTGATTAGGCCCTATGATGGTATCCTCTGAATAAATATATGGACAGAGTTGGCAACACATCAGAGTTGGCAACACATCAGCCACACTATCAGAGGCTCGTTCACCTGCGCATCTACCAATGTGATATATGCCATCATGTGCCAGCAATGCCCCTCTGCCAAGTACATTGGCCAAACTGGACAGTCTCTACGTAAAAGAATGAATGGACACAAATCAGACGTCAAGAATTATAACATTCAAAAACCAGTTGGAGAACACTTCAATCTCTCTGGTCACTCGATTACAGACCTAAGAGTGGCTATCATTCAACAAAAAAGCTTCAAAAACAGACTCCAAGGGGAGACTGCTGAATTGGAATTAATTTGCAAACTGGATACAATTAACTTAGGCTTGAATAGAGACTGGGAATGGATGAGTCATTACACAAAGTAAAACTATTTCCCCATGTTATTTCTCCCGCCACCCCACCCCCCACTGTTCCTCAGATATTCTTGTTAACTGCTGGAATTAGCCTACCTTGCTTGTCACCATGAAAGATTTTCCTCCTTTCCCCCCCCGCTGCTGGTGATGGCTTATCTTAAGTGATCACTCTCCTTACAGTGTGTATGATAAACCCATTGTTTCATGTTCTCTGTGTGTGTATATAAATCTCCGCACTGTTTTTTCCACCAAATGCATCCGATGAAGTGAGCTGTAGCTCACGAAAGCTTATGCTCTAATAAATTTGTTAGTCTCTAAGGTGCCACAAGTCCTCCTTTTCTTTTTGCGAATACAGACTAACACAGCTGCTACTCTGAACCCTGTCATTATGCAAGGCACTGAATTTAGCCGTATAGAGTGGAAATCTGTCAACTTCATGAAAAAACTCGTACAGATACAGACAGACATCATCTTCCTCTCCAAATTCAAACAGATGGACATCATACCAAAAGGACTGAAGGTAAAAAATCCATTACAATCTACATACCACACAGACTATGCTGACAGCTTGTGCCACACACTCTCAAAGAAACTGCGGAACCATCTGATCAACATCCTCTACAGTAAACAGGGAAAGATTAAGAATGAGCTCTCAAAACTGGATACTCTCATAAAGAACCAACCTTCCACACAAACTTCCTCGTGGCTGGACTTTACAAAAACTAGACAAGCCATTTACAACACACACTTTGCTTCTCTACAAAAGAAAAAGGACACTAAGCTATCTAAACTACTACATGCCACAAGGGGCCACAACAATGGTTCCCGTAACCCACCCAGCAATATTGTTAATCTAGCCAACTATACTCTTAGCCCAGCAGAAGAATCTGTCCTATCTCGGGGCCTCTCCTTTTGCTCCTCCACCCCCACGAACATGATACAGTTCTGTGGTGACCTAGAATCCTATTTTCGACGTCTCAGACTCAAGGAATATTTCCAACACACCTCTGACCAACATATTAACCCACAGAGACCTTCCTACCAACACTACAAAAAGAAGGATTCTGGGTGGACTCCTCCTGAAGGTCAAAACAGCAGCCTGGATTTCTACATAGAGTGCTTCTGCTGACGTGCACGAGCTGAAATTGTGGAAAAGCAGCATCGCTTACCCCATAACCTCAGCCATGCAGAACACAATGCCATCCACAGCCTCAGAAACAACTCTGACACCATAATCAAAAAGGCTGACAAAGGAGGTGCTGTCGTCATCATGAATAGGTCAGAGTATAGGTCAGAACAAGAGGCTACTAGGCAGCTCTCCAACACCACTTTCTACAAGCCATTACCCTCTGATCCCACTGAGAGTTACCAAAAGAAACTACAGCATTTACTCAAGAAACTCCCTGAAAAAGCACAAGAACAAAAACACACAGACACACTGCTGGAACCCTGACCTGGGGTATTCTATCTGCTACCCAAGATCCATAAACCTGGAAATCCTGGACGCCCCATCATCTCAGGCATTGGCACCCTAACAGCAGGATTGTCTGGCTATGTAGACTTCCTCCTCAGGCCCTTCGTTACCAGCACTCCCAGCTATCTTCGAGACACCACTGACTTCCTGAGGAAACTACAATCCATTGGTGATCTTCCTAAAAACACCATCCTAGCCACTATGGATGTAGAAGCCCTCTACACCAACATTCCACACAAAGATGGACTACAAGCCATCAGGAACAGTATCCCCGATACTGTCACGGCTAACCTGGTGGCTGAACTTTGACTTTGTCCTCACCCATAACTATTTCACATTTGGGGACAATGTATACCTTCAGATCAGCAGCACTGCGATGGGTACCCGCATGGCCCCACAGTATGCCAACATTTTTATGGCTGACTTAGAACAACGCTTCCTCAGCTCTCGTCCCCTAATGCCCCTACTCTACTTGCGCTACATTGATGACACCTTCATCATCTGGACCCATGGAAAAGAAGCCCTTGAGGAATTCCACCATGATTTCAACAATTTCCATCCCACCATCAACCTCAGCCTGGACCAGTCCACACAAGAGATCCACTTCCTGGACACTACGGTGCTAATAAGCGATGGTCACATAAACACGACCCTATATCGGAAACCTACTGACCGCTATTCCTACCTACATGCCTCTAGCTTTCATCCAGATCATACCACTCGATCCATTGTCTACAGCCAAGCTCTGCGATATAACCACATTTGCTCCAACCCCTCAGACAGAGACAAACACCTACAAGATCTCTATCATGCATTCCTACAACTACAATACCCACCTGCTGAAGTGAAGAAACAGATTGACAGAGCCAGAAGAGTACCCAGAAGTCACCGACTACAGGACAGGCCCAACAAAGAAAAGAACAGAACGCCACTAGCCATCACCTTCAGCCCCCAACTAAAACCTCTCCAATGCATCATCAAGGATCTATAACCTATCCTGAAGGACGACCCATCACTCTCACAGATCTTGGGAGACAGGCCAGTACTTGCTTACAGACAGCCCCCCAATCTGAAGCAAATACTCACCAGCAACCACACACCACACAACAGAACCACTAACCCAGGAACCTATGGGTTGCCAGAGATTTAAACAGCTGTGCACATCACCTCTCCTTCTGTCCAACTTTAAAAGGCATTGTTTTTCCTTTAGGTTGACAGGTGACACTGCAATACTGTTGGTCTTCCTGAAAGAGAGTTTCCCCAAAATACTTCTCTAAAATGCCCTCAAACCATATTCCCCTCCCTCAGTGCTGCTTTTGATGGTCATCTGAGGTACCTGACATACTCTGCCTGTTCACAAAAGATCTCTTCTAATTTACAATCTGTACCAAACCCATCAGATTGTAAAAAGAAACCAGACCCTTACTGAAGTTTACTCCTGCATAAATATCAAGTTATGTACTGTACAACACTGTCTGTTTGGTATATGAAGTAAATAAGAGTCCAGTTAACTTCCTGTTACATACAGATCACGTACATACTCACACTGTACATCTTCCTTGCTGGTGTCCCAGGTTGCAGAGGGATTGGCCTGATTTACCTGAGGCTCCTCAGAGTTGGAAAGTTGAACCACTTGTCCCCTTCACAAGGCTGGAAGCTCCTTCTCCCCAATGCGAACATGAGCTGGGTGCTCTACAAGGAGAGCCTTCTGTAGTTTCCTTACTGTTTTTTGCACTCAGGCAGGTTTCTCCTTGAGTAGTTAGGCCACAATTTGATAGAATTATTGGTTTGTAGTAGAACATTTGTTTCCTCACATAATATTTTTAAAAATGTATCAATGCAAAGCTATGAGAATGTCTATAAAGCACTGGACTTCATAGTAAAATCCAAGTGTATGGTAAAATTAGTTTCCTATGGCCCTCTATTTATCAGTCTATACTTTGCTACTCGATTGAGAGCCTCCTGACTCTTCCATTCCATCTCTGGATCTACCCTTGATGATGCAGCAATAGGAGCTGAGGATTTGGGTTTTATTAAACAGTGCTCTCTGGAATTGTGCCAGCACAAAATATTATCAGCCATCGTTTCAAAGGCTTCAGTGACTTATTTTATCCCAATGTGAAGGCAACAAAGTTTGATTTTATACACCTGAACAATAAAATATTTTAATATTGAATTTCTGAGTATTCCTTATGAAGATACTGTATAAGGTTGTATTCAGGTCATTTAAATGAAGGTATACAGTACTTTACTCAAATCAGTCTACCATACTTTATAATATGTAATAAATTTAAAACTTTATTTTTTTTTCCTTTCAGTTCTACAAAAGTAGCAGGAATGTGAGATCCTTTCTTCATCATCAAGCATGTGCAATCACTAGCAACATTTAAAAACAACCGGGTGATCACAAGTTAGCTTAAATAGCTCCAAGTATCCCTGAAGAGCTACTGTGTGCTGTGTAAAAGCTGAATAATCCTCGCAGTGTCAGGGGGTGACTCTTCAGCTGTTGAGGATCATGAGATGATATCGTAGCACTCATAAAACAGCAGATTTAAAACACAAGAACATACATTTAGGTAAAGATCATTGGGACAGTATTGGAAGTAATCCACAAGAATTGTCAACACCCTGGAGGCCAAACTAACATGACTGAGTCAAAGAATTCAAGCTTTTACTCAAAAACAAACAAAAGGATACAGCAAATTCACACTGAATTATGCACGCTAGGAATATGAACATTTTCCTTCACATTTGGCTCATTTTTAAGCTTTTACAAGATAACTGGGAAAAAGGGGCATTTGTTGAGAGCACACTTTCAATTTAAATACATACTGAGTTATTTATATAACAACAGAACTGCAATCTGGGCAAACGTATTGCTGATCTCTATTGCCTAGTGATTTGCATAAAATAATTTATCACATTTATGAAGGCACATTGATAGAAAAGGAATTATTTCAACATTTAAAAAAAATGATTGTTTTTAATTCATTATAATAAGGGGATTTGTTTTGGCCCCTGAGTTTAGAAAAATACCATTTGGTTTTCAAGACCTAATAATCTTTGTTTTAAATATTTACATGGTAGTTTCTTCCCATTCAAGTTCCACATCACCTACAACAGAAACAAATACATTAAATTAAACTGCTTTTAAAATGAACATTAAACAATTACTGATAACTCTTAGTATGTATTTGAAAGAATTTCTGTTGAACAATGTAAATAGCTTAAGCAATGACTGATACCAGAATCTGGGTTAAAGGGCAGCAGAAAGCCATAACTTTGCACTTATCAAGCTTCCAAGTGCTTGTCAAAGTATGCTTATTAGTATGAACAAATCAATGCACCTGCTAGGAAAAAAAAAACTTTGGAACAATCTGTATCTACTTACCTTCCATGGCATCCAAAGAGTCCATCTTTTGCAGTGCTGAATAATTTACAAAACATATGGACTGACTGCTTCCCTTGCTTGCCAATAGGTCCAAAACACACTGATGCAAAAAAATGTATTGTGCCTGTAAGATGTAAAAGTTAGAGGTTACTTACATGATTATGATGAAAAATTTGCTTTTAATAACAAAATATTTTAAAGTAATATTGAATTAAGACATATAGATGTTCTGAAAGTAATTCTAGTTTAGCAACTTGTTCCAACCCTTTGATAATGTCTTAAGTCTGACCCAATTTTGATAATTATGAATGATCAATTATTCGTTTATAGGCATAGTAATTACTATGCTCAAATATACAAAAATTATTCCAAACATAACTGAAGATAATAGACTGCACCACACCATTCCCTCAAAGCTAGTTATACATTAAAAAAATGTGTTCGGCTTGTTTTTCAACATTTTATTCAGAATGAAGAAGCTGAACCGCATACATTAAGCACTTAAATGAAGAAACTTTCCTCCCTCCTAGCATGGTGAAAGCCAGCAGGGTGCAGTCAAATGCAAAAAATCCACTAAATTCCATTCACTTGGTATGTGGCCTGTTCATGAGGGAAAAAACAAATAGCTTCTAAAGATAGATGCCTGTTGTAGAGGTCATTTTGAGAACCAGCTAAGAAATAAAAATGTTAACTTTCTTGGCTTTTGTGCATTGGGATAAACTCTTAATCATTCAAACTGTTTCTAATACATAATGAGAGTTTCATTTAGATGGTTATGTCTCTGGAATCAGTAATTCTCAAGCCACAGATAATTGAAACAAACTTTCAGAGCTGCTTCAGTATACAGTAGCAATACATATTGTTTGCATATATCAATCCTGAAATCCTTATTGACATGATAGGGTGCAATTGCTTCAAAATACCCATTGTAGGAAAGCCTTTTGTTGGGAAGATTTCTTGTTCTGTAATGGATCAAATATGAGCAGGCAAATATGAGCTGTGACCTGAGAGAATGAAGTTACTACAACATAAATTGTTTAAATAGTTTGTAGTATTATGATTTTGAACCCCAAAAGCTATAAAATCTGTTGTGCCAAAGCAGCTCCCACCTGTATGCACTAAAAATCTTTCTGAAATTCCCACTGGGGCAGGAAAAGGGATGAAGGGGAGCACATGATGTGTCAAAAACCTTTTTGTAGGGATTTTTCCTGGAAAAAAAATCGCTTTCATTAGGGACTAGACTGCATTTTACATACAGTAGAACCTCAGAGTTAAGAACACCAGAGTTGGGAACTGATCGGTCAACCACACACCTCATTTGGAACCGGAAGTATGCGATCAGGCAGTAGAAGAGGGAAAAAAAGCAAATAGAGTACAGTGTTGTGTTAAATGTAAACTACTAAAAAAAATGGGGAAGTTTAAAAAAAGATTTGACAAGGTAAGGAAACAGTTTCTGTGCTTGTTTCATTTAAATTAAGATGGCTAAAAGCAGAATTTTTCTTCTGAATAGTAAAGTTTCAAAGCTATAATAAGTCAATGTTCAGTTGTAAACTTTTGAAAGGACAACCATAATGCTTTGTTCAGAATTACAAACATTTCAGAGTTATGAACAACTTCCATTCTCCGTTCGTAACTTTGAGGTTCTACTGTATAGCTCAGAGTAAGGGGCCCTGTGTAGCTGAAACACCCCTGAGGGTTCCACATGGTGGCATGTAGAGTACAGATGCTGCACACCCAGCTAGCACAGGTATAGATAGCAGCGTAGATGGTGAGCCATGGCTTAGGTAAGTAGTGTAGAGTGCCCTACATTCCTGAATCCTAGGTTATATATCCTGTACAGCTCTCTACACGCTCAAGCAGGGGGAAGGCATGTCTACACTGCTACTTTTAGCAGAGCCTTTCCCTGCAACAATGAAAGACTCGAGCAGTGGGAAAAAGATTCCAGCAGCCAAGAGCCTTCTCTTCTATCCCCACTGCTGGAGGCTTTCGCTGCTGCATGTATGTACTCTATACACCTTCACAAGTGCAGGCAGTTGCAGACAAGGTCTCAGAGAAACACAATGCCTCGCAGAGTGCCTCGGTTGTGCTGGAGGGAAAAAAGTGAGTGATTTTCTACAATCCTTTTTAGGGTACAGCTTACTCCTCAACCAGTACTGCTGTAGGGTTGCCAACTTTCTAATCGCACAAAACGGAACACCCTTGCCCTGCCCCCTGCTCTGCCCCTGCTCACTCATCCCCTCCCCATTGCTCGCTCTCCCCCACCCTCACTCACTTTCATTGGGCTGGGGCAGGGGGTTGGGGTTCAGGAGGGGTGAGAGCTCCTGCTGGGGGTTCAGGCTCTGGGGTGGGACCAGAAATGAAGGGCTTAGGATGAGGGAGGGGGCTCTTGCCTGGAGCCAATGGGTTTGGACTGGGGAGGGGGCTCAGGGCTAGGGCAGGGTGTTGGGATGCGGGAGGGGCTATGGGCTCAAGATGGGAGTGTGGGGTCTGGGGTGGGGCTGGGATGAGGGGTTTGGGGTGCAGGAGAGGGCTCATGGCTGGGGCAGGAGGTTGGGGTGTGGGAGGGAGTGCAGGCTCCAGGAGGGAGTTTGGGTGCGGGAGGGGCTCAAAGCTGGGACAAAGGGTTGAAGTGCAGGAGGGTTTCGAGGTACAGGCTCCAGGAGGGAGTTAGGGTATGGGAGGGAGTTTTAATGTGGGGAGTGGGAGGGGGTTTGGGGTGCAGGCTCTGGCAAGGTGGCGGTTACCTCAGACGGCTCCTGAAGGTGGACGGCATGTCTAGCTCCTAGGCAGAGGGGCTGGGGGCTCTGCGGGCTGCCTGTGCCTGCAGGCACCACCTCTGCAGCTTCCACTGGCTGTGATTGCCAGCCAATGGGAACTACGGAGCTGGTGCTCAGGGCAGGGGCAGCAGGCGGAGCCTCCCTGGCTGCCCCTGCACCTAGGAGCAGGAGGGACATGCCACCTGCTTCCAGGAACTGTGCAGACAGGCCAGGCAGGGAGCCTGCCTTAGCCCTGCTAAGTCATTGCTTGGACTTTTAATGGCCCGGTCAGCACTGCTGACTGTAGCCACCAAGATCCCTTTTCGAACAGGCGTTCTGGTCTAAAACCGGATGCCTGGCAACCCTATACTGCTGGCTGATACAAAGTGTTGTGTGTAAGGGGCGAACAAGGCAGTTGAATCATGACCTCACCTAGTCCCTACCCCTTCCTGGGGATAGCGTCTCATGCACAGCCCCTGCACTCTCCCAGCACCTAGAGCTAAGATTCAGGTAGACGGGCTGGCAAGGAGGGAGTCCCTACTCCCCTTCCTATTTCCCTGCACAGCTATGTTAGGCTTATTCTTAATCTAGCCCTGTACCAGCAGTTCAAAATTGCAACACAATGGTCTGCAAAAGTAAAATAATTTCCATGTTATAAATATGGAAAGAAAGGGTGATATGTATTTTATTCCTACAATTTAAAGAGAGGGTGATTTTTTATTTTTATTTTTATAATTGGAGGTGGGAGGGAATTGCTTTTGTCTTGGTATCTTCTCTATGATGACCATTTAAAACCCAAATTAGAGACCGTTATGAGGTGTTTTATAATGGAAATGTCAGAATAGCCTGTACTGCTAAAACCCTGCTTTGTTTAGGGAAAAATGGATAACCCTCAAAAACTAATAAGAATCAATTCTATTTGGATCATTCTCAATGGTGATATGGAGTATTGCACCTCTTGGTTCTGCAGAACTGTGCTGGAAATGACTTGGAGAAGAACAAGCTCTCTCATGACACTGCCAATATTATACCAAAGTAACAATGACAATACTTCCTGCCTTTGATCAGGTTGGAAATAAGTATTAAGAGAACAGCTTCTCGTGTTACAGATTCTAGCAGAGGCCAAAAAATAAGCACAGACGTAAGCAAGAGTGACAAACATATGTTTTTTAAATAAGCCTTGACCTTATCTATTGTCTTTTTTATTTGTAATGCTTTGGTTCTGTGAGGCCTCCACTGAATGGCCTCCCACTGAGGCCATTTAGATTATTTGATTTGCAATGAAGGATGTAAGACTACCAGTTCCAGTGCTCCTCACCTCAGTAAAATCCCAGTGATAGGAATCCTGTTAGTAATTCACCTAGCTACATGTGCTACATTTAAACCTACCTGTGATGGTCCTCACTCTGGGGTTGGTTGGTCAGGTAGCGTCACCTAGTGGTCAGGGTTAAGGCCTGTGGCCTGCAGGGGTGTTGTTGGCAGGGGAACCTGGGCCCTCCCACTCCACTGGGCTCTGAACCAGGGCTTTGAGGGCTATCAGGGATCTGACAGCCAAGGCTGTTTAAGGCTGCCCTCTCTGGGACTCTTCCCGTGTCCTCTCCTGCATCTGTCCCAAAGTCATGATCCGGGATAAGGCGGTGTGAAGGGTGCCTGCTCACCACGAGGCACCTTCTAATCACTGTTCCCTCTAAGCTGTGAGCGTGTGCGCATGCACACAAATCCTAAACCCTGTGCAAATGGCGAAACACCGTGTACACACAAAAATTTGCACAGAAGCACAATTTGCACAGAAGAAATTTTTTGCACACACGGCCTATCAAAAATTAGAGGGAACATTGCCTCTGATGGTGGCATGCCACATGGTAGCTCTCTTTCTCAGGTGCCACCTGCCTTCACCCACGATATGGCCACCCTCCTGGGCCAGCTCAGTCCTAGGGCTTTCCTCTGCTGGGATAGTCCAAACAAAAAATAAAGGGGATTACCAAAGTCCAGCGTTCATATGAGGGGGAGAAAGGAATGCTTCCCTCTCCAGCTGTCTCTGTAACAGGTCCTCCTTTCACTCAGAGAGGGACCTTTGGGCAATTGTCTTAGGGAGAGATTTCTGCCTTCCCTTCATTCTCCTCTGCTGGAGCTGCAGGTCTGCTCTCTTCGCTGGTCTGCTACTGCCACCAAATGAGCTATTTCCCTGCCTTTTAACTCCTCCTACAGTAGGGAAATTTCCAGTGTGGTGGGGTGGGACTGGCTGGGCCCAGAGCAGTGCCCTTTCCCCTTGTTGTCCAGTATGGCATTTGTACACCCCATCATATTACCAAACTGACGTTTGCTCGAGAACAAACAGAACAGGATGGATGTTTTTTCAACTCCCTACTGCCATCTATTGTAACTAGAGAACTCTACATTCTGATGCCAACAGTTAATAAACAGAATAAAGAAGGGAAAAAATCCCAAACGATAAACAACCAGACAACAATATTTTCCAGGTGACATTGTACCATAGTCTCAATTTTCAACCTAAGATCCCAAAATCTCAGATTTATAGGTTCAACTGCTTGAAAGGACAGACTAGCTTTATACATCACCTTCATCTCACTTCTCATATTGTCCAATCCAACATGGATAGCAGGAATGCTTCCCAAACCGAACAAGCCTCCTTTTGCAGGGCATATCTACACAAACACTCATTGCACAACAAGCTGGAGGTAAATCTACAGTGCTGCACACTAACTGCCTGTGTGGACCCTTCTGGTGAGCATTAAAAGTTCCCCAGTGCACTTTGCTGTATTGCTCTTTCAAACCGTGGTAGGTCAATGCAGACTAGAGAACACATAGTGCACATCAGCAGGGTCCACATGGACAGTTATTGTGTGGCACACAGGAGCTCTGCAGATTAACATCCCAGCTTGCCGCAAATTAAGTATTTGTATAGACATGCCCACAAATAGCTTTGAAACCATCAGGCTTGTACTCAGCAGAATGCCAGCATGAGACTACATCTCAATATAAACCTTTGATAAGCTTGTAAGTCACATCTTAGACAAAGAGGTTCAAATGGATACCACACTCTCCGCTGGCAAGGAAGAGTATGGAATGAACTAGCAACTGGGTCAAGAATGACCCTTACAAAGGGTCTGAACCTGCACCCATTGAAGTCTGACCCCAACAACAGGAACACACACCTTCTTAGCTCAGCCTAAGACCTGCAGTTCTTACAGCTAAGCACCCTTAATTGTAGTGGTTGAGTTAGACCAAGGATATCAAACTTTTTCAGACTGTGTACTGCCTCTTAATACAGATGTTATCTCATAGCCATTTCCTTTTCCATTTGTGGGTGAAATCCAGACCTTAATGTCAGTGGGAGTTTAGTCACTGACTTCAATGGAACCAGAGTTTCACCTCATGATTATATAACAACCCTGAGACAACTACAGCAATTGCTTACAGTTTAACTGCTAGAAATAAACAGAAAGAGTCAGCACCATGTTATCAGCCTGGTCTCCAGGGAGTACTGGTGGTTCTCACACCACAGTTTAAGAGCCTCTGAATTAGAAAATACTATGAAACCTACAGAAATTAATACAAGGAGACCCTGGGCACTGCAGCAGGATTACCACTGAATTGGGGCATTAAGGGCAGCTTTAAATTCCACTAAGGTTCCATGGAAACCAGCATGTACCCAGATCTCTAAGCCTAGGATAGTCCTTTTTCTAGCAGTTCAATTATTTTTCTCTTAATAACTTATGCTCACCTTGCATATGATTGCTAAATAAAAATGTATCTTGTTTTAGGCCCAGAGAAGGCTCTTCAAACACTTATCTTACAAATACTGAAGAGTGCATATAACTTAACTCACTTGTGTAACCTTATTTAAGTCAATTTAAAATAAGTCAGTCAATGGGACTATTGGTATGGGTAAAGTTAAGCACATGTTTACATTTTTGGAGGATGGAGCCCTATATTTGTATAAACTTACTTATCAGAAGAATTAATAAAGTCAAATATAATAAGATGTTGGCAAATCACTTTGGGTTTAAAAAAAAAATTACCTGAACCTTCACCCAAAATTCAAAATAAACCTTTTCACAAAGTCTGAGAAGATTTGGTTTACTTCTTAAAAACATTACCTTTCATCTTTGTACTCCTTGGCTGAGAGACAAAGCATCTAAAGATCTCAAGAAAGTGTACTGGTACAATGCTTCCAATCCAACCGGGAAGTATTAGAAAACTTACACTAAGGCTGATTTTCATAAGTTTTGCTGCTCATTTTTGCAGTATTTCAGAGAACAAAATGATTTCTTAACATAGGATGCATATAAATTCTATATATCTTACCAGGTTCTGTACCATACACATTCTCTCACTTCTCAGCTCAGCTACAAGTCCATAGATGTCCACAAAATCATGATAATTTATATGCTGTGTTAAGTGATCAAGTGCAATATAAACCCCTGTTCTTCCAACTCCAGCACTGTAAAGAATAAATAATAAATAAATAAATAAAATATAGTTTATACACTAATTATTTTAATATATATAATTGCAAATCTTCAGTATAGCAGATCCAGTGGCTGGAAGTTGAATCTAGACAAATTCAGACTGAAAATAAGGCTTACATTTTTAATGGTAAGAGTAATTACCCATTGGAACAATTTTGCAAGGGTAGCCGTGGATTCTCCATTACTGACAATTTTAAAATCAAGATTGGATGTCTTTCTAATAGATATGCTCTAGGAATAATTTTGGGGCAGTTCTATGACCTATGCTATAAAGAAGGTAAGACTACGTGATCACCATGATCCCATCTGGCCTTTGAATCTATGGATTCAAAACCTCAAAAAATAAATTTATCATGAAAAGAAAATTGGGCCAAAACTAGAACCTTTATCCACACTCTCACTCTGGTACCTTTATTGGTTGGGATAAAATGGAATCTAGATGTGAATTATGACCTGGCTTTGGTTGTGCAAAGCCAAAGCCTGACTCATGAGGTGCAGCTAAATCAAAACTATCCTATTTAGCAAATTGTAGGAATGGGAAGGAGCTGAAAAGCTTTTATATGAATCCCGACAAACCTTGCTGGTTTGAATGCAACAAAACTGCAATCACGAGGTTCTGCAAAACTGAAACGTGGTGCATTTCTATTAAAAACTAAACAAAACAAAGAGGACTTCTATACAGTAAATTGCTCTACAAGAAAAAACTTTTGAAAAAAGGTGGGAATGGATAGCTAGGCTGAAGTGGCAAGTCCAACACTCTTGTGGGTAGGGGTATTCTTCTTAATTAAGGGGTCTGAAAATTAACAGGGTTACCTTAAAAATCATTCCCACACTCATAAGCGAGCAGTGCTAAAAATGCTGGGCAGGAGTAACATGATCATGTTTGCTCACCAAATGTGTGATTGCACTCTGTAAAAGCTGCAGCATGTGAGAAGCTCTGCTAAGTGGTATCACAATACATGAATCCTGTGGTTATGTGCTGCTGCTGCAAGGTCCTAGTGACATAAGCAAGGGAACATCCTTAGTATGGGCTGGTGTCCAAATTCTTTGTCCCCTTTGCACTTCTCTGCAGTGCAAAGGGGATGGAATCTGGCCCTATCTCCCATTTGGGGACAACCACCAGCGAGGGGGAGTCCTCAGAAGCATAGAGCCAGTGTTGCTGCCTTTTCCACTAGCTTCTAGTGTAGGGGAGCAGGGAATAGGAGTGGCAGGAAAGCATTATGTTCCAGCAGTGGCCATTTGATGGATGATCCCTTAGTGACACTGACAGCTGAAGCTAGTTAGAGCAGTCCCAAAGCATTATAGGCTGAACACAGGTGAGGGATGGAGCAGACAATTGAGAGCTGAAACCAAATCGCTCAGTGTCCCCTCACACTGAGCACACCAGAGAATCTGGTACAGGGTTCTTAGCCTGAATCACTACTTCAGAATGTGCTTACTGAGTCAGTGGGGACACTAAGAGCCCATCTGAAAATGTGGAAAGAACTGTATAAAATGTAGACCATTTTACTGAAGAACTAGCCTTGCTCAGACACTGACTCTTTGAAATGATAGTGTAATGGTGTAGTAGAGAATGAAATCAATCAGAGCTAGGAGAGCTGAACTTGTCTCACAACCAGAACACTTATTTAGTTCCCTAACACATAGATTTGGGCATCTATTTTTAGGATCCAGGTTTGAAATCTGGCCTTTGAATGTGAAAGAGATTGTAGATACAACCTTCTATTCCAAGTCTCCATTCTTTGCAGGTTCCCATGTAGTTTCTGTCTTCTGATAATATATATGTAGATTTTAAATAAACTTTTCAACACTTCTTCCTTAAAGAAAGCTATAATTATGGTAGAAGTCATTACAAAGTCAATATTTGTCAACTGTTACCCCACATATATCTCCTATTTTAAGTAAATAGGAAATCTGAAGTGAACTTTAATGTGACTGTATGGTAAATACCAGAATAACACTTTCACTGAGATCGTATCAGTTGGATTGCGTGGGATGGAAGAGAAAGCACAAACTGGTCTTCTACCTCCAGAAAGAGTTGAGGAACACTGCTTGGAAACTTGCACTGCTGCCAGGGCTATACTCTGAATAAAAGAACAGCCTTTTTACCCCACTGCTTTCAATCTGGCAACTTTCCTGCATACTAATATTCACTTAAATGGTAATACGCTTTAAACTGATTTCATGTATGTACTTAATTCTCTGCTTACCTGCAGTGAACAACCATAGGTGTGTTATCATGTGCTCGACTTGCCCGGATCAGCTTGACAAAATGGATTAATGGTGCTGTAGTTTCAGGGACCCCATGTTCAGGCCAGGCAGTAAAGTTACACTGACGTACCATCATACAATCCCCATGCTGGCAAGCACAAATCAGATACAAGTTCTGTATTAGAATTTTGAAACAGACCCTCATTAGATCTAGACCCTCATTAGAACTGCACTGTAACACCTAAGTTTCCCTAGCACATTCTTCTCAATAACCTTACCTAAAGAGGAAAGTTTGAGACTTACACTGTTGTCAAATGTACTAGCATCAGGAGAAAACTGATTTAATGGTTTAATGACTGTTGTTTATGGGAAACTGGCAGTAGTCTACCCATGGGAAAGTGTTAATGACCTCAGCCAGTAAGAGACTCAATAACTCTCCCTTTAACTTTACAAGCCAGATAGGAACTGGGTCCAATTTGCAGATTACAAGCTGAAGTGTCCCCAGGTCTTCTAGTAGCTCAATGAGCAAAGGTGGCTGAAACTCAATCAGAAAAGGTGTTCCATCTGACCCTTCCCTACACTGACTTGCTACTGTCAAGGCAGCCAACTGGTCCAATGCCAATTACTCTTGGCCAGAAAGCAAGTGAAAAGTATATGTGAGCGACTACCCCACTATAGCATTATGTATGATAATACATAAAAGCAGCAAGTGACTACTTGACTTCTTAACTACTGTATAATTATTATGCATAAGGACAATTTGGATCTATGTTAGTAAAGTAGGATGCGGTGAGGGGGATTATGGATGCAAAATGTTGACTTGCATGGAAAAAACCTTAGATAAATAAACAACTCATCCATTTTTGGGTTTAAAATGAAGAGCAAAGACAAAAATACAGGACACTTAATCGGCATACTGATAAATGGCACAATTTAAGGTGTAATGTATTTTAGTGACTGCATACAGAACACTTAGAGAGCATGACTTATGTTTTTTGAAAGCCTCATATTGGTTAACAGATATGAATTTGTGTTTTGCCAGCATACATTTCTGGCTGTAGAGCCCCCTTTTACTCTGGTTGCTTCTGTGTTCTGTATTAGCTATAAAAACAAATTTATCATATCTCACAATCTTGTTTTTAAATGTTTCATTGCTCTGTACTATGTACACAATATATTCCTAAGAGTCTGATAATTGGGATGTTGCCTACTTGTTTCCACTAGTGTGTGTCAAGAAAAGAATGCATTCTTATATTTGGACATGTAGGGTCAGATCCTAGGGTCTGGCAGAATTGCACACTATATATGTCAGTGCTGGAGGTCCAAAGGAGGCATGGTCTTGGGCACCGTAAGCAGGACTGATTCCTGAGCCTAAATGCTCTTCTGATTTATACTGGTTGCTAATGGTTCCAAAAGCCTGAAACCACAGTTGTGGATCACAACAGCATTGGTACCTCCAGGCCACTTCTCCTATGCCAGTACAGAAAGTGCAACTGGTGTTAAGACCCCAAGAGCCACTTGTACCGAGGTGAATCTCCCAGGGCTGGTCATGCCAGCTCTATAGTTCACTACTGCTGCTGATGCAATACAAAGAAGCTGCACTGTTCCAGAGAATCTTGCCCTTGGTTGCTTTATCTGGGAGGGATGCATTAGAAGGGATTTTTATAATTACTCCCTTCCAGAAAAGATATTGAGGTAGTCAGGTAGAAACTCTGACTCCCAGCAGACTAGAGACTCAGTATCCCTGATATTCCACTTCCTATCATCTAGGTTTCACATATCAGTTCCATGGGACAGAAACTGGAGACATTTTTCAAAAAGGTCTAAAATCAAGGCCACTATTAAAAATATTCAGAAAAACCAGACAATGCAATGTATACAAATTTGAGATTAAAAGAAGAACTTTTAGGGACAGCTGAGTGGGATGGAACATATTTGATGTTCACTGGAGCTTTAAGAGTGTATTTTTATAAAAGCATTTTTCATTTTTCCCTTACCCTTTCCATTTTTAGATCCCTGGTAGTCCAGTCTATGTGAATATCTTCCACTAATTTGGTAATCACTATATCTCCAAACACAGTCACTGGTTTGTTGTCTTCTGGCCAGTATTGGTGACATCTTACCTGCAGTCAGAGGACACCACTTATTAACAACGAACATATATAATCCTGATAGAAAGAATATATATAATTTCCAGTTATTGCATGCATTGTTAACTGATATGCCAGTAACTTACCCGTCCTTTTTCAAAACATTGCGTAAGCATCACGAGCGTTTTTGCTCTAGTCTCCCACACCATTCTCCAGAAATCACCCACTGTTCCTGGTAATGGTCCCTGAGTAGCAATAAACTCATTTGGACACAAGTAGCCCTACAATGAAAATATTTAATATATATGGATATACGCAAACAAAAAGTGTGTATGTGTATGACTCATAATTATGCCTGCAGCCATATCACCAGAGGTTGTGAATTTGTCAGATACACTAAATTAAACAGGGATAGGCCTGGCAAGTTGTTGCATGGAAAACCTCCAAGGAAAGCCTAAGTGATATGGATAATTCAATAGGTGTTATTCCTTCCATTGAGTAAGTCTGTTCTCAGCCAATGCCCAAATATGTTAGAGGCCCTGTGTACTGGAAGTGGCATCTTTTAAAAAGATGTCAAATTGAAGTCATGGCCACTTACAGTAATTAAAAATATGCCAATGTTACAGTCTATGACTGTATTACCTTTACTGCAGAGTTTCACCCATGATCCTGTGGCAACTGTGGCTGGGGGCATGGTTGTGCAGCTCTATTAGTGCAAAACTGCTATGGATCCAGAGCTGGTGGGGAGCCCACATAGATTGCCTTGTCCTCCAATCGATCAGCCCAGGTTCAGAGGTGGCCTTTTTCCTGCCAATGGGTTGGGGGGGAACCTCAGCCCTGAAAAGTGATGTTCTAAGTCTCTCTCTGAGAGAGATCCCCTGTGGTCACCCGTGGGTTTTTCCATGGAAGGGATGATTGTGGTTTCTGTTTTTGTACATAATTCTAAAAACGAATTAAAAGCATGAGAGCAGTTTTTTCAAGCAGAGACTTCAGTACATGTTCCCCTTGGCTGTCCTTCCACAGGATGGAACCAGTTTTCTTAAAGGGGCCATTGGTACACCAGAAGCTCTATGTATTATATAAAATTAAAAAAAATAAATGTTACATTACAGAGCTGATAGTCCATCATGGAGTTCTGGTAATTAAACAGAACAAACTGTGCAGAAGTTTATTAGCATCATCAAAACTACTCAATGGAATTACAGCCCTATAATTCACAGCTGCCTGTTATTTATTTGATATATAATATACATAACAGGTGGCGGTGGGAAACTACACTAATCCTCCCTAGTTGAACAGTGAAGTGAGGAGCTATAACTCAAGGATGCAAAGCTCGGAGTTAATTATTTGCTTTCTCCCTTCATGGGTAAACCAGTAAAAATAAAAGTAGCATTCCAATTTCCACTTGTTATATAGTATATACAGGGTGTTTCTCTCTCTCTGTGTATATATACACATACACACACATATATATACACACATACACACAAACACACACTGCTAAGAGTTCTCCCATGTTGGCATTTTTGCTTGCTTCTGACTAATTCAGGCATAATGCCTTTTGTCACCACTGATAGCATATTGCAGCTGCTAAGGCCACCAATTCTCAGAGCTACAACTTTTCCCTTTATATAGATCTCTCTCTCTCTCTGTGTATATATATATACATATATATACACAGAGAGAGAGAGGGGGAGAGACAGGGTAAAGTTGTTGCTCTGAGAATTGGTGGCCTTAGCAGCTGCAATATGCTATCAGTGGTGACAAAAGACATTATGCCTGCATCAGTCAGAAGCAAGCAAAAATGCCTACATGGGAGAACTCTTAGCAGTAGCAATTTCTGCAGCCTTTTGTGCTATGTGAGCTTCCGAGCATTAGTTTTGAGTGCTAGCCAGTGATGGGAAGAGTGGAGACCTATCCATCCTCCCCTCTACCCAGATCACCACCTCAGAGGCCATGAGCCTGGCAAACAGCACTACAGTTGTGTAACAGGATTTGTAACAGGGTGGAAGGTCTCTTCTGCTGTTGACCCACCCTGTTAGGACTCTGTATAAAGTGATGAGTAAGCTTTGCCAACTAGTAGAAAGGAAGGATGATGTTTAAGATAGTGGGTTGGAGTCAGGGCTCAGGAGACCAACGTTCAATATCCAGCTCTGCTACAGACTTCCTGTATGATCTTGGGCAACTCTCGGTGCCTCAGTTTCTTGTCTGTAAAATGGAGATAATCCTATTTTCTCTCACCTACTCTTTGCTCTCTCATCTATTTATATGGTAAGACCTGCATGGCACAAATTGTCTCTTATTTTGTTTGTACAGTGTGTAGTGCAATGGGGTTTTGACCTCAGTTGGGGCCACTGTAATAAAAACAATAAATAATTATAATAATCATTGCAACAGGAATAGCTTGATTGTTTTACCAGGATGCATGAAGGGGCATTACCATGGTTCAGGGAAATAAGGGCAGAGACAGGGAGATCCTGCAGAAAACCCTGATAAACAAATAAGTCCGGGGAGAAATGTTCTGCTATTATTACTTGATTTACCAATAAAGCCAGACTCCAGGGAAGGCATTATTTGGAGCAGGCTGGGAATGTCATCTATTCTATTCTGCAGAAGGATTGGAGGAAAGAGACACTGTGCTCTCTCCCCCACAACAACAGAGTATTTTAATGACCTATTTTGTCTATGTTCAAACACATCAGCTTATTCAACTGTATTAAAATATTTCGGTACCAGTTATATCATTGAACAATATCACAGCTACTGTGTTGTTTACATTTTTCCTCATCATAATTAGCATGAAATAATAAGGGCCACCATAAAAGCATGTTATCTATCCTTACAGGAATATTCAGTTCAGTTCTATTTATTTTTACATAGCATCTTTTATACAATACCCCAAAATCTTTAACTAAGAAATACAAAATAGTTCCATACCCGGCACCACTGACATGAATGGGACTTTCACAATTGGCTTCAATGGGAACAGGATGAGATAATTTCCAGAAATGAATTAGCTGACTACAGTTGTATTACTGTTAATAAACACAACCGAACAATAAAAATGCACAAATTAAATTAAATGTTTTAAAACTAATTATGTTCAATGATATACTTGGACACATGAATTCATAGTGCTAGAAGTGACAGTATGGTCACAGCAGCTGCAGTGGACGGAAAAAACATTAGAAGCATGTTCTGATATAAAATATATTCCCTTTTAAGTCACTTTGTAAAAGAAAATAAAAATAGAAAAAATGTGATGAGCATCATGAGAGACTTCCAACTTACAGACACATAGCTGGCATTGATGTAATCAGATCCTGGAATGCCAGCATCAGCTATCAGCTTTACTCTGTTGTTATTATCTATAGCAGAAATAAAGTCTATTTAATTGAGATGTTTACTTGTAAACTATAGTGACATGCATCAGATGTTGTTATGATGCTGAGAATTCAAAATTAATGTTTACATTTGTTTTGCTAATTTTATTAAATCTACACTGGCAAAATGGTACAGTAATTGCAACTCACAAGAACTATTTAACCATCCTGTTTTATTGTACAATGACTCTCCTTCCTTGCTCTTTACATTTCAATGAGTTTTTCTCATGATGATTATTTCAAATGCAAATGTCTAAGGCCCCAATCCCGCAATCTGAGGTGTGCAGACAGACCTGTTGTGCCTTTGCAGAGCCAACTGACTTTGATGAGGTGGTGCAATGGTGTTGCGGTCTTCTGTGTGGATCAGACTACAAGACTGGGCCTAATCATTTGTATTTGTTTGTTCTGTTACATTCTACTACCATCAGGCCACATCCTAGAGGTTCTTATTGAGCTTTAACTCATTCTTTAGTTAGGCAAACCCCTATGACAGGAAGTCAGCGTAAGTGAGAACTGAGTAGAAAATGAGGAAGGTCCTCAGAATTTATTCCATTATAAGTATACAGAAGTGATGAAAAATAGGAAGGATGTTGTGTGTGAAAAAGATTCCAAATAGGTACATGCTGAAATCAATCATTCATTTCCTGACATTTGCTTTTGCAAACCAGTAAAAAGAAAGGATATTATAAAACAAAAGATTTCTGAAGCATTTCTGACAATGTTATTGGATAACATGAATATCAGTTTTTAGCAATTGTAAATTAGAGCACAGAATATGTGTTGAACCAGGCAGCAGATAACAGGAACAGCTGTTCTGTAAAGTTAATAGCACAGAATGTAGCTACATTAACAGAGGAATGCCATGCCCCCCATCTCACATCACAGTTAATGCTTAAAATAATAATGGCATTTCTTGTTTTATTAACTGAAAAATGAAGCAGTGTTGAGTAGAGAGGCAGACTCCTGTCTCCTGTGATAAAATCTAGCCTTGTCTTATAAGTTATCATACAGTCACTCTGATCTTCAATGGAATCTTGCAGCATATTTGCAAGTAGCCATAAGAAAGCATCACCAGGCTCCCAGGGAAAACAAATGCATAAACATGTGGATTTTACACAACTTACTTTTAACTAAGGGGAAAAGTCCAGGAAGAATGCTACCTGGGTTAAATTACAAAGCGAAGAAACTATTTGGGCTACAATTTCTTGCACCTGCATGTTAAAGCTTGTGAGAGCAAGTTGAAAGCCATTAACAAATAACCCTTATTCAAACAAGTGAACAAAAACAGACTAGTTGATAGTAAATTGTAATATAACATGTACATTATTATAGTAACATATCAGAGAGACCAAATGAAAAATTCAGATGCATTCCAAACATACACTGTACTTCTACAGTTAGAGAGTAAAAAAGAGACCAGTTAGACATACATGGCTTTATATTTGGAAAGCGATTCTTAGACCTGTTCCAAGGAAGATCAGCATCAGTTGAAGCAAGGTCTTGAAGAAACTTGGGAAGTTCCTGTAAGATAATGTATATTTGTTAGAAAGCCTTTACATTTGCTTTGTGCTCAGTATTACAAATAGATCAATAATATAATTTCCCCTCATCTGGTCACTCCCGTAAAAGGAAGGACTTTTCAGTTCTATGATATGTTACACTTCTAAGGGCAGCTCGAGACATCGCAGAAGCATTTCACCTCACCATCAACCCTAGTTACATCAACAGTGTCAGATGCAGAGCTGCAGAAAACACTGTCAAGTTGAACAATTTAAGCTTACATGAACTTTCACCTTTAAAAGTCTGGATAAAGTCATACTATCACCTTTTGTGTTTTTTCCTGTCTTTTCATGATGCCATATAATGTGGTAACAATGTCTTATGTGATTCAGCCTTACTTTTGAGTAATGCCTTTTCCTAATGCCTGTAGCTTGGGAGAGCTCTTGCCACAGCATGAGAACCAGTGAGCATTTAATCAAATAGAGACAACTGGCAATTAGTTATTGCTCACTGACCTGTTCCTGAGGGGGTTGGACAGAGTTATTTGGGTTCAGAAGCATAGTTTCATAACTGTTCATGAATTCTATTACTCAGGGGGAGAGATGGGTGAATCATTTGCAGGGAAGAACTTATATGAAATTATATTATATATAAAAGCAGAACCTAAAAGGGTGAAGATGATTTCAAAATTCCATGAAGTCTGCTATGGGCCATCAAATGGAGACAAAATTTATGTGCGATTATTAATTTACCATGATGATGGGCAATACAGAAAAACTCTTAGACAGACAGAATTTACCTACTTCCTTCTGTTTGAAAATCATCCACAACCAGACTAACTTTCATACTTTTGTTCATTATTTGATGAATGGTTTACGTAAGTATATTTCAACCTATGGATTGCTCACAAATGATTAACTGTACCTATTGTTCTAACTATTTGTTATTTATAATTTGCCATTTGTGCTGTGCAACTGATCATGTCCTTCACTTAATATTATTTCTGCTCCCTGGCTGAATTATCCCCAACGCCAGAAGAGTTTTCAAGATAGCTGTGCAAATAACCTGATGTGAATTCTTGTCAAATGCAAATCTGCATGAGATTTCATGATAGTTTTCCCTTCTGCGAATATTCTTGTGACCAGAATTTCATGTACAGTTATTCACAAACAGCAAATAATATAAATCAAAAATAATGTCAAAGAGCAATGGTGTTTGCTATTTAAATTATTTTTCACAAATACTCATTTTAAGCATTCACCCAGACCTACTTGGTGTCTTCAGTTATAGACGACAACATAATTTACTGTACTTCATTTTCTTATTAGATTTTATTAATATTTGTAATAAAATAGTATTGCCATAATGAAACAAGCCACCCAACAATAAGCAAACTAGTCCATCTAGTCCAGTATTGTATGTCCAACAATTGTTAATGTCTGATGCTCAGAGGAGGGTTCAAAACCATCACAGTCCATCATATGCTGTACAATTATATTCAATGGGAAATGTCATCCTACTTCCAGCTAATGAGAAGTCTACGCCCTGAAGCAGCAAGGCTGGATGGCCTTATAATTTTATCTTTGATAGTACAACTGCAGGTGCTATTCTTCTAGAAAGGAAGGATGGTCTTATGGTTAAGGCACAGGATTCAGCATTAGGAGACCGGGGTTCTATTCTTAGTGGTGCCATGCTCTTCTCATGAAATCACACAGGAGGAGATTTGCAAAGAGCAATTCGGTGTTCATCTTCCATTGAAAGTCAATGAGAATTATGTGACTCACTCTCATTTGTGCCTTTGAAAATCTCTCCCTTAATCTCCATAGGCCCATATGCCTCTATACAACTCAGTGATTTTATTCGCCCTCTTTCCACAGAAAAGATTAGCAATTCACCCTCTAAATTTACCAATTTCCTTACATATAATAGTTGACATTATTAAACTTACCTCAATGTATGTTAAAGGATTAAACAACGTGGTTACCAGACACAAAGTTAATACAAAACTAAAGAAAATGCTATCACATATTACATAACACGCATGTTAAGAAAGAATGGATTTAGCTACGGTTTCATCTCCTAATTAATAAGGTCTCTTGTAAATCTTGCCCTGGATTAAATCTGTGGCCATTCCCAAAATTGATTCTTTCTTCATAGTTAATTGTGTTTCTCTCTTTTGTAAATAACATTTTAATTTATAAAACAATAATGCCCTGATCTTGCAACTGCTACACTTGGGAGGACCCCTGCACCCAGGTAGAGCCAGCTGATTTCTAGGAATTGAAATCAGGATGCAATAATGGCAGGAAAGTAAAGCTGGAAATGGACAAGTTATAATTTCCTGTATTCATAAAGGGTTACATTTTCCTTTCTTCACACAAAGCTTCTGTAATTGGATTTTGTGTGGGAAAGTAAGCAGGGGTGTTAGGAGGAGGCATTCTCCCAAGGTCTATGGCCGTTTGCAGGAGTTTGGGCCATTATTTCCATGTGAAGTGCATATCCCATGAGCCTGACTTTAACTTGCTAATTTGAGTCTGCAGCAGAGAGCTCTCTGCAGTGCAGAGGCACCCTGTGTTGCCGCTCTAACTATGCCCACTTGCCTTGATCTGCCCCATCACGGCTCTTAACTGGTGCTAATGGCCTTATGCCGGCTCTCTGCACCAGGATGAATTTCACCCCAACTGATTATTTTAGCACAGGATAAAGATTATTTGGAGTCTCAAATTCAATGATTATTTGTTACAGAAGGAATGTTTCTCTGTAGGTTTATAAACTTTACAGATAGTTCATTTATACTGTATATATTAGATAACTTTTATGGGAATATGGGGACTTTTGTTGAAATGATATTTGGAGGTAGTTGATGTGCTTATTCATTAATAGCACTTAGAAAATATATTGTCAAATACTCACCGTAACAGTATAAAATACTACATAAGCCTGATTTTGCATAGGTCTCAGGAGACATGCCAAACCTTTAGAAAACTGAGGGTTCAGAAAATGGGTGAGGCTGGCCCACCACCAGTTAGCATGGCTCCTTACAGCCTCCTTGTCTGCACAGTTGACTGGTATGCCCTCCATCAGGAGCACAACCTGCCCCTAAGTGCTGGATGGCCTTGGATAAGCTGTCTGGCAGATCTTTGCTACATTTTGGACTTGGGGAAGCTGACGTACATTACAAACCCAAGGGGCACATAACAATTTTGAGTATGTCTACGCCACATTCTAAGCCAGGGCTCTGACTCAGATTTGAGCCGAAGCCCTGCTTCTGTTCACACATAAATCTGTCTGATTTGAACTAACAAGCACTCAGGACCTGGGTCCTAGGACCATACTAGGAAGTGGGTCAGAGCCCAAGTCCTGCTGGGACTTGGGCCCAATCCCTGTCATTTTGCAGTATATTTGAGTCAGGTGCAGTATGGACATGTTAGCATGGCTGAGAGATCTGGGTCCAGCAACTGTAAGCCCAGATTTACAATGCAGCGTGGATGCTTAAGTGTGGGCTTGGAAACACTGATTTCATAAGCCTAGGTCCCACTAACCTGGGTTTACAATGCAGTGCAGACATAACCTTTGTTTAACTAAGAGTTCAGTTAATAATTTGGTTAAATTAGGTTTTTGCTACATGTATTTGTCTAAGTTTTAAAAAAATGCTCATACTACTACTACTTGATAGAACATTACGATTTATGTTAGATTTTCAGTCATTTCAATGCTGTAACCTTTAACCCTATAATTGTTGTGAAACTTTAATGTATAAAAGGTAACGTTAGAAACTTTCCAGAGATAAACTTTAAAATGTGAAAATGTCATTGCTAGGAAAACTTTTCATCTGCTCAGTCATGCATAATATAATTATAATCGCTCCTGTTCTAGTGAAATAACACTTCTACTCCTGAAAAAAAAAAAAGCTTCCTCTGCATTACTGCTCAGAAGAATTTTATGGTGCTTTTTTATTATTATTAAATCCAGTCCAATAAGACTTAAGGAGCATAGCCAAAAAGCTGTAGGAAATACCATTAATCTTTTCACACTTTTGTTGTTGTTCCCTGAGAAACTGAAATATTATAATCTAGTCGTATAAAAGTCTATTGTTTGATTCCTCATTTTTATAAATCCAAATAGTAAGCAATTCATGACAAATCTATAAATCCAAAATGGTAAAGACACTGGAGATTGACAAATTATTTTTGTAATGGCAAATAACTGCATGTGTTAGACATGATGATGATAAAGATTCTGAAATAACAAAAAGAACAGATAATAGTGTAAAAAATAATTTAAATGTGATAGCCATAAAAGAGAAGTTACTTAAGAAAACAGTGCAAAGTTTAGTTGAGGTTTAAATGTAATTTTGAAATTGTATATTTATTATATAGCTGTCATGTGTGCTTTGAAAACTAATCATTTTTCAACAGGAGTCAGATGACTTGCAGAGTTACTGGTTCAAATGCTCCTGGCTATAGTCACATGAGCAGTTCCAGTCCCACTGAGGCTCCTCATAAGAGCAAGATAAGTAGGATTTGGCCTATTATTTCTAAAGAAATGAAAGTGTATTGCTCAGTCTTGCTCCCATTGAAGCCAAATAACAAAATTCCCATTGACTTTTATGGGAACATGATCGGGCCCTGAACCTTTCACAAAATAAACATCAGCTATGTATATTGGGCTTTTATTCTTAGAGCAAATGATGTTGTTTAAAGTGCATAGGTATATCTGAATGAATCCTGTATATAATCAGTTACAATCCAATACATGTCATATCCTGATCTAAGCATAAAGATCTGATAAATATTTTTTTTCAAAATTGAACAATATCATGATATGTAAAGCAAAAAAAAAAAGCTGAAAACAAAATATTTTCAAACTACATGAATATTGATACAATTTTTTAGATTTATCACTTTAATGTCACAATCTAGCTAACTACTGAAGATGGTGTCATGGCAGGAAGGGCTAAAGAAGATCATCTTTTGCTGACACACTAGGTGAATAATTCTGATCAGGTTGCAATGAAGACTGCACAACCTAAATCAGTGTAATATTACTTTCTAAACAATCAACCTAGTAATTGGGTATTGATTATCAAGGCCAGAGTCCCTCATGGCCTTGCATGCTTAAAATGGACATGAAATGTGACACATGAAACGACTGGAGGTCTTGCAGTGTTGTGACAACTGCTAGTAACATACCGAAAATTCTTCTTGAAACTTTAGGTTGTTATCTGTGCAAAGTTCTTCAACATGTTGTAGGAAGGATTTCTTGCTTATTGGCCTAAAAGTAATGACAGAGGAGTTAGACACATGTGGAAGTTGGGTTTTGATTTGTTTGTTTTTCATTTAACCACTGGCTTATCAAAAGAAATTGTTATCCAGTTTAATAATAATTGATATTTACAGAGATAAAATAACATTATATAAATCGCTAACAGTGTGATTATTTGATTTGTTTAGAGCATTTCAAAATAAATGCATCTTCTCGCTCAATTTCTCCTTCTGATCTAGTTTTTGGCTTTAACGTCCTGCTGAGTGGGATTGTTTTTTAATAAATTTAGCATTCCAATGCAGAGTTTTGATATTATGAAGTTTGTAAGGTTATCATTGTATTCTAAAGTAGGTAATATCTCTTTGTTGCACAGAAAACATTTTATACATTGCAAGGTTTTAGACGTATAAAATATTGCAGTGACCTCATTCTCATAATGACATGGTTTTTAAACCCCAAGGAGTTTAAATATCCCTGTATTACTTCCCAAGCTAAAACACAGACATGCAGGCTTCACCCCAGAGAGAGAGAAAGCATTTCTCCAGTTACCATGCAATTAGTCATGCTTTTATGATTTATACGCAGCTTGGAGTTTTTTCTAATAAACACAGAAGAAGGAACCACACATTCACACTCATCAAACTAGTGAACTGATAGCCATAATATAAAAATCTTTAATCAACTTACTTGATGGATTTTCTATAACTAAGTAACCTGTAACAGAGATTGTGTTAAATGCAGTAAGTCAGAGAATAGAGTGCATTCTGATAAGGCTTTAGATGCAAAATTTAAATAACTAAAGAATCAGAGCTAAACTGATTTCTTCCATGGATAGGGATAATATTGTATTTTAGATATCTTGGATAACTGTGTTATTGAGCTCTTACTTTATGTATTTATAAGTATAGCTGATACAGTTTCAGCCTATTATTCTCTTCAGATCATTTTACCAATGTTCTGTGGTAAAAATGCTCACTGGCCCAAGAAATCCACACATCAGGTACACTGCTTTACTTACATTGGTCATCCCATTGTTTTGCATTAAGGATATAGTATAAAATGAAATGTGTTAATGTCATTCTTTTAGGGGCAAATTCAGAGACTCACTGTCAAGCCCAAGTAGCGCAGATGAGCATTTGGGTGATAAAGGAAACCTGCCTCCCAGACCACATAGCAGCTCTGGGGATGCTCAAGAAGGCTACTCAGGGCAAAAAGCCCTTTGTAGCTTCAACATGTGCCCATCTTTCAAATTTTTGAGTTTTATGACTATATAGAAGCTAAATGGCTAAAGCCAAGATTTCAAAAACAGGTGAGTAGGTTCCCAACTCCATATTTAAGCCCCTATATAAGTGGCCTAACTTCAATGGGAGTTTCTGAGTGCTCAGGAAATTTGAAAATCAGGCTACATATTTAGGCTCCAAAGGCCGATCCTACAAGGCTATTTCATATTGAGGCACACTGCAGGATCAGGGCCTAAATGTTCTATTTTCTTCTGTATAGGTTCTTATACTGTGCTTATTACCATAGTATCTGAGCACCTTCCATAGGTACATCAAGCATTATCAATTTAGGGCCCTAATCTCTAGCAAAGAAATTCAAAATGAAAAATTTTGGTCCTTTAAAAATTTACACCTTTAACATTTTTCTCTCTAAAATTGCATAAACTTGGAAATTAAACCAATTAAAATATATTTAACATATTTACCTCTGGAATACTTTAAGTAGTGTAAATAATCATATGACTTTCCTTTAATAATCTTATTAAGAATTTGGTTTTGAGAAGCTATACTTTAACATTTTTTAGAAAATCACTGTCTCCTATCCTTTGTAATAAATATATTTTAGAAAAAGAGAAATGGAAATATGAATGAGAAACAAAAACAATATTAAAACAACTGCAGAGCCATATACTATTAAATTATCTACATAACACTATAGAAGTTAATGTCAAGGCTACACTATATGTGCATTGGCGATATATGTTGTGTTGATATGGTCATTTTCTCAAAACAATGTAAACTGGCTAGTACAACCAAATTACAGGAAATCCCTATCCAAAATAAAGTTTACAAAGAACTTGATTCTATCCCATTGGAGTTAAAGGGAATTTTGGAACTGACTTCAATAGAAGCAGGATTACACCCAACGAAGACAGTTAAGGCAGAGGTACAAATCCCGAATGGGCAGAAAAAGGGCGTGAAGAATGATAAAGCATTGACACCTTCTGCATGAACACAGAACTTCCCTGTGGAGTCTGTTCACAAGTTTCACTAGCACTTATTGTATTCTGGTCTTACTTTATGGCCGAGCCAGCATTTACTTGGCACATAAACCTTGGCAGCTTCGCAGAGCTAAAGTTTTCTCAAGGAGAGTCTATTCTTAACTAATTACGCCAAAGTATTGGGCACAGATATTCTAGCCTTTGAACATCAGGGACTCCTCTCTCTTTATAATTTTATTGGACAAAATTCTTAGCAGATTCTGCAAAAAATGGTGCTTGCTCTTCCTTTTTATTTGAATCCCCCATCTTTTCCTTGGAGCAATGAAATAAAAGTCAATCCCAATTGACATCCCAATAATTTCTGAGATTCTGTTGTCTTCACTCCCCTGAAATTGCTTGTGATTAGTAACTTACTGCACTGTAGTTCTGTTGTTTCGGAATTGACATTCAATTTACACATCACATGACCATCCAGAATGACATTTAGCGCCTTTGTGCTCAAGATATAGTGGACCCTACAGCCAAGAACACTGATACAGGACCATCACCAACATCCTTGGCACTCTCATTGGCGTTGCAACAAGGTAAGTCAAGCACTGAATAGGCATAGAGACAAAACGTGCTTCCTTCTAGTTCACATATGCATTGCTAACCAGAAGATTTCTATGTTCAGTGGTGGTCATCTGGCACCTTTCACAAGCACTAAATGTTTTTTAAGTAGTTGGGCCAATTGGGTGTCTAAAGTTTGACACTTACCTCCATAATTGGACACCTACATGAAGGATCTGATTTTCAGAAGTACTAAGCTTTCACAACTCCCTGTGGAGCTAGTGGGGGGATACAGAGGGGCTCAGCACCTGTGAAAATCAGGCCTTTTAGTACCCATATGAGCATTTAGATGTGCGAGCTGAGGCTTTTGAAACCTTGTTGTATAAGGAGCTTTACAATGAGTGAACTGGGCCATGATGAGTGTTCTCATCCAAAATAGCTCAATGGAGTTTTGCATAGCACAATTATGCTTGGTTGTAAACTTTCAGGGGTTTAAAAATGCAGCTTATTTTTCTCAGTATTTCTAAAATGAAACATTGTGATAAGAGGTAATAGTTTTATCTTCTTACAGTATTTTTAAAGTACAAACACTAGTCTGCCAATAGCACAGCTTCATTCACTTTCCAGTCTCCTGTATGAAACATCATGATGAAAATATCATCAGATCATGAAAAGTACAACTCATACTCAGACTGTAAAGTGACAACTTCCCCTGTTTCAACAGGATAATTTAATATTTCCATTTACTCTGCATTTAAAGGGAGAAAGTAAAGCATTCTCTAAGCTAAAGAATAATTTGTTGCCTTAAATCTGATTTTCTTTTTAAACAGGGTATTGTTTCACATATGGGAGTTTTTGAAGTCTATCAAAAATCTGAATCCCACTCAGATTACTTCTGATAGACCTAGAAAGAAGCCATTTATTTGTGTTGGCAATGGTAACTGAAGACCATATAGTGACACAGACTCAGCTTTCTCTCTGGGTCAATCAGTTGAAATCTATAGGGAATTAAAACTTTGTCCAAAAACCACAGAAATGAATATGTAGACTAAAAGCTTAACTCATAAGCACCACTGACACTTGCTAGGAATAACTGAGGAACTAATTTTTAATAAGTTAATTGAGACCTACATAGGGCTTAACCCTTCACGAGTGATCAAGGGCAATGGGGAGAGGATACCAGGCCCATTCCCTTCAACTGCACAGTGGCTAGGCAAAATCCTGGTCCTTGGTACACTAAACTGAGGGAATCTAGCCCTGACAGTTGGACTAGAACCTCTATAGGGGGCATGCAGGGGCAATGATATCACTTTGTCCTCTTCCCCTCAACCCCATCCACAGAAGAGCTGGGCTGACATGGGCAAAGGGAGAGTGTGCCCCGTATGTTTTAAAGGGTATAACAGATGCTGTTGTTGTATGCATGTCCCCCCATCACTTCACAAAGCATTGTATCTGCCTCAGGCACAATGCATCCAGGAGCTGCTGCTAATATGAAGCCCCACCTGTCTTATGCACAAATCCGTATAGACAGAGACTTAAAACCATAACCTATTCCTGTCAATCCAAACTGTCTGGGTTAATGTCAGCCAGGTACTTTGTGGGTGGAGAAATGGCCTTTTGTTGCATATCTGTAGTGCCTTGATCATTCTGTGTGAATTGTGTGCCAATGTCAGTTGTGGCAGGGTAGCTGCCACACATAAGCTAGCTATCATATGAGGCACTGTTGTGTAGAATGTCCTTTGAACGTGCAATGTTCATAGAGTACTTTCAGTGGATGCCTAACCAGATCTCATAACCCTGATGCTCACATTCCTCTTACATATGGTTTGCATAGATGGTGGGTGCAGTTAAAATATTTTGTTTTTATCTTTTTACTGGTAGATAAACAAGATTTTATTGGTTTAAGTAGGTAATCCCTACATGTATAATGGAGAGTACTGCCAGAACCAGTAATATCTTATCTACTCGTCAACAAATAAAATAATTCTTTGTAGGCCAGATTCTCTGTTTCTGTGCAGAAATGGAGGAGTAAGGATGGGACAACGGTGGCTTTAAGCTACCTCTGGATCTTCTCTATTCTTGGCTATACCTCATGAGTACTCTAATTTACACTCAGTTGTAACAGTCCCTCAGGGCCCTTCTGCAGCCAAGAATAGCTACAGCACAATATTCTCAGGCCACATCCTCTCCTTTCCTCAGAAAATCCCTGGCATACCTCTATGCCAGGAGGTGCAAGGGATGGCAGTCAACTTTATGCCATCCAGGAATACCCCCATGCAGGCGTATTCCCTAAGGCCCATTTTCACCAGGTTTACAGCTCCTTTACATCAGAGACATGTGAAGGGACTGTAATAGAAGAGAGAATCTGTCCCTTTGACTGGACTGTATATCGTGACAGTGTTGATTATGCAAAAATGCTGCATGGTCTGTGCAATAAATTGGGGATATGTCTGTCAAATTGTGAATGCTATTTTGTTTTGTGAATGCCATTTTGCTCCCTGGGCTCCTCCTGAGAAGCTGGTACAACGAAATCTAGTGCCATCAATTCTAAATGTCGCTCCACTACCAAATCCATCCACAAGAAAAATGATTTCTCTATACAGAAGCTTGGATGGGAGCTGGGGTGGAGTTTCTCAGCCTGGATAAATGACCAAAAAGGGTCAGAGATTATATTTAAGTGGGACTTCAAGTACTTCCAAGAGTAAAATGCCTGTGGTTATGAAATATCTTTACTAAGTCTGCATTACTTGCTTGCCTGCCATGTTGTGCCTGAAGGGGTTAATCAAGAAGTTCAAAGCACCCACAATAAAGTGGAACACTGAGGGAGTGTGTATAAGCAACTGGGGGCTCAGGAGGGCTGGTACACTCATTTTGGTGTCTAAGGAAGCTGGACTAGTAAGGTGTCAGACATAGGGTCTGCTCCTGAGATCCAGAACTATGAACAATGACCAGTCACTAGCCAGACCCATGGGGTATAAAAGCACATAGGATCTGAAGGTTGGTTCCACTTACAGCAGATTGTTATCCATCCAGAGAAGTGGATTGGACCAGGTTGTGAGAGGCTGCAATAATCAGAATTGATATAATCACATGTATACATGTGCTTGGTATGCTTGGTGAATCCATTCAATGTTTCTACCTAGACAGATTGGCTGGATTTGATTTAAACAATCCTTGATCTATTCAGTTCTTGCCTGTCTCCTATCACCTAAGGAGATTAACATGTCGCCACTACTCTCTCATGTTAGTATTTTAGGAATTATTCCCTTCCAGCACATTGCAAGAATCTGGCACATAGGTATCAGATATTAGTGTGTCTGTGTTAGAGCTAGTCAGGAACTTTTTTGAGGCAACTGTTTTTTTTTCTCTTTTGCTGAAAAATGCTCATTCGTCTAACCCTAAACTGTTCGTTAAAAAGGGGGTTTTTTGTTGTTGTTTTTTGTTTGTTTGAAACAACTTTGTTATGAAATTTAATGTAATTAATATGAAAAATGTTTTTGAAAAGGTTGAAAATGAAATGAAATACTTTGATTGGCCGAAACCAAATTTTTTTGTTTGTTGGTTCACAATTTTTTTTTTTAAATTTTGAGTTTTTGGCCCAATTCTGGGTGGGAAAAAGTTTTGAAATCTTGGAAATTTTTCACAAGATGGGACAACCACTTTCCACCCTGTCCTACTTATTGTGTGGACCTGTTCCGCACGTTCCTGACTACATGAGCCAAATAATCTTCTGTGCTAAGATCCGCTGCTGGGAATAGGAGAATGTGTGGGTATGTTGGAAGGTTTTTAGGGTTTCAGTTCTCTGATCCCGGGGGCCAACCTATGCCACCTCAGCTCCAAGGCTGCTCTAACTTACATCAAATGATATATGGTAAGCCAGATGACAACTGGCAGAGCACTGTGTTGTGCAACACCCCGCTTGGGATAGGTGGTTGGTGCAGGAACTGGCTGTGCTGGCTGTACATCAACTAAGATTTCCCCCATGGTGAGGGAATACTTAGCTGGCCAGTTACAGAACACTGTTTTCAGTGCTTCACATTATATAGGACAAGCAGGAAATGATACATATAGACAGATTCCTTCCCCAAACTGGCTCATTTATGCTGTTTAGATGGCACAAATGAGCTAGAATCTGGCAGTAATGTGCTAAGTATTCCCTCACTATTTGAAAAGCTGAGGCTGGGCAACTGACTATGTGCATGTGATAATTCAACCAACTCATGACAGTGAGGAAGTGCAGAAATAGGAAGTAGTACCATATTTTGAATGTGCAATTCATTTGTGATGGTCTCAGTGCAATCATCAACATGTAGCATAAGAACTTAAGATGTTAACATGACACCTTTACATTCGATATCACTCTTATTATATCAGAGCCAGAAAATGAAAGTGCTTCAAAATAAAGTAATTGGTAAGGTAACGAAAAATGCTGAATTACTGCTCAGTAAAGTCCTTACTGTGCATACATCACTTAACAAACTGCACATAAATATGAAATATTACAATTTTGTCCTAACCTGCAGGGTTTGACATTGTATAAATCCAAATTGGACATAATTTAGACGGAGCAGTGGTAAAGTGGAATTCTCCCATATAACATGGGATTTGATCCCCTGGAATTTTTGCTGAGATCTTAATGGGATGCTTTCTGGTAGCATGGACAGTACAACATGCAGCTGAGGAGAAACAAAAGGATTTCTCCTGAATATGCAAATTCTAATTCTTGAAGAAAAGTGTAATGCCCAGTTTTGAACTCTCAGTGGTATATGCACTCTAATTGTGCTGTCTACTTTTTGTATGTTTGCTGAGGTGAGTCTGACATAATTTCTGTTAAAAATTGCTCTAGTTTATTTTATAATAGTTGCAGAATTATAGTGTCTTAACATTAATCACTGAGATCAAAGATGATATGTTGACAAATTCAATCATTTGTCATTAGCATTACCATATAATAGGGTATAGTATAGTATAGCATAGCATAGTATAGTATAGTATAGGTTGCTAATACGAATTTCATTTTCATGACCAAGAACACATTTTGGAAAATTATTTACTTTGGACAAAGATCAACAAAGTATAGCAGCACACAAGTCACACAACATTATGAAAACCACACCATGTCTCTTCAACAGTGCAATAACTTACTGGATGACAAATATCTCCTTGCGTCTAAAGAAAAATGAGGAGTATCTGGAAGTAAAATCCATTAATAATTTAGTACACAAACAAAAACGATATTGTTCTTATTTTGCTAGCAATTTTCAAATGTATACCTTGTAGGAAACGTCTCAAATTAATTACTTTTTTTGATCCATCAAGGACATTTATCTGGTTTACAGCTACAAAGGTGCAAAGGGTTGTGTCTGTCCGTTGAAAGTGAACATCTTCACTACTGCTAACGGGTATTAGACTATATTATCTAAACAAAATGTTGCACAATGCCCACACCAGCTGCATTGCATTCATTAGCACCAGAGGACTCCCGGTATGTTTGACCGTGTGCTGCAAGTGGCAAACATTTGAACAGCTTTATAATGCAATAATACTTTTTTGCTCCATACACGTAGCCATAAAACATTCAAAACAAACAGGTCAAGAGCTATAGGCTTTCATCTTCAAGCTACCCGCAGTCTGCACCAGTAGGATGATTAACTCCTAGGCAAGGTAATCTTAGGCTTCCAATCTTTAAGGAGATTGCCTGCCACAATGCTTCCCATTCTATGTGCTGTGTGACACAGTAGGGAAAATACAGCCATGTCAATAACATTTATCCAACATTTGCTAATTCAGTCATAGCACACTGATTAGAATGTTCATGATATCTACCTGTGGAATAATGTGGCAATTTCTGACTACCAAAAGGAACATAGTACAGCTTCCCCTCCAAACAATACATGGGGCAAGAGTCTCTGTCACTCTGTGAAAACCCAGGAAATCTGGCCAGGTGAGTGGCCTATGGCTACTACATGCTTCTCCAGAGTCTGGGTGTATGGATGTGGCCAGAGTGTTTTCAAGTTCCGGAGAAACTCAGCTGCAAAACTGGTCCCCTTATGCAAAAACATTTTCTAAATGTCAATTAAACAATGACTATGTTACTGATTGATCTGAAAAAGACACGGTTTAAGGATTTGGATCTTTTGGGATGTTTGTAAGTTTGCAATCCACAGAAAATAGTGAGTCATCAAAATACTGAACTATTTCCCATGTTTAAAAAATGCATCTCCTTTTGCCATCAGAATTAAAGGATGATTTGCACTTAGATCTTTATATTATTATAACTTAGATCTTTATCTTATTGTAAAAGATGTGAAGATTAAGTAATATTCTACTAGTCAGAAGTGTCTGGAGAATGGAGGGCACCCTTTGAAAGAGGATCTTAGTGACCTGTGTAAATAAGAACACCACAAACACTTCCAAACAAGCAAAGGTCACAAAGGGGTCACAGCTACAGATCCTTTGGACTGTGGCTTTGCCTAAGGGGTATGCTTACCGAGTAAATCTCTCGTCCTTCAGTTCCAGGTCTGCCACTGTGATCAACTGATCCAGCTTGAATTTAGTGTCAATAATTTCTGCATCCCGTGGGGAGTAAGTGCCTCCCTCTTTTTGCTTTTGTCGGATTCTAAACCAAAGATCATAACAAAGTTGAGAGTGAATGAAAAAGAATATTCAAATGATTTATTAATTACACATGAATTAGCAGGATAGAAGGATAGATTCAGCCTTTCACAGAACTAGAAGTAGAGAAACTCTAGAAAAACAATGACACTTCCAATTTCCATTCTGTGATGAGCATAGCAAAACCAGTAGCAATTTTACTCATCTCTTTGAACATTTTTGTCAGCAAGCATTTTAGCCACATTTTACTGGCAAAATTCTGACAATGGAGAAAGTTTTCCTCAGAAATTATTACTACTTGGACCTGATTTTCCTCTCATTTTCACTAGTGTAAATCAGAAGTAATTCAACTGAATCCAATGGAGTTATACTAGTGTAAAACTTGTGTGAAAAGAGAATCAAGCCCTTATACATCTTAACTCCTGTGTCCAAACTCTTGACCTCCATTTCTTATTTTCCTTCAATGCCCTGGTGAACTAGTAGTGGCAGAATAGCACCTGTGGCTACTGAGCAAATGAATGTCATTCATGCAGCAGTTTGCCTACTTCTTCAACTAGGCATCTATGCATTCTATAGGTTACCTCACCTAGGGTCAGATTTCTGATTTCTCAAATACAGGTGTAATTCCAGATTAGACCCATTGACTTCAGTGGAGCTACTCTGGAATTTCACCAGTGTGATTGAGAACAGACTTTAACTTGCTGACTTCAAATCAAGCTACTCATCCTCTGTAATGAATGATAAGACATTTCTATATGATAAAAATGGTATTAAAATGCAACATAATTTAAGATACCAGGCTGGTTATATATGGTTCTACGTATAGGATTTATTTCTTCTATATGTAAAGACATATTTGCATACAGATGAAAAAGAGTGTGTAGTATTGTATATACAAAGAAGTCTTACCTTGCAAAAGCATAGATTGCCACCACAAGAAGAATTATGGAAAGTATACACAAAGTAACTGCAAGTATTATTTCTACAGCTCTTTCTGACAGTCCCTCACCTGCAACAGAAAGTGGCCAATACTGGGACTGAACATTTGAAGAACAAATATCTGAAGATTGGATCGTCCTTTGACTACTTTTGCAAACAAAAGGGAATTGAATCCAGCACATTTCTCGGGGGGGCGGGAGGGGGAGGGCAGTGGGATGTGGGAGCTCTGTGCTCCCTTTTTCCTGGCAATGAGTAGAAGCTCTTTTGCCAAAGCTCAGCAGTGTCTGGGCATCACAGGATTTTAGAAGTGGGACCAAGAGTGGGTTGAGCAGAGGACCAGCTGCAACCTCACCAGCTGCTGAAACCATGCTTTTCCTCATGTAAATTCAAGGGGCATTATCTCCTGCTGGGTCCTCCTCTGCAGCTGCCACCATGCACTTTGTGGCAACACAACAGATCACTGCACAAGGCCATGCCTAAAGGGTAGGCCAGTAAAGTACCATGGATGAGTCTGTTCTGTCTTCCCCGTGGAAACACTCCGCTTTCACGGGCATAGGCCTTCCCTACCTGTGGAGTCCCAGGATCTACGAGACTGGGAAGCAGCACTCCTTGTCTACTCTACAAACCTTCCCAACCTATCGATTACCTAGAAACTTGGTGAGACCAATCTCACTGAGCTTTGTGGTCCCTCTGCCTTCATCCCATGGGCCTCTCAAAGAAAATCAAGTTCCAGGTATTTCATTCTGAAGACTTAGTAAAATAGGAGGTATTTATGGCAATGAAGCCACATCAATTTACACCCAGAGAGGATGTGGCTTGTTGAATATTTGAAACTAACCCAGCAACACTTTATATGAAAGTTCCCAGATATTAGTGGTTTTAGATACACAATATTAAGACATTCACGGAATGTTAAATAGACACCATTGTTTATTAAAAACTTCTTGAGGATTAACATCTACTGTACATAAAACAGCATACTAGTACTGCATCACATGCAAAGTTCAGCTGATATTTTACAAGACCATAGCAATTTTAATAAATCTAAATGATAAATCTAAATGAGCACTGGGGTCCTCATCACTTTAGATAGTGTGGACCAGAAAAATGTATTAGGAAAATTGTGTTTGTGGCTCATTTCCACACCCATTTGTAATTCCACAGCCACCTCTCCTCGTATTTGCAATCATGTAAGAAGCTACCAACAATTGCTTACATGGAAAATTAATATGAGGAAAGTATTTAATGTAATTTTAGCTTCCTTTTAATGCAATTTAGTAGTTGAAAACAAATAACTAGCACCATGGAACCAGCCAGCTCCTGCAGATTATGACCCACAGGTTGGCAACTTCTTCTGTAATGCAGATCAAAAGTTATTATTTAGTATATCTGGTTGTATTTAACTGATGGTCACTGCACAGGGAATATTATCTTCTTGAGATAAACATGCAATTCTCCTTCATGGCACCAGTTATGATGGAGATTGGGTGAAATCTCATTGATGCTGGTGGGTTTGACAGAGGCCCTTCATTCAGGATAAATGTAAGCAACAGTTTAGCTTCTTCTTGGAGCAAGATGAAACAACAGGAGTCTCTGGTCAAAACACAGGCCCAAGTATGGCCAGTCAGAAGCTGAGCTATGTGGGCTGATGGGGTTAGCTAGGGATTAAATGTACAGGTAGCTAGCACTGTTTGGTGGAGGGCTGTGTGTATAAGCCGAAGCAATCAGAAGTACTGAGGAACAGTAAAAGAACAAGCAGAGAGAAGCAGCCAGAAAGCCAGGAAAACAGCAAGAGAAGCACTTGTAGCATGACTCTGTGGGTATGTCTGTACAGCAACTATACAAGCAACTTGGGCTCACAGCGCATGGGCTGCATAGCTGTTTCACTGCTGTGTAAATGTCTGGGCTTGGGCTGAAGCCTGAGCTCTAGGACCCTGGAGGATGGGAGCCCAGAAGTTTACACAGCAATGAAAAGGCCCGGCAGTCCAAGTCCTGTGAGCCTGAGTCAGCTGGTAGACATCCCTCAGATAAAACCAAGAGAGGGCTTTTTGAACAGTGTGCTGGCTGGAAAAAGACTTGGAACTGTGAGCAAAGAAACTGCCTCCTGTTGTTCAATTCCTACTGTATTCACAGAAACAGGATTTCATACATTCTTTGTAAATGAACAGGATTGCATCACAGAAATACCCGAATCCATCATCTAATTCTCCTTCTAATGGAAACAATCTGCAAAACCCTGAACAGCAGTGAATCTCTTGGATCAAAAGGGTATCAGGTCCCACACCAAAGTTTTGGAACAGTAATATCAAATCTGTTTTGCATCTGGCATTTGCTTATTTATATCACTAATAAAAATACTGTAAAGCAATAATACTAAACCTTTGGTTCTCCAGCCACAGGTGCAGTTTTTCACACGTGCTCTTTGGGTTTGTCTGCACTAGACTTTACCTTAAGCTAATTGATTGTTAATTAACTTGAGATAATTAATACCTTTGAAAAGGCTAGTGTAGACCCTACCAGCATTGGCTGAATCCTCAGGTAAACTACAAACATGAGTACCCTGGAACAAATGATTGGGGCATGTCCAGAGTAGAGCTGTGTGAATAAAACAGATTTTTTTGGCTTGCTGGCCAGACTGAAAGATAAAAAAAAGGACAAAAAATATTTCAGATCAATGAAATTTGTTCAAAATTTTCAGTGAACCTAAAAGTGATGAAAAAAATTGTTCTGTTGAAACTGAAAGAAATGTTTGGTTTCATTTTCAAATTTTTTAAAATGTTTTCCAATTTTTTAAATAAAATTGAACATTTTGAAAGGAAATTTTTTTTGAATTTTAAAATTCTAAATGATTTCATTCAGAAATGTTGAAATGAAACATTTCAATTAAAAAAAACCTGACAAACTATTTTCAACTTTGACACGAATTCACAAAATGTTAACTGTCGACCCAGAGCGGCATTTTTCATTAAAAAAAATGTTTTGGCCAAAAAATTCCACACAGCTCTAGTCCAAACTAGCTTTCACAAAGATGATTATCTTGAGTTAGTTGCCAATCAATTAATTCAAAGTAAAAAACAAAAATATCTGGTCAAGATAAGCCCAAACAGAGCTGCTGGTAAGTACTAAGTAAATGAATTAGAGTTGCCAGAATCCTGTCTTGCTCTTCCACAACCCTCCAACAGAGGAGAAACTTTCTTTCTTCTAGCAGCCAGGAAGAGGTTTGGAGCAGGGGAGGGGATGTGGATGTGGGGAGGTAGTGGGAGAGGGACAAAATAGAGAGAGAGAGACAAATGATGTGTTGCAAAATGATTTTGATCTGCTGTCACATCAATACATAATGATACTGATCCACAGGAGGCAACAGGATAATGCAAATGTCACATTTGATTGTTTCATCTCTGTGGCCTTGACGTCACTAGGAAAAAGTGGTTTTGCTTTGTTTTGTTTTTACCAAGCATAAGCTAACACATAGTAACAAACATGTTAAAAATCTGGTGTGGACAAGGCAGTTTGTAGTTTTCACATGTGTTAGCAGGTGGAGGTAAACCTCAGGATCCCCCCAATTGTTTATTGCCACCTGCTAACAGGTGAAAATTACAAACTGCTTTTACCACAATGGTCACCATGTGTTAGCTAAAACATAGTAAAAACCCCACCTTTCTTCCTAGTGTGGATGCATCTTTTGTGGCATAGCCATGACTAAATGACTCAAGCTCTTCCAGATTAAAATAGTGGTATTCACAAAATGGTTGAGAGGAGAATATACACTAAAATCTATTTAAAATCTGCAGTTTTGCGTAAGTGAGGCACTCCTGCTCAAAACTAATTATTATGCCTGCTTGATCTGGCCAGGCAAGAGCCAGCTGTGATGCCATCATTCCCGTGGAACCTTGGCACAAGGTAGTATTGGCACTGAAAAAGAGATCAGGAAACCCTAGGACTTAGAGAATTTACAGTGCTGTTTTTTCTGATTTCATGTCATAGTAAAGGCAACCATGTCTTGTCCAATTGTGGCACACGCCAGAGGAGCAAGTGGTGCAATTTTCAATAGTGCAAGTATAGTAGGGACTATAATTAACTCAGTATTTGCCTGTAAAGCATTTCATTCTGTGCTTGCCTGGATGGTTTCTTTAAGCCACTCAGGGAGTTTCTGGTGCACAGGTACCTTGAAGGGGAAGGAAGGGGTTGCAATCACAACTCCTTTCATACTGCCATATCATGCTGGCCCTTCAGGGTATTGCTTCAATGACTTTGAGTGTCAGAGATTTCTAAGGCAGAAAACAGCATTTGTAATTTCTTTTTTTCCGAGCATTCAGGGTCAGGGAAATAGACCATTCAGATTGGGCACTAGCATTTGGGTACTTCCAATATGTGACACTTCATTTTCTAAGACAGATCAGGTGGGCTGGGGAGCTTAGACGGCACAAGATGAGTGCACAGAGGAGGAAATATGCCCAGCAGCAGCCCTGTTATTATCTAGGGACTTCTACAGCTTGCTCGGGTTCCCCTTTCCAAGGGATGGTAGTTTCCTAAGTATCGGTTTACTATTTTGTTAAAGAAACCTACCAATTTCAAGGGATCTGCCCAAAGAAGTTTGAATCTCACTCCCTCAGGATCAGTGCAGCTGCTGCAGCAGGTCTGTGTGGTTTGGGGTCCAACAACAATTATGCCATTGGCCAGTGACATCCAGTATTGTCTAGGTTCTTAGTTAGAACACTACTGGTTTAAGTAGAGCCTTGCCAGTCTGTTTATGATCGATAAAAGTTGTTTATTTTTGTTTGAACATGAAGGGTCAAGGGATCATGGCAGGATGGCTGCCAATAGAAAGAATGGATCACAGCTGAGACTCATGAAGAAGATCAAGCAACTACTGTGGCACGGCTTTGCGGGGCATCCTCTGGGATGAATGGATTTCCAGACTGTGCACTCTTGAGGTTAAGCCTGGCCCACCGAAAGTTGTGGTTATTAATTTAAAAGTGAATGATCTCATAAAAAGGAGAGGGAGCAATTTCATAACTTAGATGCTTTTGAAATATTAAAATGTCTTAATAAATTACGTTCTCCTTACCTAAAGTTTTGACAGGGTCAGAATAGTCTGAATCTGTAAACTGGCCTTTAATATTTGTTGCTCTGAACTTAAATCTGTAAAATAATTAAGTAAATTCAGGAATCATATATTTACATACAAGTATTAAAATCATTCATTCAGTGAAGAACTAGTAATTATTCCTCATTTTGGGGCAAAACAACATGCAATCAGTATACACGATATAATTTAAGAATCCTAATGTCAGCATGTTAAAAGTATACTGCAGATGCGTGAAATGGATAGTACTTATCTTGCACTTAGACTTGCTGAATTCAGGAAGAACAATCTTATGATACTAAAACAAAAAAACTACCTGTCAGTTGTCTCACATTTACAGTCCAGTAAAAAAAATTAAGTATATGAAAATTTAAAACCACTTCATACAGAAAGTCCCAAGGTGCTTATGGCTTCTTGTGAAATCACTTTAGACCTAGCCTTTTCTTAAATAGGCCTTAACAATATATTACCTTTGCATTTTGTCTGATTGTCACTCATATAAATGCATATTTTTGTTTAAATATTTTTATTGCTCAAACATTGATAGAGAACTTGAATCATATACTTACAAGTACTGCTTTCTTGGTTTTAGGGGGCCGTTGCAGATTTTATCTTCACTCCCAGGTATCATGCATGTAGTATCAGCACCTATAACATACATATCTTCTTTGCCACTCAGTCCTTCCTTTCCTTCTGTACAGGGTGGGTTTGGAAAGCCTTCATTTGTAAAATACGGCCTTGGTTTTTTGAAGTAGGCATCATACCACTTAGTAACATTTCCATCATGCTGAACTATTGTCAGAAGAAATTAATTATAAATCATTTCAATCCTAAACAGATTGCAGTTAAAGAAGGTAAACCAATGGTTGTATTTTCAGAAGTGCTTAGCACCTAATAGCTCCTATTTAACCACCTCAATAAGTGACCATTTTTCAAAAGTATGAATGGTATACACTAGTCCCATGGGACTACTTATATGAGCAAATGTTCATCAGCAAAAGCTCATCAGTTCATCAGTTCATAATCTGACTCGTACTACACAAAATAAATTTACATGACTCCTTCCTGCTGTAAAAGAGAAATGTTATCTTGGTTGCATTCTTCTAACAGAAAAAAAATGGCTACAGAAGGAAAAACTGCTAAATGGAACCTTCAGATATTTTAATCTCACAGATATAGCATGTGTTATTTTTTAAAGGAAGTCATGAACAAAGAAACGGATAAACCCTGAAAAAGATAATGAGAAATAGTGTATGGGTGACTTCAACAACCAACAGCAACTATTTGTCAGCTGAAAAGGTGAATGCCTTAGATAGGTTCCTTGAATCCACAGAATTCTACAGCACACAGATAATGCTTCAGATTTGGAGCAAGGAATGATAGCACAGAGGTACCACATGAATGACTCCTGGGAGTATTATAATTGCTGCAGTAACTGGTCAAACGTCTCCCAACATTAATTCTGCATCACCCAATAAAGGCAATAAGGGAACAGAGTAATAGGTCAAATGCAAGAACTAAAAAGTATGAACAATTAGCAAAAGAACATAATAGCTTTCTCTACCTCCTGCTTCTGCAACAAGAACTTGTATCTTCTTGATAGGTCCATGATCATCATTATAGTAGCATACTGGCATTCTGATAGTAATTGTTGTAGCAGTAACAAGTAGTGTCCCACTAGTATCAAAAATTGGTGTTGGTTTCTTATTAGGTCTTGGTGGTTCTGTTTTAAACAAAGACAAGCCAAGATGTTTTGCTTTCTAATTTATTAATTAAAATCACATAATTCAAGCATGTAATTGTGTTATACAATATAATCCTCTTATTTGGGACATTTTGGTGGATAGCCTAATGTCCTAATTAAGACGCCTATCCTGCAACGGGATCCTTGAGAGGGTGAGAGTCTGCCCTCACAGATTTCCCCTTTGCAGGATCAGAGTACATGTGACAGGTTTGACTAAGAAAGAACACTTTTAAAAAAAAATCTTAGCCTTTGTTTTTCTATCTGTGAAATGGGGACAATGATTTTATTTGCTTCTTGTGGATGTGGTAAGGTATAAGTACATATGGTTCTATAGTCTATTTCTAAATGTCATGGTGAGGTATAACTAAATAATATTTGTAAAATGGTAAATTCTGATAACTTTTCATATTGAGTAGTACCTTATTCCATAAGTAGTCCCACTGTTTTATTGGTACTAATTATGGTGTATGGTACAATTCATCTATCAGCAAGGTCCTATATAAAAACCAAATATTATTAATCTTATGTAGTAGAGGCAGGAATAGAACTCAGGCATTCAAGGCTCTCAGACTTATGCTCATTCTTCTAGGCATTGGACAGGAGGGACACCCATATGCATGCACAAATTTACAGTAATTTTTTTTTAGAGCTTATAGGGATCTCAGCAAAAAAACATTTTATTATGCATACCTTTAATATCCATAGTTATTTTTAGTTGGATTTTTGGCCCTGCACCAGCACCATTTATTGCATACACCTTAAAAAGAAATGAACACTTTATTTTATTGAAAATCTATGTTAAACTTAAATAAGCAAAAGCTAAATATATACTTTTTAAAGGAATAAAGAATCCTGCAATTTTATAATATACGTAACATGACAAGACTGAAGGGTTTCAGTGATAACAAACTTTGAGATTGTTATTTATTTTATTCATGTGGCCAGAATGCACGGTGGAACTAGAACCTTAATTTATGTATATATGGAGCAACATTATTTAAAATACGTATTAAAATTTCCATACTAATTTATCTCTAACTCCATTCCCTTGTACTCTCGGGAACACACTATTACACTTGCATGTCTCTCTACCTCTAACTCATTCCCTGATTTTCTTTAAATCCAATTTCAAGACCTAGCTCTTCCTAGCCTATCATGAAATCCTATTGCCTGAGACTCTTAGTTTCTCTCCTGTTACATGGTCTTTATTTCCCTCTTGACTCCTGTTCCTCTGCATATATAGATGCTACCCTATGATAAATTATGATTAAAATTATTCTATCTGCATGCAAAGCTTGAAAGCACTCATAAAGCATTTTGTAGTACTTTTGTATGAAAGAAAACATACAAAAGTAAATTGGATACTATTATCTGATTCTCCTACATTTTTTAAACTGCATACCAGTGGACCAAATTCTGCCTTCAGTTATACCTGAGATTCTCTGGATTTACAGCAGTGCAACTGAAAGAAGAATTTGGCCCAATTTGTTTATTCTTCCAAACTCCTTTGATATTCGCGAAATCAGAAAGGGAGTAGATTTACACTATAAAAAAATTTCCAGAGGGACTCTCTCCAGTTCCTTCCTAGGTCATTCTTTGAGCCATTTACGCCACTCATCTCTAAAATCATGAGGAAAACAATCCCTGGTATAACATAGTTAAAACAAGGTGTGGGGGTGGAACAAATCCAACCTTCGAACAATTATTTCTAGGAGGATTTTTACTCTTGCTTCTCCTCCCTGCCTGTCCTAATCCCCGATTGCTTTAACAGTGTGACTATAAGCAGTAATAAAGATTCATCTGTAGTCACTGCTTGTAGGATTGGGCCCAGAGACTGAAACAAAAAACAATACAAAACAGAAGACCACCTTGGGGATCAAAAGACAGAACAAAATTTTGTAGCTGAAAGGGATGTGCCGAAGACTGGCTTGATGATCTAGGATCTAGTCCTACAAGGTGCTAGCTACCACCAGTGAGATGCTAAGAGTCCTCAGTTACTACTGATTTTCCCCATCCACTTTATACCTTTGGTTACAATGCCAGGGAACAAAATCATATTCTGGGTTTAGGCCTTCACTCCTTAATCAAGCAAATCTGTTGACATCAAAGACAGAGAACTGTATAAGCCTTACAATGACATTATACGTATGTCCTCCTTTTAGCCCCTCTATCACTGCAGTGACCGATTTGTTTGTTTTGTCAATGACACTTAGATTATGAATCTGGACAACAGCAGGGTCATCTTCTTTGTAAATCATGGCTTGATACACTTGAATATTTCCATTGGGTTCAGATGGTGGCACAAACGTCACTTGGAATTTTGTTACTTCATCTGGTATCTTCTGAAATGTTAGGTTGTTAGGTGGGTCTTTAGGCACTAAAGGAAATATTTCAGAAATTCACTTTAAATTGGAATTTATTACTGTTATTTATTTATAGATTAAAATACAGAAAGGTTTCAAAAAAAATCTTTTGGACACCAGGATTATACCACTGCTATTTAATTTGATTAATTAAAAACTATTACCCCAACAGTAAGTGCCTGTGCAAATATTATATTAATCTCACAGATAGCAAACCTAATTATTAGAAGCCCACCATAATTAGCATCAGATCATAAGCAACCACCCTCATCTCTAACTCCATTGCTTCCTGGACAGCCCCATGGAAAGCATGAGCCTTTAAATATGCTCTGAATATAACAAATCCTTGTTTGGTTAGACCATGGGGAGACGTGTCAAAGTTGGAAACCCCTTTCTGAAAACACTGTCAGCAGCAACTACCCTCACTACTTTTAAACCAGGGGACTGATACAGCATTGCTCAAGGAGACTCAGTCTTTCCACTAACTGATGCCCAAACATACTTGGGCCATGTCTACACTACAAAGTTAAGTTGACTTTATGTAAGTCGACACTGAGCCTCTGATTTAAGCAAGTCAATCTTCCGTGTCCATACTACGCTCATTGTGTTGGAGGAGTGCATCCTCACTAGCAGGGCTTGCATTCACGCATAGAGCTATCCCACAGTGCATGTAGCTGACTGGAATTTTGGGTTGGGCTTGCAATGCCTTATGGGACCAAAACATTGGTGCAGGTGGTTATGGGAACATGGCATTAGCTTCTCATGATGCACTTACCTCCCTCCCTCCCTGAAATCAACAGCAAACAAACCAAGCCTTTTTCGTGCCTTTTTTCATAAGCCTGGGTTACTTGCACAGACGTCATGGCATGATAAGCATGGATCCCGCTCAGCTGCACACTGTTGCTGTGAGCATTACACACACCTCACGCCTTATCCTGCAGTATTTACACAGCTGATACAGGAGCCAGCGTGTGGAACAATGTGATGCCATGCTAGCAGCTAGGGTGACCCGATGTCCTGATTTTATAGGGACAGTCCCAATATTTGGGGCTTTTTCTTATATAGGCTTCTATTACCCCCCACTCCCATCCTGATTTTTCACATTTGCTGTCTGGTCACCCTACTAGCAGCCCTGTTGGAAGTCACAGAACAGAGCAATTCGCAGTTGCTGGTGACAGTCATGCATCACCTTTACATGATTGAGTGCTGTTTCTAGGTCTGGGAAACAAGCACTGACTGGTGGGATTGCATCATTATGCAGCTACGGGATGATGAGCAGTGGCTGCAGAACTTTACAATGCATAAGGCCACTTTCCAGGAATTGTGTGAAGAGCTTTCCCCACCCCTGAAGAGTGGCAATACTAAAATTAGAGCTACTCTGACAGTGGAGAAGCGAGTGGTTATAGCTCTGTGGAAACTTGCAACGCCAGACTGCTACCAGTCAGAGTGGCATCAATTTGGAGTGGGTAAATCTACTGTGGGATCTGTTCTGATCCAAGTCTACAGGGCCATTAACAGATTTTTGCTAAGCTGAGTAGTGATTCTGGGCAACGTACAGGACATAGTGGATGGTTTTGCTGCAATGGGGTTCCCTAACTGTGGTGGGGCAATAGACGGAACGCATATCCCTATCTTGGCACCAGATCACCTTCCAAAGAGTACGTAAACATAAAGGGGTACTTCTCAATGGTGTTGCAAGCGCTGGTGGATCACAGGGGCCATTTAACCAACATCAACATGGGCTGGTCGGGAAAGGTGCATGCATCTTTCGGAACACAGGTCTGTTCAGAAATCTGCAAGCAGGGACTTTCTTTCCAGACTGCAAAATAACCACTGGTGATGTTGAAATGCCAATCGTGATCCTGGGAGACCCAGCCTACCATTTGCTCCCATGGCTCATGAAGCCATATATAGGCAGCCTGGACAGCAGTAAGGACCAGTTCAATTATAGGCTGAACAAGTGCAGTATGGTGGTGGAATGTGCCTTTGGATGTTTAAAAGGTCACTGGCACAGTTTGCTTACTAGGTTAGACCTCAATGAAAGCAAAATCCCCATTGTTATTGCTGTGTGCTCCATAATATCTGTGAAACAAAGGGAGAAAAATTTCCTGTGTGGGGGAGGGATTGCAGCCAATTTTGAGCAGCCAGACACCAGGGCAATAAGAAGAGCACATTGAGGGGCTCTGCGTCTCCGTGAGGCTATCAAAACCAGTTTCATCAATGAGCCAAAGTAATACGACACTTATCTTGAGATCTGTGGTGTTCCTTACCAAACTGTCCCCTCCGTTGAATTTTCTCCTCTGTAAACTCCACCCCCACCAACCAAGGTGTGTTGGATGAATAAAGAGTCTTTTCTCCTCAATCCGTTAAGTTTTATTATGCACACGAACACACAGACAGCAAAGAAAAGTAAGATAACCTGGGTCAAAAGGACTGATAACACTGTGGAGGGACAAACAAGGAAAGCTTGCTTATAATTGTACTGCAATAACAATCAAAGGTGTGGGAATAGATGCCTTCTGGTCCTTGTACCCTCCCCTGGTGTTGAGTGCCAGGGATACCACCCACACGTCTCATAGGACATTTAGGGGAGGAAGATGTAGAACTGGGTGATGATGGCAGCAGGTTCAGCAAAAGCTGTAGAGGGACTCTAGCATCCAGCTGCATTTCTTGAACCTCATCCAGATGCCTCAGCATGTCTGATTGCTCCTTCATAATCTGCAGCATTTCTTCCTGAGTGACACACTCTTGTTCCCTGCATGTTCTCCTGTCCTCCCTTCCATGTCCAGGTTCTTGGACAGTATAATCCTCCATGCTCTGAGCTCCATCTTGTCACTCTCAGAGGCGTGCATTAACTCATTGAACATGCCCTCCTGAGTGCTCTTTTTCTGCCTTCTAATCTGGTAAAGTCTCTCTCCAGGTATGGAGGATGTGCCAATGGACAAGGTTTCAGCTGCAAGGAATGCAAAGCACAAGGGTAGCATTGACAGTGCATACATTGTTTCTGGTGCAAGGTTAATTTTTTTTAATAAAAAAATCACCCCTCAATACACTTCACTGCAAACCACAACGTAATCACAACTGGCTATTGGAAGAGTCAGTCTGGTGCTCCAGCCATGGTGAATAAGGCCACGAGGCATGGACGAGGGGTCTTATGCCTCTGCTTTTGTGAAGACATCTTCGGGATCACAGGTTGGAACTTGAGAAAAGTCCCTTTTCCCCTAGCAACCTAGATAGTGCTTGAGGACAGGCAGCAGTGTAAAACCCCCCAAATAGTTTTTGTTACAAAAGCAGCGCCAGGTTGGGGGGGGAAAGGAGACAAACAGGAAGCCGTCAGCCCACCTTATTTTTGTAATGCTTGCAATACATGGTGATCCTTCCAACCAGAACCACGGCCATTTGGGAAAGCGTGGTTGTGTGACCCATATTTCACCAAATGGGGGGCAGATTACTTGAATTGTTTGCAGTTTAAGGGCTAGCATTGAAACCTTCCCCCGTTTTCCCTAGGTGACCCTATGCAATATCACTCTCCTGAGGGTAACAGAGGCAGAGCAGATTTTGCAAGCGTCTTGGTACAGACCTGGTCCTTGCAATGCTGTGTGCTGCAATGATGCCAGAAAAGTTAATACTGGAGTGGCGCAGGAAAGTGTCCCACAGTGGTGGATGAAATAAAGAAGCCCTTCCCAGAAGCCTTCTGCAAAGGATTGCAGAGTACCTCCATGAAAACTTACTAGAGATCTCCAAGGAGGATTCCTGGGTCACCCCGGTGCTCATAAACAGTCTTTTTCAGAGAGCACCCTCTGGGTAGCTGGAGTAGCCACCAGTAACTACTACACCTACTTTTTTGTTCAGATTAAACATAAAAAATAATAGCATGTAACCCCTACAGTTTGATTGGAAATGTGTACTCACCAGAGGTGCCTTCCCCGGCATCACGCTCCGACACCAACTGGTCCTGTGAAGGGATGGGCTCTGGGGTTAAAAATGGTTCTTGCCTGCCTCACATCCTCCTCTTCCTTGTCAACAATGTCCTCCTCGTTGTTGCTCTCGGTCGCCCAGGGCTCCTGGGACGTATCCATGAAGCATTTTGGGGTAGTGGTGGGGTCACTGCCAAGAATCACATGCAGCTCCTCCCATAAAAATGGCATGTCTGTGGGGCAGAACCAGAATGACTGTTCGCCTCCCTTGTCTTCTGGTACGCTTGCCGAAGTTCCTTTTTTCATGCGGCACTGCTGTGTGTCCCTGGCGTAGCCCTTTTCCTCCATGCCCTGCATGATCTTGGCATAGATGTCAGCATTTCTTCTGCTGGATCAGAGCTCTGTCTGCAGATTCTTCTCCCCACACAGCAATAAGATCCACCACCTCCTGTGTACTCCATTCTAGAGCACATTTGCGGCCTTGAGTCTACATAATCAGCTGTGCTGGTGAGCTCTCCACAGTGAGCAAACAGGAAATGAAAATTCAAATGTTCCCAGGGCTTTAACAGGGGAGCGTCTGTTTCCTGTGTACCTCTCTCATATGCAGTGGAGTTGAAAGTGCTCTCCCTAGTAGTCAGAGTGGAACACTGTGGGACACCTTCTGAAGGCCATTCATTCAAATTACACACCGCAGTATCTACACTATCCCACGTCAACCCATGGATGTCGAATCAAGCGCTATGCCTCTCGTGGAGGTGGAGTACAGAAGTCAACATTACAGGCCACTTAGATTGGCAGAAAGGACTCAGCAGTGTAGACACATACATTATTAGATTGACTTAATGCAGTTTATGTCTACCTAAGATTGTAGTGTAGACCAGGCCTTAGTGTTTTATAGTGAAACCAGCACTTTAAATTCCATCCAGAAATTTACTGGTAGCCAAAGCAGATCTCAGAGCACATTTATCATGCTCTTTCCCAATAATCCTAAGGTAGCCCTTTACAAAAACACATTTATTCAAAAAGAAATGGAGGACTTGTGGCACCTAAGAGACTAACAAATTTATTTGAGCGTAAGCTTTTGTGAGCTACAGCTCACTTCATCAGATGCATTCAGTGGATCCGATGAAGTGAGCTGTAGCTCACGAAAGCTTATGCTCAAATAAATCTGTTAGTCTCTAAGGTGCCACAAGTACTCCTTTTCTTTTTGCGAATACAGACTAACACGGCTGCTACATTTATTCAAGTAGTTTATTCTCAAGGTGCAAAAGCAAAAATAATTTTACCAACAGCTCTGTCTAAAAGAAAAGGCTGTACCTCTCTTTCCAGGCAAAGATAGAAAAGAAGTTGTTTTGCCTACTCATACTTCCTGAGCAGCCAGGGATATAACATGACCCCAAATTGTGAACCCAAGTAACCGAAGGCAAGCACACTCCCTCAATCAAGGGGTCTGATATAATCCCTGCTTGCTTCCCAGCCCACAGATATCAATTCAGTCTTCTCTGGATTGAGCCTATGTCAGCTAGCCCTTCTCCAAGCCTTAACCTCACTCAGATACTACATAAAAAGCTTGAGTGTGAAAATCCGTGGCAGCACTTTGCCTTGTTATGAAGCTAATCACACTAATTCGTATTCCTGGACTATTATTCTATCATTAATTTAGGTGTAATATCACAAAAAAGTAAATCTTTAAATTAACCTTTTGATTCCTGCACAAAATTGCTAACTGTGCCATACCCACTCTACTGTGCGCCATTCATTTGAACAGAACACAGTGATGTTCAAAATAGGTCCAAAAATCAATATAGGTTTCCCTTCATTAGAAAAGAAGAGATTAAGAACTGTAACATTTACATTACATAAATGATCATAATAAACAGCATACATGCTTGAGGAAAAAAACAAGATATTTTTAAAAGCGAGGTTACAGTCAAGAAGTTGACTCTGAAAATTTGGAAATTTAGAGACCTATCTTCATGGTCGATGTCTTGACTGCTGAGGCAGTCTGTTCCTTAGGTCAAACAATCCCTTTAAAGTGTACAGTATTGCCTTGACATTAGATTGATTTCTGCCCACTACAGCCTCCTTCCGGCCTCCTTGTTTAGCTGTGCATCACTCTTACTCAGATGTTAAACAGGCATAATGATTACCCACCTCTGTAAAGCACTTTGAGATAGATGGATGATATGTGCTAAGTATTAGCAGCATTTATTTTTACTGTCACTTGTTGTCTATAACCACACTTTAACATCAAGGGTAATTTACACAGCTTTATTGTGAGAGCAAAATCTAAAGAAGTATAGCTGATATTCACGATTTACATTTTCTTTATTGGACAGGTATCAAGAAAAAAAACCCAACAGTGAATTTTAAGTTAAAAAACACACAAACACTTACCTGCCTCAAATGTGGAGACAATTACTGAAGTACTAGACTTGCCTTCAATATGTGCAGCACTTACATCTCCTGTAAAAGCAGTGACTACTACAGAATATCTTGTGAATGATTTTAAATCTGAAGTTTCCAGGGTTTTACACTCGTAATTTGTCTTGAGAAATGAAGCTTTATAATCATCACTATCTACCTATAAAATAGATAAATACAATACCACAAAAATAGTACATTAAATTCACAAGATCATGTTACTTATATAGTGTATTTTATTTACATCTACCTACATCCACACAGAAATATATAAGGACTCCAATTAGCAAGACTAAATTGCAGCACAAGGGAGTAGGCAGAATAAGAAACACACATCTCTTACCACCCATGTGGAACCACATTATCATTCCCCTCATCACAACTCCAGGCCTGGGGGCAGTGGAAATGGATGGCATGTCAGATACTGTCCTCCACCAAGCAAGCACGTGGGGAGGGGATGGATAGAACATTGATCTGGGGAGCTATGCTGGTGGGAAGAGGAAATTCAGCTGAACCTTGTAAAGGGCTAAACTAAAGTTACTTCGCCTAGTGAGCAAGAAAGGAGCTCAGAGAGCCACAGTTCTTTTCCAGGACTCCTTCGAGGGCTAGGCAGCTAAACATCCTTTCTTAGCCTAAAAACTTAATCAAGTGTCAAATATGAATGCATTAGCAGGACAGCCAAATCCCACATCTGGATAGTCAGTTGGGCACATTTAAACAAAAATGCCGCTTCACTTGTATAAGTGCCAATTTTTAAAAGCCCAATCCTGCACAGCCGTATGTTCATGATTAAGTTTGCTCATAGAGATCCAGAAGATGGAGTATCATGAGCCTTGTGTGATGGGCAGTGCACAGGATCACTGCCCCAGGAGCAAATGAGGGACTGAACTGTGACTCAAAGAATCACAATTTGGTCCTAGATTTCCTTTTGCTTTGCCAAGCCCACTGTTTGTGGCAGCTTACTTCTCTCTCTGTGCCAGCTCAGCTGACATGTTGAAGGGACAGAGTCAAGGCTCCACCAACTCCTGTCCATGCCCATCTGTACAAGAGGGGGAGTAGCAACTCCACAGAGACTGTTCTCCCCTGTGCACTGGGACTTGCAACTTGGGTAGCTTAGGCAGAGCAATAAGAAGACCGCCTTATGCCCCTTTGCTCCCTTGTTTAGGCACAAACCACAGGTCATCATTAGGCCCACAAATAGTCCCACTGAAGTCAAATGGACTTGTCATGTGTGTAAATGTATTAATATGAACAAGTATTTGCTGGATCATTCCCTAAGGATCAATACATAGCTTGTTGCACAAAACTGGTATTGGTACATAAAAGCACAAATCTATTTAACTTTATTTAGCTGTGAAATTTTAATTAAACATTATAAAATTCATTAAGGAGTTACTCATTGCTTAATAGCTTCTTTCGAATAGTGGTGGCAACCTGATGGCTTGATACTTTTATAAATAAAATGGACAAAACATTCATTCAGAACAATCCTCCACTGGCAGAGAGCTGGGCCAGATGGCCTAGTAAGTTTTTTTAACTTTATGAAAAAGTAGATAAGTGGAAAAGGAAGCTCTTCTAATAGATGATCAAACAACATTTTATTATGCCCCTTCCTTATGGTCTATTCCCACTATTATAACATTTTAAAATGATGTTTTCATTATTGTTTCTTCGATGTGTAATTTGAAGGAAAATTAGGTAGCTGTACAGTAGTTTTCCCACTGGGTAAACTTGTATTAAATGCAGCTGCTAAAACATTAGGATCATTCAAGCACACTTTTTCTTTGACAGATGTGCCTCTATCCCCACTGAGGGTTAACCTTAACTAAAGTTTCTGATGCACTAAACAGACATTCATTTCCTGGGATGACCATCAAGAGATGAGGTATTTTTTCATATCTTACTATCAGTTATATGGCATTTAAATATTTAAAATATTTTACAAATCCTTAAGGAGCCTGATCTGAGAACTAAAATACTAAAATGTATGTAATGTTGTAAAATACAGAATGTTTGTTGAATTTGGAATCTAAATACATAATTTTCCCAGAGGGCCACCAAAATTTATACCAGTATTTTCACTGCAGACAGACTATGACAGTTTTATTGGACTTTAAGCAGTAGTGGACCTGACTGTATAACGCTATTCACTATGGAGATGACACCTGTAGCTACTGATCATTGATTAGACAGTACCTGATTACAAGCAATCTCTAAAATTAAATCTATAAACTAGAAACATTCTGAATGTGAACATTTCCTTAAAATCATGTTTGGTTACTGACTGAATATTCAAAACAGCATTTTAAATTCCTGCTAAATATTTACCAACACGTTTGAGAAATCCAGTAATTCATTATAACTTACCGGGTACCTTATTATAAATTATAGGTGTAAGTATCAAATCAATATATCATGGTCTAGGACATGACTGCATCCCACTAATAATTTAGGAACCACATATTACAAGGCAGAAGGGAAAATTGTGTGAACAGAACTTGGTGGAAAGTTTCACACAAACAAAATATTTGAATTTGTGGGTTTCGTGCTTCTGCAAAAAAAGGTGAAAGAAATCACTTTGGTGTAATTTTATGACAGTTTGTCATAAATGACAGGAGGGTTTCACAAGTAAAATGTCTTTTCGTTTGTTGAAATCAGAATCGTCAAGAAATGTGCTCCAGCTCTTCTCTAGTCTCTTCTAATGATCTGCTCAAGATTTTGCTGAAGGAAGGAAGAGTTGTTTTCCTTTTTAACACATCCCTTGTTATTGTAAGTCCTGCCATTGCACTGCTGCTGTGATAGATGGTCTACTACCTGCATAGTGCATTGGTCCAGTTAGAGCAACAGCAGTGAACTCAGAAGAAGCAGAAAGGGTAGAAGCATGTGAGCCCCATGTTGCCATTTCTATTTTATTGTGACTCTTGAAATATCTGATGCTTTTCTTGAAGCCCCAGCCATTGATTACCCAGGATTGATTATCTCAGCTTTAATTTGTTAGGTTTATAAGCAATGTAATACCATTTTATTTTGTCTAAGACTTAAAGGAACATCTAACCTTTTAACAAAGCTAGTTTCCCTGAAGTTTCCCATTAGCACACTATCAATATTTTCAATATCAAAGAATTTGCTCAATCTCAAACAAGAAAAATCACCATTTTCTCAAACTACATTTTTATTTCTTACGTCCTAGATTCCTCCATGCAAAAGAAAATGGATGTTTTGGACATTCTGGCTTTCATTCCTATCCTGTTTATGTGTCTTGCAATTTCTATAAAACATTTATATTCATGTTATTCCAGATACCATCAAACATCTGTATCATTATCAACCAACAAGTAAAAATGAGAACTGCCTTACTGAGATAACGTCTATGAGGTAGAATGTTGGTCCAGTAATAATGGCCGGTTCATTCCAACTGATGTTAATACTGTGAGGAGATGTAACTACTACAGTTACATTTTCTGGTGGACCATCTGGAGCTATGGAAAAAATGATACATATGTGAATCAGAGTTAGTTCATAACAAATAACACAGTATCTTGAGTCACCATGAAATAAGATTCACTTACCATTTGAAAATGAAACTTTTGTAACTGTATTATTATATTTGCCAAGCTGTTTAAAGAATTACAAACATTTTTGGTTCTGACTTATAAAGCTTTCTATGGGATTTAAACACATCTTTTATTAAAATTCCATATCCTTAATGGAAGATGTGTCTAAAACTCCTAAACAGCTTTGTAAATCTACACCATAGTATCTGTTAATTAATAGGCCTTCTTTTACATAGCACATACAATTTCCACATGGGAGATGGAGTATGTTTGATGCACCAGAATAAAGAACAACAACAAAAAAAATACTATCACAAGTTCATATGCATGTCAACAGGACTGGAAAATTTTTAAGTTTCTATAGAGTACTGTTTTATAAAAGGAATGTCTGGTTTCCAGTTTATTTTTATCATTCTTTTTTTCTTAACATATTATAAAATCAGAAAAGTAAAGAGGGGAAAGGAGCTGTAGGACTTCCAGATGGTCACGATTAAAAAATGAATATTTTTCAACAGTTTCTACATCATGCGGTTGGTATGAGTTCACCTGGTTTCCTATTATTATAATAAAGTACAGGAAAATTCGGTACTCCTCCTACAACACGGCAATTCTTGGTACTGTGCATATTGACTTTTTAAACAGTGAACATAGTAAGAATGGGGAAAATAGGATTTGTGAGTGCAAGAGACACCTAGATTGCACATAATTTGAGAACTTGACTCCACTGCACCATTTTGTGCCTGTTACAAAAAGAACAGCAAAACTGCAATATATACAAATCTCAATAAATAGTAAAATAGTAAAGAAGCTCTCTCTATTCCTACCTTTAATACATTTTTCTCCTTCATGAATCATTAGATCACTACCTACTCTCCAGCGGATTACTGATAGAAAATAAGAAAGTTTGGATGGTAATCAGGTTTGTTAGTGGATTGTCTTAGCACTTGAGTGGAGTGGGAGGTTTAGACTACTCAGAGGAGGGTGAGGACAGGAGAGAAAGAATTTAAAGCCAAAGTACTCATCTGCAGTAGCTCAGTTATATCTAGTAAAGATGTATATTTTTAATTGAGCTATAACTCATTTTTATGTTAGTTCACGCCATAGTTTTTCCTCAAAGTTTCCTTTGGTGCAAAAAATGCTTGCAGTACCCATTGCTGCATTACTATAAGAGGATTATTCATTTCTCTATTTTTGTGCATAGTGAAGTCTCTGAAAGAACCGTAAAATGCCAAATAAATGTTCAGTTAACAGAACCCTAGAACTGTGAACTTATGAAGATGATTTTTCATTATTTATAGTCCTAGCAAGAAATGGAGCATATTTCATCTTTTAAAATTAGTCAAGGAAGCAATTTAGATTTACTAGTTAGATAAAGGAAGGATTGCAGGTACTAAAATTCACTTTTAAGAACATTTATATGTAATCAACGTATTTTCACTTAAAATCCAAATGTAATTTACCACATTATCCAGCTTAATTTAGAGATGCAGTATCCCCTATTTGATAACATTTTCAATTTGTTAAATTTTTAGATTTCTATCAGGAAACTTTTTATATATTTAAGGTATTTACATAAAGTGCATCTAAACATCATTACCCATTTTATTTTCACCATAATCAGAAAACAATCAATAGACACTTACTTAACGGTAATAAAAAATTAGGAATAGCTACTGACAATAATCCGTAAAATGAAAAAGGAGACTGGACACTGGAAATGTGCTGGTTCAAAAACACTTAGTGTTTTATAATAAACATTTTAAAAAAAACCTGGTTGTCTCAGCGGTAAGTGTCACGTTCTGATTTAGGATTTTTTGTGAAATGAGTCTAGTCTGTAATGGGTAAGATATCACTATACCCTTTCTCTTATAAATCACAGCAATTTACTCAGTAGAAATGACCTAGTCTTATTCTCTCATTCCCCTATAATCCAATCACTTCCTCTCATAAGCAGTTTTCGCCTGGTTTTCGCAATAATGCATTTTCTGTAACTAACAACCATCATTTCCTGATTATCATGCTTCTATCCTGGCACAGGAATGTGGGTCTTATGGAGGTCAGGGTCATCTTTCCCATCCATCTGTGTCCTGATGCTGTGGCAGCAGTTAAGTGTGTTTGCTAGAAGGTAAGTCTGGATAGCCCATCATTTAGCATAGTCCTCAAAAACAAGACTGAATACCCTAACCTTCTCATGGAAGTTCATGCTTGCCAGTTTGGATGAAAACTGTCTTTTTCATTATTATTTTTTTAAGAAAAAAAGTCTTATATTCAGTTATATCTTATTAAATTGATCTAGATTTCCCCCCAAATATTTGGATATTTAGGCATTAGATAGATATAGGGCCCAATCTTTTCCCCATAAAGAGAATGAACAGAACAAAGAATCCCCTGCGCCTTCAAGGCAAATGTCTGAAGAGGGGGGAAAAAAGCATGGCAATATCACTCCTCACTTTGACCCAGAAAAGCAAGAACTCCAGACACTAGAGTTTGGGAGGGAAGGTGCTGGGAAGTAGTCAAGACTCAATTTCTGTAGTCTCATCTACCTGGAAACTCGTGGTGATTTCCCTGTGTAATACAATGCTGACCCTGTCAGTATTAAGTTACACAAATTCACATTGCACACATTTCAAATACCTTGGTTCAGGTACAAGAAGAAAAGAATAAACCATCCTGCCATAAAAGATGTAGGGTTTGGGGGGCACTTCATAGGTTCTGGCCCTCTACACATATGCCCCAGGCTTTCAGAGATGCCCCAAGAACTGTACCACATCTCAGGACATCCATGCATGAGGAGTCCCTTCAGCTTGCAAAAAATACCAATTCCCAAGTTCCCTAACTACATCACAATGCGGAATTAATTCTGTGACATCAGTACCATCCATTTCCCACCTAACTTTGGCTCCCCAAAATGAATTTATCTGAGAAAGGATGATATGGACTATAAAATGTAATATTTTACTTGTTATGAATGCAAAAGTGAAGGTCAGAATGGGTGCAGGTGCAAGATAACAGTTTCTCCTGCTATGGAAAATGTTCCCTTTTCCTCCCCTTATTGTGCCACAACACTGTGATCTAGTGTACTGGTGTTTGTACACACTTAGATCATGTTGAAAATATTTCATCTTGCAAAACAGAGTTAGCTCTTTGCACAATCCATCAGCTAAGCAATAACAGTGTCATCAAACTATTTTATGAGACAGTGAGACTATTCCTATGAGGATAATCTACAAAACAGAAGGCGGAATAGTTGATCTGGATGGGAGAGCTGGATTAATCCTGTGTAATACACTACGATGTACTCCATTATACTACATTATTGCAATTATGGCTACAAATATGTACACAGGTCCAAGAATTTAAATAGGAATTCCTGCAGTTTTAAAGGCAAATAGAACACATATTAACTTTGGAGTAAAAGGTACTGTAATGATGGTAATGGTAGTGAGAACCTCCATTTAATTACCCACAGTATATTCAGATGATTAAACATTTGTCTGTTAGATATTGCTGCACTAGCACAAATGTTCACAAGATCCACATTTTACTATAATAATGGATAGATACAAAGAAATTGAATTGAGAATTTAGAATGCATTTTATGTAAATTCTTTTATCAATATTACATCTCTATAAACTTTGAGAACTATTAGGTCCAGAGTTTGTGTGTAAATATTGTAAATAGAGCTTGGGTCTGAGAATAATGACTATCATGTTTTATCTGAGCCTGAGAGAAATGAAAATTACTGCAAATCAATTTATGCCCAAAGAAAGATCCTTTGAGTGTTATTTCCAATAACCAAGGTTACTTTACATTCCCAAAGGACACATCTAACAGAGCTATTGCTTGAAAACTAGAAACACTGGGTTACATTCTGCCCTCAGATAAGCCCATGCAACTCTAATTGATTTCTATGTGCAAAATCTTCAGCTATTTTACATAGCAGCAAGAAGCCCTTATACTCCAAAAAGCTGTTTAACATGGCTGTGCATCAGCAGACTCACCCAGAGGATGTTTGATTCAGTCCAATAGGGAAAGAAGAGGAGATCCGTACCTGTTCTGTGCAGAGTTTCCCTGAATAGTCTTATGGTGCACCCTGAACCTCTCTCTTGCTGCTGGTACATGGGGACTCCTATTAGCTTATTACATACCTAGGACTGCAGTAACCCCGGCAAAGGAGAGACAGTGGAACTGGGGAAAGGTTCCTCAAACATTTTTTAAATACAAAAAATGCCCAGCTGGCAAGAGCTGTAAGAGTTGATTGAGGTAGCAGGAGACAGGTCTCTTCCACAGATCCATGATTGCCAAGGCGGGATCTTAGCTCTGATGGGACATGTCTAAGCTTTCAGATGGATAACCGTCTTTGACATGGCCTGTTCATTTTCTCCTCAGATCATTACCATGAAGCCAGGGAAAACTCCGACCCTTGCTAGGATGGCAGAAAGACACTGTTCTTGCTCGGTACTTTCATTGCCCATGTAATCATAGTCCTATATGGAAGTCAGGCTGGATGGGGCCACAGACCCTGTCCTTGGAGTGGGGTAGGGCAGTTACCTAAATGTGGCTGACCATCTCAGAGAAGGTTCTTCCCACCCCCGTCAGTATGTGGCTTCTATAACTGCAGAGCACTGGCCAAACATCTCACAGCTTTGTACTGAGAAGGGCTAGTGGAAATTTTACAAATTTTTGAAAATGTTCAGGTAGGTTTGTTGCTGGATTTTAACCAGCTATAGAATTTCCAAATTTTGACTGATTGAATTGATTTTGGTGGATTTTTTCCCTTTGTTTTTCTGTTGGCTCTAGTTCCGAGAAAGCTACTGAGCCTAGGACAACAGTTGTGTGTTTTATTACACTGTTCCACTTTTTGGTTTAAATGAGAATATTAATTATTTGAATGTGCTACACTGACTACTTTGTTCTTTTGAAAGCACAAGCATCCAGTTTTTCCAGACAATAATTTAGAAATGGCTATATCTTTTATTCTACGTATAAGGCATGGCAACATAGTTTACTATTGGTAGAGGCAGAAAAGAATCATGTCAGGTCATCTGTACAGATAAAATAAAAAGACATTCATTATCCCTACACAGAATATTCTGTTTCTAGGCTAACCAGCATGCCAAGTTAGTCACACAACACCCACTGTCCATTATTACCGCTGAATGGGGGTAAGTGACATCAGCATTTGGCCCCATATTTCTATGTTGTATAATTTTTTTAAAACTCACACTTCATAATCAGGTTTTCTGATAGTAGCTTGCTGCACAGGTTGCAAAAGCCTGTCTGAAAATTCCACAGGTAACTACATTTGTTCAGCACCAGTTCAGAATGTTGACAGCTCTCAGTGAATATTATACTTGTTTAATTGGGTTATAAGTGTGAAATACCTGCCAATAGTTTCCAAAAACTTGAACAATTAAATCTCATATTGTTGACTTCATTACTGTATACTAGATTTTTACTATTTACTCCAGGCATCAGACAAATAGATTTATACATTTAAAATTATGAAAGGCAAATATTCTGTGTGTAGAAATCTGACATAACTTTTAAAAAGAAAAATGGAGGCTACATCTTAAGAAATGTGTCTCATTTGTTAGATGTATTTGGGTATGGAACAGACCAGCAGAGAAGTATTGGAAACTCCATTGCTTAGCACTTTTAAAACTAGACAAGATAATAGAAGGAGAATCTACTGCTGGGAACAGTATTTGAATTGACATGCAAATTGACTGGCAAGTCCAACATGTCTTTTCTTTCATCTATAACTTCCATGATAACCACACTACCTGGAACTGTTTAGAAAGTTAACCCTTTCTTAAATCATTGCACACTGCCATTGAGGAAATCTAAAAGATATTTTCTCCAGTGCTTTTATTTTAAATCCTCTTCCCCACCCCTCAATTTGAAACCAAAAGAGCCCTAAACTCAGCAGCTGTTTTAGGAAACTGGAACTTGCATTTCTCAGCAGGCAGACAGCAGCTGAGATCTGTAAGTGAGAAATCTTTTTCAGAGTTGTTAGCTACCAGCAGCTTTTCCTACCCAGAACTGCAGAAACATAGGCTGTAGGTTTGTTTTTTTAAAAAGCTTTAACCTCTTTATCTTGGACTATATTATGCCATCAATTTATAGGCAGAATTTCCCATTAAAATCAATGGTGAGTTCTACTTAAAAAAAAATGCAAAATATGGTTCTATTTTTGCCGATTTGGTTTCTGTGGAAACAGGAGAAGGTATGGGAAACAGAAGCCAACAGCTGAAATATTATAAATATAATATGCCACTGTCATTGCTTTGCTGTGTGTCTGTGTGTATAAACAATTGCAAATAGGCTCTGATCTTGCAAACTTGTTTAACTTGTATACTTGCTTAACTTTACGAATGCAAAGGAGAGGAAGGATGGTGGTTCCGGTGCTTGTCTGAGATGTAGGAGACTGGTTCATTTCTCTACTCCTCCACAGATTTCCTGTGAGTCGCTTAGTCTCTCTGTGCCTCAGCTCCCCATCTATAAAACGGGGATGATGGGATTTCCTTACATCACAGCTGTGTAAATTCACTGGTGTATGTGAGGGTGCAGAAGTATTACCTAATGAGCACCATATAAAAGTCCTCTGCATTCAGATACCATGACAATGTTCATGCTATAATAATATGACTAGAATAGATACAGAGATGATTGAGCAATCCATTTTCCATGGCCAGTTAAGTACTTGGCACCTCTGCTAAGACTTCTAATTCTGGTATTGTTTTGTGATTTAGACAGATCATTAAAAACAGTACTGAAATCAATTCATTTCACACAGACCAAAAAACAGCTATCAAAATTGTACTACTGACCTGAGCTGGATCTAAATCAGCGAACCAGATGTGAAAGGCTACATATCCCAATACCAGTCCTCTAAAACATTCATACCTTCTGTAGCGGGGCAGATACCCTGCTCCTGAGGGAAAAGGCTAGGCTGATTGGGGAAGCAGCTGCAGCTGGGGCCAAGCTCCAATCAGGCCACAGCTAGCCCTATAAAAGGGCTGCTAGGCAGGTGCTAGATAAGTCTCTCTCCAGCCTTGGAGGGAGACGGACCTGGCTGCCAAGGAGCTCTGGGGGCAGGGGGTCGCCTGCTAGAAAGGCCAAAGCAGGTACTGGGTTGCAGGGAAAGGCAGCAGGTCCAAACCCTCCTTGCTGATGAGCGGTTTACAGACTGCAGTCTGCCCCAGTGAGCAAGGGCTAGATGGTGATGGGCAGTAGCCACAGAGGGAAGATGGGGATAGAGGGTGGGAGTCCCCCTGGGTAGGGAGACCCAGATTGTGGGTTACTGCTCAGGCAGAACCCCAAGGTAAGGGGCACTGGGGTCTGGGAGGGACATGGGGGCCAGAAGCAGGTAGACACCGGCATGCAGAGGGTCCTCTGGGCTAGAAGAGCTGATTCCCAGGACGACCAGCAGGAGGTGCCAGGCCCGTGAGGATCACCTTGCTACACCTTGCTCCACCAAAAATACCTGTCTTTTTTTTTTATTAATAATGTTGTTTTATAAGCATAGCTGTCTGCACAAACTAGTTGTATCCTAAAATCTGCAGGTGCATCTTGTACAGCACTTAAGAGCTCTTCCATGAAATTTAAAGCATATGATATTGCCAAGAAATCTAGCTCCTTAGCTGGTGGCTGCTCTTTATGCTCCCCTAATAGACAGAGTGTTTCACTAGTCTAATGTGTTTCATCAGTCTAATGACAGTTTTAAACTAGTGATGGTTTTAAAGCATGTGTATTTTAATTGACCCCACACCACTTACCTAGAAATGGAAACTGCAGAATCTGACTTGTGAATTTCAGTGGAGGACTCTGGCTGAGAAATTAAATTGCCATTTTATAAATAGTAAGATAGAATCTAGCATCGAACAGGCTCTTCCATTCTGAATTACTTTAACTATGAATAAGTAATATTTTAAAATAGTAGGGGAAATATATTTCAAGCTGCAAAATTACAACAAATTTTTCTTTGCTTCACCATTGCTATAGCTTTATGAAGAAACATCAACCTCTGACTACGTTTGCATATCTAGCTGGACTCAATTTCAGTATAGAAATACGAGGTATGACAGTCATCCTTACTTACAGCCAGGCAGAGTTTGTGTAGAAATCCAAGGTGAAGTGTTGCCATAACCAGCATTTGTACTAGCAGCAACTTTAAACCTATACCATCTGAATTTTTTTAGTTCATGTACTATCTCCTCCATATAGTCATCAACACCGGTTTCATAGGAATATTGATCCTTCTCATATTCAATACATTCATTGTTTTCCCAGTCACTGCAGTGGATGGACCGTAGCTGTGTAGTAATCTTGTAGTTTTGAAAGTAGCCAAGGATAGTATGTGGGGTTCTCCATACCAAAGTCACACTTGTTGATTGGATGTTAGAAAAAGCAACATCCCTGGGAGCACTGGGGACTAGAAATTAAAACACATTTTTAATTTTACATATGGTATCTTAAAACTACTTGTCATTCAAGTTAACTACCTTCAATTTATCCATAGTTAAAAAAACTATTTTAATAAACGTCTAAAGATAGAAGATACAATTTCATATGATCAATTCAGAGTCTGTCCAGTCTCTTGCTAAATATACTACACATTATCAGCCTGATTCTCCTCTGACTTACATTGTTGTAAATAAGGAGTAATTCCACCAATATAAATGCAGTCACACACACCAGTGAAAGAGAGGAAAACCAGGCTTTATATATACCTACATATGGCACACATTTAGTATAGCTTTTGGGTTAAAGAAAAATAATTCTGACTGAGGCATGCAAGGGCAGCTAGGAGGAGAGGTAACATTGCTGTTGCTATACTCGGAACAATGCCTCGTCTTGGGGAAGGAATATTAAGCAAAGTTATTTTTGCCTAACCTCAGCATCTTTTACTGCTGTTGCTAACTGGGATTCCTCTCCTCTCACTCTGAAATCTTGAATTGCCTCCCACGGTCTTGGTAATGCATGCAATCTTCAGGCAAAATTTCAAGGCTTCATAAACATTTTGTTTAACTTTCAGTACATAAACACCTACAGAGTGTGTGTGTGTGTGTGTGCGCGTGTGCGTGTGCGTGTGTGTACACACACAAAACCACATACACACACACAACCACATACAAGCAGCTCAGTTTTCCAACATTTGGTGCTCTTCAGTAAACAAGAAATAACCACAATTAAAAACAAGAATTCAACAACAAGAAAATGCAATGTAAAAAAGAAACTCCCAACTTTGTGTTCCTTTTATCTATAGACACATATATATGAACACAAATGTAGATATGTAAATGTACATGTACACAATAGCATGCCACATCTATATTAAGCCAACAGTGTACTTGTCAGATCTCTCAGACTGGATATGTGATATATGGTTTTGTACAGGATCATATAGTCACACACCGAGCTAATATTATCTCAAAGATTCTCTGTAAGATTATACTACCATTCTATGGTAGCAGAAACTGCCACAAGAAATCTCCTCAAATATCCTTCCATGTACCTGCCTTACTTGTTTTGAAGTCTTCAGGGGAAAAAACATTATTGGTAAAACAAAAATCCATTATCTATCCTAATACTGATAACTAAGCAGCATGGATACTTAAATAAGGAACCAAAAATCCCAGGATATTCATTCTGGAAAAAAAAAGTTCCCAATGGCTTTTTAAGACCTCTGGGAATATCTGAACCTTTGATTCTGTCTAACAGTTCACCTTTTAACAATATGACATCCTAATGTTACAAACCTTTGTCTCCCCCATAAATATGAATACTTTGGAATGGCTGACTTGTAAGAATAAAATCTTGACAGAATGGGAGAGGAGTAGCAGCTCAAGAAAACAGAGGAACGAATACCAGCAAAGTGCAAACAGCAATTGCCTGGCTATACTGAAAGGACAAGAGACATCTGGCATGGGTTTAATCAGGCCGAAAGTTTATTATTAGATGTCTGGGGCTACCCAGCAGATAAAAATGTACAGTGTAAGTAACCCCATATTTATTCTGTAATTACCTGTGGGTCTTTTACCATCCACGCCCCCCATATATAAGAGGGTTAAGGTGGGCTATACGAATGGGGAGTTGGCTCCCTACTGTACCAATCATAGGAGTCCCCAACTGCCCCCATTTGTTCCTTTTCCAAGACATTTATCTGGTCACTGTATACCTCACCTATGGAGTACCTGCACTGGACATCCACCTTACACTTAAATAATGAGTTGCAACATACAGCCTACCGCCCTTCATGTCATGCATGAACAAAGCCCTTCCTGAACCCGCTGTGGGGAAGGCAAAAAACCCCCAACTGCACCCACGCCAATATGGCGGTAGGGGGAAAATTCCTTCCCAGCCCCCCTAAAAAAGGGGCAGCTAGCATAATGCCCACAGCAAGTCTTGACCAAACTTGGTATTTTACCATCTAAAGGACAGGGAGGGTGGGTCATGCCTCAGCCTGCTCCGTGTAAAATGGAAGCTACAGCCGCAGAGCTGCCCCTTTTAAACCCTGCATTTCTAAGGGATGAGTCAGCGACCATGCTGACCCATTGCAGTAATTTTCATCTCCCCCCCACACCCCAGCCATAAAGCACTCTTTCCTTCATTCAGCCAGCCAGCCAAATACCCCCTGCTTAAAGTGCAGTGCAGTCATTCAAGCCAACAAGCATTTAAACAAAAATCATTTTCTGATTCTTCTTAATTAATCTTTTTACCTGTACAATTTAGTGCTATAGTCAAAATCCTGGCCCCACTGAAGTCATGTGGCAGCAAGCAACAATTTCAGTTCCTGCATTTGTAACGAGGAGGGGAGAGGAAAGAGGAAGGTATGGTCCCGCTCAACCCCCCTATATTCCAGCCAGCAGATCTGACTGGCCTTGCAGAGGAGAGCATGCTGCTCCCCTTGAAGGGTGCAGGGTGATGCCCTGAAAGCATAATTAAGTCCAATAATATAGCAGTAATAATGAATAAGACATTTCATGGTTTGAGTGACCTACAAATTAAATATATTTCAAGGAAGATAATACCCTTGACCTAATAACACTAGATCAAAATTGCCTCTTTGATAGAATAAATCCTTTCAGATACCCAGGGTGATAGGCACCTTAGATATATACTGCAGTAGACAGATATTTTATACTGTAACACAGTATCTTTCATTTTTATGTCATCTCATTTCCAATTTACCAAGGGCACGTTTCAGTATAAAATTTGTCTAGTTTCTGCCCTGCAAAATAAAGTGTAAGTCAGCGGAAAACACAGAAAATTAATTTTCTGCCGCAATGCCTAAACAGTTGATTAAAATGGGATTGGATCCTTAAATGTTAGTTAAAAAGTCTAATTCATTTTAATCTCATCAGATACATTTAAATGGGCAAATCACTTATAAATGTCATTTTTACTTAGAATAAATGAAAAGATGCTGAGTCCTGAGCACATCAAAAAGAGAATGCAGGTACTCGAAGGGCAATTACTAGTGATCAGCAGCGACACTCCAGGGTACAGTACCTTCTGCTTTGATGAATTGCACATTCAACTAGACAACTTTAAGACAGCTACACTATTGGGTTACAGATACAAACAGGATTATAGTTACTTTAGCATGGAGAATCAGATTTTCATTCTTCAAGAATGACTAAAATTCCCCAAACTTTTTCGATCCACAGATGGTACTAATTTGAACAAATCATTCCATGCCTCCTAGAGTAATCATACAGCTTGTTTAAATTTTCTAAACATGATTCAGCTATGAAGTGATCAACGTTCACAGTAAAATTACTTCAGATAACAAATTGCATTATTCAGGAATTATCTTTTATGATTTGATGCTTTCACTGGAGATTCAACAAAGGTCTTCATATATACCCCACAGACATGTTTCTGTTTTAATAAACATCTAAATGTAATTGTATTAACCTTCACTGGCCTCCAGAAAGCCACTATATAAATAAAAAGAAAGAAAAGGATGTTAGTTATGGTAACATTGGGACATTAACTGTCCAGAGTTGTGTTCTGACTAGCTGGTTAGACCTTTGATGCTAATCTCATATTTAAATCCCCCAAGATATCACAAGCCTCATTATAATGTGATCAATCTATTTAAGTATTTGCCTAGTAAAAATATTCTTTCCTGATTATATTTTTTCATTACAACATAATAAGGAGTATGGAGCAGTCTAAAATATAAAGGATTTGTTTTCATTCTATTTAGCTTTTGAATTCATAACCATGAAACAGAGGACAGGGGTGCTGGAACAATTTTTATACTGGGGATGCTGAGAGTCATTGAACCAAACTGTGAACTCTGTATATAAGGGAAACCACTTACCATCCATCAGCACCCCACCATCCCTAGTTCCAACAACTATGTCAGAGGAGCTTGCTGACTGTGAAGTACTAGTGAACTCAGTATCTGCATTGGATGAGGAATTTCTAAATTCATCCAGCAGTGTTTAAAGGTGGCCAAACTTCAAAGCCAAGCACCAAGTCTCTTAAACTCCCTATTCTCACCTGGCTGTGATGCTAATCAGGAGCCCCAAAGCCTATGGACTGCTTTCAGGTTAAGCTTTTATTTAAGAACCTAAGTGGAAGCAAATTCCAGATGTAACAAGCACCTGAATGTGAATCAAACATTCACAGAGTGAGGGAAGCAAAGGAACCGGGCTCATGGAATTGGTATAAAAAGCTAGGCCAAACTGAAGAGACAGGCAGGTGAGTTTTGCAGCAAAAATTCTATTCATCATGATGGAGAAGCTGACACAAGGGCAGTAAAGGACAAAAAAAATCCAATCTGCTGAGAAAGGAAAGAAGATGGGTCTGACTGTAAAGGTTGCTGAAAAGGATGGGGAAAGAAAAAAGTAATGTGATATGCCTAGTTCCTAACTAAATTAATGAAAAGAAATCTGCCTTCAGAACAGCTGCCTTTAGCAGGGGGTTTGCATTAAAAGAATAATGGCGGCCTATAAATCTGCTGCATGGTATTAAGAGCATCAAAAGAAGCGAAGTGAAGAACCTGGAATATAACAAAAAAGGATATTAAGAAAAATATTTGGAGGACTTTGTATTCATAAAATTATATTTCATGGAGAATTTTTAAGGGCCAAACTGTGATACTCCTGCTTACACCGAGTAGTACTTTTCTCTACAGTTCTACTGATGTCACTGGGATTACTCATGGTATACGGTACCATTCAGTGTGAGTAAGGCATCGCAATCTGGCCCTAAACGGTGATATCTTTTTTTTTTTTTTTGGACTGGATGCTAATTTGCTGACAAAAAATTTTTTAAAAAAAGTTAGCTTTTATTTTTTCCCATGATTTTGTTGCTGATCTGATATTATGGACCAGATTTTTAAAAGTTCAACCCTTACGGCTAGGGTCAGATTTTGAAAAGACCTCAACACATTGGCTGATAAGCTCTTTTGAAAATCTAGTCCTTGTTTAGCTGCGTAAGTGAGAGCTGAACTCTTAGGAAAATCTGTCCCCAATTGTGGATTCTGAGCACTTGAAAATTTAGGCCTACAGGCCTAATAATATTTCCACTGAACTCAATTGGAATACATCATAGGAGAAGGATCGTACCCTTCATTTAATATGTTCACTCAAGAATACAGTGTGAAAAGTTTGAGAATTACAACAGAGGAGGAATGGATTTCCTGAACTATAAAACACACACAGTGGATCTAGTCCTGTAAAAATGGTGATTGTCTTCAACACTCATTTATGGGTATTGAGAATGCTCATCATTTCAAAGGGTTGGGCCATTATAGTAAGCAACATATGTTGGACACTTACTTTTAAACAAGTAATGCATACGACTTGCAAACTTTTTCTAATTTAGCTCTGCACGTATTTTGTCACCATTTTTCATCCACTTAATCCAGCATTGAGGGTTGTGTGTGTGTGAGTGATTATTTTTTTTTAAAAGATAAAGCTTCTTTATTTGACTTGTGCTATGGAATTCCCTAGTAAGTAGAAATAGTAGAATTCCCTGAAGAGTAATTGGTATTGTAAAATTCCTTACTGGTTTTGATTTATCTGCTTAAAGGAAAAGAATCAATGAAATTTATTTTGACCTTCCATAATAAAGAAAAAAATCTAAAGCTGTAGCAGCAAAGAATTCACCATGTTTGTTAGGTCAGATGAACAAGCAACTTAGTACCCATTAACTTTATCTTATAGTTAGACACACCTGATAATGGGTGAATCACAAATTAATACATAATAATAATAATGTACTGACCACATGTCAGTATGGGAACCAAATGAACTTCTGTAACAGAAGGAACTCTTCAGAAATCATTGTCATGATCTCACTCTGCAATTATTTGAATGCGTTATATTTTAAGAAAATTATGGAAGCTACCAGATTGGCAGCAGTGAGTGATTAAATCTTTTTTTCCATTATGGGACAAACCCTGCTCTTGTTTAAAGTGGCAGCAAGGGAAAAAGAAACCCCTTCATCTCACATGTGGGTGCTCTACACCAGGCTGACATATCACGTAATACTTTTTTCATTCCACTAGTATCTCAGGATGGTGTTAAACAGCAGCTACTAAAGCTAGACATTTATTTGGATCTGCTGATTAAAATTTACACCCAAGTGTCTTAAAGGAGCTGGCTGAGGAACTCACTGGACTGTTAATGTTGACTTTCAATACATCTTGGAATATTGGGGAAATTCCAGGAGACTGGAAGAAAATTAATGATGTGCAAATATTTTAAAAGGGTAAATGGGATGACCTGCGTAATTATAGACCTGTCAGTCTGACATTGATCCCAGTCAAGATAATGGAGCACCTGATATGGGATTTGATTAATAAAGAATTAAATGAGGGCAATATAATTAATACCAATCACTATGAGTTTATGGAAACAAGATCCTGTTAAACTAACTTGATTTTTTTATGAGATTACAAGTTTGTTAAAGGTAATAGTGTTGATGTAATATACTAAGATTCTGTAAAGCATTTGACTTGGTACCGCATGACATTTTGATTTAAAAAAACTAGAAAGATACCAAATTAACATGGCACATATAAAATGGAGTAAAATCTGGCTAACTGATAGGTCTCAAAATGTCATTGGAAACAGGATATCTCATTGAATGATACATTTCTAGTTGGGTCTTACAGGGATCAATTCCTGGCCTTATCTATTTTGATTAATGATCTGAAATAAAAACAAACTCATCACTGAAAAAGTTTACAGATGACACAAAAATTGGGAGAATGGTAAATGATGAAGATGACAGGTCCCCAATACAAAGCAACCTAGATTGCTTGGTAAGATGGGCTCATGCAAACAATATGTGTTTTAATATGGCTAAATGTAGATGTATAATCTAGGAACAAAGAACGTAAACCATACTTACAGGATGGGCGACTCTATCCTGGGAAGCAACAACTCTGAAAAAGACTTGAGGATTGTGATGGATAATCAGCTGAATATGACTTCCCAGTGCAACAATGTGGCCAAAAGGGCTAATGTAAACCTGGGATGCATACAAATGGGAATCACAAATAGGAGCAGAGAGGCTATTTTACCTCTGCATTTGGCATTGGTATGACCACTGCTAGAATACTGTGTCAGTTCTGGTATCTACACTTCAAGAAGGATGTTGATAATTTGGAGAAGGTTGAGAGAAGAGCCAAGAGAATGATTAAAGGATTATAAAACATGCCTTATAGTGATAGATTGAAATCCTTGAGTCTATTTAGCTTAACAAAAAGAAGGTTAATGGGTGGTTGAGGTTAAGTCTGTAAGTACCTACAGGGGAAAAGAAATATTTAATAATAATTATTCAATCTATCAGATAAACATTTAACATGATCCAATGGATGAAAGTTGAAGCTAGATACATTCAGAATGGAAATAAGGCATAAATTTTTAATGGTGGCAATAATTAAACTTACCCAGGGTTCACGGTGGATTCCCCAACACTGAATTTTTAAATAAAGAGTGGATGGTTGTCTTAAAATATTCTTTAGGAACTATTTTGGGGAAGTTCTATTGTCTGTGTTATACAGGATATCAGATTAGATGATCACAATGGTCCCTTTTGGCCTTTGAAACTATGAATCTATGAAGAAGAAAGAATAGGATCTCTTGGGGGCAGGGGCTGTCATTTATTATATATGTATGAACAGCACCTAGCACAATAGGATCCTGACCTGGCTGATGACCCTACGTGCTATCACAATATGAATATTAAATAATACTAGGAGACAGTAAGGAAAATTACAGCGTGCACCACAACACTGAAAATAGAGCCTGGCAAACTAACTTGATATTTTTTCTTCATGATGAAAATAGTATGTTTAATTTAGTGTGTGTGTGTGTGTGTGTGTGTGTGTGTGTGTGTGTGTGTGTGTGTGTGTGTGTGTGTGTGTGTAAGTAAAAGTTTCAGAGCAGAAGAAACAGTGAGCATGGATTGAGTAAAATATAAAAATTTACTAATGAAACATAATAGCAGTTTCTATTTTTAATTGTTCAACATTTTGGAATTAAAAATGGTACTTTAATATACTTAATTTTTATTTGCAAATGACTATTAAATTTGTCCTAGACTCTAGAGTTTGGTAAACTTGGTCAATTTTAAAATAGAGTCTTTTAGAGAAGATTTTCTTACCAGTTTAAGGCAGTTTTTGTCCTCTGAAAATTCACCCAACTCTAATGAAATCCCATTATAATATTTATCTTTCCTTGGTTATAATCTAAGAATAGTTATTCAGTCCTAAAATCTTGCTATATTATCTTTCAGATCCTATATAAAATATTTAAACACAAAGTAATGTAACTACCACAGAGTTCATAGTTTTTTTGTAGGTCATAACATACTCTACCCTGGTACAAGTGGTTTACCATGACAGCAGAGCTACATTAGACACTAAACACTAATCTCCCCATAAATTTAATCTTCATGATCCATGTTTAGTAATACCCAGATATGAACAAGTTTATGTAAAAAAAAAATCAAATAGTCTTTGCAAGGAATGTAAAGGTCAGACACTATGCAATGAGACACTGAACCAAATTTGATTTCACTTTATGTCAAAATTAAATGCATTGTCAGTGACTCAGTGCTGGCTATATATTCTGTAACTAATCTTAGACCACCATAAATAAGAAGCTGACAACAGCTATAAAACTGTTTCCATTCCCTACCATGAATCTTCGATTCCTAGTAGCCACTCATCAGAAAACAATTCATGTGAACACACAGTTAAGAAGATATTGTCCTACTAATAACCAGTTTGTTGTAAATATGACTAAGTGCTAAAATTTAAACCAAATGTTAAACAACATGAGACTGAGCTACAGTTCTTTTAGAGCAATAATCCTTTTTTTGTAGTTTTAGGGCCTAGTCCTGCAGCCCTTACTTGGGCAAATCTCCCATTAATAATGTATATGGTATTCCAAAATAAATCAAATTTGGGTTTAAAAAAGCAATGTCTTCAGGTAAAATTATAGCTAGTGTAGGCCCTGATAGAGTAAAGCAGTTAAGCACTGGATTATATCGATAAGAATTCAACATGACATTTAAGATCATGCCTCACTTTAAGCATGTGCTTAAATCTTATTGACTGCATGAGGACTTGAGCACATGCATAAAATTAAGAATGTGCTTAAGTGCTTTGCTGAATCAGGGTATGAAGGGGTTAGTGATCACTTCACCCTTGGTTCATCAGATTCCAGATTAGAAGACTTTCAAGAAAATAATGCAAGATGCTATTTCCTGAGGTTTTTCAGGTGGAAGTTTTTTGAGGGGTTGAGTAGAGCTGAATGGCAAAGGATGGAGGGAGAGAAGTTTAAGTTTACTGTGATGGACTGGAAGTTCCTTCTATTTCTATTCTCAATTTGATCTACGGAGTTTTTGAATGCATGCATAATTAATGTTCTGCACCTCAAATGTTGGACAGGCACTTTTGTAAACATAATATATTAAACATTTTTTCCAAGAATAAAAATTTGAAAAAATATACTAAAATGGGGGTTGCAAAGCTAAATGAGTTTTCAGTCATGCCCTGTCATTCCAACGAAATAAATACCTAACCCACATGTAACATTACATGGTGCTACATTGAAATCTATAAATTAATTGATTTTTTCCAATAATACAAAAGATGTGAAGAAAATATTATGCCTAAATAAATGAGGAAAATATCTCAAATCATATCAGATAATGGACTACATTCCAATATCCTATCATACATAGGGTTACCAAATAGAAACTGTGAAAAAATGGGACGGGAGTGGAGGTTAATAGGCGCTTATATATGAAAAAGTCCCCAAAAAAGGGACTGTCCCTTCAAAAATGGGGCATCTGGTCACCCTAATCATACACCCTTTTAAAATAAATTCACACTGTTATGATTGGGGAGCACCTCTTAAAGGTTATCATTCAATTGAAGTCAATGGGAATATTTCTATTGACTTCAGCGGAAGTTGGATTGAAACTGTAAATTCTCTAAATCTATATTTTCTAAGTAAATTAGGTAACCTTATTCACTGTAGATCATTTATATAACAGCGCTTTATTCTGGGAATAATTTCTATAGCAATCCCAATGTATCCAATATTTTAATTGTTCATAAAGATCTGTTAAATAGTTTGAACATACAATTTTCAGGTTTTTGGTGGTTCATGGACTGGTGGTTCATTCACTTCAAATATTCACTATTCATCAGTCACAATTAAGTTATGTGGAAGTGTTGCCTCATTTTTGATTGGATAACTGAAATATTTACATGAAAACTAGTAACAATTACTGAGAAATAAACAAGTAGCAGATATTCTTCCTCATACAAATATACTTGTTTTCATGTGAATACAGTAGTCCTACACAGTACAGAGATGCCGCCATACAGAACAAAATAAAAGGCATAAGTATGTTCATAAATAACAGACGAAAAGGTACACAAGTATGGTTGAATTGAACAAGCAAATCAGAATCTGAATGAATCTTCATTAATGCTGTTTAGTCAGTATTCTTCCAGCTATAACTCCAATTATCTGCCCTTTCGACATTCAAGTGTCATTAAAGGCATCCCATTTTACAAATTCTCCCTAGATACTTTTTGTTTCTTTGCGATAAAATTAACCCAACATTTTATATTTCTTAGATGGAAAATTAAGTAAAAATAGGCACAGCTCCCAGGTCCATACAACAAGAGATGACAAAATAAAGAGGAATTTGTTAAACTTCTGGCAAATAAGACTTTAATAGATCTCTCCACCGATTTTTGTATTTGCTTTATGTCTGCCTAAGAATTAGAAAGTCCCTTACTAGAAGCTTTTTTTGAACTATCAGAGCTGGACAAACTACATTTCACGTCTTTAATATTTAATATAATATTATGAAGCTGGGTACCAGCCCTGCATTCCTCACATGCATGTGAATAGCCCCATTGACCTCAACTTTATGAAAAATGTTACATTACAATATACTTTTAAATATACCCCCACTAGTACTATAAGCAAGAATTTCTGATATGACATTACCACCATACTTATCTGACTCATCATTATTTATGAAAGACAATTAGATAGTTAGTTCTTATTAACAGAGAGAAACTAATAATAAGAACTCATTAAAACACATATTATTACTTATTTCAGAGATGAGACAGAAAAACATATCCCAACTGGGAATGAGTTTGTATGTTTCTGGATGTATCCAGGCCTTTCAAGGCTGGAGAGGCAAATTAAAGCTCCCGTTCATGCAATTAGTGCCACTGAAAAAGTAGCCCCATTATTAAATATATAATAGTAAAAGGAAGTGTGAAGATAACCTCTTTATTAAAAAGGCACAGGAATAAATTCCCCTAAACTGTCTATATGGTTGCCATCCTTTTCCCCTGTTAAAAAGTTCATTTCAACGGTAGATTAAGATGACAAACATTGGAGGAAGTTAAATTATTTTATTGATTAACAACCTCTGAATGATAGCACTTCTAATGATTGAATTCGCAGTATTGGCTACTTAACATTAAAACAAAGGATGTCACTGGCAGAAATACCACTATCTCATACAAAACCTTCCCGGTAATATACAATAGGTGAGGTCACCAGAAAAAAGGTGAAAACATACCCAATCTAGCTATAAGCCAATGCATACTAGGACTGGGTGATACAGTATGAATAAAATAAGAACTCAAACTTAACATGGCAAGACTTGTACTTCCAAGTCCCACTGACTTTCTCCACTGGCTATTCCATGATAAACTCTATCCCTTGGGAACACAATCAAGGACATTTTAAGACAAGGGTTGGAGAGCAGGCCCCATTTCTCACCATCTGATAGTAGATTTAAACAGTGATTGTACTTGACTAGGGAAAGGATTGGAATGCTGTAGTAAATGTAAGAACAGCATCATTGATCTAAATATTCAATTGTCATTTAAATTAAAATAGAATTTTAAATCCAAAAATGGTTACCTTTTTCTGGAAATGTGCTGGCATTGCATATCTGTTCTTTTCCTTCACCAGCAGATGTTGCAGCTTTTATTTTAAATTGGTAAGAAATATTTGATAGCAGATCTCTGAAAGTATGCACCTTATCATAAGCAGAAATGCTTGTAGAATTCCTTTCAAATATTATGATGTAATGTGTAATCACGCCATTTGACTTAGAAGGTGGGTCCCAGTGCACTAGAATTGACTGCCAACTTGTTGCAGTACACTGAACATTCTGGACAATATCTGGAGCTTAAAAGATACCCATGCACCAAAAGTTAACATTTCCAAACAATCAAAAAGGGTGATCACATAGTATTCTCAGAGATGTAGGCATAATGTTTATAATAAGGGTCAGGCATTCCAATGTCAGCTAAATTAATACTGTAATAAGAACACCAGGCTAGAAGTGTTTTAAATGAAGAGATGTCCTTGATTATATTTTATAGAAGCTTTATTTCCAGTAATTATGAACTTTACTGAAGCAGTGATTGAAATGAAAAAAGTGTGATAGTAAATTATATTTCCTAAAACTAATGATATGCTCCAACTTCCCTTTTCCCTTCTCTCTCCCATTTACACCCACATTTCCTCCCATTTTTTCTAATCAGCAGCACAGAAGAACGTATGCAGTAATGTGAAACTGAATACACTCCAAAAGAAAATTTTACTTACCCTTTAGCTTTCCTTCTCTCATTTACTGTACCCTATGGCTGGTAATCTTTACAGTAGTGTTGTGTCCTGCCCAGGAGTTTTGGGGGAGTCTTCAAAGCTGTCACTCATAGGCAGCAGTTAGCTTATTGGTCCCACCCTTTTTCCCCACAAAATGAATTCTCGTAAAGCTTCCTGGGCAGCTCATCAAATTTCATAGGTAAAAACAGTATAATATTTAACATGAAAACAAACAACTGGCTCCAACTTATGGAACAACTGATGAAATTTTCTCAGGGGAAGTCAGATTGTGGGATGTATTAACTAAGAGAAAAGAATCAACAGGAAAAGGTGGGGTTTTTCCCATGTCCAGTTATCCATACAGTAGGGAATTGACTAGCATCAATGTTCCAGAAATAGAGGGAAACATACTAATTACTACAGGTACAGAGGAAAATGGATCTCTTTAAAAATACTTCAAAATACTTTAAAAATATTTCTCTCCAGAGTTTGAAGAGTACGCCTTTCAAAAGTAGGATCTGCAGAAGAAAGGAGATCATTTTGTATTTTTAGTAAAGGCATAGGGCTGAATCCTTTACCAAGTTAGTGCTGAGTGCATTTGAGGTGAGGGAAAAGCAAAAGAGCTGTTTGTGGCTCCTCAATTCTGTTCTATGCCATCTCAGACCGCAGGGTAATTTACAGTAGCATCCAGGCAAGGATAAAGGCATAACCTTTAGCAGTAGCATCCAGGCAAGGATAAAGGGGTCCCCGTGTTTCAAGGACTCAGTGGGACTCTATACACAAGGTAGCACTTGTAGACTGGAGTATCTTTTTATATTGCTTGTCTGCAATCCTGATATTGAACACCTCCATGATACAGGAACATGCTGGAAGAAGCAGGAACTTGATGTGGCCAAGTGCATAAAAGCCAAACTTCAGCATGGAGCAGATTGGGAAAACCAAGACAGGAGGACTGATTTTGTAGGAGCAACTGTGTGGCTGTGAAGGATCTGCTCATAGGAAAGTCAGAGAAATTACACTAGATGACAAGAGCAGATAAAAGGTCAGGCTACTCAATGAGGAACACTGAACTGTGGGGAGATTTTTTAAAAAAAAAAACTTTTGCGCTGAAGCATGGGAGAGCTGCAGTGGGGCAGAGGTGCTTCAACAGAACGGGAATAAAATGTAGGTTATTTCAGAACATGTGTGCCTTATTCCAAATTAGTTTAAATGGAATAGGCTAATTTGGAATATGTCACTCTTATTTCAGAATACAAGTGCCTACACAGAGTCATTCAGGAAAAGTTAGTCCACTTTAAATTCACACCCTAACTTATTCTACATTAACTTTCATCTGTAGACTACCCCTTAGATTCAGTGGCCAAAAATTGCCAAAAAAGGGGAGGGGCCAATGAGCCCAGGAGAAAATATGAAGCAAGTTTTAAAATTACTGGGTCCCACTCTAAGGGCAATGTGCCATCCAGTAGAGGCAGCCTTCTGAAAGGAGGGATGTGGGAGAGGCTATGAGGTCACTGACCAAAAGAGACAGCTTTGACGACTGCCTCTGTAGCTTCTGGGCAGGATAAAATCCCACTGTAAGGATGGTGAGACATGCAGCTGCTAAAAATATAGACTGTATCGGATGCTAAACTGTATGATACTATACAGCCACTAGTTGGCACTATGTGTATGATACCTTATTTAAACCAACCTCAGACATACCTTGCAGAGCATTAAATGATCTTATAGTGAACACATCTGATGTGTATAAGCAAGCTTTCTAACCGGTCCGTAATTGATACAGAAATACATGGCATGGGGTCGGGAATAAACTAAGAACAGAAAGAGAAGGAAAATAGCAACAAAAGTTGTAAACCAAAGGAACAAAGCAATGAAAAGTTGAAGACAGAAGGAACAGCAACAAAGATTGCAGGATCTCATCAACATGCCACTCTTCACTGCTCCAGAAAACTTCAGCTTTGATAAATCTTCACAATGGACAGACTGGAAACAGTATTTTGCAAGATTTCAAATTGCAAACAAACTCCACAAAGAAATTGGAGATATACTGGTATCTTCTTTAATTTATGCTATGGTGAAGCAAGCAGAGGATATCCTTACATCCTTTGAATTTACTGAATACAGTCACAAAGATGACTATGAAAGCGTATGTTTGATACATACTTTGTGTCTCAGAGAAATATGTTTTATGAAAGAACATGTTTTCATCTCAAGAATTCAAGAACCAGAAGAAAATATCATATGCTTTATAAGAACTCCACATGCATTAGCTGAAAACTGTGATTTGGAGAATGAAAAACATGAAGATATCAGCAACAGGCTAGTTATTGAGTTAAACAAAAACCTTTCACAGCAGATACAATTGAAAAGAGATTTAACTCTAGCCACAGATATTCAGAAAGCAAAGCAGTCTCAGCTGGTGAGACCAAAATCAAAAGCAACTTGCCAAACTTGAAAAAAAGAAGAAGCTGTTAACAAGGCAGCACAAGTGTTAAAAGTCATTACCATAAGATCTCTAATGCAAGGAGAGATAATTCCCAGGTTAAAAGGGACAAATTCCAGCCTACATACACACAGTGTGGAAACCGTCATGTCCCAAGGGATGATGCATCTCCAGCCAGAGGCACATGATGTAATAAATGCATGAAATATGGACATTTCGCAGCTGTTTGTCGCACCAAAGCAGTCAGGGAGTTGACTCGTATTACAAAGAATCAAGAGCCATTTTTGGGATCTACCACTTGTGATGACACAGACCTGTCTGGAGAGTGAAAGTGATTATTCATAGCAAGACTACTGACTTTAAAAGTGACTCAGGAGCTGATCTCATAGTCATCTCAGAAGGGACTTATAATCACCTTCAACTCCTCCGAGAGCTGAAGTCACCTGACACAGCTCTGATTAGCCACAGAGGTATTCTGTACTGCATGGGCCAGTTCATCACAGAAACAACTTACAAAAACAAAATCTTTGCATTCAGAGTGTATTTGATAAAAGGACCACAGACCATCTGCCTTCTCAGCCATAATGTGACAGCCATGATGAGCCTGGTGAGAGAGGTGGAAGAACTCAACGGAATATTTGGTGATACTGGACTGTTGAAACGAGATGCAGTATTAAAAAACCTTGAGACAATGCTCAACCATATAGTGTACATATATCTTACAGGATTGCTATCCCACTACTTCATAAAGTGGAAGCTGAGTTATAGAGAAGGGAGCAGACTGGCATAATCGAGAAAAGCTCTAAGCCAACAGCATGTGTGTCCCAATAGTACTAAAGTAAAATGGAAAAATACAATCTGTGTGGATCTTAAAAGACTTAATGGAGCAGTTGTAAGATAAAAAAAATATTCTCTCAACACTGGATGACGTCCCTCCCCAAAGTGAAAAGAGCTACAGTATTCTCTGAGTTGGGTGCCTCAAGCAGATTCTGGCAAACTCCTTCAGCCAAAGAAAGTGCTAAACTAACATTTATCACACCCTTTAAGAGATTTTGCTTTCAAAGATTACCTTTGGGGATTACCAATGCATCTGCAATTTTCCAAAGAAAGAAGGTAGAACTGTTAACAAACACAAATGGAATTGTAGTTTGTGCATGATAGATATTTTGCTATAAGGGTCTTCCATGGAAGAATACAATAAAACCCTCAACGAAGTCCTAAGCCTGATCAGTCAGTCTGAACTGAAGCTAAACAAGGAAAAATGCATTTTCTGTCTACCCCAAATCGCGTTCTCAGGGCAGACAAAAAGATGGAATCAGTCCGAGCCCTGAGAAAGTAAAAGCGATTAACTGAATGCACCAACTAATGTTCCAGAACTGAGACATATACTAGGGATGGTAAATTACCTTGGCTGGAATTCCACATGTCCCTTCTACAGTGACAAAACAGCTGAATGAACTGAAGTCCAACATATCTTGGCTATGGGGGCCATATCAAGAAATTGCCTATAAAAAGGTAAAAGAAATTATCTCAACAGCTCCAGTTCTCAAGTACTATGAATTGCACAAATCCACAATGGTCAGTGAGGATGCAAGTAGCTATGGCCGCCCTAGACGGTACATTGTTTCAACAACATGGAATTTAGTGGAAGCCAGCTGCATTTTTCTCTCTCACTCACAGAGGCATAAAAGGATATGCACAGATTGAAAAGGAGTGCCTGGCAAGCATATGGGCATGTGAGAACTTTTACAGGTATCTCTGTGGATTGGATTTGTTTATACTGATAACAGACCATAAACTGCATGTAACCCTCATCAGTGGAAAAGACTTGGATCAGGCACCACTGAGAGGACAATATCTATTGCTTAGGTTAATGTGATTTAATCCAATTGCTAAATATGCGCCTGGGAAAAATCTTTTTGTAAAAAAGAGTCTGTCATAGAGCCCAGTGTTGCATTCAACTACCCATGAGTTCGAAGATGATGTAAAGGTGTGGAAATGATGCAGACCAGTGTCAGAAAAGAGACTACAACAGCTACAAAAAGCAACTTTGACCGAGTTGCAACTTCAGGATGTTCTAAGTTACACTGGGGTGACTGGCCCACATATTTAAAGGACATTAAGGAAGTGACAAGAGGTTACTTTGTGGTGCATGGACAATTAAGTGAGTCAAAGGGACTTATGATTAAAGTCAATTGCATCATAATTCCAAACTAAATGAGAGCAGAAATCCTAAACCTCACCCACAAAGGACATCAAGGATTAACAAAATGCTGTGAACAGCTGAAGCAGTCAGTGTGGTGGCCAGGCATCATCAAGGACATAAAGAATACTGTATCTGCAATATGTGAACACTGCAGAACTAACTGGCCAACACAACACAAAGAACCTTAGTCAAGGTTCCTTCCCCACTCTGAACTCTAGGGTACAGATGTGGGGACCTGCATGAAAAACCCCCTAAGCTTATTTTTACCAGCTTAGGTTAAAACTTCCCCAACATACAAACTATTTTATCTTTTGTCCCTGGACCTTATTGCTGCCACCACCAAGCGTCTAACAAATATAACAGGGAAAGAGCCCACTTGTAAACATCTTTCTCCCTAAGATCCCCCCAAGCCCTACACCCCCTTTCCTGGGAAAGGCTTGATAAAAATCCTCACCAATTTGCATAGGTGAACACAGACCCAAACCCTTGGATTTTAAGAACAAGGAAAAAGCAATCAGGTTCTTAAAAGAAGAATTTTAATTGAAGAAAATGTAAAAGAATCACCTCTGTAAAATCAGGATGGTAAATACCTAACAGGGTGTTCAGATTCAAAACATAGAGAATCCCTCTAGGCAAAAGCTTAAGATACAGAAAGACACAAAAACAGGAACATACATTCCATTCAGCACAACTTATTTTATCAGCCATTTAAACAAAACAGAATCTAATGCATATCTAACTAGATTGCTTATTAACTCTTTACAGGAGTTCTGACCTGCATTCCTGCTCTGGTCCCAGCAAAAGCAACACACAGAGAGAACCCTTTGTTCCCCCCCCCCCCCCCCGCCCTCCAGCTTTGAAAGTATCTTGTCTCCTCATTGGTCATTTTGGTCAGGTGCCAGTGAGGTTATCTTAGTTTCTTAACCCTTCACAGGTGAAAGGGCATTCCTCTGGACAGGAGGGATTAAAAGGTGTTTACCCTTCCCTTTATAGTTATGACAACCTTTAATAAAACCACCTCTACCAGACAGATCTTGGAAGAGACTAGCTGAAAATGTAAATTCAGAGGACACCATTACCTCGTCATCATGGACTCCTTTTCCAGATATACAGAAATAAAGTACTTGAAAGACATACCATGTTGCAGTGTTATCAAGAAACTGAAGTGTACTTTTTGCTCAGAACAACTAGTGACAGACAATGGACCACAATTCACTGCAGCAGAATTTAAGTCATTCCAAATGAAATATGATTTTGATCATATTAGTAGCAATCCACATTACCTACAAGCAAATGGAGAAGCTGAGCGAGCCAAGAAAATCCTACCACAGGAAGATCGAGTTATGGATCAACACCAAGAGCTGCTACTGATATAGTCTAGCAGAACTCCTTATGGGAAGGTAACTCAGAACTCCTGTTCAAACTCTGGAAAAGAACCTATTTCCAAAGTGGTCAGACATGAAGAGAGTAGCCAAATCAGATAAAAAAGGAGAAAAGAGCTTATGAACACTTTTATAACAGACATTTCTCAGGTAGAAAACTGCCAGATCTAGAATCTGGTGACCATCTTCATGTCAAACTGGATGGAGAAAAAGGATGGACAACTCCAGCTATCAAAAAGAAAAAGAATTCAGTGCCCCGATCATACATGATCGAGAGTGACAGTGGACAGTTCACTAGAAACTGTCGTCATCTTCAGTTTACTCCTCAGAAACAACAATCAGCAGAGCAAACTCTATAGATGGCCATTGCAGAACAAGAAGATGTCTCAAGGATTCCAATGACCACAGCCAGTCCTGGCAATCATGGACAGTCAGATGACCAAGCTGCTGTGTATTCAGGTCATGTAATCAGAAAACAAGAAACATTTAACAGATTGATACATACTGAATTTCAAAGGTAGCATGATAGTGTAAATATTATAAATGGTAGGAATGTAGAACTTAAGGGGGGTGATCTAAGGCAACATGCAGCCCATCAGGGTAATCTGATTGCGGGCCACGAGACATTTTGCTTATGTTGACTGTCTACAGTCATGGCCCCCCGCAGTTCCCAGTGGCCACGGTTCTCTGTTCCCGGCCAATGGGAGCTGCGGGAAGCAGTGGCCAGCACGTCCCTGCGGCCTGCCACTTCCCACAGTTCCCATTGGCCAGGAAAGGTGAACCGCGGCCACTGGGAGCTGTGGCAGGAGGTGCGGGGGGACTGTCTGTGTATGGTCAACGTCAACAAAAGGTCTCGCAGTCCGCAATCTTATTACCCTGATGGGCCGCATGTGGTCCATGGGCCGCAGGTTGCCCACCACTGATCTAAGGGAATGCTAAACTATATTATATGGTTCAGCCACTAGGTGGCAGAGTGTGTAAAATACCTTATTTAAATTAACTTCAGCCATGCCTAAAGATCTTTTAGTCAACACATCTGATGTGTATAACTATCTCTTTGTCCAGCTGCCACAAGTACTCCTTTTCTTTTTGCGAATACAGACTAACACGGCCGCTACTCTGAAACCTGTGATATTACTGTAACTTAGCTGCTTTCACAGTGATCTGAAATAGAACCTTAGTCTCCAAAGTTTCATATTTATCTAATTTTCCTCCTATTATCTGTGTGCTACAGAAAGATTTATAGGAGCCATGTATGCCTATCCTTTCAGCCAAGGATTCCAGACCTCCAACATCTTACTTGAAAAGTAACAACCTCACCTATCATGTACAATAGGAATGTGAGTGCATGTTGTGACAATGATATAATTTTGAGTTCCATTACATTTGGAGAGCAAAGGAAGAATGCTGTTCAGGTATAAAAGGAAATCTGCATAGACAATGCTGCAGTTCATTAAAAAAAAACTGTTTCTAACCTGATTCTTTTGTTGTAAATTGGACAATGTTACTGAACTGATTACCATTTCCAACTCTTGTAAAAGCACAGACACTGATAAAATAGGTGCTGAATGGCTCTAATCCAAAAAGGTTTGCATCACTGTGTGAACCTGAAACATTCTTAGAAGAAGAAAACAATTGTTAGCACAAAATCCACATATTTGAACACATCAGATCTCATCCTCCCCACACTGACATTAATGAGAGTTTTGGTACTGCAGTCTTGTCTCTTGCATCCTTCATGTCTCCATGTCACACAAAATATTCCAAGGTCTCACCTAAGGGGAAGCAGGGTCAAATCCTTGATCGTGCTACTTCAGATGTGCACAGGCCAGATTTTTTTCTGTACGAACAGGGTCTCTCTCAAGATTCCTTCTCTCCCTACCCCCGCCTCCCTGCCCACTCACCAGAAATAACATGACAAAATATCAGAACAAAAAAAAATGAGAAAGACACAATGGAGAGCTTCTATAGAAATATAGCAAACAACAACAAGAAATCACATTTATCTGCCCCTCTTCTTGTTTTTGAGGCTTTAGTTCCTATTCATGTTAGTGAATGAGCCAAACCATAGAGTACATATTAATTTGATTGATTGAAAACACTGCTTTCCCATTCCCTTCCTTTCCACTCTTTCTCCCTCACTGTGTGGAGGAAGTTTGTCAACGGAAGTGATTATAATTACAGTAGTACCAAACCAGCAGCCTAACTCCACATATGCATCCGGTGCCAGCCTGGAGAGCTGCTGCCACAAACAAACACCCTCCTCTCCATCTGCACTGCCTCCATCGCTGATAGCACCTCTTCAGATATAGATTCTGTTGAAGGGAAGGATTTCCATATAACAGATTGGTGACAGCTTGAAGTGTCACTTTGGCTAACTTTTTCATCTTTGTTTGTTTATGGCATGATGCCCCTCCTGTCGCTCCAGCCCTTGTCCAGCAATTGGAGAGAAAGAGTTAGGGGTGAATTCTTCTCCCCTACCTGAGACAAGAGACTATTTTGGGTGACATAGAAATATGTAGCGAGGGCAATGCAAGAGGACAGGCTATCCCTGGTAACAGATGTTCCTGCAGCAATCACAGCCATCTCTTCATGGGACTGTAAAAGCAGTAGGGAGAGCTGTTCAGTTCTACCATGAAAACAAAGGTAGATTTTTCAAAGTAAAGTAATGTTTAATTATACAACTTAGCTGTGTAGTGAGGCACAGTGGCCTCCCACTGAGCCAGACGGCAGGAGGGACCGAGCTGTGAACCCTAGTAGGCGGAGCCAGGCTATGCTTGCCCCTCCCACCAGAAATCGGAGGGAGGAACAGGAAGTATAAAGAGCAGGTCCTGGCACTCAGCTGGGCTGCAGCCACTGAAGGAGCCAGATGCCTTTTACCTGCTCCTGAGCTGCGAGACTGCAGCGGACCCTTGCGGCACAAAGGACTGTCCAGAGCTGCTGGAGCCACCCACTGACCAAGCCATGGAGGAGGTACTGGGACTACCATAGGCCTTCTATCCAAGCAAGCGAAAGGACCCCCTTTGGATCCAGGTACACCCTGAAGTGAGGGGAGGAAGTGGCCCTGGGACAGCCGACTTAATCTGGCTGTGTTGCTGCCAGAGATCTGGTCAGCGTGTTGCGGCTGGATTCACTACTGATCCAGTGGCAGACCACTCTGCCCCTGTTAGGGCCCTGGGCTGGGATACAGTGGATTCGGGTGGGCTTGGATGGGCCTGCATCCCCCTACCCTTGCCACCTCACCCCTGGGGTGGCAGTCCCTCCTCTTTAGGCCAAGGAGCCTGTGTTCGTCGGCCATCTGCCAGAGCTAAGATGTCCGACCCTCTTGCTGCTCAGCCCTGAATACAGACCCGAGCCATAGACTCATGACTACCCCCACCCCAACTGCGGACCCATAACTGTTTGCTCCTTGGCCCTGATTGCAGGGTACAGACCCTAACTGACTACTGCTCTGCCCGTACAGTCGGCCACAGCCTGGCTGTTGCTAATTCCCTAATTGTGGGTGACCCCACTGACCCAGAGGGGGAGGAACCACCACTAATCCACGACATGCTGCCATCTCCCTCTGAATGAACTGGTCTGCCTGTCCCACTGCTGCACTCCGCACTGTCTTCGCTCTTGCATATACTACTCTTCTTGTGACAACGTGAAGGAAGCTTTGTGCGTGGCAGACACATCTCAGCAGAGTGCCCCTGCAGAGTGCCACTGGTCTCTATCACATTCAACTCTGTCTATTGTCGTGCAGAATTTGCCTACTGTCGATTCCGTATGGCCTGTCCTCAGATGTGCAATGGAGGAGCTTTCGCATGTCCTGCATAATGGCAAGCAAAACTGAATTCCCTGTGCACAGATGTAGAAACTGCTCTGTCCCTATTCTATCAGGACCACATGGGACCAAGGACCAACCCTGCAGGATCCTGGGAACTCCTTCATGTGTTATAATAGCAGCCTGTAAACGCCTTGGGGAGGAACTGTCTTTTCAATTACACATATGTGCAGGGTCTAGAACAAAGGAGCCTGGATCCCTGGTTGGGACTGAGTAGTGCATTACAAAGAAACAACAGGTGCATTTTCCCCAAAACAGACATTATATAGCTGAGGGAAGAGGAGTGTGAAGCTCCACACAATCCCTCACTGCGGACTGTGTCTTAAAGATAAGATTTAGCCCACAGTATACATGCATTTCCATAACATCTTTTATCAGTGTCTTTTATGAAGGAACATTAGGGGGGAAAAGAAAATCACCTCACCTAAGTTATGAGTTCATACAGTTCTGATTAATGCAGGACATACTTAGGCATATAAAATGCCTTACATATTTTTGGTTTTGAGACACGAGTCAGATAGCCAGAAAAATCAAATGTATTTTTTCAAATACTTAAAACACTACTAAATATTATAAACATACCTGATAAAATATGGTTTGACTCTTGTTTTCATGAATCTTAAAACTATAGCTCTTAATAGCACCATTTGGCTGTGGACTTGGCCTCCATTTTAGCCACACAGAGTAGGCAGTATAGTTGAAAATAGCCAAATCCTGAGGAGGTGCTAATGGCACTGTGGGAGAAAATGCTCGTTAGTTCAAATTTACAATGTTAATTTTAGGCAAATATGAATACTTTGTAGGAGAAAAAGATCATGTCTGAGCTTAACCAAACCAATATTGTACTGCTATACTTTTAACAAAGAGCTCCCAACAACTCTTCACTCTTGTCCCATTTGCCTGTTATAAACTCTATTTACCAAAGATGCATGTTATTGGAAAAAGTAAGGGTGAGGAACAGGATAATCTGTTCATGTTGTTTGTCATTTAAACAAAAGCATATTTTCATAACCAAGGAAGTATGAAAATATTTGGCAAAAAAACAGATTAGATGCACTTATAGAATCATAGAAATGTAGGACTGGAAGGGACCTCAATAGGTCATCTAGTCCAGTCCCCTGCACTGAGGCAGACTAAGTATAACTAGATCATTCCTGACAAGTGTTTGTCTAACCTGTTCTTAAAAACCTCCAATGACGGAGATTCCACAACCTCCCTAGGCAATTTGCTCCAGTGCTCTAGAGAGTATGAAAGAGAGACTCATTAGATCACATACTCCATCCCAAAGGGCCACTAGACTATTTACTATAGTCTTATCTAGCACTTCAATCAGTCTAGTTTGAAAGGTACACAACCAAAGTATCATACTTGTATCCTAAAATGTAGTATGTACTATTGTTACTAGTAGCATCTAAGATTACTAGAATTAAGATTAGAGCTTTCTAATATATATACATATATACACTATGCATTATATATATTGCAAGTAGGATGGCAGTGTGCAATGTAATCTGAAATAGAGCAAGAAGTGAAAAAACCCTGTAACGGTCTGTAAATATTTTTAAGGAATATTTTTCCAGGTGGGAGTGGAAGTCGGGGTGGTTGTTTGTTTTTCCCCAAAAATAATTGACACTTGGCAAATTATGATGCATTCCAAAGGCAAAAAGAAATTGATGTTCATGTATTCTTATGAGCCCAAGGCTAGAAGTAATCTCTAGCAAAGATAATTCACCACTATAATGGATGAACTCTGCCAAAGGCAGGGAAATCTCACACACTTCCTTTCAATTTGGTGGCAGAATTTTTAAAGGGGGCTCCTATGAGCCATTGAATGCCACCATCCTTGGGCACCTCAAATTAATTTTCTTGTATAATTTGAGAAATAAACTAATATGGGCCCATAGTAGTGAGAGTTAAATAGTCTTTCGTCAGAGTGTGTCCTCCCCTACAGTAAAACCTACAGGCAGAGTGTGGATGAAGGACGAAATCCCAACATTCCCTCTAAACTTGTCCCCCAGATGTTGCAGGTTTGTCTCCCTGCCTTCTACAGAAGCAGTTGTGTGTCTGGCCCCATGCCCCAAAGATTTTAGGGGATCCACCAAGATAGGATCAGCCACATGGAAGCCCTACATCTTTGCACCAGCTCTGGGGTCCTCTATTTCATAAATTTATTTCCAAAGAGCATCATATGATTTTATTTATCACTCACCTGACTCATCCGTGTAAAAGTTAAAGGTAGCATAGGGACCAAATCCTCTGATAGTTCTTGCAGCAGCAAAAATACTATACAGTGTAAATGGTAAAAGATCTTCTAGAATGATAGAATTATTGGAGGTAGACAGAGAATCATTCCTTTCTGGTCCATATAACTTTAAATCATAACTTATTATGATACCATTTGGTTGGTGAGGAGGATCCCAGGACAACATAACTGAGGTAGATGAAAGATTCTTATACGTTCTGATTACAGGTGAAGATTCAGGGACTATAACAAAAAATGAGAAAATAAACCAAAAAACCTAAGTTATCCCACAAAAAAGTGAATTATGGTGGAAAATATCTTTAAATATCAATTAACTTTGTTCTCTTCTCAATGCTAACTTCTACTTCATTGTCTCAATGAAGCACTACAATAAATTTGCATGACAACAGTTATTGTGGGTTGCTTTATTAGTTATTTTGACAAACAAAAAAATTAACAAGTAGACCAGTAACATTATTTCATAAGAAAACAATCTAATGATCAAGAATTTTTAGAAGGCTATTTGCTTTTAATACATTTCTTTGGCAATAAAAAAAAATCCTAAACCTACCATCTTCTTCAGTTTTGATGTGCAGTTTCACAGTGTGCATTTTAGAAGATCCTTTTGCTGTTGCTGGAATGATTTTCAGAATATAATCTGTGTACTTCTCCAGCTTATCCAAAAGCACACTTGTATTGTAAGTAATGAGAGACAATATCTCACTGTCTGTTTGTGTATCCCATAAATTTAGTGAAACAAGGAAGAAGACTACACCATTTGGCTGGGATGGTGGAAGCCAGCTTACATTTATAGCAGTTGAAGAAACATTTTGATATGTCAGACTTTCAACAGGGCCATCTGGAACTAGGGATTAATAAGCAAAAAATGTTAGTTTGATATAAATAACAAAAATAAACACTCGAAGTGTTGCTATTAGATCAACTTAATCTCTAACATTATGTATTCAGTATTTTATTACATTTTCGTGACTATAAATAAAACAATCATTTCTTTGATCATCTATGTTTTGATATAAAAACAAAGCATCTTGAATGTATATATACATAATTATTTGTAATTAATGTTAATTATTAAGGGGAGAAAATCTTTGTGATAGTTTAAAGACAAATTTTCTCAGTCTTTGTGCCCAGAGAAGAAAAACTGCTTTTGATGCTACACTACAAAGGGAAGAGAAGAGATTCAGCAGATCAAAATGTCCTTTAGGAAGGGTTAAAGATTAGTTGCTTGATAATTAAGCTTACTCTCAAACTGCCATGAAAACTAGATGGGCCAAAGAGAGGCTAAACTGTAGGGTTTTGTATTGATAATGGTTATCCTGATAGTTAAGGTGGAGAAAATAATGGTGACAGGTTCAAAATGGAACGTGGAGTTAAGAGTCTGCTCAATCTGTTGACACAAAGAGGTCTCCTTCAGATACTAATGCTAATGATCATGAGAATGATCTATTCCCATTCTAAGCATAGGGAATACCATCAAACCCATGCAAAGGTAAATGCTACAGTATGGTAAACAGTTTTTTAAAATGGCATTCACTGTAGTACTTCTTTTTAACCTTTTCATCCCAAAGAATGCAATAATATTTAAAAGTTCTAGAACTATTTCATAATGAAAAACTTGGATGTACATTTAAAAATTTAAAATAGAGATGTTTACATACTATCTTGATCTGTATACACGTGTATTATCTCACTGGTCTTGTTTCCATTTCCAAAGGCAGTGTCGGCAGTTAACCACACAGTATAGTAGCTGCATTTTGCCAAATTGTCTAATACTGCAGACAGCGATTTATTGTCAACACCACTGTCAATGTCTTGGTTGGTGAAATTCTAAGGAAAAGAAAGGAGAAGGATATCATCTTTTACAAACAAATAGATATTTCTTTATTACTTTCATTTTCTTTATCTATTCATCCATCCATCCATCCACCCACCCACACAACTCAGACCATTTACTAATCATAAACAGACACTTCAATTCTCTAATGCTCAAGTCAGCCACACTGATTCCTATTTAATGCAGTCAAATAAATCATAGAAAATCAGGGTTGGAAGGGACCTCAGGAGGTCATCTAGTCCAACCCCCTGCTCAAAGCAGGACCAATCCCCAACTAAATCATCCCAGCCAGGGCTTTGTCAAGCCTGACCTTAAAAACTTCAAAGGAAGGAGATTCTACCACCCTCCCTAGGTAACACATTCCAGTGCTTCAACACCCTCCTAGTGAAAAAGTTTTTCCTAATATCCAACCTTAACCTCCCCCAATGCAACTTGAGACCATTACTCCTCGTTCTATCATCTGCTACCACTGAAAACAGTCTAGATCCATCCTCTTTGGAACCCCCTTTCAGGTAGCTGAAAGCAGCTATCAAATCCCTCCTCATTCTTCTCTTCCGCAGACTAAACAATCCCAGATCCCTCAGCTTCTTCTCATAAGTCATGTGTTCCAGTCCCCTAATCATTTTTGTTGCCCTTCACTGTATGTTTTCCAATTTTTTCACATCCTTCTTGTAGTGTGGGGCCCAAAACTGGACATAGTACTCCAGATGAGGCCTTACCAATGTCGAATAGAGGGGAACGATCACGTCCCTCGCTCTGCTGGCAATGTCCCTACTTATACATCCCAAAATGCCATTGGCCTTCTTGGCAACAAGGGCACACTGTTGACTCATATCCAGCTTCTTGTCCACTGTAACTCCTAGGTCCTTTTCTGCAGAACTGCTGCCTAGCCATTCGGTCCCTAGTCTGTAGCGATGAATGGGATTCTTCCATCCTAAGTGCAGGACTCTGCACTTGTCTTTGTTGAACCTCATCAGATTTCTTTTGGCCCAATCCTCTAATTTGTCTAGGGCCTCCTGTATCCTATCCCTACACTCCAGCGTATCTACCTCTCCTCCCAGTTTGGTGTCATTTGCAAACTTGCTGAGGGTGTAATCCACACCATCCTCCAGATCATTAATGAAGATATTGAACAAAACCAGCCCCAGGACAGACCCTTGGGGCACTCCACTTGATACTGGCTGCCTCCTAGATATGGAGCCATGTTTATATCTTTTCTATCTAGTTTCCTATGTAGACATTACATATTTATATGGCTGAGTCTCTTTCTAACTTGGCTTTGTTTACCCACTATTTCTTTTTTTAGAAAAAAATATTCTGTAAAGTGAATGTACTTACGCATATCAAGGGGGGGAAAAAACAAACTGTACCAACTACAAATTATTGACAAAAAGATACCCCATCAGGAATAAAGTCCCTGACTTTCTTCAGTACTAATGTCAAACACTTTATTCAAACTGATAGAGACTGTTACAACAACTAAATTTTACATCACCCACCAGAGGGAACCCATACATTACTTTGCTTATAACACTACCAATTTGGAAACAGAAGAGAAAAAATTAATTAATTTTTTATGTAAGAGCTATTAAATTCATATAATCTCAATGGGTCAAATCATCACGGAAAGGAAGATGACACAGCAGAACCATGCAATTCTGCAGTGGTCCAGGAATTAGGGACCCTATTTAGAGGACATGCACCCATGTGGCAGTCAGACTCTGCTTTGCCAGGACTTCCTGTGATCTACCTTGTATTCAGAGACAGGTCCCATTCTATGATTATGCATATCCACCAGCCACTCTTCCCTACAGAGCAGTGAGCATGTAAATTAGTGGTCAGGACTAACACTTTCAAGCTGTAGAGAGCTCATTGTGGGTCGAAAGCTTGTCTCTCTCACCAATAGAAGTTAGTCCAATAAAAGAGATCACCTCACTCACCTTGTCTATCTATTGAGAAGGGAGACCATTTAGTCTGGCAGCCAAGGGGCAGATAACTCACTCATGACATGACAAAATATTAGAAAAGCATGCACAGATAATGAGGGTGACACGAAGAGCTACTGGGATGCAATTTGCAAAATAATGTAACTTGCACTAATTGTATTCTGGGGATTCATCATTATAGGACATATTACAATTAATTCTGGCTGCAGATGAAAGCAAACTGCTTATGACTTCTTGGCAAGCTGAAGCTACAGCTGAAAAAAATTCTTCTTCTACTTCCTTCCTTAGTCCACACAAAAAGAAGTTTTGGAATAGCAAAGTATCAGATTATTAAGAGCAGATAAGTGTAAGCAATACACACAACCAATGAAAGCATGTGCAAAAAACAGTATTCTTTTTGACCCAGGAAGCATTTCCAGCTACATAATGTCATAACTAGTGATATACAGACATCACAAAGCTTCTAATCTTAAGAATAAGGTTGTGGCACTGCTTTGCTAGTATAATTTCTTTCTATTCTCTCTTGCTGTGGGCTTGTCTTCACTGCATTATTAGTCCCAGTTAGAATAACTGAAGTACTCCACTTGCGTTAGCCTAGGTCGAGGCCACATGACAAAGGCTACCTCAGCCATCCAGCTTTCATCCAAACCACATCATATGATCCATTGTCTACAGCCAAGCTCTAAGATACAACATTTGCTCCAATCTCTCAGACAGAGACAAACACCTACAGGATCTCTGTCAAGCAAGCATTCTTAAAACTACAATACCCACCTACTGAAGTGAAGAAACAGATTGACAGAGCCAGAAGAGTACCCAGAAGTCACCTACTACAGGATAGGCCCAACAAAGAAAGTAACAGAACGTCAATAGCCATCACCTTCAGCCCCCAACTAAAACCTCTCCAGCGCATCATCAAGGATTTACAACCTATCCTGAAGTACAATCCCTCACTCTCACAGATCTTGGGAGACAGGCCAGTCCTTGCTTACAGACAGCCCCCCGCCTGAAGCAAATACTCACCAGCAACCTCACACCATACAACAAAAATACTAACCAAGGAACCTATTCTCGAAACAAAGCCCGTTTCCAAAACTGTCCACATATCTATTCAAGGGACACCATTGTAGGACCTAATCACATCAGCCACACCATCAAGGGTTCGTTCACCTGCACATCTACCAATGTGATATATGCCATTATGTGCCAGCAATGCCCCTCTGCCATGTACATTGGCCAAACTGGACAGTCTCTATGCAAAAGAATAAATGGACACAAATCAGACGTCAAGAATTATAACATTCAAAAAACAGTCGGGGAACACTTCAACCTCCCTGGACACTCAATTACAGATCTAAAAGTCGCAATTCTTCAACCAAAAAACTTCAAGAACAGACTCCAATGAGAAACTGCAGAACTGGAATTAATTTGCAAACTGGACACCATTAAATTAGGCTTGAATAAAGACTGAATGAATCTTTAAACAAACTAAAAACTATTTCCCCATGCTAATTTTTCCCCTACTGTTACTCACTTCTTCTTGACAACTGTTTGAAATGGGCCATCATGATTATCACTCCCTAGACTTGGAGTTCTGGTGCTTTGCCCGGTGGTACAGTGGCTTCAGGGATTTGATAGCAGAGCTAGAACAAACACTAAAGATGAGGAGAGCCCCAGGCAAAGCAGGAGTCTGAATGTTGAAGTGGGGTATTTACTTTGGCTGCAGATAACCCCTGGCCTGAAGGCTGGGTGGACAGACACAACAAATAACTTGGACTGGTAATTTTGGAAACGCACTGGGGGAGTCCCAGCATCTGAGTTACTAGTTCAAGGTTCAGCAGCACTCAGGTGTCAATGCACACCCCTTTGTGGACTAGCTGGCTTGACTGTAAAACACGCTTAATTCGGGCAAGAGATTTTTGTACATGGATGCAAATTGGGTTAAGGACAACATTCAAGTTATACCACAAGCTTACACTGAAATAAAGACAAACCCTCCCTATCTCTGGGCTCTTTTTCACTTTGTGTATGTCTGTATGTGTAGTGAACAACAAACACTTGGTAAACCATAGGAAGCCATAATGCTATGCCAACAGAGAGAGAGAATGGCAAGAAACAATGTTACCAATAATGCTACTCCACACCCTCACTCTCTCAAAGTTATGATCACTGAACATCAAGAGGCAATCTCAAAGAAAATAAAAAGGATAGCACTAAAATTTCAATTATGTGGATAGAAATGTCTGGATGAATTAGTTAAAATTACATATTCACTTGAAAGTTTTGTGCCTACTCTTGTTACTAGTGACCCTCACTAATTACGATACTGAAAAATATTCTTTTGTTTTCCTCTATTTTTAAAATTTGTTTACTTTGAGTATTTAACAGTAGTTCATTATTTCAATGGAACCACTCAAATGCTTGTAGTTAAGCACATACATGCTTTACTGGATATGGGGGCTTCACCGTTTTGTGGATACTCTTTCCCCAGGGCCTGCAAAAAGAGTGTTTACCAGTAACAGCAGCAGCCAGGCTGGAAATGATACAGAGAGAGAGGAGGCAGGAGAGTTCCTGGAGAAACAAAAAAGAGGGGCAGGGCAGAGGAGTGGGCCTCAGCATGTTTGTTGTTGTTGCTGCTGTCAGGCCCACCCAAAAGATCCTTATAAACATCAGCGAGGAGCAGAAAATCTTGATAATTTTTTTATTAAGGAATTTTTAAAATGCATGATATACTATTTAAAGGAGGCTCTAACATAATTGTTTTTAAAAATAATTTAGTTTAAATGAAATCAATGCCTTTTAAAACTTCAGTTAAAAATTTAAGTTATTCCAAAAAAATGTAAATGACTAATATAAATATGGAAAAAGAGTTTGGTTAGGTCATTCACCTTAAGAGAAAAAGATTTAAACTCAGCTAGAACATCAGTAAGTTTATCTGTAAATAACTAATATGTTAAGGCAGAGCTGAGCTTTGGACCTGATGAAGCTGACAGCCACAGGACTCCTAGCTTTAAGAGGAGCTACACATGTAAAGGAGATTCTCAACTTTCATTAAAACACAAGCATGGGTCAGATCCTCTGCTTGTGTATACTGACATAGCTTCACTTCCATCAATGTAGCTCTGTCCATTTATGCCATCTGACAATCTGGCTCTGGGTTTCTAGTCCTTTTCCTTGTAAGTCTAAACTGGTCACTAGGGTTGAAAGGAACAAGCAGCTGAGCACCATTTCTGTGGTAGGAAACTGAGACCAAAGATTTCCCTACCCCAGCACATACTTATGTAAACTAGTCAGTTAAATTTGAGGTATATTCTAAATAATCATCTCTCTAATCCTCCCTGCAAACCTCAGCTCTGTGCATATGTGACACTGGTGTGCAGGAATAGGTAATATTTTGGAGGTTTAAAAAAAAAACTGTTTTGCAGGTCTGTCCTAAGAAAGCTATGGCCAGCTCTGGTTAAAGAAATACAGAATTTGGTAAAACAGGACAGGCATTCAGTTAATTTCAAAGAGCATACATGAAGTTTCTTAACTGGTAAAGGCAGGTAATTGTTACAGCGTAGGATCAATTTTCAAGGTAAAGAGTGAAAAACCAAATTTAGCTGAGCTTCTAAACTCTCTGGCATAGCTTTTGAATCATTTAAACAAAAAGTATCTTTAGCAAAAGAAAAATGAATACACCATCTTTATCTTCATTGTGGCATGCTTCTAAATCAATGATCAAATATGGAGATAAGAGCATTACAAACTTTTAGCAATTACTGTTATCCAAAGTAGAAGTAAAAATTTAGTGCTAGTGATAGAATATTGCCGACTTTTTGTAGAGGAGAATCAATAAATAGTGATGTGTACTTGTTTTCAACCACAGAAGCGATGGTTTGTAGAATGAAGAATATGAATAGATTTCTTTTTCTAGCATAAGGTGCCATGTAAAGAATATTTGAAACAACCAACAAAGTTCCTAAAATTGTAAGATGTAGAAAGTATATGGAGAAATGACAGCTCTCATTGTGTGTTTGTGTTTTATTTCTGAATTTTATTATGTAAAAGTTCATGAGAACTGTTGCTATAGAAGTAAAAAGAGATGTACAGAATCTGAACTGGTACTGATTATCATAGGATTAAATGGATTCAGAAAAATAGCTGCATCAAGGTATGAACTTTTAGCAAACCACATTAGAGGTTATGATCAGTTAGAAGCATATATTGGGCATGCAGTAAGAACCGCTGTGAAAAAATGAAACATGGACATGCAAAATGTGCAAAGGAAAAAAGTAACAGATTAAAAAACATTTAAAAACAAACTTTTTCAAGATAAACAGTCCTTCAAAATGAGGGCTGTAACTGACATTAAATGCCAATTTGAAGTCTGGGTTCTCCGAGGTCATAGCTTTACATTGTGCCATCACCCCATTCACCCTATTCTCAAAGAGAATAAGACACTTATGCATACTGTGGCCTGCTCACAGGACTAGCAAATAAGAGAAGCAGAGAAGATGATTTGATGTGGATGCTTACAGTCATATTTCAGATAGGCATGCACCCATAAACTCAAACCCAACTAATAGGTCTAATTTTACTCCTATTAGATTGTGTGACCAACATGCTTCTACCTAACTCACATGCTAATTATTACATTGGGGCATGAAATGAGTCTTCTCTATGGCTCCCATTCTGCAATCAGATCTATGAAGGCAAAATCTTACACTCATGCAGAACCCCACAAATTTAAATGGGGTCTGCATGAGTGCGATGATTGGCCAGCACAGAGCAGATTGCAGGAGCAGGGCCTATATTTGCAGAGTGACATGTCAACATATATCTTCAGGAAAATAAATACCTAAATTCAGTAAGCACTAACTGTAAAATTATGCCACATACATCAGATTTCATATTTTGTACTTTGCCGTCTTCACAACCTTACATTTCTTCTTTTTCTTCCACAAAAAGAAAACTTTTAACCAAAAATTTTGTTAAGGAAAATTATATTTTTTATTATATTTGCATAAAGAACAAATAAATTATATACATTCTTGAATGACATGGATATAAGCAATTAAAAATTAATATCCTGGTTCATGAATAGAGCTACTCAGCACTATGGTTATACAAATAAATAAATAATAATATAGTTAATATTAGGGCTGTCAAGCAATTAATAGCGATCATTCACACGATTAAAAAAATCAATCCTGACTAATTGCACTATTAAACAATAATAGAATACCATTTATTTAAATATTTTTGGATGTTTTCTATATTTTCCAAATATATTGATTTCTATTACAACACAGAATACAAAGTGTACAGTTTATATTTATTTTTATTACATATATTTGCACTGTAAAAAACAAAATAGTATTTTTTAATTCACCTAATACAAGTACTCTAGTGCAATCTCTTTATCATGAAAGTTGAATTTACAAATGTAGAATGATGTATAAAAAAACCCTGCATTCAAAAATAAAATAATGTAAAACTTTACAGCTTACAAGTCCACTCAGTCCTACTTCTTGTTCAGCCAATCGCTCAGACAAAGAAGTCTGTTTACATTTGCAGAAGATAATGCTGCCTGCTTCTTGTTTACAATGTCACCTGAAAGTGAGAACAGGCGTTTGTATGGCACTGTTGTAGCTGGTCTTGTAAGATATTTATATTCCAGATGTGCTAAAGATTCATACGTCCCTTGATGCTTCACCCACCATTCCAGGGGACATACGTCCATGCAGATGACGGGTTCTGCTCAATAACAATCCAAAGCAGCGCAGACTGACACACATTCATTTTCATCATCTGAGTCAGATGCCACCAGCAGAAGGCTGATTTTCTTTTTTGGTGGTTCAGGTTCTGTAGTTTCTGCATCAGAGTGTTGCTCTTTTAAAACTTCTGAAAGCACACTCCATACCTCATCTCTCTCAGATTTTGGAAGGCACTTCAGATTCTTAAACCTTGGGTTGAGTGCTATAGCCATCTTTAGAAATTTCACATTGGTATCTTCTTTGCATTTTGTCAAATTTGCAGTGAAAGTGTTCTTAAAACAAACAACATGCGCTGGGTCATCCTCCAAGACTGCTATAACATGAAATGTATGGCAGAATGCAGGTAAAACAGAGCAGGAGACAAACAATTGTCCCCCAAGGAGTTCAGTCACAAATTTAATTAACGCATTATTTTTTTAACAAGCATCATCAGCATGTCCTCTGGAATGATGGCTGAAGCGTGAAAAAGCATATGAATGTTTAGCGCATCTGGAACATAAATATCTTGCGACCATGTGAACACCTGTTCTCACTTACAGGGGACATTGTAATTAAGAAGTGGGCAGCATTATCTCCCATAAATGTAAACAAACTTGTTTCTCTTAGCGATTGGCTGAATAAGAAGTGGACTTGTAGGCTCTAAAGTTTTACATTGTACCCAAAAACAAAACAGTTATGTAACAAAAAATACCTTTCTAAGTTGCACCTTCATGATAAAGAGATTGCACTACAGTACTTGTATGAGGTGAACTGAAAAATACTATTTATTTTATCATTTTTACAGTGCAAATATTTGTAATAAAAAATATAAAGTGAGCGCTGTACACTTAGCATTCTGTGTTGTAACTGAAATAGATATATCTGAAAATGTAGAAAAATATCAAAAATATTTAATAAATTTCAATTTGTATTCTATTGTTTAACAGTGCAATTAATTGTGATTTTTTTTTAATTGCAATAAATGTTTTTGAGTTAATCGCATGAGTTAACTGCAATTAATTAACTGCCCTAGTTAATATACATCATGCATAATGTTAAGATGAGCATTTACCTACACAATAAACCACATCGTAATGCCCAGATTCATAACAGATAAACAAATGTATTTCTCCATGCTTTAATACAGTAGACTAGGGACCGGCAACTTTTGCCACACGGTCTTCCAGGGTAAGCCCCCTAGCAGGCCAGGCCAGTTTGTTTTCCTGCCGCGTCCACAGGATCAGCCGATCGCAGCTCCCAGTGGCCGCAGTTTGCCACTCCAGGCCAATGGGGGCTGTGGGAAGCAGTGTCTAGCACATTCCTCAGCCTGCGCCACTTCCTGCAGCCCCCATTGGCCTGGAGGGGCAAACCGCAGTCACTGGGAGCTGTGATCGGCTGAACCTGCGGACACGGCAGGTAAACAAACTGGCCTGGCCTGCCAGGGAGCTTACCATGGTGCGCCGCATGCCAAAAAGATTGCCGATCCCTGCAGTAGACTAAACCTGTTTGTCTTCTGTGTTTTGTTATAATTATGTTAGAAAGAAAAACTGTTTTCTGCAGAGACATTTACTAAAGAGTAACAGAACATGAGACAGTATTCTATCCTTCCCTATGGCAACACTATCTTCTGATTTCATTATTGCACAAAAAATACATTAAAACATATATGTACAAGAATATTATTTCACTAGGCACATATAATTTCACTTTGCAGCCTAGAACACTGGATCATTTATTCTGCATGAAATTTACTCTTTTTTGTATGCATTAGTCTCCTCATGCTTAATAGCACAAATGCTCCTTGAGATGCACAGGAATTTTGAAATTGCAGGATACCACAAATACAATTTCAAGGTGAGGGTTAGGCTAATGCACTTATCCATTTAATAATATATGTGGCAAATTGCTGGCACTACTATGATGGGTCTCGTGTTTTCTATTCTTGGGGGGGAGTGGGGGGATTCAGGGCACCATTTCTTGCCCTTGAACTGGGGTATTAACTGCCTCACTAGTGTCCTAGAGGAGGGGAGTGGAGAGGTAGGGACCCAGGCCCGCCCCCTACTCCGGGTCCCAGCCCGGGGCCCTAGGGATAGCAGTAAACCACTTGAACTAGAGGTTCCTTCCTCTGGGCTACTTTCCTCTCCTGCCCTTCAACTTGTGGGGCTTCCTGCCCTCCCCCTGCACAAACCAGGTGTCCCTTTACCTAGGGTCTTGGTCTTCTTAGCCCACCACAGAACTTCTCCAAACTCTCCTCTGCTTCCTTCCAAACTGCTCTCTACTCCAACACCAAACCACTCTTCTTCAACTCCTCCTCTTGTCTGATTGAAGCAGTGGGTTTTTATAAGGTCACTGGCTTCAGGTGCTCTAATTGGGTTCAGGTGCTTTAATTAATCTATAGCAAACTTTCTTCTCTCTACAGGGAATAAGGCTCCCATCTAACACTCTCCTGCTGCCCTCTGGCCATGTTGAATCACATATGCTAAAAATCAAAATTATCTTGTGATGAGGTGGGAGTGAAAGAAGAATATGACATTTACTGTACAGTTGGTTTAATCTTTTCTGATACATTAAAGATTCAAAGAAAAATAAATTAATTTCTCGGAACTAAAATCTACAAAAATGATATAAAAAGAAACTTACCTGAATAAAAATTCCTGAATTATTTTTGTAATAAACTGAATAATATTGTATAATCCCATTAGGTCTTTGAGGAGGGGACCAGAAAACCATTATTGATGATGCAGTGAGGTTTCTGTACATGACATCTTTTGGTGGATCACTTGGTGCTGGAATAATATTATGATTTAGCTTATGTAACATAAGTTTTTGTGCTTTTTATTACCCAATATTTAGACTTTATTGATTTGAAAAAAATCCAATATTAAATCAAATGTATTTATTAAATTATTGAATATCATATCCTGTTTCTGGAGGAGGCGGAAAAGGTATTATTGAACTAATGGCTACTTTACACTTTGAAAGTCCCGATTTTCAAAGACATTCATTTTTCAGAGAGAGTCAAAGACATGCATACATTTGCGTGCACAAATCCAAATTTATACGCTCAGTGAACCTGTGAAACTTGAGATTTGTAAGTGCATGTACTTACGGTTTTATGCAAATATAAATCCAAATTCATGCACGTGCACAAAGCATTATGTATGCATGCAATCTTCGTAACAAATGTGTTTCATGTGTATACAGAGTCCTTTATGCTTGTTTCATTAACTAAAATACATTTTTCACACCTTTTTACTACCACTAGCATTGCAGAACCAATACAGCTAGGGAACTGTGAGTTGGATTCTGTTCTAGCTCACACCATCGTTCACAGAATTATTGACTAAGATACTGATCCCACAAATGACTATGTGAAGACAAACCCATGTGCTTATTCAAAGCCACACTTGGGCCAATGAGGCTCCACAAAGGTGCAGAGACACATGCACATAATTAATTGAAGGATGGGATCTAAGTTTCAGTGGCAGAATTGTTATTGTTCTGACATCAGAGCCAGAAAGGAAGTAGCTTGAATTTCAAAGTTGAGTGTACAGTGTTGCCTCCTAGAAAAAAAGACCTTTCATTTCTGAAGTATATGAAATTCATTGGGATCAAATCAACTTGGAATCCCAAAATGCCATGTTTATAAAACTGCTTTCTGACTACAACCATTTTATACCTGTGTTTGTGAGAGACACACTAAAACTGTCAGGGCTTTCCTTCTCAGGACCTTATTTCACAGCTTGATAGAACAAAGGGCAATAAAACCAAATTCTCCTCTTTTTACTTCATTTCAAAGAGAAAAATAAAAAGACTTTTAAATTTAAATGTCTTGCAGGGAAATGTAGTGCTCAGTCTGATGAAGGTACCTTAGACATTCAAACATTATTATATAGCCAATCAAATCGCAGCTTTTGCTTAAGTTATTTTATATGTTTAAATAAGGTTGACACAAACTTATGGATGAAACTACAGATTTTTATATGATTTATTATGATACATAAACTTACCTCCTTCAGAAGTTCTAAAGCTTATAATGCTACTTTTTATGTTTCCATCCCCAAATCTGGTACTTGTTGTTATATAAACTTTGTATTCATTGTTATTTTCTAGGTCTGTGAATATCAGTGATGTTTCAGTTACATTAACACTTCTTTTTGATATTGAATTCCTAAAGAAGAAAATCATTACATGTATACATTTTCATGACAAAACTGCAGCATGCTGTAATACATTTTACTAAAAATACCACAGAAAACAATATTGTCATATACAGCAACTCATAAAATAGAAACAGAACTTTCATCTACTGTAAATCCTTTATATTATTCAAAAAATTATCAAAGATGTTGAGTTTAAAAAGGCACTTCTCACAAATCAAATAAGAAACAAGCCTTAGCCAAAACTACAGAAATTCATTAGCGCTAGATAGCTAACACAACTGAGACCAACATTTTCTTAAATTCCTGTAACTTATAAATATTGTATTCCTTGCAAGAAAACCATTAAAAAGTGACGATTTTTTTTAACTATTAGCTCACATTTGAGTTCTTCATTGTGGGTTCCTGGCTTCATTTTGTGAGAAAAGTTGTTCAATTTTCTACAGCTAATGTAATATAGTTGTTAGAATGTTTAGATAATTTTCTTCTACACTTTCAAATGCCCCCCATTCACTATCTTTACCTCTTTACCTGGTATTAGGAAGCTCTTGCATTAGTTATATCCACTGGAAAATGTTGCCACTAAGAAAAGTTGTGGTTCAAGAGCTTGTTTGCCATATCAGCCCTAGTAACTAATTATGATTATTTTATAGCACCCAAAAGTGTTCTAAATAATTTAAAAGACAAGGGGTGAAATCCTGGCTCCACAGAAGTCAGTGGGAGTTTTCACCCAAAGTCCTTACCTCAAAGAGCTAATCGCAATCTAATTTTAGATGTGAGAGGATATGTGGGATAAGACACAGAAGGGAGTAGATGAAGAAGGCCAGGGCAAAGACAAGGGTGATATCAGTGAAGTTCTGTGGTTACTTAATTTAGGCATCTGCAGATCTAGATGGTTCACTTAACAAGTTATTGAAAAATGATTAATAATGACCCATTCTGTAGTAATCACAGATATAATAAGTCTTAAGAAAGGATTTGAATGAAGAGGAAGTTCCTTGATCTTGAATATCCTTAGGTCTTTAAACACAGTATGCATCAAAACCATATTCCTTAACATGAGGGAGATCTGTTTGTGCTACAAGTTCATCCACAGTTCAAAGTTCTCCACAGATGCAGATGACATTAGCTCTTGCCAGTACAGTGGAAGGAGCAGTGGAAAGCCAATTTATACTCTTCTGGAGTGTGGGATTACTTGTGTTTACCTTATCATTATTTTAAAGCAGAAGTTCATAACTAAGAAAAAAGATAAAAATTAGCTACTGCCAGGAGAAACTTTTAGGTCACCTTTAAAAACTTTTAGGCTACCTAAAAAAAGGCAAACTTTTAGGTCACCTTTAAAGGAGTGCATATATAGTAGTAGTAATACATCTATAAGAACTCCTCATCTGTAACACAACACCATTTTGCATACATAATTTACATTGCAGAATATTTATTTCTGTAGCTATTTGCCCCTATGCATTGGGTAATGGCAATAGAAGACCACAGCATAAATACAATAAATAACTGTAATCAACAATCAAAATAAACAAGCCAACATGTGTAAAGGCAGTCCCCAGTAAAGGCAATATGCAGGGCTTAGAAAAGGAAAATATGACAAATCTTTAGAACAAGTAGTGTTCAGAAGAAGAGAGTGAAACAAAGTTTTAAACTGGGATTTAAGATGACAGTCTTATTTTGAAGGAGGAAGAGACAGATCCAAGAGGCATGAATATAATATAATATAATATAATATAATATCATATCATATAATATAATATAATATAATATCCAGCACTTATAATGAGTGTTATAACAGAGTTGAGAAGAAGACAGATAAAATGGCATAATAACAAAGTATTGGGAAGTACTGAAGTAGCAGGAAACATGATGTGTACAAAATATCACGCTAGGTGGTACTATTGTCAGAGGGTGGACAGGGACTCCTACTATCACAACTCCTTGCTTGCTCTGACCACTGAATGGGAGATGAAACAGCATTTTTCAGTGGTTCTTGGCCATCTCCATTCTATCTTCAGATGGAAATATTAGCAGACTCCAAACAATAGTGTTCGTTGGTGTCTCATTTTATCGCTAATTAGATTCCAAATGGTCCAATTAATATGTGAGGATGGGAAATCACCAGCTAATTTAAATATAAACTCATTTTGCAAAATCCCAAACATTTGAAAAATATTTTAGATGCTTGTAATCATTTAATTCTACAATTTTCACCTACCCCTATTTAGAGGTATTTGTGTATATGAAAGCTAGTGTTTTAAGTAACTTATCAATATTCACTCTCAAAAATGTATATTCAACAAGGTCTGTAAGAAAAAACTTACATTTCTTTTAGATTACAGATTAATATTTATCCTCAGAACCATTTCCAGAAAATCTTACCAGACATAAACTGTGTAATAGAGGATAATTCCATTTGGCTCCAGTGGTTGTTTCCATGACAACTTCACAGTGACACCCGACAACTGTTTTACTGAGAGGGATTGCGGAGGTGAACTAGGAGCTATAAAGTGAGAATGCAGAACACAACAACTTGTTAAACAGCTAAGATCTGAATGGCATGGTTAAGTGAAGTATCTTTAAAAAGGATTTTAATAATTTGTGCTAGGAAATGAATTATGGAAGCACACAGGTACAATATCCATATCAAATGGTGTTATAGCCAGGCCTCTTTACTTTTTCAGCCAGATGATAAAGGAAGATTTTTCATGCTAGTTTTAAAACATCTGTTTCTGTGATTCAATGGAAAAAAATATTTCATGAGAAAACAGAGCAATGGGTTTGTCATACTGATTCACCTACTGTCCAAGTATATTGTTGTAATTTTCCCCCTTCTAATAAAAGCAAGAGCTTTTTAGGTGTGAATGCATGTAAAATATAACAAAATAGTTCCCCTGAGGAGAAGTGGAGCTGGAAATAATTATATGAAGCACCAAAAAATGGGAAAATTGATGAGCATAGCATTGAGAGATGATAAAAATGTGGGATACCATGCACAGTTAAATCTTTTCACTCCATCAAACAAGGAACACATTCATACAGTTAACATGTCATGAAAGAAAATATACATGTATTCAATGAATGAGACACCTGAAATTCATTCTAAGATGAACACCAGACAGCAATATAACCACTAAGTACTGAGATAGCATAGCTGAATAAAAACATTATAATACATTTTTATTTCATTCTAATTAAAATAGTTAAGGTTCATGCAAATGTTGCTGTGATGAAAATGCAACCCTATGTATGCTTAGTAATAATGATATTTCCCACTAAGGTAGGAAGTAAAACTGTTTTTGTTTTTTTTCTACCAGATGAAGGTATTGCTCTGTGTTGTAATGTTAACATTACTTTTGTTTTTCAAATTAAACAAAACAGCATCATGTACTAAAAATTCAGGTCATGGCTGTGGTCATGCATGGAAATTGAGAACATAAGCATAGCTATTAGCAAATCTGTGAAGCATTTGGTCTGATGCTCTGAACAGTGTGTACTTTTGAGTAAGATACATGTGGCATATTATAAGTATTTTTGTTGCTCTTCCTTTAATTGCACTGTCTTTCTCAACCACAGAGGACAGCAAAAGTGTTTTAAACATCTTACTCTCTTAATTTTGCCTGAACAAAGGCTTAATGAAGTCAGTGAATGCCTGTATTTACTGGTAATAAATAAACTGGTATTTAGTATTTCCTTGCTATATTATCCTTAGTAGCACTACAATAAAAGGTCTATCAAATACTGAATTTCATACGACTCTGGCATGTCTTGATTCTAAGATATTATTTGTCTTTAACTCGTATACCTCCTTATTCAGCTAACAAACTCTTTAGTAAAATACAGAATGAATGTTTGCTCTAAAGAAAAAACATTTTAAACAAATGATTTAAATTTATATAATTAAACTGTTTTTGATGTATTATAGCAATATTTTTATTGAGCAATGTAACATGGTATGAACTGTGGATGAGAGCCTCTGACCACTTTGTGAGTTTTGCAGAGATACACCCCCACTGCAGGAACCCCCAGAGGAATTGTGTCTAATGGGATGGAAAGGGAGCATAGATATTATATCATCATTAAATAAAGTGTGGTATACACTCTGATAATGTATGGCCAGCTCTGCTGGCTAGTATCGAGGGCAGTGCCCTGGTCCTACCTTTGACTCACCCCTCCATGCTCAATTTGGGGTGTCTAGTGCCACTGATTAGGTCCTTTGAGCACTAACACAATACGAATAACAATAACTATAAATTCATCTATTTAGAAGAGCCAAAGACTCCAAGCACAAGAACTATGATTGTTCTAGGTCCATGTGCTGGGAGGCAAAAGGAACGGGGTCTGTGCTTTCTCCCTTTCTCCACTTTTACACCCACACAGAGACAACCTCCTTCTGACTTACTGCTTCCCTTCTGTAATAGGCTAAAATAGTAACAGTAAATTAAGGGTTCTTAAAAATGGAAGACACTGATGCGATATTAGAACAATAATAGTGTCGCTTTCCAAATACAGAGCTTTTGTGATTTGACATAACTTATATTGATAGAGGTATTAAAGAATAAAGATCCATTATATCTAAATGGAAAGTGCCTATATAAATCAAATGTACAAAGAACTCTGAAACAAAGTTTAAGACTTCCACTAGAAGTGGACAATGATATATTGTAATTTCTTTTCTGACTTACCATCTTCATTAGTCAGTATGTTTAGAGGTGCACTACGAACCCCTTCACCCTCGCTAGTGCTTGCAGTCACCTCAACTGTATATTTGGTATATTTCTTTAAACCTAAAGAAAGAAGAATGCAGTAAACTATTTTATAAATTCTGAGGGGGATTTCAGTGAATATTTAAAAAAAATAGTTAAAAACACTAAAGTTAGGTTTCCGAGCACATAAGTAGGCAAAAGTGCTGAGCATCTCACAATTCCCACTGACCTCAAGGTTGATATTAGATGTGCCAAATATGCCTTAGAAGAACGTTTTAAATTATTTTTTTCTGAGTCTCACAGCATAAAAATGTCTTGTCCAATAACACCTAAAATTGGAGACAAATTTTCTGCTGGACACAGTCCATATGTGTAAACTTTTAAGTGGAAATTACCCTTTCCAGTATTTCAGAAGCTGGGACATCAGCAAAATTAGATTTATAACTGAAATTAACTTTAGCTATAATCTGAAGTATTTCAATATCTTCTAGTTTTACAGGAATGTGAAGATTTGGCAATGGGCTTTGTTGCAAGGATAGATTCCTGGGTTAGTGGTTCTGTTGTGTGGTACATATCTGTCCTCTGTCCACATATCTATTCAGGGGACACCATCATAGGGCCTAATCACATCATCCACACTATCAGAGGCTTGTTCACCTATGCATCTACCAATGTGATATATGCCATCATGTGCCAGCAATGCCCCCTCTGCCATGTACATTGGTCAAACTGGACAGTCTCTACGTAAAAGAATAAATGGACACAAATCAGATGTCATGAATTATAAAATTAAAAAACCAGTCGGAGGACACTTCAATCTCTCTGGTCACTCAATTACAGACCTGAGGGTGGCTATCCTTCAACAAAAAAACCTCAAAAACAGACTCCAAGGAGAGACTGCTGAATTGGAATTAATTTGTAACCTGTATACAATTAACTTAGGCTTGAATAGAGACTGGGAATGGATGAGTCATTACACAAAATAAAACTATTTCCCCATGTTATTTCTCCCCCCACCCCACCCAACCCCGTTCCTCTGATGTTCTTGTTAAGTGCTGGAAATGGCCTTCCTTGCTTGTCACCATGAAAAGTTTTCCTCCTTCCCCACACCCCGCTGCTGGTGATGGCTCATCTTAAGTGATAACTCTCCTTACAGTGTGTATGATAAAACCCATTGTTTCATGTTCTCTGTGTGTGTATATAAATCTCCCCACTGTATTTTCCACTGAATGCATCCGATGAAGTGAGCTGTAGCTCACGAAAGCTTATGCTCAAATAAATTTGTTAGTCTCTAAGGTGCCACAAGTACTCCTTTTCTTTTTGCGAATACAGACTAACATGGCTGCTACTCTGAAACCTTTCAGGATCAAGGTCTTAGTATTCACAATTAGCACTAAATTTAGTGTCAGTGGTGGCTATCTTCTTGAAAAGTGACATCTAATGACATTGGTATATTGAAGTTGTAAACATTAAGTTTCGAACAAACATTAAATATTTCCTTCTGACTGGAATTTGTCAGCATGAACTATACACCATCAACCAACCAAGACACTATCAAGTTTCAGATTGTTACATACTAACCTGTAATACTTATCGTCAGAAGAGTAGTGTTTATGATTCTTAGCTCAGTTCCATTAATCCCCTGGAGATATAGAGTGTACTTCTGTATAATCCCATTTGGAACAGATGGTGGAAAAAATGATAACTCTACTTCTGTAGATGAGATGTTCCTGTAGGTTATGTTTTCTGGTGCACTATCAGGAACTGAAAGAGGAAAATTCAGACTTAAAAGAGTGAAGTCAAAGTTTTGTTCATTAGTTAAACAATAAAAAATACAGTATATTGTAAATATTTGATTTTTTTTTACTAAAAATAATTTTATATTTTTACGAATTGATCTGCAAGGTCAAAAAGACATGAAAAACGTATCTATAATATATAATGAAACTATCTGTATAATGAGGTTTTTTATGTACCGCCTTTAACAAATTGGTGGAATTCTCTTGACAAATGAGCTAAAGACCTTCTCGCTCACTTCCCCCAACCCTGTGATACTGAGCTTCCTCCCTGACACCTTCGTAGCTATCACCATGAATTTCCAACTTGGCTCTCTCTCAAGAAACTCTTCATTGATGTGTTGCCAATATTTTAACAAATGGTTTCCACTAACATTTTTTCCATTTGCCTTTCCTGCTCCACATGCTTGCAAAGAGGTAGGGACTGGGCAATCTTTTAATTTGTTTTCCCACTTTAAAAACAAATCACCACTATCACCTGTTTTCCCAGATCCCAGAACCAGGGAGAGAGGCACCAGCACATGATAACTTTGTTTAATCATTTTCTGAAACAAAATAAATATAAGTTTGGTTATCACTGCACAGCTTTCAGTTTGTGCAGTTTGACAAGATAGAGGGGATAAATAGGTTTTACAAGAGTTCTGGGTCGCCTCCCTGGGAAATATTTTGAAAATACCTGCAATTTGATGCAACCATTTGCATTCAAAATACAAAACATTTGCTCTTCATGTATCTGAAGAAATGTTTTTTTACCCACGAAAGCTTATGCCCAAATAAATCTGTTAGTCTTTAAGGTGCCACTGAACTCCTTGTTGTTTTTGTGGATACAGACTAACACAGCTACCCCGATACTTGCTCTTCAGATATATTTGTATGAACCCCAGAGATAAGTCACCTCTGGCTGAGAGGCTTTAGCAATATCCAGAGAGGGGCTGAATTCCATCAGAGGCTGGGAAATCACTCAAACAGCTTCCTAGTTTAGTGGTGGAATCTCTCAAACACAATGATGCTTCAATAGGTCCCACATCCCTCCATACTTTCAATCTTAAAATGCCTGCCTTCCCTGTGATACATCCATCTCTGAAGATCTCATAAAGAATGTTGTTGCAGCTTCTCTTCTGTGTCCCACCTAATTCTGGATTCAAACCTATTGTTCTGCATCCATTTCACCCCCAAGAGAGGAGGAAAGGAGGACCTAAGGGGCCAGAATAGGTTATAAGAAGTGAACTGAACCTGAAATTAATTTGTTTAGTTTAAAGAATGAGTGAAGGTTTCCAACATTTATTTTTTTAACACGTACTTATTAATAATACACTTAAAGTACAGGTTTTTCAGGCCTGTTGCTAAGTATACAATACTCTCTTGAACATATTCCTTATCAGGTAAAATCCGCTGTATGAAGCAACGTGTTCAGCTATAAATGGTGGTAACTAATAAGGAAGGGAATGACCAACTAGAAGGTCTTAGGCAGTAATTTATTACAGATTCATGTCATCTTTAAGACTTTGGTATCTAGATCCCTACTGACTTTTAAAAACAATTGACAGATTATATTAGCTAACTTTCAGCTAAGTAAGCACAAAGTAGTTTCACTTTCAGGACATCATATTGTCATCATTGCCTAACCAAATGGACACAGACCAAAATTTTCAAAATGTGAATGCATAAAGTTAGACTCCAAAATACACACATAGAAACCTCTATCAAATTGGCCTGCTTTTGAGAGTTGCTGGGTACCTGTATTTCCCACTAACTTCATATCTCTGTTTCTTCTTTCTTTATCTTGATAAAGATGTCACCATGATCTAACTTCCTTCTCTTGCAGTTGCTACCATTCTATTTCCCTTCTCCTATTGATTTCCAAAATCCTAGAGGATGCTGTTCACTCTCATTGCCTTGACTTCCCCTTCTTCAGATGATCCCTTCCAACTTGGCTTTTGTCCTCCCCATCCAATACAATTCCCTTATCAAGGTTACTAATTTCTTATTTATTGACTCCCCACATCCTCTCCTGTTCCTCTGGATCCCTAAGAGATCTGTTCAGTCTCTTCCTCCATGTCTTTCTTTCACTGTGACCTTATCTATTCCCAATCATTCACCCACTAGCTATACACCAATTATTCAAAATCACTCCTCTTCTATACTCCTGACTAGAACTAGGCAAAAAAAATCAGGGGCTATTTTGTTTAAAAATGCATTTTTGTACTCCAAAACTATTCGTGAATTTGATGAACTGTTTCAGCCAAAAAACAAATGGGAAAAAATTGAGAAAGTTAAATTTTTTCATTTCAACCATTTGGAAATGTTTTGTTTTGACTTTTTGTTTTGAATTGGCATTTCAAATTCAAATATTGCCAATTTAAAAACAAAACACCAAAATAAGGGTTTAAAACACTTGTAAACAATCAAATCAAAACAGAAAATAAAAAAAAATTGTTTTGGGTTGACTAAAATGTTTTGGTTCACTCAAAACTAACTGAAAAACTGAAAAAACTATTTCAAATTGACCAGAAACATTTTGGTCAATTTGAAACTAAAAAGTTTTGAGTTTTTTTATCTGACACAAAAAAAATACAAAAAATGGTTTGAGTTCAAATCAACCCGATTTTTCTCAGCTCTGCTCCAGACATCCCTCTTGACCTCCATCATTTCCTGCATTTTTAGCTGCCTCCCCAACATCTGATGTCTAATCTCCTAATCCCTCTTCTCAAAAAGAAAAGGAGTACTTGTGGCACCTTAGAGACTAACAAATTTATTTGAGCATAAGCTTTCGGGATGCATCCGATGAAGTGAGCTGTAGCTCACGAAAGCTTATGCTCAAATAAATGTGTTAGTCTCTAAAGTGCCACAAGTACTCCTTTTCTTTTTGCGAATAGAGACTAACACAGCTGCTACTCTGAAACCCGTAATCCCTCTTCTGCCTCTCTTCTCCATGTCTATTGGTATTTCCATTATCCTGTCTTGTCTCCCAGACTTGATTTTTTTCTTTCCTTCTCCCTTCCCACTTCAATCCCCATCCCACCCCTAATATCTAATCTTTCGCTACATCCTGTTGATTCCTTGTTAGTATCTCCAAAATCCACCCTTCTGTCTCAGTACCCACTGCTAAAATACCTTTTCCCTGCCCTGAGCAACTTTCATCTTGACTACTGTAACCCTCTCCAGTTTCATTTTACCACTCCCTTTTCCAAAATATTTCAATAATGTCATCTTACTTTCCTGCTGCTTCAATCATGTCACCAATATCTGTCTTTGAATTTTTTCACTGGTTTCCTTTCTCTTACCTTATCAAATTCAAGCTCTTTGTCCTCAGCAACACTCCTGGTCTTTTGAAATTTCTCCGTTTCTATAAAAATGACATTTTTTCCTGCAGGGCAGGAGAATTTGTAAAAGGCAGGGACTGTATAAGGCTCTACAATACATTACTGGGTCCCATACTACATCTCTGCTTTCATTGCCCTCTTCTCCCCTTCCCACTCCCTACTCAGTCTTTGCACAGGTGAAGGAGGGAAGCACTTGGCATAAAAATGTGTATTACAGTAAAATGAACTGGCATAAAATGTCACCACACGCTATCAAATGTGGACAAATTATAGTATGTTTAAGAAATATACTCACCAGTTTCAGAAGTTCTGACAGACAGTGGAAATGATGACTGATTCCCATGGCCAAACCTAGTGAAAGCCCTTATGGAAATGTTGTAGAGAGTGTATGGTTTCATGCCATTTAAACAAATACGTGTAGCTGAGGTATTTTTAATAAATAAGTCATTGGCATAATTGTACAGAACTTCATAATGAGTTATGATCCCATTAGGTTGCTCTGGTGGTGACCATCTCAAGTATATTCCTGTTGCAGTTACATCTAATACCTCTACATTCTGGGGAGGAGAGCCTGGTTCTGTAATACAGAATGAAAGGTCTTTGAATTTTTTTAACTGATCATATAATAGAGAAATGTTCCCATAAATGTACATGTTCCTAATAGCTAGACATTTCTAGAGGCAGCTAAAGCAAGATCCAGAGCTAAAGGCGATGATATGGTCTCCCTTCCAAATCATTATCCCTAAATCCTATCAGTTTTTCAACCCTTATATATCTCAGAAATCCTTCTTTTACCACCAGTAAAACTGTTGTGCAAACTTTGATTACCTTGTACCCAACTTCTGCAGTCTCTTTAGACTCTCTCTCACGTCACCCACCAATCCATCAAAAATGCAGATGCAAAAATCATCTGTCCGCCTACCCCTCTATGTTCAACTCTTTGTCAAATCCCCTCATTGGCTTCCTCTTGCCTTTCACATCAAAGTCAAACTCCTTATCCTTGCCTTCAAAGACCTGAGCACCGCTCCTGCGGTGTATTTCTCTCGACTCCTCTTTTTAAACATCCCCACCCTCTGCAGTCATCACCTTTGACTTCCCCTACTTTGGCTTCTGTGCCCTCTTCCATCCATCCACCTGTGCCTAGAACCTCCTTTGTGAGCCAGACCACAATCCCTTCACCTTCCTCTTTTCCTTCAGCTCTCTCCTCAAAACATACTTTGCCACAAAAAGAAAAAAGAACATTGTTGTAAATAATTTTTTTAAACCATGAAAAATTCCAAGACGTGCATTACTAAATATAGCAACCACATGACCTACATCTCTGTAACTTTTGTTCTCCCTCCTCCAACCAGTCCCCCTCTGTGCGTTGTCATCTCTCTTGCAATGTTGTAACTTGGGCAATGATCCTGCAGCCATATTCATGTGTGCCTGTGTGGAGTCTCACCAGCTTTAGTGGGATTTCAAGTGGGTGTAATGCTCTGCCCCCATGGATCTAATTACAGGGTCAGGGCCATAGATATTAGGTCTAATACTTCTCTCATTTTCATCAGTTTCACAGCAGTTTAATTCCACTGGCTTCAGTGAGCTATACTGTACCACTGGAGAATAGGAAATTACCTTTAATTCCCATTTCCTGATGATAATCTATCTAGTTTAAGTACATAGTTTATAGGTCCTCATCAATCCACATTTCTCTCAGAATTGAGGATATTTTGCTGTTGCTTTTAATTATCTTTCCATGCCACAGAAATCAAGAACTGGGAGTTACTGTATATTGGAATATTTATGCTGGCAGTTGTGGGATCCAGAGTGGTGACCTATTACAACTGGAACCTCTTGAGTCAGAAATTCATAAAGAAGCATTGGAAATTTCTGTGAGACCTCCAGGCCAAGAAGGTTCAAGATAAGCTTTGAGATATCTGAACATTTATATGAACTAAACCTCAAAGCCCAACACTAATTATTAGAAAAGGAAATAAGGGACAAAATAAATGTATAAATGTGACAATATTCTTTACTGTCACAATTTTTCTGCTGCTCAGGCAATAAAACATAATAATGTTTATTATATCTTATTAAGTTTTATATATTGCATATATTAGTAGTGACTATGTGAGCAGCTCTTCTATGGAAGAGATGTTTATATCTACTGCTGATTTTGTGCCTTAGAGCAGGCTCACTTATGCCCATTTATATACAGTGCCTTGTGACGACATTATTGTCATCAGCTAGAGGTCAAGACACTGCAGGCAAGTGTAGCCAATAAGTTACCCCATAGCTAGACTTGCTTTCTGTGTGACCCTCACACCACAGCACACAAGATTTACCCAGAGATCTTCATGGTCATCAATCACCAGCTGTATTAGGTAAACTAATTGCAAGTTAGTCACAGCATATTTCTTTCCCTTTTCATGGCTGTGTTTTTGAGTCAGTTCACATGCCCACACCCTTCAGCAATTATTGTGTCTCCTAGCCAGTGGCTACATTCTTTCAGAATCATATGGTGGAGTCCCTTCCATCCCATACCAGGATGGCAGGACTCACTGGACTGACAACACTGACTTCATGAATTACATCAGGGATGAATTTGATCAACTGTGTTTGTAAACTCAGTACCACCAATCCTATCTCTTAGGGTATGTCTTCACTAGGTATGTACTGGCCTGTGCCAGCTGACTCAGGCTCAGGGGGCTTGGGCTAAGGTCCTGTTTAAATGCAGTGTAGATGTTTGGGCTCAGGCTGGGGCCCAGACTCTAGGACCCTGCAAGGTGGGAGGGTCCCAGAGTTTGTGCTGCAGTCCAAGCCTGAACATCTACTCTGCAATCAGTCTGAACCCCAGAAGCCTGAATCAGCTAGCCCAGACCAGCCGAGGGTGTCTAATTGCAGTGTAGACATACCCTTAGTGGCCAAATTGTGGCTGGCCCTCTCGTAGAACCAAATCTCTCTATGTTTGTTGTGCTCTCGGTGTAGGGGTCAGTGACAGCTGCTGCATTTACCCAATACTCCTCATTGTGGTATATGAGTGCCTAAAGAAAGCCACTCACACTAGTGGAGGAGTAAGCAGATTTCTGGCCCTGATCCTCTTCATATAAACCAGTGGATCTGACTGTCCACTGTGGGGAGAGTGTGTTACATGCTCCCTGCACATCACAGAATCATAGAATATTGGGTTGGAAGGGACCTTAGGAGGTCATCTAGTCCAACCCCCTGCTCAGGAAGTTCCAAAATACTTTTTTACCACAGGGAGGCTCAGAATGCCTCCCTGTGATCCCTGGAGGGTGCAGCTCTGCACTACCTCAACGCTGGGGCTAAAAGGCACAAAGATTCAATACAGCTCTAATCTGATCAGTGTGATTGATGGATCTATCTATTAGGCTACATCTAGGGGTGGGATTCCCAACTCGAGTAGATATACTCTTGCAAGCTAGCAGTAGCATGAGCAGTGGTGGCACAGGCTAGCCTCTACTAATACAAACCCACCCAGAACCCACGAGTATGTACTCCAGGCTGCTAGCCTGTGCTGCCCTTGTGCTGCCCATGCCACCATGACTACACTAATATTTTTAATGTACTAGCTCAAGGAGAACTAGTCTGAGTATGTTTATTTGAGCTGGGTATCACACCCCAATCTCCAAGTGTGGACATATCCTTGGTATATATTTAAAAGAGCAGCTCTTTTACTGTTGCTGGTAAAAATCCAAATAAGTTACTTGATTTTATGTTTATGCTTACTGTGAAGCACTCTGAGATATGGTCATACAAAATTACTATTCCAGTTTCCATATAGCATTAAATAGGTAAGACTGATTCTGAGCCATATCTTACTCACTTAAAGTAAAACCCGCAGGAGTGACAGTAAGTGAGAAAGGGCCTAGGAAATGTCACAGCTTTCCCAACCCTATGTTTGCAACCACGGTTCCCCTCAGGGGAGATCAGATGGCAGAGGGGTAGGATCCAAATCCTATGCCTCTCAGGGATCTGTATGGGACAAACTATGTGGTGTGTTGACCAAGCCATGCTACCACTTGGCCTCCCCTTCCCCTCTGGCAGCAGGACTCCCTAAAGAACTAGGCTACCCTTGACTCCTGTGTCCATACAATCTACCCATTTTTCAAGGGGGTGCCAACCCAGAGCCTATGTTAATACTTCTAGGAACAGCAGTAACTGTTCTGCAGGCAGGGTTTTGAGAGGAGCATGCTGTGGAGAGAGGGGCTGTGCTCAGGTACCACCTAGAGCTACAAAATCTTGATCTGATATATAACAGTGCAAATAGTTCCTGCAATATTGTATCTTATAATAAAATTACTGATCAATTTCAATGGATAATAAAGCCGAGTACACTGCACTCTACAAAGGGCTATACCATAGTTAAACTCAGAAACTGCTGCTTATGCAGAATGCTCCTGTTCACTTGTTCAGAAACTCCACTTGTAGACAGCACATTCACCCAGGTTCCATGATCTGAGATGGTTTCCAAATTGTTTCTGGGTGCAATTTACAATGCTGGTTTTAAGATAAAAAGCCTTTAAAGGTTTAGGTTCTGGATAGCTCAGAAGCCACTATCTTCCACATCATGATAACAGGCAGAAGCTGTGGATCTTCCAAGCTAATAACCCCTGGGTTAATTAGAAAGGGGCTGGAGACAGGGCATTTTCAGTCAAGGTTCTGGAGCTGCTTCCCCTGTTGGTGCACCAGAGCCCAAATTTGCTGACCTTCAGGTGCTGCTGAAGTTTATTTCTTTCCTCCGAGGCCTGCAAAACTGGCTGAGGGAAGCAACACTGGGTGGTGGGAGAGCCATAGAATGAGTGGATTTGGGAAGATGCCAAATTTTGGAAATAGATCTCAATGAGTATGTTCTATCATTTGTTTGTGCACACATCCAGCTCATGCACATCACTGCAAATAAGATACTTACCATCTTCAGGTGTTCTCACAAAAATATCGTTCTCTTCAGACAGAGCACTTTCTCCCACTGTGGTGGAAGCTGCTACTCTCATTTTATAATTTGTGTACTTTTTCAGACCTAGGAAGACCAAGAAAAAGAATCCTAGCCTGTGATTCTTCTTAAACATCCTCTTTTCCTTTTAGTTCACATAGTAAGTATAAAAATGGGCAATGTTCAAATAGTTTTCATAGCTATATAAGAATTTATGTAACTTACAAAACAACTAATAGCCCATAGAGCCACTATGAGATATTCTAAAACCCACTAACTAAAATAAAATTTAAGTTGGGGGCTTCAACTAATCACTCCCATTGACTTCAACAGAAATTGACTAGCTTAATCTCTGTACATAGCTTTAACAATTTATCCATAAGGAATCCAGTGTGTATGTGAACATGTATATATATTTTAGTATTTTGGTTAGTACAAACAGGTTTCTGAAAACCCACAATGGGATGCCTTTTCTTCTATTAATATACAAAAAGGTATTTTTTAAAAAGTAGAAAAAGATGATAAATTTCTAACACATACTGTGTAAAAGGTGAAAGTCGTAGAAAGAACTAGCAGCACAGAAACAAACTAACCCCCTCCCATGTGAAAAGCCAAGAAGGGGAAGTTCTATGAAAAAAGTCACATTATAAATCGCTTGCAGAAATTACTAACTACCATCCGAAGGAAAACAGGATAGTGGGTTTTGCCCTCAATAGAAAAGCCACTTCCCCAAATTGGCAGATTCCTCTGGATCCACAAGAAGTTTGGGCCATTGATGCAGAGGCCCTCTCTGCCCCTGCACCAGCTCTGCCCCCCCCCATCCTCCTCCTCCTCCTCCGTTTATAGGTAGAGCAATTCCATTGGAGCCACATTGCCAGGGAGCTCTCTAGCCATGCCAACCCCTGGACCTAGCATTTATTACCTTTTTCAGGTAACTTCCATGGACCCAGAGGTGAGTACAATAGGTCTTCTCCCCCAGCCTGCCCACTCCTCCCCTCCAGCCTCATTGTCCCTTCCCTCCCCTTCTGCGAGGGAGAGTGTTGCAGAAATGCTCAAGCCACCCTTCCACGTGAAGATGGGGAGGAATGATCTGGACTACCTACATTTCTAAATAGTCAGTTTGATACATTGTGCATAACACAATTGCAACTATTTTTATGAATCAGAGAAATGTAAGGCTGGAAGGGACCTCAACAGGTTATCGAGTCATCCCCTCATGCTAAAGCTATCCCATACCTGTTATAAGGAAGCTATTGTTTGCAGTTGTCATGTGAAATGCTCTCTTTGTGTCCAGTTCCATCGCATAAATTGTATAATGAGTGATTTTTCCATTAGGATTTGCTGGAGGATCCCAATAACAGCAAAACAGATGATGAGCTATATTTTTATAATAAATATTTTGCACTGAACTTGGAACTTAAGAAACAAAAACAAAAAAGAATTGATGTGGGTGAAGGAAAGATTAAATCATAGCAAAAACTGGGGTGGAAGGAGGAATCCCTTACCTGAAATTATTTTAAAGTTATGCAATGTTACCTTGTTCACGTGTCCTAACAGTGAGAACAGATGGAGGCCCTTCTCCAATAATGGTGAAAGCAGATACACTGATTGTATATTCTGTGAAAGGTATAAGTCCTTTTATTGTACATGACAGCTGTTCAGATGAAATGATGACATACTGGTTATCTGTGGTTAAAAGGAAAAAAGCTTTGTTTTCCATTTGTAAAATTAAATTATTTTTCAAAAGTCTAAGCTGAAGCGGAAATATTTTTGCGCACACATTTTATTGCAGACATTTTTCACCTCACTTTCATGGCAATTAGAATATATAAATAATAAGCTACATCATGGTTTATAACTCACACATGGAGGAGACACTCTGTACATGGATCTCCTCATGTTTGCACATCCGTTCCCTACTCCCTAGACCCTGTAGAGGTCTCTCCACACAGTCCCAAGTCCAGGCTTTGGGACTGGGTGGACACTCAGTGGGCCAAGCTAAACAGTCAGCAGGATAACTGAGGACAGGGAATGCAGATGGTCTCCCCTATGGTCTGTGGATCTTGGGGTCTGTGGCCCGAAGGAGTTTGGGAAGGGAGTAGGGGGAAATGCTGGTATGGAAGCACAAGACCTCTGTGTAGATGGCCCCAGCCTCCCAGGACCCACAGGAATCTACTAAACTAGGGAGTGGGCCTTGCTTTCTTCTCCACAGAGACTGAGGAATTTCCTCTTTCTTCTCCCCAGCTAACTGATGTGATCAATCTCAAGAGCATGCACTCCAGGGTCTCCTCAAGGAGACCCCTTCATGTGGGGGTTTTGGTAGGATGAATGAGCCGGGCCAATACTATAAAACAAAGCTAAGAGGCCTGGGTTGGATCAGAAGAATATTCAGGATATCAGGGGTATAGGCTAAACTCAGTAGCCAGCCGACTGTGCTAATCAAAATCAGTGCCCCATACAGGTGTCATTACACTAGGTTACTTATACTTGAATACTGTATTACACCAGATGCAGACCTGAAGAAGGGCTCTATGTAAGCTTGAAAGCTTGTCTCTCTCACCAACAGATGTTGGTCCAATAAAAGATATTACCTCATCCACCTTGTCTCTCTCATATCCTGTGACAATATCACTACAAAAACACTGCAAACCAGATGCAGGGACTTTAATGGAGCATAAATAAAATCAGAATTTGGCCCTCTGTCTGCTGTTTAAAGCTCTCATGGTAAAAATTTGGAGAGGTATTTTAAGCCTGTATCTGTCAACTAAGTCTTGTTTAATGGATCATAAATATCCATACTTAGTAAAAAAACAATGTTCCATTGATAACGCAGAACAAGTGTATACACTAATGACATCACCAGGACATGGGGGGTCATCCCCATCTGTTTGCCACCCCATAGAGCAGAGCTGTAACTTTTTGACCTATTTACCTTCAGTGACATTTGAAAAGCTATTAGTCAAAATGTTCAGGGAAATCAAGGTCTGTGAAGGGCTTGGAGATATGTTAATCCCCTGCAATCACACCTGCTTTGGCAACTGTAATAACTGATTGTCTATGCAGCTTGGCTGATGGCTCTAGTGTGCTACTTTCACTAGGAAGAAGGTCAGCTGGGTGATAAGGGGCTAGTTCCTGCCTGTGTGGCATTCACAGTTGCTTCAGAAGGTTATTTGGTAGTAAAAAACTTGACTCCAGAAAATGACCCATTAATAATTTGGTTGAACTCTGTGCTAAAGATCATATTTGTGACAGTGACAGGGAACTTTTGAACAATGAGGTAGGTATAAAAATATCTTAAAATTTTACCAGAAACTGAAGATAGTTCTGCTGCTCCATTGATGCTGGGCAAGTTATCAGTAGATAGAATAGTAAATGTTACTGAAGAAACTGTTTGTATTGTGGGAAACATCTCGGCTGAGCCTTCATATAATCCAGTGGCTATTTCTATTGTATCCCCAGTGAAAGTAGATTGGATATTTTCATTTAACATGTCTGGATCCACAGAATCCATTGAATGCTAAAGATTAAAAATACAACAACAAATAAATCGCAAACCAAATATGACACTTACCATTAACTCATTTTTCCCATTATACACACACACACACACACACACACACACATATATACATATTAGATATAAATAGTATATAATAATATGTATATATACTAAAGAGGTTACTTAATATACATTATAGGTGGAGCTGGTATCAACAACTACAATTAAGGTCGCCTGACACTTCCCATTATAAAACCTTATTTTTAATTGCTTATAACTTTGATAAACTTTAACTATTTGAGCTGAAATCTGCCTTGCTGGGTATCTGACTCAGGCTGATTTTGTTTTGTTTTTTAAGTTTCAGCTAAAACAGTTTAGTACCTTCCGAAAATAGGATTAAAGGAAAACATGTTGTTTTGCTCGTGTTAAAAACATTCTTACAACCATTTCATTAAGAAGTTCTAGTGTCTCCCTGCTTTGGAGCAAGGTCTTGAAACTTAGCAGGGGTGTTACTTTGAATGTGCCTTTTGATATACCTAGGAAAATTCACCCAAATCTGGTCAAGTGAAAAGCCTTTTAAATATCTCCCTGCTTAGTAAAGACTTGTTAGAGTTTGGCAGCTAAATTCTCCACAGATTTCATCTGCACTAAGACTACTCCAGCCCAGGGCCATGGGGGGTCACTGTGGCACTAAAATTGAGAGGAGGGAGACAGTCTATCCTGCATTCTCAAAGCTCTGCCTGCTGGGCATGGAGGAAAAGGAGGAACAGACTAACTGGATTGAAGGATAAGAAATGGGGAGGAGAGAAAGTTAATTGGGTCAATGGCACAGGATCAGGTACAAAGTAATATCCAGGAGATCTAGATTCAATTCTAGGTTCTGTTGCAGACTTCCCATGTGACTTGGTGCAAGTCACTTAATAACAGAACTTATTGAAAGCCCAGTACAAAAATTGTGACTTTTTGTTAAAAAATATTGAAAATAATGTGGATTTTTTTTAAAAATAAAAACAAATTTTGACCAGCTCGGTAGCTGATTATTGAACATCCTACCAAAATTTTTTTAAATAAAAATCTAGCTGAATATTTTTTCAAATTTAAATTTCAGATCAAAATTTCAAATCAAAGTTTCATTAAAAAAAATAAGTAGATCTGGTCAAAATTTCCTGAATTTTTCTGAGCCTGAGTTTCCAATCTGTAAAATGGGACTAATAAACCTCTCTTTGTCTCTAAGCTCCCAGAGCAAGATCCCTCTCTTATTACTTGTTTCTATATTCCCTAGCACAATGGGATCCCATTCTCAGGTGGAGAAGAGGACACTATCGTAAATACATAAATAAATGAATAAATAATAAATAATAATAATAATAACGACAACTAATGATTTGAATTACATGATTATTTTGAAAAATATCCTCTTTTTAAAATCAGTATTCCTAAACACTAAAAAAAAAAGATTTAAGAATCACTATTAAAAGGAAATGTTATTGAAAACTACCCTTTTTTGTGACAAATCATAAAAAAGCCTTTGTTTAGAATATCAGTAAACACAGAGAATCAGATTCTGCCACTCATGTTCAGGTATACCTTACTGTGTGAATGGTTCATTCATTTCAGAGTAAGGCTGGAGTCTTGAGTACAGAGGGAAGAATCTAGACCAGCAGAAGTTAAGAAAATGGCTAATAGAGAGACAGATACTTTTCCAAATTAACATGGAAAAATCCACATATTTACTGGTACCAGATACATTGTGGCAAAAGTATCTTTAAATCCTTATTGGCAAAAAAGCAATCTCTGTCTCCTGTGCTTTGCTACATTTGCTTAACTATAAAGTCAAAACCATTTTACTGACATATGCATGGAAGCTTTCAAGAGTACATCTACACTGCAGTAAAAACCCAAGGTACCAGGTCTCAGAGCCTAGATCAATTGACTTGGGCTGGCAGCGCTTGGACTGTGGGGCTAAAAATTGCAGTGTAGACATTCAGGCTTGGGCTGGAGCTTGAGCTCCCCCCTCACATGGTTTCAGAGCCTGGGCTCTAGCCCAAGCCCAAACTGCAATTTTTAGACCCGGAGCCCAAGCCCTGTGAGCCCAAGTCAACTGACCCAAACCAGCGAGTGCCATGCCATGGGCCTTTTATTGCAGTGTGGATATACTCTAAATGACAGTGCAGTGAGGTGAAACTAGAAACTTTAACTCTGAATTAAAATTAGAGCAGAAAATAAGGGACAGTGTGAAAGGACTGAAAATTAATCAATAGTAACTAATTTTGTAATTTAAAATAAAACCACCACAACTATCACATGAGCAAGGTAACCAAAACGGAATAGCCATATAAATACCAAAATACCTTAACTTTCCCTGTGAGGATTGTGTTTTCCACAGTCAATCCGGTGTCCTGAGCTAACACTTTAACCCTATATTGGGTAATGATTCCATTTGGTTGTTGTGGTTTCCTCCAAGCAATTCTTATGAGAGTGGCTTCTAGTTCTGCTAGTTGTAAATCAGATACAGCACTTGGAACTAAAACAAATGAAAAACCCTTACATTAAATGTTATCTCCAATACTGAATTTAATTAAACACTTCTAATCGATTTCTAAATGTTACTGTAAATTTTTTCAGCACATTGAGCAAAGGCAATCTAAACATCTATTCAGATTTTAACTGTTTATGAACTGAGTTGTTCCAGTGCAATCAACAAGTTACTTCAAGAAAATTTTATCCCACTGGTTAAATCATGATTTAAAAACATGCAGATAGCTATATGATATGCAGTATTTTAATAGGACTGTATGAAGAAGGTCAGATCCTCATCTCATGTAAATCAGTATAGCTCAATTCCAATTGAAGTCATTTGCACTGGAAGTCAATTGATCTATGCTGATCTACACAAATTTGAACAAACTTAGGCATAAATAAATCAAACATATATATATATGCATGAAATGAAAAAGTATTTGGAAAATTATAATTGATGATGGTCCCATTTCGTGTATCACATTTTTAGGAGTTTTATTTCCATTTCACCTTTTAGTATTAATAATGATCTTACATTGTACATATTATCATTTAATCCTTTCCCTGCCATTGCAGGTGCCTTGGGCACTGATGTACCTGATTCTGATACCGTATTCTCTGTGACACATAACAGTCTAGTCTCCTGTGGGCTGTAATACTTCAGCCTAATTTCGGTTTTGAGTTTAGGTGTGTGGATGCTGAATGGTGCGGGTGGCCTGTGATATACAGGAGGTCAGACTAGATGATCTGGTGTTCCCTTCTGGCATTAAACTCTAGAACTTTTTGACTCTTTACATGCAAAATAATGAACATCACACATCAGCGTCTTAACATTTCACAGAATGGTTCTCATAGAACTTGAGACACAAAATCATTCATCCTAAAGTAACACAGATAAAAGGCCTGCTAATTCTGATTCACATGAGTAGTCCTTTAACTACAAATGGGACTACTCACATGAGTGATGGTTTGTAGGTTTGGGACCAAAAATCTATCAATCTGTCATATTATGACACTTCAGAATATGTGTGTTGCCTAGCATGAATATGAATACCAAAATAAACCAGTGTTCAAATTGAAGGGGTATAACTCTCACTTCTGACTTCTTCTTGCTGAAAAGAAGTTAGAATAACCCATTGCTTTTAAACCAAAATTTGAATACTGGAATACTATCACCACCTGCTAGTTCTCCCAGAAGCAACTAAGTAAAATAAATCTAACAAATAGAAATAAAATAAAATAAAATAAAATACGAGTCAAAGCGGGAGTGCAGTCCAGGAGGAAAACACTGGTCTGGAAGTCAGGAAATCTATTCCAGAGTCTGCCACTGACCTGCTATATGAACTTGGGCAAGTCACTTCACTTCTTCTTTCTGTTTCCCTTCCTACCCTTTGGCTCTCTTGTGTATTTAGGTCCTGAACCTAGCAGTCACATTGAAATCAATGGGATTCCTTACAGTGTATAAAGCTAAGCATGAAGCAGGTGGATTGGAATCTAAGACTGAAAGCTCTTTGGGACAGGGATTATCTATTACTATGCGCTTGTACAGTACCTCGCACAATGGAGATCTGATCATGGGCTCTGTGGGCACTACTTTCCAGCAAATGTCTCAAACTTTAATAAAAGGTTGAAAGAACTGAGTCTCATGGAAGTAATGACACAGAATCGGGAACAACTACTCCATTAGTCAATAGGACCAGTGACTAGACCAGAGGACAGAGAACATGGTATCAAATCTTGTAATAAGTGTGAACCACATCTTAATAGAGAAATTGTGATATGAACTCTCTCCTCCCATTCACAGTTACATAACATTACTGTGGCATCTACAGCAATTTCTTACTGGAAATTATTCATGATTTTTAGCTGTGTTTAGTGTGATAAAGATTTTGTCCTTTTTGAATAAAAAAAAAAAAGACCGTAATTCAACTGTCTACCTTTTTTCTTTCATTTCCCTCCCTCCCTTCTCTCCCTCCCCCTCTCCCCCGCATCCAACCTGTTCTGATTCTCTCCACTGGTAATGAGAAGGAGAATCAGCAACATGTAACTATACAAAACTCTGCAGAACACAAGCAAGAGCTTTGTGGCTCACTAGCAATTCACAGGACACAGTTTGCGTAACTCTAGACTAACTAACCCACTAAAGGATTCATCCAATCCATATCATTTTATAATTGAGAAAGGAAGCTAGAATTGGATTTGGAAGAGGAACACTAATCACAAGAGGCAGATCTGAAAGTGTCAGAGCATCATGAAAACTGGTATTGCCACCGCAGGCAGTATTTAAGGGAAGTAATTCACAGGTCTGTTAGTTTTTTTTAACTAGAAACAAAAATGGAACAGGGCTGAACAGAGAAAAATAGGCAGGAGGGGACACAGGGAAAGGGAAAGATGGAGGGTGGAAAAGGGTGGTGATGGGGGAAGAATGCACATGTTCCTTTTCACACCTGCTGAGTTTGCCTCAATGTCTCCTGTTCTAATCATGAGCAGCATTTCATCTGTTCTTTTTCAGACCTTTTATATACTGAGATATTTCACTATAATAAATATAAAGGTATTCTGGGTGTTTCCTTTAAAACACGTATGCTTTTATGTTTTAACTAAAGGGTATCAATCACCTTCTTACAAAGAAACAATGAATTTTGTTGAAAGTAGTACAATTATAGGTTTCAGAGTAGCAGCCGTGTTAGTCTGCATTCGCAAAAAGAAAAGGAGATGCACATAGATCGCATTCTTCTTTTTCAGCTTACCACAATCTAGTCACATAACAGTATTTTTTAAAAGAGCTCTATATGAAAAATATCACTATAAAGATAATTAACTGTACATGTGGAGTGATAACATTTGATGTAATTACAGAAATATGCTCTTACCCTACTATTTGCTGCCATCTACTGGCCAAATAATGGAGTTGTTCCTTTAACCCAATTACCCAGCCCAGAAGTAATGCCTTTTTTTTTTTTCCATTCAAAAACATATTAGCTCCATAATCTTTGAAGGCTTATGAACTCAAATAGAAAAGGAGTACTTGTGGCACCTTAGAGACTAACAAATTTATTTGAGCATAAGCTTTCGTGAGCTACAGCTCACCTCATCGGATGCATTCAGTGGAAAATACAGTGGGGAGATTTATATACAGAGAACATGAAACAATGGGTGTTACGATACACACTGTAAGGAGAGGTTTCAGAGTAGCAGCCGTGTTAGTCTGTATTCGCAAAAAGAAAAGGAGTACTTGTGGCACTTTAGAGATTAACAAATTTATTTGAGCATAAGCTTTCGTGAGCTACATCCGATGAAGTGAGCTGTAGCTCACGAAAGCTTATGCTCAAATAAATTTGTTAGTCTCTAAGGTGCCACAAGTACTCTTTTTTTTTTTTTTTTTTTTTTAACTGTAAGGAGAGTGATCACTTAAGATGAGCTATTACCAGCAGGAGAGCCGGGGGGGAAGAGGTGGAAGAAAACCTTTTGTAGTGATGATCAAGATGGGCCATTTCCAGCAGTTGACAAGAACGTCTGAGGAACAGTGGAGGGAAATAAACATGGGGAAATAGTTTTACTTTGTGTAATGACTCCCAGTCTGTATTCAAACCTAAGTTAATTGTATCCAGTTTGCAAATTAATTCCAATTCAGCAGTCTCTCCTTGGAGTCTGTTTTTGAAGTTTTTTTGTTGAAGAATTGCCACTCTTAGGTCTGTAATCGAGTGACCAGAGAGACTGAAGTGTTCTCCGACTGGTTTTTGAAAGTGTGTGTTGTAAATGTCATCATGAATAGGTCTACACCACGGCAAACCTGGTGGCTGAAATTTGTGACTTTGTCCTCACCCATAACTATTTCACATTTGGGGACAATGTATACCTTCAAATCAGCGGCAATGCTATGGGTACCCACATGGCCCCACTTATGCCAACATTTTTATGGCTGATTTAGAACAACGCTTAGCTCTCGTCCCCTAATGCCCCTACTCTACTTGCACTACATTGATGACATCTTCATCATCTGGACCCATGGAAAAGAAGCCCTTGAGGAATTCCACCATAATTTCAACAATTTCCATCCCACCATCAACTTCAGCCTGGACCAGTCCACACAAGAGATCCACTTCCTGGACACGAAGGTGCTAATAAGTGATGGTCACATAAACCCCACCCTATACCGGAAACCTACTGACCGCTATTCCTACCAACATGCCTCCAGCTTCCACCCAGATCACACCACACGATCCATTGTCTACAGCCAAGCTCTACGATACAACCACATTTGCTCCAACCCCTCAGACAGAGACAAACACCTACAAGATCTCTATCAAGCATTCTTACAACTACAATACCCACCTGCTGAAGTGAAGAAACAGATTGTCAGAGCCAGAAGAGTACCCAGAAGTCACCTACTACAGGACAGGCCCAACAAAGAAAATAACAGATGTCACTAGCCATCACGTTCAGCCCCCAACTAAAACCTCTCCAACGCATCAAGGATCTACAACTTATCCTGAAGGACAACCCATGACATCTCACAGATCCTGGGAGACAGGCCAGACCTTGCTTACAGACTACCCCTCAACCTGAAGCAAATACTCACCAGCAACCACATACCACACAACAGAACCATTAACCTAGGAACCTATCCTTGCAACAAAGCCCGTTGCCAACTCTGTCCACATATCTATTCAGGGACACCATCATAGGGCCTAATCACATCAGCCACACTACCAGAGGCTCGTTCACCTGCGCATCTACCAATGTGATATATGCCATCATGTGCCAGCAATGCCCCTCTGCCATGTACATTGGTCAAACTGGACAGTCTCTACATAAAAGAATAAATGGACACAAATCAGACGTCAAGAATTATAACATTCAAAAACCAGTTGGAGAACACTTCAATCTCTCTGGTCACTCGATTACAGGCCTAAAAGTAGCAATTCTTCAACAAAAAAACTTCAAAAACAGACTCCAGTGAGAGACTGCTGAATTGGAATTAATTTGCAAACTGGATACAATTAACTTAGGCTTGAATAGAGATTGGGAGTGGATGGGTCATTACACAAAGTAAAACTATTTCCCCCATGTTTATTCCAACCCCTCCCCCCCCCCGCACTGTTCCTCAGACATTCTTGTCAACTGCTGGAAATGGCCCACCTTGATTATCACTACAAAAGGTTTTCTCCTCCCCCCCCCGCCCCGGCTCTCCTGCTGGTAATAGCTCACCTTAAGTGATCACTCTCTTTACAGTGTGTACGGTAACACCCATTGTTTCATGTTCTCTGTGTATATAAATCTCCCCACTGTATTTTCCACTGAATGCATCCGATGAAGTGAGCTGTAGCTCACGAAAGCTTATGCTCAAATAAATTTGTTAGTCTCTAAGGTGCCACAAGTACTCCTTTTCCGAATACAGACTAACACAGCTGCTACTCTGAAACCGGAACTCAAATAATTGTGGTCATAGTGTGTTTTTAATATTTTCTGTGTTTGCTAAACATACAAAACTTTCCTAGGTATTCCCTTTCTTTGATTTGTGATTTCTTGCTTATAATACACTATCCTGAAGAGGGAGTGAACTAGAAATACATCTATTTTTCATACACAATTTACACAAATGGCTTTGAAGGGAGAATTAAAACCAGTCATCATATGTAGCAGGACAATTAGCTTTTTCGATTTTATTTCTATAACCCTACCTACCTTCTGGAGGAGTAAAAACTGTTAAATTAGATTTAGGGCCCATTCCGGCACTTGTCTCAGCACTAACAAACACATCATAGGTTGTAAATGGTGTTAGATTATTAAATGTGAACTTGAGATCTTTTGTGCTGTTATCTAGAATATAACCTAGAGTGAAATGTGAAAACAGTTTCAGTTTAATAAAAACAGTATTGAACATTTCTTCATTTTGAATACAGTTATTTTCCATGACAATGAAAGACAAAAGACAAAACAATAATGAAGTTATTCACAATAATGAAATTACTATCAGTTTATGATAACTATGACTTATTACAAGTAGTATTGCATGCCCCTGGTAAAATACTAAAATATCATTGCAATACGAGCAGACCCTCTCAACCAGTCTGAATGGAAAATTTCTTACCTTTTAATTTCTCGTCTATAATTAATTCTATAAATTCTATCATTTAATTTCTCTTCTCTCCAACAATCTTCACTGGGGGGCTCTAAAAATTGGTCTTAAAATTATAAGTATGTCAAATTAATTATCTCCTAATATAACTATATACACTACTGTAGCGAGGGGTTGTGGCCTCCCTCAGAGACTGAAGAAGAAGGGAAGAAGGCAAAAACCACCCTCTGGTGGGCAGAGCAAGGCAAGCTATGTCCCCCGCTGGAAGCAGAGGGGTGGGACTGGAAGTTTAAAGGACAGGCCATGGAGCTTAGTTGTCCGAGAGCTGGAGAAGGAAGCAGACATTTCTCCGCCACAATAGAGCTCTACAGCACCGAGGACACAAAGGAGGTGTTTGGGACAACAGACTGACCAGTACTGGAAGAGCTACTGGGACAGCCGCTGGCCGTGTACCCCGAGAGGGAGAAACCCCAGGAGATGGAGGTATACCCAGGAGGGGTAGTAGTAAGTAGCCCAGGGACACCAGAAATTAGTCCAGTTGTGTTGCCAGAAGCCAGGTCAGCGTGTTTCAGTGGGATCCCCACTGACCCAGTGGTGGAGTCCTCCACCACTGTCAGGGCCCTGGGCTGGAACCTGATGAAGTAGGGTGGGCCCAGGTCCCCCTACTCCCTGCTGCCGACCCCACCTCTGGGTTGGCAGCCTGCCCACCTTAGGCCAAACAGCCTGTGTTTGCTTGCTGTCTGCCCTAGCCAGGATTCTTTGGGCTATTGACCACTTACAGCTCTGACCTGCCCCGAGGGCCAGAGCCCCTTTGACCACTTATTGCTCTGCTCTGCCCAGAGGGCTAGAGCCCTGAGACTGCTAATTCCCTATTGAGCTTTGCATTTATAGGCACACTATAGCGAGGGGGTGTGGCCTCCCTCCAAGACTGATGGGAGGGATGGCCATGAACCCCTACAACCACCCATGACTAAGTTAAAAAATCATCAAAAATATAAAGCCAGGTTCACATTATAGATATGTGTGGAGTGGTGGAGAAAATAATCACAGGAAGGATATTTATAGGTAAGAAATTTTCTATTCTGCCTCATCATCTCTCCAAATAGCCTCATTGTGGAGCAATAAAAGAACACTGAAGGAAGAATATATTCAAATCTTTCTATAACAGCTGATTCTTCTATAAGGGTAATAAACTTTAAAGAAAACTTGACTGATTATATAGGTATCACAGACTGGAGAACCCTTTCTTCAAGTCAAGTACAGCTCACACAGACCTCTCTTTTCTTCTGGACTGTTAAGAATTTGGAATATTACGCTAAGAATGGCTCTAGGTTTGGAACTGGTTCTATGGATCCCAGCTTCTTGTTACACAAATAACAATGATAAATATCAAAAAGTTCAAATGGGAAAACCATTTCTAAGGGGCACTTTTGGAGCTGTCTGATTCTCTCATAACAGATGCTGAGAGCTCTCCATTTTCTAGTGAGAAATTGTGGTTCAAATTCAAGAAAAATAAGATAAAGTGCTTCAGTGCTGCTTTTCTGGGAGGTGACAGAATGCAAGTTTCCTTTCCAGAAGACAATTTGTGTCGCTGAGATAGGAAGCTATAGATTTGAGAGATCTTGGAAGCAGCCAGTCTTTTCATTTGTGCCCTGTTGCCACAGGCAGAAATTCTCAGCAGACACTGAAGGAACTATCATTTAGATCCCTCTTCCTTCCCAAACTGCTTGAACTGCTCTAGTCTTTCTACAGAGATGACAATCCCATAGTGAGGACCAGTTGAGAGTAAGAACATAAGAAAAGAAGAACCACCATACTGAGTCAGACCAAAGGTCCATCTAGCCCAGTATCCTATCTTCTGACTGTGGCCAATGCCAGCTGCCCCAGAGGGAATGAATACAACAAGTAATCACCAAGTGATTCATCCTGTCGCCCATTCCCGGTTCCTGCAAACAGACTAGGGACATCATCCCTGCCCATCCTGGCTAATAGCCACTGATGGACCTATCCTCCATCAATTTATCTATTTCTTTTTTGAATCCTGTTATAGTCTTGGCCTTCACAACATCCTCTGGCAAGGAGTTCCATAGTTTGATTGTGCATTGTGTGAAAAAATACTTCCTTTTGTTTCTTTTAAACCTTCTGCCTATTAATTTCATTTAGTGACCCCTAGTTCTTGCATTGTGAGAAGGAGTAAATAAAATTTCCTTATTTACTTTCTCCACACAGGTCATGATTTTATAGACCTCTTGCTTATCCCCTTAGTCGTCTTTTTTCCAAGCTGAAAAGTCCCAGTCTTATTAATCTCTCCTCATATGGCAGCCGTTCCATACCCCTAATAATTTTTGTTGCCCTTTTCTGAACCTTTTCCAATTCTAATATAATGATGATACAGAATGCCTCATTTTAAAAGGCAATAATCCAATTCCCTGGTGTTACTGAAGAGTTTCCTTCTAAAATAAAGATAAAATAATATAATTTCTTAAATAATGTACGTTTGTGCAATATGTATTCAGGTGTCTTACTTGATTTCCCCACTCACTACAACTATAGATACTAGACCATATTTAAAATGGTTCATTAAACCACCAAACTTCAGCATTATCACTATCTACCCAGCTCTGTTAATTCTAATTGCCTTTAATATCAAAGTCCAGAATGATATTGAGGACACATGACAGCTGTAGATGGAAAAGGATTACACAATACAAAATACTTTGAATGTCATGCTTATATAACCATAATTCCTTTCATTCCAACTTGTGTAATACTATTGATGCCCTGATTAAGAATATATTACATGTGAGGAAAATGGGTCTTAGTTATCAGGACAATGAGAATTGGTTTCCAATACTTTTGTAGTAGGTAGGCATTTTGCAATCAAGCAACTTCATCAAATGTTATTGGAAAGCATTTGGCATGAAAACCATCACGACTGACATTAAGATGTTGACTAGTACAATATATCTTTTTAGACCGAGGGCTAGATCTTCACTTTATGATTTGCGCAGCGTAAGGCACATGTTAGTGTGCTACCCCTAGAGCTGCTCAGGAGAGAGATTGTAGCTAGCTAGGGTGACCTGATGTCACAATTTTATAGGGACAGTCCCAATATTTGGGGCTTTTTCTTATATAGGTGCCTATTACCTCCTTGCCCCCATCCCATCATGAGCAGGCAGCTCTGTGACTGAGTACTGGGAATCAGCACCTGAACCAGTAGCACTCTGGTCATTGTTTAACCAGTTAGGTCCCTGGGGAGGGCCTGATCAAGGAGAGAAGTTCCTGATTACCAGATCAGTTTGGGGCTGCGTAACTAAACGAGCTAATTAGCACATTAACAGGGAGAATGAATAAAAGAGCACAGAAAGAAAGAAAGGGGATGGAAGCAGGCTAGTAGACTGACAAAAGGGAGTTCTCTGGGAGGAGAAACCTCTTCACCCCCAACCCGCCCGTGCTTTGGAGAAGGGGTAATAAAGCTAGATAATGTAAATGGTATGAGTGCACTAGTACCTAAAAGGTGGTGGAGTGAAATACTATAAATAAACTGCCTGGTCGTATCTACAGAAAGTAAGGCTTCTGAGTAGTCTGTGTAAAGCAAAGAGGATGGGAGCAGTGGCACTCAGTCACAAACAGCTACTCTGCTGTGGTTGCTGCCTCACCCTCTCTGCCCTATAACTGAGGTCTAATTTGAAGCATGTTCTGAAGATGCTGTGTGGGTTTGATCAAGTGGCAGTTCTGGAGATAGGAAGAAATTTTTTTTCCCTGGGGCTAGAATTGACAAGGTGCCTGGTGCTTTTTTTCCCTCCATCGCCAGTATCCTGGAGGCACAGTTTTAGGTTAATATGGAGTAAAGACAGGATTTAAACATGCAAGTTTAATAAGTGGAGTTTGTAGTTTTGCAGCTTGAGACAAGTAGCCAACGTGAGTAAGAGGCTCCAGGGAGCCAGGTCCTAGAAGTACATGTGAGTTAGAGACCTGGAAGGTGGCTTCTGGACCTTATTATTCTTGAGGAAGAAAGGCAGACCTTATTTCTTTGCAGATTTCATGTGCACCCTCATTCCCCCTAATAAGTTGGAGGACAAGAGGGATCAGAGGAGGGCTAAATACTAGAGATTAGCCGGGAAACAAACCCTAAACATTGGTTATGGAGCATCGAGGATATTTACCACTATCCTGAACCCAAATAAATGACTGGTATTTTTCAGTGAGGGTGGGGGGCCCCAATCACTTCATCTCACAACCCATTCAAGTTAATAGTTTTAGCCTTATCCATTAAAATCCATTCCTTTGTCTGTGTTTTGTTCTCCTCCACGTCCTGATTTAATTGACAGTGTAATATACTGCCTCTCTAAAAGAGTGAAATAGATAAGATTGTGTCTCTTCCTGTTTTCAGGTGTACCTAGTATCCATTGCTATATATACTGATAATGAGCATTATGATGGAGTGTCCTTCCCACACAAGGCAGATCAGGTTGTTAGGACAATTAGCCCGATAGGCTGCACCAGTGTGGGAGAACCAGGGACAGAAGGGCTAACTGTTGATGAAGCAGAGCTGGGAAGAGGCAGGCTGAGCTTGTGTAAAGCCAGAAAGCTGAGAACACCGGGGACTGAAGAGGAAGTAGGCTGCAGTCACTTCCTGGGAGAAGTAAAAGGGTGTTTGAGGCTATAGAGCCTGGCAAGAAGTCAAAGAGGGAAGTAGCCTACAGCTACTCCCTGAGAGGAGGGAGTTTAGACTGATAAACCCAGGGGACAGGCAGAGGATAGATCAGGGGAAATAGCACTACGGCTTGGGGAAATAGCACTAGGGTCTAGAAGCAAACAGCTCATAGTTGCTAGACATAGAGCCCTTGGATTGGAGCCTAGAGCAGTGGGTGGGCCTAGGTTCCCCCACCAGCTGCTGGGAAAGTGGCACAGTGCCTGGCGCTGGACAGTAAGACTGTCTGGAGCAGCATGAGGATAGCTGATCCAGCAGGACTTTGGTACCTTGGAAGAGGAGGACTGTACAAAGACCTGGCTGGAGGCTGAGTCATGAAGAGGGAGCACTGTGAGTCCTGGCAACCAAGGAGGGGCCACGGTGTGAGGAAAGGGGTGTCAGACTGGATGAGAGCTGATTCGCCAGACACAGCCATGAGGAGGCACCCTAACAATGAGTGAACCCCATGACACGCATCCTTTTCACTGAGAAGCTATCAGAGAATTACCACCAAGCCTAATTTCATAAAAGGAAAGATTTGTTTTCAACTATCCATTTTTAGAATGCTAGCGATGTAGTTACTGAAAGAAAATTATCCTAACAATGATAGAGAAAACCTAAGTTTGATTCAGACTTACCAGATGGTCCATATAACTCAACTCTGTAACTAAACTTTCCTGTTACTACGGTTGGTGGTTCCCAAGACACTGAGAAGGACTTTCCAGTAATGTTGCCTTTGGCAAAATTCTGGGGTGGATCTTCTGGAACTAAAACAACATTGGAAAAAAATGTATACACATATAATTCATATTAGGGTTTCCCAGAAACATCATTTAATTCATATTATTCATATTACATATAAAATAAGATCAGAAAAAGACATTAAAAACATCATGTAAATTGGAAAAGTAGGATTTATATTAATACGAAATTTTCTTTCTTTCTGATTTTAATGTACTTCCTTTTAATTAAAAAGGGACGGGGGGGGGGAGGTAGTAACTTATCTTGCAAGAAAACTACAAAAGTGCAGCTGAACCTGAAAAGGGAGAAGTACCAGAGACTCTGTCAAGTCTAACAGTAATTTCGCAATTGCTATTGATTTTACATTGAAAGGCACTCAGATTCTACGGTGATGGGGAGCAGTATAAAACTTAGATGACTAGTTTGATCAACAGGTATGCAGTCTCTCTCTCTTATATTCTAAGTCTTCTAAAACTAATTTGATAACTTTCAATACTGCCCAAAGCTCCAATCCTGCAAACACCAGCGCGTGAACAACTTTATTCATCTGAGCAGTCCTATTGCTTTTAATGGGACTACTCTTCTAAGTAAAGTTATTAACATTGCTCAAGGGATTGCAGGATCAGGCCCTTCGCCTTTCTAAAGCAAAGCTTGCTGCACTCTGACAGATTTGTGAATACACTCAGGAGGCATGGACTGAGTCAATCAAATTCATTTTACTTGGATGCTAATCAGTTTGAATCCAATCAGGCCAAGATATTTTTGTAAAAAGGGAGCCTAAAATTAAGCTTTTAAATCCATATTTAGGCACATAAATCAGAACCCTGATTTCCAAAAATGCTGAGTTCAACAGCAGCTGCTGGGTGCATAACACTTTTGAAAATCAGGCCACTGATCTAGGTGCCTTTATTTAGATTGAAGAGTCTAACTGGAGACACCCAGGTTTTAAAATCTTGGCCTAGACCCCTAGTAGAATAACCTGAATTTTCCATGAAAATGTAGCCTTTGTTTTTTATAAAAACATCAAGAGAAACTAAAGCTGAATTTACCCAAATCAAGCTTTAAAACAAATAAAAACTACAGCTTTGACTATTTGTGTATTTTCCACTTAGCCTTCTTACAAAATTCAGTTATAATAGACAACAGTTTTAGCTCAGTCCTCTGAAAAATAACACGTAAATTTTCTCAAGTAAGGGTTACTCTTAAAAGGTAATATGTAGATTTTTTTAAAAAAAAATGTGAAAATATGAAAATGAAAACATCTAAAATTACTTAAAACATGTACTGCCATAACAATACCCAGCCATTTTGCTGTTTGTGCACAGCTCAGCAAACACCTCCATTTTTTGGATCAAATCTTAGGTAAAAATGTTATCATTCAAAGTGATGTCAATCATAGAAACAAAAAATCAACTCTCTCCTATCGAGCTAGTTGTGAAAATAACAACAGCTGCCAATGAAAGAAAAGAGAGCTCCTGTCAATCCTGAGGAATTTCTTAGGTGCTACTCAGTGAAGATAACCAAGAACGATAAAGTAATCCTGCCAACTCAAATGGTATCAGCTACACTCACACATTATTCTTAAATGTCAGGGTTTACAAGTAATCAAGAGAAGCTGCAATTCTTTTCCAGGGCCAAATCCTGTCACATAACTCACAGAAGTAATATTAATTAATTATTTGATTCCACTTGATCCTATCCCCAGTGACGAAATATGCAAGTGCTGGATTTTGCACAAGACATATGGTAATAATTTTAAATATAATGCAGTCATGTCCAAAAATTTTAAACCCATAAATGAGTAGCAAAAAAAAAAAGTACTTGGATTCTCAAATAGCATTTTAAGCAAGAAGAGCCCTGTCACTGGGAAGGATGGGGAAGGGGTTCAGCAGAGCTGGGATGATTCAACTAGGAAGGGTCTTGGATGGTTTCAGCAGCTGGGAATGGGTCCAAGGCAGGGCACTTGTCATTAAGAGTCATGTGGTCACCTTTGCCTCTGTGGCCACAGGAGGTCCTGTGGCAACAAATTAATGTAGTTTCACGGTGCATGTCGGGGTGCGGGAGATAGTAAGGGGGAGCAGCATTTAGAAGGCACATGCAGGGATGACAGAGAGAGGGGAGTGCAGAGCCAGAGGATTCACAGCACTCCAGCCTGCTGCATGGCACAGGAAGCTACTTAGGCTGCAGATTCCTCACCCTCAAACCACACTTCTCCCCAGGGCCTACCTCCAACTACTCAGCATTTGATCCTAAAAGACAGCAGGAGAATTTGGCAGTGGACAGGTAGTTTGGGTGGCATTATATGTTAAGGTGGCAGGGTCAAGACACTGGAGGTGGGGATTTCAGTAGTTTGGGGGAGGTGCCGTTAGATTGCTTGATGCTGGGGAATGTGAAAAAGTTCTGGCAACTTGAAGGGTAAGCATGAGTCAGTTGTGGGATGTGGGAAGGTTTCAATGTCTAGATGAGAGGGCAGGGCTCTTTGCAATCAATGAAAGCAGCACTCCTAAACCAAAATCCCGTGCATAAAAAAAACCCAACTGTATATCCAGGCACTTGCATGTATAAACATTGTTTTTTAATACCCAGATTGAAGCTATATTATTGGATTTGCTCTATAATCTGCATAGTTCAATACAAGATTTAGCTTTCTAGTATTTAGAAAAATTTAAAATGTTTGTAAAAATTTCTATTAAAGCTAAATCAAACATCAGAAAAGAAAAACCATGAGGAAAAAAGTTCATTTATCTATAATGTCCCCAGGAAAAACCCACAATTGGCATTCACTTCAGCCTGGAAACAAAATCCTGGCATTCCTTACACATGCATGTAAGGTCCCACAGCAGCATTTTTGGATGCATAGGAGAGTAAATCCAACAGAGACCCTATGTCCTAAGAAGCCTCAACTTGTGTGCCAGACTGGGCCCCTGAAGCTCAATGAGGATTAAGTGATTTGGGCTGGCCCTAGGTGCGGTCAGTGGACCTGTGCATATCAGAGATTCACTAGGCCAAACTCTGTTTAGGGGAGCGGAATGCCATCTACTAGTTCCTCCTCCAGACCTTACAGTAACAGCTTCAACCAAGTTCACAGACATCCTGGATTAGCTGGGAGTGAGGATTCTATCCTTCCACCCCGATATTCTTTTGCAGAGCAAAGCCCTTTTACTTGAGCTTTGCTCCATTCCCAAGGATTTTCCTACGGCCAATACACCTGTCTGGCACATGAACAGTTTGAAAACCTCAGAGAAAAAGTTGGACGAAAGCCTTGAATCAGACTGGGAATTACACAGAACTTTATCTATCCCAGCCAGAACTATATATTTAGGGGTTTTTTTTATCTTTAACAAAACCATTCAAATATGCAATATTAGGAAAGAGTCAGACCTCTTCTCATCTGCAAATTAGTTTGAATTCTGACATAGGAAAGAAGAGCCCAGAATTACCAAACAGTGCTAGATAAACAGTGTTTAGGCAATCCTGGTTTCCCCCTGACCCCCTGCTGACAGGTCACTTGCAATGTACTGAAAGTTCTGGGGTTCAATGGCTTGCTCTATGACTGCCTTTCAAGCTGCGGATCCTGATAGGGGAACATTGGGAAAGGTGTTTCTCTCACTTTTCACACATAGCTGTAGGGAAATATGATTGACTGGCTGCGGGAAGTTGATTGACTGGCTGCATACCAGGATATATAAAACAAAGAATGTATGTATTGAAACACAGTCTGAGATCTAGCAGGACAGAATCACAGTCTAAAGCATCCTGTAATATAACCTGAAATCCCTTTGTTTTATATTTTAAAATAAATCTCAGAATTTTAAAAATTGATTTTTCTCTGTAGTTAGAGGTTTTTTCTCGGAAAGCAATACATACCTGCTTCTGGTGTCCTGACAATTGTGCTGTCAATATAACCTGCTTCAGTGGTAACTGCAGAGACTTCAAAAAGATAAGTGGTGTATGGTCTAAGACGAGTCACAACAAAACTAATAGGTTCATTCCAAACAGAGCTCATTTGACTAGGTGCTACTGTACTTGGTGTAAACATAGCCCGTGAAGGAAATGTAGATTTGCCAAAAGTAGTTGAAGGGGTGGTAGTACTCCACAAAAATGATTCACTGTTTTCCTAGAAAGATAAAATATGAACCATGAAAAGCTAAACCTATTACTTCACCATTTTGCCTCAATCACTGTTGAACTATAGGTCTTTGCAATATCATACCTCTTTATATAGCTATAAAATGTGGATTTTTTAAAATATTACAAGTAGGATAAAAGTTACCTACAAACCCTAAGGCCAAAAATCAACGAAAGCCTTCGGCTTGCATTCAAGAGAAGAACTGAGCTCAAAAAGGCTGGTAACTAGAGAAATATCAAATAATTTGATTCTCACAACACCAAAATAGTAATCTGAAAAAGCTGATAAAAATAAACTGAATTTTAAAACTGTCATGCCAGATCAACAATGGTAAATGTGTAGTCACAAAAATTACAAACACTGCATCTTTAAAACAAAATAGTTGAAAATGAGTATTTCTTTCACTTGTCACCACATAAATGCAGGTTGTTATCTTCCACCTGATGGCATCATTAACAGCATAGGGGATGCAGCTCATTCCACTCCTTCAGCCCTGATTCTACATCACAAATTAACAAATACTAAGAGTATCAAATATGGCTGAATAGAACCAAAACTCTGGTGTTGATGAAACATTGCCAGATTTGGTTTCCAATATTCAACCATTCTGTTCCATGAGTCTCCCAGTAATTGGCACAAATTAGTAATGTTTTACTACACTCTAAATCCAAATAGAGCTGATCTGGCTAGAAAAGGTTGAACCTGATCAGCAGCTATAAAAGAGAATGCCAAGAAAAACCTAGATGCTGCAATAAATGGTGCTAATAATTTAGTAGGTGGCACTCTTCCTTCTGAATTGGTATCAAACTAACTCATTTTGATATTAGGAGGCTCTGCAATGCTGGAAATCCTCATTCAGATAAAGTATGAAACAAAGGTCCTGACAACTTAGAGTCATTATAAATGGCACTTCTCACAAGACCATGGTATTATTCCAGTATCCTAGGTCCATTCCAACTCAGGCCATATGGAGTCCTTGAAGTCACAGGGATTCTACTCAGATTAGAGTTCTATTGGAAAATGGAATTTCTGACCCACACGAAATTCCAAAATTTAGATGTTTTCATTCCAAATCAAAACAAAAAGTTTGAAACTCTGTGTAATGGAAAATCCAAAAAATTTCAATTTGGAAATTTTAAAACATTTCAATAATGTCAAAAAATTCATTTTGACTTTATCATTTCATTTCAACTTATATTTGTATGTTTCAGTAATGATGAATCATTATATATATTATACTGACACATTATATATTACTGAAACATACATTCATAAGTTGAAATGAAATAAATATTGAAATTGTTTAGATTCTCATTTTGTTTAGATAATGTTTAACAGTTTAATTTTGACTTTATTATTATTATTATATATATGTTGAGATTAAATGAAATAAAGTCAAAACTAAACTTTTAAACATTATCTAAAAAAAATGAGAATCTAAACAATTTCAATATACTTGTATCAAAGATTTCATCAGAATCAACAAGTTTCTGTTGACCATTTTAATTTTGACTAAACTGCATTTTTCACTGGAAAACTGTTCTGTCAGAAAAATTTTGACCAGCTCTAGCTCAGACATAAAGATCTGTCTGTACCCAGTGCATCCGTTTGTAGGACCTATAACCAAATTATAAAATTAGAAATGGACCCGAACCATATCCCACAGGCCCCCAGATTTTGGGGGTATTCAAAATGCAAATGTGGAACCACATTTCATCCCTTGAGTCCATCTCTAATTAAATTGTTTTTAGCACTTACATTACATTCTGGTAGCCTCCCAGATAGAATGTCCTCCACTTTAACAGAAACATCTTTCACTACAATTCCACTTCTTGCATGTTTCACACTAATCTTGAAACTGGTTATTTTTCCATTTGGTTGCTGAGGCAGAAACCAGATCAGATTTACAGCTGAATAATTTAAGGCCTCAACTGTGAGATTCACCACTTTACCTGGAGCTAAGAAACAAAACAAAACCAGTAATGCATACAATGTATATATTTCAGAATTAACATTTCTAATCTGAAATGACTTTCACAATTCAATTAATCCTTCTTTATTCCTCTTTCTTTCTGATACCTGTTATGGCTGCTTTCTCTATTTCTGGTTTCCAGGTGTTAAAATCATTCAGCACCACAGTATCAGAGGCAATTTTCAAATTTTAAAAGTTGTATTTCTCTCTCCAAGTATGGTGAGTGGTTATTTTCCTTTTTAAAATATAAATTTATACTAATGCTCTCATAAAAAACACTTTTGTCATTGTCTATTAAGGAAGGATAGTCCCTATTAGCAAAATATTGAATATATTTCCTCTGTCCCTCTAGGGGTACATCTAGATAAAAGAGTTGGGCTTGCGGGGCTTGCCTATGATGCTAAAAAGAGCTGTGTACATGTTGCAGCTTGGTCTGGAGCTCAGACTCTGAGACCCACCCCTTCCCTAGGTTTCCGAGCCTGAGCTCCAGACCAAACCACTATGTTTAGCTCACGAAAGCTTATGCTCAAATAAATTGGTTCATCTCTAAGGTGCCACAAGTACTCCTTTTCTTTTTGCGAATAGTTGGTGGGTTTATTTAGTATGTGATCAGCGATCCCTGCCTTGATTTCCTCCAACCCATCTGCACAGGGACATGTGTGGAGCCCTGCAGAGCTGGGATTCACAGCACATAATGAATGGGGACCACACACACCAGGGCACCCTAAATCCTGCCTCTGCCATGCGTGGCAAAATGGCACCATGTATGCGAGGCCCTTTGTAGCCACAATGAAAGGATTAGGATTTGCTCCTAAATGTATCAGAATTTTTGATACTATTTCTTTAAAAGAAAAGAATAAATTGGGTAATGGAAGCTTTACTGAAATTACCACTTTCTGCAGTTTGAAAGAGAAAAGGATCACTAAATACTCCAATGCCAGCACTGTTCTCAGCAGCAACCTATAAGAAATCGAAACAGTCACATTAGAGAGTTCAAGTAATATATAGTGCCAGTAGCCATGCATATATATGGTATAAGCTGTACATGTTGAATGACAATTATAAAAATTAATTTTCTTTTTTTCAGCAGGAATTGTTTAATTTACACTGAACTTTTAATGGATAAATATTAAATACAACAATTCTCAACCACTCAAAAAAGGATCTTCAACGTTCATGTACATTTTCTCTTTAGAAGCATATGGATCTCCCAGCAATGCTCATGCAACAGCAATGACTCACCATCTAAATGGCTGACAAGACTGCAACTTTATTCTAACAAATATGAAAAATCTCTAACCCAGGTGACAAAATTCCTGGCAGCAGTAAAAGGCGGCGGCTCAGTTTGCCCATACCACCTATTCCTGTTGGGGAACGACATCTGGTCTCCCCACAACAAAGCCCAAGCCAAAAGTTCAGACTTAACAGGTGTTAAGTGCCCTCAACTCATAGCCCTGGTCTATACTAGGCGTTGAGGTCGAATTTAGCAGCATTAAATTGATGTAACCCTGCACCCGTCCACATGACGAAGCCCTTTTTTTCAACTTAAAGAGCTCTTAAAATCGATTTCCTTACTCCACCCCCGACAAGGGGATTAGCGCTGAAATCGGTTTTGCTGGGTCAAATGTGGGGTACTGTGAACGCAATTAGATGGTATTGGCCTCCGGGAGCTATCCCAGAGTGCTCCATTGTGACTGCTCTGGACAGCACTCTCAACTCAGATGCACTGACTAGGTAGACAGGAAAAGGCCCGCAAACTTTTGAATTTCAATTTCCTGTTTGGCCAGTGTGGCAAGCTGCAGGTGACCATGCAGAGCTCATCAGCAGAGGTGACCATGATGGAGTCCCAGAATCACAAAAGAGCTCCAGCATGGACCAAATGGGAGGTACGGGATCTGATCGCTGTATGGGGAGAGGAATCCATGCCATCAGAACTACGTTCCAGTTTTCGAAATGCCAAAACATTTGTGAAAATCTCCCAGGGCATGAAGGACAGAGGCCATAACAGGGACCCGAAGCAGTGCTGTGTAAAACTTAAGGAGCTGAGGCAAGCCTACCAGAAAACCAGAGAGGCCAACGGCCGCTACAGGTCAGAGCCCCAAACATGCCACTTCTATGATGAGCTGCATGCCATTTTAGGTGGTTCAGCCACCACTACCCCAGCCATGTTGTTTGACTCCTTCAATGGAGATGGAGGCAACACGGAAGCTGGTTTTGGGGATGAGGAAGATGAGGAGGAGGAGGCTGTAGATAGCTCACAGCAAACAAGTAGAGAAACCAGTTTTCCCAACAGCCAGGAACTGTTTCTCACCCTGGACCTGGAGCCAATACCCCCCAAACCCACCCAAGGCTGCCTCCCGGACCCACCAGGTGGAGAAGGGACCTCTGGGGAGTGTACCTTTTAAAATACTATAAAAGGTTTAAAAGCCAGCATGTTTAATGATTAATTTGCCCTGGCATTCATGGCTCTCCTTTGCAAAAGGTTTCTGGGGAGGGCAGCCTTATTCCCTCCACCATGGTAGGACACTTTACTACTCCAGGCCAGTAGCACGTACTTGGGAATCATTGTAGAACAAAGCATTGCAGCATATGTTTGCTGGTGTTCAAACAACATCCGTTCTTTATCTCTCTGTATTATCCTCAGAAGAGTGATATCATTCATGGTCACCTGGTTGAAATAGGGTGCTTTTCTTAAGGGGACATTCAGAGGTGCCCGTTCCTGCTGGGCTGTTTGCCTATGGCTGAACAGAAATGTTCCCTGCTGTTAGCCACGCGGTGGGGGGAGGCAAAATGCGACCTTGTAACGAAAGCACATGTGCTATGTATGTAATGTTAACAGCAAGGTTTACTGTGAAAGAGTGTACCCATTGTTCTATAAAATGTGTCTTTTCAAATACCACTGCCCCTTTTTTTTCCCTCCAGCAGCTGCATGTGTTTCAAGGATCACAGGATCTTCTCCCTCCCAGAGGCTAGCGAAGATTAGAAGGCGAAAAAACCGCACATACGATGAAATGTTCTCTGAGCTCATGCTGTCCTCTCACACTGACAGAGCACAGACGAATGCATGGAGGCAGACAATGTCAGAGTGCAGGAAAGCACAAAATGACCGGGAGGAGAGGTGGCGGGCTGAAGAGAGTAAATGGCGAGCTGAAGAGAGGGCTGAAGCTGAATGGTGGTGGCAGCGTGATGAGAGGAGGCAGGATTCAATGCTGAGGCTGCTGGAGGTTCAAACTAATATGCTCCAGCATATGGTTGAGCTGCAGGAAAGGCAGCAGGAGCACAGACCGCTGCTACAGCCCCTGTGTAATCATCCGCCCTCCTCCCCAAGTTCCATAGCCTCCTCACCCAGATGCCCAAGAACTCGGTGGGGAGGGCCTCCGGCCACTCCACCCCAGAGGATTGCCCAAGTAACAGAAGGCTGGCATTCAATAAGTTTTAAACTTTTAAAGTGCTGTGTGGCCTTGTCCTTCCCTCCTCCACCACCCCTCCTGGGCTACCTTAGTAATTATCCCCCTATTTGTGTGATGAATTAATAAAGAATGCAAGAATGTGAGCAACATTGACTTTATTGCCTCTGCAAGTGGTGATCGAAGGGAGGTGGGGAGGGTGGTTAGCTTAAAGGGAAGTAGAGTGAACCAAGAGGCAGGGAGTTTCATCAAGGAGAAAAACAGAACTTTCACACCGTAGCCTGGCCAGTCATGAAACTGGTTTTCAAAGCTTCTCTGATGCGCACCGCACCCTCCTGTGCTCTTCTAACCACCCTGGTGTCTAGCTGTGCGTAACCAGCAGCCAGGCAATTTGCCTCAACCTCCCACACTGCCATAAACGTCTCCCCCTTACTCTCACAGATATTGTGGAGCGCACAGCAAGCAGTAATAACAGTGGGAATATTGGTTTCGCTGAGGTCTAACCGAGTCAGTAAACTGCGTCAGCGCACTTTTAAACATCCAAATGCACATTCTACCACCATTCTGCACTTGCTCAGCCTGTAGTTGAACAGCTCCTGACTACTCTCCAGGCTGCCTTTGTATGGCTTCATGAGCCATGGCATTAAGGGGTAGGCTGGGTCCCCAAGGATAACTAAAGGCATTTCAACATCCCCAACGGTTATTTTCTGGTCTGGGAAGAAAGTCCCTTCCTGCAGCTTTTGAAACAGACCAGAGTTCCTGAAGATGCGATTGTCATGTACCTTTCCCAGCCATCCTACGTTGATGTTGGTGAAACGTCCCTTGTGATCCATCAGTGCTTGCAGCACTATTGAAAAGTACCCCTTGCAGTTTATATACTCGCTGGCTTGGTGCTCCAGTGCCAAGATAGGGATATGGGTTCCATCTATGGCTCCACTACAGTTAGGGAATCCCATTGCAGCAAAGCCATCTACTATGACCTGCACATTTCCCAGGGTCACTACCCTTGATATCAGCAGATCTTTGATTGCGTTGGCTACTTGCATCACAGCAACCCCCACAGTAGATTTGCCCACTCCAACTTGATTCCCGACTGACCGGTAGTTGTCTGGCGTTGCAAGCTTCCACAGGGCTATTGCCACTCGCTTCTCAACTGTGAGAGCTGCTCTCATCTTGGTATTCTTGCACCTCAGGGCAGGGGAAAGCAAGTCACAAAGTTCCATGAAAGTGCCCTTACGCATGTGAAAGTTTCGCAGCCACTGGGAATCATCCCAGACCAGAAACACTATGTGGTCCCACCAGTCTGTGCTTGTTTCCTGGTCCCAGAATCAGCGTTCCACTGCATGAGCCTGCACCATTAGCACCATGATGCCCACATTGGCAGAGCACGTGCTTTGAGAGAAGTCTGTGTCCATGTCCTCATCGCTCTTGTCACTGCGATGACGTCGCCTACTCGCCCGGTTTCGCTTTGCCAGGTTCTGGTGCTGCATATACTGCTGGATAATGTGTGTGGTGTTTAATGTGCTCCTAATTGCCAAAGTGATCTGAGTGGGCTCCATGCTTGCCGCGGTATGGCGTCTGCACAGAAAAAAGGCGCGGAACAATTATCTGCTGTTGCCCTGACGGAGGGAGGGGTGACTGACAACATGGCTTACAGGGTTGGCTTACAGGGAATTAAAATCAACAAAGGGGGGGGCTTTGTGAGAAACTGAATGGCCGCCTCAAGGATAGAACTCAAACCCAGTTTGAATTCTATCCTTGAGGTTTTAGCAGGCCGTTGATTTCACAGAGGGAGGGAAAGAGGGAGGAGAAAATGAATACAAAACAAATCTGGTCTATTTCTTGTTTTGAGCCACTTCATCTATCTTTATACATCATGCTGGCAGCAGACTGTGCAGTACGACCGCTAGCCATTGTCACCTCCTGGGTGCTCGGCAGAAGACGGTGCAGTATGACTGCTGGCCATCATCTTCTGCTGGCTGCAGATTAAAAGACAGTGCACTGCCGGCAGGACTCAATCGCCATGAGACGAAACAAGGGAAATGACCTGGCTGAGTCACTCCCATGTTTGCCCAGGCACCCGGTTAAAAGAGCACCCAGGACTACGTCGACGACGGCTACCAGTCATACTGCACTGTCTGCTGCCAAAAGGCAATAAACTACTGCTATGTAGCAATGCAGTACCACGTCCACCAACACCCAGGAGACATATGGTGACGGTTAGCTGAGCGGGCTCCATGCTTGCCGTGGTACGGCGTCTGCACAGGTAACTCAAGAAAAAAGACGCAAAGCGATTGTCTGCCCTTGCTTTTACGGAGGGAGGGAGGGAACAGGGGCCTGACGATATGTACCCAGAACCACCCGCGACAATGTTTTAGCCCCATCAGGCACTGGGATTTCTATCCAGAATTCAAATGGGCGGTGGAGACTGCGGGAACTGAGGGATAGCTACCCACAGTGCAACGCTCCGGAAGTCGACGGTTGCCTCAGTACTGTGGACACAGTCCGCCGACTACATGCACTTAGAGCATTTGTGCGGGGACACACACACTCGACTGTATAAAAACGCTTTCTACAAAACCGACTTCTATAAATTCGACCTAATTTCGTAGTGTAGACATACCCATACTAAAGTAAATAGGAATTTAGGGCACTCACCACCACTTGGCACTTACCAAGCTCAGGCCCCATGAACGCTGATTCTACACAGGTTACCCCAGTAATACTACCTATCCTCACTTTGCAAGAGTTCTACTCCTCTCTTTAACTGAGCAGGGAGAAGAAAATCATCTTCTTCCCCCATTCCTTTTCCCACTCCTCAGTTTGAAAGGAAAGGGAGAAAAGCAGGCCCTCCCCCCAATTCCTCACTTCAGGAGGGTCAGGATAGCCCTCCCTGGTTGGTGAGAGCATGGCAGAGTGAGTGTCTGGGATATCTGAAAGGCAAAAGCATGGGGAGAAGTGAGAGTGATGCAGAGTATACATGCCTGACTGTGAGGGATGACAATATAGAAGGGTACCTCTCACTGGAGGTGTGGTGAATTGAGATCATGGCACAGTGTGGGGAATAAGCATCATATCTGACAGAGTGTCTTATGTATGAGACTTAAGTGGTGTACTGACTTTGTGTTGGTCCTCTACACAAGGGTCAGTTTCACATACAGAGAACAAGGAACAAAAGAGTTTGATACAAATAAAAACTTATTGCCTGGATTTAAGAGAATTAATGAATAGGGCAACTTAACATCTCCTAAAATCTTCACAGCAGTGATGAGAGTGGCAAACTGTGTGAAAGGAGAAATGGAGGTAGAGAGCACTCTGGTGAGGGTCAGAGCGTTTGTGTGTATGCATACGTAGTGACAATACTGCAGATTGCATCTCTCTGTGTGGCAGAGGACAATGCATCACAGTCTTTGTAAAAAGAAAAGGAGTACTTGTGGCACCTTAGAGACTAACAAATTTATTAGAGCATAAGCTTTCGGAAGCATCGGAATGCATCCGATGAAGTGAGCTGTAGCTCACGAAAGCTTATGCTCTAATAAATTTGTTAGTCTCTAAGTACTCCTTTTCTTTTTGTGAATACAGACTAACACGGCTGCTAGTCTGAAACCAGTCTTTGTAAAGGTGCTAAGAGGATGCCTGCGAGAGTGCCGGGGGTCAGAATCATAAAGTCTGTGGAAGAAGCATCCAGGATAGAGAGGAAAAAAATTCTATAGAAGTGTCATGACTTAACAGGCTTGTGAGGAATGTCACAAAAAGCTGAAAGAGCTTGGCAAAGCTATGACAAAGAAAGGGCAGAGAGTAAATGTGCAGTAGTGCACAGTGGAAAGGACCATTTGAACAGCTCCTATATATTGATGGGTTCTAGATTAACTGTAACAACTCAGGAAAATTATCTAGGCATCTTTGTGGATAGCTGAGCAGGTGGGCAGACAATAGGCTATATTAAGACTGGGAAAGAGAACAGTACTGAACATATAATGTTGTTATATAAATGGATGGTATGTACTCACCTTAAATACTGTGTTCAGTTTTGGTCACCTCATGTCAAAAAGGGTATAGCATAAATAAAAAGGGTCCAGGAAGGACACTAAATACAATTAGAGGCATGGAAAGACTTCCAAATGAGGAGAGAGTAAAAAGATTAGGACTTTTTAGTTTAGAGAGAAAACAACTAAGATGTTATGACAGAAGTATATAACATTTTGAATAGTAAAGAAGTCAGCTATGCACACCTCTATATTCTGTTTTATTATACAAGAAAAACGGAACATCCAATTAACTTGAAAGACAACAAATTAAAAACTGATGTGTACAAGTAAATGTATACACAATGCATAGTTAAGATGTAGAACTCATTTCCATAAGATATAGAAAAGAGCATCAAAGAATTAGACTCCTATGGGAAGCACATAGTTATCATCCCTAGTTAAACTAGTTAGGATGAACATTTATAAGGGATATTTATCCATCCTTATGCTTTGAGACATAAGATAATTACTAAGTTCCAGAAATAAACTTTCCTGTAGGCATATTATTCTCTAATTATCCATTATGATTGTTTTACACCGTCCAATATTGGCCATTGTCAGAACCAAGATACAACAACGATGGTTGCTCATATACCATGATAACTTACAAATAACTAGAGAAACACACCAATCTACCATTGGTCTGATTTGGTATAACAATTGTATGATCCTGTGCCTCCTAATTTATTTGTCCACTAGATATTAATTTGACTTCCATTGCCTAAAAAAGTTTTCTTTTACAGGTGTAAAAAAAAAGAAAAAGAAAAGAAAATTAAGACCCATCCTATTGAAAAAGAAAGGAAAACATAAATACAGCTACGTAACATAGCAGCAATTCCATTAAACTGTGCCCACACTGCAGTAACAAAGAGAAATTCAGTAAGGGGACAAAACCATGTACAAGGAAATCATAAAATAATTTACACACAGATGACTTGAAAACTTGCTCGTAAATGACATGACAGACCCTACAATGAACCAGATCACCTGAATCACACCATATCACTTAAGAGGAAGAGGGTGAGTAAAACATCTAGTTGGCCACATAAGTGAGAAAGTGGAAATTCCTCCACATGGCTGGCCCTTTAGTTTGTGAGGCTGCTAGTGGGTCAGTCATTCAGAAGACCCATCAGGAACCTGTCAAAGATCTAATGGCCTTTAGAAAGAGTGTGACCATCAACTAGTCACTGCCATTTTACCAGAGTATGGAAAAAGAGTCAGTCTTGTGGGCCCCACTACACAGTTGCAGTTGGAGACCCACAGCTCACTTTAATGAGTAACATACAAGTATAATGAATCAAATGCTGTTATCAGATGAACATCTAGGGAACTCACAATGTCAATGGGAACTGCCCACATGCATAAGAGGGCAAAATTTGACCCATAGAGTAGACCAGAGTTTCTCAACCCATGGGTCAGGACCCAAAATTGGGTCACTAGAATGTTTCAAAGGGTCGAGTAGCAGTTCCTGTGGCTCCTGTCCCACAGGGTTAGCTGGGTTCACTCTCTGCTCCAGGCACTGCAGCCTCTGGTCCCAGCACCACTCAGGTATAGCCCAGCCATCATGATGATGGGAGTACGGGTAGGCCAAATTTGAGTGAGTGGCACTGCAACCCCATGAGCCAGGTCACAACTCCAATCACACATATTTGGTCCCATCATGGGGGCAGGGCCAAACTTGAGCAGCACTGCCACCCCGGAGGTTGCAACGCTGGGAGCAAAAAGCCAAACCCAGCCAGCCCCACAGCACAGGAGCTGCAGGAGCCACCACTGTGGGGTGAGTACTGGGCAGGATCCAAGCCCCCTGCGGGGGGGGGAGGATCTGACCGAAACCACCCGAAGGTCTCCACCCCCAGACTATTTACTGGGTCACAACACGCCGTAAACATTTACAAATGGGTCCTGAGCCCAAAAAGATTGAAAACCACTGAAGTAGAAGATAGGACCATTAAAGCTCAGGGGGGGAGGAGAAAAAAATAGCATTTTGCAATTTTCATAGGAAAGATACATGTAGGAAGTAGGAAATGAAATGTGCAAGAATTTTAATAATTATAATGAATAGAACAGACTAAAATTATTACGCTATTTGGAATTTTATATTGAAACTCTACCTCTACCTACTCAACTTTGTCAGGGCAGTTTTCCCTGGTTAGGGCCTAAGCAAATGGTATATTCTCTAATAGCTAAACTTTTGCTTTACAGCTAAGGGAGAGAGTTAGAGATGAAAGAGTACACTTTTCTGTAACCACACATAGACTGACTTTTATCCATATGGTCATCAGTACTAAAATTCACAACAAGGAGCTTTCACACAATGCTAGGCATAATTAAATAAGCCATATTTCAATTTTTTACTGTATAATATGCAAGAACAAATTCTGAAAGGAAATTTGTACACTATGTTACTCACGACCTGAAATTATATGATTTTTATACAGCCCTTGGGCTGCATGAAATTGCAGCACATGGAGGCATACAAGTCTAACTTCTTATTCTCTCAAAAAAGCATCCTGCCCAGGTCCTCACAAAAATGAGCATTTTCCTCTTGCCACAATGTTGGCAAGGGAATTGTATATAATTTCTGGCTATTTCACCTCTAGTCATTCATTATTCAGACGTTACAGAAGATTTTTTGAAAATATATCAAAATCAAAAGAATGCCTGATCTCAATACACTCAGCCTGCTTATACCTATGGAAATGCATTTATTGATTATCAGCACAAATTCAGAAAGTAAGCACACAATTTTAACAGCAAGGAAATGGAAGAGTAATGAAATTAACTTCCATTTTGGAATACATCACAAAGTAAATCATTATGGCTGAAAGAAATTGGAGTAAAGTTTTCAAAAGAACCCAACAGACTTAGGAGCCCGAGTCTCAGTGAAATTCAGTGCCTAAGTCATTTTTGAAAATGGGACTTCTCTCTGTAAGAGAAATTTTGACAGAGCCATATTCCATCAGGTCAGTTTTGCCAGAATATTGTTTTGAAAGACAACCGGGAAAAAACAAAGTGCCAACAATGTCACATTACATTTTCAGAAGGAAGCTTTTCAATTTTTCATTTCAAAATATTTTATTTTGTATTATGTACATTTTATATTTATCATAATATAATTTTAAAGTAAAAATTGAAAGTATGTGTTTTGAGTTTTGTCAAAACAAAACATTTTCATCAACACAAAATTATTTTTTATTTTTTATTTTCCTCTGTGGAGAATTCAGAAGTTTTGGGGGTTGTTCTGATTCAGAACAAAGCCAGATTTTTAAACCTCAAAATCCTTACAAAACAGAATTTCTGTCCTCCACACAGCTCTTCTTCCAATTCACTTAGATACTTTTGAAAATTTGCCTCTGAGTTACTGTGCCACATAATATATGTCATGTCAAACAGGACATTAAAAGAAGAAATCACAGTTTAGTGCACTTTGAGATGAAAATTAATTTAATTAAAGAGAACTATTGTAGTAAATAAAAAGAACTGGGCAGTGTGTTTTACTACACAACTTAACAAGTAATTAGTAGGCTGGTTAGGAGAGTACTATATGTGCCTAAAATAGTTTCATATTATTTTACTTTAATCTCAGATATTGTACAAAACATCCAGAATTCAAAGTACAAAAGCTACGTGATTAATATTGTTACCTTAATTTCATAAGTTGTTCCAGGGTTAAGATTGGTGAGAAGAACTTCCAAACTATCTGGTTTTGTTGTTACTTGGGTATAAGCTGTTTGCATCCATGGGCAGACCTCCTTATATTTAACAATATAGGATATAATCCTCCCATTTGGATGTGGCGGTACATTCCAAGAGAGCAGAATTCCTGCAGATCCTACTTTTTCACCGGCAAGGAACACTGGGGGTCCTGGATCTGCAAAAAGAACATTCTAAATTATCAGATAATTCATATATCTTCACAGTTAATGCATACAAATAAACCATTTTTCAGCATAGACTTCTGAAGTACCTAAAGACTAATGTGCTTGTAAATATGAAGCTTTTTTCTCCCTAGAACATTGTTTCAAAAGCTGATTAAATGCTTTTTTGGAACACCAGGAACATTCTTTTATAAGAATGTAAAAAATGGAATGCTCAAAATCTTCACAGACAAAATAGAGTTTGATGCCAGATATTTTGCCAGTTTTAAGAGAGATTTTTATAGCTTGCTCAGTTTCAGGATTCTTCACCTAAAACTACATAGAAATCTGTGCCACTGTTTTAGAAAATGTGTTTGCTACTAGTATACTTTTTTAAAGAAATCATATTAAATGAAGATGTCTGTTTGTCTAGTTTGAAATGTGTAAAATACATAATATACAAATAAGAGCAAACACTTCCATAACTATCCGTTAGGATTAATAAAACTTTCAATCATAATCAGATTCTCCTTAAAAACAATTTTTAGAGGAACTTCAATTTTCTTCTAGACCATTCAGCAGATATATATGATGATGGTTTAAAGACAACAAATAACTGTCTAATATTTTCATGCAAAAATAGCACTACCAGGTTCAAACTCATTACTGACTGTAACCTATAAAGAAATAGTATACATATTTTAAGATGTAAATCAAGCAATTATTTACCAGGAATGTGCTAAATTTGATAAGTCATAATTAACTCATAATTAACTCACAGGTTACATTAGTTGTCACTGTTCTACTGACTGGTGAACTGTATGCTGAAGAAGAAACTGAAGAAACTGTCACATTATATGTTGTTCCAGGAGTAACGCTAGAAAAATCAGCCTAAAATATCAAATTAAGCCATATAAGTCTTTTGCCAAGATAAGTACAAACAGAAAATACAGTTTTAAACATGATATAAGGTGACATGACATAATACACATTACAGCAATAAAAACACTACATCACTTATGTTTGCTGCAATATAGCATTTTGTAATTGTATTTAAGTTACCCACTATAAGACTTGAATAACATACAATATTAAAAAACAACAAAACTAACAGTTAGATACAGCTGATTCTGTAAAAAAAAATTGTCTATCATAGGGTACCGTCACGGTAATATTTAAGTGCATGTGAAGCATTAGAAAGTCCTGCCTTTCTGAGGGAAGAAATAAAAAAATATTATAAAGATCCCTGAAAAACTTTCAAGTTTCCAACATCTATCTATCTTATCTTTTGAAATAAACATCACACGCCTTAATAGTAAGCATTTATACAAAATACCTGTGTCTCTGCAGTTCCAATTAAAAACAAAAGCAAAAGAACCAGAAACGTCATTGTTATTATTATATTTTTTCAGACAGTAGAATCAAAAAGTGCTCCTATTTCTTTTTGATGGCTTAACAGGGAAATGTTGCCTGCATTAATGATTTAAGGCTAGATCTTCCTGGCAAGTACACAATTAATGAGCCTGTATTACTCAATAGCTCTGCCCTTCCTTTGTTAAACTATTCATGAACTCTTGGATGACTGGCTGTAGGTTTATAGTACACGTTAAAAAAAAGTATAACTGTTGTTAAGGTAACAAACCACAGATGTTGAAATTTGCTCTCACAAATATCGCATTAGTACTTTTGTATTCTCATCTATGTTAAAAAGCTAAAGCAGCAAGCTTCATGGTTGGTCAGTTCTGCAAAGAATTTTCCCATCAGCACAGTGCATAAACAAAAATTGGCCATCCAAATACTACAATAAAAACACATACCTGATACTTCCCACCTCCAAGATCTAGGATACTAACAAAGCCCTGACCAGGAATAAGATCCACATGAAACCTTTCCACATATCCATAAGGTAGTCTCCAATTCAGAGAGAAGGAATGTGACGAAACATTGAAGGCTTTAAGACCCTCTGGCTTTGCAGGTTCTGAAAGTAAATTACAAATTAAGAACAGATTAACCTAAACAAGGCGATATGTGAAGCTAACTTCAACAAAAGTATATTACTGGTTACAATCTATCATAAAGATTATCCATCCCTGTTATCGAAGGTTTTTAAGACAAACATCTGTCAGGGATATTCTAAATACACTTAGTCCTGCCTCAGCACAGGGGGCTGGACTAGATGACCTCTTGAGGTCCCTTTCAGCTCTACATTTCTCTGATTCTATAAAGATGTCCATCTAGAGTTGTATCTGGTTTACTCACCACATAAGGGTCTGATCCTGCCCCCACTGCAGTCAATGGCAGAACACCTGCTGAATTCCGTGAGAGCATGATTATGGTCTATCATTTTATTAAAATCACTAAAGAGCTCAAAGGGCCCAATCCTACAGTACTCACTCAAGCAAAACTCTCACTGACTTTAGGGGGATACAGCCCAAAATCACCAGAGACGTAGCTTCTTGTCCCAGTTCATTGTTAAAATATATGAATGGCACATCATTAAGACCCTGTTTCAGGACCCAATCTCTATTCAGCAAGCATGTGCTTAACTTTATACATGTGCTTAAGTCCCATTAATAACCTCAAAGTTAAATTCAAGCCAGTTCTACGTGGCTTCCTGAATAAGGATGAATGTAAGCATGTGTTTATGCTGAATTGGGGGCAAAGGGCTTATCCAGCAAAGCGGCTTATCCTTACACAGGCTGACAATGGATAGATAGATAGATAGATAGATAGATAGATAGATAGATAGATAGATAGATAGATAGATAAGTAATATGCTGAGAACATATTTACCTACTCCCTCTGCAAGATCAGACTGTTTAAATGACTCTCCTGGAATGAACCCTAAAAGGAGCAGTCACTGGAGTTCTGAAATAACCATATTTCACATTTTGTTTTGCTTTTTACCATAAAAGTTAATATTTCTTCATAACTCTCAAATACTGGGGAGTCAAATAATGGCAGGAAGTTCTGTTTGTTTCAGTTAAGCCCCCCAAAATCTGGATGTTTAATCCAAATGCATCTTCTCCCTACATCCTCTCTTCTTTCACTACACCTAGGTCTTCCTCTCCACTCCCTTCTTGACATCTCTTTTCACCTTCACTCCCTTCCTTCTTTTCCTCCGTTTCATATTTAAATAATTCTTTGCCCCCCCCCTTCAGACTCAAAGTTGAATCAGTCAGTTTTCTTCAGCAGGTCATTAAAAGAGTCATCCTCCTACTTGATCAGAGAAGTGCTCTCACCCATGTGCATCCCTCTGCATTTCTCCTCCTCTCCATTCTGTAATCTTGGAGAATCCTCAACTGAAAGATCTCCTTTGCATATATCACAGAGCAAGTCCACTCACTAGCACCTTCACACATGTACCACTACCCTAGCACTCATTCTGTTGTTTCATTCATTCATACATATGTCATTTCACAACTCAATTAGAGCAATTTCCCCCCTTCCAGACCTCCCAGTATTGCTCATATCCCAACTCCATGCTGTGCAGAGTCTTGCATCATTCCACATCACTCACTCCAACATATCGCATTACTCCTGTCACAAAAGATCTCCACTGGTTCCTCATCCACCACAAAATTACTCTTATAACTTTCAATGTCCACCAGGATCACATCCCCTCTCATTCTCCTTACCCATTTCCCTGTGCTCTGTCAATTCTGTCCCCGTCTCAGTTCCTATTCCCCTTCTTCTCCTCTGTTGAAGATTATTCTTTTGTTCCTGCCATGCTCAATATCTAGAACCTTTTACCCATTCCCCTTTGCCTCACAGTTTCTCCAAATGGAGGTCAAAATGCTACGGACAGTGAGCTCCCAACCATTTTCCCACACTATCACTTTTGCTATTCATGTATCTCCTGTCTTTTGTCACCATCATCTACAGTCAAAAACTCCTATGATATGTATATTCTCATTACAACAGCAAAGCATTTGGAAAGACTGTAGCTGTAAATTTTATTGTATTGTAATGACCAAGAAGGCACTGGATCAAAGTGCAATTTCTGGTACAATAACCTCCCCCTGTATTTTGTGAAAATCCAAATAGGAACCCTGTATGCAGAGAACCTGCAGGTTCTGTCTATGTTCAACTGAGCCACACAAATTCCTTATTACTAATATCAGTTGCACTAGAGACAGGTGGATTGATTATGGTATCCAACAGAGCTCCTTTCCACCCCTGTGGTAGTGTATATGAGTCATGTGTCCAGCACAGATTGAGCTGACTAACTGGTCCCCATCACAAACCCCCATATAGAGAGCATGCTGGATGTGAGGCAGGAGTAGGTGCAGAGTGCTACAGAGATTCTGGGCTGCTGCAAAGCCCATAGGCAACCTGGGGAGGCGGCCTAAGGTTAGTTTTGGCCATTGCAGCAGCCAGAATCCAAAGGGTGCAATGATGGCATGAAGCCCTCTTTACTCTCCACTCTGGGCTGGGCATTTTAGGAGAAAAGCATGGAATCTAGCCCTAAAATTCCAATTTGAAAATGAAAGTGTTGTTACCTTAACTGAAAGCTTCCAGGGCATTCTTTACAAATGTAACCCTAGTAGTAATCTCAGTAATTGATAAATAAATCATATTAAACATTAATGGGATTTAGAAAAAGGGGTAGAGCTCAACAGCAGTTTTGCATTCATAAGGAGTATGTGGCAGTGCTCTATCATCCAAATCTAGACTCCAGTGTCTGACTCGTTTAGACATGTTGAATATCGGGCAGATGCATACAGCAGACAGGGGAACTCTCCCCTTTCCAGGTCATGCAGTAGTTGTAAAGCCACTTCACAGAGGCTATTCCAGTTTTCTCAGCAGACATTTTACACACTCCCAACTAATGTGGTGGACAAGAGGATCTACTGCATGGCAAATCCTGTCTTTTCCCCCTAAACTTCTACACCCTGCACACTGATGCAAAGAGAACTCATGACTTAGACTCCCTCATACAGAGGGAATGCACTCTTTACCTGCCTCCCTGTCCCACACATACACACAACCTGCATCTTTTCCTTTCCCTTTCAAAACAAAACTGCAGTGGTCACACTGCAGAGGACCTGTGCATGGCCATGGAGCAGAGGGCTAAATTTACTATGAATAAATAACTCCCTATACATCAATATAAGTCCATACCTTGAAGAATTATCTGATTGTTTGTTTTTCCTTTATTGAAGAAAAATCAACGCTGATTGCAGAAAATCATATAGATTGTGTAAACAAATTCACCTTTGCTTGCCTCTCTTTTATCCACAGGCTTAACCTACTATTACTTATATGAAAGTTTCTGCCAACAAATCTGACTAACATACATTCCATATGTGGTTTCAGAGTTCTGTTTCTGTTCTGTATAACCATTTGCCAGTTATGTTTCTTCTAAGGTTCAATCTATGGATAGTCAGAAAAGTATTTAATAGCTTTTATGGACCTCTGACTTTTTTACATTAATCCATAGGAGGTTTAAGTTTAGGTTAGGATGATGACCCGGCTTATTGTTTTTCCAAACAGAAGCCCCAATTCTGCAAACCCTTAGGCATATAAGTAGCTTTTAGCCATGTGAGTAATTCCACTGCATTCAAAGAGACCACTTTTACGTGGAAAGTTACTCATGAGCCAGATAAAAAAAAAGGACTTTGGCATCTAACTGCCACATTAGGTGCCTAAGATGAACATTTAGGTATCACTGAGACCTTCGAAACCCATGCTTAGCTGCTGCTGAACCCTGGAAGTGCCTAAAATCCCTACTGGCCTAAGTTTTTGCCAGTGGTCATACACACAGCTGCCTCAGTCTAGGCACCTGGTTGCATATCTCACACTTAAGCACCAGCAAGATACTCAAACAATGCATTCCCCCACCTCCTGGCCCCCTTGCAAGCCTAAGTCAGCTGGCTCAGGCCAGCTGCACGTGTCTAATTGCAGCGTAGATATACCCTTAGGCTGCTCCCTGATCAACGTGCTGTCTTCTGTGGACCCCATTCTTAGTGCCTAACCCTTCCTATGTACTATATAGGGAGCCTAGGCCTTCTAACTCAAGGCTATGGATTTCACTGGGTGACAAGTCACCTAAAAGTTAGGCACTGCATCAGAGTTGCCATGCCTAAGTCCCTTTGTGTATCTGGGCTACACATGCTTAAGTGTTTGCAGGATCAGGGCTGTCAAATGCTTTCTACCCTCCCCTTTTACTATTGGTAGGCTTCAATCAGATCATACTAAATCTGGCTAAAAACTGGGACAATTTATATATTACTGTGCAAATGGAGAAAACAGTTAGGCTAATTAATTATAAGAGTGATTAATTATAGGTAAGAGTAATCAAATCAAAATTAGGAGTATGTCAAATAAATCAGAAGTACCAGAAGAGTACCCAGAAGTCACCTACTACAGGACAGGCCCAACAAAGAAAACAACAGAACGCCACTAGCCATCACCTTCAGCCCCCAACTAAAACCTCTCCAACGCATCATCAAGGATCTACAACCTATCCTGAAGGACGAGCCATCACTCTCACAGATCTTGGAAGACAGACCAGTCCTTGCTTACAGACAGCCCCCCAATCTGAAGCAAATACTCACCAGCAACCACACACCACACAACAGAACCACTAACCCAGGAACCTATCCTTGCAACAAAGCCCGTTGCCAACTCTGTCCACATATCTATTCAGGGGATACCATCATAGGGCCTAATCACATCAGCCACACTATCAGAGGCTCGTTCACCTGCTCATCTACCAATGTGATATATGCCATCATGTGCCAGCAATGCCCCTCTGCCATGTACATTGGCCAAACTGGACAGTCTCTACGTAAAAGAATGAATGGACACAAATCAGACGTCAAGAATTATAACATTCAAAAACCAGTTGGAGAACACTTCAATCTCTCTGGTCACTCGATCACAGACCTAAGAGTGGCTATACTTCAACAAAAAAGCTTCAAAAACAGACTCCAACGAGAGACTGCTGAATTGGAATTAATATTCCTCTGATATTCTTGTTAACTGCTGGAATTAGCCTACCTTGCTTGTCACCATGAAAGGTTTTCCTCCTTTCCCCCCCCCCCCGCTGCTGGTGATGACTTATCTTAAGTGATCACTCTCCTTACAGTGTGTATGATAAACCCATTGTTTCATGTTCTCTGTGTGTGTGTATATAAATCTCTCCTCTGTTTTTTCCACCAAATGCATCCGATGAAGTGAGCTGTAGCTCACGAAAGCTTATGCTCTAATAAATTTGTTAGTCTCTAAGGTGCCACAAGTACTCCTTTTCTTTTTGCGAATACAGACTAACACGGCTGCTACTCTGAAACTTGAAATTGTGAAAATTCCTGTGTCAGTTTTCTGATCATAATCTAGCTTGTTACGGCCAAAGAGATAAAGAATGAGATAGTTACTATATCCTGTCATCAGCTGTCAGATGAATAATTACTGTGAGACATGATTGCCTTGTAGCTGATCCTCTGAATACAAATGATGGCCTTTTATCACGTTCTTATCAACAAATGTTTGATTTTAGTGCTTTAATACTCAAAAATTAAAATGGAATATCATTTAAATACAGCATGCGGAAGTTTATCAGATGGTTGCATTAGAATCAGTTACAGTAAAATAAATATCAAATTCGTTATTCTAAACCACTGGTAAAGAACGAAAAAAGAGATTACAACCTGTTGTTTAAAAAAACATAGTAGACTTCCCCAAAAAGACCAAAAATAGCAAAATGGAAAGCCTTACTTGGACAAGAGGGAAACCAGAAAGATTCTATAATTTCCTGTTATCACATAAACAATATGAAGCTGTAAGGTACTCCTTTTTATTGGACTAAAAAAAAATACAATGGACACACTTTTGAAAATCATGTTCTTTTCATTAGTGCATGGAAAACTGAGAAATGCAGAGCAACAGATACTCTGCAGTGTGTTAATTCAGCGCTCATAATTAAATCAGAGTGCACAGGACGAAAGGTGACCCAAGGGGGGAAAAGTCAGGAATATGTCTGGACTGGAGCTTCTCTCCTTAAAAACTCTGCCTGTATTATAGTAACAGGGAAAAAGAAAAGGAGTACTTGTGGCACCTTAGAGACTAACAAATTTATTAGAGCATAAGCTTTCGTGAGCTACAGCTCACTTCATCGGATGATACAGACTAACACGGCTGCTACTCTGAAACCAGTTTTTTTTTCCCACCAAATGCATCCGATGAAGTGAGCTGTAGCTCACGAAAGCTTATGCTCTAATAAATTTGTTAATCTCTAAAGTGCCACAAGTACTCCTTTTCTTTTTCCGAATACAGATTAACACGGCTGCTACTCTGAAACCTGTCAGTAACAGGGAAGACTACCATGGGCACCAATCCAACACATATATGCTTAACTTTACCCATTAACTTCAGTGGGACAACTCACAGTGCATAAAATTAAGCATGGCCCTAAGGTACAGGATCAGGACACAGCATGTTAGAAAATCAAATCACAGATTAAAATCTGTATTTTTCAAAAGCTACAAAAAGTAACAGAACTGATCTACTCAGGGAGTCACTGTGAGTGCTATGGTACACCAGCTCACATGTGGTATGGTACTGGAGTACCACATGCTCAGAGTCAAGTGTTGTAGGTGGTCCAAGCACAAGGCCTTTCAGGCACTATCCCTCAGTGGGTTCCCATAAACACTCTCAGTGGCTGATGAATAACAAAAGATTGCTGTATTAGAGCTGACAGAAATAAACATTGCAATTATTGTGAGGCAAAACTGCTTTAAAAGACAAACACAAGATGATAAGAACATAAGAAAATAAGAACAGCCATACTGGGTCAGACCAAAGGTCCATCTAGCCCAGTAACCTGTCTTCCAACAGGGGCCAACGCCAGGTGCCCCAAAGAGAATGAACACAACAGGTAAACATCAAGTGATCCATGCCATGTCACCCATTCCCAGCTTCTGGCAAACAGAAGCTACAGACACCATCCCTGTCCATCCTGGCTAATAGCCATTGATGGACCTATTCTCCATGAACGTATCTAGTTCTTTTTTGAACCCTGTTATAGTCTTGGCCTTCACAACATCCTCCGGCTAGGAGTTCCACAGGTTGACTTTGCATTGTGTGAAGAAATACTTCCTTTTGTTTGTTTTAAACCTGCTGCTTATTAATTTCATTTGGTGGCCCCTAGTTCTTGTGTTATGAGAAGGAGTAAATAACACTTCCTTATTTACTTTCTCCACACCAGTCATGATGTTATAGATTTCAATCATATCCCCTCTTTGTCATCTCTTTTCCAAGGTGAAAAGTCCATCTTATTAATCTCTCCTCATACAGCAGCTGTTCCATATCCCTAATCATTTTGTTGCCCCTTTCTGAACTTTTTCCAATTCCAATATATCTTTTTTGAGATGGGACAACCACATCTGCATGCAGTATTCAAGATGTGGACGTACCAGGGATTTATATAGAGGCAATATGATATTTTCTGTCTTATCATCAACACAACAGGCTCCAATTCAGTCCCTAAGTAGGGTGACCACCTGTCCCTAATTGGGTGTCCTGAAATGCAGAGTTCAAGTCCCGGCCCAAGGCTGAATGATTCAGGGATAGCATTTGTCCAGGATTCCCTGCAGCACTGCTCCACACCTGCCCGAGGCTCAGGGACACCACCAGCCTCTTCCTAGTGGGGAAGAGGGGTGTGAGGTGTGCCATGAGGCCACACCCCTGCTCCTCCTTTCCCCCCAAGGCCCCACTCCTGGTCAGGCCAGAAGCCAGAGCTGGGCTGTGGTAAGTGCCGTGCAGACTGCTGTGGGTCTTGGACCCTCCACCTTCCCTGGGCGGCACACCCCAGGGGGCGGGGACAGGCACCAGAGGCTGCTCTCGGGCACCTTGGCACCCTTCCCAGGGCAGTTGGAAGGTCCGGGCTTCCTGGGCAGCTCCTAACACTGCCCAGCTCCAACTTCTGGCCTGGTCTTAGGGCGGGGCCTCAGAGAGAAGAGGAAGAGCAGAGGACAGGGCCACAGAAAGGGGACACTGCATGTGTCCATTTTTGCATTTTGAATAGGTGGTCACCCTACCCCTAAAGGCAGTCCACTACAGGAGACTTACGATGGGGCTCCTTAGGCCTAGTGCCAGGGATACTCACACCAGGTCAGCCCTCTCCTCGATGCCCTCATGGCCCTGGCCTTCAAATCCTCCAGCTAGAGTCCAATCCTTTTATCTGGCGCATGTAGTTTCATTAAGTCCTGTAGCCACTCTCCCTAACTTTGTTTGTAAGCCACTCCTGGCTATCTATAAGCCATTGCCATGGCCTCCTTGCCAGCAATACGTTGCTTCCCAACCTCGCCCTCTGTCCTTCAGACCCAGGTATTACGCTGCATGGTCTTCTCTCCCCAGTCAGCTCCCTTCTGACTCAGCCTGTTATCACTACTTTTTGCTATTACTCCCAGGGTGGAGAATTACCCTTTCTATTGATGCTAAACAATCACAGAGTATTTGCTTTTTTGTGTGGGAGGGTCTAAATTCCAAACCCATTTCTTTAAACTGGTATTTTAGTACAACTATCATTTGTTCATATAGTTCATATATATATAGTCTGCCATTTTAGCACTAAACATTAATTTGATTTGATTTTATCCTTAATAGCACTCAGATATCCTTGCCTGACAAGTGCTATATAAATGCAAATCACATGATATTGTCATAAGATGAGAAATCAAATTATCATGATTTGTTAAACCTCATTATGGTCCAGTAGCATGTAATGAAAGCAGTTTTCACAGTGCCAGGGTTTTTGTTTTGTTTTTTCATCTTTACAGATGAATTCAACAGCTTCCTGACTAGTGGCATGTTCTGAAGTACAAAAAGGACATTTCTTTTTCATTTGTGTGGATATATCTGATTTGAATTAAAGAAACCTCTTTGAGGCCATTATCTTTCTCTACAATCTGTGATAAATTGACAGGTTCTTGTAGAAACATTAAAGATCTTTATTTTCGGAGTATTTATGTGGGAAGCTCTTAAATAAGGTATGTGCAGTATTTCTTTTACTAAAGCTCAGCTTAAAATGAGAGATGCCCCAATTGGACTGCTTAAAATAAAAACCTCTGTCCCCCTAGTATTAACCTAACTCTCAAATTAAATCCAAAACACTCAGGTTTAGAAAACTCTCCCTCCCCCACTCCTCTCTCTTTCCCTAAAGAGCCAGTCTGAGGCCCCAATCCTGCATATACGCACATGCTTAACTTTACACTCTGTACATAGTCTTACTGAAGCCAATGGGATTTCTCACAGTGCATAAAGTTAAGCATGTGCATTAGGTCTTTGCAGTATCAGTACTTTAGCCCATCTACTCCTCCATTATCCACCTTTCAATACACACACACGCACACACACTCTTACCTTCAGTGGCAGGTTTTCTTCAAGTCACAATGACTGAGCATATCATTATCTCTGCAAAATACTTCTGTAACCATACAGCCACTTTCTGTTCCTGTGTCCTACTCAGTGCTTACCAGATATATTCCCAGATAAAATAAATCATGTTAAAATGAAGTTAAGGTTGAAGGTTTCTATCAGTACCTTAGGGGTATAAAATATTACAGTGATATTTTAATTACCTGAAAACCAGGAAATTCAGAGTTAAGGTTATACTTAAAGAAATCCAAACATGTTGAGGTAAGAAATGCATGGTCAAGGCACCCAAGCAATCTTAACTCTACTCACTAGTGACACCATTCAAAAAGTAAACAATTTATAATTAACAAACTGTTTTTTAAGATTAAGATTTTTTTTTCCGTATTTTCCCCCTCATGGCATTACTACAGGTTGGATTTGTTAGCCTCACTGTCTCTGTGCTTTAAGGGATCCCTCTGCCTTCCTACCTTAGTTCCTTGACAATCTTGCCTTGGTGCTCAATAACAAGAGCCTTTCAAACACTGATGCCCAAACTTAGCATGCAGCCACAGAATCTTTAAAGAGCACATCAGATTAAGTAATCTACCAGTGAGAACCCTAGACATTTGTTCAGTCTCCCTCATACCACAGTCATTACAACCAATAAAATATTTGCATGCAAATTAGCTATAGAGAAAGGCATGACAAGTTGACTTACTTTTGATGTCACCATATTTTCCTTGTTCAAACTTGTGTAGGTAAGATTTGTATTATTATTTATTTATATTATGGTAGAACCGAAAGGCCTCAACCAAGACTGAAACATCATTATGCTAAGTGCTGTACATACATAGTAAGAGACAATCCCTGTTCCAAATAGTTTACAACCGAAGGCCTAAATCCTGCAAAGATTTATACACCTGCTTAACTTCATACATAGTGACGTCCCATTGACATCAATGTGACTACTCCCAGACAGTGAAATTCACGTCATACATAAAATCTTTACATGATTGGGCCTAAATAATGATAGTACCCAAAATAAAGGCATTATCTCTACTTGAGTAGTTTTCTGATATTGTACCTTCAGATGCGTTTTAATGCTGTATTGATGAGGCACAGCAGGGACCAAAGAAAACTACTTTGTATGCACTATTCAGATATCGTACTGTAAAATCTCATGAAAATATTTCAGAATTCATCCAGAAGCTCAGTATCTAGAGGGGCAATCCTTACATTCTATTTGTTTAAAATGAGTTATACAAGAATATTGTACAAGAATAAATGTGCACTGATATTTACCTAGTGTGACCGAATGCACCGCTGTATTCACACCGTACACTCTATCATAATAATCTTTGTACCAAATATGCTTTGTGCGGTATCATCTGAAAACTAATAACTGACTGGTCAATAATATCATGGTGAAATGTGTGTGGCAACACTATATGTAAAGTTATGAACTTAAGATGAAATTATGACTGAAATGTGTTTACTAGACAAGTCTGGGGAGGGGGTAAACCTGTTTCTCAAAGAAAAAGGACAACTGATGCCTCTAGCCAGGTGTCATCCAAGTTAATTGGCAATCACTGGTCAACTGGCCATTCTTTGGCAATGAAGGGGGGCAGGAATAGATCCACCTGCATTCTAACAAACAACAATATGAAATTTTTTTCACCATGAGAGTCCATCTCTCCTTCCTTGTAGCTGGAATTAATTTTATTTAGAGGTAACCCTCAGGAAAATGCATTTTGAAGGGCGACTGGACAATAAAAGTGAGGGGCAAAAACACCCCAGGCATTCTCTCTCTCTCTCACACACACACACACACACAGTAAGGATTTTACCTTGAACCAAGTCTAGTTTGCTAACTTTTAGCTACTAGAAAGTGTTTTATCTTTATTTCTCTTGTAAATATTTCTGACTTTAATACCTTGTACTCACTTAAAATCTCTTTGTAGTTAAATAAAATTGTTTCATTTTTTTTTATCAAAACTAATCCACTGTCATGTTCAACTCCATTTAAAGTGGATATTGGATGTTGGATATTGACCCCCTACAAGCGCAATGGTCCTATAATATCCAAACTGTCCAGGAGAGGGCTGGACAGTGCAGAACTCATGTTTTGTGGGAAATTCAGGACTGCGAGTGTGTTGAGGTTACCCTGCAGGTAGTAACCAAAGTTGCTCGAAGCCAGAGTGTGGCTGGTGTGTTGCCAACAGGCTGCTGGGATCAGAGTTGCTGGATCAGTATTGTAGCTATACACAAACACTCAGGGTATGACCTGCTTGCTATTTGTGAGCAGCCCAGGTTGTGAGCTACAACAACAAAGCATTGTGAGGCACACAAGGTTGCAGGGCAGGTGGTGACACAACCCCTCATTGGTCTGAATTATACCCAGAATGTGATGCCTACCCACTTGCAAGAATAAAGAGAAAAAGAGAGAAAATGTACAAACCTGTTACAATTTCAATGAATGCGATAGCTCCTTCAACATGGCCTCTGACTCTTTGTAATGTGAAATTATAAATGCCGCCAGCAGTCAGACCTGTAACTGTGTAGTCATTCAGCACTCCCAAAAGACTATATTCTTTCCTGAATGTACTGTTTGATACAGCTACTGTATAATGGGTAAAGTTGGTCCTGGTTGGATTCCACATGAGTGTGGCAGAGGAAGTATTTGCCTTTTTCAACATTAGGCCACATATTCCAGCTGGTTCTACATTTTTAAAGAAAAAAGATAAAGATGGACAGATATATTAGACTGACAAAGAAAATAAATTATAAATAATTAATTTAAGTAGACTTTATCATATTCAACTAAAAGTTACACCAATCTGCAAAAATATGGAGTTTCAATGTGACTGTTTTGAGGTTTTCTAATATTATGAAACATATGAAACCTTTTAAGGAGATTTTCTGGTCACGGATGCAGAATAGCCAGTACAGTTCTGCTACCTGGAGAAAGAAGGCAGGATTTGGAAAGCAAGCACAGTGGATATGCACCCTATGTATATAATGCAGCCTATGTGATTCCAGACTGAGCAGGATTCCAGACCTACCAGAGCTCTCATTAGAAAAACACAGCTACTCAGTTGCAGAGACATGAGAATTGAGCCCTTCATAAATAACATTAATGATTCTATTCACAGAAATTGAAAGTTTACAAAAATATCCATGGACAATACTATTTTATAAGTGAAGAATTAAGTCACTAAATATTTCATATATTCACTTAAAAATCAACACATCAAACTATCCAGAGTCAATGATAAAAGTTACCCAAAAAAGACTTTTTGTACTTATATTAGCATTTCTAAAATGACATTAATTTTAATTAATAATTAATAACCAATAATTAATAGTGTTTTCTTTAACATATATGCCTTGTTACAATTTGAAGGAAAATGCTTTTCAGGTTTCCCTAAAGGTGTACCTTACAGAACTGTTAATTAAGCTTGCATGCAGACTCCTGAAATCTTGTTAATTAATGCAACATTTTTCTGTGAAAATTGGCAGGGCTTACTATTAAAAGCAAGGGGAAGTCTATTCACAGCTAAATCTTTGCCCAGCTACATATTGTATTTACCCTTGATACTCATGAAAATATTTGGCCAAAGATGGACTTCTCAAACAGGGGAAGATGCTTAATTCCTCTGCCTGGGATGCATTTTGCATCAGTAAGAATCTGCAAGGCCTGGGGCTGGCTATCCTGTGAGTAACTGGCTCAGGTTCGCTGTGCTTGCAGAGCAACCTCACTAAATCACTCAATGGTTAAGGAGTTTGGGACCAAATAAACCACAGGAAACCACAAAATAAGAGGGGGGGAAGGGCTGAGAGATGTGTGTATGAGTTTGGTGGTTGATTTAGTTTTTCCTGAATCTGACGTAAAACTATTTCTCCATGACTCCTCCCCAAACATCCCCTGCTCTTTCCATGCTATTATCTGGTAGCACTACTGCCAGTGCAATGGAACTTCTTCAACTTGGTGTTTACTTTTTGTACCTGCTGAGCATTTGGAGCACAATTTGTCTACTTTGTCATGCTTTCTAGCATAGTCAAGCACAAAAGTATCTTCTCATGGAGTATGCTGCAGCCTCTGTACAAGAGCAATCATCCAGTTTAGTATCTCTGTTTTGCAGGAATTTTAAGAAACACTGAAACACTTGAAAGTCAAGTGTAAGATCGTATTAAAAGCATTAGGATCTGTTCTTGGAACACTCAGTGGAGACCGCACATCTAGAGCTGGAAGTTTGTTGCTTCATGTAGCTACATCTCTTCCTTTAATGCTGTATCTGTAATTGAACCCACATCTCGTGAGTTTTAACCCAGTGTACTAGACTGAAGACCTTCCTCTAGATTACCAGTCCAACTAGGAGCTGAATGTAGCCTATAGCCTTCATTTTACCCCAACTATTCTTTTGTAACCACATATATTCATTACAACTATCCATACTTATTTTGCCACCTTAAAAGGAACCAATTAAGAAAAACTATAAAGTGTTTTCTCACTTGTGGTGACTTTTTTCTCCACAGCCTTGCTGGAATCCAAGCCTTTAATCGTCTTTAATTGAAACAAGTAGTCCATTCCAGGGGTCAGATTTTTCACTATAGCTCTGCTGCCATAAACAGTTGTTGTATGTAGTGTTTCACTGTTTGCTATCAAACAATAGGAAAGCTACAGAAGAAAAATACATTTTAATATCAAATTCTTTCATCTCACAATAGTAAGGTTCAGAGGTGTCAGCTAATTGATTATAATAGCCAGATATTGCAAAGACAGAAAATCTTTTTCAGAGATTAATATTAAAGTTCACAAGTTTTGTAACACTTTCCACAAAAATCTGTAATAAATTAGGGTAATTAAAAGAGACAGCATGGACTAGTAAACCCAGCACCATGCTGGGAGTCAGAAGCCCTGGATTCTAGTCCCAGCTCAGCCACTGACCTATTCTGCTTCACTGGGCAGTTACCTCACTTCTCTGTGCTTTTAGTTCCCCTCTCAGTCTTGTCAGTTTAGTTCATAAATGCTTCAGGGCAAGAGTGTCTATCAGTGTGTGTTTATACAGTGCCTAGCACAATGGGTACACCTACATGGCACTCAAAATCCTAGCTCTGACTCAGGTTTGAGCCCAAGCGCCTTTTCCACCCACCCACAAATCAGTCTGACTTGGACTGACAATCAGCAAGGACTCAGGATCCAAGTCCTAGGACCCAGCTAGAGGGGTAGGTCAGAGCTCAAATTCCACCGTGACTCAGGTCCAGGCCCTGTCATCTTGCAATGTGGACACAGGTCAAGCTGCAGACCTGAAACAGAAGGTCTGCATAGTGCAGTATGGATGCATTAGCACAGCCGTGAGACCCAAGACCAGAAATTGTAAACCCAGGTTTACAATGCAGTAAGGTCACTCAAGCATGGGCTTAGAAACACTGAGTCCACAAGCCCAGGGTACAGCGTAGATATCCCCTATGAGGCCCTAGTCTCAGCTGAGACCTCTAAGGGTATGTGTACACTGCAATGTAAGCCCAGCGTTAGTGGGACTCGAGTTAGCTGACCCATGTTAGGGAATCCTGAACTTGAGCGTCTACATTGTATTTTAACCCTAGGTTAAGAATTTTCTGACCCATGCTCAAACCTAGGGCTCTGGCATCCACACTGCAATACAGACCCGAGTCAAAGTAACCCTATCCCAGAGAGCCTAGTGCCCCCTTCCATGTCTCCGAAATGTGGCTGCTCTAGACCTAGGAACATGGTGCACTGTGGGAAAACTTTACTGCCCACCCAGCAAATAACAGGAAGCAGCTCACTTTGCAAAACGCTTGATCAGTTTGCTCTCTGATGCAAACTCAGGAGGGTCTCTGACAGTGTGTTTTCAGATGGATGATCAGAATACAATGGGGTAATGCTGATCTGAGTTGCTGCCATTTGCCAAGAGCTTGGGGGGAGGGTTCTGTTTTCAATAGAGTGGTTTGCAGATTGTTGGGATAAAGAAAGAAGGTAAGGAAACTGTTTCTGTGCTTGGTTCTTTAAATTAAGATGGTTAAAAGCAGCATTTTTCTTTTGCATAGTAAAGTTTCAAAGCTATATTAACAGGTTTCAGAGTAGCAGCCGTGTTAGTCTGTATTCGCAAAAAGAAAAGGAGTACTTGTGGCACCTTAGAGACTAACAAATTTATTAGAGCATAAGCTTTCATGAGCTACAGCATCCGATGAAGTGAGCTGTAGCTCACGAAAGCTAATGCTCTAATAAATTTGTTAGTCTCTAAGGTGCCACAAGTACTCCTTTTCTTAAAGCTATATTAAGTCACTGTTCAGTTGTAAACTTTTGAAAGAACAATCATAACATTTTGTTCAGAGTTGCAAACATTTCAGAGTTACAAACAGCCTCCATTCCCGAGGTGCTCGTAACTCTGAAGTTCTACTATACTTCCAGATGACTCCTAGGACCTGAGTCAAGTGGGGCTGTGGCTACATTACAAAGCAATAGGGCTCAGACCCTGGGTCTAGTATGACTCAAATTTGGAACCTCCAGCCCACAGGATCCTGGGACACTTGGTCTGAATACTAGGTTAGTGCAATTGCAGTGTAGATGCAAGGGGGGTTAGCTTCGAGCCTGGGCTCAAGCACAGGCTTACACTGCAGTGTAGACATATCCTAGGAGCAATTTTAGTACAAATAATAACAATAGTAAAAGACTTCAAAGTACATCCTCAGCCCCATTTTAATCGGCATTTGAAGCAGCAAAAATACTTGTGTGGAGAAACTGAAGCTAACAGAAAACAAGTCTATGTTCTTTTCATCATTACAAAACTAAGGCTTCACTCCAATTAACCTCCCTCCATTACTCTATATTTAAAGAACGAAAAAACTAAGATCCAGACCCCTATCCATTCCTAATGGGGCCAACACAGAGTTTTATCAGGAAGTGGTGTTGGTGGGGGAAACAGGATTTGTCCAGATCTGTGATTTTCAAAGAAGCCTAAGAGAATTAGACACCTAACTCCATTCATTGGTATGCTTCAGCAGTTCTATCCTATTCCAAAGCCTTATAACTGCTTTCTAGCACCACAAAGGGATAGTACCATTGCACTTTTGGATTGGATCATATCAACAAATAGGATTTGGCCACATAACTCCCACAGGATTCTTTGAAAATCCCAATGTAAATTCCTAGGCAGTTTCAAGGTCTGTGAGACTAGTCCTGCCCTAGTCCCTTCCATGGGCATTGAAAGCCCTGAATGCAATGAAACTCTGCAGCACAGGAGAGCAAGAGTAAGAAGCACATGAAGGAAGTCTGCAAACACATGTGCCACTGAGCTGTGCTCTGCAAGAGCCCCTTGTGCTTTAGCATGCGTGGTTTTTGAGGGGCAAGAGTTGGGCCAGGGAAAAGGAAAGGCAGGGCAGGTAGACCCATAACTTCATGGATTCACCAGCTGCTTCCCCCCAGGACAGGAAGGCTCGGGGGTGAAGAGAAGTATCACAGGAGCAAGAATGACCTGAAAGCACAGTGGTACAGCCATGAAGTGGCTGGGAGTGCAGATTCCATCCCCTCAGACCCTCGTGTATCTCCCCAGCACAGTGCCTGTTTCTTTGGGCTTAACTCCACGGAGAATGTTATTTTCTCGTGTGAATTACAGAGAGTGGCAAAATACTAAAAGAAAAGTAATGTATTAAAAATATCTACATATATATGAAACAAGAAAGCACATTTTAAATATTATCTTCATTCTACAAACTACTATACATGTCACGGAAAAATGGTGAGCTGGGATGATTAATTTTAAATGATTAGTAAAATGATCCCAATTATGCAGGTACACCTTGCTAAGTAACCAGTCTACTGAAGCCTCTCTCATTAAAGTTTTACACTATCTCATTTATTCAGGAAAAACACTAACATGGCTGCCTCCTCTATGATTAGTCAAACAATAATACTGTGTCACAGAGATTAATATTAGTGATTAAAATTTTTTTCCATAAGATTTGGTAAATACATCCTGGACAAACACATACAAACAATTTCAAAAGCACATCTCAGCTTGCATAGAAAATCAAAGAGAATTTATTTTAAAAATGGGTAAAATACTCTGGGATGCATGAAAGAATTGTGCTGTGGCTGGGATCACTGGCCACTCTCAGTAAGTCAGATTGATGCTGAACACTGTATTCTTACTCTAGTAGAGGTACCAATCCAAGAAACTGCTATATTAAGAAAACTCAGATTATAGGACTTGAATGTCACAGGTCAAATCTGAAACCTTAGTGCAAATATAGAGAAAATTACCATTTACAATATCAGAGGGCAAAACTTCTATTTTTAATAATCTAAGAGAGCTTTGTATCCAACTTCTCAGATAGAGATAATTCCCACCATTATATATAGGCAGAGTATGCAGTGATGCCTGTATGTAAAGTTGCCTAACGTTTTCCATTATAATCCCCTGTTTAAAGTTGCTTATAAATATGCCAGATTTTAACTGTTTCAGTTGAAATTCTCCATGCTTGGTTTCTGCCTCAGATTACAGGAAAATAAGAGTTTTGCCAATTTGTGATTACACACACACACACACACACACACACACACACACACACACACACACACAACACTGTTTCACTGAAGAGGTGCTTTTGGGGTTTGGAGCAGGGACTTGAAATTGGGCAGAGATGGTCATCAGTAGAGCCTGGTAGAAGCTTGCTGCTACAATCTCTGAACATTCTAGATACGTTCCCTAGCTCCACTGATCTTCCATTTGCACTGAGCAAGCTCACAGATCCATACCGCTCCCTATATAACAACTACACTGAATATGCTTCTAACCTCACAAAACTCCCTATGTGTCATTTGCATGACACATTCTCCTAGCCCCAAATAGCTTATTATACATCGACTGCACTGAGCATGCTCCCAGGCCCCATTGCACTTCCATCTGCATTGAGCATGCTCCCAAGTCCCATAGATCTTGAGTTCCATTTAGGACACAGCAGCAGCAGCATCAACAAGAAGAGGTATCCAGACCCCTCTTTGGACATACTGGCCTAGGAGCCAGAAAGAAATCATGAATTCTACTCTTCCGTCTTCCATAGGTTGATATTAATATTTCTGTGCACTTCATAACCCTTATTATATTGAGAAGAGCTTCAATGCCCTATTTAAGAGGCAGGCAAATATCATTCTTCCCATTTTATAGATGGGGTAAAACAGATGTTAGTCAAGGACTCTTCTGACAGAGCCCAGAACAGAAACCTGTATCTGATATGGCAAGTCTCATCCACTTGGCCACACTTCTTTTCAGAATGAATGTGCCAAATATATATGTTTGGCTATGCTTTCTGTAACTATTATACATCAATCCACTTCTGAGCCAGGAACAGAACCCAAAAAATCCTGATTCCCAGGATTCCACAGCTGTCAAGCAAAGAATTGTATGAGCCATTGGCAAAGTGTGCAATGTGCCCCATCTAGTGACTGCTCAACAGACTGCCGCTGCTGTCAATTACTGTTTAGCTCAACAGGTAGGGGTCTGCGCTGTGGATCCAAAATTCCTACGCTGAAACCCTGCTGATGATACATGTGAGAAGGTCAGGGTAGCTTCACATGATGGAATTTCTGTTTTCTCTGTAAAGTCAAGCACACAAAGGTTATGCCAGAATTATGATTATTCATGCAGTCTTAATTTGGCCTCCTTGTAAATGAGCATTGTTATTGTTCTTCATTACATGCTCACATGCTGTTTGTTTTACAGGACCCCTACTTCATTCATGCAAAGAAGAAGAAGGTTGTAAGAAGAGAAAGGATAGTTTCTTGTGGTTAAGGCACTGTATTGGGCCCCATGAGGACTGGAGTTTATTCTACATTCACCTACAGACTTCTTATGTGATGTTGGGTAGGACGCTATCATAACGCACATACACGGGGGGCCCAAATTAACATTGCATGGGTAAACTTAATTCTGGCATTCACTTACCTTTGAGTGCAATCTTAACATACTTTTAAAATAGTTTTATGTATGTCATATGTATCTAATATAAAGATAACTGATTTTCCTCAAATGACAGTAATCCTTTCACAGATTAATGTGAAATAAAGAGACAAAAGAATCCCTTTAGGTTTTGCAGTATATGGTATATTTCACTGAGAACTGAAAAGGATTTAAAAGGCAGCACTATTTTTTACACATTTTTTATTTATCTCACCTGAAACATTTCAAAGCCTCCTCTTGGCAGTTTCCAAGACAAATATATGGTGTTCTCTTCTTGTCCAAAAACCTGTAAATCTGAGGGTGGATCAGGATCTGAGGTAAAGATAGACAGAGATATATAATATAATATCAGAATAGTCTAGACAAGTTCAAAGGAGAATGAGTTTTATAGACATTTTTAAAATTAATATTTTACATGTCATACTAAATATGAAAATAAAGTTTACATTTCATAGCTCAGAAGAATGAAGGATAGACTGTATTCATTCCTATGTGTTAACAATATAGCATGTTGTTGATTGAGATACAGTGTGATAAAATAACTAGTAAATTATAAAAAAATATTTTGGTTTAGGGAGATGAAAGTAATGGAAAATTCTGTAGAAAAAGCAATTTTATTTACATTATTTTATTCTAATTATTCACACCATTTATCTAAGTACATGTAGCTTCCCTTAATAATATAGAAGAAAATTATTTGTTTCTCAATATTTTCATTTATTTCATAATGTTTACAGATCTTTAGCTTGAAAAAGAATGTTATAGATGTGTATGATTTAATCATAACATTTTTAAGATTCCTGGATTAAATAAAAATATTTTTCAAGCAAGACTTTAAAAAAAGAACAGCCCTTACTTTCTGCAGCCCTGAAAAATAAATTAAATAAGCATGAACTTACAAGTACTAATCTTGAGGGTGGTAGGATGGCTTTTCTTTAATCCGTTGGTAGTCACAATACTAATTAAGAAGTCAGTCCCTGGGGAAAGACTGTCAAATCTGAACATTCTACATATTTAAGAAAAACATGGTTATATTTTTAGAAATTTGGAAAACAAATATATATTATTACTGTACATCATTCATAGATTAATTAATATTACATGGACCTAATGCAAAAGTTATATGCATATGCTGCCAGCCATTGAGATTGCTTTTATATGATGCAAGTTAAATTCCTGACAGGAATCATGTTCAGATCCTGTAGTCACTCTATATGCAACATTCAGGTAGCATTAATTCATTTCAGACAGAGATGGATCTAAGATGATAAATTTTGGGCCAGATCAGGACATGACCATAGGCTGGTGGGTAGATGTTCAGACCCAGGGTTTTAATTTGGGTTTATCAATGTATAAAGCCCATTAGATTTGTTTATTTCTAAAAAAAAAGAAAAAAGTTATTCATAAAACAGAAAGAGGAAGATGTTTGTTGATCAAGATTAAGATTTTTTTTCTGTACGTAAGTGCACATTAACATTACTGTGCAGGGTTGGACTAGATGACCTCTCAAAGTCCCTTCCAGCCCTACATTTCTATGATTCTATGATTTTAACTTATCTGTCAAACAATGAATATTACATATAAATAATAATTCAGCATAGTCTCTTTAAATATGCAATGTGACCTCTGGTTATACATATTTATCCGATTGGGTAGTAAAATATCATCCTCGTACCTTACACTGGAAGGTAATATTTCATCTGTGCGGAACCTTTTGTTGATAATTGAAATAATGTATCCATCAAAAATATTTTGTGCTGATGGCCAGGTAACAGTTATTGATTCTGAGTCTTTACTGTGATTCATATATTTAACCGGGCTTGGTACTGTGTCAATAAAGAAAGCAATGTTTAAATAGCCTATTCTATCATAGGGCTAACAGCACCAATTACCCCCACCAAAAAAAAACAAAAAACACCACACCTAGAAAAGTGTGTATAGACCCTAAAATATACTTATCACAGGGATACATGGAATAATACATACTGGACTTGATTCTCCACTGTATCAGACCTCTAAGCAAAGCTAATAGGGAACTGGTCAAAGCTCCCTGATTTATAGCCACATGGCCCCCCATATAAATTAAAGCTGCAGGAGGGGCAGTTTTAATTTACATCACTGACACAAAGTTCCTCAAGGACTTCACACTAGTGGGGAACCGGCATACTCCCTCTCTGTCTCCACTCTCAGGAGCAGTAGGAAGGATAGAAAAAGAGACCGACAGGCCAGGAACAGAAGTGGAAGGGGTCAGGAGGTGGGGTTGTGAATAGGAACAGAGGGGGAAGTTTGGTGGATAAGAGGAGAGGAGGACAGGCAAGAGCCAGGTTGGGTTGGACAAGAGCAGAGGGGCACAGACAGAGAATGGGGCAAACAGCACAGTAGGATCAATAACCACTAGAGCACACTCCCTTCTAGAACCTGGAATTGAACCCAGGTAAGTCTCTATATTCCTTAATTCAGCCCCATGTGTTATGAGAAAGTCTTTAGTTATCTTACTGAAAAATACACCTTTTTTGTAGCTTTACAGCCACAGCTGATTCACCCCTACTAGCCAACCAATTGGAATGTGACTCACTGGAGGAAGAAGCAGCAGTACACTGATGAGCTCTAAACCACAAAATCATTAACTGGGAATGGTACTAGATAGTGGCAGTATGATCACTTGATGGTGATATTTGAACACAGTACAATTGGCAGGGTCTTCAGAGAAGCAGCCTAAGTAAGTTATGAGTGCAAACGGGAGATGGAGTCAGGGAAGAGAGAACCTTCTGAAACTGAAAGAGGCCTGTGGATTGAAAATAATTCCAGAAGGGGAGAGAGTTACAAACAAACCTGGGTTCAAGTGATAAAGGGCCTTAACTGAGAGCAGGAGGTAGCTATAAGGAAAAAGAATCTAATTGTGTAACAAAAAGAAAAAAAATCATGGCAGCAGAGAGATAGACAGCAGAAAGTGTGATTAAAATCAAAGAGCCATGACAGAAGATTTATGAAGCTGAGGTGGGAAATATATACGCTTCTGAGAACTAGACTGCCTGACTGAAAGGAAGACCAACCTACTCTGATGGGGAAAAAAAAACAGATATGAGTAGTACCTAAGAATATTGACATGATTGGAAAAGAAAGGAAAACAGAAAACATAACTGATGTGAAGTCCAATGAGACTTCAATATTGCAGGAAAGAGAAAAACATTACATAGATATTTCTTAAGCCAAAGCTGAAGATGAAGAAAATATATATCAACAAATTCATTTCTGGTGTAAATGGATGCAACTCCAAAGGGATGCCAATCAGAATTGCACCCACGTATAGGAATCAGTTGGGTCCACAATACACAAAGTTGCCCAAATTCAACAACTGAGCAAGCAGGACCAGACATTAAAGAGAAAAATTCTAAGGCAAATTATTTTGCTTGCTTTCTCTAATGACTAGCAACACTTGCCAACCACTGTGAAATATCAGTCATGCGAGTGGACATCTGGCAACATAATTCTTAAGATAACATTAGCAGGACCATGGCACAGTATAACCATACCCAAATATGCTTTTCAGAGCTGGGAAACAGCCAAAGAAAAGAGCCAAGAAGATAAAAATGAAGGAGAACTTGCAAGAAATTATGAAAATGGTTGAACTAACTACGCAAGATAAAAAAGTTTCAAGCAACTGCAGGAGAATACAAGTAATACTGATAGAGGCAAACATATACTGAATTATAACAGTAAGGGCTCACCTGTCTCTATTTCTTTTATTACAAGAAGGCTGTCTTTGAAACCTTCTTTTTCTGTTCGAATTGTAAAGTTGTACAGCATCCCAGGAATAAGATTGGAAAACACTGCCATTTCTTGCATGACTTTTTGGACCTACAAATCAAACATTATAGCTTACATATTTCTATGGAACAGCAGCCAGTTTTTTAAGTAATAGTAAAATGTTTATTTGAAGCATCTTGAAGCATCTTGTGTTTTGAATGGGTCAATACCTGTTAGCATCAGATACAATTTATTTGACTGAAAAGGGTGCAACAGTAACTTTCTTGACTATACATAATGAATGTTCTTAAAAACATACCATGATAGTGCCTGCACAATTTGTACACGTGACTTCATACTGCTGAAAATTTCCATCAGCACGATCCCAAACAATTTGTATTGAAGTATCTGTAATTTTACCTTCATGTACATTTAATGGAGCTCCCAGACCTAAAGAAAACAAACCACATAAAATATCTAAATGCAATGGGCCCTATCCATCAGTTCTGCACGCATAAATGCCATTGAAGGCAATGGGAGACACGCGAGTGAAGGACAGCAGAATGAGACCTTATATTGTGAGTATTTTCAGATCCCCGTAGAGACCAGTGAAAGTCTGGAACAGAAACAAATGGCAGGATAGGATCCAAGATGACATAAGGCCTCTACTGGAGTATTGTGTCCAGTTGTGGGTGCCACATTTCTGGAAAGATATGGCCAAATTGAAGAAAGTCCAGAGAAGAACAACAAAAATGATTAAAGGTCTAGAAAACATGACTTATGAGGGAAGATTGAAAAAACTGGGTTTAGTCTGCAGAAGAGAAGACTAAAGGAGGATATGATAGCAGTTTTCAAGTACATATAAGATTGCTACCAGGAGGAGGGAGAAAAATTGTTCCCTTTAACATCTGAGGACAGGACAAGACGCAATGGGCTTAAGTTGCAGCAAGGGAGTTTAGGTTGGACATTAGGAAAAACTTCCCAACTGTCAGGATAGTTAAAAACTGGAATAAGTTGCCTAGGGAGGTTGTGGAATCTCTGTCATTGTAGATTTTTAAGAGCAGGTTCGACAAACACCTGTCAGGGATGGTCTAAAATAATACTCAGTCCTGTCTTGAGTGCAGGGAACTGGACTAGAAGATCTTCCAGTCCTACACTTCTGTGATTCTATAAACACACACAAACACAAAGGCAAAATTTTGAAAAAAGAAAAGTAGGGAAAGAATGGAGCTAATATTCGTCACAATTCAAAGAAAATCAGTTGCTACTGATGAACTTGCCTATCTGAAAACCATATTGGGTCTGATTATGCATTTCCCTCTGGTGGCAGAGCTGGCATTTCTGGGCAGGCTACTAAAACACCTTTTTTGCCATCCACTCTCCCAAATGTAACTGATCCCTCTCAACTAGTATCACACCACCATGCCCAGGGCTAACCTAAACATTGTGGAATGGGTTAGCAAGATGATACTATGGGATACACCAAGCTTAACTGACTCATTTCCTATAAAAAGGTGTGTATGGATGGGTAAGTGTACTCTTTATGTCTCAGTCTCCTGTTGCAAAGGTGGAACTAAGCTTGCTATTCCATTCAACCCCAACAATCAGCTTACCTCTTGTTTATATTGGTTTACATGTCAATGCCATTTTTGAAAGGAAAAGGAATAGAATCTTTGTTTTAATTAAAAGGTTATATTCTCCAAATATTTTTCATTAAATTTGTGGGACTCAAAGGCCAACTCAGCTGGAGAGAGAAGTGCAGGATCAAACCCTCAGGCACAAGCTCCCATGGCTCGTGTGTCAAAAAGCATAGCCCTTCAAATTCTAACACAAAATTCTATGCACATGCTAAAATCTTCTACTTGACATGTTTTCATTTTGACTTAGAACACAAAAATGGTCCCACACATGAGATCCCTAAAGGTTCTGCAAACTAAAAAAGTAGGTATGATGTCAAGAAATGTGTGTGGACTACATATTCTACACTGGAAAAATAATATCACTACAGACAACTGACAGTGAGTTGTCAGCAAAACATAAATATTTCACGAGATACGTAAGCCTACAAGGGCCTCTGAACGTGACGGGGCTATGTGGCCCTCATCTTGGACTACGTTAAGGGTTTACCACATATTTCCATATATCGTTATCTTACTACAGATGTTGTTATGTGTGCTGGAGTTCAGTATCACGTATGCAATACATTGTCCTCAAAATAGTATCCCTTGTTTTTTTATTATATCCCTTCAGTGATTGTGTTGCTAGTCACACTTACCTCTATTTACTACAAAATATATTTTTCTCAAAAACAGATGGTAAAATACATATTAACTTCCACATCTCATTTGTTGTAATAAATATTTGCAGATCTGAGCTCTTTCCACATGGCCCTAAAGCATTCTCACTGGTTAATCATGGAGCTAATAAAAAGCACTGGGGGACAGGGGGGTACTATGGTAACACTAAATGGGTGTAATATTTGTTTAAAACCATTAAACGTCTCTTTAAGCAGCCAAATTTTTACAAGAGAAGGATGAACAAGAAGCCAAAGTATCTGTAGCTGCATACAATGGCCAGTTCTCTGCCTTGCAGTAGGGGTGGAAAAGGGTGCAGAAGGCTCCTCAGAGTAATAAACTGAAGTAGCCTCTATGACTTCATAGCCTTGAGAGGGGGAGGTTTTTTCCTTCTGCCTCCAATTATCTGTCCAATACCCAGCCGACTTACTAAGGCTGCACTCTGCCATGAGGATTTGGCCCAAAGTCAATTCATATTTTTAGGACCTGGGTCCTGGGAGGCAATGAATAGAACTAGTTTAAAAAATGGTAAAGATGTTTAATAGAAAATTCAGAAATCATTTTCATCCTGTAGGTTTAAAAAAGGAACATTTTTTCATTCATTCAAAATTTTCTGCAATGATTTTTATCAAGTTTTCAGTCACAAAAATTTTCTGTTTTGAATATTTTCATATTTTTGTGAGGTTTCCCTATCTCTCTTTTCCTCTCTTTTTACCTTCTACCATTTTGCCACTGAAAAATAGTATATGATGTAGGGGGTTGAGAAAGGAAAACAATTTAAATCAGAAAAATGAAAAACCAAAACATTTTTGGGGTTTGGCGTTTCATTGGGGGGGAAAAAGGAAAATTTCAAAACAAAAAATTTCACCATAAAATTTATTTTTAGAAAAAGCATATTTGTAGTGGTGGGAAAAAAGTCATTCCAATAATTCCAACCAGCTTTAGTGGTGAGCATCTCCTACGAAGTGCTTAGCTTAATTCTCATTGATGTTAGCACTTTGCAGTACTGAAATTTAAACACTATTACACATCCCCTAACATACCTTGAGATGTATTCGTTAGCACAAATCTATTGATATCAGGACATAGAAAAAGCTCTGTTGATATTCATCTGATTGACTAAATAGGAATGGCCAAAATGTCAATACCTTATTTTTCCCACAAGGCCAACCAACAAATTTAATATTGTTTTAATTCTTGAATTACATGCTAATTATTAGTAGAGACTTGGTACAAATAAAGCATCTAAATGAGTACAAAGACTTAAAATATCAGCAATGCTAATGTATAGTTATAGCTTTCTTTATAAAACATGTAGTGGTATGATTTAATTATGAATTGCCAAAATAGATTTAATAGTCTGAAGCTGTATCTATACTGAGTAAAGGAGATCATGGCCTTCAAAAGAGATTTAAAAAGTTGTAATTTAGGATCACACTCCTGAAATTTAAATTACTTACATGTTTTTACACCAGGAACGTGATATATGGAGCTTAACATGTTTCCACTTCTTGTAGAAACATAGAAATCATATTCTGTGCCTGGGATCAAGTTTTCAATTGTTACTTTATTATCATTCTTTAAAGCCAGCATAGCATTAGGTCCTCCTTTGCTTGTAACATATATACCATCAAATACTCCAACATCAGGCATTTGAAGAAATAAAACCACAGAATTACTAGAAATGTCATAAGGGACAATAATCTGAACTGGTTTGGGTTCTGGAACAAGAAAAATTAGAGGAAATGTTAGATCAGTTAACAATAAACAATGAAAATACAATAAATCTGAAGCAGGTTTTCTGAGAAATATGTTCATATGGCATAAAGTGATAGCTACCATAATAAGATACAGTATCACTGAGAAACAAACAAACAACAAAAACGAGCTCTCATATAGCATTTTTCATCACTGGATCTCAAAGCACTTTATAAAGGAGGTAAATCTCACAACAGTTTAGTCTACAGAAGATGTCATATTAATTTCCTTTCCATTCATAATTCCAGTAAGCAGTGAAGTACCAGTATTTGAAACAAATTTAGAGAAATGAACTTATGGATTGTAAAATAAGGAGAGTAAATTCAGCCACAGAACAAGTGCCAAGTAAGCCTGCATTTGACAGGTAAGCAAGCTTTACATCTTAGCATTCTTGCTCCACGGTGCTAGCAGCTGTGAAAAGTACCTTTTGTAATTTCCTGGCCTCTGTAACTGGAATGAGGTATTGGACACCATACTTTGGCTCAAAAATTAGTAAATCTACCAAAAAATAATGTAATCAGTTACATTTACTGTGATGTTGTCAGTTTTCAGCTGTCTATATTGTACAGCCCTATCCCCTTACACAAACACACACATATTGAGTGTGAACCTTCACATTCCTTACATACTTGTTAAACATCTATATTGTACCAGTCTCTCTATATATAGTCTCTCTGTATCCCTGGAGACTAAGTATAACAGGGAAGACCTTTAGATAAACAATGTACAGTTTTTAATTCTCATAGATTATGTGCACCATATTACTACTTATTAGCCTTTAACTCTTTTTCCCTTATCCATTTACATCTTTGTCAACATACTCTGGCTGTAGCAGCCTACATAATTCCTGGCATTTACTTGGATTAACAGCCTTTCCAATAACAGATGAATATACAGATTATCTAACCTGAACCATTCCCATATTCAGTCACTCCATTTCAAATCCACAACACACCCAATTTCTTTTCACAGTGGGAGTAAATGTCCTATCTGGTCCCCATCTCTCTCACACAATTCCATTCAGTGCTGCCATTGCACTTCTAAGCATGGTTATGATACAATGCTGTACCATTCTTGTGCTATGTAATTCTGAAGCTCTAATTTAAAGACTGTGCCTCTGCCAGTTTACATAAATGCATTGAATCTCTCAGTTTAGACCCAGTATTACCAGGCAAGACTACCCAATCTGCCAAATCATTTATGCTAAACAATAGTAATAGAAAAATGTTAATCTTTAAAATTTTATCTTACTTAGGGTGCATTGAATGGTCTTCAGTTCACTCATATTTCCATTATTCACAGTTGCCACTGCTATTTCATAAGTCATGCCAGGAACTAGATGATTAATCTTAAATCTATCTGTGGTGTTTACTAAAAACTTTACAGTTTCATCCACATCTGTGGTAGGTTTCACTTGAATGTAGGATCCGAGGCCCTCTTGTGGTACGTTCCAGTGAAGAATTACACTCTCTTCTTGAACATCCTCGGGATGAACAACAACATTGCTAGGTGGACTGACAGCTTAAATAAAGACAAAAAATTACAGTGTATAAACACAAGTCAAAAGTATTGTCCATTTAGTAACCCTTCCTAATGCAATCCTTTGGTTTTATGTTTTCTTTTGTGATGCTTGAATAAGACACATACATAACCATAGCAAGAGAAACCTCTAAATTTATACAGTACTTTACTCAAAAGAGAGGTTATATCAGATTATATACTCACCTTCTGTAGTTAATGATTTTTGAATTGCATTCTTTCACTTAAACTTCAGTTTCTGTTTTGAATCTTGTTGTATCTCTCTGTGGTTTTATATTGCAGGATGGGGTGGGCAGGTGGAAACATTAAGGACAAGGCTTGAGGAAGTGGGCAAGATGGGAAGGGGAAGATGAGCTATCCCGAATGTGTGAAAGGATGAACAGTACTGTGCTCTTTGTCTCTGTGCTGTTGAGTCTCCACATAAATATAAAAGATGGATGGTTTAATAGTGACTGGTATATGAAAAAGTATTGTTTATTACTAGTATTTTATTAAAATTGCTCCAGTCATCCTCTGTGGCCACCTTTACTCACAATCAGTAGTACCCTACTCTGCAATTAGTCCTTTCCATTGCAGTGGAAATAGTCAGAGTAAAGGACTAAACACTGTGAATGAGGGTATCAAAATCTTACCATTAGTATAATCATTGATCTATCTTCATGTAAGTCAAATGAGATATTTCTTGGGGGGATGGGAATTACCCCTCAGCAGAGACCCTGTTCTGTTCCCCATACTCTCTCCCCTCTCCTGCTCCTACAGAAACTCCGGGTCTCCCCCGACCAAGGAGTCTCCCCCTCTCTTACCAACAGAGCCAGTGCTGCCAGGAATCAAGTTCTCAGCAGATTCCCCTGCATTCCACCGAACAGACTGCCAATACAACAGGTCACAACCCCACTTGTCTTGACAGAGGGGTAGCCAAGCCAAATTTGAGTGGCATTGTGACCCTGTGCACCAGATCACACCGGCATTCACTGAAATTTGGCTCTCCCACTCCTCCAAGGATTGTCTGGGTCAAATTTCAACTGCATTGCAACCACACAGCCAGAGTGACATTCTGGACTGCTTCAGCAGTAGCTGTCCTGATTTAGTAAGAGATTGCTGCTTAAAAGTGTTTGAGTCATGGCCCCCCCTGTTCCACAGCCTATGGAACTTTGAGCAATTGCCAAGTGCAAATTGCAAAAAAACCCTCCTAATTGGTGCACTGGTCAGCTCACATTTAATTTACCACATTTGCTTAAACTTCACATTCATCATGTTTTTATGTTCAAACCTACACTGGAGCACATGGGGATTTAGCCATTTTATTATCATTAAATATATGAGCTGTGTAAATAAATATATATAAACCATAATGAAATTTATTTAGCAAATATTAACACAAGCCACTGGGGAAAAAAAGAGGATAGATACACTCTTCATCTGGAAAATTAATGAACGATAGAGGCAATTTAGAGAAAGAGAATTTGCCTGGCTTGCCTCCAAACATGTACCAGTAAATTACTACCTATATAGTACCAATTAACAATAACTTTGTGCTTTCTATTTTCAATTTAAATGGAAAAGATCTATATATGTAATTACCTGTTGTAATTAATATAGGCTTCTCACTGCAGCTTAGAGATCCCTTTTCTGCTACACTCTGTAAATATATCTTGTACTGATGATACGACTTGATGTTTCTAATTATCGTTGAAGTGGTGCTTTTCTGAACTGGTAATTTCTCTGATGTGTTTACTTCAGCATCCAAAATAGTGACAAGATAGTGATGAAAAGATGCATTGGAGAAGTTCTCTGGGGGGTCCCATTGTAAATAGATTTCTGTTGATGATACATGTGTAGCCTCTAAACCGTGAGAATGTAATGGCCCTGATGACAAAATTAAAAAAGGAAAATAAGAAAATAGTTCTAGCAATTTTTAGTTACTATTTATTAAAGATATAGCCAAATATGCAGGAGTTGGAGGTGGGTGGAGTCTCACTACCTCAACGCACAAGCCAGTAAACCTGAGCCAGTACCGAGGAGGGAGTAAAATCCACCAGGTAGAGGACTAGTACACCTTACTTCCCTATGGAGCAATTTGGTATCTTTTCTGCTTCTAGGGAAATGCAACCATGCCCTGTCCCTTATTCATACTGGTTAGCCAGATGCTAATCCAGCCCATAGTATCTATCCTAGTTTAATTTCTGCAGATCCTAACACCACAGAGATAGGAACTTGAAGGATTTCCCCCTGCAATCAGTTTTCAAGATCAGACCAAAAAAGTCTTTCAGTTTGGAATAATCCCAGATGATATGCAGTTGATTCCCTATAACGGCATCCTCTCCTTCTAGCAACTTAATTATCTCAGTCGTTTCATATACTCAATTTTTACACCTAAAAAGTTTATTTCTTTAAAAAAAACATTTAACTTTCACTTTGGAACAAAAAGTATAATTTCATACTTTTTTGTCTATACTACTTTCAAACAGAAGGTACAAAATGATTGGATTCAGACAGAAATTAAATTGTAAAAATATGTAAAATATGTTCCTCTACTTGTGGTATCATTCTTTGGCAGACTGAGTGGTTTTCGAGTTTTGTTTGTGTCTCTGAAGTAATTTATTCTTAAGATTTCGCTTTGACTCACCTTTGATTCAAAGGAATTAATCATCTTTATCCAGTGTTTGCTAGTGTTCACTGAGTGTGTTGAGTTAGATTTTGGTACGACAGTAGATAATTGGGTTATACATTTGTCTCTATTCCATTTAGCTCGCTCCATTGGGTCAACTATAGTATATTTCCAACTGCAAAATTTGTCTTTACCTTTGCTTTATAGATATGGATATAGCATATTTCCTTGAGAATTAGAACCTGTGCAATTTTATTAAATCTTGGTGGGCAAATGGGTGCTTTTTCACCTTTTACCGACAGCCTGACCCCTACCCTTTTGACCTCAGTGGAAGTTCTAGGTGCAGAATGATGACAGGATTGAGGTTTTGAAATATTTTTTAAATCAGAAGTTAAATCCTTGACCTTACAGCTAGTCACATTTTAGCCTGTTTTCTACTTAAGCCGTATGTAAATCCTCAGTCCTTTCACCGTCTGTTCCAATAGTGCATTTTAGCTATGGATTAAGATCAAGATTTTGAACACTCTAAAATCTTGCAGTGTTCATATCCAAGATTTCAGTTCAGCCTGTCTCTAATTTTAGCACGTCTATGAACACAAAACATAGTGTCTTAAAAGAAAAAATATATGAAAAAGTGAATGATTGAATGATTATTATTCCTCTAAGTTTTGTAACTTACTTGTCTCTACCATCAGAACTGGACTTAAGTTAGCCTGTGCCCCTCTGGGGCTCCTTGCTGATAGTAAAACCGTATAGAGGCGACCAGGAGACAATTTCACAATTGTTGTGTGTGTTGTATTTAGAGGCAAGCGCTCAAAATGTTGTTCTGAATCATCAAAATAGTATTTAATTATAAGTTCAAATCCTGATTTAAGCCAGCCATTCAAATCACTCCAAACAAACACAGCTTCAGTTGTATTGACATCTTGCACGTTAAACACAAAGTTTTCTGGTACAGAAGGTACTGAAAAAGAACATCAAAAGTTTAGAATAATTGATAAATATAAAGGCTGATTTTTCTAAAATTAACATCATTAATGTAGTTTTATGGGGGGGAAAAACACTTTCAAATAAATGTAAAAGACTGAAAGAAATATAGTTACATTCATATTCACAAATATATGGCAAAGATATATAGCAGAAAAATCCTGTGAAGAAATAGTTTGGACCAGTTGGATTTTGCTGAAAAGCATAGCAGTCAGTTTCATTCTCTGGTATCAAGGACAAGGACGAGATTTCATCTTTTCCAAGATAAGGAGATCCATCTGTCCACAAAAAGTGACCTTCTTCCTGCAATAAACAAAAAATACGGGAAATATTTCTTTTAAAGTTACACCGCTGAATTATTACCATTCATCTTTTCTACAATATTGCTGAACTTAGTATTTACATTTAGTATATCATATCTTGAACTTAGTATTTACATCTTGCACTTATTTGCACAAATTATTTATGTGGGACATTTTGAATTATTAAACTAAACTATGGTGTTGCCACCACTCCACCATAATTATGATGTAAAATATCTTGCTAGAAATCATATGTTATGATAAAAGCTACATGAGGTTAATGCAGAGGGATCAATAATTTTAAAAAAATCCTCTAATAATCCTAGTAATATTTATGAAGCAACTTAAAAAGTGTTGTATATCACAATAAAAAAATTAATGGTGATCACCTGCTCATAGCTAGTTTTGTTGATAAAATTATATCTCATTTCTGGAAATGATACGGGGTAGTCAATGATTCTGAACAAATTCAGGAAAAAAAATTTATCCTGAAAGCTTGCCTACTGTAAACAAGACTTTGAGAACATTTAAAGCAAATGAAATTGTTTTTCTGGGGCCAACAATGTTCTCAGTTCATATCACAACATGATACTGTTGCTTTCATTGCAATGCTCAATGTTTCCATTTTGCCATGGTTTAAAGGGTTAGAGGAAGATTTTCAAAAGTACATATGACAGACAGCTAATTCTCAATGACTTTCCCCGAACTGCCATTTGTGCCTTTGAAAATTTCCCCCATAATGTTAAAATACAGCAACTGAAATTAACATCAATTAAAAACACATGGAAAAGTTTACATTGAAACCGGTACCTGATTTTCACCCTATTCTAGTGAAAGCTGTGATGTAAACAAAGATGAGTTCAGGTTGTTTTGGCTGAGGAACTATGTGCAGGGTTTGAAGTATGTGATATATTAAAAATGGATATAGCTTGTTATTTAGAGTGTCCCCATAAAAATTGGTTCAACCTCTAGCAAAAGACCCCCCTATATCTAATAAGCATCCAAAGATTGGATTTTGATAGCTTGTAATATATAATTATAGTTTACTCAAATTAACGATTCTGGGCGAGTCCAGGGACCATATATCAGCATCTTGAACCAAATTGGGACAGCTACACTATGCGCTGTGGTTTCACCCTGAACATGCCTCCAACACCAGGGCTTGTAAGCAGAACTTCAGAAGACAGCCAATGAGCCTGCGATTGTCTTCTGAGGTTCTTATATCAGGGGAATTGTCCTCCAGCCAGAATCAGGGCTTTCAGAGCCTCTTTATCTGGCATACAGGAGCTAGAGCGGGGTAGAAAATCTCACCTTAAGAGCCCCAATCTTAATTCTCTATTATAAGCTACTTCTAAGGTAATCATCACCATGATATCCTGCCCTCATCCAGTACACTCACTGATGTCTATAAAGTTTTAAATGTAGCTCAGTGTCAGGAAAGGACTACAGAATGAAAAACAGAAAGAATAAATAATAATTGCTAATCAACTCTTGTGATTTTATGGCAAGTCTCGCAATATTTGGCATTTTTCTTAAAGCTTCTGGAATCCTCTGATTAAGTGAGAATTTCAGCTTTAATTTTTTTTAAACAGGTTTCTAGCCCTGAGGGTTTTAGAGAAAACTTGGAAAAATGTATCCTAAAGGTGCAAAAACCAAGAGGCAAATAAAAAGAACCCAAAATGATTTTTTTAATCTGATCTCTATTTTAGGGGGACTGACTCATGATTTTAACACTTGAGTTGACAATACTGTAAATACAAAAATCAAATTTTTCTAAATTTCTCAGATGGCAAACTAATTGCAGTAGTAACACACAAAAATCTGCATACTGTTTGTACAGTGTAAAGTCACAAATTATCTGGGAAGAAAGTTCAGCAAGGTGCTTGAAAATCAAGCATGTTCATTATTATCTCCTGCCATTCTGAAAAGAAATTACTCATCTAGTTCATTAAACTGATCAGACTCCCACAAACAGAGAAATGCTTGTAAAGATAATATAAACAGCTGGTTAACTGTCAAATTCCAAACTGATAATTAACTCTTTCCTTGTGTAAACTGAGTTGATGAAGTAAAATTCAAATGCTTCTTCACAATATGTAGTAGATATGGAAACAACATTGGCAGTATTTGTCTTATGGAATACCTTTGTCTTTTATGGCATTTTAAAAATATGACATTCTGCCTATAGTACCAAGGTAACTTAAATTAACTTCAGCATTCTAAGAAAAATTTTACTTCCTAATACAGTTATTGGCTTCCTGCAGGAAATCACTTGCAACCAGGCACCCCAGTAACCTTCTCTCGAGGGGGGTTCTACACTACAGAAGGAGGAAGTGAGTAATTTAATACTATTTGGACAACCTAATAAGGCCTGCTATAAAGGGGTGAGTTCAGAGAAGGAAAGGATGGCAGAAAGGCCTGGGACAACAAAGGGGTGACATCCCTGCACCAGGCTGTCTCCACAAACATAGCCAAGAAACTAAAGCAGACTAAGTGAGGGCCCAAGAACTGCCCTGATTGAGGACAAGCTAAGGAAGGCCAGTCAGGAGCAACAGAAACCTCTCAAAAGCCCACACTAGGAGCCCATGGCAGGGGGACTGAAAAATAGTTTTACACAGTGTCCAGCTCCTACCTGCTCCCGCTCTTGGTTTATCCAGATACCCACATTGCAGAGTCCCAGCCTTGCTTGAGACCTTGCAGCGTGTTACCTATCAGCTCTGTGTTCTTGGGGAACCATGGTGCAGTATTCAACCTGATTGACTCATGAAAGACCTTCCCCAGCCTCTGCTTGAACCAAAGCCAATCAGAAGAAAGACTTACAAAAAGCAATGAAAAGGCTGGAAGAGGCACCTAAACCCCTCTGGGTCAAGGGTGACAGGCTTAAGGAAACTCCCCTAGCCTCATTTGCATCGGAGATGGGACAGGGAGGCATCTCCATTAGCATACAGAATGGAGAACAGAGATTCCAAGAGAAGAACCGCTCGGAACTCTGGGACCAGAAAAACAGGGAAGCCACTGCATGACGGGGAATCTCTGCTTGAGAACCTATGCCTGCACACACCCAGATCAGTAGTTATCAGACCAATTCTACTAATAAATCCTTTATTGGTAACCAAAATACTGAAGCTGCCTAATTGCATTGTGAGCTCCCTCGAAAGAACACTGTCCATAGCCAGGAATGATCAGTTCCTATTGTCTACCCTGAGCAAAACAACTTTGGTGTACTCCCTTGAGCCATCAGTTTACCCACAAACAGATCTAGCGTTCTCCCTTGAACCACTGTTCTTTCCCTACAAAAACCCCTTCCCAAGCTCAAGTAAGTGCTCTGATGCCTGGATCCAAAATCTGCATCAGTTCCATTGGGACTCCTCCTGACTGATCGTGCTGGAGGCTCTGCCTGTCTCCAGCACTCTGGACCCTCAGCTACCACCACCACCTGGGACTCCCGATCGATTCAAGCTTCACGGAGTGGTAAGAACCCAGCTCTCTCTTTCAGTAAAGCCTTCTGACCCTGACTTGTGTGATCAGTTATAGTTTTCTAAACCTGACTTTTATAATCAAATTTAAGTTAGATTTAATATTATAACTGTTTTGTTTGTTTGGCTCCCCTATGGTTATTACCTGGCAATAAAGAATTTCATGGTTAAGCTGGTTGCTTCTCTCTCTCTCTCTCTCTCTCTCTCTCTCTCCTCCTCGCCCTTCTCTCTCTCTCTCTCTCTCTCTCCTACCCCCTCCCACTGCACCCCCCGTGAGTGTTTTTTGGTTTCCTCATTCACCCTGCAGCAACGTTCCTCGTACCTAAGCTAAAGATCCCTGCAGCGCCCAAAACTCTTGTGGGGTTTGTTCATCAAGTGGGTTACTACCAGAACAATTGTAATGTGAAAGTGGGGATAGGGACATGCTGAACCTGGGGCATATGAGGGTGGCAGACTGAAAGTGCTGCTCGACCCAACCTGCTCAGGCGTACTCTATTCCGGTGCGGTGCCCATGGCATATGAGGGTGACAGCTTGGAGGTGCTGCTCGACGCAGTCTACTGAGTCCAGGGACACATAAGGGGTCAGCTTGGGAGTGCTGATTAACCCGGTCCTCTCAGACACGCTCTGTTAATGTGTGTGTGTGTTCGTCTGATTCTGGGGCTGGAAGAACCCATCCCTGGGGAATCTAGGTCCGGCAAGATAGCTCCATTGAGAGGGAACTTGCAGAAGGGAGAAGTAGAGCTCAGTATGAGAGCACAAGTGACACAAGCAGTACATTGATAGAATTACAGAAACCCTCCCCCAGAAGAGTAACCCTAATAAATTAGCATATCCCAAAGTAACAGGCAAATCAGGTAACAAGGGTCAGTGGAAGTAGGGGAATGATATCACAAAGGCAACATTACCAAATTTATTTACTTCCCATTCTCTCTATCCATGATGATGTATGGGGTTATAGGGCCTCAAGTCAATGAATCAAACTTCATTTTGACTAGATGGAATTGCCCGGATAAGTTTCATTTCTTTCCAAACGCTGGGCTAAAAAATTAGCAGTTTATCTCCCTGCCTCACAATTAAACTGTTTTAATATAAATAAAGCAAACTGTTCCAATGGCAAACCAAAAATTCAGTTTAAGTTTCAATAACATCACTTCAATGCTGCAATCATTCTGCTCAAGAACTTCCACTTGACATCCATGGGAATTTTGAGGGTGGATCTACTGTATATTACAGTGGATCTTCTGGAATAGTGTTGAAAGGTTCAGCTGTCACTTTTGTCTTCTATGAAAGAAAAAGATTAAGAATATCCACTGTTCATCAGGCTAACCTATCCATCTTCAAATACTGCCAGTCTTCACCACAGTAGTTTCTTGCTGGCTGAATTTCACACGCACACACATACAAAGTTGAAATTCAACTCTAGATTCAAAATTTAATTAAATCCCATAAATAGAAATGTCAGGGGAACAGGGAAACTAAAACTGCACTGATCTTGTTTTTCTTATTGTAATGAGACAACAGATGGTTGGGGTCATGGCTTTAATATTTCAATCAATCCTGCACTTCTTATTTGGACATAACTATTATTGGATGCAGAGGTAAATCTAATGGGGTATTTCCTAACTAAGGAGTGCAAAATCAGAGAGTGGGTATCCAATAATGAGGTCTAAAAGGTTAAAAAGTAAGGCCCCAGTTCAGCCAGACACTTAAGCACATGCCTAACTTCAAGCATGCGAGTTCAACAAGACTACTCGTGTGCTTAAATTTAGGTACATGTTTAAGTATCTTTCTGAATAGGGCCTAAAACTCCAGTTTACTGCCACACAAATGCACATTAAATATTCCTGTTTTCTTTTTTGGACTTCAATGGCCTTAAAATTCTGGTTGCTTCCGAAGCAAAGCACTGTGAGCGAGACTTTCATTTACACTATGGTCTCATTACATATGCTGGCAGTGTAAAGGGGACTTAAAGTGAGAGTAAAAAAGAAACAGAGTTATAAAGGACCTTAGTGTAAATGAGAATCTGGCCCTGACATTCAATATAACTGGACAGCATTATTAACTTTACTGAACGTATCTATAGATCACTGACTCAACTCCCAAAGTCCTTTCCCAGCACATTCCTGGCTTACTGTAAAATCTGGGATGGGTTCTTGGGGTACAATGTCTTCTTGAGTAACTCCCCATGTCCTGGTCACGAATCTGGGGAGATCTTCCCATGACATTATAGACCTGATCCTACATGCACATAAGGCAAATCTCCTTTTGATTCCAAAGGGACTTAGGCATCCATAAGGAGTACAGGGTTAGGTCTCAGATCAGGCAAGACATAGCACCTAGAGGGTGCTTGGGTCTGTCTGTATACAGAGAAATAAACTAGTTTCAAAAGATTACACATAAGCATCTCTTTGTAAAGCAAACTCTTTCCAAGTTTCATGCACTGCCCTAGATGATTATTTTAAATAAAATCATTTGTAGCATCTTTTTTAAATGATGGTTGAATAATTAATTTACTTGTAAATACTTGCAATTTATTTGCAGAATACGCAATGTCCTACTAATCACTACTCAAATTAATAACCAATGTGCATGAGTGTTTTTATTTAAAAATCAACCTACAATAGTAAGTTTTAAATCGACAGGAATTTGATTATACATATTAAAGTTCTCCTGATAAAGAAAAATCTATTTTAATAAGGGAAATAACAAAAGATCAAACATACTTACCTTCATGTCATTAAGACCTGTCCATAACATGATTATTTGATTGACTGTCTGGAGGTAAGAAGATATAAATATATGTTCTTCTTCATTCTGTATGTCAACAAGATGTGCCCCTATTGAAGACAATTGACAGATTTGCTGCGCCTTACTCCATGGCTTGCTTGATTTGCTCATTTTATAGCAGCTGCCTTTGAATGCCAGCCATCCTTGTGAACACAGACCTGCGGGTGAATAAATACATTATTTCCAAAAAGTTCTCTACCAGTAATGTGATGTTCCATTTCATAAATCTTAAACAAGTCTATAAAGTATGATGACATTTAATTAAAATTAACAGTACTGCCAACCTCAGTCATTCAAGAATCATGAATTAGCCACCCCATATCATAAGATTGCCATACATTTAAAAAAATGTTTTGCCTTCTTTTTTATTTGCCTCCTGGTTCTTTAGAGTGCATGCACATCATGTTTTCTAGCTTTTGTCCATAACCATGATTATTAGAAACTTTTTTTAAAATGAAAGCTGAGATTTTCTTGCAATCTTAGGATTCCAGCAACTGGGGCTTTAAGAAAAAAATCATCAAATATTATGAGACTTATAATAAAATTGCAAGAGGCATCAACACTGAAAATGTGTACTATCCTTATTCCTTAAATTTTCTACAACTAATAGGAATATTACAACTTTTTATCAATTATTCAGTAATGTGATTGAAGTTAAAATTGAATTTGTTCAGTTAAAATAAGGAAAAGGGCCTGTATGGTTAGACTTCTCCAGGGAAGATATTCATTGGTTTCTAAAGGTACATATTTAAAAGTTTTAAAAAAATGCTAACATATATTTATTGTATACAGTGATTTGGTTTTGGACTTGTGTTTATGTAAACATATTTCATTTTTTTCTTTTGTGCTGCTACATAAACAGTTTTTAAGATTTTAGATAGTAACACCAGATTATTAAATAAAAGAAATGGTGCAGGCCAATCAAATAGTAGCTCCTACAGAGCCCTGTCTCATTCAAAGCATGCCTGACAAAATGCTCATGTCCACTACTTAGCTAGGTTAGCCATACATGCACGTGCAATGCAACCTACATCCTCTCCGAATGTTGGCATAAAGTGCTACAGGTTTTTAGCAAACAACATGTCAGAAACCATATTGCATAATTCCACAGCCAGTAGCTGACCTATTAGGCCAAAGGGCCTCAAAGCACTTAGCAAAACTGGATAAGCATGGGTAGTTCAATATTTCAATAGATTTAAGTCAATTTGTATCTAATCACAGATTAAGGATGTGTTTCCAGGTCTGCCACAAGCTTCCTATGAATTCTTTTGCAAGTCACTTTCTGAGCTTCATTTATGCCCATCTAGAAAAATGTACCTTTGCATATGCATAGGCTAGGGGGGAATTTTTTTGTGAGAGATGCAGGAGGAATTGTCATTTTATCAAATTATGGTGGTTTTATTCAACTTTCAGAAAGTACCTCTGGCCAGGTTGGAAATTGACAAAGGAAATATTCTTGGTCACCATGTTTTTCTCTCTTGCAGTTTCAATGCCAGAGAACCAAATTTAATTTTCAAATAATGGCAATTCCTTAAAAGCTTTACTATTCCTGCACTTGACAACTGCTCCTTGCATGACTCAACAACAAAATCTACCCATGTTTCAAAAACTGCGATTGTGTTGACTTTGTCTTAGATTTTTAAGTCTTTGGTTCAAGTACTGTAAACTGATCCATATGGATGGACCCTCAATATCCGTGTAAAGTCCCACTGAAGTCAATGGGATCATATGGACACAGGAGATCCACCTGTGCAGATCACCTTACAAGATCAGTATTTTAGATTGTAAGGTTATTAGGTTCTTCAGTATGTATATGCTATGACAAGACTAGTGCCCCTCAAGGATATCAGCGTATCATAATGTTATTGTAGACACCTGCTAGACAGTACAGCCAAGCGAATAATTCACAACAAATAATTTTGTATGTGCATAGAACCTCATTTTCTTCTTTAGGAATATCTATAAACAGATCACAATTTCCTTGAATTTATTCAATGAATTTTTTCAACAATTTTTTTTTAACTCGATGGACTGATCACAGGTTGCTTCAAACCTAACATCTCAACATCTGAAATTCAAACTAGGTTGCTTTGTTTAAATTGGTCAAATCAGTCACAAGGTATTGTTTCTGTTTATTGACTGAATGAGGAAATACCTGCACATGCAAATTTAAAATTTTGTTTCCATAAATACTCATCAATGTGACTTTGAAATATGCTTTCTACAAACATCTGTGCTATTAAAACTCTATTTCTTCTAGTGTTTTGAAAAGCAAACACAAAAGGAATTTACGAATGGCTAAAATTCATTTAAAATACTGCGAAATGCTGAGAGCCTCCTGCATGCTGCTGAACGCCTTCTGCTCCCACTGTTGTCAACGGATGCCACTACAGGGACTCAGGACTTCACAGTACTGCTGAATACATATATTTTTTGAAATTCTCTCTTAAAGTAAAGTAATCAGTGTCATCTTTGTGATCATGATAAACTAGAGTATATACCTGTTTCAACTTGAATATCCATGGCTTGAAAAACATTTATAAATTCAAGTTGCAGCTGTTTAAATTCAAACGTAAAAGTATACAAGGTTGCAGGCATCAAATGATCCCACTCAGAGAAGGCATCATTTTGTTGTATAATCCGCAAACTGTTATTCAGTGAAACCGAAACTGAAAATTCGCTGGCTAGTATACTCCAGTTAAAAGATACTGTAGTACTTGTCACAAGTGTTTTGATACTGTTGCCTGAAATTCCACCTAACAGAGCAAAGAAATTTATATTATATACTTTTACAATAATTGATTAACAAGTACAATAGAAATATGTTAATTTTTACACACCGTATAAGAAAGTGTATTTCAGGAAGGGATGAGGGACACACTACAATTAAAACAAAAATATATTTCCTGTTTAGCTGCAACATAAAACCAACCAGAACAAGGAAGCATGGAATTGCACGCTGAAATAGTTTCTAACAGTATGTAAACATAAAATTGAAATAATCACTGTATTCAGTAGAAAGAAATGCAAATAAACTTAGAAAGCATATAAATAAAAGATAGTGTAAGTGTAAAGGTGTAAATTCTGTAATGCAGCTTGGTTCAATATTTATGAACAACATATGTTGGCCAAGAGCACAAACATGGTAGCACCACAATCCTGAGAAATGCTGAGCCTCCTGCATGCTGCTGAGTACCCTCAGCTTCCACTATTGTCAACGGATGCCACTACAGAGACTCAGGACTTCACAGGTTGAGGTCACAGATCTAAATTTAAATCCTGATTTTCTGGTCTTTCATTTCCAGGTTGGCAAGATGTTGGAATGTCTTAGAGGTAATGCTTTAGAGAGAGACTTTTAAAAGCACTTTTAAAATCAATGGGAGTTGTGCTCCTAAATTCTTTAAATTCTTTTCAAAATCTCCCTCTTAAACTCAAGAGGTTGCAATCTATTCTTGCTACTACTGCTGCTGCTGAAGCCCCAAATGACTAATATGGATGGTGACCCTGACCTATTATGAAACTGAAAGTTAAGCCATGAGTGTTAGTTGATCAAACAATTATATTACTGCTTAGACCATGGTTTCTTTTAGGGTTCACTAGGGAGACGCGAAGAAAATCAGACAAATATTCCATGAGGATTGAGGACCTCATGATTAGAGCTGAGTGAATTATTTTGGACAAACAGTTGATCCACCATGCAGCTTCAGGCTGACCAAAACTATCTGTGAATTCAGGCCAAATGTTTCAGCCCAGGGAAAAAAAATATTGTTTTTAAAGTCAAAATGTTGCTTTGACAGTTTTGAACTGAAATGTTTTGACTTTTGATTTTGAAATGACATTTTGTTTCAAAATTTAGCTTGCTTTATTTTTAAAAAAAAAAGCAAAATATACCCAAAATCCAAACAAACAAAATGTACAACAAACCATTTCATTCAACCTGAAATGATTTTTTTTTTCAGTTTTTAATTTCAGCAAGAAAAATAAAAAATGTCCTTTACGGATTGACTCAAAAAGTATTGTTTTTCATTTGAACTGAAAAATCAATTATCTGTTCAGCTATACTCATGACGTAATTCATAGATACCTTAATAATTCTTTGCAATTAGGGTAATATTCAACCTAGGCAGAGTTACCACTTACTACCCATTTTAGGGTTTAAATGAAGTTAACTATTGCCATAATACTTCATGCAGGCCCTCTGCACTAGTGTGAATTAAACCCCTACAAAATCGACTTTCCTCCCAAGATCTCCATAAATATGAATTAATCAAGATTCACAAAATCCCTATGAAATAGTTAAGTATTTTTGTACCCATTTTACAAATGATAAACTGAGTTACAGAAAGATGAACTGACTTAAACAAGGTCTCAAAAGAAATACAGCCTATGCATGCAGCTATGCTGAAGATAAAATCCAGCAGCAGCCAGGCACAGCCTGGGTCAACTGTGGGCTCTGAGACCCGGTTAGGGTGAAGGATCACAAAGCCTAGGCTCCAGCCCAAACGGGATCATCGACACTGTTATTTTTAGCTCCATGGTGCAAGCCTGAGTTGACCCAGGCTCTAGACTTTTTGCCTCAGGGGTTTTGTTTGTTTGTTTTCGGGGTTGTTTGTTTGTTTGCAGTGTAGATATACCCCAAGGGTTAGATTCGTTTCCCAAATCTGGCACCTTGCACCACTCAGGCAGCATACAGGCTGGAATCTGACTGTAGCTGGCCTCTGAGAATTCCCCCTGATGTGGAGGAGCTATTATCTGGAATAATGCCACAAGCAGTTCCCTGCTGAATTCCCCTGCCTCCCCATCCCTAACAAACACACACTCCAGTACTAAAAACCAATAAGTCTGCTCCCTAATTCTTCATTCTAACCACTAGCCTGCAATCACCTTCTCCTCTTCTCCATTCTAGATGAAGGATTGTCAACCTAAAAAAAACCCAAAACAAACCCAAGTACAATAATTAATTTCAATTTTTACTGTAGAGATAATATTACACCCTTAAACTGGTCTAAAATGGCAAGACTATCAATAACTTTGCTGTTGGCCCTCTCAAGGAAGTAGATCTCAGCCACAAGTAAAAAAAAAATAGTAATAAAATAATAATAATAAAAAAAAATCACAAGAGCACTGTTTTTGCACCTTGTTGGTTAACTTGATCATTACAATACCCAACAAGTTATTGTGAAGATGGTCTTCCTTTAAATCAGGAATGAAATCCTGGTCCAACTGAAGTTCATTGAAAATTTTCCATTGACTGTAATGAGGCCAGGAGCTCATCCCTTATCTTTTTATTTTATCTTCAATAACAAAGTAGTCTATGATGATGCCAAAAGGTATTTTATGTTCTATTACTTACGTGTCTTAAATGACTTTTCACTTAAAATTGCCCCATTCTTTATTGATTCTATTGTGACATCATATTTCTTTCCTTCTTCTAGCAGAATTATGGAATTCAGAGGTTTTAGCACAACTGAAGAAATGTTTTCTACAATCTGAAATTTAAAAGAATTTGTTGATTTAATGAGATGTTAATGTAATACAAAAGAGAATTAATAAAAATCATCTCTAGTGTAAACGGGGTACCTGCATTTTAAAAGAGGATATTAATCAAATACAGCAGTGTGTCAAACTATTTCCTCTCAATTCAACTATGAAATATTCAACAAATATTTATAACAAAAATATTTATGGCTGTTTTGAGTCTTTAAAGCCCAACCTTGTATGGGAGGAGACGGGAGAGGGAGAGGAAAGGATGACGTGTTCTGCACAGATGGGAGTTCCACAAAGCAAGTTCGAAATAATGCCTCCTAGACTGAGCACCAGGAAGCATAGCAACCGTACCTTTTTAGGAGAGCTTAGTATCAAATGGCACAGCCCTTGACTCAGCACACCACTTATGCACATGCTTAACTACGCAAATGCTTAAGCCTATCCCTATTCAGCAAAGCACTTAAAGTGCATGCTTGAGTCCCATTGGCTACAACTGTGGGCACATGAAGTCAACTGCGGGATTGGGGACTAATTTTTCTAAACTTTCACTCGATCAATTAAACTATGGCACATTCATCTCCGTTATTAAAAAATAAAGGCCATTTTCTACTGGCACATAAAATTTAAATAAAACAGAAAACTATTTACAGCTCAGAATTATGAAATAAATAGTTTACTTTTTGATGGAAATCATCCATAAGCTTATATGTTACAACATAAAAGTCTGGATTTTCTCCTTTTGGGAAATCAGACCACACCACCGAAACTGCTCTATTGGATTTTTTCACTTGGTCACAATCTAGACTCTTTGAAACCTGCAATACAAAAGTACACAAAATATATTTTAACAGAACATGCAGTAGAAGAAAAGCAAATTTGAGGAAATGATTAAACTCTGTCTATGGTTACTTGTTCTGTTTACATACTGCCATTTACCATTGGATTCTACCCACACCAAAAATGCCTGCGAAGGACAACTGCGAAGTCCTTAGAAGCTTCATAATATTCAGAGGTTCTGCAGATACAGATACTAATGACTTCTCTTCATCTCAAATATAGCTAAGTAACATCAGCTGTGGCCCAAACCCACTCCATTGTCAGGAATGCAGTCTGTAATTCCAGTATGGCAATTATCATCATAGGAATTCAGACAGGGAATGCACTCACAGAGTGCTCCCTAACACTGGTACTCATCCAGGGAATAATTTTTAAAGGCACTGTAGATTATGAGGATGAGCAGAGAGCTCCTTTGTGAAGCTCAAATGGAATTGTTTTAATTGGGAGAGTTTCATAGAGCCAAAATTCCACTCTGAAACTGCAAGTGTTGAGAGGGAAAGAAGAGGCAGCTCTGCTTAAATCAAGAAAACTGACCACAACAGAAATGTGTAAAGCTGGGCAAAAAATGAAGAAAAAAAAAAGTATTTGAAATATACTGTGAAATTCATCAAATAAATTGAGCAGTGAATATTATTCTGCCGGCTGTAATAATGAGGGTAGGGTTTACTGCTCTCTCCGAACAAGCAATGTGGAGTAGTAGGGTTAATACAGTGCTGAGAAGAGAGCTCCGGTTCCTTTTAAGTTTTGCTGGTTTTGTTTAAATATGGCCCTTGAGACCTGAGCCCCCAAACCTCCCAGATTCCCTGGCTCCCACCCTCAGAACATAGTGAAGAGTTTACTTTATCCTTAGTAACCACCCCAGCCTCTGCACATCCAGAATCAGGAACAGAAGTGTACATGAAGTGGGGAACTAGCTTACCTCTGCTGAATTTCTCACCCACCCTTCCTGTGCAGAGCTGTTCTTATGATGGAAACTGAATCATTTTAAGATGCAAATATTTTACTCCCATTATTTTAATGATATATTTGTTCTTACAGGACTTAGGTTAGACCCATTCAGGAAAACAGACTCCTGCTGATTTTGGGTCTGACCTGGAACAAAAAACATAGGGGGCTCATTTAGTATCTGGAGATACAAATCTGAACCATATGTCTGAAATTCTAAGGAGTTTGGGCCTGAGCTGCCAGTCTCTGTATTAGATATAATACAAGTTAGGATTATTTAAAGATTTTAGCACTTTACCTGTTTATATTTCCATTTACCTTGAATGGAATACTAGAAACAAAAACCCAAAATGTACCTCAAAAAAGTCATAGCCTGAACTAGTAGCAACCATTCTACTCCACAATAAAAGCTAAATCTAATTGTATTGTATTGTTTGTATTATGTGGTGTTACACTGCAAAGGGATGTATTGTAGTAAAAACTGAACACAAAATATAAAAGGATAAATTTTCCATATAGCTTTGCCCTTTGTGAATACATCATGATATGGTACTCAGTTTGCTGTTTTAGGGTCATTTGTTATGTCTAATGCCAAATTGACATGACTATGTAAATCTTCTAAGATCTTAATAATAATTCACATTCAAAGTATAGTTTACATTTCACAAGAATGGTGCAAGCCTCTTCTTGGGAGCCAAGGAATCCACGTTACACTGACATGTGTGCCATAAACAATAGGGTTCACTGAGAAGTTAGATATGCTCAGGAAAAGAATAATAGGCTTTAAAACTATACTTGTACAGCAAGCTGGAGAACTGCAGAAATTTACACTGAAAATAATGTAATGGAAGTTCTTCATTTTGAACAGAAGAAAATCAGCTTTGAAATGTAACAAGCAATTCATACAATTGGTCAGATTTCTGTAAATGACAGATTAGCTCTTTCCATTCCAACTTGTGCTCTATTTTGCATGGTGGCTTCCTGCAACTGTGATAAGCAAATATACATTGTTAGATCAAAAACCAAGAGCAAAGCATCTCACAATATCAAGTATAATAGAAAACCTACCAAAAATCACTTAATTCTTCAAATTTACAAATGTATTCAGATATTCTGCCATGCAGAACTTGTGATCATACAGGACAAAAGGGACTTCAGCTTATAATTTTCCTTCTACTTCTTTTTCCAAAAACTATTTTCAATATTTTGAATCTCATTTAGGGTCTTATCCGAAGTCCACTTAAGTCAATGGGAGCCTTTAAACTGACAACAAAGGGTTTAGGCAAAAGTCCTTACACTTCATTTTCATCACCTACCTACCTACCATAGGACCCAATCATGTTTCCACTAAAATAAAAGGTAAACTTTCATTGATTTCAACAGCAGCAGAGTCGGAACCACAGAGTGGTTACTATACATTACAATTTATTGTGATGGTTAGAATGACAAAAAGGAGTCTAACCAGTAACCATAACTTGGTACACTTCAATTAAAACATCAAAGAAAAAAAAAATCTTACCTGAAATATATATTCTAACAGCAGCAGCAGCAGCAGATTCACTTTGTCCATATGGAAAGAAAGTTTTATAATCCCAGTATCTATTATGTGTCTGAATTTTAACAGCTTCAAAACAAAATTATGTTGGAATATTTTAAGATAAAATGAGGAGGAAATTAAGATAATGAACATGCATGTTAACACTTTATATTGATATAACTGAAGTTCAATACTATTCTAGATTTACTCTCCTTCACTATGGGCCTGGCTCTTCTTGCCTAATGAACTCAGTGACAGACTCCTATAGACTTCAGTGAACTCTGGATCAGTCTCCTCCTTCTTACACAGCAAAATTCTCAACTTCAAAATGATGTTTATCTTTTGCCTAAATAACGATTACAGGATCAGACATTATATTGGATACATCCAGGACCAGCTGTCGTTTGTTTTACTCCCACAAGGGTAATTTTAATGAGTCTACATGTATGAGCAGGATTTGGCCCCAGATTTAGGGCCTGATCCAAAACTCAGTGAAGTCAGTGGAACTCTTTGCCAGAGGATGTTGTGAAGCCAAGAATATAACAGGATTAAAAAAAGAAGTTGATAAATTCCTGGAGAATGGATGCACCAATGGCTATTAGTCAGGATGGGCAAGGATGGTGTCCCTAGCCTCGGTTTTCCCACAAACTGGGAATGGGCAACAGGGGATGGATCATTGATGCTTACCTGTTCTTTTCATTCCCTCTGAAGCACCTGGCATTGGCCACTGTCGGAAGACAGGATACTAGGCTAGATAGACCTTTGGTCTGACCCATTATGGCCGTTCTTAAATATCCTTTGCTGGCTTCAGTGGGATTGGATCATGCCCATAATGCACACTTCTTGTAAATTACTTTTAAACTATTGTTAGAACTCATCTGCACATTCTATCAACATAGGCAATATTTTGTCTCTTAAGTATGCATCATCAAATACAAAGTGCACATTTACAAAGATGTCCAACAGCACCAAAATGAATACAATTAACTACTAGATGACTACATAAAATTACATAAATGATGTGAAATAACTTGTTCATCAGAAGAGATGTCATACACCCACACACAAATGTGTACGTACATGATTCACTGGAAATTGCTTTAATAATTTAGACAAGCATTAATAGAAAATTCTATTCTAAAAATGTAGCAGATATACTTCCAAATTCACACCCATTAATCCAGCATGCTTATTCAAAAGCCTTTTAATTCCGCAAGCATCGTGGTGTCAGCATCGAAAAGCTTAAGTGCGCCCCAACTCTTAGCAAGCAAGATGAACATAAAGAAATGTCACTGTTTTGGCAAGGCAATCCTTCATCACTGCAATCCTCAACACTACCAATTTTAAAACATTCACCTCCTAAAAGTGACCTTCGCTCAGGCCCCACTCCGGAAGCCCTTTAGGTAGATACATGATTTGAAGCTGGAGCAGTCCCTGCAAACAATCAGTGAGGGGGTGCTGAAGGTTATTACTCTGGGGCAGGCACAGATTCTGCCACCCTGAGCAGTAACTTCCTCTGCCAACACAACTCGGCTAGCAACAGTGCTTCAGGATCGGGTCCCACATGAGTCGAGAGCTAGGGCCGGATTCTGCTCCCTTTCCTCAGCCTGGCCACGTGTTGCTCCGCCAGCCGCTGTTACTCACACTGAGGAAAGGCAGCGGAATCTGGGCGCAGTCGTTGACTCATGTAGGGCCCGATGCTAAAGCCCTGGAGGGGCAGCACCGGACTTTGGAAGGAGGAAGGACGCCGGGACTAGGAGATCTGGGCTTACAGCCCCTCGGCCCTTTGCAAACACCCTCGGGCCCCGCTGTCGAAAGCGCTCCCCCAAACAGCCTGGGCACCCTCCAGGGCTCCCTGTGCCTACCCAGCTCCCCGCTCGCTGCGCCGGGGCCCGGCTCTTCCAGCAGCTGCACTGGGGTGAGGCTGCCAGGCACGTGGGGAGGCCCGGAGCCGGCGAGCAGCTGGAGCCGACGCCGGCAGGGAGCTGAGGGCGCCCCGGAGCCAGAGCCTGGCGCAGCCGCGGCTCCCGGCCCCTGCCCCTGCCCGCTTTGCTCCCCGGGGCAGCGAGTGCATCCCCGGCCCCTTTCAAAAGCAGCCCGGCTCCCCGCCCGGAGGAGCCGCTGCCAGCCGTGCGCGGGCCCCGGCCGCTGAGGCCCGCTCCGGTCCTTCCTGCCCTCTTCCCTGTGTTGGGCGGCTGAGGGGAGCTCTCCATGGAGAGGCGGGGAGCGGGCGAGCAAGCGGCTGTGCTCCGCCTCAGGGAGTGGCGGGAATCTCGGCCAGGCCGTGCCCGGCGCGGGCTCTAGCACGAGCAGCCAGGGGAGCCCCCCCCCCCCCTCCGCTCCTCCATCCAAGTGCAAGGCTGCGGCGGCCTGGAGCCCGATCCCCGAGCCCGGCCAGGGGCCACCCGCGCCACCCACTCCCCTCTCTCTCAAGGGCGACTGGCCAGCCTTGCTCGCGCCCCACTGAGTCGAAAGGAGCGCCGGCTTCCAGCGGCGCGTCGTCTGCCTGCTGGGGGAGCCCTGGGGCTCGACTGGAAGCCGAGTGGTTTTTTAATGCCCATTGAGGGAGCAGTTTCCCCTTTGGGGGGATAAGCAGCTTTGCACAAGGCTTCCACATCCCTCCCCTCTTCCCCAGCGTTTGAGGTGCACTTGTCCCGGGCCTGGGCTTCTCTGCCCCACGTTACGGCCGCTGAACGGGATCGTGAAGAAGCAAGGAGCGGACGCGATGCTGGTGGCAACGCTGCGGCAGCGTAGGCCGGGGTACCCCGTGCTGCACCGAGCAGCAGCGGCTCGATGCTTAACCTCGCCTCGCACACCCTCCCAACGGCTCCCGAAAAGGGAGTTAACTTCGGGTTTACCCCACATGCTTCAAAATCATAGACATTCTGCGTTAAGGGAAAATGAACCTTTTGTGGCTAAATGCTTCATTATTGCAGCATTAGTATGTTGGTATAAAAATAAAGGCTGGCCTAGAGCCTAGGTCAGGGAATTATAATCTAAATGTGTGTGTGCTAAGAAACTAGGCTGTTTCCTAATGCTGAAACTAGCACTAGGGCTAACATATGCTCTTAGGAGCTGCAAGATAATGTAAAAAGAAAAGGTGTACTTGTAGCACCAAATTTATTAGAGCATAAGCTTTCGTGAGCTACAGCTCACTTCATCGGATGCATTTGGTGGAAAAAACTTTTTTTTTTTTCCACCAAATGCATCCGATGAAGTGAGCTGTAGCTCACGAAAGCTTATGCTCTAATAAATTTGTTAGTCTCTAAGGTGCCACAAGTCCTCCTTTTCTTTTTGCGAATAGACTAACACGGCTGCTACTCTGAAACCTGGCAATATAATGTGGCATTTTTGTTAGTTTATTGTATTACTTATCAGTAATATGATTTACAGTCATATCTGAAATACAATTCTCACTGCTGTAAATTCAAGAGACCAAACAGAATGGATGTTATTTATGGTTTCTTTACTTGGAAATAAAAACAACTCCAGCACAACAGTGTTGTTTGAGGGGTCTGTTTGTTTTTTAAGTATAACACCACAAATGTCAAAGGTGTAAAATATTACATTAACTACTTTTAAGAAATACTTTTATATAAAATGTATTTTAGATCTCCAGAGTATATTTCTGAAAATCATCAGTAACAGAAAGAATCAGAAGCAACTATCGTACCATATACTTTCAATTAGTGAGATTCAGGATAAAAAAAATTGAAAATTATTTTTATGTACATTTAGTTGTCATGAAGGGTACTAGACTGAAGTCATTTACGAATTAAGTCTTCCATTTATCCGCAGAACACATTCAACATGAACACTGATGCAAGCTTCCCACATTGTCTCAATGGCGTATATTACCTACAAGCCAGAGAGATCAGCTCTAGAGATGAAATTATAATGGGGGTCCTATTCAGTGCGTATTGAAATCACTGACAAAATTCCCATCGCCTTTCAAGGAGCAGAATTGGGAACTGATTCTCCATAGTTATTCAGTTCTTTGCCTCTCTGCTGAGGCTACTAGCAGGGCTACCAATGAAAACATCAACAAACAAATAATAGGGCTGGGACCACTAACTCATAACACAAAGGCTATGACTTTTAGTAATGACTTTTGGGGACCAGCAACCTTGGCTGGATTTGAACCAGTATTCTAAAAAAGAAAATCTCCTGTGCTGTGAGACATCCAGCATCCCAGCCTTCCAAAAATTAGTTTTAAAATGGTAGTTAATTCTGTTAAAAAACTATTGAAATTAAGTCTTAGTTTCATAATAGATAATATATAAACTCAAAAATTGAATATTCTAACTGCTAGATAAATCAATCAAGGTATAAATAAAAATAAGTAGCTCTATCAAACATGGAGAATTCTGGATACACATTTCCTTATGTGGTTATGTCTTCAAGTTCTACAGTCACATATGGTGCAATATTTCTGTATCATGAGATATTCACTGATCAGGTTACACTACAGGATTTTTCTAAGAGCTGCACACAACATTGAAATTGTGAAGTAAACAACAGTGACATTTTAGTCAGAGCTTGCATAGCTTTTGAGTAAACCAAGTGACCTAAATTTCTGCGGCCGAAGAAGTTTTGGACTTACAAATTCCCTGCATTCTCCAGGTCTCGTTGACAAAAACAAAAACAAACAAACAAACAAACAAACAAAAACAAACGACCCGAGTTGCTGTGATTAAACCAAATGGGCAGTTTTAAAGGTATTTTATTAAAGCCCCACTCAATAAAGAGTGTGTGTGTGTAACATTCCACTTTAATCGAAAGAGTACTCCCCAAACAAATATTTTTCTTTCATTCAGCATTTCCAGCAAATGTTTAAGTTTGAGTTTTCCACCAGTGTAGTGCCCAAAATGTAACACAAGAACTTGTATACAATCCTAACAAGTTTAGTTCTCCCAAACTCTTACTCAGAAGTAATACCAGAAAACACAATAAGGCTACTTAGGAAAGTAAAAATACTAATTGTATATTCATAGTTTTCCAGAATTGGGGCCAATCCTCCAAAGTCAAAAGAAATTCTGCCACTGAGTTCAAATACAGGATCAGGCCCTTTGTTTGTAAGCAGGAGTGCTGTGGAGGCAGGTAAAAGATATAGTTCCAATACGGTCAATAGGCACTCAAGAATTTGTGAATAAATTTGAAGTTTCTTGTGGATTTTGAGATATGATGTGCCAAAAAAGCATGCTAACAATTTGCCAATGTTGATTTACTCCTAATTTTGCCAGCTTCCATACCTCAGAAACTTTAAAAGTAAATAATGAGGGGGGGAAAAACACACACACACACAATCCCAATTACAGATGGGCTACTCTCTCTCTCTATAGCAATGCCTTAGAATGTATTTTAATTAAAGTATATGAAATGGATGAAATCTATTCAAACCACATAAAGCTTAGAGTATTCAGGCATTTATGTGGAAGAAATGCAGAATTGTTGGCCTATGTTGGAGATCCTTTCCATAGCACATAGGTGATGCACAGGTGCATCTATGTTACCACGAGCACTGTGTTACCACGAGCACAGCCCTATGTGGGGCTTGAGTACTGCAGAGGCCCTTGCACCAGTGAATTACCCCCAATAATTTTTCCTCTTCAGAGTGGAATTCTGAATGCCTATTACTCAGTGCACTACAAAGTAATTTACAGATGAAGTAAAATTATACAAAAAATAATCCATCAGTGGAGCAGGAACTGGTCCAATAAGAGGAAGAAGTTTGTTCTAGATTTTCAGCGAGGGTCTGATCCAACTCGAGAAAAGAAAAGGAGTACTTGTGGCACCTTAGAGACTAACAAATTTATTTGAGCATAAGCTTTCGTGAGCCACAGCTCACTTCATCGGATGCATTCAGAGAGCTTTCCCCCGTCCTCTCCCCACCCCCCAGCTCTCCTGCTGGTAATAGCTCACCATAAGTGATCACTCTCATTACAGTGTGTATGGTAACAGCATTGTTTCATGTTCTTTATGTATATAAATCTCCCCACTGTATTTTCCACTGAACGCATCCGATGAAGTGAGCTGTAGCTCATGAAAGCTTATGCTCAAATAAATTTGTTAGTCTCTAAGGTGCCACAAGTCCTCCTTTTCTTTTAAAAGACATGGTGTATTTTTGATTAGTTACATTGTAATTCAAGTGATTTTTTGAAAATATTATGTTTATTGATAATTCTTTAATTACAAATATGTGCTAAGTGTTGCAAAAACATTTTGTATACAAATATATCATTTACCATTTCAATCAAAATTTGGGGGGAGGGATAGCTCAGTGGTTTGAGCATTGGCCTGCTAAACCCAGGGTTGTGAATTCAATCCTTGAGGGGGCCATTTAGGGATCTGGGGCAAAAATTGGGGATTGGTCCTGCTTTTAGCAGGGGGTTGGACTAGATGACCTCCTGAGGTCCCATCTCAACCATGATATTCTATAAAAACACATCAAGAGTTCAATGATTAAATCTCTTGTATCATATTTAAACTTGTGGCATTATTTGGCAAACACTAAATACATTAATAAGTATTGGCCCAATTTCCTGTAGATATAAAAATAAGATTCCTATCTCTATATGCCAAAACCTCTTGACAACATTTTCTTTTTTGAATATTTGTCCTTCCAATATATTGCACTGCTATACAAACTTTGAATATAAGCTAACAAATGGAAGTAAGTTATATTTATAATTATGGTCATGAACTCCTACAGCACTAGCAAGGCACATTTTGGTTCTAGGTCCCAGTATGTAATATTTTAGTAATAACAAAATATCTGTCACACAAGTCATAATTCCATAGCCTTATATCTTTGTGCATATGACTTCATTCAGAAGTTTACATCAATAAAATGAGCAAGATTTGGTTCTATGAGAGAACCTGAATCCTATCCATATTTATAATGCCGTATTCTACTTAACCATCTAATTTGCTCAAAGTTTATGGAATGTTTAGCATGGTCTATACACTCATTAAAATTCTAGGTGAAAACCTGGCCCCACTGAAGTCAACATAAATTTTATCACTGAATTCACTGGGGTCAGGATTTTACCCATAATATTTTATATGTTGCTGCCACAGTCATTGTCTCAACTGGATAAAGTGATCGGTTTCTGACTATTTATGGTATCTGCCTTCCCTACACAGAATAAAATAGACAAGCAGTATTCCAAAGATATATCCTTGTTGCTACGGTAGCAACTCTATTATGACCATTAGATAAATATTATCTCTTTATAATGATTACATTTTTATAATTAAGGCTGCGTGTCTGTCACTGAAGTCATGGATTCTGTGACTTTCCACGATTTCTGTGACTTCCACAGCTGCAGCGGCCTGTGTGGCTGACTCCAGGCCCATCCAAGCAGCTGACCTCAGGGCCAACTCCTGAGGTGGCCCCAGAAATAGCCGCACTGGCCACTGCTGGAGCGGCCCCACAGCCAGCCGCAATGGCCGTTGCTGGAGCGGCCCCAGGGACAGCCGCATCAGCCGCTGCTTGGACAGCCTTGGGCAGCAGGTCCTGGTGACCACCCAAGCAGCGTCAGGTGTGGCTGGCCTCGGGGACCACCTGAGCAGCAGTCTTGGGGGCAGCTGGAGTAGTGGCCGGTGGGCGGCTCCCCAGAACTGCAGTGCCCCAGGGAAGCTAAGATTTAGTCATGGTATTTATAGTAAAGATCATGGACAGGTCACAGAATTTTTGTTTATTGTCCATGACCTGTCCTTGACTTTTGACTAAAAATGCCAATGACTAAATTGTAGCCTTATTTATGATAAAATGTTTTAAAGTATTAACCCAACTCACAATTTTTTTAATATACATGGGGAACAAATATTTGATAATGGATTCTTCTATACATACAAAGGTATAATATGATCCAATGGTTGGAAAGTGAAGCTAAACAAATTGTTTGGAAATACATTGGAACAAGTTACAAAGCATTGTGGTGTATTCTCCATCACCGGCCATTTTAAAATCAAGAACAGATGTTTTTCTAAAAGATAAGATCTAGAAATTATTCTGGAGAAGTTCTATGACCTGTGTTACACAGATGGTCAAACTAGATGATCACAATGGTCCCTTCTTTGAATCCATAGGAAGGGTGTCATGAATAACTGTGACTGATTTAAATTTATATACTATTTTTCTCCATAATCAGCCAAATTTAGTTCACAGAAGATGGAAAGTTAGGTTTCACATATGAAGTGATGAATGATACAAAACAGCCATAACTTTTAAATATATTTATTTTTCCTTTTTATATTGACTATTTCTCATTATAAAAACAATATAATAATACAACCTCATTATTATTTTATTAAATTCTGACAGTTTAAATATCTATTGTTTGAGAATTGCTTGCCCAAGAAATTCTGAGATTCTTAGCCAAGAATTTTAGTTTCAAAATAATACACAACATGAGTGAACGCCTGGCCTCACTGAAGTCAATGGCTTAACTACCAATGACTTCAACCAGGCTAGGAATTTACCACTGAGTTTCTAGGGTAAGCAATACTTCTGAAAATGGGCATAAAGCTAGATTCTCAATTCTTAAGAATTACAATAAATAGTTGATGGCTAAGAAAATGGAGAGCACTTCTGGCAGCAAATATACAGACCATGTGCATCCACAGATTAATTATATATATGAATTTCACTTATCTCCTTACAATCAATGTTATATCCTTTTCAGAGGGAGCATGTTTCTTCTTGACTCCAAATGATTTGAGACTTTGATTCAGCAAGTGTGCCCAATCTTAATATTCCTTTAAAACAATCTTTAAATTTAGTTCATTTAAATAAAAAGTACTGAACATGAGAATTTCAACCCATGAAACAAAGGGTAAAACCAAAGCAGAAGGTGCACTAGTCCACTTTCAAAACAGAATACATTCACAGAATCTCACTCCAGCATCCTCATAAAATAAACAGCAATTTCTCCTCTGATTGGTTATAAAAAGTTAAAAATTGATTTAAAGTATAAGCCTAGGGTGAACGGCACAGTTTTTACATATTTTTAACAAAAGTCTGAACCACCATCCATAGGTGGCTCTTCTATCCAATCACAGTATTTAAAATGTATATATGATATTAAAAAAGCAAAATGCCATAGATTTAAGGAACGTAACATTATACAGAATTTAGGCCACAGGTTTTTTAAAAGTACAAAATTAAAAAGGACTACATTCATCATGTTGCTCAGTGGGTTCAAGTTTAAGCAGATTTCAGGCACTGAGTAATGCCTAATGGAACTGCCAATATGATAAAAGCAAAAGTTTTCACAAAAATTAACTTTTGGATACAGATGGCCCAATTCAATCAAGTTTAAATTTTTAAAATCGAATTAGTTTTCAGCAGCATATTGGAGAGAAGTAAATAATTATCAAATTAATAATCTGATATAAAAGAAATTATAGATGTATATTTGCCAATGTCTGAAAATGTTTTTGCTGTAATATTTCTATGCAATTTCTACTAAATTTGCTAAGAAACCAAGTTGTCTGAAACATTACGGATAAAATATATTTTTCTATATAGTATTTATTCAGTCTGTCCAATGCCAAAAAAATATAATTCAATGATAGGAAGCCAACTTCAATTCTCACTGTGAAATCAAATACAAGGAATCCATCAGATGTTCAATTCCATTGGCATGAACAGTCTGTAGGCTCTTGGATGACGTACATCACTTCAGTGCCATTTCCTGAGCAGTATAGTGGCACAGTCAGGTTCTGTACTCCATTTTCACGACAACATTTACAGAATCTTAAATGGCTATTGATATTGACATTAAAAATTGTAGCTGAGGGGCACTTCCCTTCACAGGAAGCCACATTTATCTATTAGTGACAGAGAAAGAGAAATTATCAAACAAGTTTCATTAACAAGATGAAACAAAACATTTCAAAATTAACTGCAATCAGAATCTGTTTTTACATCTAAAAATATCCAGGATTTTGTAAAGGATTCTGATACTAATAATTTTCCCTATTAGAAATCATTTGAAAGTTATCACATACAAAACTATGTTAAATGGTTATGTCAATTCTAAGTTGAGGTGAGCCTCTTTGTTCTTGCCTTTTCTTTTTAAAATGAAGTCAGCTTCTAAATGTGGAATTGTTTTGTACTTGTGACCACATATGTTGGCTGAGCCTGAACAAAATTTGGTGCTTTATTTTAAAGCTGTTTACCACTAACTTTTACCTTATACTACCTTCTTCTCCAAGCAATGCACTCCCTGTTCCTGGCCTACCACTGTTGTGGAAGAGCATCTAGGCTTTTGAAGGTAATGAGACAGATACAGAGATAATATATAAGAGATGATTTAAGTTATATCCAGGTTGATCTACATGGTAATCATCAATCAAGGCCTGATCCAAAGCCCACTGAAGTCAATGGAAAGATTCCATTGGGCTCTGGATAGCAGGCCCTTAAAGAGGGATATTATTCCTGTGAGAGCAAAACCCTACCCCACACAGAGTTTCCTATAACCTAAGAAGAGAATCTTCAGATTTTCTTCTCCCTTCTCTGGTTCTGAGAATTTAAACTTGATTGAGAAACTGTTTAAGTTCAAAAACTTGTCCTGCCATCACTAAACTCCTAAAATAGATGAGGAGTACTTGTGGCACCTTAGAGACTAACAATTTATTTGAGTATAAGCTTTCATGAGCTACAGCTCATTTCATCGGATGCATTCAGTGGAAAATTTTATTTTACTGTATTTTCCACTGAATGCATCTGATGAAGTGAGCTGTAGCTCACGAAAGCTTATGCTCAAATAAATTTGTTAGTCTCTAAGGTGCCACAAGTCCTCCTTTTCTTTTTGCGAATACAGATTAACACGGCTGCTACTCTGAAACCTAAAATAGATGGATATATTTATAACTCTTATACTGTGCAGCTAAAGCTGTGTCCTTTACTGTTGATGGATTAATCTAAGCAACCTGTGGAAAAGTCAATCTTAAGTATCCCTCTGCGGGATCAAGAGCGGAAGCACACTAGTATGATAGCTTTCTCCTTCCTCTTTCAATATGGCTAGCAGCTAGAAAACAGTCCTTAGCCACACTATCGCTCTGATAGATATATCTGAAAGTATGAGAGCAGAGGTTAGGTCAGCAAGGAACAAGGTGGGTGGATGGGGTAGTGGAGGTTGCATAAAAGTACTTGTGCCACAGAATCAAATTGCCATCTTTTGTATTGTTTGTTTGGGACTTGAACTTTGGCTATGTCTACACTTATGGCAGCATACACAGTACATACACTGCACACTCCCCTGGCACAAGTATAAATAGCATTGTAGACCACGAAACACTTCTTAACCAAGTAAAGACATGCTAGAACCTTAGGGTGTATATCCAACATGGCTCTCTACACACCCAAGCAGTGCCTCCCATATCTACATTATTTTTAGTAGTGTAGTGTCCCAGCTGCTGGACCCTTTCCCCACTGTCTTCCCCTGGCAGAACCTTTCACTGCCGCATGTAACTACACATCACAATGTGGACACAGCCTACTTTTCACTGCAGCATGTAGCTACACATAATCTATATGCCATTGCAAGTGTAGACAAGGTCTATATTACCATGAGTGTTATCCTGACCCTACTAACTTCAGTGGGACCTGGATTTCATCCTATACTTACAGCTTATAAAGAGTTTTCTGATCTGCTATTGTGCTGGGGCAGATTAGAATGCTGATACACAGTTGTAAAATAAATAGAATCATGAAATAACATCCATAGATATGTTATATACAAATTGCCATAGTGATTCAGAGTAGTAGTCCATCCAGTCCAGTATCCTGTCTCTGACAGTTGACAGAACCAGATACTTCAGAGGATGGCATTAGAATTTTGCAATAGGCAACTGTGGAATAAATTGCCCGCACACAGGTTTCATCCCAAGCTTTAATAGTTAGAGATTGGCTTAAGCCTAAATCATAGAATCACAGGACTGGAAGGGATCTCGAGAGTTCATCTAGTCCAGTCCTCTGCACTCATGGCAGGACTAAGTATTATCCAGACCATTCCTGACAGGTGTTTGCCTAACCTACTCTTAAAAATCTTCAATGATGGATATTCCACAACCTCCACAGGCAATTTATTCCAGCACAAGCTTTAATATCCCTTCCAAAAATTAGGTTTTGAATAATAATTCTGTATCTTCTTGATATCCATATAAATGTCTAATCCCTTTTTGAATCTTGTTAAATTTTTGGTCTCAACAACTTCTTGTGGCAATGAGTTCCACAGCTTAATTACACACTGTGTGAAAAAGTATTTCTTTTATTGATTGTGAATATCCTACTTTTTCATTTCATTGAAAGTCCCCTAGTTCTTGTAATATGAGACAGCGAGAACAGTTGCTCCCAATCCATCATCTCTACGCCATTCATTATTGCATATACGTCTATCATGTCTGTCTTATTTGTCTTCTTTCTAATGTACACAATCCCATTCTTTTCAATCTCTCTTCATCTGCAAGTTTTTCCATGACCTTGAATATTCTCGTCCCTGTTCTCTGAACCACCTCCAGTTTTGCAATACAGTTTTTGAGATGGGGTGATCTATACTGTACACAGTATTACAGGATAGGCCACATCATTGATTTAAAGACATATTTTGGGGATTATTCTCCCTCCCATTCCTTACGCATCCTAACACCTTGTTAGCTTTTTTTGATTGCAGCTGTGCATTGAGTAAAGGTTTGCAATGAGCTATTTTGGATTGATACAGTTAATTTAGAACCTTATAAGAGTAGCTTACATTTTTCCTCTCAGTGTGCATTACTTTTATATTTGCCTACATTAAATTTCATTTGCCATCATGTTGCCCATTTACATAATTTGTTTAGATCTCTCTGAAATTCTCAGTCTTCTCTGACCCTGACTAACCTAAATAACTTTGTCAGCTGCAAACTTTGCTATGCCCCTATTCACACTCCTTTCCAGATCATTAATACATATATTAAACACCACAGGACCTAGTATGGAAGTGTGGGACACCTGCTGTTAACCTTTTGCAATGATGAAAATTGACCATTTAAACCTACTCTTTGCATTATAGGTACTAGCCAACTTTTGATCCATAACAATATTTTGCTTTTCACTCCACAACTATTTGCTTTTTTAATAGCCTCTTGTGTAGGACCTTGTCAAAGGCCTTTTGGAAGGCTAAATAAATTACATCAACTGGTTCTCCTTTTTCCACTATATTATTGACACATTCACACATTCACGTAACAGGTCTTATACCTGAGACCTCACCAAAGCAGAGCAGTATGATGTCTTATTAAATGATCTCCATAAAGGCTATCATCAGTGTATGATATAAAGAGACTTGTCACGTGGAAAAGAGAAGAACATTTACGTCAGAGAGCTCTTTAAGGAGGAATGTGTTTCCATCATTGAGCAGGGGGTTGGACTAGATGACCTCCTGAAGTCCCTTCCAACCCTGATATTCTATGATCATTTATAAGTGGAAGCATTTATACTCCCTTTTTTGTGTAACTCCTCTTTAGGGATGTTATTTCATGATGGAGAGGTCAGTGACTTTGTCAGTGATAAGCAATTGTACTGTGTACTTTTCATTTGGAGTCAGATGTTATCCCAGGTAGAAGGGCTCAGCACTTCTGCCATGTATGGGCAAAAGTAATTAATTTTTACCCACACTTATGAGTAAAATAACATTTCCAGGGTGAGAGGTCTGCTTCATGAGAGGATAACAGCATTTTTTGTTGTATATTGATGTCTGCAATCCTTTTTCATACTTGTTGTATTAGTATGACTCATGCTCATTATGAAACACAAAGGCAGCAGTTTTCTATACTTACAGGCCTCTGACTTATACAGTCACTCTTTCTTATAGTTGTTCTGACTGTCACTTTCTGGCAAATCCTTTCTTCCTTTCTACCTGATAACATATAGAAAATGTTTATTCATTAAATATACATTGTGCTCTGTTTATTCATTCTTTAAAATGAATTCTTACATTTTAAATTAATAATATGGTAAAATATTATTTCCATATCTAAATCATTAGGCAGTGACAAACCAGTAATATATTCATAAACATTTCCTGGAAAAAAGACCATACTTTCTAATTATAATATATGAAGACATTAATCAGCATAGTCATAGAACATATAAAGAGGCTACAACTGTTGAAATGTTAGAGTGATATAATAGTTATGTTGTAAAGCTTTTGAAGATTGAACCCACATAGCAAAGACAAGCCCAGTGAATAGAAAAGGGCAAAATGCTGTTTTTCAAACATTATCAATACTAAGGCTGAACTTATGAAAATTACAGACACTAACTTGAAATTAGTGTTAATTATACTTATTTAAAAGACATATTTTTAATAATTATATCCTTGCTCTTGCTCCTTAAAACACTTCTGGAACTGGCCATCATTAGAAGATAAACCAGCTTTAAATATCCAGCACACAGACTAGGGTCCAGGTTTACTGATTATGGGAGAGGTCTGACAGGGCTTTGGGAAGACTTAGTAGGCGATATGCACATCTCCTCTACGTATGTGGGGTATTTTGTACTAAATACTATTCCCATAGCTTGAGCTAGTAGTATTCGGGCTAGCAAATGTGCAAAGAGGTTTATGAAAATATTACATTTTTCTGCTGTTATGTATTTTTGTGGATTTTTCTTCTAGCCTTTGGAAAATGAAGCTATCCAAATATTAAGAAGGATACTTGTGACACAAAACAACTAAAACCATGATACTGAAACAAATGCAAAGGTTACACAAAACCGCCATACCACAGGACACAAGACAAGTTGTGCTAGCTGTATCTATTATACAATATACTTTTACTACACCGATTTCACAGCCAAATCAGAAGTCACTGTATAACTGTGTTGCCACATAATCATTTTTCATCTTCAGCATCTAAATTAAGTGGGACTAACCAACAAAGTCCCTCTTCACTTTCAGCACAATCCCATTCCTGCTCCACAGGAAAGGAAGAACATATGTTTTGTAAGATCAGCAAGCTCCGAGCAATCCAGTGACGCACGTGGAGTAGCTACTGGATCAGTGGGTATCTTGTATGTATGTCAGGAGTAAAGCACGACTCTTCTGACTTCAGGGGACAGATGCCATGCTATCCTCTGACAAATGCTATGCAGAATCAAGATCATGTTGGTTGGTATACTAAACACTGTACTCTCTTACCAAAATTGCTGTGCAAGGGCTTGTCTAAACAGTGATTTAGTGTGCAGCAAGCAAGGGGTGTAAATCTACAGTGCGTCACTCATTGTGCACTAAGTAGCCATGTGAACTGTGCTACTGCACACTAAAAGTTACATAGTGCATTTTGATCTACTACTGACAGCACATTCCAACTGGTAATGGACTTAATCCTGAGATGCATTGAGCAATAGGATCTTACAGAGGATCTCTGCTCTATGGAAGATTCCAGGGGATCAGTACCTCTCAGGATCAGGCCTAATACCAGTATGGTATTGGTTATATTACATTGATAGTCATGTATAAATATATCACTACAAACAATTATGTTACATTAAAAAAGATTATGTTATATAAAAAAGAAAATACATTATTAAAAGTAATAATACCTGGTTCACAATTTATACTATCAGTAGAGACTACAGGGCTAATGGCAAAGGGTAATACACCCAATCCAGAACCTGGCAGAATTATTAGGAATATAAGTTTCTTGTAAAATAAAAACATTTTTACACAAATGACATTTCATTAATTCTTACACTGCCAATTGCAATTTTTCTTTTGGTAAAAAAGTAATGAAATTCTCTGTTTGCCTTCCAAATTTAGAAATTCTGCAGTTGCTGAAAATCTCACTGACAACACCCTAGACTTAGTACTTTCCTGGTTAAGACAAAACTTGAACAGTGTTTCCAGGCATACCACATTTTTGCAATGGGTATTTCATAACTATGGCAAGGTAAGAATTAAGTATATGATCTCACTTTGCATGCACTTAATCAAGCTCTTTTCAGAAGGATTACTTGTTCCCATTACAACCCCCAGGTGTTGCAAGCTCTATTTTTAATTTGTCTTTTTAACTGCTTTACCCCAGGGCACATGCTTTTAGTTTGAAAACACAAAAACAAATAAAAAAAATAAAATAGCATGTAATTGTATATATTGTACTTTTGTTCTTAGCAGCCACCTCAGCAAATATTTCTGAAGTATAACAACGCCTTTCCTGAGGCCACAGAATATTGTGAAAGCTAAATCTTTCCTGATTACTGCAAAATGCAGAAAATATTTGTAGCCATTAATACTTTAGTCTCATTCTCTAAATGAAACCCACCCATTGTATGGCTTCAGTGAAATATTTTGCAACTTTACTCCAACCAGTAAAGGAATAACCCCTTTGAAAGATGCTAGCACAATACTTGTGCAGGTTTTTTTTATTAATTATTATTATTATTATTGTTTTTCATTATGAAAAAAGTACTTGATTAAGCTACAATCATTTCTGGCTTCTTTGCTGCATATATGAAGGAACAACATTCCATCCACATTCCTAAAAATTGATTTTCAGGGCCTTGTATGCCATGGATGTTAAATATAATTTTATTTGATAACTATGAATAAATATATGTCTTTATGCAGCCACTCTTAAGAGAGATACAGGTATACATATGCAGCTATCATATTGTACTTTTGAATGTCACAAATATGACACAGTGCAATATGAAACTATACTTAGGTGTTCTTATGCGATATTATTGATTACAACTCATTTTAAAAAATGAAATTCAGGATTTCAAAGACATTTTATGCCCCAAAATTTTAATTCTGAAGAAAAAAATTGTGTTTTCCAAGCAGCTGTATTTTTGGCTTTTATTGTTAGCTAATTATACAGAATCAAAGGTTTTACTTTATATAGTTTAGAATTCACAGCCTAAATAACAAAGTTTTTTGTTGTTCAAAACTACAGATACAGGACCAGATTCTGTTCTCAGTCTGTTTTTACACTGGAGTAAAAAGAAATCAGAATCTGTCACATAACCTACACCATAATTAAGAACCTGAATGTTTTAAACATGCACATTCATAGAATGTGAATATATAGCTACATAGGACAAGTGTTCATTTGGTTTAGATTTGTGCCTTTTATCACCATCAATAATTATTTGCTCTACACCCTGCAATTTTTTCATATCTGGGATTTAAATGCATTTTCCAAGATGGAAAGAGTTAACTTTTCAATTTAAAAAATATTGTGTTCCAGCACTCTGACCCTAGAAAACATAAAAGAACAAAACAGAATAAACCCATAATTATACAATTTGTTTCAATATGATCAAAATAGGTATCAATTTTAGAAAATTTGTTCTGAGCTTTTATAGAGAACACTATAAATATGTATATGTATAGTTTTGGAGTAATCTTAACAACAAACAAATCTTTTCATTATTTAAATTGAGATCACTTTTCATCTTCCTCAGGCTGTCTTTGGAGAGATTTGGTTATACTCCAGAAGGATAAGGTTAAATATCACCATATCAGCAGCCATATGAAGCAAGGCTTTTAAATAAACAGTTGTTAAAAAATTATAACAATTTTGTTTGATTTGGGGACTGCATGCTTTTTCCTTCCTTATGTCCCAGCAACTGAGTTAAAAAACACTGCTCTCCAAAACCAAAGCCAAACTAGCATGTATTGCAGTAGCTTTCTTCACTTACACGTCTTGCAGCAGCCATCATTATAAGTCTGCACAGTGCCTCCATTCTAGGAAAAGAAAAGGGGAATATATCAAAAAAGACTGTGCCCAATGCAATGCCCTGCTGTATCTAATTACATTTAGAACATAATGGGCCAAATCTTCAGTTGGTGTAAATTGGTGCACTATCACCGTTGTCCATGAAGTTACAAAAATTCACACCAGCAAAGGCTCTGTGTCAAAATCTCCAAGATGTTTTAAAATATAATATTTGAAAATGAACTTGCCATTATGATTGAGCATATCTGAGCTGGTCTCTTTTGACTCAAGAGAGCAGTCATCTTCAGACACTACCATCCATTCTCCCACTGATGGCTCAGTTAACATTGGGAGTTACTTGGATACTTAAAAAATTCCATATATGAGTAAAATGTAGTTTTGTTCAAGATTTAAAAGAATTTACATTGCTCATGTACCACAGAAATGAACACAGTGAAGATTCCAATTAGATAGCTACTTACAACTGAATACCTATAATTTTGCCTCATGTAATATATTTTCAGAGCTCTAATTCATCCCTTCATTCTAGTTTTTTTCGTTTTCCTTTCA